>NW_023503584.1:410189-1664375 GCF_014529535.1 Bradysia coprophila
GGGCTATTCAATCGACGTAAACGGAACTAAACTTTACCATCAAGTCCTCGATGTTAATTTTCACTACCGGAAACAATCGACAAACTCAAACTTTCCTCGGTATGATCAATTATTTACCGTGATTTTATTCACTAAAGCAGCTACACATGCAAATTCCATTGCTAGATTGCTACGAAGGTAACAAAATAACGACAAATCGGTAAAATTGAGTGGAACCTGAGCGCCTCGGCGCATTTCGAGCCTATGTAAAAGGCTTTAGCGACGCAGCCTTGCTCGCCCATTTCGCTCTCCAAGAGCGAAGCATCTGTCTCATGGTTGACGCAATCCGAATCACTGCTATTCGGAGGGGTGGTAAATCAATTAGAAAATAATCACTGGAAACTCTCGCGTCTTGTTCCAAACGCCTTTCCTCAGGCTGAAACGAAGTATTCAACATATGACGACGAGCTGTTGTCAATCTACGCTTCAATTAAACACTTTTCCAAAATCTGCTGGAGGCGCGTAACATTCACGATTCCACACTGGGCAACACTCATCACCGCACCACAACTGGTTGACCCTCGACATTTTTTTCTACACATTAAAACTCATTGCCGCAGTGCAAACAATACGTTTCAACTGCCCTGTTCAGAAAATTCGTTAGCTTTCAAGTTTCACTTAATTTTCTCTATTTCACTACAACCTTTGCATATCTACTAATGGCAGATCGCGTGATAACAAGATCAATCAATCGGAGGAAAACTCAATGCGTTGACACAGTTGTAGGGTGGAAGTGTAACTCTGATTCTGGTTAATGGAAATAATTCACGGTTAACAATTCGCGTGCAAAACGCATCAGCTAAAATACGCATTCTGCGAAAAAGACACACACTGTGCGTTCTACAGACTTGGAGCGCAGTTTAACTTAACAACAACATAAAAAACCGAACAAACCAAATTCAATCACATCGTAGTGCTTAATTGAACTCGGATTATTCTCGATTATGTTAGTGATTGTACTCGCCTCCACTGCGGAGAAATCAGTTACCAAGCAATCAAGGCCCGCTTATCAAGCAATCACTGCTACTGATCAACAAAACTGAAGGCTATCTCCTTCGAAGAAATTAACCCTCGGAGATATGAGACCCACGCATCTATTTTACGTAAAATGAAAGCTCTCGCATGCAAGAGGCTAGGCTGATGAATTCCTTCGCACTTGTTTTGCAAGCAATTACCAACTTACAATAATCATACATTCCTCGACTACGAGTGTAGCGCACTATTAGAGAGAAACTAGCACAAATTGGCAGGAATCAAATGTGAAGTTTACTCAGTCTTCTTCTGTAACGTGTCAGAAGTCTCTAGTCCCTCAAAACGACCTTACTCGACGGTTTAGTTCTAACGTTGTCCATAGCTGGAGACAAGTCGAAAACTCTCACAGAATAAGAAGACTCGCACGCTCACACCTTCAAACATTGATCTGCCAATTGTCGCTAGTTCCTCTATAGTGTACACTTCGTAGCGAGAATGCTATGAATCTGGTAGTTGGTAAATCTTTTGCACAAAACAAGGGCAGAAGGGAATTCATCAACCTACCTTCTTGCATAGCGAGTCTTTTCATTTTATCGTAAAAATCGTGGGTTCATATCTCACGAGGGTTAATTCTTCGAGAGAGACCTTCAGTTTATTGTTGAATTCAGTAGCAGTGAATTGCTTGATAAGGCGGCCGATTGCTTGGTACTGATTTCTCGCAGGTGGAGCGAGTACAATATCACTAACATAATCGAGAATATCCGATTCAATTACACCTACGATGTGATTGAATTTGGTTTGTTCGGTTGTTATGTTTGTTGTAGTAAACTGCGCTTCCAGCTGTATGAACCACAGCTGTGGGTTCTTTTTCCAGAATGGCGGTATTTTTAGCTGGATGCGTTGCACCGAATTGTTAACCGGTGGAATATTTCCATTACCTAAATCAGAGTTACCTCCACTACCAACTGTAGGAACAACCATTGGAGTTTCTCCGATTGATTGATCGTTGTTATCACAATCTGCCATAGTAGTATGCAAGAAGTGTAGTGAAAATAGAGAAAATTTAAGTTGAACATTGAAAGTCAACGAATCTTTACTGAACAGCAGTTGAAACGTATTGTTTGCACTGCGCAATGATTTTAAAGACGAAAAATGTCGAGGGTCACCAGTTGTGGTGCGGTGTAGAGTGTGCCCAGTTGTGGAATCGTGAATGTACGCGCCTCCAGCAGATTTTGGAAGTGTTTAATTGAAGCGTAGATTGACAACAGCTCCCGGTCATATGTTGAATACTTTCGTTCAGCTGAGGAAAGGCGTTTGGAAAAGAACGCGAGAAGGTTTCAGTGATTATTTTCTACATTGATTTACCACCCCCTCCGATAGCAGTGTCGGATGCGTCAACCATGAGACAGAGCTTCGCGTCTGGAGACGGATGGGCGAGCAAGGCTGCGTCGGCTAAAGCCTTTTTACATAGCTCGAATGCGCCGAGGCGCTCAGGGTTCCACTCAATTACCGATTTGTCGTTCTTTTTGTTACCTTTCGTACAATCTAGCAATGGAATTTGCATGTGAGCTGCTTTAGGAATAAAACGACGGTAATAATTGATCATACCGAGGAAACGTTTGAGTTTGTCGATTGTTTCCGGTAGTGGAAAATTAACAATCGAGGAAACTTTTGATTGTAAAGGTTTAGTTCCGTTTACGTCGATTGAATAGCCCAGAAAACGTACCTCCTTTTGACCGGAACACACACTTGTCGACATTAATTACGACACCGTAATCATTTAGTCTACCGAACAAGATTCTTAAATGTTCAAGGTGTTCTTTGTTCATCTCTTGATGCGACTAAAATATCGTCCAAAATACGCAAAGCAAAAGTCGAGTCCTTGAATGATGGAGTTGACAAAACGCTGGAAAGTTTTGAGCGGCGTTTGCACCAACCCGAATGTCATGTAAGGGAACTCAAAAAGTCCGAAAGGAGTGATCAAAGCTGTTTTTTGGAATGTCTTCATCAGCCATTGGAATCTGATTGTAAGCTCTTACCAAATCAACTACTCCAAAAATTTTCTTTCCATTCAAAAAAATTACTGAAATCGTGGATATGAGAAATTGGATAACGATCGGGTAAGGTTTGAGCGTTAAGACGGCGGTAGTCACCGCATGGACGCCAACCGCCGGATGGCTTGGGCGCTATATGTAATGGAGAAGCCCATGGACTTTTTGAAGGACGGCAAATTCCAAGTTCGAGCATCCTGTCGAATTCGGCTTTTGGCTACTTTAAGCTTTTCTGGGTTAAGCCGGCGCGGCTTAGAAAAAATAGGCTGGCAGTTCGTGACGATTTGATGACGAACGTTATGTTTTCTTCAACGGGTTTTAAAAGAAGAAAGATCGAGTAGCGAAGGAAACTCTTGTACTAGTTCATGATAGATTCCTATGTTTGTGAGAGATTTCACTTGGATATCAATGCTAGCCTGTTTGATTTTTCCTTGAATAGGCAAGGTTGTAACGTTATCGATTAGGTTACCATTTTTAACAATCGATTAAAAGGTCAAATTTCTTTTAATAAATCGGCGCCAATTATTGGTGATTGCACGTCTGCAATGATAAATAACCAAGTTATCGGTCGGCGAAGACCGAGATTGAGCGTTATAGATTTGCTTCCGTAAGTCTTAATCTTAGAGCCGTTTGCTGCGAAGAGATTAAACAGACATGGAGCGTTGAGCCTTTCTTTCGACGTTGGGGGACCACAGAAATGTCGGCGCCCGTGTCTACCAAAAAATCTCTGTTTGAGTTTTTATCAGTAACAAAAAGTCGATTAATGAGGGGGCCCTGAGTGAGTGTTACGAACTGCTGGCTGCCCGATTTCTTTAGACTTTCTGTTAACCCAGCTACAGGGTTGAGAGCAATTATCGGCTTTGGATCCGAAACGTTTTGTGATAAAAACAGAGTTTATTTGGTTTAACATTCGACGCTTTGGCCGGCGTCGTCGATCGGTTTCGTGATTTTTGTCCACTTACTATTCCAAGACCTGCGAAAACCCTGTGTGAGAGTTTCGACTTTGTCTTCCAGCTTATGGACAACGTTAACTAAACCGTCGAGAAGGTCGTTTGAGGGACTAGAGACTTCTTGAACACTTACAGAAGAAGACTGAGTAACTTCAAACATTTGATCTGCCAATTGTGCTAGTTCCTCTATAGGTGCTACACTCGTAGCGAGGAATGTATGAATTGTAGTTGGTAATCTTTGCAAAAACAAGGTGCGAAGGAATTCATCACCTACCTTCTTGCATGCGAGAGCTTTCATTTTACGTAAAAGATCCGTGGGTCTCATATCTCCGAGGGTTAATTCTTCGAGGAGAGCCTTCAGTTTTGTTGATCAGTAGCAGTGAATTGCTTGATAAGGCGGGCTTTGATTGCTTGGTACTGATTTCTCGCAGGTGGAGCGAGTACAATATCACTAACATAATCGAGAATATCCGATTCAATTACACCTACGATGTGATTGAATTTGGTTTGTTCGGTTGTTATGTTTGTTGTAGTAAACTGCGCTTCCAGCTGTATGAACCACAGCTGTGGGTTCTTTTTCCAGAATGGCGGTATTTTGTAAATTGTTGTCACCAGTTGTGGGAAGATATTAGAATAAACTAGTTTCTTGAATCCACAAGAAGGAATAATTTTATTTATGAAAAGCACTTGGTTTTATACGGTAATGTTTACATGCAAAATAAGACAATAGATATCCAAAGTCCAATTGTCAGCTGATAATGACATGCAGTGTTGCTAAACTTTAACTAAACTTAATACGCATGATGAGTGCGTCCGATGTGAGATGTAGTGCTGCCACAGGATTCCCCCTTTTAAAGAAGCGTTGAGGAGAAGAAAAGAAAAAACTTTGTGTTTATCTGTGCTGAATTGAAAAATTTATTGAAAATTTTTCATTTGAAGCAGACAATTTGTAGCGAGAAAGGCTAGAATTTATTTGTTTTCTTCGTTCTCTTCTTCAGAGCTGGATGATGAACTTGATGAACTTTCTTCGTCGTTTTTATCCTCCGGTGCGTTCCAATCGTCTGGTTTTTGTGCTTTGCTCGGTGACTCGGGCCCAGAATCGGATGATGAGAAAGAGGGTCCTCTTTTCGAAGAGCGTTCCAACGGGAAACGGGATTCCACTTTGGATGTGGCTGCATTGACTATTTCCATAGCGGTTGACTTTTCAGGCGCTTTTTGATCCGATGTGCTTGGCGTCGGTTTTGGCGGTGAAAACGTATGTTGAGCCGGAGCTTCCAATGCTGGTGGCGGATGATCGGTTACGGTCGGTTGATGCGGATGTGATGTTGGTGTTACCTGAATTGTTGCCAGGTTACGCATGGACTGCTGCTGTGTCATGTGATCGACAAAATCGCAAGGTGGTAGGCAATTCACTGAGGCTCGACCAAATTGTCGGTGAAACCAGCAAAATCGACCGGGTTGGGCTGACGGTCTTGTCGGGCGCTTGATTGGAATGGCTGCTTGACGAACGGCGACCGATGCTTGCCTAACCGAAACACGTGTTCTCTGCGCTGAACGTTGAACGACTGATTGGCGATTTTTTGCTGACGATTGCCTGGGATGCGACGTTTGACTAGCCGAAAATGATGGATTGGCTGAGAATGGCTGACCTGGTACAGATGATTGACCGGAACTGCGTTGCGTTTGAGTCGGATTGGTAGACTGAATTGGATTATTGCGCATGCCGCGCAAAAATTGTTGATTTTCCATGGCGATTATACGGATTTCACGGATTGCCAACTCTTGATTCCTTAAAATTTGCTGTAATGCGTTGAGCCACTCCGGGTTTTCGGTAAGTTTCTTATTTGGTGCCATGACTTGGTTGCAAGTGAAAAGCACGATGACTTGTAGGATTTTTTGAATAAAAATTTTGCTGAAGTAGTGTGTAGTGTGTTACTCGTACCACAGACTTTTGTAGAAAGGATGAGATGAGAGAATTTCAGTAGGATGAATGCGATTTGCTGTAAAATTTTATGTTTATAGCAGTTGATGTGTTTAATGATTTTTAGCGAAACGTACTTTCTTTTTAAGTGGTTTTTTCACCGAAACACATTCATTGAAATCAAATGAAGGTTTTAAAACGGTCAACTGAAATTACCTTATTAATTTTTCCAATTTTGATTGTGAAAAACTTCTCATTTCGTGAAATTACTTCGAATGGGCCGGTATAGGTCGGCTGGAGCGCTTTTTTAACCCCGTCCGACCGGACAAAAACGTGAGTACATGAAGACATGTCTTTGTGTACAAAAACGTTTTGTTTGTTATGATTAGAAGATGGAATGGGTTTGATTTCAGCCATTGCATCTTTTAATCGTTCGACAAATGTTGAAGCATTTGAGACTAGGCTGGGCTTGATTTTGTCGAAGTAAAAATAAGGAAGACGCAAATTTGTTCCATAGACTAACTCTGCTGGAGATGCGTTTACATTTTGCAGAATTACTGAACGGAGACCGAGTAAAACTGTTGGAAGTGTTTCTGTCCAGCGAATGTTTCCGTGACACTTGATTGAATTTTTAAGTGTGCGGTGCCATCTTTCTAAAATTCCGTTAGCTTGAGGGTGATAAGCAGTAGTGCGGAATTTTTGGACCCCAAGCAGTTTATTTAACTCGGTGAATAAGCTACTTTCGAAATTTCGGCCTTGATCGCTGGTCAACCTCAAGGGCACTCCGAAACGAGCGATCCAATTGAGAAACATGGCCTTTGCTACTGTTTCAGCAGACATGTCTTGAATTGGTATTGCCTCGGGCCAGCGAGTAAATCGATCGATGATAGTGAGACAATACGAAAAACCTTCTGATTCCGGGAGTCTTCCAACGATATCTATATGAATATGTTCGAACCGAGCGTTAGGCGTTTTGATTTGCTCAAAGGCTGCTTGGTTGTGCTTGCTGACTTTGGTTCGTTGGCAAGCTAAACAACTTTTACAAAAGACTTGGATGTCTTTGCTCATTGAAGGCCATACAAAACTTTTGCTAATTAATTTTTGCGTTGCCTTGACCCCTGCATGAGCGAGGTTATGAACTTTTTCAAAAACTTGTTTCCTTAATTCTGACGGAACGTATGGACGAGGTTCTGTGGTTGAAACGTCGCATGCCAAAATGATATCGTGAAATTGAATATCGAGGATTTTTAATTTAGTTTTTTGCTTCCTTAGCTGGATCAGCTCCTCATCTTCTAATTGTTTTAAGGCGATGAGTTTGTAATCAACAGTGCTGGACAGTGAGACTGTGGAAATGCTGTTGATCCTAGACAGAGTGTCAGCAACCACGTTATCTACTCCAGAGATATGTTGAATATCTGTTGAGAACTGACCGATCAAATCGAGGTGTCGAAGTTGACGGGGAGTTGCTTTTTCGTTGGCTTGTTGGAAAGCAAAAACGAGCGGTTTATGATCTGTGTAAATCGTGAATGTACGCGCCTCCAGCAGATTTTGGAAGTGTTTAATTGAAGCGTAGATTGACAACAGCTCCCGGTCATATGTTGAATACTTTCGTTCAGCTGAGGAAAGGCGTTTGGAAAAGAACGCGAGAGGTTTCCAGTGATTATTTTCTAATTGATTTACCACCCCTCCGATAGCAGTGTCGGATGCGTCAACCATGAGACAGAGCTTCGCGTCTGGAGACGGATGGGCGAGCAAGGCTGCGTCGGCTAAAGCCTTTTTACATAGCTCGAATGATCGTTGTTATCACCATCTGCCATAGTAGATATGCAAGTGTAGTGAAAATAGAGAAAATTTAAGTTGAACTTGAAAGCAACGAATTTTCTGAACAGCAGTTGAAACGTATTGTTTGCACTGCGCAATGATTTTAAAGACGAAAAATGTCGAGGGTCACCAGTTGTGGGAAGATATTAGAATAAACTAGTTTCTTGAATCCACAAGAAGTAAAAATTGTCAAAAATAAAAAAAGCCCAGCCTAGTCTCAAATGCTTCAACATTTGTCGAACGATTAAAAGATGCAATGGCTGAAATCAAACCCATTCCATCTTCTAATCATAACAAGCAAAACGTTTTTGTACACAAAGACATGTCTTCATGTACTCACGTTTTTGTCCGGTCGGACGGGGTTAAAAAAGCGCTCCAGCCGACCTATACCGGCCCATTCGAAGTAATTTCACGAAATGAGAAGTTTTTCACAATCAAAATTGGAAAAATTAATAAGGTAATTTCAGTTGACCGTTTAAAACCTTCATTTGATTTCAATGAATGTGTTTCGGTGAAAAAACCACTTAAAAAGAAAGTACGTTTCGCTAAAAATCATTAAACACATCAACTGCTATAAACATAAAATTTTACAGCAAATCGCATTCATCCTACTGAAATTCTCTCATCTCATCCTTTCTACAAAAGTCTGTGGTACGAGTAACACACTACACACTACTTCAGCAAAATTTTTATTCAAAAAATCCTACAAGTCATCGTGCTTTTCACTTGCAACCAAGTCATGGCACCAAATAAGAAACTTACCGAAAACCCGGAGTGGCTCAACGCATTACAGCAAATTTTAAGGAATCAAGAGTTGGCAATCCGTGAAATCCGTATAATCGCCATGGAAAATCAACAAAAACTGAAGGCTCTCCTCGAAGAATTAACCCTCGGAGATATGAGACCCACGGATCTTTTACGTAAAATGAAAGCTCTCGCATGCAAGAAGGTAGGTGATGAATTCCTTCGCACCTTGTTTTTGCAAAGATTACCAACTACAATTCATACATTCCTCGCTACGAGTGTAGCACCTATAGAGGAACTAGCACAATTGGCAGATCAAATGTTTGAAGTTACTCAGTCTTCTTCTGTAAGTGTTCAAGAAGTCTCTAGTCCCTCAAACGACCTTCTCGACGGTTTAGTTAACGTTGTCCATAAGCTGGAAGACAAAGTCGAAACTCTCACACAGGGTTTTCGCAGGTCTTGGAATAGTAGTGGACAAAAATCACGAAACCGATCGACGACGCCGGCCAAAGCGTCGAATGTTAAACCAAATAAACTCTGTTTTTATCACAAACGTTTCGGATCCAAAGCCGATAATTGCTCTCAACCCTGTAGCTGGGTTAACAGAAAGTCTAAAGAAATCGGGCAGCCAGCAGTTCGTACACTCACTCAGGGCCCCCTCATTAATCGACTTTTTGTTACTGATAAAAACTCAAACAGAGATTTTTTGGTAGACACGGGCGCCGACATTTCTGTGGTCCCCCCAACGTCGAAAGAAAGGCTCAACGCTCCATGTCTGTTTAATCTCTTCGCAGCAAACGGCTCTAAGATTAAGACTTACGGAAGCAAATCTATAACGCTCAATCTCGGTCTTCGCCGACCGATAACTTGGTTATTTATCATTGCAGACGTGCAATCACCAATAATTGGCGCCGATTTATTAAAGAAATTTGACCTTTTAATCGATGTTAAAAATGGTAACCTAATCGATAACGTTACAACCTTGCCTATTCAAGGAAAAATCAAACAGGCTAGCATTGATATCCAAGTGAAATCTCTCACAAACATAGGAATCTATCATGAACTAGTACAAGAGTTTCCTTCGCTACTCGATCTTTCTTCTTTTAAAAACCCGTTGAAGAAACATAACGTTCGTCATCAAATCGTCACGAACTGCCAGCCTATTTTTTCTAAGCCGCGCCGGCTTAACCCAGAAAAGCTTAAAGTAGCCAAAGCCGAATTCGACAGGATGCTCGAACTTGGAATTTGCCGTCCTTCAAAAAGTCCATGGGCTTCTCCATTACATATAGCGCCCAAGCCATCCGGCGGTTGGCGTCCATGCGGTGACTACCGCCGTCTTAACGCTCAAACCTTACCCGATCGTTATCCAATTTCTCATATCCACGATTTCAGTAATTTTTTGAATGGAAAGAAAATTTTTGGAGTAGTTGATTTGGTAAGAGCTTACAATCAGATTCCAATGGCTGATGAAGACATTCAAAAAACAGCTTTGATCACTCCTTTCGGACTTTTTGAGTTCCCTTACATGACATTCGGGTTGTGCAACGCCGCTCAAACTTTCCAGCGTTTTGTCAACTCCATCATTCAAGGACTCGACTTTTGCTTTGCGTATTTGGACGATATTTTAGTCGCATCAAGAGATGAACAAGAACACCTTGAACATTTAAGAATCTTGTTCGGTAGACTAAATGATTACGGTGTCGTAATTAATGTCGACAAGTGTGTGTTCGGTCAAAAGGAGGTACGTTTTCTGGGCTATTCAATCGACGTAAACGGAACTAAACCTTTACAATCAAAAGTTTCCTCGATTGTTAATTTTCCACTACCGGAAACAATCGACAAACTCAAACGTTTCCTCGGTATGATCAATTATTACCGTCGTTTTATTCCTAAAGCAGCTCACATGCAAATTCCATTGCTAGATTGTACGAAAGGTAACAAAAAGAACGACAAATCGGTAATTGAGTGGAACCCTGAGCGCCTCGGCGCATTCGAGCTATGTAAAAAGGCTTTAGCCGACGCAGCCTTGCTCGCCCATCCGTCTCCAGACGCGAAGCTCTGTCTCATGGTTGACGCATCCGACACTGCTATCGGAGGGGTGGTAAATCAATTAGAAAATAATCACTGGAAACCTCTCGCGTTCTTTTCCAAACGCCTTTCCTCAGCTGAACGAAAGTATTCAACATATGACCGGGAGCTGTTGTCAATCTACGCTTCAATTAAACACTTCCAAAATCTGCTGGAGGCGCGTACATTCACGATTTACACAGATCATAAACCGCTCGTTTTTGCTTTCCAACAAGCCAACGAAAAAGCAACTCCCACAACTGGTGACCCTCGACATTTTTCGTCTTTAAAATCATTGCGCAGTGCAAACAATACGTTTCAACTGCTGTTCAGAAAATTCGTTGCTTTCAAGTTCAACTTAAATTTTCTCTATTTTCACTACACTTGCATATCTACTATGGCAGATGGTGATAACAACGATCAATCAATCGGAGAAACTCCAATGGTTGTTCCTACAGTTGGTAGTGGAGGTAACTCTGATTTAGGTAATGGAAATATTCCACCGGTTAACAATTCGGTGCAACGCATCCAGCTAAAAATACCGCCATTCTGGAAAAAGAACCCACAGCTGTGGTTCATACAGCTGGAAGCGCAGTTTACTACAACAAACATAACAACCGAACAAACCAAATTCAATCACATCGTAGGTGTAATTGAATCGGATATTCTCGATTATGTTAGTGATATTGTACTCGCTCCACCTGCGAGAAATCAGTACCAAGCAATCAAGGCCCGCCTTATCAAGCAATTCACTGCTACTGATCAACAAAAACTGAAGGCTCTCCTCGAAGAATTAACCCTCGGAGATATGAGACCCACGGATCTTTTACGTAAAATGAAAGCTCTCGCATGCAAGAAGGTAGGTGATGAATTCCTTCGCACCTTGTTTTTGCAAAGATTACCAACTACAATTCATACATTCCTCGCTACGAGTGTAGCACCTATAGAGGAACTAGCACAATTGGCAGATCAAATGTTTGAAGTTACTCAGTCTTCTTCTGTAAGTGTTCAAGAAGTCTCTAGTCCCTCAAACGACCTTCTCGACGGTTTAGTTAACGTTGTCCATAAGCTGGAAGACAAAGTCGAAACTCTCACACAGGGTTTTCGCAGGTCTTGGAATAGTAGTGGACAAAAATCACGAAACCGATCGACGACGCCGGCCAAAGCGTCGAATGTTAAACCAAATAAACTCTGTTTTTATCACAAACGTTTCGGATCCAAAGCCGATAATTGCTCTCAACCCTGTAGCTGGGTTAACAGAAAGTCTAAAGAAATCGGGCAGCCAGCAGTTCGTACACTCACTCAGGGCCCCCTCATTAATCGACTTTTTGTTACTGATAAAAACTCAGTAACGAACAGTTAAGAAAGGCAATTTTCTGGAGAATTCCTAACCATATCTGAATTTGAGAAATCTCATTTTCGAATCCAATGGGCACTTAAAGTACCGTGCTTCATGATCATATCGAGATAAGTTTCATAAATCTTGCATATAAAAGCTTCCTCATTCGGGAGAAGTGGCAACGAGAGCTGCTTTTACTGTTCGGTCAATGTCGTATACATGTAGTGTGAACGGCAAAAATTCCACCTTCACTAAGCCTGATGCTTCCCGTTTATTTGTCGTTGATTGCATCGTCTTTATTTAAACGGAATTCTTTTCCAGCTCGGTCAATCTATTGTTATGAATGTGACTCATGGACAGACGCTCGCTGCAAAGATCCATTTAACTACACGGCTTTGCCGAGAGACCAGCCACCATTGATGACGTGTAATGGATGTTGTGTGAAAATGGTTCGCCATTCGAAATCACGTATGTACATCGCAGACCATATTTGCCGTTTTTAATGAATTTTTAATGTTGGACTGTTGATAAAAGACCGCTGTGGGTGGGTCAATTGAGATTATTTTTAGTTCACCCAGACAAATAATTCCAAAATCTTCACCTAATCAGACACTAAGTTTTTGTGAATTTATTTGATCAACGCACTCCAAGCATGAGTGATCTCAGTGACAGCTGTCAATTAATGTACTGTTTTGAATGAACTTTTTTAACACGTTTTATTACAGTGAAAAAGTTTGTATAAAACTATGTCCAGTTTCAGTACTCTATTTAAAGTATCACTCATGCTAGAAGTGCGTTGATTTGATGAATTTTTGAAAAAATTAACAGAAATTAATCCGAATGACTGTTTGAGCGATGTATGAATTGAATATACAGAGCTCTTCTCTACCTTTTGCTTATATTTCTCAACATTTGCAGTAGCCAATTCGGTACTGTTACTGTTCATCCCAGTAAGTTTGGTTAGATTCTGTGAAATATTGGTAGATCGATTTAACAAAAACAGGCTCCTCTGGGCACCAGGCGTCTTTTATGAGCAGTTAGCTACAACAGCAAAAAATTAATAATTTTGGAAATTTTACAATTTCAGCATACGAGGTAGTGCGTAGAATGTGTACATCACAGTTGCAAATAAACTTATTTATGGTTGATCATGTGTGCATGATGGAAAGTTCGGGAAAGGGCCATATGTGTTTTTGTGAGGAAGATATGTGTAATTCAAGTCCTGGCTTATTAACGAATAATAATACGCGAAGAATAACTATATTTGGAATAATTCTGATAGCAATTTCACTAATATACTCCCATCTTCATCAGAGATAAGTCATTAAAAAAATATTTATATGCAATTGATACGACAATATGTGGAGGCACAGTCATTGTGTCGAGGATAATGTTTAAATTGGATATATCTATTTGTGACCGAATCTAAACTGTTACACTTATATCATGTTAGTAAAAGAGAGATTTTCGTTTTGTTGACACACTATCAATCAACTATTTTATTTATGTGAAACGAATTTATTTGCATTACATAACACATCATTCAACAAATTAACTGTGTACAATGCCAAATATTTGGATCTGGTAGCGAGGGTCACGACTTAATATTGAAGCGTGACCATTTCGAGTAGTTCGATGCATAAAAGAAATTGCTAAAAATACAATGCATTGAAATGACGTTGTTTTACGATAGTATACGAGTCGTCGGTGAGTTTGGCAATAGCGTTCAGGTGAGTTTTTCGTTACGTACATCAAACAAGACTTTAGTTTCCTTAACTTCGAAATTATAGTCCTTGCTATCTCCTCAGGAACCGACTTGTTGAACTTTTAGTTTTTTGGTTTTTGTCCAACCCTAATCTATTTGCATTTGTATAAGTATAAATGCCCTCAGCAGTATGTGCACTTTGCGTATACTTGAACATATTCAGTTCTGTACAAACAACCGTGCAATAAAGCTGTTCACTAAAATCGAAACTCACTGCGTTCTAATTCAAAGTCAAAAGGTTATGGGCCCATCTGATTGTTCGTATCGATGTACGACAGTGTGAAGAAACCATCATGAAACTTTTCACGTATAAAGTTGTACATGACATCGATATGCTTTGAGCGCTTGTGAAATTCCATGTTCTTGATGAGCCGAATGGCACTCTGATTGTCAACCAATAACAAAGGATTTTGAATTTTCGACCAAATATCGACCATCAATCATTAATGGAATCACTCAAAATTAAAACATTTGCGTAAAAATTCAGTTTGAACTACTCAAATTTTAAGCGTTTTCTGTTTTTGTTTATGTGTCTTAAGAAGTGAGTGGTTTCTATTGTCGCCAATTTTCAAATCTTGTTCTTCATATCTAATTACGTAAGTGAACCGGACTCAATTATAACGTTTCCGCTGACTTCATCATAAAATTCAATTTACCACAAGATGGGCAATATAATAAGTAAGTTGCTGTGATATGAGCTGTTTCACGGCGTTTAATAACATTGATTTTGGGTTACTCGTGTATCATACTACTTTGATGAATTTCAATGCTACTAAGCAAAGACAACAACCTCAGCTCGTCTACCTGTGCATTCTTCCACAGCAACAGTTCCCATTTCAACCATTTTTTCAATAAATTCCTCGAGAGTCTACCTGTGCATTCTTCCACAGCAACAGTTCCCATATCAACCATTTTTTCAATAAATTCCTCGAGAGCCTGCCACCAGTCGAGAGTTAATTATAGTAATCTCTGTTATAATCAGAAGCTATTTTTGGGAAAATGTTTTCCTATTTTTCCTAAATTTAACAACATTTTCCTTTATTTTTCTAAATTTTCCAGAATTTTCCTACATTTTCCCCAAATTTTCCAGAAATAATTTTTTTGTGAAAATTCAGGAAAATATGGAAAATCAAGGAAAATGTAAAAAACCAACAAATTCTTACTCGTGCAGAAATTTTCTTTACCGCTTTTCCACACTTTCACAAATGAGGATGAGGTTGGGACTATAATAATCAAGTGGAACTATTTGTAATAGAAAAATTCGGGTTCTAACGTACAACCATTGACGAGATGAATGAATGTATAGAAAGGGAGACGAATTTCGGTGTAATAGTACTTAAAAATTCTTTGCATCGACAGAACTTGAGTGACGATTTGGTTACAGCTCGCGGGATTCAAATATTTGACTGGGTACATTTTCGAATTTCTATTTCCGTCAATGGCAAACGACCTAAAAACCAACCAATTAATTAACCAATTAACAATGAAATATTTACAATACAAAATACTTACAACAAAGAAATATATTAAAAAAAATCTAATGAAACAATTGAAGACAGAAATTTTTACTCAAAAAGACCACAATAAAATTTTACCCAAAATAAATTTGCTATTTAGAAATTTCAAATATAAATATATTATCAGGCAAAATCGCTTAAAATTTCTTATTTGTTTTAATCAAATCGATTGATACATATGCTGAATAATGATAAAAAAAAACTAATAATTTTGAATGGACGGTGCTTAAAATTTTCTGAATTTGGAATTTTTTTTCATAAAAATATTGCCGAAGAAAAAGTTTCAAAGAAATTCAGTTCAGAAAGTTTGCGAAAAAAGCTTTTTTTTGGATAATTTTATTATTTTAACACGAATAAATATTTACTCACACCATTATACAATACATGAAGGGGCTGTTTACCTGTCGAACTTTTTATATTACGCATGAAAAAAAGGCTACATCGTACAGCCCAGTGACGGTATTTGGTAGATTGAACACAGTTTGCAATTTCTTAGTTATTCATTGTAACTCGGTCTAATAGCAAGAGTGATCCGTGAATTTCATCCACTGTGAACGAGAAAATGGGACTGGGATAAATAAAAAAAGTGGACACGAAATTTCTGGATGACCATAATTGTTGAATGAGACTGACGAGCCATTACTCCTAAGTTTAAGTAATTAGTACCATTTTCGTTCAACATTAAAAACAATTAGATGATCGATCTCCGTCTCTAAAGAGTTTAAGTAATATTGAATATCACTCGCTATAGTGGACGGTTTTCACCTGATCCACTCAAACAGCTGAAGCAGATTTCTGACTAAATTTCACTGACGTCCACTGTAATTCAAAATGATGTTTTATAGCCAGGGCGATAACTGTTGCGAATTCTTAAATTCGCGAGAATTGGCTCCCATGTCGGTTTCGCTAACTCTATTGAATCGCGTTCGACTTAGGTTCGGGTCAATGATTGTGACTTAACTATTACAACTTAGATACGATCAATTGACTGACCAGGTGTAGTATAGTAAAACTATCTCATTTATACTGAAATCAATCCACTGGCTGCGTATACTAAACTTTAAGTAAAAGCGTGGGGTCTGTTAAGTATACATTGGACGCAGGTCCCTAAACACTGTAGTTAGTTTAAAAACTACAGTAGAATGTTCTCCTAACATTTTTGCTACTCAAATTAATGTCCATGACCAATGGTCAGGTATGCAAAACGACAAAACATTTTATAGAAACTGAGACTGAATTTCAAGCATTGCCTGTACGTAGCACGCGTTTTTGTGACAAATTTTCGTATTCCTCCACACAATTGGATTTCAGTGAAAGCAAAAGCTGTGAGTAAATTAGATAAACTATAGGAAACTGAAAAAGATTTTCAATCTATCAAATAGCATCACTGTGGCTTCCTCTCTCTTACTTTTCGAACGTAGATTTTCCAGTCATGAGAGTCACCGAAAATCAGCCGCTGCAAAGCACCTAGCATAGTAATAGAATAATTGAGGTGTCAAAACACTACTCCATTTAATACCATTCGTACCATTAAAGGTATTGTGATGAATATCTTTAATGGTATTAAAGTAGAGTAGTATTTTAAAGCAAGAAAAGCAAGAAATTTTCTTATTCGCATTACTTCGCCAACAATTTAGCTTTTATGAATTTTCAACGGCTCTCACGTCTGAGACATTCATTTTATTTGTAGTAAACATTCGATCTTTCAAAAATATTTATACGTTGTAAACATAAACAACGTTTTTACAAGTTGCAAGTTACCAATGGTGTATGTATATAGTGTGAGGTGAATTCGCAGATATCGTAGGAAAAACGTTTTGCATGAAATTTTACATTTTATTTTTGAATAAATTACATGGATGTGTTTATAGTTTTGGTGCATGTCGAGTTTTATCAACATACACAAAATTAATTAATTTCGAATATAATAAAATTTTGTAATTTAGAAATGTTTGTTTAAACAATGAAAAACAGGCTTCTCATTTGAAACACTAACTAGATATAGATGCATTGCATTTAAATAAAAACATTAAATTAACGGAAAAAGACTTTAAATTTTGGAAGAATTTTTTTTAAATAAGAACTTTAGAACTCGCTTATTTCAGCAACATTTATTATCCTGAATCAGAAAAGCCTCCATCGTGTCATACTTCATTTGTTAGTTAAATTAACCATTCAGCTCCGTAAATTGAAAGTCAATCATTTTTCAAGTCGCATTGCGTCATCGACTTATGTCAAAGAATAGTGACGTCGTTATTAGATGACTCTTTACTCCTAATGTATATACAAATAAACGTGACCCATAGGTAGGTTTGTAGGAAAAACACACGTAGCGGACACAAATGAACCTTACATGTACTCGTGATCGAGTCCGGACTGGTCAAACTGAGCCATTCTTGTATGAAAGGTTCAATTTTTCAGGTTTTTTGGTTTTATTTTACATACATTGCTTGATGGGCTACTTGGTAGCCAGTCCAACCCTGCTCGTGAGATTACTCCAATGAAAATCCGTTTCGATTGTACGTCCTCGACGAAAATAAATTCAGTGTCTAGCGTATCCCAGACGGATCTTAATCTAATCTATAATTTTAATCTAATTATTTTCACGAGATTGATTTCAAATCTTTTACTTCATTTATTTTAACATGTTCTGCTGTATAAGACCGACCTCATCGGTCAGAGATTGTCGTTTATATTACTGAAGAAGCTATCGACTACAGATGATAACTGTTCGTAACAAGTTAACATTTCGTTTACATTTCGAATCTGGCTCGAAATCGAGTGTTTTCTGCGTTTTTTTATTGATGAATTCGAAACGTCGAATTTCTGTGATTTTTTTCACTTAGTGGAGTTGTTAATATTCGAGGCAATATAAAAACGACTTTCCAGGATAGTAAATTTATGGAAAAGGAATGAGTTCTCAATATGCTATTATGATGTAAAGAAAAATCTGATCCGATTTGTCTGAATTAGGCTACGATTGGTTTGAATTGGGCTCCGATTTGTTTGAATTGGGCTATGGTTTGTATGAATTGGACTCTGATTTGTATGAATAGAGGTCTGACTTGGAAGAATTGGACCCCGATTTGTTTGAATTGGGCTCCGATTTGATTGAATCGGGCTCCGATCTGATTGAATTGGGCTCCGATTTTATTGAATTGGGCTCCGATTTGATTGAATTGGGCTCCGATTTGTTTGAATTGGGCTATGGTTTGTATGAATTGGACTCTGATTTGGAAGAATTGGGCTCCGATTTGTTTGAACTGGGCTCCGATTTGATTGAATTGGGCTCCGATTTGTTTGAATTGGGCTACGATTTGATTGAATTGGGCTCCGATTTGTTTGAATTGGGCTCCGATTTGATTGAATTGGGCTCCGATCTGATTGAATTGGGCTCCGATTTGTTTGAATTGGGCTATGGTTTGTATGAATTGGGCTCTGATTTGTAAGAATTGGGCTTTGATTTGTATGAATGGAAATTTTAGATTGTTTTTCATCGATTAGCAGAAAAAAAATCTTCTAAAATTCATTGTCTTTCAGATAAAGTTTAAGTAATGGTCGAGACTGTTCGCCGACACCATTAATCTCTAGCTGAAACATAAACAATAAATAAAAACCAGAAAATTAAAATTAAAAAGCTTACACACGACAAAAAAAATTGATTTTGAAAATGAGCAGAAGAAAATCATTTTTAAAAAACAAATCTTAATTAAAAATTAAAAATTTAAATAAAAAATCATATCAAATGGACTTTTTTAATAAGATTTATTTTGCATCACATTTTCTATCATTAGAATTGCATTGAAAACATTTAAACTAAACTACAAATAGAACTCATTGTAATTGAACTGTTACGTTATCATTTGGCTCGTTTTGAATTTTAGATAGATATTTAGATAGTCTCTAATTAATTAACAAACAAAAAAAACATTAAAAAATATAGAAAAAAAATATCATTCCACAGTGGCTCAAATTTAATTTTAATTTAAAAGAAAAAGAATATTTCTAGAAACGACTTTATATCTAGAAACTCTTATAGTGTTCGATTTTAAACTACAGGTAAAATGTAAATCGCCAACGTTTTTATTTTCACTCGAAACACCCTTTCCTCTCTCACTTTCCGTAAAAATATAATCTGCTTTATGCAACGAACTCCACCATTAATAATTAAGGGCGTGCAGTGCAGCAAAAGAAATTTATGTTCCTAATTTGAATTTCAAACACATTTCAAACGACTGACACTGGAGTTTAACTCAATCGTGATATGAGATGTCGTAATTAAAAGCAAAAATGTTGACACTATTTTTGAGTATACACCATCGCTTATCAAAGCTGAAGTATTAGGGTTAGCTTCTTAAGTCAATTTAAGAAACACTCTGTCGACAGTTTTTTGTTGCACATAGAAAACAGAAAACATGTGTGAGCTTTGAACTTTTCATGGATCAACATATTAAAGCTCTTCAAACCTAATATTTAATTGATATGGCTTAACACGACAAACAGTTTATTATGCTTCCCAATCATCATTGTATTAAGAGCCTTCGCACTTACTTAAATCATTTTTTCAATAATTGTGGACCCGACGCACACATCATTTTTGCGTCAATGATTCACGTGGTATATTCAAGTGGTTAGCACTAATTATCGGAGGCAAATATTTACAATGAATCTTTGCAGACATTCTTTGAACATTACAATACTAATGTCGTTGAAACGGTTCGATTAGCAATTTTACGACCGCTATCAACTCCTGCGGTAAATAAACATGTACTCCAACCAAGGTAGTGCATATTTGTTGATGTTGAATTTTACGTTCAGTCTCTCAACATTTTCAATTTCCTGTTACACATTTCGAATGAAAGGCACTCTTTCACCAAAATAACATTGTCCATTCTCTTCGTTGTTAATCGTTTTTTGGCAACCTTTTCCATTTATCTTTGTAGTCACACGCAACACTATCGTTTTCTATGAAAATTACCATTCATTAGACGTGTATTGTCTTCCGTAAAATTGTATTCGAATTCGTGTAAAGACATTGCTCGATTCGTGTAAAGACTCTGCTGCTTCACTGCAGAAACAAAAGTTTTTGGGGTGATATTCATATAGTCCGTTAGCTCTCAAGAGAAGAAGGGACAACACTGTTCTCCTGAAAAGGCAACACAAACTGAATCAGAAGTTCAAAACATTCAGGTCCGAGACAATATAAAGCAGACGAGAAAATCGAAAAATCGTCAATAAAACGGACGTGCTTAATGTCCCGTTTAACTTTTTGCAGACGGCAATGACATAGTTATCGACATTGATGACAAAAAACAACAGACAAACGTTAGTGTCATCTTATGTAGAAAAGTTCACATCATAAAACAATTGAAGTAAAAGATTTTCAATTTTTTTCCTTGTTGAAATACTAAGATCAAAAGAAGTAACAATTTCGATAATTTTGTCATACTTGCCGTGTGCGAAAGGTTAATTAGAAAATAATCATTAGTCAATTAGAAACAGAAACGAGTTTCCTCGAATGTTGTGACTCTCTATCACAACGTTGCCGTATAATAATTGGCTAACAAAACAAAAAGGAAAAATATAATTCCGTGCGTCCTGATTATTGCTCATTAAAATATATAAATAAAAATTGGAAATGAAACATATCACAAATCGTTGTGTCACGCATAAAATACGAAACCGTTTGCCATAGAGAACACGTGAGCTCAAATAGATTTCAATGTAAATTCGATTCGAGTCCGAACTGTGAACCAAATTTGTTTTTCAAGGGTGGGCAGGGCTTATTGCATTTTATTTTCGAACGCATCGTAGAGAAATCAATTTCACTTAATTTGCTTTTGTTCATGAAATATTGAGAAAACTGCACTCGTCACCAAATACATCTGGACTGCATGTGAACATTTTCTTTTTTAGCATGACATTAACTACTGTACTAAGGCAAAATATTGTTGAAATAAGCTACGCTACACCACTGCTATTATTATAATTCGAGAAAAATCGATTCTCGTTGAATTTTTCTGAGAAAAACAACGGATCGATTCTCGTGAACAATTCAAGGTTGAACAGATTGCTAAAATCCCTCACAAACTCTTATGTTTTTTCAACATCCCAAAGAACTTGAAGGAATACATCTTCGCTAATATCAACATGAAGTGTCACATACTCCGAATCAGTGAAAATATTTGGACAAAAACTTCCTTGAATTTCCTACAACTTCTTCAAATCTGGTGGTTGCACCGCTAACAACCCAATTTTCTTTCTTATCAACAGTCATTTTATTATGCTTGTCGGATCGACGCTCAAAAGCTGTGAATTGCATACAATATTTCCATTTTAGGAAACGATTTTATCAGACAATTCTTACTTGAATTTGTGCTAGGCAACCTCCTGTTCAAACCATAGAAGTAGTAGATAATTTTAAACGCCCTGACTATGGTGAAACGGGAAATGTTGTAAAACAAATATTTAATATTTAAAAAGGTTTCTGCATTAAACGTAGTGAAGTAGACGGCAAGCTTTATTTTCACATTTTCACAGTAGTTAGAACATACTTATGTATTGCAGTAGTTCAATGCTTATATTTCAAATAGACAAAAATTAGAGTATTATAAACGCTAGTAGACCATTAGCCTTCGACCTTTATTACAAATCATTTACGTTGCCGACGGATTGAAAGTTATTATTCAGTCGAGATGATGAATATCAGCCACGATAGACCTATTTTTTGAAAAACAATTTCTATAAATTTCCTCGAATTTCCTTACAATTTCCATTGAAACCACTGCCTACATCTTGATTTTCCCAAATTTTCTTAAATTTCTATATTTTTCATAAATTTTCTCAAAATCGAAAAAATTGAAATTTTTTTAAAAAATTAGGAAAATTTTTCTCATTTTCCTGAATGTTCCAGTTTTTTTTTGATTTTCTATAAACTCGAAAAATAGTTTTAAAAAAAATTTAAAAAAAACCTCATTTTTTGTGAATTTTCTTGATTTTTGTGTTTTTTAAATTTTCTTGAAGTCGATGCTTGAAACACTAAATTTTTCCAACCATCCAACTTCCATAAATTTCTGTTTCTCTCAATTTTCCGCAGCTGGTCAAATTTTATCAAATTTTACTTCAGCTGAACAATCCAGCTGGTATACAAGCACAGTAATAAGAATCTGTAAAAAAATGGGCTTTGAAGGCTGATTTGAACGATTTTTGTACTTTGAAAGGGCTACCAT
Organism: Bradysia coprophila; assembly: GCF_014529535.1. NCBI lineage: Eukaryota > Metazoa > Arthropoda > Insecta > Diptera > Sciaridae > Bradysia > Bradysia coprophila. The sequence continues at coordinate 432,605 of NW_023503584.1, forward strand.
GGCTACCATGGAAATCCACAAATTTGTTTCCATATTTTCTTGAATTTTCCCACATTTTGAAGGATTTCTTCATATTTTCCTTAATTTTTCGAAAAAAACATTTGAGAATTTTTGAAAATTTGAGTAAATAAAGTCGAAGCATTATAATTTGATCGATTCTCTTCATTTTTAAATAATTGTAGTTTTTCAAGAAATCATTTCGAAAACATTACAGTATAAAATCTTACACATGCGCATTAGAGCTGTTTACTCGCGGTATTACTGCGGGCAATCCGTTCAAATGCACGTGTCTAAGCTGTATACTGTAATGTTTTCGAAATGATTTCTTCGAAAACTACAATTATTTAAAAATGAATTAAATGATGAAAATCGATCAAATTATGATGCTCCGACTTTACAGGAAAACTTTGGAAATTACGGAAAAATTCAGGAAAATTTGAGGAAATGTTTTCTTCAAGAATAATCCCTACTTGAACCTAAATTTAAATTGCAATCCGAAGGTAAACTAATGAGATGGTCCGTCATCGGCTCCCGGTCTATGACCTGAAAATGATAATAATAATAAATACCCACACCAATAGATTTTAACAACCTAAGAACACTTTAAAAAACAAACCAACTAAAAATACACTAAACTTTCATTTACTTACACACTTTAATACTCACACACGTTTTACTAATCATAAAAAGTTCTAAGAAAAAAAAAAATAATTAAAAAAAATATTTTCCTCACAAATTAAAGAGCATTATAAACGAACGTTTACAAAAAACTAAAAATGAAAAACAAAACAAAAAAAATGAATAAATCTAATTTATTCATCCACTTCGATGCTTTTTCACATATGAAGCCATGGCTCTGATATTTTTTACATGTACGCAAGACAAAATAAATCAAATAAAATAGAAAATATTCATTTCGTCTCAACAATTGAATGAAAGAATAAACAAAATAAATTTTATTGAAAAATCATCGATTTTATTGACGAATCAGTCGAGTTACACGTTCGAAATAAATAGGGTAAGACTACCAAATACGGATCTCTACTGTAATACGAGCCCTATATTTACTTTTCTTTTGTTCGTTGAAATGAACAAAGGAAAAGTAAATAGAGGGCGGCTCGTATTACCATAGTGGCTCGTATTTGGTAGTTTTACACTATTCGAAAAAATAGTAAAAAAAATGGAAGATTTTTCAATTTTGTTTATTTTGGAGAATGCTAAAATGATTTAATTCCAACACGTTGTCTCACACACCAGTCCCCATTTAAGCTACGAAGCTGATGCTGTGGTAATGGCTTTCCAATTATTATTTTCTTTTATTTACGATTTTTGGTTATTATTACTTTTTCTTTTCATGGTTTTATTGTAAAACAATAAAGAAATTGATTTGCGTTTAATAATTAAATTGTTAAATGAATTTAGTATGTTTGAAAATCTGCACATAAAACTTTTGTTTTTAATTTTAAAAGCTAAGAAATAAGTTAAAAAGGATAATGTAAATTACTTTAAAAAAAAAGAAAGCAAAAAAAATGTAATTCTATCAATAAAATAATGTTTTTATTAAAGATTTTAAGAGAAATTATATAAATTGTGGTGTGTATCATCAATATTATAGAGAAAAACTGAAATAAACGAAAAAATTGAAGAAAACTTTCAATTTTATTTAATCTCTGGTCCTCGACTTAAATTCAAATTCACGACATAAAGTGATCTAAAAAATTCACAAAGGTAAAAAGGTAATACAGCGTTAAATCGTCATGGAGCGCTTGCTTTTGATGTATGTATTGCGTCGACTAAGTTAAGTCGTGGTTTCTTCAGGAAACCTAACTTTTTTTCAGTAAATAAGTATAATCAGTCAAAAAAAAACGCGTCTAAATACAAAATAACTGATATAGCTGAGGGTGACGCAAAATTTGTATCTACAAAAAATTAGCCCAAAAAATTAAAGAAAAAAAAAAAAAATTGCGTCACAAAGTGGCAAATGTTGAGGAAGCTACTGTTAGGAAAGTAGTTAAAATATGGAAAAATATGTCCTAAATCACCTGCCACTTGTGACGCAATTTTTTTTGTAAAATTTTCTTTCTTTAATTTTTTGGGTCAATTTTTCGTTGATAAAACTTTTGCGTACAGGCGGAAAATGCCTCACCCTCATCAGCGATATCAGTTATTTTGTAAATAGATACAAGGACCTGCGTCACTTTTACCCTCAGGGTATTTTGGATATCAGTTCTTTTGGAAGTTTTAAGGTAAGGGTCACTAGTTTTGTAAGCATCTCACGTGGCATGTCGACAAATCAAATCAACTAAAAAATCCGATGGAAGTTAGTAAGTGCCAGAGGAATCATCTGTCATCCCAAAATTTAGGAACCAACCTTGGAACACCTCTTTCATGTTGAAAATAGCCCAAATCCATCGAAACACGTTTTCCTTCATCATAATTCATAATTACTAGCTGAAAGAAAATTATTTTCTTCTGACTCATACTGATTGCATGATCCGATCAGCTAAAAACCCGCTGAAGTACATTCATGCTGAAATTTCACTGCACCGTTTAAAAGTAACTTGTCTGAATGTTCTAAACTAATTGACCATTTTTTAAAGGGAAATTTCTTCAGAAAGTACCAGCCACCTTGACGACTACTCCTAAATAATCACCGCATAGTAATCAGATAATCCAAATTTTCCAAATAAAGAAAATTAAACTTAAAATGATCGATCTGTGAGTATCGTGATTTGAAAGTCAGTTACAGTCGGTATAGTCTTGCATACCTCACAAAATGAGGCACAAAACACACGAGGCATCGAAAACGTGTTTCGACCAAAACTTTCTTTGTTCTTTGATACTTAACGAAACTATAACAAAGAAAATTTTAAGCGAAACACGTTTTTGATGCTCGTGTGTTTTCAGCTCTGATAATGAGAATATAATCATGATTTTTTTGAATTTTCAGCGGACTTACGGCGTTAATTAGTATAGTGATTTGAATAAATATTGAGAGAGAAAAGCTACAAACAAAACCTTTTCGTTTCAACACTGAGGCTGCTGTTTAAGGACACTTTAATTGATGAAAGTAGATAAAAATTGTTCGATTTAGTCCAATTACCGAACGACCGAATTGCATTGATTGGCTTTAGTCTGTTACAGATGGCAAGTATATGACTAGTATAATTATCGGGTCTATTACTTCCATCGATCGAAGTATTTTAAATCTGTAGATTTCAAATCTGGTACTTCATTTTTGCAACATGTACTAAATGAAGGACCATATCACCCAGAGCTTATTGTCATTATTTTTGTCGTCGTTATCGATAACAGATGAATATCCGTATGTGACAGGTTAGTTTACAATGTGATGTTGAAACAATCTCCAGTAAAACTCTAAAGGACATTTTACTAAAGAACTCTAAATTCCTATTGTTATCACTGATCCAGGGAATCTGGAAAACAAACATAAATGACAGTGCTAATTTAGGGCTTACTTACTAATTTTTAGTCCAAAAAATTCGGAGAAAAAACGAAAGAATTTTTCGGAGCTTTTCCGAATTTAAATCCCAACGACTCGTTCATCGTTTCAAAGAGCTATGAAGGGTTACTGCACAATATTGATATTATCACGGTGGTAGAGCAAAACCAGGCAGGAGCGCTTGATTTGACCAGGGACCTGAATTATCTAGTAGCATCCATCTAGAATCTAGCAGCCAGTAGCCAGTATTCATTTGAGCTCATTTTCATACGGGGTATTAGGTCCCTTATATGACATTCAAAATATTAACTGTCTCTGCCTGGTTTTACTCTGAAGTGATATATTATCCGAGTTTTTCGAGTAATGTTTGCTTTGTGGTTCCAATATCATTCAGTAAAGTGGTACATGTGCATATGCAATATAAAAGGTGATTGGATGTGACTCATTGCATTTTATTCTCTACAGTGAACGACATCTCAAATGTCTCACTGTCAAATTTTTCTGAGAAATTTATTGTGTCTTTCACCCCTCGGGAGATTTATCCTTTCACGAAATGTATAGGAGATCAAGGCACTACTTGAAGAAACGATAACTTCGAGAAGAAACTAGACTATAAACTTGAGGGACTCGCTATTTCTTCACTTAGTCGTCGTTCAAATTTCAGTGAAATACAAGGGAAAATTTTACATTTTTTATTGCTAAAGGTATGTTACAATTCTTACAATGTTTTAAGCAAAACGTCCTCGGAAATGTCACTCATCAAATTCCTTTTTAGATTTCTTATTCTTCCCCAGTAAAAGTTGATTGATTCTCTCGAACTTGGAAGGTTTTGTCGATTTCTCCGTCAAATTACGATTCCTCGCTCGCACTTCGTTTATTTCGATCTGTTGCGACTTCATTTTGGATTCCAGATTTTTGATTTTATGTTTCGCGTCTAAGTTTTCTTTCGTACTCTGCTCCAACAGCTTTTTCATTTTCATTTCCGCTTCTTTTAATTTCTCATTCGCTTTCAGTATATTGGCTACGTGTTCTTTACAGAAGGAGTGCGAGTCAACGAAATCGGTTAATGCGAAAAGGGCTTCGTGCGCTTTTTCACTGGACGGAACGTTCAGTACAAAATCTAATTTTGCTTTTTCATGCACATTGTAATCCGATAAAAGACGATTGTCATCCAAACAATCATTCTGGTACATCAATTGTTGCTGCGATGGACGAATTCCTTGCTTGCTTTTAAGTTTACATTTTACGTCCCATACTGTATCTGACGGATCGACGTCCAAACAGATATCCGAACCCAAATTGTTTACGAATATTTTCATGCCACCGCAGAGACGCAGCACCAAGTGAATGGTTGATTCTTTCTGAATGTCGTAATCAGATAAAATGCGTTCGTCTTCCAACTGTTTACCAGCGAAAATTAAACGCTGCTGATGTGGTGGTATCGATTCAATGTCTTGGATCTTGGCTTTCAATCCCTCAATGTTGTCAGATTGTTGAATCATCACAGCGATGGTCTTGCCAGTTAAGGTTTTAACGAAAATTTGCATTCTAAGAACGAAAGGAGAAACAATTAAAGAACAACATTACCAGCATGAGCATAGTACTGCTCCTAGCATTAACCCTCGTAAGTTGGACGTCAAAAAGCCTGCAATTTGTTTTTACATGTTTGCGCCTACACTTCCCTGTGTTTTGTGTGTTTTAACTCCTATCTCAATGAAAGTGATGCAAAACCTGTTCTGGCCCCAGCCTCCAATTTTTTTTCCATATTAATGCTAGGAGCAGTGCTATGGCACGACCAAAGAAGTTACATAACCATCTAAAATCGTCTAATTTTACTTACGGATTACATGATTGAATTTTGGACGTATCCTGGAAAGCAAAAAAAAATGTAAATAAATTTTAGAATCAGTAACGAGTAGAACCACAGCCCTGATACTAGCATGAACATAAAAAATATTCGGAGGCTGATAAAATCACAGTAGGCACCAATACAAAGGATCGTGCGGTAGCTCTTATCACTGAAGCCCCAAACTTTGACACTTGTCAATTAAGTGTTCTTGCTAGGAGTAGTCCTGTGGTAGAACCAATAGCAATTTTGCTGACTATTTAGTAAACGGGGTTGTTTTGCGCACTAGATATGAGTTTGCCGATACGATCGAAGCGTTTGCTAATTAGATTGTTGCCAAAAAATATGAATATTTTCAACTTGCAGTAGATAAAGCAGTGTTAACCGACTCGGAATGCAAGTCTGACGACAATAGTTATTTACGTCACAAGGACATTTCATTTTCGCGTGACGTATTAGGTTTTTCATGCTTGCTTCTTAAGCATGAAAAATTACTTGCTGTTGGCACGTAACACGTTCAGTGGTCAACGTATGCAAATGTTTAAATGTCTGCATATCGTCTCTATCGCATTCATCACTTAAGTGAATAATACGACTGGACTAAAACCTTCGCACATACTCTCCATCGTACTCTCCCTGTTAGGCAATAACACTGAAGACGAAAAAACACAATTTTCGCACCAACGATGTTTTATTTAAAACATCGGGAGAGCACTGGGAGCACAAGGAGCGCGAATTATTTTGAAATTTATCAAAAAGAAAATTATTTTCACTGTTTTCAGTTTTTGTGTGTTTGTTTGATGTTGTCATCCAATCATGAACACAGTAGAAAACTTGTTTCTTTATGGATTGCTTGTTTACACACTGTTGGTCTCTACCATGGACAATAACAATAACCGAAAAATTCGACACCATTTACTTACCATCATCTGCAACTCCTGTCTTTTTCAGCAGCCCTTATCGTAGAGTCTTAAAGTTGAACAACGAACTGTTTTGGAGAAAATAATGTTAACGAAAAAGGTAAAGTTCACTTATATGACGTCTTAAGATGGTGATCAAGGTGATCTAATGGATTGATTCAATGATGAGTAGAGCATCGAAGAGAATTCGAATTCGTTTTCTCTCTAAACTAATATTCGATAGCTTTGCCATGTTCTCCCAAATGTATAATGTGCAATGGAAAGAGTATTAAATGATCAAAACAACTGTGGTAGGGCAAGTAGAAGAGTATGAAGAACGTAAACACATTACCATCATACATCGAGATAACCAAATTTAAGCATTACAACATCGCAACAGCTTGTCTCACAATAGAATATTAAATGAGACGTACATGGTCATTGGTCATACAGCAACAATGAAAAAATTCCGAATATTTTACGTTTTGGTAAAGAGTAATATGATCGAAACTCAGCTCCGCTATATTGTCAACATGTGAACTGGTGAAACCGATAGGGAACAATCATTGTCCCCTAATTGGAACGATTTATCTATCATAGATAGATGTGAGGTATAAGGTAATGTATTTAATGTCTAATCAGATCATCATCGCTTTTTTCGTTCAGGCAAGAGTCAAGTCTTTTTTGTGTTGAGTTAAAAATACCTTTCAGTCTAAGAAAACATATGAAAAAGACATATGTGTGTTAATGCTTGGAGCTAGAGTATCAATTATATGATTGATCAACGCACTTCAAGCAAATTTAATCATGGACAGTTGTTAAATAGACTACTATTTTGTATGAAATCAACGCACTACAGGCATGATCTTAGTGACAGCTGTCAAATGTAGTATTGTTCAATGAAAGTATAAACCGTGTATAGAGTGTTATGATGAAAGAGAAAGAGATATTTTGACAAGTACCCCAAGGCAAGTTATAATAAACTGGTCTTCGGCCCTCTCGATCTCAACCTAATACACTGGATGAAAATGAACTCAAATGAACACTGACATAAATTGAAAAATTTTGTTCGCAAAAAATATAGGGCTACTAGATTATTCAGGTCCCTAGTCAAACAAGCGCTCCTGCCTGGTTAACTTTACTCTGTCGTGCTAATAAAGCTACTCGCAAAATACCGTAAAAAAAACAAATTTTATAAAAAAATATTTTTGTAATCGACCAATGGTACAAAACTTTATTTTACCTGGAAAACATACTAATTCCAGTTTTGTAATCGACCAATGGTCGACAAGACTGAAGATGGTTAGACCACACTAACCTCTGACCGCCACTGTATCCAGAGATCAAAACAGCATTTTATCTCCACTTTCGCTTCACACGATCCATGGGAAATGGAATAGTAATTATGCTCTGTTTGTTTGTTTTGGTGTTTGTTCTGCATATTAGATAACGTCACCCCTGGAATTAGTTTGTTTTCCAGGTAAAATAAAGTTTTGTACCATTGGTCGATTACAACAATTTCAGCGGCTGATGATCTTTTGTCTCAAACAATGCCAAACGACGCATTTATATAAATGTGTTGCTGAAGATGGAAGATACATTCGACATAAAATTTTTTATTTTATTTGATAAATAAATTAAAGGTTCACAGGTGGAATCAATAAAGGAGTTTTATTTACGAATATGCTATTGGCACCGGGTACCAATAGTCTCTTTATAATAATGTGGCTAATGGCACCGGGTGCCAATAGTCTCTTTATTATACTGTGGCTAATGGCACCGGGTGCCAATAGTCTTTTTAATATACAGTGGCTAATGGCACCAGGTGCCAATAGTCTCTTTATTATACTAATGCTAATCGCACCCGGTGCCATTAGCCACAGTATTATAAAGAGACTATTGGCACCCGGAAAAATTAAAATTAAATAAAAAATCTGGATATTTTGAAAATTAGACTGGTTTTGTACACAATCCTAGGGAATCCATCTTTTTACGAAATGTAACGTAGTTCGTTCGATCATAGGGAATTCGTCCTTTTACGAAATATAACGTAAAGACGGGTTGTTCGATACTAGGGAATTAATCCCTTTTACGAAATATAACGCAAATGCGTCTTGTAGAATACTAGAGAATTCATTCTTCTACGAAATGTAAGGTAAAGGCGGATTGTTCGATCCTTAAGATTTTATTTGAAAATAAAGAAGTGAATGAAAAAAAAATCAATTCATCCTTTTAAGAAACATAACGTAAAGGGATTTTGCTCGATCTTAGGGAATTCGTCCTTATACGAAATTTAACGTAAAGGCGGATTGCTCGATCCTGAGGAATTCATCCATTTACGAAATGTAACGTAAAAGGAGTTTGTTCGATTTTAGGGAATTCATCCTTCTGGAAAATGTGAAGGTGGATTTTTTGATCCTAAGGAATTCATCCTTTTACGAAATATAACGTAAAGGGAGTTTGCTCGATCTTAGGGAATTCGTCCTTATACGAAATTTAACGTAAAGGCGGATTGCTCGATCCTGAGGAATTCATCCTTTTACGAAATGTAACGTAAAGGTAGTTTGTTCGATCTTAGGGAATTTATCCTATTGTTCGATACCTTTACGTTACATTTAGTAAAAAGATGAATAAGGGAGGGACTTATCGATTTTATTCGCGATTTCTTGTCAAATATCAATAGAAATACGAAAAATAAGAAACTCGTACATCGGGCATCCTCAAAATATTGTCTCATTTAAAAGATTTTACAAAAAGAAAATCTATGAAAATAGCACTTCCCACTCAATTTCACACCCAAATCACATCCACCTTGAACTTAGTCAAATATGGTTTAACGAAGAAAATCATCGTAAAAGTCGTTCATCGGAACATGATTATAGTTTTTCAAACGTCAAATCGCCAACACAAAAATTTAGTGTTTGTTGTGAAAATGTCATAATTTCGGTGATTTCGGTGTGATTTAATTCAGATTTTGTGAGGAAATGTGCTTCTTGTGTTGTTTTTAACAGTTCACTTATCGGTTGACTTAAAATATTCGTCGAAGCAACCAAAATTATGAAAACAAATTTATGACCAATCATGTAAACAAACAACAATGTTGTCGTTTGGTGGGACGTGAGTTGCAGAAGAGATGACCCAGTAGAAATAAAATGACGGCGGTAATCTTAAAAATTACGTTTTAGCGGAAACGTTTTGCTTTAAATGTGTGTCCGTTTCCGGTAAAATAAATTAGTGCGAAAGCAACTACTTTTCATGAGCTTTATAATAACACCTTTAGTTAGGGGTGGGTCACATCCCTTATTCTTTAGGATTGTGTACAAAACAAGTTTAATTTTCAAAATATCCGGATTTTTTATTCAAATTTTAATTTTTCCGGGTGCCAATAGTCTCTTTATTATTCTGTGACTAATGGCACCGGGTGCCAATAGTCTCTTTATAACACTGTGGCTAATGGCACCGGGTGCGATTAGCATTAGTATAATAAAGAGACTATTGACACCCGGCGTCATTAGCCACAGTGTTATAAAGAGACTATTGGCACCCGGTGCCAATAGTCTCTTCCTTTTATTTATTTCCCCAGTAACGCATTTATGTTTTAAATTATTTCTGGACCATCATTTTGCTTACAACCCTCGTAGGCAATGAAAACGTTTAGAGACAAATATGAAATTCCCAAGCTAAATGTAAATTGTCACACTCGGGCCGAGTGACTCAGCCTACGGCCTAGATCTACACTTCTAGTTCCTAAAAAAACATTTATCTCTCGGTACAATAGCCTCAAGAGGGTATCACTTGGTGGCTATAAATACCTATTAAGAAATCGAATGTGCTATCAGACAATTTGACTACAATAGTGTGAGCGCAACGGAGAGTATGAAAAATTAACTCCAATTGACTCTTTGCACATTTAATTACCAATTGAATAACTTAAGAGTATGTCTGAAGCAACATTTTTTGGAGATATAGCATCGAAAATAGATGTGAAATTAAAATCGGCATTGTGTTGCAAGAACCACTGAAATAGTTAGTTGTGTAAAGGTAGAGACCTAAGCTACTAGTAAAACTAATCACAAGTAGTGGAAAAACTTTTTGAATTTGAGCTATCGTATTTTCTATTATTACAACCCCTGATGGTAGGTCAGGTCATTGACTTTACGAAAAAGAAAAACGTCATTCAACTAATCATCCCGCTAGTATTCCATTATTTCGTTTTCTTTACGAAAATTCTTTTTGTTGTTTTTATTGTGGTGTGTGGTGATAATCTTGAGAATAGTAGACTCAGTTGGATGCTGTGAAAGTAATTCATTACACAAGGACACAATTTTGAAAGCGAACTCACGAATGTGTTTTTGAGCTACAAGCTTCGTAACGGGTAATTTCGACAAGTGTAGAGTTTGTATCCGAGCCGAAGACGACGTCATGCGTTTGAAATTTTGCTTGAACTGTGTCATTCTATTATCGGTCATGCAAACGTCGTTCGGATGGCGTCAATTCTGGAAAGGTCGCCGTACCGGCGGCAATGTCCGTGTAGCGACTGCTGGTAATGTGCCAAGGTTTTGGTTTGCACCAATCACAGAGTGGTTTGACCAATTGCTAGACCATTTTAATACGACAAATACGGCGACGTGGAAACAGCGTTTCTATACAAATAATGCGTACTACAAGCCGGAAGGACCTGTCTTTTTGATGATTGGCGGCGAAGGAGCGGCAACAAGTGACTGGATGACTGACGGAGCATGGGTGCCTTATGCTAAGGAACACAAAGCACTCTGTTTTCTACTGGAACATCGTTTTTATGGACTCAGTCAACCGACAGAGTGAGTCAATCAGATGTACTGTGTTAGGTTATTCATTCATTTCGAACGCCATCTCATTTCTTAGAGATTTGTCCACCGAAAATCTTGTGTACCTGTCATCCGAACAGGCATTGGCCGACCTTGCCTATTTCATCATAGCCATGAAAAAGAAATTCAACTTGAATCATGATACGAAATGGATAGCATTTGGTGGATCGTATCCAGGATCGTTAGCTGCATGGCTTCGTTTGAAATACCCGCACCTAGTTCATGGCTCCATCAGTTCAAGTGGACCTCTTCAAGCTAAAGCTGATTTTAAAGGTGAAACATCATAGAAATGGATCACCCTTTTATTGATTAAGGACACGGCTTACTTTACTGTTTCTCTGTTGCAGAATATTTTGAGGTTGTGAAGGATTCTCTGGGTAGTCATTCTGACGATTGTGTAACGGCTGTTCGAAAATCCATACAGCAGGTGGAAATTCTTCTTAAGCACAGAATTGGAAGGACCAGTCTCAATGATAAGTTCGAGTAAGTCAGCAGATCATTTTCAATCCCTACACTACAACGGAACTTTAACTATGGCTTCCACATACCATTCTAGACTTTGTGACCCAGTCGAGAATTCAATTGAAAATCCACTGGATCTTTCTACTCTCTTCGAGTCGTTAGCTAGTAATTTCGCCCGAGTCGTTCAGTACAATGACGACTTCAGGCATGACAATGCTGAAAATGATCCCATGGACATTGACGACGTACAGAGTTTTTTTTGTCTGTCAAGAAACTGCTCATTTAACAGTCAAATCGCTAGGTCTGCCGAATAATGGTCAATTCAACCATTGGTACCCCAGTTGATCGTCTAGCCGAAGTTAACAGACTTCTATTGATGGAATCAGGGTATACGTGTCTGGAGTACAAATACGATAAAATGCTCGATGAAATGAGGAATACGTCGTGGGAAGGAGATGCTGCATATCTCGGCGACAGACAATGGACATATCAAACGTGCACAGAATTCGGATTTTATCAAACTTCCGGTGATAAAAGTTTGCTGTTTGGCAATCGATTTCCATTAGAGTTTTTCATTGAGCAATGCAAGGACATTTTCGGGAAACAGTAAGAAATGAAGGAAATTTCGCTTGTGACACTTGAGGAAGTTTTTGTTTTTTGATAACCAACCAAAATTCTCGACGTTTTAGATTCGACGGCAAGTTCCTCGACAAGGCAATATTTCGATGCAACACAAATTACGGAGCTCTGGATGCAGAAACGACAAATGTAATCTACATTCATGGTTCTATTGATCCGTGGCATGCGCTGGGATTGACAAAAGCTGTTAACTCCCAAATGCCAGTTATTTACATAAATGGTGAGCTCGGTGATTTTTAGAATTTTTTGCTCTGAACAGTATCTATGGGCCTAGAATATTCAACTTGACCGAAGAAGTGACCTTTACCTGATGAAAAACAAGATTCCCATCCCTTTTATTTCGTTTCAACTCAACCCATTCCCGCAAATCCTAAACTTAAAAACGATCCAGAAATTCGCCAGTAGAATTTAGAAGCGATTTATACGACTGTGTACAGCAATAACGAATGTCTGATCGTTTCAGGTACTGCACACTGTGCTAATATGTACGATCCAGCAGACAACGATCTGCCGCAATTGAAGGCTGCTCGAGTTGAGATTAATAAATTTATTAAAAATTTGATTCAATCATAAGAATGTAAAGCGGATATGCCAAATTGAGAGAAATAAATTTTCCGAGATTATTTCGACAAAGTTCCTTTTATCTGATCCCCAGTCTTGTTGATGGTCATTTTGATTTCGATGGGTTTTTCGATTGGTTTGGGTTTTGGTGGCGCCTTTGATGATCCTTTCTTCTTCCAATCCTTTGGAATTTCTGGAATTTTGTACACCGACCTGAATCTTTTTCGAATCTCGCCTAAATCTCGCTTAAAAGCTTGCGAAGGCAACTGATTTGCGAGTGTCTTTAATGAAAGCATGGCAACTTATCCGGAACCAAATCGGAACCGACCTACAGCTTTTTTTAATTTTTGGCGAAAGACAACCGAAACTACGAAACAAATTACTGCAAGCCTACTAGTCGGATGATCGAGTTAAGCTGTGTTAAGTTCAACAACCGGTTGACATAGTGATCGAGATTCTCATTTAATTTTAACTTCTGTAATGAGTATTATCACGACAGAGACATAGTAAAGTAAAAAACAGCCTGGTTAACGTTACGCTGCCGTGGTAGAATAGTTTTTAAATAATGTCTCGCTTACGGAGTCATTCAAGGTCTCCACAAACTTTATTAAAGCAGATGAATGAATGGATATAAAGTTTAATGTTTGTTTGTTGGTAGGAGCCCAGATGGAAAGTCCTAAAGACTTGAAACTTGGCATGCTAATGAGTAATGAGAAAAAAGTTAGGACGAACACGCGATAATTTTTTTTTCTGTTTTCGACGTCCTGAGTTGAGTAAACTTTTAAACGCTTGTTAGATCGAAAGTTTTGCTGTCACTGTCTGGGGAAGGGATCAGCGGAAACAACTGATGATGGGTAAATCACGCTATCTTCGACCACCACTGCATCCTAAGGTAGAAAGAACTCTGTCGTCTTTATTAAAATAACTTTTAATGTGAACCATTAGTGGATATGGAAGAACAAAAGTCCAGTTTGTTTCCCTTCTTTTATTGTCTTTCATTATATTTTAGCAATTCATCTATAAGCACTTCAGCTGGGGGTATTTTTAGTGATCCCAAACGTCCTGTATAATGCAATGTTTGATCTACTCATGATATTCAATCAACGATTGAAAGAAATGTCTGTTTTTATACCCATTAGTACAAAAGATGAGATACAAAGCTCGAAGTGATGTTACAAATCTATTACATCCTCAGCTTAAAATGGTCACCGAGAACATGAACTAACCTTTTTAAGATAGTCATAGAGTCTATCACATGGACGACGATAATAAAAGCAGGAGCTAGTGGTACTATAATAACCGAATGATGAAATTATGAAAGTAGTGTGCTACAAGCGTTAACATTCTAAGAAAAGAGCAAGGTAAATATATGGGCGTAGGTAATGACATTCAGGCGCGCGGCCTAGCACAATAGTTCGTTGCCACTGACATCTTTTTTTAAAATGGTTGACTAAGATTTACTTGTGTTTCATAAAATGTTGTGCCTATCACAAAACAGATGGTCCAGGTTTCGAAGCAATTTTGTTATTTTAAAGACAGGGAGAGATGGCGTTTATAGCAAACTTTCGTGCCACTGCACATCTGATTCGGTTGTATACGGCATTACCTCCTCACTATATTTACCTTGGAAAAGATACGGTAAAAATAGAGTTGTCAATTTCACAAAGCTAGCCTCAAAAGATGTTTCGTTCATAGAGCCGCCCCTTGAAATGTATGAAAATTTGTGTGGCGTCTCACCATCCAATCCTTTTTTTGTTCGATTTGAGGTTAGCTTTGTGAAATTGACAACTTATTTGACAGCTCAAACGACATTGACAATGATCTATTATTGGAAAAACTTTTCACAGGAAACAGTTGTCTATTTGACACCTGTCATTAGAAGCACTCTTGCTTGAATTGCGTTTGTCTTAAAGGAGGGAGTTCTTAAAAAAGTTCACTAGACCAATGTTTTATATAATCAGAAATGTCCCCACCTTTATCCATACCCTTTACTATGCGTTTCGACGTTCTGACCCAAATCTTAATTGATCCTTTTAACGAATCATTTGATGTGCATACATTCGTTGTCTGTGTCTGCAATTTTCGTTGATGTATTATATACGGAAAAAACGGAAAATGTCAATGTACGTTTGAGTCGATCACGTTTTACGTGTGGGTCGCAAATGCTACGTCTCGTACGTAGTATGTACATCGAAGTCGTGAAATTTTACGTCTAAATCGTACAATAAACGACTGAGTGAACCATTGGTTTTGTACATTGTAGTTGAGTGAGGATAAAACCAATGGTTCACTCAGCCGTTTATTGTACGATATAGACGTAGAATTTTACGACTTTGATGTACATACTACGTACGAGACGTAGCATTTGCGACCCACACGTAAAACGTGATCGACTCAAACGTACATCGACATTTTGTGTTTTTTCCGTGTACCGTGTTCATATGTATCAACTACACAACCTACTCTACTACTACTACTATATTCGCTCTCAATTTTTGACTTTCTCTCCGTCAGCTGATCGTTCCGCTTGTTATTCGATTATTTCGTTCTCTTTACGAAACATTCTTCGTTTATCTATTGCTCTGTTGTTATTGTGTGGTGTGGTGATAATCTTAATTTAGTCAAGAAAGACATTTTTCACTCATCGTCGGGTCAATCAACAACTTCACATTCGATTAGTTTCAGTCGATCAAAATGCGTTTGAAATTTTGCTTGAACTGTGTCATTCTATTATCGGTCATCCACACATCGTTCGGATGGCGTCAATTCTGGAAAGGGCGCCGTACCGGCGGCAATCTAGGAGGTGCATTTGGTCATAATGGGCTAAGTGCTGAGATTGGAAATCTACCACCGGAAGAGTGGTTCGAACAATTGTTAGACCATTTCAATCCGACAAATACGGCGACGTGGAAACAGCGTTTCTACACGAATAATGAGTACTATCAGCCGGGAGGACCAGTCTTTTTGATGATTGGCGGCGAAGGAGCAGCAACAGCTGACTGGATGGTAAAGGGAGCGTGGGTACGGTATGCTAAGGAGCACAAAGCACTCTGTTTTCAACTGGAGCATCGGTTTTATGGAAAGAGTCATCCGACAGAGTGAGTCAATCCGATGTATGTACCAGTGGTTGCGGTGATTCATTCATTACATTTTTCAGAGATTTGTCAACCGAAAATCTTGTGTACTTGTCATCCGAACAGGCATTGGCCGACCTTGCCTATTTCATCATAGCCATGAATGAGAAATTCAACTTGAATCGTGATACGAAATGGATAGCATTCGGTGGATCGTATCCAGGATCGTTGGCTGCCTGGCTTCGCTTGAAATATCCGTACCTAGTTCATGGTTCCATCAGTTCCAGTGGACCTCTTCTAGCTAAAGCTGATTTTAAAGGTGAAAAATCGTAGAGGCGTATCGTCGTTTTAGGGTGGGGCTTACTTTAGTGTTTCTCCGTTGCAGAATATTTTGAGGTTGTCAAGGATTCACTGGGTAGTTATTCTGGCGATTGTGTAACGGCTGTTCAAAAATCCATACAACAGGTGGAAATTCTTCTCAAGCATAGAGTTGGAATGATCGGTCTTAATGACAAGTTCAAGTGAGTCAACAGATCATGTCCATTACCAACGCTACAACGGAACTTTAAACTACGATTTGAACATCCTTTTTTAGACTATGCGATCCAGTCGAAAATTCAATTGAAAATCCATTGGACATTTCCAATTTGTTTGAGTCGTTGGCTGGTAATTTCGCCGGAGTGGTTCAATACAGTGACGATAACAGGAGTACGAAAACTAAACCCATGGACATTAATGACGTAAGCAATTTCTCTTCTGTCGAGGAACTCTGAAATTAACAGTAAAATTACTAGGTCTGTCGAATAATGGTCAATTCAACCATTGGTACCCCAGTTGATCGTCTAGCCGAAGTTAACAGTCTTCTATTGATCCAATCAAAGGAGAAGTGCTTGGACTACAAATACGATAAAATGCTCGATGAAATGAGGAATACATCGTGGGAAGCAACTGTTGCAGAAGGTGGTAGACAATGGACGTATCAAACGTGCACCGAATTCGGATTTTATCAAACTTCCGACGATAAAAACTTGGTGTTTGGCGATCGATTTCCGGTAGAGTTTTTCGTTCGGCAATGCGTGGACTTTTTCGGGAAACAGTAAGAAATGAAGGAATTTTCCCGTTGTGATAACCAACTAAAATTCTCGGCTTTTTAGATTCGACGACAAGTTCCTCGAAAAGGCAATATTTCGATCCAACGCAAATTACGGAGCTCTTGATCCAGAAACGACAAATGTAATCTACGTTCATGGGTCGATCGATCCATGGCACGCGTTGGGATTGACGAAAGCTGTTAACGATCAAATGCCAGCCATTTACATTGAAGGTGAGTTTGGGGATTTTTAGAGATTTTAATCTTGTTTTACCGCTGGCAATTGGAGTTTCTTAGTGATTGGAGTTATAAGTAGCTCGATCTTTAATGTTGACAATTTGTGTCAATTTATCTGAAAATGTGTTTCTCGACTGTAGGTCTCAAAAAATAACCATCAAAAGAGAATCTAGAATAGAAAACGAGAAATAGCTCCATCGGTCACGCGGTCACGCTAACTCTTACTCCGTACGTAGCGACCCGTACATCTTGTTCAGACCTCGTTTCAGATTTTCTAAAAAGGGAATAACGGTTCCGGGTACAGGCTCGTTGGTTCAGAAGTATGAAAAATCTAGGTTTCGATTTAAAAAAATAATTTTAGCTTCCATGGTATTCAGCATCACTGTCCTTGTGTTCTACACCGAGACATAAACTTTATGATCGAAATGAGTCCTCCTTTCTAATGCCTGATTTCCACTTACCAAAAAAGCACTCCGTCTGAGAGGCAAAATTGTTTTTTTTTTTAATTTTTGCTTTGTTTACTTGATAGCTTGTTCTCTCGCGGCTCTCTCGGTTGCTAGGAATCTCGCGCCGCGAGATTCCTTAACACCGCTCTCTCACGGAGCACTTTTTGTTGAGTGTAAAACAATACTTAAGTAAAGAAGCTCATTTTCGGGCAACGGTGATGTCAATAGACATTAGTGACATGAGTTAGCATATCCCAGACTACAATCTGGGTTTAAAACTCAGTCTCTTGAAACGTTCCCACTCGCTTTAACGACTTCGAAATATAGCTGGCTCACTCGCACTGGGAGGGGAAATACAATTGTTTACCTCTTTTTATTCCTGTTGTTGACCGACTAATTGGAACATGAAAAATATTTAAAGTTGCAAACACAGAAATTTTGCCAGTGGAATTTAGAAGCTGGGTACAGTGATAAAAAATCTTTCTGATCGTTTCAGGTACTGCACACTGTGCTAATATGTACGAACCAGCTGACAACGATCTACCGCAATTGAAGGCTGCTCGAGTAGAGATTAATAAATTTATCAAAAATTTGATTCAATCATAAGAATGTAAAGTTGATATGCCAAATTGAGAGAAATAAATTTTCCGAGATTATTTCGACAAACTTCCTTTTATCTGATCCCCAGTCTTGTTGATGGTCATTTCGATTTCGATGGGTTTTTCGATCTGCAGAATCTTTTGTGGTACTTTTGCCCCACGAATTTTGTCTTGATGAATTAAACAATCAACCACTTCAGTGAACTTTTCATCGTAATTCGGTTCCAAACAAATTTTTTTTTTTTTTTCTTCGATGCAGAACATTATTATAAGATACTTTGCTTCGTATTATATGCCAAAAAAATGTTTACTTTTTTTTATAGACCATTTTGAAAACCCAAAAAATAACGAAAAAAACGAATTGACGAAACGAAATACACTCCGGAGTGTATTCCGATTCGAATTTTCATGATTTTTTGCGTGTTCAAAGTGTTCTATAAAAAAAATTAAACATTTTTTTGGCATATAATACGATGCAAAGTATCTTATAATAATGTTCTGCACCGAAGAAAAATAAAAAAAATATTTGTTTGGAACCTAATTAAAACGTAATTAGTTTGCGAGTGTATTGAATGAGAACATGGCAAATTCAAAATAAATTAAGACCTTTTACTGCCTTTATGGAAGGCAGACCAGACTATACGAGTCCTACTAATCGGCTGAATGAATACTTTACTATCCGCAGGTCGACCTCAGACTGATCCATTACCCAAAATGATCATTCCAAGCAAAATTCGACATTAAACAGTTGTACTTGACTGCAGAAATAACTTGTTCTTGACATATCATGGCGACTCAAGCACAAATAAGGTCAAGGTAAGTAGTTCGCGTGATGATCAGACCATTTTATTTAATCAGTTCAATAACTTTGTAATACAAAGGAAAATTTAAAAACAATTCGCGCTCTACATTCCTTGCTTTTTGGTAATGAGTTTGGTATGTCTACTGTACATACATAGGCAATACTCTCTCTAGCAAACAAACTATTAGTTTGTCAAAAGTTATCGGAACCCACACTTCTTTAGTTCAGTTAGTTTAGTTCAGCAGCCGTTCCAAAGAGGTCTAGGGATTCAGGCTATGATTTCCTTAATGGTGGAGTTTGTTTATGTTATTCGTCAAAGAGAGAAATTTGATACGAAGGCGGAGCTTACTCTCCGTATCAACGAGTAGTGTGATGCACATCGAACGATCAACTCGTTCGGCTTTATATCGCGTATTTTCGGTTTCGTTTTTATTCTCATTCTTCTTCCATACATTCAAGTTCAACCTTGAACGGTGTGTTTTATTTGGTTCTGTTGTTTGTGTATTTCATGGTGTGATGGGTGTAAAATTGTGTGCATCACAGGATTGAAACCACTCAATCACAGTATATGTGTGAATTCGTATACCGAGAGAATAATTTTTGCATACGTATGTATGTTTCGTCGAGACGAAGTCGAGTGATTGAGTGGTTTCAATCCAAGTGATGCAAATAACTATTGTTTGCTAGAGAGAGTATTGACATATGTAGGCTTTTACGGTTTTTGACAACTCTTGACATTTTGATATTCAAAACAAAAACACGATTTTAAACCAAAGATTTTCATATTTTCTAAGGCATTGCGGGAGAAGTCCAATAACTATTTTAAGTCAAATTCCGGCTGTTCAACGGCTCTATACTAGTTAAATGTTAGTATAAATTGATCAAAATTTCCGTTATTATGTCTTACCGGTATTTGTTGCACATAGGTTATATCGGAACGAATTTCAGGTTAGTTCAAAATTGCAAATTCAAATATTGGTGAAGGAAGGGACAGTCCCGGGTTGGGAACGAATGCTTAATACTGAATTATGTTCAGTCTTCCAAGAGATTTTTTTTTTTCAATCATGTTGTTGAGTCTGTACCTGTTCCTTTCTTAGTGATATTGTATAATCCACCGCTACTGTGCTCACTCATTGGAGTGCTAGTTTTGAAAATGTATTTTATGAAACTGTCCATTCAATTCCTTTCTATACTACCGATACTACCAGAATAACTATTTGTTAAAGCTTCATAGATCATAGGATATAGGCGTCGTGCTCACATACCAGTTTGGATAGAAAATCCGATATTGACTAAGTGAAACCAACCAGGCGCTACAAATTATGTCCCATGAACCTAACGTCTTCAAACTCTTTTGTTACAGAGGCATAGCCAAAAATCAAGTCGCCGGCAATAGCGAAATAAAGTCAAGTGTTCAAGGTGCGATTGAAGCTGGCCTAACTTTATTACGTCCCCTTAATAACCCGAATTTAGTGATATCAAGTCGGTAAGTGACTGTAACATCCTATCCAGTGCCATCGGCCGACACCAATTTCTTATCTGACATCTTTACAGTACCGATGCCGGCGTTCACGCTCTGAATTCTACTGTACACGTCGACCTGCACAGCAGGTCTGGAAATCCATTTACAGAATCGTGGATTACGTTTGTGTTGAACAAATGTTTTGATCGACAAAATCAACAGATTCGTGTGAACAAAACGGAAATCGTCCCCGACACCTTCCACGCACGATTCTCGGCAAAACGGCGAACTTATTTGTATCGTCTGGCTGTAGCAAAACGGACGGTCGCATCGGATGAGAAAGTCAATTCGTTTGTGCCTATCGACGAAATTGATCGTTGCTATTTCGTCCAGGATCCCAAATTTGATACGAATTTGGCGCACAGAGCAGCTGAACTGATTAAAGGGACACACGACTTCCGGACGTTCATGGGAGTAACGCCACAAAATCGAGTAAGTTGTGTCGTTCACTTAGTCATCCCGAACCACTTACCGAATGAAATCTTTCTCCGCTTTCGTCAAGGTCCATTCATTTAGAACCGTTCGCTACATTGAGTCAATCGACATAGAACCCGGAGAATCCACTGGTAATATCTACACTAAATCACTGGCAGACGAGACTTACAATTACGTCAACATTCGAGTAACTGGCCGGTCATTTTTGAATCGACAAGTCCGACGAATAGTTGCAGTTATTTTAGGCGTGGCACAGAAGCATGTCACCACTCGCGAAGTATATGAAATGCTAACAATTCCATCGAAACATAATTGGCCCTCGAGACTTGAATGTGCACCGGCTCATGGACTGTATCTGTGCCAAGTACACTACGACGATAAAGATAAAGAATTTCCAGTCAGTGAGTCGAATCGTGCAATCGATCAAATCGATTCCGAATCCCAACAGTGTAGAAATGAGCTTCCTCACTGAGTTAACAAAGAAAAAGGGCCAACTGAAGCGAACTGTTACTATAATCACCCGTCCGGATGGCTCGAAAGTGAGCGACGATGGAACAACACAAACGGAGATTGATTCGAAGAACAATTACGGTTTCGTCGTGGATACAGCACCGGATAAAATCCCCGCCTGCATTTTGGACGATTTTCTTTACCTGGGCTCACAGGATTCCGTTGACCCCGAGACCATTGAAAACTATAAAATCACCCACGTACTAAGCGTGGGCATACCGCTGCCCGATGGTAGCTTTAACGCAATTACATCAAAGTACGTACCAGCGTTGGATTTACCCGAAACGGTTTTGACGGAAATTCTGTCGACCAGCAACCGATTCATTGGAGCGGCGAAAGAACAGAACGGCAAGATTGGTGCACTGTAATGCTGGAGTTTCGAGATCTGCAAGTGTTGTTATTGGCTATTTGATCATGGCTTGTGGTTTTAGTTTCGATGAGGCTTACGATTTGGTGAAATTGAAACGAAGTTGTGTTAGACCGAACGATGGATTTTTGAAACAATTAAAGAAATTGTGAAATTTCGTTGCCATAGTTCAAGAGTCGTTTTCATTTACGAAATGTGAAGCACTGAGAGGTAGGATCTTGGACCCACACTTCAAACTGGTAATTCGGACGGAATTACCATTTCAATATTTTGCACGGTCAGTGTTATGCAGGAGGTACTAAGAGATAGATACGCGCATCTCCATTGGCGCTACCTTCCAAATGCTTTCCCGTGACTGACATAAAATGCAAGTACAAAACCGCTCTGAATGCTACGGATCGGATTGATAGAATTAGCACACTTTGTCTTAGGAATCAAAATCATTTTCATTCGGATTTCCGGCTACAAGAATTTTCCAGGTCAAATTACTTGGAAATTTTCCCTTTCACATCTTCGGCTCTTTCCCGGATTTTTGTTTGTATCTCCGCCGTGGTTTTGTCAATTAAGTTGTCAGCTGAAATACGCGAGAACAATTGTAGGAAGACTCAAAGCACCAAGTTTGACTATAATAACAGGCATACCGGTTTTCTTCGTCGATTTCGACAATTCATTAATCGTCTTTGTCGCATCCTCCTTAGCATTATCAACAAAACGTCGACTGGTTATTGCATTTGCTTCCCGAATAGCATCCCAATTCTCCACTAAACGTTTTTTAGCTTTGTTCTTTGTCTGTGCTAATTCATCAACTGGTGAAGAAACATTGTCATCTCGATTCACATTCGTTGCCGCAGCACTCTTCCGGTTTTCGTCTTTCGGTGTCCTCTTCTTTCTTAGGCCAGCCGATTCCCAGTTGTCTAAAACCATATTTTTCGTCTTGTTCCATGCGCTACCGAACCAGCTGAGCAGCAATCGATCGGCTGCTTGAGTTGATGGATTTGGCAGTGGTGTTGGTATTTGAGACGGGACATAAATTGCAGGAATTTGGTTAATGCTTCGAGCCACTCTATACTTGGGGTTTAGAGCGATCATTTTTTGAGCAAAGCTTAACGAATTCATTGGCTTGAATTATCGAAAAGATGACCAGAATTTTGAACGTGCCGACTGTTCCGTGAACACACAAATTTGTAACTTAAAACTAACAGCGGAATACTAGATTGATGCTTGACATTCTTTGTTAACATACTATCAGAAAGGGCTAGCCCGAAGTCTAGGCTATACAAGCAGTATCGAAACATTGTAATTAACACACTATTTTCGTCTTGACAATTGTTATAGACAGCAACGACAAAAACAAAGAATGACAAACGGCTTCATTGGTAAGGAAAATGATGTTAAAACAATTGAAGTAATAGATTTTATATCACCAAAGCAGCTCTCTAGCTGCCTTGGTATCACACATCATCTGGCGATACTTTAATCGAAAGACGTAAACAGCTGCCCAATGTTGAACAGCTTTTAGATCTTTGAGGCCGTTTCGGTGCTTCCTGTCTCGCAAAGATGTATGAAACCTTAGAATAATGTATGGCATGTCACGCTCTGTCGGTAAATGTTCTGATAAGTTGTGGAGATGGTAAGGAATTTCCCATTTTCAGACTGAGTGACTCTGACTCATCAATGTTTCTTATATTTTCGAACAGTAACAGGTCCACTCCTTCCTTTCGGAGTCAGTCAATATTGAGTTGTCATTTGTCGATGCGACCTAACTGATTCGTGAGCTCATACACCCTCACTTTTCGATGCTTCCGCAGAATTATGGACAAGACAACTAGCTCTGTAGAACTGCAAGAACAAGAGGAATCCTTGGTATTTACTTAGGACTCGCACAACTTTTGCAAGATTGGAAAATCCGTTTTTATTGCCACCAACCGTTTTTATTTCACAGTCCTCGTCTTCGCTAATACAAAATCAAAATTGTACCAGCGAGTCAACAGTCTGCAGTGCTTTGTCTGCAATGTCTATACGTTTCTTCAGCAATTCCATTTTATCTTCCGTAACACCACTCTTCCTTCCTCCCTTCAGCAGGAAATGTTGCATGAACAGTCGAATGCTCTCTTTGAATGCCTTCAATTTGACGCTGGGTGCAATACGGTGAAAGACCTTGGGAAAGCATTAGAAAATCAATTTTATCGTTCGTCAAGTGACAATCCAAAGTACAAACCTGTTTGCAGGTATCTTCATGATTCAGCAGTAGCCCCAGAACTGTTTGACGGACGAGACGCAACGTTGGTTTATCCAGTTCGGCGAATTCGACCACCTTCAGAACGGATAATGGCTGTCCGCCGTGCTCGATCAGATAGATTAGAAATTGGGCCAAATTTTTGATTTGAATGTTCGTGTGAGAGTTGATGTCTTTGATGCGATCCCAAACGGCAAATTGTATCGCCAGCTGTTCAATGATTTTTCAAAGGGAATTAAAATCTCAACCGAGCTGATGATCACTCAATGCGCACACCAACCTGATATTTTCGGTCAACATCGCAAAACTTTTGCGACAGAACGGCATAGTAGGGATTGAAAATCTTCTCCGACAAACAGCAATGAATAATCACCGTCACAATGACCCGATGGTCCTTGATCGCCAGCTGATGTAGCTTTTCGAACGCTTCAATGTAGTCCTGCAACGAAATTCCGTCTCGTTAATTGACATCATGCAACTCATGAGTCAAAGAATCAACTCACTTCAGCGGTCATTAGCACACAGAATACGTTCCGTCTGTCGTCCGTGTTCATCCTCTGCTTCTTCGCCAGTTCCAACATCTGCTCACTGAATTTCAGTTGCTCCTTCTTGCCTGACTTTACCGTCTTTGCGACCCCAATGTCATCCACATTGCCCGACCATGCCGATCCGACAACCCACCACTTACCACGCTGATCGGCTTTCAACAGATCGTCCAACGTAATGTTCAGCGATGTCACATACTTTCCGTTGACCAGCAACGTTTTGAGGATCTTCCGTAGATGTTCAGCCAACGATGGATCGTACTGGGGAATTTTGTTCACGTTATTGTTCTTAACAGCCAACAGCACGTCCAGCATGTACTTTAAACGGGCGCTGAGAAAATGGAAAGGAGGTCAGTTGAATGCAGAAGACGGTGTGGTGGAATTAGCACAACTCAAAAGAAAATGGGCGGCGTCAATTCAACGAAAGTCCTTACTTGTTCTTCAATTCATCGGATGCTTCATTCGTTTTCGTCTGTAGTGTTGCTATCAATTCCTTCAACGCGATCGGATCGTCTTTGCGTAACGCAAAACCTATTGACTTCAAAGTGAGCAGCACACATTCGACGGACTTCTCGCATAGCTCAGACGTTAGTTTTTGCAGAATTTCAAAGATAAGGCCGTGATGAAAAAGCTGGAAGAAGTTTAGGTATTAGAGTTGCTGTTACACAGGCAAGAGGATGTTTCAGACTCACTTTGAATGTGTACATGTGACAAATTATGAATATTACGTTGTCCAGTTGCTTGTCTTCGACATCGTACGCATGCAGATTTGGTAACATGCTGTTGAACGTCTCGATCGTAAATTGTAGGAAGTGTGCCCCTGGTGAATAACAATTTGTTTTAGATGAAATATGTTCGTTGGAAGAGAGATGTTGTACACTCACCAACTTCACTGCCAACGTTTCCGTGTAACGCAGCTATTAACAGCATATGCTCAAGAACCATACGCTCTGGTGCCAATACATTGCTAACCAAACTATCGAAAATCAGCGACGTCAGCGTAACGTTCATATCGTACCGCGGATTCTGCATGTACAGATTGTCGATATCGCCAACAATTTTGTACATATTCGCCTCGGACAAGCGATTCAGCCAACCCTTTAGCTGTTTCTTCAGTCGATTCAATTTTTCCAATTTTTTCGAATCGTCTCCGCCCTCTGCAGCTAGTCTGGCGCGCACATGTGGAGGAATGTATTTGCCGTCTTTCACGGAAGTTTCCGGTTCGATGACATTTCCGTCTTTGTCGCGTTTACGGCCGTAAATGTCCTCCCAGGACTTTGTGGTTTTCGTTTCAGCTTCCGAGTCGTCAGCTGATTCTGAAAGTCAAAAAAATGTTTTTTTTTTTATTTGTTCCTGGTTAGACTGAGAGTGTAAATGACAAACCATCGAAATTGCCATCGATATCGTTGTCAGATGGGCAAGAACCACTCTCCGATTCGCTAACCGGTTTTCTAACAAATTTCCCTGGCTCATCGACGGACGAGTCGTCATGACTTTCATTATCGGATTCGCTCGATTCAGATTGTTTAGCGGGCATCTCCAATTTCTGTTTCTTGATGTTTGATTTTCCAGATTTTTTTATGGGACGCTCCTCAGGAGCTTCATCACTGCTTCCATCTTCTTCTTCACTTTGCTCGTCCTCAACTTCCTCAGCTTCGCTGTCTCCAAATTCACTGTTTTCGCCATCACTATTTTCATCCGCACTATCCATGAGACCAAAGTCATCGCCTTCCGAATCATCACTCTCATTTTCTTCGTTTTCTTCGGCACTCTGCTCGAATTCCGAATCAACGCCGCTCAAATCCGAATCTAAATCTTCGAATAATTTTCCTTCCTCCTTCTTCAACTTAGCCATTCGCTTGCTGGCCTTTCGTTCATTTTCTTCTTTCGCCGCTTTCTTTGTGAGTGCAGTCGACTGCTTACTTTTCTCCTTTCCTTCCTTCTCCGTTTTGCCTGATAAACCAGAAGCAATTTGCAGGTCTTCGTCGAATCCATCGTCTGAATCACTTTGCGCAGCTTCTTTGGCGGCTGTGTACATTTTCTGAATATTTTCGGGTAGACAAAGTTCAAGCGCATACTCTAAGCCATCGTTGAACATTTTCGGAACGTATTTGTCGCTGCGTGTCTTGTCAATCTTCAGTTGCTTCTCCAACTTCCTAATGACTTTGTCTTCCTCTTCGTTGGCAGATTTCAGTTGACGGACTCGTTGCTTTCGCATCTCTTTTTCCAACGACTTCTGTTTCTGCTTTTCCCGTTGCCGGTCTTGTTGAAGACGATCCATTTCGACAGGTTTCGGTTTCTTGGCGCTGAAATCATAAAATCAATTAACTTCATCGTCTGACAACAAAAACCTTTGCTTCCAATTCCCACCTAATTCCTTTCATCTTCGATTCCATCTCTTCGTCGCTCAGTTCAAAGTCAGATTCAATCTCATCGTCGTCTGGCATGTTGACCTCATCTTCCTCCTCGCAAGGCTCTTCAACATCCTGTTCCTTTGGTTTATCGTTTTGATGTTTTTTACCTTTCCCATTTTTCTGCTTCAATCTGGCACGGTATTCGACCCGTAATTCCTTTTTCCGTTTGTGAAAATGAACTCGATTGGCTTTCTTTTGCAAACGTTTATCTTTACGTAGTTCTTTTCGTGTTTTTGGTCGTTCGACAACCTTGTGCTGACGTTTCGCAGGCATTTTATTTAAGATTTACATAAACAAAATTCGATCAGAAAGTAGCTTCTACTGGTTCGCACATGGCACGTCTTTTATTTATGTTTTTGACTTTTGAAATATACGAACTGTCACCGATTCCACCTCAATTCAGTGCTGCAATCGTTGTGATTAAAAAGTGTTTTTCATGCTTCGGGGCCGAAAATGAGGGCAATTTTTTGAATTTTCTCGGGTTTCCGGCCCTCTGCATGAAAACTTACATGTGCACCTGTTTGGGACGGTTGATTTAAGGCACTTTCGCTTGTAAGCCTCACTTCGTTCGGCCTACAATCCGCGAAATTGCCTAAAATCAATCGTCCAAAACAGGTACACAAATAACCAGTACGCGTTGTACGGCTAAAATACATACCAAGCCTGTAAACTTTGAGGTAATGCAGATCGCAATTTTATCAATGAATCCAATGAATGTACAAACCAGGTATGGTCTGTCCATACAAACCAAGGCTGTATACTTTGGGGAGGTCACGCAGATGCAGATACGCGGGTTCGGGTTACACACCACGTTTCATACAAAAAATTCCCCACGCCAAACAAATTTGTTTGTATGGAAAAGGTGTGTTCCCGCGTATCTAATAAAATGGCGATATGCGTGACCTCCCCAAAGTATACAGTCTTGCATACAAACCGGAGGAAATAGCGATTTCATATAAACAAACTCACCCTTCAATGAAAATCATTGATAGGTGAGTTTCTTTATATGAAATCTCTATTTCCTCCGCTCAATACTACAAATTGACCTGTACTACAGTATACTTTCATTGCATTTTATTAGATGCGAGGCAGGGAACACACCTTTTTCATACAAACAAATTCACCAAAATAACTATTTATGGTGAATTTTTAATAGGAAACGTCTAGAAAAATTATGTTGAGCATTGTGAAAGCGCCTAAATCCATCAATGAACTTTATATTAATTTGATGATAGTTACGTTGAGAATTAAATTGAACAAAGATTTTTTGTAATGACTTGTAGACCTGATTTGTCGAAAGCTATCGAAAAGAGCAGAACCAAAGAAATTGACTTTATGAAATGATGTTGAAGTACGAGCAATATTTCAAAGTTTCATATGACGAGGTTTCTACGATCACTGTGGTCCGTTATCGCAAAACCAAGCTGAACTTTGCTAATGAGTTCAGTTCATTAGAAATTTTGTATTGAAATGCAGTTAGAGTCAAAGTATATAAACACTGAAGGCTAAAGGTAAGTAAATACGTAAAAACATTCGGGTGAATTTGTGCTGAGTTCAAGGTATATTGATACAGATACTACAGCACGTTGTAAATATATGTATTAGCGTCATAGGAAATTCACCCGAAAGTTTGGATCCATATTTCTTGCTATTCCCTGAGGGTTTGCGTTACCTCAGTATGTTTATACAATAAAAGTATATGCTCTATAGGCATGGTCTGATGTTAATATTTCTATGGAGTGGAAGAAATAGCGATTTAATGTAAACAAACTCTTCTCTCAATGAAAATCATTGAAAGGTGAGTTTTTTGATATGAAACCGCAATTTCCTGCGGTTTGTATGAACATACCATACCTGATTTGTACTTTCATTGTGTTTATATACCTTGGTTAGAGTTACCGATAGCCGCCATGGTTTTTTTACGGCCCCAGTGAAATAATGGTGATCGGCGTAACCTCTTCATATACAATTTTGCAATATTCGCTAAAGCAAAACTTAACTTGCGGTGTATAACAACACATTTTTTCAAAAATATTCTTATTTCGAGTCCCGCAGTAGTATTATAACCAATAGTTATTTAAGTAACGATTGAGTAGGCCGAAAGAGTCAAGGCTTTAAACTTTGGGGAGGTCACGCAGATCCAGAAACGCGAGTGAACCACCACAGTCAGAGAAATGATACGTTGGTCAGGCCTCTCACACCTCCTTATTTCCTTATTTTTCCTTATTTTTATTTTTATAAAAGCCTCCTTATTCCTCCTTATTTTATTAACAAATCCTTACTTTCCTTATTTTTCGCAAATTTCATTGTATAAAATCCGCCTTACATTAGGCATTTGAAATGAATTAGTGTCATTGTAAAGGGTATTTGCTGCCCTCTATTAGATCAGAGTTGAATTTGTTGTATTACTTGTCCATTTAAGCGCGAACATAATGTAAATCGTCCTCTTTGTTTCATCGTAGCCGATGACTACGGTCAGCGTTAAAATAAATGGTAAAAAGTGAAGAAGTTCTTTTATTTAGAAGGCGGAATTACCTCAGTTCTGTTCATCATCGACGGAAATCGAAATTAAGAAAAAAAAAATTCGAACTCTAAAAACATAGGTAACACCTATTCGTATCAAAAGCCTTTACTGTGAAACTCTTCATTTCTTTTACTTCATTCTCTGCCGGAGGCAATATAGACAGCCCCGTACGAAGTCAACTTTCATAAATTCCTATTTAAACAGCTATATACCGCTATATTTACCTGTATTTTCCTATAAATAAACATTTCACAGATGAATATGCTATTATATAGCTCTATATGCCTGTATATAGCTCTATATATATATATATATATATATATATATATATATATATATATATATATATATATATATATATATATATATATATATATATATATATATATATATATATATATATATATATATATATATATATATATATATATATATATATGTCCATATATGGAATGCCTGAAACACCCCACACACATAACAAATTATTTCCATGTTAATAGAAACTCTCTAAGTACCATTTTTCCCAATACCGGCAGCCATTTTGTTAGGAGACCGGAAATTTTACCGACGCTTTACATTCGTTAATACCTTTCAAACAAAAAAAAATTGAAATTCGGTCAAAATTTACTCGAGATATTGACAAAATACTCCACGTTCACTGTACGGCCGAGTAGCCAGATAAAAGCTCGCTCCAAGAGACCTAGCTCACGCTCCGGAGAACATAATTTCAAAAACTTTTTTTTCCCTGATTGGTACGGTCAATACCTATCTATTAAAGCTAAAACAAACGAAATATGTTCAAATGTGGCCGACCTACAAGCAAAAACTGCTTGCCGCCCTGTGCCTGTTTCACACCAAGGGGTCTAACTCACGAGTCGGTCATCCGATTTCCATAAACTTTTTTTTTGTCGATCAGTATTGTAAATACCTTTTACTTGACGTATCACTTACAAGTGTAACGTTTGAATGTCCGGAGATATCTGCGAAAAACCGTAAAGCACTTATTGGGCCACAGCTCGGGAGGGGTCGATCCAAAATCACTCATCTTCGAACTTAGCCTGTCTTTTGACATTACCAAACGGGAAAAAAAAGAATTTTCAAAATCGGATGCGTTTTACTCAAGTTATCGTGCAGACAGACAGACGGACAGACGGACATTTTTTTTTCCGC
Source organism: Bradysia coprophila (assembly GCF_014529535.1). Taxonomy (NCBI): domain Eukaryota; kingdom Metazoa; phylum Arthropoda; class Insecta; order Diptera; family Sciaridae; genus Bradysia; species Bradysia coprophila. The sequence continues at coordinate 463,293 of NW_023503584.1, forward strand.
GGATTTGGCATCTCTAGACAACCACAATAGGTTTCCCCTTACTCAGGGAGTCCAATTCGACGTGTTACAAACGTATGCGTAAACCTATAAGACCCCAGTACTTCGTACGGGTCTAAAAAGGTGGTGTTGTAGCTCATGATCGTTCCAACATGACTGGTTTAATATTTTTGTGGTTCCACGCCTCCTCTCGGCTCGAGAGTCTCGAGTAGAACTATTTGATTTAACATGTAAATCACCCTTAACATTGTCTCAAACATGCGTCCTTATTACAAACAATTGAAGGTTTTTAGCCTTATTTACATTTAATTCTTTCAAATTTATACTTTTATACTGTCACCAATTTATTATTTTTTCGAAATTCGAACGGGATAACAAACAACAGCTTTTGCTGTTAACGAGATCAAAATCTAATCCAGCAAGATTTTAAACTTGAGTAAGAATAGGTGAATTGGGTCAAGTAAGAATTCACGCCGTAAGTATTACGTCTTAAATTTCAAAAATTTTGTCGCATCGAAAACTGATTAAAAACTGCCACCCTACAAAAACGATAAGTACGTCAAAATAAACAGTGATGCGTTTAAGCGTTTTATTTTGAATTTTGAAGCGCGCTTACAGTGATAATTGGTAAAGCTGAGCTTTGTTAAGAATCTAATTCAAGCCTTAAACGCGCCCAAAATATTCAAATTTACATTGTGATAAAAGTTAATTTTACAAAAACGATACGTCAAAATAAACAATAATGCGTTTTATTTTAAAGTTGAGGCGGACTTCCGATGTTAATTGCTGTATCTTAGAATAATTTCGATTTTTATCGAAAAATTTCTCCTCATTTTTCCTTAATTTCAACTAACAATTTCCTTATTTCTCCTTATTTTTGTGCTAAAACCTCCTTAATTCCTTAATAAGGAGTCCAAATTTAGAGTGAGAGGCCTGACGTTGGTATGCTCCTTCTATCTCGCCACAGGCGTACCAACTTATCATTTCTCTGACCACAGTTGGTGATAAAATCAAAGTATATAAACACTGAAGGTAATGCAAATCCACAGTTACACACGGATCCAAAGTTTCGGGTGAATATAATCTTTATAACGTTGGACACAAGTCAAATTCACTTTGTTAGGTTGCAACACATGCCAACACTCAATACTAAACAACGCAGTTCCAACAACATGATCATGCCAAATGTCACGGATGCAACATAACAAATCTTATATTCACCCGAAACTTTGGATCCGTATTTCTTGCTATTCCCTGAGGGTCTGCGTTACCTTCAGTATGTATATTTTCCTTGGATAAAATGACGGTCACCTCACCTCATCTCCTTAGAGGTGTGCGCCGGGTGGTTTTTCTTCTATCGGCGTAACCGTCGGCGTTGGGTCTAAATGACACCCTAGACCATTGCACTCTTCAGAAGACTTTTAAGTAATAAACTAAAGAATCATTTTTTTTAGTTTGTAGAAATCGGCGCGAGGAAAAGTTCAAAGTTATAACGGATACGCCGACAATTTTCGAGAGTTTCTTCAAAAAGTCAAAAAATTATCGGCGTAAACTCTATAACTTTGTAATTTGCCTCGCGCCGATTTCTCCAAACTAAAAAAATTGATTCTTTAGTTTATTACTTAAAAGTCTTCTGAAGAGTGCAATGGTCTAGGGTGTCATTTAGACCCAACGCCGACGGTTACGCCGATAGAAGAAAAACCATCCGGTGCACACCTCTACATCTCCTGTGAGTTGTGTTCCCGCGTATCTAATAAAATGGCGATCTGCGTGACCTCCCCAAAGTTTACAGCATTGGAAAGAGTTTTATATATGCTGCCTGCTGGGGACGAAAGTTGATAAATATCAAGGCTGTATACTTTGGGGAGGTCACGCAGATCGCCATTTTATTAGATACGCGGGAACACACCTTTTCCATACAAACAAATTCACCAAAATTGAATTTGTATGGCATGGTGAATTTTTTGTATGAAACGTGGTGTGTAACCCGCGTATCTGCATCTGCGTGACCTCCCCAAAGTATACAGCCTTGGAAAAATATGAGCCCAAGGGGCAGATGCCGTATGTGTGCATGTTCGAACCAAAAGTCGAAACCACTCAAGTAAATTGTTACTCAAGGTGGCTTTCGCTTAGGGTTCACAGATTGAAAATTTTAAAAAGAGGACATTTGACATGAAAAAAGAGAAATGGCTGCTAAGAATTTCGCGCCGGTGTCATTCACAAAGTAACCTGCGTGATTCACAATATGGCATTTTGTAAAATGAAAATATCACTTTCTGACTCACACAAGTCGTTTTGTGAATAGAACACTATTTAATTGAAAACGAAGACACTTACTTATTATTTGACTTAACTCAAACTTAACTAAAAGCATTGTATTTCTACTCTAAAATACAATCGAGATATAAACGGAGAAAATTATCACCACATAGATGAGGTGATAACGTCCAGATACATTTTGGTGGAAAAATGGCTCTCTTCGAATAAAAATCGAATACTCGAACCTAATAAATCTACATTTGAGCTTTTTGTACTTATCTTCAGTTAACTGACTTGAATTCCAAAAGATTAATTTCATGTCAGTATTCACTTCATCATGGTGAGAATATCTCTGAAGACATCAGTGAAAATTAGTTTTGAAAATATCCTTAAGGATTTCATGTGAAATGTCTACTATTGGTGTGATCCAGGCACAGGGCGGCAAGCAATTATTGCTTGTAGGTCGGCCACATGTGAACCGATTTCGACTACTTTTGCTTTAGTAGATAGGTACTGACCGTATAAATCAGGGAAAAAGTTTATGAAATTAGGTTGACCGGAGCGTGAGCTAGGTCTCTTGGAGTGAGCTCTTATCCGGCTACTCGGCCGTACAGTGAACGTGGAGTATTTTGTCAATATCTCGAGTAATTTTTGACCGAATTTCATGATTTTTTTTTTGTTTGAAAGGTATTAACAAATGTGAATCGTCAGTACTATTTCCAGTCCTCTAACAAAATGGCTGCCGGCGAACCCTAGCAAACTTTCGCTCCGTGATAAGGCATCTGAGGTAAATTATTTTTAAACGATTTGTCTTAGAATATGTCCCAGTACCGACCCCAAAAGAAATGTATTCTCTAGGTGTGCCGGTCGATCTAGAGGGCGATCATGTCCACTGGTTGCTGGTTCTCACGAACGGCTTTTTACATTTCTTCAAATATCTGAGTTTTTGTACCGTCGAACACCCACGAGTGCGTACTTCCTTAATGCTTAATATAATCACACAGCGATTAGATTAAATCCATTTTTAGCAATGTTTACGCAGCGTGCGTATAACATCATGTCATTTTTAACACAATCGCACTTGAGATTTATAACCAATCACAAGCAATTAGTTATCATGTAAGACTCAATGGCCTCTAAGCTGGTTAAAGAGCTCTACAGGGATTCTGAAACAATGAGAAATAAGAAATCTGCTAAGGCTGACACAGAGAGCTGGACACTAAGGCATAGACGACAACTAAAATTCATGACGTTAGCATTCAAAGAATTCAAAATGGAAAGTGTTGTTGCTATTTACTATATTTTGTTGTGTGGTTCAAATTAAATTGTTTTCAACCAGAGCCTGTTTCAAATAATGTCAATTTCCACTAGGAGTCTAATTTTAAGTTGCCTGGGGGTTACTTGTAATTTTCTTATTTCCTATTGAAAACCAGGAGATTTCCCTGACAATGGATGCGACAAAAAAGGAGCTGGAAACAAGGGATCTTTGATCTGGGTTTCTCCTTCTCTTCTGAGGAGCCTCCCACAATACCTAATCTAATCTAATTGGCTGATCTACTGGTTCGAATTATATTTCATTTTCTATCAAAACATTATGTAAATTTTTGACATATTTTCCAAGGGAAGTTAAAATAAGTGATCCAAGTTGGGTATGTATAAAGGCGTGTTTGGTTAGTTTCTATGCATTATGCGGTCAGTTGGCCGTATTTTGAATTTTTACAGAGTTTTTTTACAGCGCCAGAATTTGATTGACACACTGTCCAGTTTCTATTTAGAGTGCCACTCACTTCATCTGACAAATCTCTTCTGAATTCGCAAGATCTTCAGCTTCTTTGTTCCCAGTTATCTTGAAATGACTGGGTATCCATATCCATTGTAATGCGAATTCTTTGTTTTCTTTGACAGAGATGTTGGTGAATTAAGTCTTCTAAATTCGATTCGATCCATTTGCACGCATTGAAATAATCGGCCAAAATTACAGCCTGGGTCTTCTGTAGATTTTCCGTCAGAGTCAACACTTTCAAGGCCGGAACTAAATTGTGAAAAATCTGATAACCTGTCACATGCATGAATATTTTCAAGTCAGATATTTCTATCCCCACTCGGTCATCCTTCCTTATCCTTACCTTAGCCAGAAAAGGTGTTTGTGGTCGATCGACCGGTTTTACTCATCTTAATCCCACATTCTTTCTGCAAAATGACAATGAAGAGTTGGATTAAGATACGGTTTGAGTTCACAAAACATTGTAATGACACATGAAAATGGACGCAACATGGACTGGTCTCGTAAGAAGAGCGGTTATCATCGGCTGTTAGTGGGAAAATATGAATTTCAAACCATTCGTAATGCGAAATTTTACTTTTACTGAAGTTATTTTCCCCTCACAAAAAACGTATCTCTTATCTACAATCTACTTACGCATTACCTGCCTTCATTATATCATTGGCCACCTACAGTTTTAATTGTTGCTTCGTTTCCGTTGTTGCTTACTACTGTGTCAATTGAAATGGAATATAACGAATGTAAGATACAGCTACCGAATAAAGTATTATTCGCAAATAAAGGTAATGCTGCAATACTGGGAAACGTTGTGGGAAACGTGGAGTTGACAACCAACTACTAGTAAGTTTGAAAACAGTAGAATTTAGAACGATAAAATGACAGAGGCACTTTATCTTGATGGCGACCTTAATGTAGTAAAGCGGATTAATACAAACCCTTTTCAAGTACTTTTACTTCTGAAGATTGTTGGAAGGGACAATCCTTCTCCTGAACATCATCATCATTAATGCTCCGTTTTCTTATCAGCAGTCAAAGCGAAGATAAAAGACCAAAACCAATTTGCTTTGGATTTAACGAACCGGATCCAAAATTCACTGGACGAACAGACGAATTGCAGACGTTGGACAAAGTTATCAACAACCAACCCGGTCACTATCCCCTTGCAGTTGTCATTCACGGATTGGGAGGTATTGGGAAAACTCAACTTCTCAGAAAGTTCATCGCACAAAAGCTGTTACCACCTATTCCAGTTTACAATAACGTCATCTGGATCAATTCAGAGAGTATTAGCTTAATGTTGAATGCTTTCACAGAACTGGCTGATATTTTACGCATTAAAATGAAAAGAAAAAATAATGAGAAACTTAAAGATGAGGATTTAAAGTTGCTAATTTCAAAGGTGCTAAACGGCCTGTCCTCATCGGCAACGGTGATAGCTTTCGACAATATCGATCAGGGAGAAAACAAAACAATTTTGAAAATTGTACTTACAACGGGAGTGTCAGGTGTTAGGCCTCATATCTTCATAACATCCCGTATACAAAATTGGAGCAGATCCATACATGCTATACAATTAGGAGTATTCAATGCTGCTGATGCCCTCGAATATGTTTCATCTAATTTGTGGAATGAGGACAATATTTATGCGGACTTAGATACGGATAAGACATCATTGGTGGAATCGGTACAATATTTTCCGTTAGCTTTAGCGCAGGCGGTAGCTCACATCAACCATCACAGACGCGTAAGAAAATTTCAAATTGGCGACTACCTACTCGAGTTTAACATGCAACTAAAAGAAACTCTTAACTCGCAATTCTTTCAAAATGACGATTTTAACTTATACAATCAGACCACACTCACAACTTGGAAAGTGACGATTGCCGCATTAAACAACTATGGAACGGAAGGAGACCTGGCACTCAAAATTCTTCGCATCATTGCATTTTTCAATCCTGACGAAATTCTCCGAGAGATTTTCTGTAAACTGACAGATGATGATGTGACAGGCGCTGTAAACCTCCTGGTTAACTACTCGATGGTCAACAGTAAGGATTCCCAGAGTTCTCTGAGTATTCACCGGCTGGTGCAGCAAGTAACGAAAATTGAATTGAAGGGTACTAAAGGTTCAACCGAAGCAATTTTGCAGGACAGTCTTCAGATCATTTCAAAAATGAAGGACGATCCCAAATTTAACAATTGCCTGCAACATGGAGTTTCGGTTTTTATCGCTGCTCTAGAATTCGAAGATTTGGTCCATGAATACAAAAAATTTCCGGCTATGATTTTGTGTAGTTTCAACCGCGCTCGCCAGTTTCACACAGCAATTAGCTTTGGAGAAAAAATAAATGACCGCTTGACGTCCGTTTTCGGTGAAATGGATACAGAAATTTTAAACTGTAAATTTTGGACTGCTTTTTCGCACAGGAATGTGCACAACTATCTGGAATCAAACCGTATTGACAAAGAAGTATTCGAAAAACGGAGAAAGATTTTAGGTGAAAGTGATCGGGACACTCTCGCCAGTAAAAAAAATGTTGCAAATGAATATGCTTATATAGGCCAAAGGGATAAGGCACTCCAAATGCATCAAGAAGTGATCGATGTGTTAGAGAATCTAATGAATTCACAAGACTATGACGTACAAAAAGACATACTCGATAGTAAATGGCGCATAGCTGTTATTTATAATAAATCAGGCCAAGTGTCTAAATCGTTGGCAATGCACCAAGACGTTTTTGAGAAACGGAAAACAATTTTGGGGGATAAACATCCAGACACACTCGAAAGTATGTCAGGCATTGCTTTCGCTGTCAGTCATATGGGGAGATATTCTTATGCCCTCGAATTACACGAAAAAGCTTTTGTCACACGAAAAGCTATTGGTTTCCATGAGACGGATCCAGACGTTATTTACAGTAGGCAGGGAATGGCACTAGCAAATAGGGGCATAGGAAGATCTTCTAAATCAGCTGAAATATATAAAGAACTGTACGACCTATGGAAACCCATATACGGAGAATGTAATGCGAGAACACTGGATTTCTTATACGATCTCGGTGTGCAGTACAACCAACTGGGCAAACAGGTCGACGCACTCAAAATACATGAAGAAGTTTTGGAAAAACGAAGAACGATTTTCGACGAGAATTGTCTAAAAATATTTGAATGTAAATTCTTAATAGCTCACACATATTTTCTTGCCGGCGATTATACCACAGCTCTGCAAATGTTTAGAGACAATTATGAGAGAGCAAAGATATCATTGGGGGAGGATTTTATATTTACACTACAGTTCAAATGTTACGTCGCCCTTAGCTACCGACATTTAGGTGAATATCGTAAGGCTCTTCGAATGTATGAAGAAGCTATTCATAGATTGAAGGAAATATGGGATGATAATTATATAATAACGATGGACTATGAATTTGAAATGGCTACTACGTACAATGATCTGGGAAGATATTCTGAAGCACTTCAATTACATACAAAAATTCTTGAGAAAAGAAGAGCCGCTTTAGAAGATCAAAAATTACCACGCATTATTGATAGTAAGTCGAAGATCGCTGATACATACAATAATCTGGGCAAATACGCTGAAGCACTACAACTGCACCAAGAAGTATTTATTGAACGAGAACGAGCAACTGTTTCAGAGGATGCTCATCCAATAACACTTCTGTACAAGTCGAATGTCGCTGTTTCGTACGGAAATGTAGGTAACCACTCAAAAGCATTGGCAATACATAAGAAAGTTTATGAGCAACGGAGGAAAATATTGGGAGATAATCACCCTCACACACTTGACAGTAAGTTTCGCTTGGCCATTTCAAAAAATGCATTGGGAGAAAATTCTTTAGCCCGTCAATGGCATGAAGAAGTCTATCAGCAACGCAAAACTATTTTGGGGGAGAATCACCCACATACATTGGACAGTAAATATTACATTGCTATTTCACTAAATAATCTGCGGAATTATTCTCTGGCACGTCAAATGCACCAAGAGGTCTATAAAACGCGAAGGTCTATCTTGGGAGACAATCATCCCCACACACTTGACAGTAAGTTTCATATAGCTATTTCACTCAGCAATTTGGGAAGAGATTCTGTGGCACGGCGGATTCATCGAGAAGTTCATGATCAACGAATGGTCGTTTTGGGAGAAGATCATCCTCAAACACGTGACAGTGAAGTTCACATTACCTTATCACAAACTGTATGTTGTTTTCGGCCATTGGTACGGGTTTGTTTGCAAAATTTTCGAATAAAAATGGCTGAAGCCAAAATAGATATACCTGACGAGGAGGTTATGCCATTCAGAACCGCGGACTAGCGCGTAAGTTCGATGTTAATGACCACCTTGACACCAATTAACTTTGATTTAGGTGATGTATGTATTATAGTAGTATTATAGTATATTGTAAATAACAATTAAGTAAAGAAGCAATATTTCATTCCTTCAGTGGATTTTATTTTCCTAGAAGCAAAACATGGAACCATAGAGGTTAGCATGGAACAAGGACCTGATCCAAATGAACGATTTATTTATAGGATGAAATTTAGTTGGTATTGTCACTATGTCACTGCAAATGTGCAAACATTAAAGTTGCAAGTCATTTATTGGACATAAAAAGGAAATATTCTATTATCGTACGTAATCGAATGTGGTTGAATAAAACTTAAAAACGTTTTTGCAAAGTTACAACGCACTTCAAGCAAAATGCTATTAATGACAGCTGCCGAATAAATACTATTTTGTATGGAAAAACTGTCCGAATTTTTTTACAGTGTCAAAATTTGTTCGATACACTGTCCAGTTTCAGTACCCTATTTAAAGGACCACTCATGCTTTAAGTGTGTTGAAAGTTATCATGTGCTGTGCAAGGTTGTCATGGGAAACGTATCCCCGAACCGTAAAAACATTTAGAGTTATTTCAGGCTTCCAAACGTTTAGTAGACCGTGTGCGATTTTGAGAAACAAGTTTCATATTTCGATAAAAAGAAGATTTACCAAGAAAACCATTGAAAAAAAATATTTAATTTTTTTTATAGAAATTATTGAAAAGTATTCTTGCCATCCCAATGCCATCACACTTATTAGAATCTTAGTAATGAATCCAATTAGAATGAATTATAATGGATCGGTATATCCTTTTAGTCTCATTCAAATTACAGCTTTTAAAGTGAGATATAAAATCAAGCAGACATTTTTCAGATATTCTGTTTACACTTTTGTTCTACAGAATAATAATCTACATCAATCAAAATTAATTATTTATACTTCCTCTAGGAGTTTGAGTTCATTTTACCACCTTTTTCTTGGTAATTAGTTAGGAGATTGAAGATACACTTTATGTAACTTTTTCAGATTTTTAAAAATGGCGGAACATATTCTTTATAAATAATTTTTGAAAGATTTTTTCACCCCAAGATAGGGGACCAAAAATTGTTAAAAAATTGCAGACCATTTCCGAGTAAAAAAAAGTTCTCACAAAGCCTAAATCAGTCGAATTCAGACTTCTCACTGTCTCAGTGAGGATAATTTTGTATGAAGCGGAGAACTGAGAAGTCTGAATTCGATCGATTTAGCCTTTTGAGAAGTCTCCCTTAAGCATTTTTTTACTGGGGGAATGACAGCCTTGGGTCGCTTCACCAAATAATCGCTTCATGGGTCGCTTCATGGATCATGTGATCGAAAATTTAATTTTCTAACAAATGATTTTGATTTTAAAATTTCGTATCTCAAACGACCGACTTGAAGGCAGTGCCATCGCTGATTTTTGTGGTAGCGACGGAAATTTAAGAATCAAAATCGTTTATGAGGAAATGAAATTTTTGATCCATGAAAATATTGTTCGGTGAAGTGACAGAAGTGACCGACTTGCCGACAGCGTCTATCATTGAGAGTCCTGTGAAATAGTGCTCAAAACCACAATCTATTGGAGTGCGTTTGTATAGCTCGAAAATACCAAGGTTCTGAAAGAGGTAATGAAGAATCTCGCGCAGGCTTAATTCACAATGACTCACAAAGTGACATGTTCCTTATACAAAATGTGTCATTTTGTGTATCATTGTGAATCACACCGGCGCGAGATTCCTAGCAGCCCTGAAAGAACATGTGAAGACACATCTGAGTTGATCCAAGGTTCTGAAAGAACAGGTTAAGACACATTTGAGTTGATCACGAAGGCGGTGACACACAAATTTTGACAAATAGATGCTATTTATTGAACATACTCAATACAGATTGTTTGAAATGTCAACCTGATAAAAACTATTTTTTTTCTTCAAGTTGACATTTCAAACAATCTGTAATGAGTATGTTCAATAAATAGCATCTATTTGTCAAAATTTGTGTGTCAGCCGCCCTCGTGGGTGTCTTAACCTGTTCTTTCAGAACCTTGGAGTTGATCAGGAAGGAGGTGACACACAAATTTTGACAAATAGATGCTTTTTATTGAACAGACTCATTACAGATTGTTTGAAATGTCAACTTGATAAAAACTTAAATCAAATTTCTCTCTTTGGCGAAAAACGTAAATAACCACGGGAGATGCCAATATTAAGTAAAACATCGTTCCCACCCCAAGACCTGTTTACAAGTTCTGCTGAAAAAGCACATGGGTACCCACACATGTTTAAACATGACAGCGCCACCATGCTCTCTCTCTCTACGTTCAGTGTTTTCATAGTGTGGCGAGTGTAAAGTATTTTGTTTAACGTTTGCCATTGCCTTTAAATTTTACTGAGAAATCATCAGCGAGCCACTTTATTAATTGTTAAGATATTCAAAAAAAATACAAACAAACCACCAGCCACCGTTATGATGAAATGTCTACAAAACTCTATTCACCTCCGTACACGCGCATTTTCAACACTGCTGACAACACTGTTCCATTTCCAAGCACAACCAACTTCATTCGCCACAATAAAAAGTTCGTTTTCATCGGCGGCTACTCGGGCGGAGTCAGATTCAATTGCCATAGTCTAATTTTTTGTGATGATTAATCAGTGTACAAACGGTATTTTTCTACAGATTTCGCGTTTTTGTGTTAATTAATTTGTGCATCAAGTGTCCGTAAGCAGTAAGGAAATTTGTGTTTTTACAATGGGTTGTGCAGTTAGCGCATCTAGGGATAAAGAAGCCCAGGAACGTTCAAAGAAAATTGATGCTAGATTGAGACTCGATGCTGAACGACAGGCAGCTGAAGTGAAATTATTGCTTTTGGGTGAGAACAATTACACTTTTTTTCTGACGTGAAATGTTTTCTTTTTAAAACTTTCGGTTAATTGCTCGTCTGTATGGTGGTTTATTGTTTGCAAATTTGTTTGATTTTTCGTTCGCAATGTAAATAAATTCGAAAAAAAACATAAAAACATTAAACCCACACGCATCCAACAACCGAAAAAAACACCATCTAAATCACCTCTATATTGCAGTGATTTGACTTCCGAAAATAATATGCGCAAATTTTCCGAATTTTTATTTTTGCCTTTCATTTGAATTCTCGATGAGTGTTTTTGTTTGCATTGTTGGACGGATCGGTGTGCCGTGTGTTTTTTTTTGTTGAAAAACATTTTTTTTTCGCCTTCGATTGCCTCACCAGGTTGTTGTTATAAATATTTACATTAAAAACTCCGCTCGATATTCGATATTCCGACACCAGAGCAATGCAAGATGTTTGAATTGCCTGTGATTCGAGAGAGTGTTGTATACGAGCGGCGACTTAAGATTTACGAGACTCGATATTTTCATAAGGCAATGCGTCTTTTTCGTATATCGATGAAGTGCGAGAATAGCCTTGGCACAGGGTGTCGTTAATATTCAATTGGGATAAATTGGAAGGTTTTAGCAAAATGAATCCATTTAAAATAGCGGTTGGAAGCTTATGTTTTCGGATACAGTCTTCTCCGAGTGGTTTGCCCTGTCCCTTGTCCACCCTTTAAGTCCGATTGTCTATTGTTATTCGGAAGGAACTCAAGTACAATTACTGTCCAATAGTCTTACCTGCTAAGTCGTACAGTTGGTGACTTTGATTCGAATTGGCTGGCAACATTGCGGTGCCATGAGCATTAAATGTTCCATTACATGCCTCAGCCTCAGGGACGATTTCGTCCCTTTGCATGTAAAGTGGTGTGCAAGTTATCTGTTTGGGACGGTTGATTTATTAGGTAATTTCGCTAGTTGTAGCCCCAACGAAGTGAGATCCCCCGATGCTGTTACGTAAATAACTACCATCTCTATCGTAACGTATGCGTAATTGAATTGAATAGGCACGGGATTCGATTTTGGGAAAATCGTAATTTTGTTGAAATTTTAGCCTACATTCGGGCGTTTCGTATTTTATTTTTCGTTAAATTTTTTTACAAAAATCGTTTTTCGAAAAAGTAAGACCTTTATATCGAGCAGACATGTTAGCTTTCGATAAAAATAGAGTTGGCTTTGTTTGACCAGCTCCTGCAAAAGTAGTGAGAGATTTTTTTTGAAAGTGGACCAGGCTCCGTCGGAGTTATTTTTTAGCGACGCCTTGTTTACACGCTCAGATAGCTCTTGGTCCAAATAGTCGAAAATATCAGTCGTTTATTTTAATATTTTTTATTGGCTGGGGAACTTCCACCAAAAGTCGAAAAAGGGTCTTTTTGTCCGTGCCGTTACAGGCTGTACACATACATGTATGTGGGCTCATAGGATAGGTATTGTCCAGGAGATACGAGGCAAGCACAGATATCGTACATGTCCTCTGTCGTTGTTCGAAAATAACAAAAATATTGTGTCAGTCAAGGGCTGTAAATTTTGATGAACTTCAAAAGGTGATAGCTCGCACCTGGCGAATGTTAGTTCTTAGATCAGTGGATATAGACATCAAAAACAGCATAATTCGGGTAATTTTCTAAAATTAATATTTTGCTTTCGAGTAAAGAACACTATTCACTTTGTACCCAAAAAACGTATCCTGAACCGGTCACTTCTATGGCAAATAGAGTATCATTGTAAAGCAACGTTACGGCTCTATCAGGGCATCCACTAATCTAACCATAAACATTCGTTAGGTACAGGATATCACCTTTTGAAGTTCATCAAAATTTACAGCCTTTGACTGGGCATGTACATGTACGATATCTGTGATTGCCCCGTATCTCCTGGATAATACCTATCCAATGAGCCCACACACATGCACGTCCATAACCTGTAGTGACAAAAAACACCCTTTTCCAACTTTTGGTGGAAGTGTTTCCCAGCCAATAAAAATATTAAAATTAAACGACTACGGTTTTCGACTATTTAGGCCAAGGGCTATCTGGGCATGTAGACAAAGCGTTGCTAGAAAATAGATCCGACAGAGCCTGGTCCACTTTCAAAAACAAGGCATCAGAACAGTCGGAGCGTTTGCTGCGACTTAGCCCCGTACGACCCGTAATCCTATTTCGTCCGTAACCATAATACGTCCGTAGCCGTAATACGCCCGGAACCCTAATACGTCTACAACCCTCTAATGCGTCTGTTACCAAAATGCAAGTCAAGTTGGGCATGGTCAAATTTACTGAAAGTGTTCATTTTTAAAATTGCGCATAGCGCAATTACGAAAGCCCGTACGAAGTACCTCTCAAATAAAACCAACAATTTACGATATTATTTTAGAAACCCAAAATTTTTTGCCAACTTTCTATTGGGTATTCAATTATCTCTCAAATGAAACAAAAACTAGCAAAATCGGATGAGATTTACTCGATTTATGTGCAAAAAACACTTAGGGCCGAGTAGCGGCCTTAGTCCAAGGGCCCAAATTTGAAACTTTTTTTCCACGTTATTTTCGGTATTCAATTCCCTTCCATAAAAAACTCAATCTCGCAAAATCGGATGAGATTTACTCGATTTATGTGCAAAAAACACTTAGGGCCGAGTAGCGGCCTTAGTCCAAGGGCCCAAATTTGAAACTTTTTTTGCCATCATTCTATTCGGCATTCAATTATCTCTCAAATGGAACAAAATCTAGCAAAATCGGATGAGATTTACTCGATTTATGTGCAAAAAACACTTAGGGCCGAGTAGCGGCCTTAGTCCAAGGGCCCAAATTTGAAACTTTTTTCGCCACGTTATTTTCTGTATTCAATTCCCTTCCATAAAAAACTCAATCTCGCAAAATCGGATGAGATTTACTCGATTTATGTGCAAAAAACACTTAGGGCCGAGTAGCAGCCTTAGTCCAAGGGCCCAAATTTGAAACTTTTTTTGCCATCATTCTATTCGGCATTCAATTATCTCTCAAATGGAACAAAATCTAGCAAAATCGGATGAGATTTACTCGATTTATGTGCAAAAAAACACTTAGGGCCGAGTAGCGGCCTTAGTCCAAGGGCCCAAATTTGAAACTTTTTTCGCCACGTTATTTTCTGTATTCAATTCCCTTCCATAAAAAACTCAATCTCGCAAAATCGGATGAGATTTACTCGATTTATGTGCAAAAAACACTTAGGGCCGAGTAGCGGCCTTAGTCCAAGGGCCCAAATTTGAAACTTTTTTCGCCACGTTATTTTCTGTATTCAATTCCCTTCCATAAAAAACTCAATCTCGCAAAATCGGATGAGATTTACTCGATTTATGTGCAAAAAACACTTAGGGCCGAGTAACGACCTTTGAGCCCTCCCAACAAGCCCGCGTTGCATCTTACCCAAAAACAATGTTCAGCAACTTTGTTCTACTCGTCAATACCTTTCATTTGATATATCACAAGCAGCTATTGCGTGCGTATTTCGGTAGATATCGTCGAAAGACTGAAAAACACCTATAGGGCCCTAGCTCTGGAAGGGCCGACCCTACCATGCCCATTTTCGAACTTGACCTTACTTTTGTCCATACCAATCGGGGAAAAAAAGAATTTTGAAAAAAGGTTGTGATTTGCTCAAGCTAGAGGGGTCACAGACGGACGGACGGACATTTTTTTTATTGCGGATTCGTCATCTATGAACACAACCAAATGCTTTGCCCTTACTGTCTGCTTCCAATTCGACGTGTTACAAACGGCATATTAATCTTATAAGCCCCCAGTACTTCGTACGGGGCTAAAAAATCCCTCAGTTGGTTTATCGAAATTTTCATAGACTGCTCACTTTTTTCACGACGACCGCTCATAGATGGATCCGCGCCTGATTCTATGACTGTATTGGATTTGTTACTATGTCCTTTCATTGTCAATTAGGGATTCTATTCCTCTCCCAAAATGTCACATTCCTATATTCAAACATCGAGTCATCGAGTCATCGCTGTTCAACAGTGATGTAGGTGATGTATATCCTAATGGCTCCTAATTGCTGCGTATATGAGCGAAATCATAATTTTGCTCTCACTAAACTTGAAACTTAAATGACCGAATGAATATTTTACAATCTCTAAAACGAAAAGTTTCCACAAGACAATTAAACGGCGCTGGCAAGTGAATGTCTTCAGTTTATTAATTATTAACGTGAAACTCAGAGAGAATTGTATTTTAAGTTTGGATTTTGTGTTCGCTGGTAAATAAATTATTCAAGAACGGTTTTCCCAACCAGTTCGCCTTTTCTTTGGATAGCTCGCCTTTCAAATGGATTCAACAATTTTTGTTGCGTAAAAATATAAAATTTCCAACAATAGAATCTACTTCATGTCCTGCTTATCTTATGAAAGGCTCTGTCTTTCTAATTTGTTGCAATTTAAAATGGTTTCGTAATTGCGCTGTCCTGTAAGAATGCTGTATGGCATTTGTCTGTCATCACGTCGCTTTACTGTAGTGTTCGCTCGAAACGCCCTGTATTTATTATTGCGATTTATAATGTATACACACACATACTACACACTAAATTAGCTTCTGGTTTGTCTCATATGTTCAATTAACTCTTCTTTTTTTCTCTCTCTAAATTTCACTTCACACAGTTCACAAAACTATTTAGCTCGAAACACTTTGGGGAATTTCAATTAAACCTTGTATGTCGTGTACACACAGTACACCAGAGCATATTTGTAAAATTATTTCCATTCAATGCATATGATATGTACATTCCATCAAATTATGAATGAAATGGAATGAATGAGTCAATAATAATAATTCGTACGAGCGTCATCACAACCATAATCTGATTGTGTTTTTGGTCGGGAAATATATTATTTTCATATCCACACAATCGCATTGTTTTCTTCAATGATCTTTTCTTCATTTATTAATGGAAATAAGACTCATCTGTTCCGTCGCTCGCAGAGCATCAACGACGACTCATACACACACCACACATAGTCATCGTTATGCTAATATTTACACTCGATCCGACTGTGTGCAAATCATTTTAATTGCACGAAAAATAATAATTTTTAGCAGCGACTGTTAGTTTTGATGATTAAAATGTGATATACTCTCGCTAGATATAATCTGGGTTATTATTCGAATTGATTCATTCCATATGTGAGTCGTTCTATTTGCTCTGTATTGATTAGGATGAGATAATGTCCGGCCATTTTATGAGTGAATTGGTTATTATCGGCATCAGTGAAGTGCCGTCAACCTTTTGTAAACAGCTAGGTATTGCGTTATGGAAACGCAATCATTAAATCATTCGTTACGTCCTTTCCTTGAAGTATCGAGTTAGTTTTTAACACAAAATCTTTTACTTCATTCCTTTCAACATATTATGAAAAACCGAATTGGTCGTTTATTTTTGGCGTTACTATCCATAACGGATGATCAGTTGTGGCTGAAAGGTTAAAGTTGTACATGAGTTATCATTGCTGATGTTAGATTCTACAAAACATATACTTTACTGTTGGCTCCAGATCCAAATGAAATGTTTTGAAGTCACGATGACTGCAAACACAACTGAACATCCCAAAATGTATATACAAGAGGTGTCTAGGTCTGCATGGAAAACGTGTCATCGCAAATTTTCGTACTGTTTTATGAAGTAAATTTGTTAAGAAACTATCGATGTAAGGAAGGCTTAGGAGATACTAGTACTGATATAGACTTCTTCGAGTGTGCTCCAACACCCTAAAACATTTTCTTCACAAAACAGTCGCAATTTGTGTGCAATGAATGACTGGGACGGAATTTTAGCGTTGATACATGTTCTACGCCTTGCAAGATTTCATCTTCTATAAAAACGTGCAATTTTAAGCCAATTTTTAAAAAAGGGACCGGAAAGGAATGGAAAACTTAGGCTGGCTCATTCTTGTCGAGCTAGAAATTGTGTTGCAATGATCGTAATTACCGTGCAAACTTAAATCAAGACTTGAATCCCTTTCATCTATCTTTTAACAAAAGACGTTGCTTACGCCAAGTAGTTTTACTTTACATCATATATCATTGTGTGGATGAGTAGAGCAATTCAATCTCGATTTACTGGTTTCCACAATCAATGCCTTCCACTATCTATTGAAATGTACCGGAGCCTCTATTGTTACTGAGTGAAACATTCAAAGGCGTATCTCATTAAGCCTTCAATTGACTTTCCTCACCTCCGAAGCAGATGAAGTCATTAAAATCATTATAAACTTTATGTGCTCAAGTGCTGTTCGATCAGATTCGTATGGACAGTGCTACAAAAATGGCAAAGCTACAGTAGTTCACTGTACCTCGTCTACGAGGCCAAAGTCAATTTAAACTCATCTAATTTTTCAAAATGATTTATTAACTCGTCACGACTATACACAAGCATATAACGTCGTTCGGTTCAGTTGTAGTTACTGTGGCGCCTTTATCCATTATATGAATAATAACCCATTCCTGATTAAGTCAGATATGACAACGGTGTTACATATAAACTGTATTGACACTTTGCAGATTATATGAGCCGCCCACGTGAAATACGCTTGTGATTAATTGAGTGAAAATGTATGCACGACACATTGTTTTCATTAACTTCATATGGTTCGTTTGATGTAACATGTAGAACTCGTGGTGAATTTCATTTTTTTTGCATCTAGGAAAAAGGAAACGACGACATGTGATTTTCACGTCCGCATTGAAATAAGTTTGCTAAATGCGTCACCATTAATCCTTTAAGACGAAACCCCCATCAAAACGATCGTAAAAAGAAATTTATTAACCGAGAATATCAAGCACGATGTCATAACCAGTTTTACGATAAGAATTTCACTTAGTTTCGGAAGGTTAAATGGAAACGTTTTATGTTTGCGGCCAAGGTTTCAAGTTCCCATTTTCCATATATTATTGATCAACCTCCATAAAACTGTAACATTTATTGCCCGTTTCATCCGACAAGAAAATATGGGCGGTGTTCTCGGCTGTTGTGTATGAAGTGATAAATTAATAATAATTCGGCTGTTCCGTTCAGTATACGTTCTGCAAATCTCTCACGCGTAATTTAGATCGGAAATTGTTACGTCTTTGTCTGAATCAATTCTGTATGACTAAAAAGTCCATTCCAACGCTACGAAATAAAGTTTTTCTTATGTATAAAGAAGTGAAGGTTTCAGAACACAAATGACTACAAAAATTGTAACTATGGAAGTTCGCATAGAAGACATATAACGATTGAATCTGTTACTTCTTTTGTTGATTTCGTTATCGCTTTGGACTTTAAATGAATCTTCTACTTCATTAGTTTAACAATACGTTTTGCTATAAGAGAACACTGTCCGGAGCCAATAGCTTATTTCTGCCATCGTTATCGATAACAAATGACTAGCTGTTTCAATGAAATATATTGGTTTTCGCTTCGCGTCATTTTCACTTACTTTATAGTAAAAATGAAAAAAAAAACTTCTGGCTCGCCTTAACCCCCTTCTATACTTTCGAAAGTGTTGCGTAATACCCTTCGTACTCTACTAATTGAGTGCACATTTACATTGGAATTAATTACCCAAACCTTATAGAAGTTCTATCCGAAAAAGAACGTGCGCCATTTCTAATAATTTCATTTTTCGACCTACGAATTCCCAAGTGTAAACCAATTTACGTTCCATCCATTTATTATTTTCATTAATTGCTACGAGTCATTGGCTTAGTTCTACGTTTATACGAAAAAACAAAAATTAGTCATCGTCATCACTAAAGCATTTAGAATTCCAAGAACTGTGGTACATGTTCCGTGAATTATATTTGTGGATATTCCGAGATATGCTAACCGAATCGTTTACTATTTTCAAGCCCGTATATGAGCAGCATACTCTCTGTCGTTTCATTTTTTGTTTATCATATGACTTTTAAGTACACATTTCCATAATAGTGTTATCGTTGAGTGGAATGTTATCTAATCGATTTGTGACGAAATGAAAAGTGGTGCTAATCCCAGTAAAAGGTTTGCACAATCATTGCACAATTAAAGAGAATTCTCTAATACCCTGAATGTGATCCATTTATTTATCTAGGCTTTGTTGTAGAGTGTTCGAGAATTAGAATGGATATAGCGCGCATAGGGTGTCGCGCGATGTATGACAAAAAATATGAACGTCGCTAGGAGGGAAATCATCTTTACTCATTAAGCCCCCGGGAAATGAATAATTACTTCATTGATATGAACTTTAAATAGTTATTTGCTCAACGAGGGAAGAAAAGTTGGAAATTTCGTTTCGAGGTTATTGTCACCCGAGAAAATGAAATTTCTAACTTTTCTCCGAGATAAACACAACGTTTTTCACAACAAAGACTTCCGAAGTTTCAGCGAAGGGAAGAAAACGACTATTTTCTCGCCTGTGTTGTGAAAACTCATTTCCCGATGGCTTAGTGAGTAAAATAAATTACGTAAATTGTTTGAAACTTTGTGTCGTTGCGTCCCTCACTTTCACCTCGAGCTCCAAACGGCACACTTGGCAAAGAAAAAAAGTTCCAAATAAGGACGTAATCTACATTACATGCTACACTTTTCCGTCTTCAGCAGGTAATAGTTGTTGTTTACGGAGGAAAATAGAAAATTCGAACTCGAGCAATTCGCGGCGCTAGCTCCTATTTTCTTCCGAAGGTTTTCAAAACAAAAACAAAGGTGACAGTTCTGGGGAGAAAATGTCTCGGCTTCGGCCCTGGTGCCCCTGGTATACAAAAGTCATACGGAAGCTCTGCTTCACAACTTGTTAATTCCTTGATAAGCAATATTTATTAGGTAGATGCTGGTCGCCCGTACTACCAAGTACGTAGTGACTATTCGCCCGTACGGACGAATAGTCTTAGTATTATAAGAATATTATTCGTGAGTGACAACCCCGATCAAACGATTTGTTTTCGATTTGATTTACCGAAATCGTAAAAGTAATCAATCGAACGAACCTGCATCGTCAGATTTATAGTTGCAATTACTGAGAAATCGGTAATTTTCAAACATAATGTCGTGAGAACTATATCCTATAGCCGAACTGTATGCACCTTGACTCACCTTGACTGCTTCAGTAAAATTTATCTCGGTCGAATTTCATGTTGTTTCATGAATAAAAATACAAAACATTTCCATGATGCATAAAAGAAACGCTTTTTATTGTGGGAATTGCGAGTAATTCAAGTGAATCGGATTTTTTTCTCTCTGTTCAATCTACACACCACACGAATAATTGTAGAAATTATGTAGCGGATCGATAAAAAAAAACGGAAATTTGTATTTTTTTTACGCTAAATATGGAACTTCTATCTTTTCTATTCAGGTGCTGGCGAGTCCGGAAAATCGACCATCGTGAAACAAATGAAAATTATTCACGAAACAGGATATTCGCCGGAAGAATGTGAACAATATCGACCCGTCGTGTACAGTAACACAATACAGAGTTTAATGGCAATAATACGAGCGATGGGACAACTGCGCATTGATTTTGCCGATCCGAATAAAACAGTAAGTTTCACTTGGATCTGTACTCACCGAGTTCTCAACTCAAAATCGATTTTTTTTTCAAAGGATATTGCACGACAGTTTTTCACATATGCAACCCAAGCGGAAGAGGGAGTTCTCACTCCAGAATTGGTGATGTTAATGAAAAAATTATGGTCTGATCCCGGTGTGCAATTGTGCTTTTCGAGGTAGGCATTGGTTGCGATGCTAATTTTGATTAGAAATTTCGTTCTTTTTCTAAGAAATCATTTTTTTCTCACCTGAACATAGGTCCCGTGAATATCAACTGAATGACTCAGCCGCTTATTACTTAAATACCTTAGATAGAATATCACAGCCTAATTATATTCCAACACAACAGGATGTGTTAAGAACTAGAGTTAAAACCACCGGCATAGTTGAAACACATTTCAGCTTTAAGGGACTACATTTCAAGTAAGTTCAGCACATTTGGCTACGTGATTCAACGACCAGCAGGGAATTGAGTGAATCAATCTGGATGATTTTTTGTTGTTGTGATGTATGGGCGTATGTACCTACTCTGCCAACATATTTTTATCTTTGTGTGCTTTGCAGAGCTTTAGAAAGCTTTAAGCTTTTTTTGTATTGCACTGTTCCAATGGAATCCTAAGGAGGCTCAGAGCTTTCTCAAGCTTTACAAAGTACACAAACATTGCGATAAGGTGTCTTGCCTTTCAATACAGCACTGTTACGGTATAGATCAGGGCCTACTTTTTGGAAACTAATTTCTTGAATTTCTCGAATTTTCTCGAATTTCTTAAAATTTCTCGAATTCGAGAAATTCGAGAAACTTCAAGAAACTCGAGAAATTAGTTTCTTGAAATTTCTTGAATTTCTCGAAGTTTCTCGAATTTCTAGAATTTTCTGGAATTTCTTGAAATTTCTCTAATTCGAGATAATCAAGAAACTTTGAGAAATTCAAGAAATATTTCTCGAAGTTTCTTGAATTTCTCAAAGTTTCTTGATTTTTTCGATTTTCTCTAAAAGTTTCTAAAAAGTAGGCCCTCGTATAGATGGATACCTAACCCATGGAAATGACATTGAATTCAGAGTAGATAAGGAACCATTCACAAAGAGCTGTCTCACAGAGGCGTACACTTCATAGATTGAACAACCAAAATTCGGGCAGTTAAACCACCAATATTGTCCTTAACTTAGACTAAAGTCATTTCCTAACAAACTCGTAAAATCCGAAAATCATTCGCCCACTTCACTGCTGGCCTTTCTCAACTACCTGAAACTCTCTCTCCAGTCAGAACAGCCCCTAATCCCCGAATAACTTTGTAATTCCCTTCCAGGATGTTTGATGTGGGAGGTCAACGCTCGGAACGAAAGAAATGGATTCACTGTTTCGAGGGCGTCACGGCTATTATATTCTGCGTTGCATTATCCGGCTACGATTTGGTGCTGGCCGAAGACGAAGAAATGAATCGGATGATCGAATCGATGAAGCTGTTCGATTCCATTTGCAATTCGAAATGGTTTGTGGAAACGTCGATCATTCTGTTCCTGAACAAAAAGGATCTGTTCGAAGAGAAGATAAATCGTTCGCCGCTGACGATCTGTTTCCCCGAGTACACAGGTAATGAAACGCGACGGGATTTTCGTTTGGTTTGTCGATTTATAATGAAAAATGTCTTTCCGTTCAATCATCAGGTTCGAATACATACGAGGAAGCGTCCAGCTACATACGAATGAAGTTTGAAAATTTGAATAAGCGAAAAGATCAGAAGGAGATTTATACGCATTTAACGTGTGCCACCGATACGAATAATATCCAATTTGTGTTTGATGCGGTCACCGATGTTATAATTAAGAATAATTTGAAAGATTGTGGTCTGTTTTAAGGGCGGGGAAGTGGGACCGAAAATCTAATTGATTCATTGAATGGTAACAATACAACACACACACATTAGAGAGTAAACTTAGTGAAACTTAGACACGTAAGTCTCTGCACAAAAAAAAATTGTTTTTATTTTATTTAACACACAAAAAGAAATGGTGAGCTCAATTTGTTGTCGATCGAGTAGATGTGCGGTTGGTGTCACATTTTTTTTATCAGCCTAAAAACACGAAAAAAAATGTCATTGATTTATGCGGGCCAGAGTTGGTGCCTGCGCACCCAAATCAACTTATGTTCATTCCGCACAAGATTATTTTTTAAAACTTACAAAGTGATTGCACGGATAACACCAACAAAAATTCCATTGTTAGAGTGACCTGGCATAGAGGTGACACCCTTTGAACTTGTTACATTTTCATTTTCTTCTCACTCTTGAATACCAATGCCAAACTTTAAAAAAACGAATTGACTGAAGTTAGTGGCACATTTTACCACCCATCCATAACTTGGTCAGTGTTGGTCTAAATGTTCCTAAATTGACTTATACTTACTGTAGCACGAATATATAATCAACAACAACGGGGAGAGAATATTTTCTCGTCCCGGTTTATCACAACCACTAAATGTTTTAAATTGTCACAAATTTACGAAACCTTTGGACTAATTTTGCTTTTTTCTATTTTAAATGCAAGATCGACTTTACTCAATGTATAATACAGGAATTGTCTTAAACACAAAAGAATGAGAAAATGACAAAATTTTTGTAGCAAAATTTTTCTTAGAGCGAAAACGAAACGTTTTCGTAGTAAGGTGGGAAGGGAACACAGAAAGTATTTCTGATATTTTTGTATAACGGAGATTTTAGTAGAGTGAATGTACGCTTTAGTGAATTGTTTTGCACCCATCAATGTATAATGTTGTTAAATCGTCGATGGGCACCAATCCGGTAAAGAAAATTGGCCATGCCGAAACTCTTGCCATTATGACGATATGAAGGAAAATCTTCAGATAATTTAAAAGGAACGAAAGAAATCCGAGGACGCAAGATTAGTTGTCAGCCCAGTTTGCTTGAAAGGTATGAATTTTGCAAAAGATCATTTAAAGTTAATGAGATCCGTTTCTCGGTAAAATTATTTTTGAAAATATCCGCCACTAATCACGGGGGATGCGAGCAACGAATTCAGAATTTTACTCTGTTTCACGGAGTAATTTTTCTTCCGTATTTCATGGAAGCCTACAACCAATAACGGCAAGAATTTCTGCCTTTCCTTTTATTTACGTTAGTGGTGTCTTCGCCTCGCTGAATATTTACAGGCTGATGCTGAGAAATCTGAGTTGAAAAGTGAAAAACCGAATAAATCGACCGATTAAATTAAGATTGCTATTCTAGTCTGGGACGCGGACAGTCAATCCATGTGGTTGCACTTCGTTGACGATGTACCACCCAAGTGACAACGGAAGTGGAAGCGATTTTTCATGTGCAATTTTTAGCCTTTGTGTCTTCCAAACAAAAAGTCTCAGAAACAGAAAGAGACACTCACAAAAAAGGTTGAAAAACTTATCTCTAGCATGTAACTTTGGCCCTAAGCTGCTACAGCCGTATGTTTTGTATGAGGCGCTACAACTGTGGCAGCTGTAGCTGGAGCCAAAGTTACCTGCAGCAGGCATGATTTTCAACTCATTTTGTCAGTGGAAAATTGGAGAATTTTTCATAAAATTCAGTGAGATTTAGTTGGCACTTCCGGGCGGATGGCGTCCATTTTCTATGAAAAAGCAAAGATCACGAATTGTCATCTCATTTCTCACTTTTTTCCCCATATGAGGCAAATGAATGGAGAAAAAGATAATAAGCAATCCAATCAAACAACGCCGTTTGCCTTACAGTTGAGACATTTCCCGTTATTTGCTCTTGACTTATATTTTTATCGTATCGTAATCTCTGCTAATAGTGTTGCCAGCTTACACCTGAGGTGCCAATATTTGTGTTACAAACTCTCATCCAAAGGGCTAGTTATGGCCGAAAGATATTTTGAAATGAATTTCCGTCTAGAAACATTTTCAACCCGATAACAAAGACCTCAGCCTATCCCCTTTACATTCTAGATTTCTCTTTTGCTAAGCGGAATCGATTTGACCTTTGAAAATCTTGCAAATATTCAGCGATCGGTTTATCAACGGAACTAATCACTGAAACAAATCCCTGTATTTATTGGCCGGAATGGCGAAACTTTTATAAATATTTACATAGTGGAAGTTTGATGTGTAAAAAATGAATATTTTCTTTGTCTGTTACGTCAGTGTTACAATTTGTTATAAATAACTTACAACAATAATACATTAATGGAACAATGAAACAATTGACGCTACAAATGCACCGAAAATTATTCAAATATTCGTGATGGTTAATGGACAGTGTAACGCACAAAGTACGTAAACAAACATAAAATGGCGGATCCAAATTGTACTAGATGCTCAGAGATGCAAAATTTCTGTGGTGAGTTTAAAGGTTACACGAAAAATTGAACGAATTTTTATCACTACAAGTTATAAAGATCTGATCAGTGCTACTTCTCTACACACTTCATCGAACGACTGTTAACTCCAGCTACACATAGCAACGCGAAAGAGAATAGAGTTATACTCGAGAGGTGGCATGGTGGCCTTGATGCTAATCTGCACCCGAAAAATACATGTTTAAAAATGACAGCGCCACCATGTCATCTCTCGATTGTAATTCTATGCGAAAAAGACCTAACTCAAATTTTTCTGTTATCAAACTGTCCAACTTGACAGGATAACCAAAGAAAAATTTGAATTGGGTCTCTTTTGCGTAGCTAGAGTTAATTAAAGGCGTCAAAAAATGACGGTGCGTTAGAATGTCCTATTCTGCGTTATATTTTGAATTGGAAGGTGCGTTTGTGGTGTCAATTTGTACTATTTTTTTTGAATCCTAATAAATAAGAAACAATAAACGAACAAGAACAACAACAAACCAACTGAATATAATATCAAAATAATGAATAATGAGAATGTGTACAAAACAGATTTATAAAAATAGTGAAATTATATTTTTTAAAGCAAAAATCAATTGTATTTTTATAAAAACAAAAAACTGAAAGAAATTTTTTTTTTAAATGAAATCATTCTATACAATACGTAGCATTTTACTTGTTAAGCCGTTTTAATTATCGTTACATTTAGTTCAGATCAATGAGATATAATCGCCCATTTTAATTTACAAAAAAACCTTTTACAAACGACAAGCGAATCGACACCATATAACGGTTAGAATCTGATCTGTTACGTTTTTTGCTAAAACTTATCGACTAGTGTTCAGTGCAAAATCTATTACTTCATTGTGTTAGCAAAGCACTCCGTTTAGCCTTCGTTTACATGACAGTTGTAAAATAGAACAAAGAAACTGTCACGTAAGCGAAGTAAAAAATTGAAATAAATTCAATTTCCACTCCGTTTGCGTGACAGTTCTTTTGTTCTATTTTACAACTGTCATGTAGACAGAGGCTAAACGGAGTGCTCTTTTTAAATGGAAACTATACTTTAAGAAGATCATCGCTTGATGTTGTCGTTGCTGCCGATAACAGATGATTAAGACGTTTCTAGAAGGTTAAAAGTAGAGTAAAAATATCATCTCGATGATGCAGATAATCTGGTTTGTAAATTTAACTTTTACAAAAAGAACAAAAAATATAATGAACAAATCGAGGTATTTTAAATGCCCAGAGTCTCTAGTTCACAAGCGCGCACATTTTTCTTTTCTTTCTTTTCTTCTCTAATTTATCAACTTACATTATGGTCGTCTTAAGTTAATTGTAAACAAAAAAAAAGATTTTTTTTTCATTTAGTTTTTTTACGTTTCTTTTAAATATATACTTTTCTACGCTAGATTTTATATATTATGATGGATAAATGTAACTTTTATATGAAAAGTTTATACTTTATTGGTATAGAAAATGAAATTTAAAAAAAAAAACAAAAATTTAAATGTGAAAGAAAAATGGACAAAATAAAATAAAACTGAAGCAAAAACGACCTGTCATTTACTTCCATCAAGCCTCTCGTTTGCGTATTTCAGACATTTTCTTCAATTGTATTGAACGCGTAAACTGTACAGAAACAGAATCTTCAATCAATCTTCCTTAATAAATGTGACAGCGGCAACGATGGAGCACGTGACTGCAGGCAAATTTGCAGTTAGCGCAGTACTCTTTCCATTCTCTTCAAGGTCAAGGATAAGAAAGTGTTTTTCTTATTAAACTCATGACATGATCGGAATTTTGATTTGATATAATATAAGTGTCAGCAGCGCATTCTACTTAAGAAACTTCGTGAAATCTTCGGCCAATTGAAACCATCTTCGATTTCACATATGTGACTCTTTTGAAAGGTTGGATATGTCTGACAAAATCATAAACTTTCTTTCCGTTTTGGCGGAAGGTGATGTAGATTGTAGATTCCGATTCTTTCAAAGTCTTTCAAACTCTCGACTAACTCTACACCCATCAAAAAAAAAGTTCTACGTTTCAATCGCCTAAAAACACGATAAGACCAATGGTTTACTCATTCGTAAATTGTACATTTAAAACGTACTTTCTACGAGTTACTCGTTGAAATTGTGCGATTTCAATGTACATCCAAAATCTCATTTTTTTGGGTGTAGCTGCACATAGCGACGCGAAGCAGAACTAATTCAAATTTTTGTTTTGTTCTTCTGTTGACAGTATAACAAAAGAATATTTTGAATTAGGTCTCTTTCGTGTCGTTATGTAGCAGTAACACTAGTAAAAATCATTTTGATCGTATTGAAACTAATGATGTTTGTGAACACTCAAATGGTATTAATTGTGATGACCCAATCCTTAGGTCGTTTTCTCTTGGTCGACTCTAATCATTAGAAATTTTTTGGATACTCTACTCTATCATCCTCGTCACATGACCATTGACCAGTCCATCTCAGTCTTGCTGACTTAATCGGGTTAAAGAATTTCGAAAAACTTCAAAAAAGTTTCTTGTTTGGCGATCAAAGTCCAGGACCTGGACATCAGGCTTCGCATCCATATGGAACAGTCCTATATAAATTAAGACTTTTCGAGAAATTTTTACTAAATCTGAACCAATTTCAGTAATTTTTTGTCCCCTGAAGCTATTGATAAGATGCGTAGTTAAAACTGTTACAGACGGCAAGCATATGACCAGTATTATTATCGGGTCTATTACTTCCATGTACCAAAGTATTTTTAATTAGTTGATTTCGAATCTGGTACTTCAATTTTTTTAACATTCATTTTACTATCATAAATGATCTCATTACCCATAGCTTGTCATTATTTTTGTCGTCGTTATCGATAACAGATGAATAGCCGCATGTGACAGGCTGATGTATGAGGTCGATAGTCAAAAATATTAGGGACATACGACAATACAAGTAGATTTTTCGAAAGCACTGACAGTCAACGGTACCATTCCATTGAAGACTATGGTAGCCAGAAAAAAATCCTTTCAACGTCAATGGATAGGGGATTCAGGTTGGCCTTAGTTCGATGTTCCCTGATGAACAAAATAGAAAATAACAATTTCCCCACAATCTCTAATAAACTTTTCTCCACGACTTTAGTTCCTTCCACAAAGCCGATACGTGGCTTGTACTGTTCCATGACATATCTGTGGTGGGTTAACTGATTGTTTGGCCCCATCGATTCAGTCGGAAAGTCGTTGGGATGCAATGAATGTATGAGCTCACAGAATGTGTTACTTGCTTGAAGCAACTAGAACCAGATAGGGAGGTATAAGCCAGGGCCTATTTTTAGGAATTTAATTCTTAAAAATTCCATAAAATTCTTTAAAAATTCCTAAAAATAGGCCCAGTTGTTATTTTTGCGAATTTTAATTCTGCAATTTTTCAGAAATAAAATTCCCAAAAATAGACCCTGCCTGAGCACATTCTTTAGTCAAATGCAATAACCTGAAAATGTTCCACAATAAAAAATGCATTTTCCTCCATTACAATCACCGTGCAGAATTTATTCTCATGGATCCTAGGTCAATGTTAAATTCTTTTAAAATTTCCGAGTTGTCCGCGTCGCCAACTTTTGTCAAATTGGCGATCAATTGCTGATTTTCCATATTTCCTTCGCACAAATTTCGAATGGCTAGGATACTCCATTCCTTGATCACTGAAAGGAGAAATTGGCGTCGTTAGACTCTCATGTTAAATTTGTCTCCATTGAAAATGGTAAGCGGAATCAAAATTATGATTTCGCGTCCCCGAAGAGAATGGTCGAATGTGATGGGGCTTTACTTACAGGGATTTCGTGCATCCATGTGCGTACAATCCAAAACCGCAATCATGATCTCCATTTCTCTGGCCTGAAATCATTGTACCCGTAAGAGCATTGATCACCTCATAAAACGATTAGACAATAACACCTACCAGTTCTTGGTTCTTTGCATTACGATATGCCAGATTTCCAACCGCCCGCACCAGCAACGTTTTCAAAGAGTACGACAGATCTGTTTCAATACCGGCATCACTGATGGTCGAAGACGGTGCAATTTGATCCAGTTTTTGAATCGGCGAGAAAATGTTTTCTCCTTTCTTTCCCACGGCCTGAACGTTCCGTAACAAGCAGCCGATGTTCAGAAACAACGATCCATCGTCGACGAACACATTCTCGTAGGATTTATCTCCGGTCGCCTGTGCAATCACTTCCAACAAAGCCATCACCTCTTTCGGCTCGACGCGATTCAGATAAGTCGATTCCGTTTTCAAAATGCAATCGGATTTCTTCTTGAATTCCTTGGCGATGCACTGAAGGAGGTCCGTTGTAACTACGGAATCGCTAGACTGACCTTCCTTGATGAAATCGGATGTAAAATTGAGCAAAAGAATCCGTTCATTGGAACTCAATGTCATGTACATCGGAGTGATCCGCTTCTGTTTGGTGAGAAAATGTTCCAAGAAAATCTGAAGAAATTCCGGTATCGTGCTGTTGACATTTCGAGTCACTTCGTCCAGATTTTGCAGCAGTATCTTCAGGAACTCTTTTCCCCTATCTTGAAGTAAACCACCAACACAGTAAATGTTGTGAATGATCATTCGGCATATGTCTTTATGGGGCGAGTCCCCCTGAGTAAGATATGTCGTCAGGAATTCATTGAAATGTTCCCAAATGATGTGTTGGTTAGCAGTGTTGTTTATGATGAGATTGGCCAATACTTGCAACGAAACGAGAAACAATTGATTGTTGTCTTGAGACATTGGAGTTTTGAAAATGGAGCCAATGTAACCAATGACTGGAAGATCATTTACAATGTAACACTGAACGTCTACACCGTGTGGACATGATTGTCGTATAATACGAAGACAGTCTGTTGCGATCGATGTTTGGCTTGGATCAAGGATGTCCGAATTACGTGACAGAATCGTTCCGGCCGAAGCGAGTATCGGGAATATATCTTCCTTGCTGGCAGGAGAAAGAAACATTAATTCACTCCATAGCCGAGCCTTTAACTTAACAAAATCCATTTACCTCTTCAATGATTTGGGCCGAGACTGTTCCAGCAACAATTTAACACGTACCGAATCGTTCGTGTCTTCAATATTCATTGCGAAGCTTTTAATTTTGCTTCGGTTTTCAATTTAAAAAATTGTGGAACAACCAAAACCGGACTAATAAACAAACTCAATCACATAAGTAAAGTATTTAAGTGAAGGGAATGTCATTCGTAGATGGATTATGTCAGCTGATGGAGCATGAAACATTTAGAACAAAAATTGCCGCAAATTTCAAAACCTAGTCTACGTAAAAAATCACTAAGAGTAATAGAGAGTGGGTGTTCGTGATCAGAGTATATTTATACTTAAATGCAGAAAGAGGACATGTCATATTAGCGAATTATAAGAAAATTCAAATTGTTTAGATCTAGCTTTGTTTGTTTAGAGTAGGCAGTAGGCTGACGATATTTGTTTCTGTTTTAACCTATCAAAAAACTTCTATTGACTTCGTCAGCCAATTTGAAACATAGATTAAAAAAATGAAATTTCTATTTTCTTATAATTCGCTATTGTGACATGTCTCCTTTCTGTCACGAACAACCGTTTCACTTTTCCCATCTTTTCTCTCAATCTTACATACTTTAGAATTCATATATGCAAAACAGTGATGCAACTAAGCAATATTCCATCCGTGGAATTATTCCATAGTAACATCCTTCCGAACCGAAGCGAAGCCCTGAGTTTTTTTGACATAAATAACCGACATCGAAAACCGAACCTTTTTCTTGATTTTAAGAACCATAATCCAAACCGTTTTTTTTTACTTTTTTGAATGAACGTACCGAAAAACGAGCTGTTTATTCAAGACCGACGCTATTCGCAGTTCCTGCAAATAGTGCTTCATGGAGACTATTCGCAGTTCCTGCAAATAGTGCTTCATGGAGACTATTCGCAGTTCCTGCAAATAGTGCTTCATGGAGACTATTCGCAGTAACTGCAAATAGTGTTTCATGGAGACTATTCGCAGTAACTGCAAATAGTGTCTCATGGAGACTATTCGCAGTAACTGCAAATAGTGTTTCATGGAGACTATTCGCAGTAACTGCTAATAGCATTTTCGTTTATTCAATGGATTAAAGAGTGAGAGCAACGCACTTCAAGCATGAGTTATACTCTAAATAGGGTACGGAAACTTGACAGTGTGTCATATAACTGTAAAACACTGTTAAAAATCATTTCATACAAAAAGTACTCTATTTGGCAGCTGCCGACCATGATCTCTTTTGCTTGAAGTGCGTTGGTGAGAGTAAATATTGGAAAAGTGTATTGGTTCGGAACAGCCAACAAGGAGGAATTACAACTGATTTCAATATGTTTAAGTGCTGTTGTTTTGAAATTTGTATATTAATCATGACCTCACCTCTCAACTTCTTTTTCTTGGTGTTACCAGTGAATTTTTTCAAATAATATTTTTGATTCCACTAGTGAACTGGTCCTATATCTACCCAAGGAACTGCCATAGATAGCTATCAAGTTGATTGTTGATAGTTGTTGGTAATGAACGTCACATTGACTTAGTAAACGTTCTTGATGCAATGATTTGCCTTCATTATCGCCATTATGTATTATAAACTGAGCTTTAAAGTTATGTGAATTTGTAGGACAAGCGAGAACAGTAAGCTTTCATTTAAAACGAATTCCTAACAACTAGGTTTACTAGGAGTTGTCTATGTTTCTCGCGAAATTCTAATACTTTAGGCCATAGCATCTGAACCAAGCGACATATCCAACTCGGAAAGAGGGTACTACATTTCTTTTGTGGTTAAGAGTGCAAAGTTTTTCAATTTTTAGCCCCGTACGAAGTACTGGGGGCTTATAAGATTAATATGCCGTTTGTAACACGTCGAATTCGAAGCAGACAGTAAGGGCAAAGCATTTAGTTATGTTCATAGGTGACGAATCCGCAATAAAAAAAATGTCCGTCCGTCCGTCCGTCCGTCTGTGACCCCTCTAGCTTGAGCAAATCACAACCTTTTTTCAAAATTCTTTTTTTCCCCGATTGGTATCGACAAAAGTAAGGTCAAGTTCGAAAACGGGCATGGTAGGGTCGGCCCTTCCAGAGCTAGGGCCCTATAGGTGTTATTCAGTCTTTCGTCGATATCTACCGAAATACGCACGCAATAGCTGCTTGTGATATATCAAATGAAAGGTATTGACGAGTAGAACAAAGTTGCTGAACATTGTTTTTGTGTAGGATGCAGCGCGAGCTTGTTGGGAGGGCTCAAAGGTCGTTACTCGGC
This sequence comes from Bradysia coprophila, assembly GCF_014529535.1. Lineage (NCBI taxonomy): Eukaryota > Metazoa > Arthropoda > Insecta > Diptera > Sciaridae > Bradysia > Bradysia coprophila. The sequence goes on from NW_023503584.1 coordinate 495,806, forward strand.
CCTAAGTGTTTTTTCCACATAAATCGAGAAAATCTCATCCGATTTTGCCAGATTTAGTTTTTTATGGAAGGTAATTGAATACCGAAAAGAACGTGTCGAAAAAAGTTTCAAATTTGGGCCCTTGGACTAAGGCCGCTACTCGGCCCTAAGTGTTTTTTGCACATAAATCGAGTAAATCTCATCCGATTTTGCTAGATTTTGTTTTATTTGAGAGATAATTGAATGCCGAACAGAATGATGGCAAAAAATGTTTCAAATTTGGGCCCTTGGACTAAGGCCGCTACTCGGTCCTAAGTGTTTTTTGCACATAAATCGAGTAAATCTCATCCGATTTTGCTAGATTTAGTGTTTTATGGAAGGTAATTGAATACCGAAAAGAACATGGCGAAAAAAGTTTAAAATTTGGGCCCTTGGACTAAGGCCGCTACTCGGCCCTAAGTGTTTTTTGCACATAAATCGAGTAAATCTCATCCGATTTTGCTAGTTTTTGTTTCATTTGAGAGATAATTGAATGCCGAATAGAATGATGGCAAAAAAAGTTTCAAATTTGGGCCCTTGCACTAAGGCCGCTACTCGGTCCTAAGTGTTTTTTGCACATAAATCGAGTAAATCTCATCCGATTTTGCTAGATTTAGTGTTTTATGGAAGGTAATTGAATACCGAAAAGAACATGGCGAAAAAAGTTTAAAATTTGGGCCCTTGGACTAAGGCCGCTACTCGGCCCTAAGTGTTTTTTGCACATAAATCGAGTAAATCTCATCCGATTTTGCTAGTTTTTGTTTCATTTGAGAGATAATTGAATGCCGAATAGAATGATGGCAAAAAAAGTTTCAAATTTGGGCCCTTGCACTAAGGCCGCTACTCGGCCCTAAGTGCTCTTTGCACATAAATCGAGTAAATCTCAACCGATTTTGCTAGTTTTTGATTCATTTGAGAGGTAGTTGAATACCCAATGGAAAGTTGGCAAAAAATATTGGGTTTCTAAAACAATATCGTAAATTGTTGGTTTTATTTGGGAGGTACTTCGTACGGGCTTTCGTAATTGCGCTATGCGCAATTTTAAAAATGAACACTTTCAGTAAATTTGACCATGCCCAACTTGACTTGCATTTTGGTAACAGACGCATTAGAGGGTTGTAGACGTATTATGGTTACGGACGAAATAGGATTACGGGTCGTACGGGGCTAAGTCGCAGCAAACGCTCCGACTGTTCTGATGCCTTGTTTTATTACAAGACCCACCATATATTTGTTGTCGCACCAGTAGATCAACATCGACTTACCTCTCTACCCCGTACATTTACTTACCTAAGCTGCTGCTTATAATATTGAGATAATTGATACGGAATTGTATATGCAAGTTTCCAGATTTACTACATCGGCCTCTCTTACTCATGTTTTCAAAGAGTGAGAGGAGCATAATTTTCGAAAGAGTATAGTTAACAGCGAGAGAGAAAATGTTAAACTTACATTCAATACGCATACGTAAAAGAAACCAAAACTTTCCTTACGCTGCTGTTTTGTTTGTAATTTCGTTTTTCGGAACACAGTGTTAAATAAGTCTGAATATAAGCCAACATAATAATTTAGAGTTGCACTTGGTCGTTGCCCACAGAGCATATATAGACAAAAAATTCATAGCAAAATTATGTAAGTAAACAAATTGAAAACTTGTTTCATAAGATAAGATTAGACAGACATTTTCGGCATAAAATTTTTGTAGATTTCCTGAGAAGTGTCGTACCAACAACATATTGATATTTCATTCCATCCGAACCTCCAAGACTTATTAAAATGCTACCCCGCCCAACACTTAAGGATTTGCAAGAGATATCCGAGGAATATAACTTAAATATTTCCGACGATAAGTTGAGTTTTTACATGAGTAAGAGACGCATGATAAATCGATTGAATGAGTGAGCTGAGGTCAATTGGAATTTTCCCAATATAGAAGCCATCGAACATAATTTGGAAGGTTTAAACGAAGTAAATGCATGGAAAAGTCCTCTCGACGACAAAAGGCTTAAGTATGGAAATCGGCCGTTTCATCGTGCCACACCGCAAGAAAATCCGGACAACGCATGGTAAGCTACATATGTTGATTGATATGAAATATGTTACTCGCTGCATTCCTGGAAAACGAGTAATTACTTCATAGACATGAGCATTCAAACTCAATTCGCTGCGGCTTAGTGAGTAAACTTACGTAATTGTTTGGAGCTTTGTATTACTATTTTGACTTGTGATTGTAACCCTCTCACCCTCACTCCGCAGATCATCAGATTCTAGAGATTACGGTACTTTCAAACGTATCGTATAGGGTTACTTCAGTTTCGTTGAACGTTTCGTTTGAAATTTTTTTAACGCAATTTCTTAACATGGATGGGGTTTCAAACATACTTGAAGATGATCGATTGTTCTAAACGCGATTCTTAAAACTCCCCTAGGCATCACATATGCAATATAAAGGGTGGTCAGAATGAAGACCAAGCTCAGCTACTAGCAGACAAAAAACTTGCCATAAAGGACAACATCTTCATTGGAATGGTACCGTTGATGAATGGTTCGAGAACACTGGAGGGATTCGTGCCCGAATGCGATGCCACTGTTGTTGAACGCATTTTAAACCATGGAGGCACAATTGTTGGTAATGTGACATGTGAAAATTTGTGTTTAAGTGGTGCTAGCTTCAACACAACGTACGGACCTGTAAGGAATCCATGGAATACCAATTATTCAGCAGGCGGATCGAGTTCTGGTAGTGGTGTTGTGGTAAAAATTTCAAACCGGAACCATTTACTATGATTGAAAACATTGATTTTAAGGTGGCTGTAGGTGATGTAGACATGGCTTTGGGTGGAGACCAAGCTGGATCCATTCGAATTCCATCTAGCAGTTGTGGTATTGTAGGACTCAAGCCTACGTACGGATTGGTTCCTTATACAGGAATAATATCGATCGTTCGAGCAATAGATCATGTTGGACCAATGGCTCGAAACGTAACAGATTGTGCTCGATTGTTAACAGCGATTGCTGGTTTCGACGATGGTAAGGACGATAGACAACCATCGACTGGATTCCAACCAACGGATTATCTGGCTGAGGTTCCAGAACAGATAACCTCGTGCATTGTCAGAGGTGAACGAGTTTTGTTTTATTACAGGTCAATGCAGCTAGGTCTGGCGTTCTAAGAATTGGTATTTTAAAGGAAGGATTTCAAGGATGCGATGACGTAATCATCGATTGCATTCAAAATGCAATTGAGTTGATTAAATCGTCTAATCAATTTGCGGAAGTGACAGAAGTATCCGTTCCAGATCACTCGAAGGGTACATTTTCACGATCTGATAGCATTTTTTGAGTTCTCCAAGAAACGCTTCTTACTTACAGCTTCAACACCGTTTTTTTCACCCATTCTATTCTACGCCACTCAGGATCAATTGATCGATGGATGCGGTTAGCTCTAACCTAAATTGTATTGTAATGCACTGAAGAGACAACCTTGTTTTTAGGATACGGCACTTCAGTCAGTGGTGTCCTGTCGAGTGCTCTGTCTGAAAAGGTGTACGATGGTTTGAGGTCACATGGGCGTACACTTCATGACCTAGCCAAGCAGCTTATCGTATCAAGCGCTTACGTAAAGAAGTATTGTGGACATGCGAAGTACACGAGCTATGCAAAGGCTCAAACCTGGTTTTGGCATATCGGCAAAGCTTACAATAAAGCATTGGAAAAGGTCGATGTGCTACTGATGCCTACGTTGCCGATATTGCCTGTTAGAATACCTTCCCCCGACGCACCTATAAGAGGTAAATTGAAGCTGAACTGGAAATTTTGGAACAAGTCTCACATATTTTTTGTTGATTATAATCTGTAGAAGTGATGGCTGCAGCAGGTGCTAATTTGATTAAAAATACGGCTCCATTTGATTTAACACATCACCCGGCCATTACTTTAAATGCTGGATACGACAAGGTAACTAATTTGCCTATCGGTTTACAATTGGTCGGAAGATTATGGGATGATGCAACAGTATTGAAATCGGCTAAGTTGATCGAGGATTCCTTGGCTGAACTGCAGAAACCATTTAGTTTCACTATTTGATTTTGGAAGCTTGCGAACAATAAAGAATTTTTTTACGGAATGGAAGAACAGACGCTTCATTAATCTTAAATATAACAGCAAAATGTCAGTAATCACTAATGAAGTAACTGATTTCATATGTCTCTGTATGGTAAGACTGTCATTATGCATCAGCTCAGAGAGGGAGTTTGGGTTTATCTTTGCATCGACACATAAAAATTTGTATGCATCAATGTCCAAATGTTTATTTTGACGAGTTGGATTATGATCCGCGCCTTCGGCTTTCATGCGGGATCATTTTTCTATATAAACTCCCTGATTCAAATTAATAAATGGAAGTCATGACTTATTCTTCATTTCTACATTAATGCAAATAAATCGTCGCTGATTCTTTTCGTTAAAACTGATCCGTTCGTTCAACTGTTACAATCGAACATATGTACCGCCTAATTACCACCTAGTTACAGGTCGGTTGCAAGCGAATTCGTGTGTGATCTGTTTTCATCGCAGATGCCACATTTAAATGAGGCACAAAACAAATGTTTTTTATTAATATTTTTCGATGGAGTTTTTTTTTTGTTTTCCTTTAGAGGCGCCTTCACTCAGTGATGTGGATGTGTATTAGGGTGTAGCAAGTTTTTTTTTCTTTAAATCGCGTGTATCAGTCAGAAATTTTCCAATCTTATTGGAGAAACTGATCTGAGGTTTCCTATCTGTTAATTCAACATTTGACAATGTGATTTCACACCCTGATGTTCAGAGTTACGATTTAATTATAATCCGCTAAAGTGAAAACCAAGCTAAATTAAGGTAAATGATGGAGAGTTGACCTAATGGAAAAGTGATCTTAAGCGAGATCTTAAGTTGTCCGTGTAAATTTGTATGAAGAAAATATGATCGGTCAACTCACCATCCAATAAACCGCGAGTTGTCCTATGACGTTTGTATATGGGACAATTCACGATTTGTTGAACTTATATGAAATCGGACAACTCACGGTTCACGTAGGTTAACTCTGCATTTTTATTAATTAATTAACTTTGTTAAACGAAATCTTCAATAATTAATAAAATTTATGTTAATTAAGTAAACAAAAGATAAATCTTTCAAATAAAAGTCGTTCCATGTAACATTGTTCCAAAATCGATAAGAAATTCCAGTTCAAAGTTTAGCTTTGTCAATTTAGGTCAACTCTCCATCATTTACCATATACATCTAATGTATAAATTACCAATTGCCAAGTATGTGCTTCGGTATGTGTACATCTGATGTACAAATTACGGATAACATTGATTGTACTGTGGAATGTGTGTGTACATCTTATGTACAAATTAACGACTGCCAGGTCTGTGCTTCGGTCTGTGTACATCTCTTGTACAAATTATAGGGTGCAATATTTGCGCTGTGGAGTGTGTACATCTTATATACAAATTACCGATTGTCACGTATGTGCTTCGATATGTATACATGTTATGTTCGAGGCTATGTTTGTGCTTCAGTGGGTGTACATCTTATGTACAAACTACCGGGTAGAATCCTTGTGCTACGGTAGGTGTACATCTAATGTACAAAATGTCGACTACAACTTTAGAACTTTGAAAAGTTCATACCAAATGAACGAGTCTCCACGATTTTCTTCTAGTTTTTTAAAGTATTCAACTGAATGTTAGGTTTTTTTTTAAATAACTTCCGGTTCATGAGCCAAGCGCGTTACCAACTCTGCCGTATGTAAAATGGTTTTAATTAGAATATAAGTTAAATTTTAGCTGAGCATTATTTGTACATTTTATGTACCTTCCTCATAGAAGAATATTTGAATGGTTTCTGGTTTCTTTTTACAAGACCTTTTCAAAAGTTTTAACAATATATGCCGAAAAGTACATAAAATGTGCATAAAAAATGTTCAAATGATGCTTCTCTAGATATACACTTATATTCACACTTTGACCATCTTTTATACACGTCTCAGTGGTCTAGTTCGTAACGCGTTTGGCTCATAACCCAGAGGTTCGTGGTTCAAATCCCGGTCGTGTCAAGGTAAATTTTTCTGAAAATCGTCGAAACTCAGGAAAACTAGGAAAACTCCATCACAAAAAATTTACAAAAGTTGGCAAAAAATAAGAAAGAAATTAGAAGAAAAATTATTTTTAAGAATTTAGTTGATTTATCGTTGTCCATTAAATGTACGTTTAGTGTCCATTTAATGTACACTTATTGTACTCTTAATGTACAATAAGTGTGGATCAGTTTCAGGACCAGTTAAGGTGTAGATTACTGGACCACATCAATTGAGCATTTAATGTACATTCGAAAGTCAAAGCACATTCGGTGTGATGGGCCCATTTTCCGATGGCAATTTATGTACATTGCGTGGGACAAATTGTTAACTGGGAGTTGAGTTTTTAAAAAGTATGAATTATCAAAATAATTCAGTTGCTTCTTCAATTATATCAACGCACTGTCTTTCTTTGTACTAAGGGGTATAGAAACAGACATTTTATTCAATCGTTGATTGAATATCCTGTGTAGATCAAACGTTGCATCCTTATACAGGACGTTTGGTATCACTAAAAATACCCCCAGCTGAAATGCCCATAAAAGAATTACTAAAATATAACGAAATATAATCAAAGAAAGGAAAACAAACAGAGATTTTGCCTACCCACTTTCACTTTAAGTGACTTTAACAAAGACGACAAAGCTGTTTCGACCTCAAGATTCACACAAATAAAGGACTGAACCGATCAAAGTTCGCTATCCTTTTTCATACAATGGCTATCAAAAATTTAAAAAAAAATTGTCAACAGGTGTGTGCTTGGCCTTCTGATTGAATGATGTCAAAGTCGAGAGGTCCCGTGTCCACATCCGCAGCTGGGCAAGATAAATTTTCTTTCATTTGTGTCTATGTAATACATTTGTTCACTTCCCAATTATGAGACAGTCCTATGATTATATCAAAGATGCAATTATTTTAGGCAACCCGGAAATGGAATCGTTTCCAAATTGCTATACACCCTAATGTGTATTTAGACGAAAACTGAAAAACTGATCAAATAAACTTGAGGTGTGCTAAAAACATCATTGACATCATGGAAATTTTTCAAAAGAGAGTTTATGCTTACAGACCTTAAAAGCAGAGCAACGTTCTACGAATTTGTCAGTTTCTTCTGTAACTTAATACGAGTTGAATCATAAAAATGATTTACTTAACCGCTATCCTATTGGTTACAGCATCTTTTTGCGGTGAGCTGGCAATAAATTTTGTGACGAAAAGAAAACCGTTTAACCGTTTAAAAAAATAGAAACATCAAATGCTGAAACATGTAAAGTTGGAGAAGATGGATGTACATGGGATTGTCGTGGACCACCACCTGGAGCTATAACTTGTCTTGCAGCCATAGCAACTCCCGAAACCTGTGTTGTCGGTTCAAGTACAAGCTTGTGCGGAACAACGTGTACATGCAGTAAGTGACGAATTCTAAATCCTTGTATTGTCGGTTGAGTTTTATGTGAGTCATTTCCGAAACGTAGACAAATCCAAAGCGGAAACATGTAAAGTTGGAGAAGATGGATGTACATGGGATTGTCGTGGACCGCCACCTGGAACAATAACATGTCTTGCAGCTATAGCAACTCCCGAAACCTGTGCTGTCGGTTCAAGTACAAGCTTGTGCGGGACAACGTGTACATGCAGTAAGTAACGAACTATAACTGCTTGGAGTTTTGAATGAGTTTGAATGTGTCCCATCTCCAAAACATAGACAAAGCTAAAACATGCAAAGTTGGCGAAAATGGATGTTCATGGGATTGTCGCAGCATTCCAACAAAACCTGGACATGTGCAATGTGCTGCAGTTCCAACACTTTCCGATACTTGTGCTGTTGGTTCAGTTGTAAGCCTATGTGCAACAACGTGTACATGCAGTAAGTAACGATTGTCGATCGAATGCATCAGTATAAAACATTTTTTGAACGAAAATCCTTTTTCCACAGAACAACAGGAAAAGTGCAAAGTCGGCGAGAACTGCCAATGGAATTGTGTCACAATGCATTCTGATCCAGACATAGTACAATGTGCAGCAGTGCCGAATACACCATCTGAATGCTATATCGGGGAAACATCGTCAATGTGTGGAACAACCTGTACATGCACAGCATCTACGCGCAATAATAATTTCCTCGATCGAATTCGCGAACTGCTTGTGAATTTTTTGAGACGAATTCTCGGTCTGCGTGTAACTTCAGGAGATGCATGTGAAAAGTAATTTCGTTTCCCAGACCTAGAATTGAATATTCGTTGAATATAGAGCGATAATTGAGTTGTTCGACTTTTAGTATATAGCGAGAGAGAAAATAATGTAAAATATACAGTCAATGTGTAGACGTGAGAGAAACAAAAGTCTTATTTCTTTCCACTGCTGCTGTTTTTCTGCATTTTCGTTTATCAAAAGATAAGCCACAATAATAACATAAAGTTACACAAAGCTGTTATGCGTTGTTCCTGTTAATCATTGTGGTAGATATAAATATATTCTCAGTGCATAGAAGAAAATATCATTGCGAAATGTAAGTAAACCTCTATGAAGTAAACCAACTGGACACTTGTTTCACAAGATAAGATTATCGCCCAAAACCACTTACAGTGGAGGTGTGACGCAAGTTTTATTTCCAAAAAAAAGACACAAAATTTTAGAAAGAAAATTATACCAAAAAAACTGCGTCTCAAAGTGGGAGATGTTTCGACTTTTCTCCGTTCTTTCAGAAAATGTTTTTCCCTTTTTTAAACTTTTAAATTTTTTGTGTCTGTGGTTTTTAATAAAGTAGTGAAGTATGCGAATATTTCAATACCTTTTTTTTCATTTCTTCATTGCAAAATTACCATTAAGGCTGCTAATGGTAGTATTGGTATCATAATACTACTCTATTTGACGTGTAAAAACCTCTATTACCCTGCTAGGTGCTTTATTAATAAAAATCAGCTGTTCCTCATTTTCCTAATTGTCTACCATTTGTGATACTAGTTCTTTTATTAGAGGATTTTTTTTTAGAATTTGGGGAAATTTGAGAAATAGGTAGGTAGGCTGTGCAAGTAAGACGGACGTGAAAATTTTGCTCCGTAAATTTTTTAGTAAAATTTGCATTTATTCCTTCGATTTCTTGTGTTTTCGCATCGAAAACGTTTCGAAAGTATGTTTCACGGGAACGCGCCTCGGATAATTTGAGAATTTCATCCATTTGGACAAAAATTGGTTCATATTTCTATGCGCGAAAATTTTGAGTGCAAGCATTTAAACTCGAGAAATGAGTTCATATCCCCACTGCGATCTAGGCTGAAGAACCACTTACGTGTCTCTTCATATGGATGAAAGTTGGGCCGACTGAAGATAGAATAACTGGTTTGACTCGATCGTGTCATAGGATTTGAAGAAAACCTGTTCAACGCATGAGTGATGCCAAGAAAGTTTTGAAGCCTGGACGCACCAGGCAAAGGCGTTGCAACAATGGCCGATTCTGTCATAAAACCACTCGCTAAACGAAAAGAGGACTGGTATCCATTAAATGAATGAAGAAGTTTCACTTGCAGAGATTGTTCAGAGCAATGAAAAAGCTCAAGCGGTCGGTTCATCTCCCCACTGCCGACAGTTGGTCCGTACACTAACTGTATTTCGGGTCTACGACGATATCGCTCGCGTAGATCCGTATCTGGCCAAATCTCAAGACGTGTGACAGCCTTCTGCCAACCTGAATGAACGTGACCCTCTGCATATCAATTATCTCCTCTCCAGTCCCAATGCATGAATTTCCCTTAAGGCAAACAATAACGACTGGATGATTTTGGGTGTCAGGACACGAGAAATGAAGTGAACCATGGACACACGTGAATGAATGAACGGTGAAGGATATAGGAGTCAAGACGAGTGTAATAGGATGCGAAAAGGTACAGAGTATAACAGGATGCAAGTGGAAAAGGTAATTGATGAAATCTGATAAAGTAGCTAGTCCGACCACATAGATCGTGCGACGGTGGTCGAGTTAGTTACCACAATAAGTACTCTGTGGTATATAAGAAAACAGTAGACCAGAGTGGTGTGCCCTACACTGATATTATTCAGAACACACATAAATGTCAATGGGTGGTAGCTGAATTATAAAGTAAAGACATTTAGTGATGTGTGCTTTGAACATTATCAAGGAGAACGAAAAGGGGGGATTAGGGTATGACTCACGATCATGCCAAAGTCCTCACGTTCAATGTTCTCATGGGATCGCTCACAGGAGCACGTTTTGGTTACTCAAGTCAAGATTTTTTTTTGAGAATTTGGTATAATCAAGGCAATAAATTCAGCGACTTTTTTGAAAAACCCTGAAACACGTGTCGACTAGAATGTGAAACTCAATAAATTTGACTTTTCAACGAACTCTCTGTCTGCCATATTTTCCGAGTATGGGTCAAATAGCTCAATAGCTTAAAACACTCATAGCTCCGAAATTATAAATTTTTAAGAAAATTCCTTCAAAATAGTTTCTTAGAATTACGTTCTTAACACACCCTGAAAATTTCAGCCAAATCCACCAAGTAATTCAAAAGTTTCGTTGTAACGAAGTAACAAAGTAACAAACTCACATAGTATCAAAGGTTGGTGAAATCACGACAGAGGAAAGTTAACCAGGCAGGAGCGCCGATTCGACTAGGGACCTGATTAATCTAGTAGCCCTATATCTTTTGCGAATAAAATTTTTCAATTTATGTTAGTGTTCATTTGAGTTCATTCTCACACAGTGTATTAGGTACCTAATTTGACGTTTCGAAAATGAACCGCTCCTGCCTGGTTTATTTTACTCTGCCGTGGTAATATTCATAAATATCAAAAAATATGAAAATCCGTTTTTTCATAAATTTATTATCTCGGCCAAATCTAAACCCATTTTACCGTGTGATATCTCGTTGAACTACTATGGACGCCCAGATTACGAATTAAATACTTTGGGGGTAGTAGGAGCAAAGGGAGAAAAGTAAAAAAGTTCCTGTATGTTCCTCAGTCGTACGGACTTTCTTTATTAATTTTATAGTGTGAACGGACTTGCGTCACGGCCCTTGACTAACGTAGGGCCATGATGAAGACACTTTCCGCATCGAAATTTTGCAGATTTACTGACAGTGTTTGTCATAATATAGCAACAACGTATTGAAATTTGATTGCAGCCGGTCCTCTAAAAACCTGTGTATCTTGTGCACCAATTTTTAAAATGTGAATTTTTTCAGTACTAGTCCAAATGGAGATGTGCTGAAATAGTACATTTCGCCATCGAAATTTTTTCAAATTTACTGATTTACTGAGTGGTGTCGTAATAATAACAACATATTTACATTAAATTGCAGCCGGCAGTCCTCTAAAAATCTCATTAAAATGCTACCCTCCCCAACCCTGAAGGACTTGCAAGAAATATCCGAGGAATATAACTTAAATATATCCGACGATAAGTTGAGTTTTTACATGAGTAAGAGACGCATGATAAATTGATTGAATGAGTGAACTGTGCTCATATGGAATTGTCCCTAATACCTATAGAAACCATCGAACACAATTTGGAAGATGTAAAGGAAGTAAATGCATGGAAAAATCCGCTCGACGACGAAAAGCATAAGTATGGAAATCGGCCGTTTCATCGTGCCACGCTGCAAGAAAATCCATACAATGCATGGTAAGCGATGATGATAAAATAGGGGGAGTATTTAAGAATTGATCGCTGGAAAATACGAAAATTTATTGATAAGGTGCTTCAACGATCACTTTTCTGATTTTCTAGCGATCAATTTGTATTTTCCTTTCACAAATCTCTAATTATGTTTTTGAAATGATCGGTGTAATTACATCCCACAAAAAAGTATTTTTTGGTACGAGTGATGAAAAGTGGAACCCCGTTAGGGCAAGCTTTTGACTGGTCCTGAAAAATTCCTCTTTCATCAAGATTTACAAACAACGTTTCTTGTGCCGTAAGGATCATGATGATACGAAACAATACAAAAACAAAAAATCAATCTATTTCTTTGCAAACTGCATTCATTTTCTAAACTAATGTGATTTACATTGTCTACCTCAGTCCAAAGTCTTGCTGCTTTGAGTGGAACCAATGCTCTCTCAGAGACGTCAAAATGCCACCTTATTTCTTTGAGAGAGTATTGCTGGATTTTATAAACTAAATAACGAGGTATAAGGGGAAGAGGTTGTAAGAAAATGGTTTCGGAAAAGTCAGCGCATTCCATTTTCTTCTTTAAACAATTGAATTAACTGTAATTTGTGGATGTCAGTGGACCTTAATCTCTTCAATGTGATCCTTGACTGTGTTTCACCAAATCTGTAAACTTATAGGCATCACATATGCAATATTAAAGGTGGTCAGAATGAAGACCAAGTTCAGCTACTAGCAGACAGAAAACTTGCCATAAAGGACAACATCTTCATTGGAATGGTACCGTTGATGAATGGTTCGAGAACACTGGAGGGATTCGTGCCCGAATGCGATGCCACTGTTGTTGAACGCATTTTAAACCATGGAGGCACAATTGTTGGTAATGTGACATGTGAAAATTTGTGTTTAAGTGGTGCTAGCTTCAACACAACGTACGGACCTGTAAGGAATCCTTGGAATCCCAATTATTCAGCAGGCGGATCGAGTTCTGGTAGTGGTGTTGTGGTAAAAGTTTCAAAGCAGGTCCAACAAAACCAGTTACTATGATTGAAAACATTGATTTTAAGGTGGCTGTAGGTGATGTAGACATGGCTTTGGGCGGTGACCAAGGTGGATCGATTCGAATTCCTTCTAGCAGTTGTGGTATTGTGGGACTAAAGCCTACGTACGGATTGGTTCCTTATACAGGAATAATATCGATTGTTCGAGCAATAGATCATGTTGGACCGATGGCTCGAAACGTAACAGATTGTGCACGATTGTTAACAGCGATTGCTGGTTTCGATGATGGTAAGGACGATAGACAGCCATCGACTGGATTTCAATTAACGGATTATCTTGCTGAGGTTCGAGAATAGATAACCTCTGTCAATGCACCAGAGGTGAAAGAGTCTTGTCAAATTACAGGTTAATGCAGCTAGGCCTGGCGTTCTAAGAATTGGTATTTTAAAGGAAGGATTTGAAGAATGCGATGGCGTAATCATCGATTGCATTCAAAATGCAATTGATTTGATCAAATCGTCCAATCAATTTGCAGAAGTGACAGAAGTATCCGTTCCAGATCACTCGAAGGGTACATTTTCACGATCTTGAATTGTCTTCACATCCTCTACAAGAAACTTTTCTTACTTACAGCTTTGTCACCGTTTTTTTCACCCATTCTATTCTATGCCACTCAGGATCAATTGATCGATGGATGCGGTTAGCTCTATAGAAATATGTGTTGTAATGCCCACACTGAAAGAAAAAGTTTTTTTAGGATACGGAACTTCAGTCAGTGGTGTCCTGTCGAGTGCTCTGTCTGAAAAGATGTATGATGGTTTGAGATCACATTCTCATACACTTCATGACCTAGCCAAGCAGGTTATAGTATCAAGCGCTTACGTAAAAAAGTATGGTGGACACGCGAGATACTCCAGCTATGCAAAAGCTCAAACCTGGTTTTGGCATATCGGAAAAGCTTACAATAAAGCATTGGAGGAGGTCGATGTGTTACTGATGCCTACGTTGCCGATACTGCCCATTAAGATACCTTCACCCGATGCACCTATAAGAGGTAAATTGAAGCTGAACTGGAAATTCGGACAAGTTTTTGTTAAATATCTTTTGTGGATTTTGCAGACGCTATGGAAGCAGCAGCGATTAGTTTGAGTAGAAATACGGCCCCATTTGATGTAACACATCATCCGGCCATTACTTTAAATGCTGGATACGACAAGGAAACTAATTTGCCTATCGGTTTACAATTGGTCGGTAGGTTATGGGATGATGCAACTGTATTGAAAGCGGCTAAGTTGATCGAGGATTCCTTGGCTGAACTACAGAAACCATTTAGTTTCACTATTTGATTTTGGAAGTTATGCTTGCGAACAATAAAGAATTTTTTACGGAATGGGGGAACAGAGGCTTCATTAGTCTTAAATATAATAGCCGTGACTAAAGAAGTAACTGATTTTGTATCAATACTGTTAGGGAAAACTAGATTTTTAGCATGACAAACCTTGCAAAATTCTATTTCAGCAATTTGTACATTGAAATCGGTATCCCTTGTATGTCGACTGTGAAGAAACACTCTGTGAAACAATCGAAAATCAAACAATAAATCCGCATAAATTTGAAAGCAAGACTATGTTCAATTTTGTACTAAAAAGAGTATGTTTTGCTGGTTCTGCCGCGACAGCTGTTTCGCCGACAGAAACAAAACACTACTGTCAGGTCTGTCACTCCAGTTATAACCAAGAAGAAGTGTTGTTCCTTTCGATTAAATTTAATTTTCCGATTTTAAAATGGTGCTAGTAACTCCAACTTCGTCAATACTGTTGAAATGGAATAGTGTGAGGCGATTCAATTTACTTCCCCTATCAAATATCGTGAGTTTTTTTTTAACAAAAATGCGAAAACCAAAAACCTCTAAACGGAAAGTCGTTTTCAGCTTCGCTCTCAATATTCGTCTGTCAAGGAACCGACAGACCAGCCAGATATTGTGGTTCCGAAGAATCCACTGGAACCGTTTCAGACAGCTCATCTGCAAGCCGAAAACGGTGCTATTTACGATAAGAAACCCTGGAAATTAACTCTCGAAGCAGGCAAACGGTACTCGTGGTGTCTGTGCGGAAAATCGAAAAATCAACCGATTTGCGATGGAACTCACAAGAATACCTTCCTGAAAATAAAATTGAGGTTGGTGGACACATTCGGTGTGTTAATTCTAGGGACAAGTCGTTTTAACCTATATTCGATTCCAGACCTATTCGATTTCAAGTGGAGAAAACGGGCGATTACTGGCTGTGCAATTGCAAACACACGAAGAACCGACCTTTCTGCGATGGAACCCACAAGTTGCCAGAAATACAATCTGCTACAGCTGCTGTAAAATAAAAATTATTTCACACACTGCAAGTGGTGTCGGTGTTGCTCGTTTCGCATTTGTTAAAATAGGATTTAGGATTGAAATAAATGAAATCAAAGAAATTGTGTTGGTCTCATCGCCGTGTGGTGCGTCTCAAGTGATATCCTCAGATTCAAAACTCGGGCTAAATTTGTAAGTGGAATAGAACCAGGTGAGAGCATCCGGCTGTAATATGTTTGAAGGCGCGATATTGAGAGACATCCGAAAAAAACAGACTATGATTTGAAGATTGCACTCACAATGTGGGTTGATGAAATTGATTTCTTTGATTGAATGTTGGAAATGCCTACCTGTGTTCTGATGTAGCAGAATTTTACGGTTTTTAGGTGAGCCTTAAGGCAGGGACTATTTTAGGGAAAATTTTAGAGAAAATCGGGAAAATTAAGGAAAATAGGGAAAATTACGAGGAAAATTAGGAAAAATTAAGGAAAATCGGGAAAATTGAGGAAAATTATAAGGAAAATAGGGAAAACTAAAGAGAAAATAAAAAAATAATTTTTTTATTGCGTAAACCTAGGCATTTTGAATTCAATATTCGTTTGTTCTGCATTTCACAGTTGTCAGCCGCCACAGTTGTCGGGGTTTTTATACTAATTGTAGATATTTGGGTGTTCTATAAAGTCATCAGTCAATCTAGATTATTTTATTTGAGGAACAACGAGAAGTTTGCAATTTCGAAACATTTACCAAAATTTCACAATCTCATTGTGAAGGATTAACTAGCTAGAGCGAAAAAAATTATTTGGTTTGAATTATATTCTGCGCTGGTGTTTTTAATATTCGTCATATTTAGAATACGAAATGGAATTTGGAGCTGGCTTACTACGGGACAGTAGGGGTGATCTTTAAAATGATTAACATCCTTGACATAGTTAATTTGTCACTGAGACTTGAGGTAGTAGTTAATCATTAATATTTAAGAATAACTTTCATGTCAGTTGATATAGTCGTTTTCGAAAATGTAAATTCAAGATATAACATCGGAGCTGAAAGGCTCTTTCAATAAAAACGGAAGTGGCAGTCGCTAATAGGGTCTTGAGAATAAATGACAGAGATCTGAACAAGTTTAATTACAATAAATACGTCAGTTTTCCGATTGGTTTGCAGATTGAAAACTCAATTATTACAGATACTACAGATATCCTGACCATAAAATGGTAAAAAACATAAAATTGACCTCTTTTGTTTAATGCTATAAAGATTTAGACATTAAATCTAGACGGATTATTAAATCACTAAAAATTGTTACTCTTTTGCAACTCTTCTTAACGTGTGCAACTCTTTTGCAACTTCTTACAATGATTTCCTCTCGGTCTAGACGAATTTTATCCGATACCGAACGAAGTATTTAAATCCCCGATTACTAAAGGTTGCTGGTTGCTAAGTGATGGAGATAATAAGCCTGACCGAGTTATTAGATTTTGATTAGTTATCATTTGTCATGTAGAGGTAGCGGTTGACTGGAACGTTTAGCTTGTGATTCTGGAGTATCTAGTTAAATGAATTTCGAGTGAGTTCACCTTGCACGGTGATTATGGACAAAATTGCGATTTAATGAAATTGTGTTTAGTTGGTCATTATTTTAAACTAAAAAATTGTTCTACTTTATGCCTCAAAAATGCAACGATTTTTTTCGGAAAATTAGTTTAAACAACGGAACGGACAGCCGAATATAAAAAGCCAAAAGTTGCGCAATATAGCAATAGATGTAAAAATTGTCAATCCGAGGCGAAGCCGAGTCCAGTTTAGGCACAAGTTAGCAACAAGATTTTATGTACAGGAATGGGATCTTCATTTTTCCAAACGTCATATATGAACATCCATTTACGCACTACTTTGATCGCACTACTGTACAAAAAGTTCATATAAAAAATGACTTTTCCCCAGTACTCCTTGCGACAGAGCACCTCAGACATACGTTTAATTTTCGCGGCTGATCAAGCACCGCGGTTTTTGGTGTTTCTTTACTAATAAAATCGTTTCATCAGTACTCATTATGTGATTTCAGCACACCCGCCCTGAACAAAAATAAAGTTTTGCCGAAAATGCACCCAAAAATTGATCGCTGTTCTGAATAAGCTGGACCAGATGCTTCCCCAGCCCATACAATTTTTTCCTTAGTTGTATGGGTGTGGGGAAGCATCTGGTCCAGCTTAACGGACCATCGTTTTGAACTCCTCTAGGGTCCCTCTATTTAGAACAGCAATCAATTTTTGGGTGCATTTTCGGTAAAACTTTATTTTTGTTCAGGGGGGGTGTGTCAGATAGAATTTTATTTATTATTAATTGAAGAAGTCTAAGAGACTTACATTAGTATTTAGATAACATGAAATATCGAGATGGAGGTCTAGTTCGCTATTCACTACAAGGTATTTTCTTCATTGGAGAGAAAAAAGGACTCGATGGTTTCAATCCACTTTGAGATGACAACAAATACTTTCAGGAAATCGTCCACCACTATCAAACCATTTATTTTATTTACCCATTAAATCTGGAAGAGAGTTTTGAGGTGTAATTTAGAATTAACGTAAAATCGGGAAAAATAAGGAAAATCGGAAAAATTCAGGAAAATAAGGAAAAATTGGGAAAATCAGGAAAATCAGGGAAAATTAGGAAAATCGGGAAAAAGTTTTCCCTAAAATAGTCACTGCCTTAAGGTCAGAAAAGGAAAATATTCGTGGTACAAGGAACGTCTATGAAATATTTTCGATATAAGTGAGCTGTTCCAAGATTTTGGTTTCTAGATTTTGGGATTCAGACCGATTCACCGATTTCTCTAGATTTTTTTAAATTTCCACAAGGTTTTTTAATGTTGTCGAAATGACATACTTACAAAAGTAGTGATATCAGTCAAGCCCTTAAATGCAATTACCAGGAAATTTTCCCATTTTTCATCTATTCTTGAGGTTATTGTCAGAAAATGGCTTTTCCTTTTGATTTGAAAGCTAGGTGTACTAAGGCAATATGCCAGGTCTTAATAACCAGTCTTAAAGCGTACACCTTTGACCGGAGCGAATATTACTAATGAAAAGGTAATAGAATTCTGTCACTTTTTTAAACGTAATAGAGCAACGAAGATGTCTATAAATCCTTGCCTGGCGCGTGTATATCATATATAATATCGTACTTGTATATTTCATTCATATGGTGTAATCGTGAACACTTATGGACTTATCACTTAGATACGTATGACGTATAAACCTCTGACGTTTCATGGTTTCACGTATAAACTTAAGCACTTATAAGTTTGACCTTATAAGCAGTCGACTTATAACTTATGACCTATAACCACCTTACTTATAACTGACTTACATATAACTTATAAGTTCATATTTATAAGTCGACGTATAACTTATACGCCATTTGCGCAAACTGTCTAATGTTTACATGAAATATGTATACTTATACCATAACAGAAATTCTGATTTCCGATAAGCGTTCACAGTACAAACAAACCATCCTCCCAAGAGCTGTTTACTTACAATGGCTACAAGAATTAATCAGTTCAAATTTTCTTATCATCAAATCGCACGTCAGTCTATTAATGTAATAAACTGATTGTCGTATCAGTTCAATTCCATTTATCAAACGAGATAGGAATGGACAATATTTAAACCTTGCACAGGGAAAATGTATTGAGGGAAATCAGTTTTCGTGGCTTTAGTGTACGTCGTTTTTGTCAGAGAAAACATCATGGGCTATGAATTAACGCGTTTCGTTGGCGAAATTGATCCTGACTTTCTTTGCCAAATGTGTAAATTGGTTCTGGAGAATCCGGTACAAATACCTTGCGACCATTTGTTTTGTTACGATTGCATAAAGCATCGAATTGCAACTGATAGGACATGCCCCGTTGACCTGACCCCTATAAAGCTCTGTGGTGAAGTACAAGTATTTAAAGCTCCATGCTTGGCTTTTCGCAATCTTTTGTATAAACTGAACATCATGTGTGACTTTCGTAAGACAAATAGTCTGACCGCTCAGATTTCGACGCTAACAATTTTTTGCTTTTACAGAAACTCTAGGATGCTCGAAGATTATGAAATTGGAAGGTCTGGCTGAACATGTGAAGAACTGTGAGTACAATTGTGACTCAGAAATTATTTGCGACAAAGGATGCAACTTGACAGTGACTCGACGGGCGTATTTAACTAGCAGTTGTTCGATACATATGAAGAGAGAAATTGAGAACCTGCAGCATCGGGTCAGTTTTCAGAGAAAACGTTTCGAAGGCTTGGCCAATTGCCTTTATGAACGCATTAAGAAACTGAATGACGAAATAAACTGTAATCGCATCCAGAAACAGCAACTGGAAAATGTAATTAGGCGTCAGCACCAAGAACTTTCGGCTTTGAAAAGTAGAAACTTAGCAAACACTCAACCAAAATGGCAGATGTGCCACAACATGAACATCGACGAGAGCAATAATTTAAAAATCGACGATCATAACTTGTCCACATTCGCGTTCGTTCAGTCTTATCATCCATTGAAACCAGAAAGGCCTCACTTCCAAATACAATTATCCACCGCAGCGAACTCATCCGCTCAGAAAGGTGTTTGGATTGGATTGACTCGGAAAGGACATTCGATTGTTCGCAATCCCGAAGCACGATCTTTTGCTTGCATCTGGAACGGACGCATACAATTGGATAATGACTGTGTCGCAATGGGACCGAGATGGGAAGATGGAGATGTCATTAAACTTGGATTTACATTTCCGAACAACTTTATGATGACCGCCGGCAATAACAGTGCTGTAGTGTGTCTATACAGGAATGAGAAAAGGTTTTTCGAAAGACTTGTTGAGATACCTAAAGATGGATTTTTTCCAACTATTTGTATTTATGGTAAGGACTCCAAGGTCACATACATCTACCATTAAATGTGATGTAAAGCGGAAAAAATTGAATTTTCTTTTCAGCTTTGAATAATATTATTTTTCCTTTCTGAGTAGGCCCTATAGACACAGACTCTACCCAATTGGATATAGAAGTAGGTATTCAAAAGTTATTTTTGATTGAAGTGTAAAATCACCAGTCCGCAGAAAGACTGGTAGTTTGGGCGTCCTATTACTACGCTATGTGCTTTGTGTCAGCATAGTCAGATAGCGTGTGTAGTTGTGGTGTATGTACTAAACATTAATAGTTATTTGTATGCTTGCTAAGAGGACTGAAAGTAAAGCTGTCAATTCGCAGGACCAGCTTGAATTGACATTTATTTACTTTCGGTCCTCTTAGCAAGCATACAAAACTTAATACGTAACTCTTTCGGCCTACTCAATCGATACGTAAATAACTATTACGTATCGATTGAGGAGGCCGAAAGAGTTACGCATTAAGTTTTATATGCCGCCTACTGGGGACGAAAGTTGAAAAATTTAATCTTAAGGGTCGAAAGTGGCAGAAAAATGTAAGCCCAAGGGGCGAAGGTTTCGTCGCGGGTTTACATTTTTTCGCCAGGCGAATCGCAACAAAATTACTAAATCAGTTGCTTGCTTTGTTCAACATCTGTACATAACACTGGCTGAAATAAAAAGGACATAAAAATTCAAATTGATGTTTACACGAGTGTATAACGCTGAAAATATTCTCCGGTATCATAATCTACTATTATGACATCGAGTGGAAAGTACTTTATTAGGCTTCAGATATGTCATTATGACATGACACATGAGGCAGTAGAAACAAGAATCGTATGGAGGTACAAGACATCGTGTGCGATAAAATACCAGCATATGACTCTTGTTATATAAATATAACTTCCTTGATCTTGTATTGCTTGTGTGGACAACCAATGAAACGATTTGTTTACGAAAATTTGTTTATTGTTTCCCTTTGCATTCGGTCGTCGTTACCGACCATAATCATGGCTAAAACAATAAGTAATCATAAACGAATCGGCTCTACATGTTGAAGCTGAGCTTCACTTAAACTTACGTTACTTCTAATGTCACAACAATTTTGAATTAAATTCGATTTCTGGGCCGCAGATTATATCTGATGGGTTCAATATTGTGTTGATTGTTGTTGTTTGTGTTGACATGACGTATGTCAACATTTGTCAGAACATCTGTTGCAGGTGGGCTACTGTACAAAATAACTATTATCAAAGCGTTGCTATTATGCAACAGAGGCAACTAAAATAAGCAATTTTCAAACAACGATGCATAGTTGCATAAATAACTGTTGTCGTAGTTATCGATAACAGACGAATTCGTAAACGCTTAAACGAAACGATTTTTAATTAACTTTTATCCCTTGACCATCAACGCTACTTGAACGGATATCAATTTTCCCGCTATAATGAAGTGCCGCTGATAAAATCATAAACTTTTTCATTTTCTTCCGAAGGGTTGGATGACATTTTTCACGGCTATTAACAACGTTTTGGTAATTATCTTTTCCAGGATTTATTTCTTTTCAATAAAATTTTTTGCATCGCAAGAGGCGGGACAACATAGCTTAATGATTTTCGTCTACTATTTCACTGTAGATATTAATATATTGGATTCGAAAGCTAATAGAATCAGTGCCGCTTTTAGCTTTTGGGCGCCATCGGGCAATTGGAAAAATAGGCGCCAATTTAGTAAAGCTATTTTTTTAAGGACCTCGGGCGCCATTTTCTTCTACTCCACTTCGGGCGCCACGGGCATTTGCCCTTTTGGCCCATATGGAAAAGGCGGCTCTGAATTGAATGATGCATTTATCGATATAAATGTAACAAATTTCGCGATGGGAATTTTTTTCCAGCTCTGAAACCATCGAATACTATTCATCGCATAATTAGGATTCACCAGCATGTTCGACGTAGAAATCGATTGATGTATGAGAATGATAAAGGGACCTCAACCACTTTTTTGTATATTTATCCTCTTCCACATAGCATTAGGCAGCGTGTACGAGGAATTTTATTTTCGTGTCCCGTAGATTTATCCCAACAAATCATCTACTTAATATTTAAAGTTGTTGAAGTCAAAATGTGCCCACTAATAAATTTTATATCCGCCACGTGTCATCACCGTCCGCAAGTATCATATACGAATTTAATTTGACGGATTACGGTTGAATAAACATCAGCAATCACATCATTAAGGGGTTTTTTCTTCTCTAAATAAACGCAAGAGGAATGGATACATTACATATGCAAGCAAGTCGTATACGTTGATGCACTTTTTTCGACGCAAATATACCAGTAGCTGTTTGTGTTCAGATTGTGTGTGACATCAAGTGGAAATTGATTCTGGGAGTGTGTAACACCTCGTGTGCTTTTACAAATTTCTTGATTTAATATAATTTTTTTTGTCGTCGAATAAATTCGGATCAAACATCCAAATGTTTATTTATATGAGCAATATGATTAATCCGATAACAATAATATCTCCATGATGCACACACGCTCTGTTGTTGTGCGGTATATCTTTTGAATATATTTTGGAATTAGCCTTCGACCGTTTTTTATGCTGTTGTCCTCCCGGAGTGTTTTTTGAATATTAATTTCAAGGCGAAAGGAACGAATCATTCAAAAATAGATTACGTTCGATTATGTCATTGTTCCGCCGGTACAATAAAATTTGATAGTCCTTTGGTGCAAAGAGGAGGTGCTCCTCCGAGAACTTTAGGTACTGAGGCTACCGAGGTAATGCATCTGGAAACTTTCTTTATATAACTTTTTACGGACTGCTATTGATCTGTTACCGATAGATAACAATCGACAGATTCTCTGACTGTATGAATTTTAACAGGAAAATGCATGTTCAAAGGAATGAAGTAAAAGATGTCGCTTCATTATTTTGAAACTTGCTTATCCTCCAGTAGCGAAATGCCAAATTCCAACAAGAGTCAATGTCGTACAGTCAATGTGGTTAGGCCTAAGGATTGACCTATAAGTCTCATTAGCGAAACCGAATACCTCACTCTGAACAGACAAAAAGGACCATTGGACAAAACGTAACAATGAATGAATTTAACTTCGAAGTGGTGCAGTCGTTTAAGTACCTCGGTTCGATCGTCAATATCAACAATGATTTAGAGGAAGAAATTCAAATGAGAACGCCAATATGTGTTATTAAACACTAAGACACTAAGCTCCCTTCTGAACAGTCCGACGAAAAACTATATAAAACAATGGCTAGGCTAATCATTTTGTAGGGATGTGAGACATGGACACTAACAAACAAACAGGTAAACGCACTCAATGTATTCGAGAGAAAAATGTTACGCAAAATTTGTAGCCCCGTCCAGGAAAATACCATTTGGAGAGCACGGAACAACACAAAGTTGAGCGATTTTCTTGGCGTTTATCTTTTTAGTGTAGGAGCGATCAAATCATCCAGACTTCCCTTGAAATGGGCGAAATCCTGACATTTTGCTAAACCCCAAATGTCAGCCCTTCCAAGTGAATGCGCGCCTGTTTCAGACGGCAAGGGCAAGCATATGACCAGTATTATTATCGGATCTATTACTTCCATCGATCAACGTATTTTTTATCAGTTGACTTCGAATCTTGTACTTCAATTTATGTAAACATTTTACTATATAAAGGACGATATTACCCAGCGCTTGTCATTATTTTTGTCGTCGTTATCGATAACAGATGAATATTCGCGTGTGACATGTTAAGATCGGATAACAAACGATAGAGCAGCAAAAAGGATACTTGACACGAACCGAACATTATTTGAAATCGAACAAAGGGTAGACCGCGTAAAAGATAGATTGATACCGTTGAATATGACGTAAAGAAGCAATTGAAAGCAGGGCCTACTTTTTAGAAACTTTTAGAGAAAATCGAGAAATTCAAGAAACTTTGAGAAATTCAAGAAACTTCGGGAAATTCAAGAAATTTCGAGAAATATTTCTTGAATTTCTCGAAGTTTCTTGAATTTCTCGAATTAGAGAAATTTCAAGAAATTCAAGAAAAATCAAAAAATTCGAGAAACTTCGAGAAATTCAAGAAATTTCAAGAAACTAATTTCTCGAGTTTCTTGAAGTTTCTCGAATTTCTCGAATTCGAGAAATTTTAAGAAATTCGAGAAAATTCGAGAAATTTCAAGAAATTCAGGAAATTAGTTTCTAAAAAGTAGGCCCTGATTGAAAGAGTGTATAGTCGAAGATCGCAGCAATGGCGAAGTGTGCTATAAACAGACAAAACGCGGTTGGGTTAATATGGTCAACGAGTGGTTGATAAGTAAGTAAAATTATACAAAAATCTGACCGCTTCACTAATTCATTTAATCTATTGCACTACTCTACAGATGGTAAATAGAAAATTGCTGCAGTTACGAGTTCGAAAACCTATGGGTATTTTTCCCTCCTGATTATAAATCCAGAAAAAACAAATTTCTAGGACGTCTGGATCAGGAGATAGTGTGAGAACAATATTTGTCTCTCTCACACCAGTTGAATTCCCATCTTAAAATAGGTCTAGCTCCTGATCCAGACGTCCTAGAATTTTTTTTTTTGGGATTTATAATCAGCGTCATTTTCATACAAGGAAGCGTTGAAATGTACTTTTCGGTTCACTTTTTCATCGAATCGTTCACTTAAAATTCAAATTTTAGGCACACTTACGGCGTGAATACCAATAGGTTTTCGAACTCGTAACTGCAACGTACAGGGTGTCGAGTAGTGATTAATCTATTATCAAAATTAATTTTCTCGTGCGAAGCTAGGTTTGTTTCACTTAGTTGCCAAAAAAAAACGAACAAAAATTGACGTCCAATTTTTATCTTTGAGTATGAAAATTCACTTCGATCTTATCAACGCACTCCAAGAACAGGCACGAGATCCGAATGTAAATAAGAGGCCTCCACGATTTATTAGTCCAAAATTCACATTAAATTCAGTTTTTTATGTTAGTATAATCCACTACGTTACGGACGTTCCATGCAAAATAAGAGGCCAAATGAGCGTAAAAAAATCTTGTGGCTTTTTTGGAGTGCGTTGATTTGGCCCAGTGGTAGTGGGTGCCACAATGTAGAAAAGAAAAATCACCTCAATTAAAGGTTTTCAAGACTCTCGTTGATGGAATTTAAACATTTCAATGGAAAACATTATTGAAGTTCGTAAACTGCATGCACTCATCATATTCGTATTCATTCAAAAGTACACAGAAGGGCACACAAACAGACCACACCTCTCACATATTTTGGTTGGTTGGAATCAGAACGTTTATTCAACACCTTGTTTTATCGATTAGTTGTAAACGTATACGCGCTTGTTAACGTGTAAGCGCTGTAGCAATGTAGAGAGTGGATAGTGTATAGCAATGAGAAATTCAAATTTGAATTGCTTTTCTAAATGTTGAAAACTTGTCGACCAACACATTGCTCCCATACTAAACCACGGAGCTATTCAACTTATAGAGTTATTTTCAAAAGAACACTGGAGGGAAATAAAACATTTTCCGGATTCAATCACAACGAAAATTGCTTTTCCACTTTACACCTCACTTACAACCAAACCTAATCTCATCATCCCTTCGGTGTCTGTTCCATGCTAAACCGATTTTAACTGTTGGAGGTGTGTCTTAAAAATACGGGTTACAATAGTAGCAAAATGTACCATGCAAGTAAATATTTTGTTATCTCACACTTTCCACATTTTCTCAGCAAACAAGGGTAGATATTTTCAACATACGAACCAGTTAGGCTTTGTAAATCGTTTGGTGTGGTTCGTACAAGTTGCAGGGGTGAAAAATCATTGTTATTTTAATGGTAAATTTATTGAAACACATTTTTTGCGAAAGTTATAGTAACGTGATAATAAACTTCCGAAAATAAGTAAAGTGAGAAAAGGATTCAGTCTCTGTAATTGTAATAAAATTGAATGGTGGATCATTGGACGTTTCTGTGATTCATATTTAGTTCGGTACACTATAAAGGAATTTTGTTTGAACCTTTTTTTTCATATTTATAACTCGGTTCTTTAAAGTTAGTTTAAGTTCACAGCTAAGCTAATCAATCGTTACAGCACTTGGTACATTAGTGCGCCTGAAATTGTAAATAAAAATATTTCTCGCACCTCTGGTACCCGAATTGTGGGATAACTTCTTGAGACCTCAGCGCGAAATACCCGTTTAAAGTTCTAGGGCTGGAGATAATATAGCAGGATTATTGAAACTGTTCTTAAGTGTTTTTGATTCATAGTACATTACTTGCCAATGGCATAGCCACAATGAGTAAAAAAAACAAGTAATAGTTCGTTGTTCACCGAGTGGAAAAAATTGGAAATTGTATCGAGTGTGTTGCGAGGATCACAACTCATACGATAAAATGCAATTTCTAAACTTTTTAAATAGGGGAGAAAATGATTATTTTCCTTCCTGCGTTTAGGAAAACTGTTTTCACCATTTATTCTATTATCAACTAAGGTATTTACTCAAAAAACTTGAAGTAAAAATCTTTTACTTCATTTGTTTTAACACTCATTTTAATGTATACTGTAGTAAATAAAAGATCGCACGTTATAAGACTATTACATCCACAGTCATGTTGAGCTGATTATAAAACATTTTCCGCCGGCACTTACTTAACGTTACATGATAAAATTGTAAAATCCTGTAGAGAGTTTGATCGTAAATCTACAATCTATATCCAGCAATTCTTCATCTTAATTCATATTTTCAACCTTGGATGAGTCCGCAAGGAATCGAACACCTAGGCTGCTATAAACATCGTTCAAAACCACTTACAGTGGAGGTGTGACGCAAGTCCTGTTATCCACTTACATAAGAACTGTGTAACTTATGCCACTTATGACGCAATTTTTTTGTTACAATTTTCTTTCTACAATTTTTCTTGTGAAATTTTTGTTGACAAAACTTTAGCGTACTTTCCTCATCAGCTGCCATTTGTGACGCATATCTTTTTGCGTGTCGAATCTGTAAGCGTCACCTACACCGATATCTGTTCTTTTGTAAGTGGATAACAGTACTTGCGTCACACCTCCACTGTAAGTGGCTTTGGGCGATATCAGTTCTTTTGTAAGAAGATTTTTTTGAGAATTTGGTATAACGCAATAAAATCAGCGAATTAAAACAACCCTGAAACACATGTCGACTAAAATCCAAAACTATAACTTTACATTTAAACCGAACTTTATAACTGGCATATTTGCCAAGATATAGATCACATAGCTTACGGTTAAAATGCTCATAGCTTCCAAATAAGCGACTTTTTAGTAAAACCCTAAAACACGTGTCGACTAGAATCTAAAACTCTATAAATTTGTCTTTTACCCGAGATTTCCATCTGCAGTATTCTCCGAGTTACGGCTGACATAGCTCGCACTTAAAACGTTCATAGCTCCCAAATAGACGACTTTTTAGGAAAACCATGAAACACGTGTCGACTGAAATCTGAAACTCTATAAATTTGTTTTTTAAACGAACTTTCTATCTGCCATATTTTCTGAGTTATGGGTACTATAGCTCAATAGCTTAACACGCTCGTAGCTCCGAAATTATAAGCTTTTATAAAAATTCCTTCAAATTAGTTTCTTAGAATTACGTCCTTAACTTACCCCGAAAATTCCAGCCAAATCCACCGGTAATGACATGTTGCATAATCGTGAAATCACATCGAACCATTTTTAAATGAAAGATGTTAAAATAAGCATAACTTACCATTACACCTTATCAAAATATTCTTTAGGTTTTTTTTAAACTAATGATGAACATTAATTTCAGAGGAAAGTATGACGTCAGACTTGTGCGGTCGTTCATATGTAATACATACACTAACACACTCGAATGATTACGTAAACGAATTACAGTGAACGACATCTCAAATGTCTCACTGTCATTTTTTTCAGAGAATGTCATTGTGAATTTGCAATGACACAATAAAATTCTCAGAAAAATTTGACAGTGAGACATTTGAGATGTCGTTCACTGTAGGAAAATTTAAATTGCTGATTTAAAATACTAATTCACTCAAGAGATGTGTAAGATTGTGTATTTAAGGGTTTTGAAACCCGAATAACAATAATAAAATATTTCCAGAAGATGCAAGTTGTCTATTCAAAAGTTTCGTTGTAACAAAGTGACAAAGGGACAAGTTGGTAAAATTCATCTATTTCAAAATCCAAAATGTATGGAAATCAATTTCTTCATACAAATTTTCAAGTTTTGAAATTTAATATCTCGGCCAAATCTTAACCTTATGAGGCGTGTGATAGCTCGTTGAGCTCGTATGGATGTTTAGATAATAAACGAATAAAATAAGTGGGGGTAGTAGGAGCAAAGGGGGAAAAGTCAAAAAGTTCGTGTATATATGTTCATTTCATTTATTTTTCATAATAATAAAACATAACAAGTGACCTGCGTAGCTCCGGTTTTAAACAATTCTAAGGAGCTACTTTAAACTGTTCCTCAGTTCAGTGTGATCGGACTTGCGTCACGGCCCTTCATTAACGTAGGGCCATGATCCCTAGTCCTGCGGAAAAGAATTTTGTCAAATTTTTCAGTGTGAACGGACTTCAATAACGTAGGGCCATGAACAAAACAGGACTAATTTTAGTTAATAAAAGGAAATTGTTCTTGGAAATCTTACTGTGTTGCCTCCGTAGAAAAATCCAACTTTTGTATCTGAGCTTTTCTTTGATTTCGTACGCTATTTCAAGTGACAAATGAGAGAAAATAGTGAAACCAAGAAGACCAGCTTATATACCGAAAATTGGATTTTTTACGTGTGAAGCAGCTTTCCGCTATTTCCCCAATATTTCCATCAGCAGATGGCAATTTCTCAATGCAAACTATCCTACACTTGTTCATGGAACGTTTTGCTGCTGTCTTGTGTAAGAGGCTAGCGGAAGCAACTGAAGATGGTCAGTCCACTCTGACCAGTGACCGCCGTTAGTTCTCGAGGTCGAAACAGCTTTTCTTTCTTCTTTTTTGTCACTTTACGTGATGTGTGGGCAAGGGAAGAGCTATAGCTCTGTTTGTCGTTCCGAAGGATAGTTTCTTTGTGATTTAGTGAATGTGAAAAGGAGTCCTGTTTTGGTTTGTGTGCAGATGTCCGGTTCTTGCAATTTGCGCCCCTGAGCTTTTCGTCTCAGGTTAAGCAAAATTGGTATGTGCGAAGTTGTTTATGTCGTCGTAAGATGAAAGGTGCCCTGGCACTATCGTTGTCCACTCTTACCTTGTTAGGCGGCGCTTATTGCATGGATTGGGGTATTAGCGTTTTTTGGGGTTCCCATTGTGTTCCACTTTGCAAGAGGGAACAAGAAGTAGCTGTGTGAAACGAATGAATGCAATAGCCGTGTGAAACGAATGCAATGTTACTGAAATCTCTGGTTGGTTTGTATCCTGATTTCAAACGTGATGATGAATGTCTGATCTGCCTGATGGTACGCGGAATTTCTTTAACGGGCCTACGCGACCTGTGGGCGAGAATCTCATCAAGCCCGATGTGGACAAAACCGATGTGGACAAAATCGTTCTGCTCGGACCTGGATGACGCAATTTGATTTGGGTCGGGCCAAAAAACGGACCAAGAGTGAATGATTGGAGTTAGGGAGGAAAGCAGATTGCGGAAAGCGAAAGCGAAAACGGAAAACGGAAATGTTTCTTTGTGTTGAGGATTGAGGTCAGTCTTTGCAAGTCGAGTGCTTGTGAGTCACTTCTTGCAAGAGTCATTTTCGACCAATGATTTTGTCGTTTGCTGCTGTGCTTCACTCGCTGTTGATCGCTTTAGCAGTCATCATAGTTTTGCTTATACTGTTACTTCACTCGCAATTGTAATTTCGTAGATTCAGTTACGGTTTATGACTTCAAAGACTGGATTTAGTCTCTTTTCTGATGTTTCCATTGTAAAGCCGACTAAAGTTGATCTTTGCAGATCGAGTGCTATAGCGAGTCATTCCCTGCAAATTGAGTTTCAACGTTTGTGTTTTGAAGGCGACTGGTTGATCTTTACAGATTGAGTGCTGGCGAGTCATTCTCTGTAAATAGAGTTTCGTCATCCGAATTTTGGGCCAGTTAGTGTAGCTTGAGGCCATACTTCACTCACTACGAGATTTTCTTCTACTGATTTTGTTCAGTATTGTTGCTACACAGAAGGCTAAGAAATATTGTTGCTGCACAGAAGGCTAAGAAACATTCAGTCAAATTAACTTCAATCGAAGTTTTTCGCGAGATTTTCGCATTGTTTTTCCGTTTTTCCATTTCGTTGTTTCGTTGTCGTTGTTGCTGTTTTGCTGGTGATTGTGCAATTTTCGCTGGATGGATGAATGGTGAAAATGAGCGGATCAGACGGTTGGTGACGTGAGTACGGTGCATGAGAATTTTTATTTTTTATTTTTTGCTTTTGAAGCTCAGGCTCAGTTCTTTTGTTTGCTTTGCTGCATTTTTTGGTGATTTCGTAGCAGCTTTCCGCTATTTCCCCAATATTTCCATCAGCAGATGGCAATTTCTCAATGCAAACTATCCTACACTTGTTCATGGAACGTTTTGCTGCTGTCTTGTGTAAGAGGCTAGCGGAAGCAACTGAAGATGGTCAGTCCACTCTGACCAGTGACCGCCGTTAGTTCTCGAGGTCGAAACAGCTTTTCTTTCTTCTTTTTTGTCACTTTACGTGATGTGTGGGCAAGGGAAGAGCTATAGCTCTGTTTGTCGTTCCGAAGGATAGTTTCTTTGTGATTTAGTGAATGTGAAAAGGAGTCCTGTTTTGGTTTGTGTGCAGATGTCCGGTTCTTGCAATTTGCGCCCCTGAGCTTTTCGTCTCAGGTTAAGCAAAATTGGTATGTGCGAAGTTGTTTATGTGAAGATTTAGAGAAATTTTTACGGTTCTTAGCCACCATGCGGAGAAAATGCCTTTCTGTGAAATTTTTTAAAATGAAAAGCTCATTTGAATGAAAGGTGGATTTTATTTCAAAAAAAAAAGTCAAACCCAGTCTACCTTTGTTAGCAAGGACGTACGTCTCTGTATAATATTCTTCTCTATTTACAAAATAACGCAGAGCACCTTGGATAAGGTAGATTTTTCTCCAAAGATATTTCGTTGAATACAAATAATCTAAACTTGTAGCAGCTCACCTTTGCACCGGTTACCAGGCGAGGAACATATGGCTAGATACCAACAAAATTTTCAGCACAAAATAATTCTGCAAAGACCTGGAGCACATTTTCAAAAGTTGTGGATGCTGACATCACCAAGCACTTCACTCACATTTTTCTCTCAAAACCTTAAATAACCTTAAGCCCTGTCTATCAAGTTCGTTGTTTAAACAACAGTAGGAAACACTACAAAGAGTAAGAGATAACCACACCACTGATTCAATTCTGTCCCATCTCCATTGAGTGAACAATCCGACCAGCCGCAATTCCTAAATTCAATTTGTTTTTCAGAAAATAATGGACGCAGGCGAAACCGATGATGTTCAAACGGATAGGAGCTCAACATCTTCGACCGAATTAACTGGGCAAACTTTCCGATCGAACAATGACCATGACATCAACAGTCATACGAATTCTGGTAATGGTTTGTCGAACAACCATCACGATTCTTTGTCCGACGAAGAACTGTCCGACTTTTCGATGAACTACAGTGATGACGAAGATAACAAAACTGGTTCCGGACTGAATGGTTAGTGTAATCATTATCCATTGGCAGAAAAACTGTTTGACTTTTGGTATTTGCTTTCCTCATAGTTCCTTCAAGATTGTTTCCATCCAACAACGCGTCTATCAGTCCAAATGGAAACTACACTACGAACCGCAGTGGACAAGTGGTGAGGAAGATTTTTACGAACTCGAGAGAAAGATGGAGGCAACAAAATGTGTCTGGGGCATTTGCCGAACTACGGAAACTCGTTCCGACACATCCGCCAGACAAAAAGTTATCGAAAAATGAAATTCTACGAATGGCCATAAAGTAAGTGGAACGATGGTGGTTTTAGGTTGTGACAGCACTGTGTGGGTTTTGAATTCCTCACACCACACACCATTCGTGTATCTTCATTTCAACAAAGAATTTTTCTTTGTTCCAGATACATATCCTTGCTGACGAATGTTTTGGAATGGCAGAATCAACAAGACCAGCGTCGATTGCCCGACAACGAAAGAAACAACAACAACTCGGTGGCTTTGGTAAAATCGGAGCTTACATCGTCCGATAAGAGTCGTGCAAACAAGACATCAATTAACAAATCCATGGAAATACGAAACGACTCGGCGAAATATTTGGACAAGGACTTACAATACTCCAGCAACAAATTGATGCGATCGCAAAACAATTTACTAATGATAGCTCCACTGAATGGTGTGGCTAAATTCAACATGGAACATCGAATCAAAACGGAAATTGTGGACGAGGAGATTAATTTGTGTGATGTGGCAATGACTAAGGAAATTTCCGATGCTGGTCGGAAGATGTTTACACCGTCGAATATCAAAGAGAACAATCCCATTCAGTTTAAGGGTTGCAATTCATCATTCGACACGTCCAACATTATGTTCAAGAACAATTTATTGTCGGTGCATATTGAGAGAAGTGGCGCTGAAATTGAAAGGGCCCGAAATTTTGCCAGCACAATCCAATTTCGCCCGATGTTACATCTGCAGGATAATTCAAGCATGAAAATTGAACGACAATGCTCGATTAAAGACGGGGAAAGTGGGCAAGCATCAGGTAAACCGGGAAAGAATAAACGAAAGACTATGGGCGGAGCTAAGGCACTAAGCGAAAAGCGAAAGAAAAACTAAGATTGAGCTAGGTGTTTGGTGCAATAGTTTTCATCTAATAGTGACGTGACGTAAAATATGATCTGTGTTTGTTTACTCGAAATATATTTGTTCAAAGCTTCAGAGTCTTTAGTATGTACCAATCGGACGTTTCCTAAATGTGTATACATTGCAGGAGCTAATTTCGACGATTTTCAGACCGTCATGAGCTACGATAAGGTGTGGGGTAATCTGGCAAACGGTGCTAAAACGACGCATTTCTCAACTACATAAAATGTGAAATCGTGAATTTCCCGTTAATAAAATTTCGTAAAAGGGAATAGTTATTTGCATCCAGGGCCTATTTTTGGTAATTTTTTGGAAATTTTTACCAAAATTTCCAAAAAATTGCCAAAAAATTCCAAAAACTGAGATCGTCAAAAATTGAATTTTTTCACAAATTCGAACAGTTTCGGCAACTTCTGAGCTCAGCCTTGTGTCTTAGCCGGCTCTAAATGATTTTATTTGCTTACTGACGCTCTCATCTATCAAATTAATCACTTTCGACTTCATTTTAAAGCTGATAGTGTCAAGAATCAACTAAAATCGTTGAGGGCCGGCTAAAACACAAGGCTGAGCTCATGAGTTGCCGAAACTGTTCGAAATTGTGGAAAAATTCAATTTTTGATGATCTCAGTTTTTGGAAATTTTTGGCAATTTTTTGGAAATTTTGGTAAAAATTTCCAAAAAAAATACCAAAAATAGGCCCTGTTTGCATCACTTGGATTGAAACCACGAAATTACAGTATACGAATTCACACAATACTGTGATTGAGTGGTTTCAATCCTGTGATGCACACAATGTTACACTCGTCACACCATGAAATACACAAACAAAAAAACCAAATAAAACACACCGTTCGAGGTTGAACTTGATTGTATAGAAGAAGAATGAGAATAAAAACGAAACCGAAAATACGCGATCTAAAGGCGAACGAGTTGATCGTTCGATGTGCATCACACTACTCGTTGATACGGAGAGTAAGCTCCGCCTTCGTATCAAATTTCTCTCTTTGACGAATAACATAAACAAACTCCACCATTAAGGAAAACATAGCCTGGATCCCTAGACCTGTTTGCAAGGTCTGCTGAGAGATAATTAAAAAAGTGTGGTTTCCGATAACTTTTGACGCGTGATATTCAGTGTTTTCATGGTTTGATGAGTGTAAAATTAGGTTGATGACTGGTATAGTAAATAGATTCCCCGACACCGTGTTCGTTTCTTCCTGAGATAGGAACCACATTATATATCCAAAAATATATATGTCTCTGGAATCATATCACGACCAAGAATAAGTTAGGTGTAAATTTAAAATTGTTTTTACCATAATACCATAAAAGTACAGTTAATTAACCCGATTTGCCGGTTTCTTTAGTTTATTTGTCTTCAATTATAGAGAAAAGGGATGCTTTACATAGGAAAGACTATTGAATTGAAGCACTTTTTAAACCAAACAAATTTTCAACTTTGACACATTTCTTAGGCCCACCACCCACCTTGTATTTTCTACACAATAGCTTCCTAAGCATTTTTTCCTGGTTCTTTCTATACAAGAGAAAAATGTCTGAAAACACGTATTTTAAGCTGGGAGCGGCAATCTATCAAAACTGAACCACTCCTACACAAAATGTATTTTTTTACTCTAGACAATAGATCTACTCGGTTTGCGAAACTGATGACAAATTTTAGACATTTTTTTTCAAGCAATTCAGCGCTTTAATTTTCCTTAACTTCAAATATAATCATTTCACTGTTACTAATATATATTATCACATACGCGCGGTGTTCGGATGTCAAAATTACTTAACTAGAAGTTTAATTCAAAAATTACACTTCAGGTCTATGTTGCTGCCTCGTTTTCGCTTATGTGATAAAATAGAGTACACTTAGGACAAGGACAAGTGTACTTTATTTTATCACATAAGCGAAAACGAGACAACAACATAGAACTGAAGTGTAATTTTTGAATAGTGTTATGATGAAAGAGATAGAAATATTTTGACAAGTACCCCAAGGCAACTTATAATAAACTGATCTTCGGTCCTCTCGCTCTCAACGTAACACGTTGAAAGATAACGCAATATTTTGACAAGTACCCCAAGGCAAGTTAAATTAACTAGTCTTCGGATCTCTCGCTCTGATCATAACAGTCTATTAAACTTCTAGCTAAGTAATTTTGACATCCGAACACCGCGCGTATGCGACAAAAGTATTTAATTCAACTTTCCATTAGAATTCTCTATGTTGACGGTTTTCTTGAAAAATATTTCAAAACCTACAAAGGTGGCTCTGTTTAGTTTGCACACAAAGATTAGTACATGCAAACCTCGGGGTCTTGGCCCAGCTTACTTTGCTATTTAAATATTGTTCCCGGTCTGGCTAATCGATAAAATCGATGTATTGACAATCCGCATATTATTTATTTTGAATTTATAACATTTTAGTAGTTTCTCCAATGTGTCGTATATTAAAAATCACAATAAAAATAAAGGATAAACATTCACCAAAATCCATCATGTTTTTTTGTTAAGTTGTCACTTGAGACTGCTCTCTGCATAACCATCAGATCTGCTGCATAGTGGGGAAAATGTCAGACTAGTTGATGATACACATGTTTACAATAATTAATATGGCTGCTGCATAAGAAAGATTTTATGTTTGAATAATCAAGTTTCCCCGAAGTAAATCTTTACGTTATAACTGGTAACATGCCTAAAAGAATTACTTGCTGCCTTTGTTCCAAAAGAGTGGAAACAAATAAACCAAGGGTGCGAATTGGAAGTCCTTCTGTGTGGCCGTTGTTCGAAATTCATATTGAAAAAATGAGTTTAGAAATTACATCTTTCTCAACTGAAGCAAATGTTTGCATGAAATGCTACGGGATGTTATCGCATTATCAAATGTCTGACCGGGGATCAAACAAAGTGACGAAGGTTTCAAAGCCAGCGGACACTCAGTTGATCATAACAAAAAATGTTCTTCGAAGTGCTTCAAGAAATAATGAAAATGTTACAGATCCTGGTATGAAAGTGAATAGTAATCTACAATAACAACTTTTCTTAAGTTGCAATTAAAACTGTTTCATAGCTCATCAATCTTCATTACGTCAACCCGACACACCGACACCACAGCCACCCGGTAAATTATTTCCAACAACTAGCTACAATGCAGTTTAGCCCTTTCCGGTTTTCTTGTTTTGAGGGCCATAACTACACTTAACTGACATACGAATCGTATTTAATCTTATCAATAATTCTTTAATCTATGCCAATAAGTGCAAAGCTCAGAGGCGAGTACTTCATCGGAATCGTTGAATGGCGACATCTTGTCTACCCAAAATGAATCACATGTAGCGGTTAGAAGCAATAGACATTCGGAATCTGATTCAGCAGTGCATAACGGTTCGATGATATTTACATTCTAATTATCGAATTCTTATAAGATGATAGAATTGCAGGTACGCCAGAATTAACAAAGAATGTGTGCGTAGACGGGTTGGTGGTTAATACAGATGAAAGTCGCTCTTGTTTACACCGTGAAAATGAATCGTTTGAGCACAATGTAGATCAAGGTAACGAAATCATTTTAGTGAAGTATCACTTAGCGACATAGATTTACGGAGGGCTGTCTTCGAAATCGTTTTTCTGTTATTTGCATGCAAAACATTAAATGATCTATGTCACATTTTGCATCAAGGTATTTTCTACTTTAGAATACGATGAAAACGTCGAAGACAATTCTCTGTACGATCCTTATCCGAATACATCTAAATTGGAGGATCAAGTTCATGAAAACCTTGTTGAGGACGACCGGTCGATTGTTACTTCGTTGCACATTGAGTTTTTGCAGAATTCGGAGAATAGTAGTAGTAGTAGGAGTAGAGGTATGAGTTAACTTGCACCAAATAATATGGATTAATGACACAATTGAACTACGATATTTCTTGTACATCAGATGAAATTGGCGATACTATTGGTGAATTCGAACCAGATTCGTTGTCTTCTTCATTGGCTTCGGGTGATAATGAAGAAACTTTGACTTTAACTAATGCCGATCTCATCGAACTAAATGTGCAAGGAGTGAAGAGTTCAGAATCGTATTGCTTCGTATGCAAATCGAAAACTGGGAGAAGTTCTATTCCTTGGGCGGCGATTCAACAAGTATGGTTTGAACTAAGAATATACATTCCGAAGTCCAACAGAACATGCCAAGACCATATTGACGGAACGAAAAAATTCAAGAAAGAAGTTCTTGAAATTATTGAAGCCACCGAGCGCAAAATTACTGTAAAAAATGATCAGTTTGAACGTTGGTTACATGAAATATCGCAGCTTCCCCAATCCAGGCCATGTAATTTAGAAATTGATGGAATAGAAGCCGAGGAATACGTGATGTTCTTTGGTATCAAGAAAGAATTTTTTGACGATTTGTTAGAATATCTTATAGGTAAAACCTTTTAGTTCTTTTCCAGTCGAATCCTCATTTTTTCTTTGACAGGAATGAGAAATACTGATGCCCGATCACGTCGAAGTGCGTTAGGAATGTTTCTTATGCTGCTAAGAAACAATATGAAGCAGGAACTGATAGCCTTCCATTTTTCAACAACACAACAAGTAGTCAGCCAAGCTATTGACAGTGTATCCATTGCACTTGAACAACATTTTGTACCCAAATATTTGGGATACCATCACATCACGCGTGAGGAGGCACTTCAGAAGCACTCACTTAAGCTGACATCGAATGTTTTGAATAAGCCAGAGAACTGCCTCGGTGTAATAGCTGATTGCACATATAATTATATAGAAAAACCAACCGACTATCAGCTTCAAAGAAAAACATTTTCATTGCACAAGAAACGAAATCTGCTCAAGCCACTCTACATAGTTCTTCCCGATGGATACATCCTTGAGGCAGCTGGACCTTACTTTTGTGATGCTAAGAACAACGACGCTGCCAACATTCGACACCATTATGCCAATTCCGACCTTCTGTTGTTCTTGGAGGAAGATGACTTCTTCATTTTCGACAGAGGCTACCGGGATGTTGTGGATGAAACAGAAGCACAGGGAAAAACTGTTTTCATGCCACACTTGTTGACGGGGAAACGAACCCATTTCGAGTGCTCTGAAGCTAATGACTCCAGAAAGGTAATTATCGTACTTTATATGAATATTTTAAGCAAACCACTCGGGAAAATTCTATTTACCAGTCAATTTGCTGTGTTGAGTATTTGCGTCATACCACCGACCCACCATTACATTTGACCAATGAAATTAACTTCGACATTGACCCTGTGACAGCATTTAACCATATTGTTCCCCCGAGTGAATTGGTATTCTGCTATCAAACTTCGATATCTAAGAGTTGTGATTGTAGTCTATGTACGTACACATTCCCAACAAAAAGCGCTTCAGTAAAATCGAAGCAGGAAGCTGAGTAATCAATCGAAATAATAATTCCTTAAAGAGCCGAAGGTCCAGGAAAAGTAGCAGTAAAGCGTTACACTTAGTGCGACAAAACCTTAGATTCATTTTTTTTAACTGTTAACGATTGCATACGCGGCCCCTTAGAGTTACTTATTACCGGTTTTACACATTTCAAGGTTGGGTTCTATTTACTGACACTATCACAAATTACGAAACTATCGATAACTTTTTGAGTTTTAATTGGATGTTAAATGATTGCAGGTTACCATGAACAGATGGGTGGTGGAGGCCGTGAATGGGAGAATCAAAAATGTGTTTCCATTTTTTAAACACACTATTGAGGGAACGTATGTCCCTAAAATTATGAGATTCAACCGTATCGCCTGTGCCATCATGAACAAGTTTTTTCCACCACTGACCAGAAACAAAGAATTTCACGACGTTGTCTCTGACGTCGTTCAAAATCACAATGTGAATACCAACAACCTCAAAAGTGAAATTGAAAGACTCGGCATTCAGCGCATGTCAGCCCGATGGCAGAAAGCATCTGACACTTCGATTGCCGATTTTCCGGAGTTAAGCATGGATGATTTACAACGAATCACACTGGGCTCATACCAATTGAAAATGGCAGAGAAATACATCCAACAGCACATGAAAAATGACTCCGAATTCGACATATATGTCCACAGACAGAACGATGAAATTATTCGTTCGAAAATTCAGTCTCGATTTTCAAATTCGAAAACCCACAACTCTTGGATCAAATTCGATAAGAACCAGAATGGACATGACAGCATTACGGGCCTTTACTGTACTTGCAAAGTTGGCGAACGCACCCTTGGGTGTTGTAGTCACCTCGCTGCAGTAATTCGGTACCTGGGATATGATAGGCATCAACCTGTGCGGGTTGTGTCTCGGTCACGTAGTGCTTGGGATGCGATCGACTGTGCTGGAGAAAATTCTGAAAGCGAGGCTGAAGAATAAACGATAATCATAGTCTCCGTGACTGAAATCCAGTCATTTTCATTTATTAATTTTTGTGATTACATATACGAAGGCTGTGAGCTTACTGCTAAAAATTCCATTTTTATAATGTTAATGAAGACTAAATAAAAACCTATTACAAAAATGTAGATTTAGAAGTTTTATCCACCATTAACCAGAAACAAAGAACTTTACGAAATCTGAAGAACCAGATAGAAATGGTTTGCTCTGGACAAGCACTGTACATTTATTGACACTTTCGACACTGTCATAATTCAGTTTCGGCTGGACTTGATTCTATTCTAGGTTTGTAGTTATACATTGCAAAATATTTATCTTTGCAACACGATTTGATATCTGAGATTACCACGGCAGTCATGTGAAACCTATATTAAATAGCAATATGTAAGAAACACATTTGTTTTTAAAAAGAAAATATATCTACAATTTACACCATCACAAATTCCAGTACGACAGATCTTAAAAGCAAAACACATAATTTTTGTTCATACATGAATGAATTTAGCCGTTTATTTATTTATCTCTGAATGATATTTACATCAGATCCATTATGTCATATGCTGCCAACAAAAAAAAAAAAAAAATCACTCATACACTTTGTTCGCCGCTCTCATCTTTCAGCCGAATTT
Organism: Bradysia coprophila; assembly: GCF_014529535.1. Taxonomy (NCBI): domain Eukaryota; kingdom Metazoa; phylum Arthropoda; class Insecta; order Diptera; family Sciaridae; genus Bradysia; species Bradysia coprophila. Next base: position 535,774 of record NW_023503584.1, read on the forward strand.
ATGATCTTAGCCCGTATTAACCTTTTGGTATGCAATCGCACTGCCAATCGTCAACCGAAGAGACGCAAATGACGTATGATTTATGACTTTTACGTCATTTGCGCTGTCTAATATGTTATTGCGAAAGACTGTCCGTTACACCCAAACTCCTTAGGTGACTAGGATTCAGAAAAAGTAAATGTCTGTGAGAAAGATTAGATTTTAAATATCAACTTTCCAAAAGTATCAATAGTTATTTTATTTTTGCACACCAAAATGACGGAGCAACACTCAAAATAAGACGTCACAATCACAAATTATTCACTTTCGAAATGGTAACAGGAGACGGAAATTTTTCAACAGAAAAAGGGACATCGCTGCTCATACTCCATTTAATTTATTTTTAAAAGTGTAAAATTTTCTATGACAGAATACACTACACAGTTTGACCACCTTAATTTTCATAGTTTGGTTGCTAGAGAAAGTATTGAAAGTACTTATAATTGATCGTGTACGGGTTTTAACAACGCACTTCAAGCATGAGTGGGACTCTCAATAGGGTACTGAAAGTGGACAGTGTATCGAACAAATTTTGGCACTGTGAAAAAATTCGTGCAATTTTTTCATACAAAACAGGCAGCTGTCATTAATAGCACTTTTGCTTGAAGTGCGTTGGTTTTAAGTTTTTTTTTATTATTCTTTAAAGATTGCCCACAGTTTTTTAGCACAATTGTATCGTCTACTTTTTATTCCAAAAAATAGATGGCGTCGTCATACACACGCACACAGCTGGTGGATATGAAAAGAAGTGTCAAAACACTTTTTTTTCTCACACAATTACAATTTGCAAATAATAAAAGTTCTCTAAATTTCTAGAAAAATTTAAATTTTCTTTTTGTTTGCTTCATGTTTATTATGATCTTTTTTGAATGCTATGTTGCACAACGGTAAGATCACATAGTCCTCGTTGACGATTTGGTAACGAATCGGAATGCATTTGTTCGTTAACGAAAAGCATTTTCGACTGCGAACAAATTTGTGTGTACAAAGTGGAAATTTCGAATTATTTTTCAGTCACCTTCACTAGCAGCGACTAACAACAAACCTCTACAATGTCGTTGTATTGTTGGGGCAATACGGCACATGGGGAATTGGGTCTGGGTGGCATCGAAGATGAACAGGTTGACCAGAAAACACTTTTACTTTGAATGTTAAGCATCAATGTGAAACTTGACGAATTTTGTAGATCTTGACACCGCGAAAAATGGATTGGTCGCAAGCGTCTGAAGTCATTCATGCGTCGTGCGGATTAATGCATACACTACTGTTGACCAAATCGGGACGCCTGTATTCGTGTGGAAACAATGATCATGGTCAATTGGGTCATGAATTGTCCAGGAAAAGGCCACGTATGTTTACGTTTAGTATGTGGCTTCTCATCATCTAAAGTCGATATGCATGCAAATCCCTTTTTGTGTTCATCTTAGCTGTTAAATTTACGGTCCACATGAGGCCGATCACACTTCACCGGTGGTACCGACACAGGAATGTGTGACAATGTGTTCTCTGTGTTTCAGAGTCCATTCCGGCCCTGGAAAACTATAAAATTGTTCAAATCGCCTGCGGTGTGGCCCATTCAATGGCTATGGATGAATGGGGACAGGTTTACACGTGGGGTTCCAATTCGCGTGGCCAGCTCGGCAATGATACCACCAATTACGGACCAAAGCCCGTCAAAGCGCTAGCCACTAAACACATCGTCCAGATTGCAGCTGGACAATATCATTGTCTTGTGCTAACGAACAGTAAGGAAACAGAAATGTCAATTCGTCGAAGGTGAAGCACAATTCACAATTCGGATCTGTTTCAGCTGGCGAATTGTATTCGTGGGGTGCGAATGCTTATGGACAATTAGGCATTGGAGCAGTGAGCGAAATGTCCAATTCACCGATGCTAATAACGTCATTGGCTGGAGTGCCAATAGCATTTATTACTTGTGGTGGAAATCATAGTTTTGCGGTATCAAAGTGAGGAGAACTCATATACCTAATACATCAGGTCTGCCATCCCTCAAAGTGAATCCGCTGAATTGACGATATTGTCGAAAGTCATTTAAAGTCGGGAAAACGGGACATGAAGTCGTACGGTCTATCTTTTTAAATCTCCCGCCGCCATCAGCAAAACAACGAAAAGTATTTGGAACTGTGACAGTACGAAGCAGTGCGGTCCAGAAATTTCTGTGGGCTACTTGTTCCTTTCCACTGACAACGTAGTCTCGGTATTTACTTAAAAGGGCCGTCAGCCTTTCATTGCCTTGAATATAACAGTGGCCTGGAGCCAAAGTCAGAACGACTTCATTGTTTGGTGTTAGTAGTTGAGTGAATTTTCTGAGTGCAGGAGACGAATAGGTTTTTGCAGGGACCTAACGTCCAATGGCCCTCAGAGAGTTCGTACTATCTGCACATCTTTTTTGAATGGCAGGCCTGTCCAGTATAGTAAGACGACTGCTTTATTCATGTTTAAAACCAAAAAAAAATCCTTCCACAGATCCGGCTCAGTCTTCGGATGGGGCAAGAATTTATTCGGTCAACTCGGTGTAAATGACAATATCGATCGACCATATCCGACACATTTGAAAACACTTCGAAGTCTCGGTGTTCGCTATGTAGCTGCCGGTGATGATTTTTCTGTTTTTCTCACATCGGACGGTAAAGCATTTGAAGTGCCTACCTAACAGACCACACTGTTCTCACCCGCTATTCCACATATTCTGATCGTTTCAGGTCAAGTGTTTACATCCGGTGCTGGAACATATGGCCAATTGGGCCATGGCAGTGTTCAAAATGATTATTTACCGCGAATGGTCGTTGAACTGATGGGAACAATTTGCACACAAATATCTACTGGACGACGACATACTCTAACGTTTGTGCCTTCTCGTGGTCGTATTTATGGATTCGGTTTGGGGTGTTCCGGTCAATTGGGAAATCGATCGGCACAAAATTCGTCTGTGCCGCAAGTGGTTGTAGGTACGAACCGCAGCGATCTTCGAACGAATTTCTGTTTTTTTTGTGTTAAATTACTGATTCGTTTACGCAGGTCCATGGGTATCGCCAAGTGGTACGTCTTTAATCGCTAAAGATGCAGAACAACAGTCAACGGTGGTGCATCAAATTTTTTCGGGTGGCGATCATTCATTCGTTTCGACCGTCATTCAAAGCAACAGCAACGAGGCAGTCGATTTCCGGATATACGAGTGAGTGGTTCCTATCAAATCGATCGATGTCGTTTACCATACGAATCGTACCGTTTTTCAGTCCGACCACACAAATTGTATGCTTTTCGGGACAAATAGCCGAGTCCTGTTCGAAAATCAGCAAAGACGAAACGATTGACATGGATCTTATGGCACAAGTGGAAGTTATTTTCAAAAGTCAGGCCTGTTTCAATGCATCGTTCCTCGCCAACAAAACCGGCAACTTCAGTTGTACGCCGAAATCGTCGGGAATCGATGTGACCGCAGCGGAGAAAGCATTTTCGTGCATCGCAAAATTCGAGAATGATACGCTGAAGCAAATCGTAAGTGAAATTTTCGTTGATTTATTTGAGCAGTTTTCGTTCTGGTGAAAATATTTTTCGCTCGTTCGGAGGGATTCTTTTGAAAAACAGTCGACCGAAATCCAACGCAGGGGAATTTTTTACATGTGCCCAGAAGGACAATCGACCCTAGAAGGCAAAACCACTTTCAAAAACTTCCTTCCTACATAATCTCCAGTTACACGAGCCATACAGGGTCGTGTGGGGTGTCATTAGAATGGTAATTGCATGTAGTTCCGGGACATATATCTTATTGGGGTTTAAATTCGTCCACCACTGAGATACCTGCAGTTGAATGTTTCAACCGAAAAAGACTGAAAAACAGAAATTTCGCGATGTATGTCATTAGAGACGTTGAACTTATGTTGGTTCAATAAGACCCTATTTGCCCTGAAAAAAACATAAAATTACCTTTCTGTAAGAAAAGTGTATGTTTTCGGTTTTTGATCACCTCACACTAGCGACACTAGATTCAAAGAATTTTTTTGGCTTCTAAGGTCGAGAACCTTTCTGTGCTCATATAAAAAATTCCACTTGAAAATGCGTCCGATTTCGGTCGGCTGTTTTAAAAATAAGCCTCTCGCCCAAATAGTCTAGTCTTGTAGTCTCGAGAGTAACGGGACAGCGTTCAATCGTGAGTTGGTAATATTTTTTGTTCCAAAGTAGAACGGCTTTAGATAAAAGCATTTCATTTATCTGTGTCTCTCGCTACGATACCTTATAAGCTTTCGATGCTCATATTCGTCAATTTGATGCCTTTGCTGAATTCAAACTTCTGTGAATTTATTGAGATTTGTGATATTTCGGAAATAATTCTTTGTCAGAACCGGTGGTCACTGAATGATCGTTGAAAATTATGCACCTGCAGATAGGGTAGAGTATGTGGGTTGAATTCGCTGAGAATCGGGTACCACCATTTGGCACGTCTTGCAAAAGTTGTAGAATGAATCTGAAGATTTTTATAGCTCTCGTCAGGCGAGATGATGAAAAGTGGTACTTAATCCCGACGTACTCCATGCTGAAGTCCAAACATACGCAGAGTTTTCAAGGCATAATAAGAAGTGATGGTCTATTAGCAATTGTCCAAAAAGTGCACATATTCGTCATGTATGTGGTAGGCGAGTATACTCGAGAGCAATTACAATGACTTTGAATCTCTCACAGACGGTAAACTAGAGTATTCTATCGAGTCTGTTGCTTCGATTGATGCAATCATCTATTATAGATGATCTATATAACAGTGAAATATTAGTGTTAACGTCAGAGCTCATTGTCTGCTTTCATTGTCGCTACAACAAAGCCGTCAAAAAGAGATTGACCAATTATCTAATTCTATTTGTTTGCCATGCGCCTCAGGCAGCTCAAGAATCCACAAAAAGTTTTGATTTTCATCCGTACCGTCGATGGTAGTGGAACATAGTCCATCCAGTCTACAAAGAGAGTTAGCTCAAAACTAGTTGGGGCTGCAATCTGTAGTGATTAAATTTATCATAGCAATAGCACAAAACGTCGGTCTCATGAGTTCAAGGGAAGCTGGTAGAGACACGCTAAAGTTTAAAAAACATGATTTTCAAAAGGTCATAGAGGCCTATGCACTTGAGATATGAAGCTGATGAACAGTGGTAGCAGAAGAGGGACATTACCTTTCCCAATATCCAACAAATTACTTTTGGAGACCGACGTATATCCCGACAGTAGCTTAAAGTTTTTCCCTGATATTTGGTCACAATGGCGAAACTCAGCGCACTGAAACAATTAATTAATTAAACTGGTTAATTATGATATGCTGGCAGTCTCAGCTTTCCATCGATACCACAATTGCTATGACTCATTCATATCAACAGTGTCACCCTGTTGAATGGATAATTGAGTAGAGTCCTTCTTCGACTACCGCCCTGTCCTACAAAGCTTACACTTACATATTCACTAACGAGATCAAACTTCTCTTCTTTCTTTCTCGTCAGATATGGGACGGCGTTACAATCGACCTGATCAACTCACTGAAATCGTCACCAGCCGACATTGAAACGCTACGCATTTACTTAATCTTGCCGCTGTACCACGAATTCGTCAACTCAAAACATTACAAAACGCTGCACTCACCATTCTGCAAAGCCGTACTCGCCCTGACCAAAAATCCGCAAACAATCGTGTTGCGATGGTGGTGCAGCCAGTCGAAGGACTATTACGAACGTTTGGTGGAGATATTCAAGGGCGTCGTTTCGTACATCATTGATTACAATGTAAAAGTGTTTGGTGCGAAGCCACGAATTCAGTACGATGCGTATTTGGAGTTGTCGTTGAATGTGATGAGATTATTGTTTGCGGCCAATACCCAATCGGAGAAGGTGCCTTATAGTGTATTCACCATACCTGAACTGACAGAAAACATAGACTTACGATCGGACTACGTCAGCTGGTTAATGGACAAAAGTGTAAGGGAGAAATTGAGTCGGGAATGCGGACAGTTCACCTAACGAAAATTCGCAAATTTTTCCAGCCAATGAACTTTTACCTCTGCAACTATCCGTTCTTATTCGATGCCAAAGCGAAAACATTGCTGCTGGAAACTGACCAATCCATTCAAATGGGTATGGCGATGCACAATGCAGCAGCCAATTCGGCATTAAGTTCACTACTTCATTTGAATGTCAATGCATCACCGTTTGTGGTGCTACAAGTCTCGCGTTTAAATTTGGTCGAGGATACAATCAAAGAGATCCAACTGTGCAGCAAAGGCGATCTCAAAAAACCATTGAAAGTTAAATTCCACGGCGAGGAGGCTGAAGATGCTGGTTCGTGCTGTTGTGCTCATCGAATTCTTTCCGATTTTCTAGCAAAAAAATTCTTTTCCATTCACAGGTGGTGTCCGGAAAGAGTTCTTCATGCTTTTGCTCAAAGACTTACTGGATCCCAAGTATGGCATGTTCAAGGAATATGAAGACTCACGCGCCATCTGGTTTTCCGACCATTCGTTCGAAGACGATCAAATGTACAATCTGATCGGAACGTTGTGTGGCCTGGCCATCTACAATTTCACGATCATCAATCTGCCGTTTCCGTTGTGTTTGTATAAGAAATTGTTGAACGATGCGGTTGATCTGGCGGATCTACGTGATCTGTCGCCGGTGCTTGCCAATTCGATGCAAAGTATTTTGGACTATCAGGAAAGCGATATGGAGTCGGTGTTCGGGCTGCATTTTGAAATAACACGAGAAATATTCGGCGAAACGCAACAGGTTCTGCTGCGACCGAATGGTGATAAAATTCCAGTTACTCAAGACAACAAGTACACACAATCCGTTTTTGATGTCTTGCCGTGGAGGTTCACTAATTTTTTTCTTCTTCCATCTTGCTCACCCACAGAACCGATTTTGTGACGAGTTACATCGACTACGTAATGAATGTTTCAGTCGAAAAACAATTTGCCGGATTTCGGGACGGTTTTATGAAAGTATGCGGCGGACGCGTCTTAGAACTGTTCCAACCGGCTGAACTGATGGCTGTGGTAATAGGAAATGGCAACTTTCCGTTGCCTTTATTGCGAAAAACATTGTATACAACTCGATTGCTTTTTTAGGTAATAGGAAACGAAGACTACGATTGGCATGCATTAGAATCTGAAGCCGATTACAAAAATGGATATTCGTCCAGCGATCAAGTGGTAGGTTTGATGAATTTAACGTCTCGTCTTGTTTCACTACCAATATTTTCTGCCGCACAGATTCGATGGTTTTGGGAGGTGTTCCACGAGCTGCCACTGAGCGAAAAGAAAAAATTCCTGCTCTATCTGACTGGCAGCGATCGCATTCCCATACAGGGAATGAAGGCCATCAAAATTGTTTTCCAACCGACCAACGACGAAAAGTTTCTTCCAGTCGCCCACACATGCTTTAATCTGTTAGATCTGCCTAGATATGGAACGAAAGAGCGTCTCAAATACAAACTGTGCCAGGCAATTCAACAGACCCAAGGATTTAGTCTGGTTTAACCGGGAAGAACCATTTTTTTCTTGTTTCACGTTATGTTTAGTTGGTTCAATATCATGAATCAGTGAGTGGGGGGATGGGGGTACCAATACCCAATATATCTGTGACACGGAAATTATGAAATAAATTGTTGGTTTTTTCTCATTCGATGGTTTGATTGGACTGACAGTAGTCGAAATCGCAGTCGCTTCAACTGTTACAAAGTAACTCGCGGACGGTGTGGTCATATCACGAATTTTTACTGATCGAATCAATTACGTCGTTTCCACCAAGATTTTTTTTACGAATCTGACTCTGACCTGAAGCTACCAGACCTGAACTTGAAATGTTGGGTTCAGCTGAAAACCCTTCCCATCCAGTTTTTGGTTTCAAACTTTTGGATTGTATTAGCAGAGAGGTTTCTTCAACGGAGATGTTTGCCTTTCGAAAGTAAGAGTTCCATAATTTGACACGAATTTGGTTCAATCATGTACGTTTACTCAGAGGGATTCTTCTGAAAAACGGAAGACCGAAATCGGACGCATTTTCTATTGGAATTTTTTATAAGTACCTAGAAAGGTATTCGACCCCAGAAGCCAAAAACACTTTCAAAAAATTTCTTCGAATCTTGTGTGGCTAGTGTGAGGGGATCGAAAACCGAAAACCAGCACTTTTCTTACAAACATTTCTCCAGTTACACGAGCCGTACAGGATCGTGTGGGGTGTCATTAGAAAGGTAATTACATGTACTTACGGGGCAAATAGGGTCTTATTGGGTTTGAAATTCATCTACACTGAGATATGCACAGTTGAAGATTTCAACCGAAAAAAGACTGAAAACTTACACTTTTCTTACAGAAATTTCTTGAGGTACACTGAGCGTGCATGGTTGTGTGAAGTGTCATTAGAAAGGTAATTGCATGTACTTTCAGGGAAAGTAGAGCTTACGGAAGTTTGGTAGCATCTTCGATTCGATATAAGCACTTAAACATTTCTCATAATTACTCGTAGATGCTTCCAAACCCCAATAAGTCCCTATTTGCCCTGAAAGTGCATGTAATTACCTTTCTAATGACACCTCACACGACCATGTACGTTTCGTGTATCTCGAGAAATTTCTGTAAGAAAAGTGTAAGTTTTCAGTCTTTTTTCGGTTGAAAACTTCAACTGTACATATCTCAGTGTAGATGAATTTTAAACCCAATAAGACCCTATTTGCCCCGGAAGTATATGCAATTACCTTTCTAATGACACCACACACGACCCTGTACGGCTCGTGTAACTGGAGAAATTTTTGTAAGAAAAGTGCTGGTTTTCGGTTTTTGACCTCATACCAGCCACAATAGCTTCGAAGAATTTTTTTGAAAGTGGTTGTGGCTTCCGGGGTCGAATACCTTACTGGGCACATATAAAAAATTCCAATAGAAAATGCGTCCGATTTCGGTCTTCTCTTTTTCAGAATAATCCCTCTCATTAATTGTCTGTTCATTTTGCATTTTGCGATTGTTTCTATAACAGAGCTCGCTTTGATAATCGATTGTTATTCGGCACACATTCTGTTGATTATTATTCAAAGCACATAGATCTCACTTAACATTCAATGTCATATTGGCGCAAAGACAGATTTTGGTTTCTTGTGGTAGCAGTTGTAATCGATGAAACACCGTTGTTAAAAGTGTGCTCGCAGAATAAGCCTTTGATCGCGTAATTTCTTATACACACACGGAATTTTGAAAGCCAACACATTTTCTGTTTCTGTGTTTTACTTGAGTTTCTGATTTCTCCATAAAAAAATACATGCAAAATTCACAAAAAACAGTAAACCACGAAAAAGAATATGTGTCTGTGGTCAAAATTCCGTGAGTGTACCCAAATTCCAAATGTATACCCAAAAAACTGAGTTTGGGGTGAACCAACCTTGGAACACCTCATGCATGCCGAAAGTAACCCAAATCCATCGAAAAATCCGACGGAAGTTAGGAAGTGCCAGAGGAATCATCTGTCATCCCAAACTTTAAGAACCAACCTAGTGGAAGTTAATACTAAATGATCCCCACGATTTTCAACAAGAACGTCATACATCGCAAACATACACACCCATACAAATTGGCTTTTATATGGCAATTGTATGGAGATTTGGGGAGCTCCAACTTCCAAGATATGGGTTTTTTCCAACTTTTGAAAATTCCATTCTTATTTTTGGGCCATTATTAGCCTATAACCAAAATTTCAGGAAAATCTATAGAAACGTTTAGGAGTTGCTGGATCCACTTTCCACAGGAACTAACTGACTAACTAATTAGGCGATTTAAATACCCTCTCTAGCAACCAAACTAGGAAAATTAAGGAGGTCAAACTGTGCAGTGTATTCTGTCATAGAAAATTTTACACTTTTAAAGATAAATTAAATGAAGTATGAGCAGCGATGTCATTTTCGAAAATGAATAATCTGTGATTGTGACGTGTTTTTTGTGTATTGCTCCGTTATGAAATGAAATAAATTTTAAAATTTGTCTATTTCGTGTGACGTTGATATTGCCTTAAAAAAGAGTGCGGCAACTCTATTACTAAAAAAAGGCAGTGTCACATTTGTCAAAATAAGATGGTATTTTGACTGCGTCAAAACGAAGTTTAGTTGCTAGAGATGATACTGGCGATTTGCATTATCTGAAAATTCGAGATTTTGCTTATTTTCACACAAAAATCAATATTTCGAAGTTCAATATCTCGGCCAATATTGGATATTCCAGATATTTTAGTTTGTAGCCAATGGAGAGAAGTTAAAACTTGCTGTAAATATGCTCCGCCGTCACGAAAAAAAATAAAACTTTTTTGGTAGTGGACTTGCGTCACGCCCGCTGCAGTGACGTGCGGGCATGATGTACGATAGGTATTAGCAGGTGTAATTGATGTTGACAGTTTTATATGTGAAAGTAAATAATATGGAGAATTCAAAAGATAAATACAGTGCGCATACAACTATGCCTGGATGAGTTGTTTGGATCTGAGGTATAGTTACGGGCGTAAAATATGTACTATTAACGGCGACATTGAAGGAATATAGGCCACCTTGTCCAAGTAGAAGAATGATAGAGCGCCGAGCTCGTTATACAGCAACTGTTGTGATGAGCTTAGGTCTCGTCTTAGGCACAAAGTTGCTGCCACAATGCACTTCAATCAAAAACGCTTCGAGTGCCAGCTGCCTAATGGATGGATATGTACTATCCAGTTTCAGTACTCTATTTTGAGTGTGTTGAAGCCACATGTGTTTGAATTTATATTTGTTTCGATTTTCAGTTTTTTTAGTTCAAATAACTTTTGCTAAATTTTATAACTTATGTCTGTCGAACCTGTCGAAGCAGTTAATCGCCAATTTTATACGTATAATATAATCAACGGCATTGAGATTCATTTAACGATTAAGGTGATGCGGTCTCTGGATAGTACGATATTTTCGTGTGTGTACGATGTAGCATGGTCGAACAGTGACCAAGATTTGTTCGATAAGATTTCCGTCGCAATGACCGTGTTCGTAATGGGTTCGCTTGTATTAAATTTGGTCGGACCAGTTCGATATGGAAAATCAGCGTCGTTTATTTCGACGCATCCGAATTACCTAAATTACAATCTAACTTCGAAATTTGTGTGGAGGGTGGGTAACTATTATAGTCGTGGAGTCGAGATTTTGTATACTAATGAGTGGTTGTCTTCAGTATGGCTTCATAGCCACAATTCTTGTGCCACTTCTGATGGTCTTCGTCACCCCATGTTCGAAAATTGGAAACTTTTGTAATGCTGCTGGCCTGACGATTGATTGCCTACATTATTTTAATCGGTAAGCCTTCAATGAATGCACTGATAAAAAAATTTCGTAAACATACGTCCAGTATGTATGAAATGGCTGGCAGACAGCTTCATTTCTGCCTTAATTCGGATATGTATATTCCAACGTCTGACATGTATATCGTACATGTTCGACGTATTTAAACATACGAGTGACACAAATAGTCACGTACAGTATGTATGATTATACGTCGGACATGTACGATATACATGTCAGACGTTGGAATACACATATCCGAAGTAAGGCAGAAATGAAGCTGTCTGCCAATCATTTCATACATACTGGACGTATGTTGACAAATTTTTTTTTATCAGTGTGCTTCATAAAATCGCGATTGCCACCTCACGCTTTCCTTCATAATGCCAGGACAATTATTTATCCGTCGAAAATCTCGCCGAAAGCTACGCCTCAAACTCTGTGGTTCTTCCTGCTAATGGTTCTGATAACAACGCTACATGGATTCATCCAATCACATCATTTACTGAACGTTCACACTTCAAGCGTTACCTCTTTGACCTATTTGGGTAAGTACAGTTTTTACGACCACTGTTTTTTAGCACACCATAGTTGGTGGCAGATAATGTGTAAGGCGGGAAAAATGTTGGCACAGTTGCGTGACCAATTCCTTCTGATTATCAGGCATATTGCTCTACATCGTCGGTGCATCAATTAATTCCTACCACGATAATCTACTCATTAATTTGAGGAACACATCGACCACAGCAGGTAGATTGGACAGCAGCTCCAATTACAAAATTCCTACAGGAGGCATTTTCGAATACGTTTCGTGTGCCAACTATCTCGGCGAATTGATGGAATGGTGGGGTTATTTCATGGTGACGAAAGGTTATCCGCAGGTAGTGTATGATGCTAATGAATGGGTTGGTTGAGGCTTGGAAGGATGTTATTGCAATTATGTTTTCAGTTCCTGTTCGCAATATTTGCGACTGCATTTTTGGGATGTCGGTCCAGATTTGCTCACAAATTCTACAAGGACAAGTTTGGTGGTGAGTATCCGGACCACAGGAAAGCGATAATTCCATTTATTTACTGATGAGAGGTGTATTGTATTGATCTGGATTGTAAGGAACTCTGGTACGGTCGGGGAAATTTTGTTGCTTTTTATTTACAAATTCACGCCATAGTATGTCTCTCAGAATATGAATTTTAAGTAAACGAATGATTAAAAAATGAACCGAAAAATACATTTCAACGCTTGAGAATATTAATGCTTTGTAATTTAGACTCACGTTCCATTTTGAATTGGGTAGTGCAAGTAGTGCACCCATGTAGTGAATTGTCATCACTACTCACTGGCCTCGTCGATAACAGGGAACATTTTGCAATTCCGAGCATCTTCGTTTCCAGAAAATTATCTGTGCGTTGTCATGGAAAGAAAAGATCGGAAGTAAGTCAAGATCGAACAACTCACATCGATTCTGCTTTCAACTTATTTAAGAAAGAAATGCAATCAGCTTCAGACAATCGTGACCTTTAGTGAACACGCAACGTTTCAGCACTCGCGCACTCTTCAGTACTTTCGACAACATCTCATACTCAACAAATCTTAAAACTCCTGAATCGTCCAAACAAAGTTTTTTTCATTCCTGATCACAATGGAGTCCTACTCTATCAGAACATACTGCTATTTTTGGGTAAGGTAGTTTTGGCATACCCTTCCCAGTTTTGGATATTTGATTTCAACGGAAATTTTTCTTTAGCGAAAGTAAGTTCTTCATGATTTGTTATGAATTCAATTCAATCACGTAAGTTCATTCAGTAATCTTCGGTTTATTTAACAATAAATTGCCGCGAAGATTATACATATCAGCATGCAATGTACACAGTTCATTACACCAACACAGTCTTTTATAATAATTAAGAGTCAATCTGCGAAAACTTCGAACAATTTCAAACTCCAAATCCTTCCGGGCTGTTTGAAAGTGGTCAACGTCTAAAGTATGATTATAATTGAATAAAAACTTAATACAAAGCCGGACCAGCCACACTGGGAAGTCGGGAGTTTTCCGATTGGTATTTCGGATTTTTTTTGGCGCTAGGTTTATGATGTCATGAATGGACTATTCGGAATAGTAGAGGTCCAACGGCATCAATATCTTTCAAGGTTTAGTTTTTTTCTTGTAAACACTTCGAGAAGTTTGTAATTTGTTCCTCTCAGAATGCCTACTGCACCGCTCCAATGAACATTTTCGAGAATTTTAAAAGACCAACGTAGGCTTCTCTAATACCTACCAGCGCCAAAATTTCAAATAAGCCCGTTTTTTATTGTCAGAGATTTAAATTAAAAACGAGTTTGACCTTTCCAATGGCACTGGGTTAGGTGCAGACCAATTTTTGACCAGTTGCAACATGAAAACAAAATGGTTTCAAGACCAAATTTGACCTGTAGATTACTGAGAGGAATCCTTTTAAACATTTAGTGCCTGAATTTTAAAAATCGACGATGGCTTGTTTTTGTGTTTCACACAACTTGTTCGACGTTTTCGCAAAATGACTCTTAATACTTCTATATGGAAGTGGATCATTGCAATTCGTTCGTGCTGCAACTATAATGTTAAAGCGTTGCTTGTTCGCGATAAATATGTAAACTAAAAGGTCAAGTACCTCATTCATATTTATGTCAATAAATTACTGAACCTACCACCTACTACACTTTCATGTTCATTAATATTCTCTTTATATACTTCATTGTAAAACAGTGTTATCGTGAATTCTTTTGTTTACATATTACTTTATGCAACGCACTTCAAGCAAAAGTGATCATAGTAGTCAGCTGCAGAAAGTACTCTATTTTACATGAAAAATTTTTTACAGTGTTTTACAGCTGTGTGACAGACTGTCAAGTTTCAGAGTACAACTCATGCTTGAAGTGCGTTGCTTCATCCAATTCTGGGCCTTACCCACCACACAGTATTTCTTTTGCCGCTATTTGCACTCACTGTGTGCTAATAGAATTTCTTATAGGCACTCGATCTCTAAAGCTTGTAAGAAAACTAGGAAAAAACCAAGTCTCGTTTACATGCTTCTACACCGAAAACCATTCATTTCATCAATGAGGCACTTTTTTGGATGCCCTCAGTATGTAAAATGTAGGACGTAACTCGGACGAAAAATAAAAAGCGACGTTTTCGCGTGAAGTTTGTTGATCCGAGGCGAAACCGACTGTTTAACTTTTCCATTCTTGTGACGTAAATTTCTATTGTTTACTTTTAAATACTCAATGAAAAGTAAACCATTAGGAGAGTCGAGAGTCCTTCATAATCTTCTGCTGGAAAATCATCATAAAATTAAAATCGAGAAACAGAACTCAATCCGTGCCGTTTCACCATACAAGTTTTCACGTATGGAAGTTACATCTGTTTCTGTTATTTACAATATTCTTACATACAATGAATTTCTCCACACTACGACGTCGGTAAGACCGGTCTGGCTTCAATTTATTCATATTAAAACTGTTATGAAGGTCTAATTCACATACAGTTCATTCGTTCCGTTGTTTGCATTGCATTACAGGTTGCCAAGAGGTTGGTTGTCCAACAGGTTCAGCATCCGATGTAGTGATAACATTCTGTCCAACTGTGTGTTCATGGGTTGTTATCGTTTGCACCTTTATTTTTTGTCGTTTCGTTACTTATGATAGAATGCACAGCTCTGTAGCAGTGCTGTGTAGAATGATATCGTGGTGAAGACAGTGTTACGGTCTTAAAACAGTACATCGCATAGCATATCATCAGTTTTTTCGTAGTATCTTCAGCAAGAAACTTGCAATAATTCAGCCTTTAGCCGAAGTGAAAATAAAAGGTTCAAATTTTGAAAACAAACAACGCGCTTCAAGCATGAGTGGTACTCTAAATAGGCTACTGAAACTGGACAGTGCATCGAACAAATTTTGGCACTGCACTTTTGCTTGAAGTGCGTTGAAACAAACAAAGAAACGAAGAGCATTTATTTCACCTGCGAAATTTTGGTAAGAAATAGTTCCAAAGTTGAATGGTTCCTGATGTACTCGGAAAACACCCTTTAGTCATGAATTCTCTTCCCACTTTTGGGGAATTTTGGGTCTGGCTATGACACCGATGTGATGGAAAGAATACATGACTGGTTGATGTGCCATACTTAACCTATCACATACGGTTATTCATCTGTTATCGATAACGACGACAAAAATAATGACAAGCTCTGGTGTAGTGCCCCTTACTATATTAAGTAAGAGAGAAGTAAGTTCTCTCTCTTTAGTATAAGAACCATGAATATGTTACTTAAGTGAATAAAGAATCATTCCATATTATATCGTCAAGCAGTGCGTTTCACTTAATACAACACTCCCGTTAAGACTATATATACCAACTATATATATACATGGCGACCGTGACAGTGATATAAAAAAAAAAAAACGATAAGTGGTCGGGTTAGTGAAACCGTTGTACTGCAAAGTAAATAATTATTAATAAAGTGAATCATTAAATGAATAAATTATGGGCACATCTGACTCAAAGCCGCAAACCGCCACAACGGATGGTACTAACAGTAATACTGATGTTAATAGTGTCAATATAATTCAAGAATTTTCCGAACACAAAACCAGCACTGGCATTTGTTTATTAATAATAGTGGTACTATTGGCAATTCACTTTATCTATAAATTTTACACGTTACATAAAAAGTGTATCGTAAAGCGTGAGAGACAAGTACGCCAAATTTGAATATTGAATATAAAAACAGAAAAATAAACCACGAACAATATTTGACGGGATTTGAAAAATAAATGAACAAATAACATTACTGGAATTGATGGACATCCAAGAGCACAGGCACGAAAATTCGTACAAATTTGGTCCGTGGGGTCCGTGGAAAACAGGAGAACATTGCTAAGTCAACAGCGAAGGCACAGAAAATCATAGATCGCACAGGCGCGTAAGGTCGTACAAAATTTGGCCCTGGGTAAACAGATACACATAGCAACAGGTATGAGTTATGGAAATTAAAATTTGATTTTTTTTTATAAGAAAATGTTTTAAATTTTGAAGTTTTTATATGTAACGACACGCGATTGAAAATTATATTTTATGCTTACGTTTTAAAATCGATGTTATATGAGAACGATTGTTTATTTTGCGACAGGATGTTGAAATATTAAATACGACGAAAAGTTGTTCTAATTAAAAAGAAAGAAAAAATATTTTTTTCTGATGTCAGCGAATTTAACACGCGCAGTTTTGAAATTCTTTACACGCGCAGTTTTGGAATTATTTTTTTTCGCTTACAATCGGTATTTGGTATTATTTTATGAAAGAAATACGATACTAAGTTTGGGACAGGATGTATAAATTTTGAAAATAATTGCAACATTGTGATTGATAAAGCAAACAAAGCGTATTTAATGGTACGAAATGGAAACGTTTGAATCAAAGCCTTTATTTGATTTAACGGAATTTTTAATTGTTTATTTTTCAATTTTATTTTTCTTGATGGTCTTGTCATTGGTTTTAATTTGGTTTTATTGTCAAGCCCGAACGAATAGATTCATTTGATGTGTTTATATTGTTGGAAATCTGGTGAAGTTGATACGAATAAGTATTTTTTATTTGGCAAAGTATGACTACATGGACACAATTAAGTACTAAATTAGACGAACACAGAATAGAATTTGAAAGAATTTATAAATGCCTGAGTGTTTCAATTAAAAGGAAAATTCAACGTGAAACTTTCGATAAACATTTACAAGACATTATTGAAGTATATAACGCTGCGACAAAGTTGATAAGAACGCACGATCTGCAAGAAGACCATTTGACTTATTGTACGGAATTTCACACAAAAATTAGAGATCGTCTTCTCAAATTGTTTGGAACTTTGAAAGTACACATTGTAGTACCCCCCGGAGTAAAAGAAATTGACCCAAAAGTACTTGATAAAGGTGATTCAGACTCAGATTCAGAAATGGTACAATCAGCTGAAGAGTTTCTTGCCTTGGCAGGAAAAACTATCTCTAGGAATTATGCAGGTGACCCATTAGCCCTTACAGCTTTCATAAACTCTATCAAACTTCTCGAGAAGATGGCAGGTACGACGCACGTTACCCTTTTGATAACATATTTAATGACTAAATTGGAAGATAAGGCTATGGAATCAGTCCCTGAAGATCCACAAACTATTCAAGAAATAATTGATGGACTTAAAGTAGGCATTAAACCTGAGACGTCTAAAGTAGTAAAGAGTAGGTTACAGGCTTTGAAGTTTGACAGATTCAAGGTTCAAGACTTTGCCCTTGAAGCGACGAAATTGAGTGAAGCACTCCAAAGAGCTTTAGTGTTGGAAGGTGTTGGTAAGGTCAAAGCACGAGAAATGTGTGTAGATGAAACTATTGACATGTGTCGGGCGAATGCTCGAAGTGATCTGATTAAAGCCGTATTATCAGCGTCTCAATACAATGATCCTGATGAAGTAGTTGCTAAACTGATTTTAGAATCGTCTACCGAAAAGCAGGAAAAGCAAGTGTTAGCATACAAGGCACAGTTTAGAGGTAAACGGGGAAAAGGTAGAGGCCGTGGTGGTTACGGTAATTACGGTAATAATTATGGAAACTATAATAAATGGAATGGTGGAAATAATAATTACCATCAAAACGGCAATGGTCGAGGTAATAATGGTAGAGGAAGATCCTGGAATCGTGGCCGTGGTCGTGGTCGCGGAAGTTATCAGAATTATCAAAATTATCCGAATCACTCAGTTAGAATAGTCGAGGCTTTGGGAAACGAGGAAGCCCCTCAGCGATACCAGCAGCTGGGGGAAACAACAGCAATGATGCCGTATCAGTCTCAATAGTCCAAAGGAAGGTTCTATCTATGAACCCAAACTACTCAGATTTTATAGTTTTGAGTAGTTCGATTTCAAATAAACAATGCACATTCCTAATTGACACGCAGGCGGACATAACTCTCTTAAAAATTTGCGCAGTCCGCCCAAGAGCGCTATTAGATGTAGAAAATTTGATTGACATAACAGGAATAACGGAAGATCCCATAACGACTTTGGGTTGTACGAATGCGACGTTGGGTAATGACGATTTTAGAGTAAATTTTCCAGTACATGTAGTACCAAATGAATTCAATATTCCGTCAGATGGGATCCTAGGTAAAGACTTCATGAAACATTTTAGATGCAATATAAATTACGGAGATATGACGTTTAGATTTACATTAAACGAACAAATGATTACGGTACCAATAAGGGAAGGTCCCGAAGTAAATACGATAGTTTTACCCGCGAGAAGTGAGGTAATTAGACAATTCAATTTGAAAAAAGAAGTGTTAGAACCCCAGTGGGTCGATTCTTGGGAAATTAGTGCAGGAGTCTTCACAGCTCGCACAATAATTAGCTCAGCTCAGCCGTTGATCCGAATTCTCAATACTACGGATAAAGTACAAATAATGAAAAATGACCGTCTACCAATTCAGAAGTTGTCAGATTATAAGGTTTACACAACGAAAAAGGAAATCTCTTCTAAAGAAAGGACAGAAACTTTACTGAAAATTTTAGAAAACAAAGTTCCTAGTTACGCTAAAGAACAGCTTTTCCCGTTGATAGAAGAATATGCGGACGTTTTCGCATTAGAAACTGACAAGATGACCACAAACAATTTTTATGAGCAAAAATTAAGGTTAAAAGATGACACACCGGTTTATATAAAAAATTACCGTACACCGCACAGCCAGATTAATGAAATAGAAGCTCAGGTGAATGAATTTTTAAAAAATGACTTAATAGAACCAAGCGCATCCGAGTATAATAGCCCTTTGATTTTAGTCCCGAAACCCCCTTTGAATGGTAAAAATTAATAAATTATAAGCAATGGTTAGTTTTAAGACTAAGAAAAGTTTAACTTTCAAAAGGAAATAAATAATGTACGAAATAAATAATAATACGATTGGCATACACCAATCTAGCCGAAGAGGGATGGTGTAGTGCCCCTTACTATATTAAGTAAGAGAGAAGTAAGTTCTCTCTCTTTAGTATAAGAACCATGAATATGTTACTTAAGTGAATAAAGAATCATTCCATATTATATCGTCAAGCAGTGCGTTTCACTTAATACAACACTCCCGTTAAGACTATATATACCAACTATATATATACACTGGGTAATATGGTTATGTAGTAAAATACATGTTAAAAAATTGAAGTACAAGATTTGAACTCAACCAATTAAAAATACTTCGATCGATGGAAGTAATAGACCCGATAATAATACTGGTCATGTGCTTGCCGTCTGTAACAGGTTGTTAAATGTCGATTTGATAATAAACGTTTTCTCAACTCAGTGACGAAAAGTGAAACTTCTGTTGGGGAAAATGTTGTATGCAACTCGGTGATAAATGTTAGGCACATGATGCCTAAAAAAGCATTTAGTACTTGATGGCATAACTAATTTACAACGCATTCCTGCCATGGTACTAGAATTTTAAAGTCACTCCGCCACTCGCTAACACTCTTTTTTTCATATTAAGTTATGTCCCAGAAGATTTTTTCCATCAAGATTTGTGTATATCCATAAATATATCAAGATTTGAGTCTTCAAGTCAAATTTTTCTAAGGAAGACGCGGCCCCCACTGCGTCACAGCTGGCTTCGGCACTGATTTACATTGCAAGTGTGGTGTATAGTAGTTACTTGATCACAAATTGCGTTCAGTTGGAAGAAAGAAACAAGTTGGTATATATATGTGGTGTAAATGTGATTTTAGATTGTTTTTCAATGAAAATTTTGAATTTTATGCTTTGTTTTTAAGCCGAAAGGAATTCGCTCTCTAAATTACAAAAAACATTGTATGAAACACGATTCGTGTACTCGCCTTCGCCTCGGTTTGGTTCTTAGTGTGGCCGGTCAGGTTAAATAAAAAATTTAGTGCAATTTAAAATAAAGAAAAGAGTTTTAAGTGATTAAGCCTAAGTGTGATTCTTGTTTCATTTATAACTATCATATCAGTGCGCGATTTGATAATCAATTATTATTCGTCGTTGATTATTTAATATGCCAAACGCATAGGTATGTACGTCTGATCTTGACACAGAGACAAAGATAGACTTTGGTTTGACCGTTTCTTGTGTAACTGTTGTTGTAATCAGTATAACACCGTTTATTGAAGTGTGCTCACCAGATAATGGAACTTGACCCGTGATCGTTTAAGTTCTCTTGATAGAAATTGCATGGAACTATACCGCTACTTAATGAGTGTGCCTTCAATTTGTTAAACTCGATAATCGATAGTGATTAAAGTTTGTGTTCTTTTGCAGTGAATCACAATTGTAGCTCGTACGTAAAGTTTAATCATTGCTGCGTCAGTCAGACTTATTTTTACAGCAATTCACGATGCGATCGCTGGATAGTACGATATTTTCCTGGGTGTATGATGTAGCTTGGTCGGACAGTGACCAAGATTTGTTCGATAAAATTTCCGTTGCAATGACCGTGTTCGTACTGGGTTCGTTTGTATTAAATTTGGTCGGACCAGTTCGATATGGAAAATCGGCAAGGCCTATTTCGAAGCATCCGAATTACCTAAATTACAAATTAACTTCGAGATTTGTGTGGAGGGTCGGTAAATATACAGTCGTGGAGTCGAGATTTTGTATACTAATGAGAGGTTGTCTTCAGTATGGCTTCATAGCCACGATTCTTGTGCCACTTATGATGGTCTTCGCCACACCATGTTCGAAAATTGGAAACTTTTGTAATGCTGCTGGCCTGACGATTCATTGCCTACATTATTTTAATCGGTAAGCCTTGAATCAATGCCTCATAAAATTGCCATTTCCACCTCATGCTTTCCTTCATCATGCCAGGACAATCATTTATCCGTCGAAAATCTCGCCGAAAGCTACTCCTCAAACTTTGTGGTTCTTTCTTCTAATGGTTCTGATTACAACGCTGCATGGATTCATCCAATCACATCATTTACTAAACGTTCACACTGCAAGCGTTACCTCTGTGACCTATTTGGGTAAGTACAGTTTTTGCGACCACTGTTACTTGACACACTATAGCTGGTGGCAGATTAAGGTTCAAGGCGGGAAAAAGTTCGACGAGTGAGTGAAGACTGGTGGTGGTTACAACTAGGTGGGAAAACAAACCCATTGCCTGCCTGCCCGAACATTCGAAATTGCTGATAAATTAATCGACACTCACCCTGCTCCTATATAATGACTTGAATCATGTAACAGTTGCGTGACCAATTTCTTTTAAATTTCAGGCATATTACTCTACATCGTCGGTGCGGCAATTAATTCCTACCACGACAATCTACTCCTTAACTTGAGGAACACATCAACCACATCAGATAGATCGGACAGCAGCTCCAATTACAAAATTCCTACAGGAGGCATTTTCGAATACGTTTCGTGTGCCAACTATCTCGGCGAATTGATGGAATGGTGGGGTTATTTCATGGTGACGAAAGGTTATCCGCAGGTAGTGTATGATGCTTATGAATGGGTTGGTTGAGGCTTGGAAGGGTGTTATTGAAATTGTGTTTTCAGTTCCTGTTCGCAATATTTGCGACTGCATTTTTGGGATGTCGGTCCAGATTTGCTCACAAATTCTACAAGGACAAGTTTGGTGGTGAGTATCCGGACCACAGGAAAGCGATAATTCCATTTATTTACTGATGAGAGGTGTATTGTATTGATCTGGATTGTAAGGAACGCTGGTAATATACACGACACGGTCGGGGAAATTTTGTTTCTTTTCATTTACAAATTGTCAGGAATGGAGCTGCGTCTGACTCTCAAATTACAAGCAACGCATATCTGCAACTAAACACTGGAACTCATCCCTCCTACTCACTGGCTTTGTCGATAACAGGAACATTTTGCAATTCCGAGCATCTGCGTTTCCAGAAAATTATCTGTGCGCTTCAAAGTTTCAACTATGGAATCGACAGCCTTACTATCGGTTTTCCTACCTACTAGTCCTACCTCAGACGTGCCAGTGTTTCGCGACATACAGTTTTTACGCATGGTCATCTCGATTTGTAGCATCGAAACTTTGTCCAATGCCGAAGATCGTGACAATAATTCGAGGTTTTAATTTGATTTAATTTTTCAATTGCCCGTTCGACCCTGCTACCTTCGATACCAGTGCCTTTTATAAGGATTTTTCACTGGGGTGCACAACTTTCCGAAGGGCCCAATTTTTTTCTCGAAAGGGCCCTCACAAAAAAGCCGACGTTTATCATAAAATTTACATTTTTTGTTTTCTGTTTCCGGCACCTCTTCAGCGCCCTGGGCTTCGTATTACAGCTACCATTTCCAGCACCCCATTTCTTATTCCCAGCGCCCTTGGCTTAGCACATAGGCTAAGCCGGCACTGTCGTTAACAGCTGTGAAGGTAGGTCAGACCTCCCACTGAATTTTTCGGACAATTTTCATTAAAATTTCAGACATTTTCTACGAAGATTTCGGACTAATAGTGCGCTTGGGTATGGGTAATTGGTGGGCATAATTTGATAATCGATAGCAAATTCAATCGGACGCGATGATTTTTATTTGAGTCGTTGTTTCTAACGTGATTTGAAGGGTCGCATCATTGGTCGATGTATGCGCCGAGGTGCGCTTTGTGAATTCGAATAATGAAACTTTTGGATTACAGCGAATGAAAATTTTGAATCGCAGCGCAAAGTTTTAAGAAACGATGTGGCAGTGACAATTAAGTTCACTGGACGGATTTATAAAAAGTGGGGTGCACTGGGGTGCACTGGGGTGCATTTATCAAAAGTGTGGTGCACTGATAGGGGACTGGGGTGCACTTTTCCTCCGACTTTGTATGTTAAAAAAGGCTCTGTTCGATACCATTCCTTTGGAAGCGTTCTGTCCTTTTCCTTCTTTCCAATTCTTATTCTACACTTTAAGACGTTCCACAATGCGACGTAACGAAAAAATTGTCTGTTCCATTTGACCTGTCGAATGGTTACTGTTGCTGGTAGGCTTTTGGCAGTTTTCCTTTCAACGCCAAAATGTAACTGAAAAACACAAAGAATTTTATGGTTTCCAACATCTTCGTGTAATTCAGGAAGCTGGACATTGTCGACTCACTCTTCTAAATTTTTAATCTGTCTTTTCGTCATATTGCCTCTAAAATTCAGATGCCGCCAAGATTATATTCGCTTTCCGAATTTCGCATACAGTGTAGGATTGTAGAATATCTATGTTGTCATTACCTGTCCAACGTTGGTGCTTCTTCTTGGACAACAGCGGCGTGATAGTCCAAGAAGAACCATCAACATTTTCTACTAATGGCAAAGAATCAACACTCAGCATTACCTGTCCAACGGCATCAATATCTTCCTAGTCATGGACAGTAGTTTTTTTTTTGTAAACACTTCGAGAACTAGCTACAGTCACGGCAGAGTAAAATAAACCAGGCAGGAGCGGTTCATTTTCGAAACGTCAAGTAAGGGACTTAATACGCTGTAATCAAATTTTTATGTCCTCCGGGTGGGTGATAGACCATACCTGTTTTACACTTTCATTGCGAAAATGAACTCAAATGAACACTGACATAAATTGAAAAATTTTATTCGAAAAAGGACAACTAGATTATTCAGGTTCCTTGTCAAACGTCCACTCCTGCCTGGTTAACTTTACTCTGTCGTGCTACTGTGCATACACACACTAGTCGTAAAAGCCCACTCTTTCTTATATTTTCATCTGCGAATTCCTACTGCAGCATGGTATGACCATTCCTCATTTCCTTCTGTGGATGTCATTTATGGACGTTCCCATGCTACCATTTTTAAATTAATTGAACGCAGCAATCGCATACCAGCATTTCTTTTATTCGAACAAAGTATTGTAAAGTCAAAGGTAAAAGACACATTACTTGTAACCTATTATTCCACAAGCAATGCGACCCCCTGCGTTTCCTGTTGTCAGTGAATCTTCTACACCACCTTTTCCCAAATCATCTCTGTCCTTGTGAACGACCAGACCCCGTCCAATAATACTTTGTTGTCCACTCAATGTTATACGGTCATCAAGAATAGTCATGCTACATGTGCCATCAGCATTTGCTACTATATTCCCTAAGTCACCTATATGACGAATTTTATCTGTTTGTGCACCGTGATTATGCTTCGGAAATTTAAAATAAAATCAGAAAAAAATATTTATTTATTAAGATTTGATCTACTTCGTCCGGATTATAGTGGGATTTCATTGTCGCACATCCTCCAGATATATCACCTTTCTCGTGTACATGAAATCCTTTTTTTTGAATACACTTAAGTCAGTAGATGTTCAATGTTCACAATTTAAAACCTACCATGTTCACCAGCAGTAAGTCCGGCGAGGGAAATTTGTATTGTTACTGGTCCCGAGCACGAAGTTTGAGTGAAAATAACAGTACCTTTAACATCCGAAGAATCCAGAACGGCTATAGCTGTAGCTGGTTCATTTTTACTTATTTGACAATTTTTCTAGATTTTTTTTAAAATAAAAGATGAGGAAAGTTTAACCTGGGTGTGTGACTTTCATGGGTGTAATAGTTGATTATTATTTGCTACTGTTACACCCGTGCCGGACAGGTAACTATGTGGGCACGTGTGACTCTCACATACTTTAAAAAAAATCTTAAGCCAAAGTTACGTCAATTTGGATTTTTTAATCATTACTTACACCGTCAAAAAATTGACAGATAGACGACAAAAAGCCAGCATAAGTTTCCTGTTGAGCAAAAATTATAAAATCAATTCCATGAGTTTTCTATGAATAATAATTGAACTACTCTCTGAGTGCTGGTTAGGGTGATCAGCAACAACGAAAATATTACTTTCATTTTAATATCTTTACTTTGTAAACTTTATGTTTATTACGTTCTACGTGCCAAAAGTTTAAATCTCGATACTTCTATTTCCAGTCGCCCTTATATATATATATACAGCCTTGAAACGATATGTTAGCGGTTAAATCCATCACGATATTTCATGACCAACTGATATATTCAATTGCAGTTGAAGTCACGAATTTCACCAATCGGCATAAGCGATAATTATTTGAGTAATCGAATATCGACAATATTTATCAATAATAATGCCCTACACGTCAAAATACCAATCTTGGCAACAGGTAATATCGTTTTTGAGACGATACTATCGTCCAAAAAACGATATTATCGTTTTTTTGGAGGATACTATCGTCTAAAAACGATATTATTGTTTTTTAGACGATAGTATCGCTTTTTAGACGATAGTATCGTCCAAAAAAACGATAATATCGTTCCTGACGATATTGACGGTGTGTAAATGTCCTGCCACCATTGTCCCGATAACAACTTTATTCAAAGTGCAATCCAATCCTCCAAAAGATAAAACGTTGAAGCTTTGAAGGTTATTTATTGTTGAAGGAATGGAATAGTTCCCAGTTTTTAGAAATTTCCTCGAAAGCAAATGAATTATTTGTCTTTCAAAATTACATGTTTAAAGAGCGAACGTGTGCGTATCTAAAATACCTACCAACGACTATAATAATTTCAGTCAGATAAGTTCGTTTCTTATTGCCAGATTTATAACAACTTGCTATCTAAAAGTTAAAAACGATTTTGACCTTCCCAGTGCAGACCAATCGCCGACTGGCTTTGGTAGTGAGTATCCGGACCACAGGAAAACGATAATTCCATTTATTTACCGATGAGACGTGTATTTTGTAAGCAACGCTGGTAGTATACACGGGTAAATTTTGTTTCTTTTTATTTACAAATTGTAAGTGATGGATCTGTGTCCGACCCCACTCTCAAATTACAGTCCACGCAAATCTGCAACTAAACTCTGGAACTCATCCCTCCTACTCACTGGCTTCGTCGATAACAGGAACATTTTGCAATTCCGAGCATCTTCGTTTCCAGAAAATTATCTGTGCGTTACCATTGGAGGGAAAGGTCGAAAGTGAGTCAAGACCAAACCATTCTTAAACTAATAGGCAACACACATACCTGTTCTCTAAAGTTTTTCTCTTTTGCTGCCGCACGAGATAAGAGAATTTTCGCTTTCTCAAGCAGTTGCGTTTTTTTGATCAATTTCTCTTTCAAAGTTTCAACTGTAGAATCGACGGCCTGAAATTCGGTCAGGTCAGTCAGGGCTTTCCTATAGGGTTTTTTTTAACTAGTCTTACCTCAGACGTTCCAGCGTTTCGTGACTTACAGTTTTTGCACAGTCCGGTACGCATATCCAGCTCGATTTGTAGCGTTGAAACTTTGTCCAATGCCTCGGAATACGATTGCTGAATTTTATCGAGTTCCTGTCGGAGCTTAGTGGTGTTGTCCTAGAAGATCGTGACAATAATTCGAGGTTTTAATTTGATTCAATTTTTCAATTGCCCGTTCGATCCTGTTACCTTCGATACCGTTCCCTTGGAAGCGTTCTGTCCTTTTCCTTCTTTCAAATTCTTATTCTCCACTTTAAGACGTTCCACAATGCGACGTAACGAAAGAATTGTCTGTTCCATTTGACCTGTCGAATTGTTACTGTTGCTGGTAGGTTTATGGGTGGAGCTCAACGATTGGGCCAGTTCTCCTTTCAACGCCAAAATGTAGCTGAAAAACACCAAAAATGTTATGGCTCTTTCCAACATCTTCGAATGATTGAAGCTGGACATTGTGGACTCACTCTTCTAAATGTTTAATCTGTCTCTTCGTACGTTCACTGTTATCATCCTGTTTGAGCATGTCATAGTCCAACTGTAGTTGAAGATTCCTCGCCTCTAAACGTACGTTTTGCGCTTCGCAAGCGGACAGTTTTTCGTGCAATTTCTCAATTTCGGATGTAACGGCATTGCTTCCCTTACCCTCCAGTTCCATGGCAACAATTTTACGTTGTTGCATTTCGATTCGTGACTTCAACGCATCAAGTAGCTCCTGATTATTATCGGATATGTCCAGTCGCTTATCCCGCATCGAACTACCATCTCCATAATCGCTCGTCTGGCATGATTCGGGACTTTCAGCTGGCGTATACTTGCTTGAGTGTAAATTCGGACACGATGGTGCCAAGCAATATGATTTTTTGCCAGCTCGTAGTCGATTTTCGAGCAGATTCTTTTCCCGTTCCAATCGGGCGATCGTTGTTTTGGCAGTGCTGAAATGTGAATTTAATTTCTCCAGTTCCCGTTCGCGTTCTGCCAGCTTGATTTTCAGATTGTCCGACAGTTGTTGGAACCTTTTCTGCTTATCCCACAGACTCAATTCGGCAGCGTCTTTTGTGCGACGATTTTGCGCCAGAGCAGTTTGCTTGCGCAGTTCTTCTTTGGTCGAGAGAAGCTCGTTTTCGATTTGATTCAGACGTTTCTGCAAAATGTCTTCGCGATTCGAATAATTCCTATCGGATTTGACCGAAATGACCGGCCGCTTCATGAGTTGCGTCTTTAAGGATTTGACCATTTCACGGGCCTGGCCTTCACGCTGACTTATGTTTACAATCTGGCGCTTCATTGCTTCTAGTTGGGTGTTCAGAATGCGATTTGTGGCTTCACAACGATTCAAATCGGCACTCAGTTGAGCCACTTGTTCAGCTGAATGGAGAGATGTGTCGTTAATGAATTTCTGCTGGTCGTCCTGGAATGTAAATTGTGAAATGTAAAATTGATCGACAGTTTTGATACTGATCTTCTTACATGGAAGTGCGTTAAGGTGTCAGTTAGATCGCCAATGTGGCGGTCCTTCTCTTCCAACATTTCTTTCAGTTGATCGATCTCTCTGCTATTCAGTATGTTCTCTGACATGTCTTTGTACTCAATATCCTGATCGCTTATCCTGGAAAGAGAAGACAAAAAATCGAACAAAAATCACAGAAAACTCCCTCCACATTGTACCTCTCATTCAGCGACGCTATTTCCTTATCTTTCTCCATCAGAGTTTTCTCCAGGAAGTTTTCTCTGTTTCGAACATCTCTCAGCTTTGCCTGCAGTTTCTCCAAATCTCTTTCCAGTGTTTGAACTTTAGCCTTTGAATCTGTCGAATCAACGTCCGGCTCATTACTGAATGTCACTTGCCGTTCATTCAAAAACATATCCTCGATATGCTTGTCCGACATTTGCGAAAACTCCTCCTCGAAGACTGACACATCAGTCACTGGTACCGCAACACTTTTCCCTTCCATGTCTTTCATTCTTGCCATCAATTTCTCGTTCTCTCTGTCCTTCATTCTCAATTTCACTTCCAAATCGTCGACGGTGTTCTGCAACAATTTCACTTCATTCCGATGATCATCAAACGACTTCAGGCGATCTTGTCGTTCGTTCCGGAGAAGATCTTGATACCGCGACAATGTGGTGTCCTTTTCCAATAACAAATTTTGCAGAGACGTTATCGTGACGCTCAATATGTTGTCATCTTTGCGCGGAGACTGAGCTCGACTGAGTTTGTCCCGTTCCTCTTTCAATTGTTTCTCCTTTTCCTCCAAATTGCGTTCCAGCAATTTAATGCGTCCTTGGGCAATAGCCAGACGATTCTCCGTTTCCAGTAACAATGAACTGCGGGTGGATGCTAGGCTCATCGCTTGCTTCAATTGAGATTCCATGGACCTTTGAGTATTTTCATTGGACAATGCAAGGCTATTGTCTTGCATTGGAGTTGTTGCTGTTGCTGAAGTCGTTTTTATCGTGGAAGTGTGTTGAGGAGATAGGGTTTGCGTCGCGACTGGTGGTGTGTGTGGCTCGTTTGACTGATCGGTATTGGTTTCCTTGTCACTAGTACCTAGTTAGATAAAAAAAGAAGAAATTACGACCTGCCCTGTGGTGCATATATCCTCCATAACTTACCGACTAGTGCTTGAGTTCCCTTTTCCAACATTTCACAATTTTCATTGCGATTGTCTTCGAACAGTAGTTTAATGATGTTCCAGTGTTCTGTGCCAGTTACTTCCCGCTGAATGTGTTGCTCCAACTCAGCAGTTAAGTTTTGGATTTGCTGTTGTAGGCCTTTGTTCTGCTGTTCCAAATGTGTGGTATGAGTCTGGAGTTTGATCATCTGAAAGTGAACGTACCGTTAACTAGGCTGCCACCGAACACATTTAAGATGAGCTTTTACCGTGATCTTATTCTCCATTGCATCACTGCCCAAACTGTCATTGGCCAATCGTAGGTACTCGTCCACTTGAAGTTGATGGTCCATTTGGTTCGTATCCTCAATTTTTTTGTTCAATTTTTTCTTGCATTCAATAACTTGAACGAAATCAGCAAGAAAGTCGTTCACCGGGTACATGGGCATATATTCGTGGTAACTCTGACGAAGCTCTTTGAAAGTCTTTGAGAGGAATCTGCATGGAATGGAATGCCATTAGATCAATTCGATTGTAGTCGATGAAAATGAATACTTGAGCTTGAAATCATTCTCCGCATTCTTCTTTCGGAAGGCTTCCTGTCGCTCATCTAAGTCATTTTTCACCGCTTCCAGTTCCTGTTGCAATCGAGCAATTTCGTCGCTCATCGATTTACTTTCTCGTTCAGATAGGTCATGCAATTCTTGAGCTGAATACAAGGAATGGTCACGGCTCTAGGAAAGGTATTTCAATTTCCAGGTACTTACTCTGCTGAAGCTCTCGGCTCAACTTTGCGATGATGTACTTTTCGTTGCTAGTAGCTTGCATGTCCACCACTAAGTGCCTCAGATTGATTTCTTCTTCGGATGCTCTTGCAAGAATCTGTTGCTGTGATTTGATCTGACGGACATGGTTCAAAGATCATTAGTACAATTGCTCTGGCCTCGAAAGTAACAGAAAACATTACCTGCTCTTGCGACAGATTTAACAGCTTTTCAAGGTGGTCACTGTGAGCTGTAAGCTCATCATTTCGAGTAGACAGTGCATTACATCGAGATTCCAAGTCCTCATACTCCGTCCTGGTTATGAAATCGACCACGAAATTATTTCTCACCACTCCCAGCTTCTCGATTCGTTCAAAATTCAATCCGGTCTCGTTGTCAACGTCCAGCGTCTTCACATCTTTTAGTATTTCAGAATTCAAGTAGCTCGTTTTCGTCTTCAAATTGTTCAATTCAGTCCGGAGTGCAGCAATTTCATTTTTGTCATCAGTTGCAAGTGGTTCCATCTTCGTCTGCTTGATTTTATGGTCCGAGTACAATTTTCTCGATTCAATCAATTCTCGGCGTAATTCAAACATCAGTCGATTCAGCTTTTCCTTCGTTTGTTTGTGGATTTTGCTCAGGTCTTCATAGTCTTCTTGAGCAAATTTCGTTTTCTTCACTTCGCAATTAATGGCATTCTTAAGCTGGACCATTTGTTCACTCTGCTCGGCCAACGTTGAGTCTTTCGTTTCGTCAGTCGTTTTCGTAATTTCGGTCAACTCATTGAATTGACTTTCGTATTCTTTCAATTCGTCGATCTTCATCTCATTTTCCCTTTGTTTGCTTACAGCCTCCGCCAATTCCAACCGAAGCTTTTCGATTTCAGCCTCTTGATCCAAAATGTGTTGGTACAGTGAGCCGAATTGTTGCACTCGTTCGTTGATAACTTTTTCACTTCCCTTAGCGACATCATCACCGTCTGCATTGACACCCTGTACACCCTGCACGGTATTCGGTTGAGATTTCAAAGACTGTCTCGCTTTCGGTACAGGTCTATCGGATTTGTCGCTTTTCTCCAGAATTTTTTCACTTATTCGACACCGTTCTTTCAAAGCGTATTCTCTCTCCTTCGATGCGATTAACTCGTTTTGAATTCTCATGGCTGGATGGTACCACCCACTTACACTGCGAGCGTCCAGAGCGTGCAGCAGTTTTTCGAGGATTGTTGTATCAATGACGACATGATCGGATTCGGCTATGGTTTTAAACGGAGTAAAATTAGTCATTAAAATGAGTGCGTTATAGCCACAGGACCCACCGTCATAGTTTCGTAATTTCTCCAGAATGTTATGCATTCCCAATAAAAGATTCTCGTTTTCCTCCACGACCATGGTGTACTTTGACTCCCACTCTAAGATCTGTGAATTCAATTCGGCTGTATTCCCGTCACTGCCGATCTGTACAATATGGAAAGACACAGAGATTACTATAGGCAGCTCTAACGCTTTTCAAGACTCCACAAACCTTCATCTGCTTCTGACAATTTTCGCAGTAGTTACAATTTTGCTTCGCCACGCATCTATCACACTTAGCACCGTTTTCAGGCACATTGTATTTCGCAAGACATTTTTCGCAATATTTGACCTCGGATTCTCCTTTGCCAATGGCAACATCGACAGAGTCTGCGTCGTGATCGGTTCGGTTACGAAGCTGGTCTATCACGCGCCTTATAGATATAAAAAAGCGTTGCAGTCAATAACGCAGATGATCATTAAGGGTTGCTACTCACTTTAAATCGTTTTTATCCAACTTGAGCTGTAAGCGCATCTCCTCCGAAGCACGCAATTTCAGCATCAATCGTTCGTTAGTTTTCTCGAATCTTCTTTGACGGGCCGACAACGTATTCGTTGAAACATATTCGTCTTCCGGGATACCGAGTCGTTTCCTGCGAGGACATTAATTAGTATCTGTTTCGAAACTCTCGAACCGAGAGTCCCAAAGTCTCGAGATTCTGGGAATTGCACACTCCTCGACAAATGAACAAATGATCAAGGGTTGCGGCTTTCTCCGGCGTTACCTTAAAACAACATTTTCCTGGGCTTCGTTTTGGAGCGAATTCAATTCCATGACCAAAGCCCGAATCTGTTTGTCCCTTGATTGAACTTTGCTATGCAATTCGGTGTTCTTCTTTATTGCTTGAGACAATCCATCCTCTCCATTTTGATAAGACTGGAGTGCTTCAAGTGCATCCATTGCCTAACGGAAAATACAACCCAAAATGAGTTTAACATTTTGCAGCGGTAGCGGAACATCCCGTACCTGTTTCGACTTATGAACATTGGCTTCTTCTAAATTGGTTATGATTTCCTGCAGTTCTTGGCATCGTTTTGTCGAGTTTTCCAGCATAAGTTTGATATCGTCACAGCATGATTTCTGCTGTGTCTTTGTCGCACTCTCTTGGGTACGTTCGCGTTCCCTTGCCAATTTATTCATCATATCCGTTGAGTCGACAAGCTCTTTCGACAGCTCATTTAATTTCGTTTCGAGGTCGGTTATGATTTGGTCGCGTTCTCGAATTGCCTTTGAAAATAAGGATATTTAGATGGCATGTAAGTATGTGCCGTGCCTATCTGTATAAAAAAACTCTTGAAATGTGTGGCCTTCTTTGCCTGACTAAGTTCTACTAGCAGAACTCGGTAACATTCTCTTTGCTATAGTAACACTATTGATTGAATGTAACATTCACCCTTCGACCTATTATGCCTCTCAATTTCTAATTACCTCTGTCAATCGCCTCATCTCGACTCGGTCAGCGTCGATGTTATACCCCGGATTTACATTAAGAATCTCGTCGTATTTAGTTCTCAGCGAATCCAGTCTCTCATTCTTTTCTTCCAGCATTTGCTTCCAAACCAGAGCTCGATTTTCCAGTTGCTTTCCGAACTCTTGCAATTCGAATTCCCGTTCTTGTTTCTCATTTTCCACATCCATCATGTGCTGTTCCAATTCAACGGTTCGCTTATTCAATGAATCGATTGTGCTGTCTTGTTCTTTGATTTTTAACCGATACTCGTCCATTTGGTTGGTGATCAAAGTCAAATTCTTCGTTGCATCCAACAAGGTTACTTTCAATTCGTCAACTTGAGTGGATTTGGATGCACATTGTGACTCGAGTGATGCGATGTCACGGAGCAATCGTTTTATGTGCTTGTTTTTGGTGCTGATGTTGTTCAGTAGCTCCTCCTGCTTGTCGATTTCGGACAATGCATCCGGAGAGTCTTCACGTTCGCTTCCAAAATTACTTATATCGTTCGAGCGTCGTTGAAGGGAGGCATTCTCTTCGTTCAACTGTGGAATATGGGAAGCGCGAATTTAATCAAATTCTACAGGGATCAAGGAACAATGGACAATCTTACTTCTTTGATTCGGGTCTTATATCTCGTCTTTTCAGTCTCTAGCTTTTCAACGGTGGTTTTCAGTTGAGCGAGTTCATCTAATAGGGCTGCTTTGTCTGTAACGTAACGATTGTTACAAAAGAAGACAAAAAATTGCAATTCCGACTAAGTTACCAATTTTGGTAGTCGACTTGGTTGACAGTTCTTCCAGTTCCGTGAGCAAGTCATTCACCTTTAACAATCAACAATATTTTAATATGTTACCCGATCACATTAGGTCATGAAATCCCGTCTCATATTTACCATATCTCCTTTGTACTTCAGAATAGTCTGAAAAATTTCGAAAACTTTTTTGAAATTTTTCTTGTCCACACTGTCCTTCTTCGTTGCAACCAAAAACTCATAGATTTCATCTTTTTCGATGTCGGTGAGACTTTTGTAGGAAAACGATAGCACCTGCTTCCAATCCATTTCCTTATCGATTTCTCAATGAAATTCACCAAATCAATTTTATTGTCAACGTCTACGAGTGAACATTTTCACGGAAAAACTACAAAAAGCGAAAAATAGCCCGGTTTTCATTGAATGAAATGAGAATTTTTAACTCGATTTTTTCGACATCCACCACAATTTCACAAGTTTATTAAACAGAAATGACCAAAACAAAAAACAGTTGTGTATGCCTCACAGTGTATATATATACTCCCTAGCAACGTAGGGTATGTTTTGTTTTGATGCAGGTGCATTACATTTTTGTTTCGCGTGTTCATTTTCCTTTCATTTTCTCATGTCGCTATACATATACATGGTTGATAGACTCTCTCAAGCCTAGATTGGGTATATCGTTTATATATTACAATTTACATATCTTTCGATAGTAATTTTCCGATTACCCTTTTTGCCTTCTGTACAAAGATAATGAAAATTTGAGATTCGTTTAATACTCGGCAAAATTAAATTTGAAGGAATTAAAGGAATCTGCAATTTTCATTAACTTTGTACAGAAGGCAAAAGGATGATCGGGAAATTAGTATCGAAAGATATGTAAATTGCACTCAGTAAAATTGCACGAAATAAATGAATGAACCAAAATCGACCCAACTCTTATTGAAATTTAACTGTTAGTAACATCGAAGTAGTAGATTCGAAAATTTCTAATGATATAAATTTTCGAATCTACTACTTCGGTGTTTTAATTTTGTTTATGAAGCATGGCTATGGCTCAATGGTTAAGTTTCAAACTTTTATCTTGGTATTATTGCAAAAATTTAGCGAGTTCCTTTGACAATAATTTTGAAACTGTAACCGAGCTTGAATTTTTATTAAATTAATAAATGAAAAATGAGGATTTCTGGTAGAATCTACAGCAGCAAAAATAAATCGAGTAATAGAATTGAGCAAAGGCTTTGTCGGGAATGAATTCTTTTCTGAGCAGCTTGGTACCAAGAAGTTTTTTTTAGTTCTAACAGAAGGTAGTGTATTTGATTTTGCCGAGTATTAAAGGAATCTCCAATTTTCAATATCGTTTTGTTTTTTTTTATTCGCCGTGGATGTTAAATGTTTGGGTTTGGTCCCAAGCAAGGATCAAAATATAGCAAATTACACACGCGTAATTTTGAAAACCGACACATTTTCTGTTTTGTGGTTTACTGGTTTTTTTGTGAATTGTACATGGAGAAATAAAGAACTCAAAAAAAACACAGAAACAGAAAATGTGTCGGTTTTCAAAATTCCGCGCGTGTAACACACAAAAAAGTATTCTTTTCTAACTACACATAACGCCGATTCCAACCGAGAAACAAACCCAAACATTAGAGGGTTTATCATCGGTTAGTCCCGTGACTTTCAGTCAAGTATCGTTCGTGTTATGTACAGAAGCGTAACGTACTCGTTAACCCTACAAATACATAATAATCCTTATCTGTAAAGTCACTTTCTGTAACATGACTTATGACACTTCGGACTAAGATACTCAAATATAATATATATTATGCACCTGTTGCCAAGATTGGTATTTTGACGTGTAGGACATTATTGCCCTAGCCGAAGGCGTGGGCCATAATGCCTACTCGTCAAAATAACAGTCTGGCAATAGGTGCATATCATATTTTATCTGTCGAGAACAGATATATCGAGAAAAACAAAAATCCCTAGAGGGATAAGCTCGAGATTATCGTTCTAGACAGATAATAAATGTTATGCATCTATGGCCAAATGTTGATTTTGACGAGTTGGCGAAGCCAAAGGCGCGGATCATAATCCAACTCGTCAAAATACACGTTTGGACATAGGTGCATATTATTTTTTATGTGTCACTGCAAAGATAAACCCAAACTCCCTCTCCGAGCTGATGCATAATGTTAGTCTTACCACACAGAGACATATATAAATGAAATTATTATTACAATCTTAGACATGTCAAAATATCTACTTGACCTCTGGAATAATTTAAAATATCTACACGCAAATTTGTAACATGACTTACGATGGAATCACCCATATATCGGATGCATGTAAGTAGTGCGTTAGCTGCACAGAATGTTAAACTGAAATTATTTATTATCAATACAGTGCAGAGGGTTCACGTTATAGATATAAATATACATATGTAGGTTGTACGTAATCCCTTCATTGTTGATGAAGGTGTCCTATTTGGACATTATGAGAGAAATTTTGTTAGTTGTGAGTAGGTGGTAAAACTAGTAGAAAAACTGGGAAATTTCATTTTGAGGGTATTGTTTGTCGTTTGTGGAAAGATCGTAGATCGTAGCGATTTCTCAGCAGCCTTGTAAAAATCAGTGTTAGCTCGTTTTAAGGCCAGGTTATGCTCGTTGACATCTGTGCGATAGTAAACACCATAACCTGGCCTTAACTACATGTTTTTCTTGGGTGCATTGAGCTAGTACTTTACTTAACAGTGCCATTTTTGCCGTTTGCTCTGTTGCCCAGTATTAGTAGAGTACGTCCGTGGGTTTAAATTTGTATTTTTCGAGTTAGGACGTTAAAGCCCGACCCGAAGGGGATTCCTACTCGTCAAAATAAAATTTTGTACCGACGTACGTACTGTGCTTTATGTGAATAGGCAATGTAAATGCATACATTGCCGTATCACGTACATGTACATTCTTTGTTGGAGGCTTCAACTGCAAAATACTGTGCAGAATCATTAATATAAGAAGCAGCCATAGTATCCCTCACAGTCACATCCCACAAGAGTGATTTACCATGACTCCACGGTATCAACGTCATGCCGTCTGGTCTTTTACCATCATCTCTTGAAACACCTGGGGGCTGTATAATATTTGGGACACCTATAGATCTATAGCTACAATTGCATAATAAAATGTACAAATCTACCGAGAATCCTATGATCATGTGTTCTAGATGAACTGTACATTATATTTTTAAAGGAACATGTGGCGAAAATTTCATAAATTATCAATAATAATTATTTTTTAAAGTTTGAAAACTCGACTTCTTTTGGGAGCCTGAAATTTAATGTTTAATCATCAGAAATTATTTGCCTGAATGTTGCTAAACTCAACTCAATTTAAGTTTGCAATTGGTTAGGATTCTACAATTTTAATTGTTCCACAGCGTTCCACATGTTGTCAACAAAAGAAGCGCAAAGAGTGTCGTTTCACTCACAAACGTGTGGAATTGAAGAAGCGTAAAGGCAAACGCTACTTCTATGTGGTGGAACACGCGTGGAACAAATAAAACGAAAGAAACAAACGAAACCCACCAAAATTGCATTCTTATGATGAGATCAGTTTACTGCGTCTAAACTACATCCTTTTTCTACTATGTTTAAAAGGAAATGACAAACAAAAGAACTCTTCAAAGTAAACTGTTCGTAACTCAATAACCAGTTAGCTCAGTGCGAAAGTCACTGACTCAAGATCGAGAGGTCCCCAGTTCAATTCACGCCAGTGACAATGTTTTTTTTTTTTTTTTTCATTCGCGTTTGAGAAACCCAGCACTTTGTTTTATATAAAGTAATCGATCTCACATCTGTAAAGTGGGCAAAGGACGAAATATAGTAACATTATTTCTAGAAAAATTAAAAAAAAGCGAAATTTCCAATATACGTTTTATTCGTACATTGTACTGATAACTCAACCATTGGTCTCATCGTCGAAATGTACGTTTTATCCGTACGACTTTTTTTTTGCGTGTACATTGATTACGTGTATCTGGAGTCGGTTAAAGCTGATTTCGCTGGCCATTAGAGGAAATTTGCCCTAAAAATATGTGGAAATCAGCTTTAACCGACTCCAGATACACAAAATTAATGTAAGAATTGCTGCAAATAACTTATACCACTTATTTTTGAAGAATGCATAACAATTCCACTCATTCTATAGGAACGGGCACTTGAAGATAGATAGTAAATTGAAAATTTCGTCGTAGAGTGACCTTGTTGCAAACAAAATGTCGTAACAGATACTTGTTGTGAGGCTGGTATGGCGAGTGTGGTATTGTTGTAAAGCTTAGACTGCAGGCTGATCAGGCATTATTGTTTTGTTGCAGACATGGTCAACCTGTGTATTGCAGATGAGTCCTAGTTTCGCCGAGGATGGTGAAAATAAAATTTTTCAAATATGGTACAATTCAGACAAATTTTGTAAAATCCATTGTCAGCGTTTAATAGAGCATTGAATCCTCTTCCAATATCGCCATTCAAAGAGTTTCAAACTTTCTTCGTCTTGGACATGTCACCATTCAAAGATGTCAAATTTTCGACTTTAGCTGGCTGTAGCTACGTGGTCAAGTTGTCGAGGGGAGCCATTTCAAGACGAATTAGCTTAGAATTAGTCCCTCTATCCGTTGCGATAACAATCTGTATTCAAATTGACTCGTCGGTCCCGCACGGCCATGCGTGCTGGTTCTCCGAAACGGCTGGAAAATTTTGCGAACTGAATGTGGTTCCTTATAGTACTCGAGTCCCTCAATAAGAATATTAAAAAAAATCAGAGGTGGTGTCGCGACTCTATTTAAGTTTTGTTCAACCTCACCGTGTGTGATAACTAGACAAAATCGGTATTCTAAATCGCGTCAATATTGTAAACCATAATTAAGACGGTATTTTGCGATGGTTAAGCCAAAACTATATGTGTTTTGGAGAGCTATCGAAATATTTGAGCTTTTTTGAATTCCATTGGAAAAGTGTAACAGAAGAATACAAAGGAAGATTAAAGCTCGCGAAAGTTCTTCAAAAACAGAAACACAGTGCGCTCATCAGTGGTAGTGAACGCTCCACAATAGTTTTTAAAATCGAAAAATATGCATAGCAGTTACAGTACACGAAAATAGGGATTCGATCAAAGTAACACGGCTACACAATACAACACCGATTTGGACAATAGATCACTAAAATGACCGCTGGCGTGACGATCGACCATTCCTCACGTTTCCGTCATCAGTTTCACCAAACGAAGAGGTCTATAGAATTAGCATACCCAAGTCAAGTGTCATTTTCAATTATTTAAAGGTTGATATAGGATCATAGTGTCATACACACAATCACTTCCGTTTCTTCCGTTTTCATTTTCACTTTATTCGCATCTAATTTCAAGTCGATAACATTTTGCATCATCAGTTTTGTCCCAATTAACCAGCTTTGCAATAGGACGACTGGGCTTAACGTACAACGTGAATTCACTGTTCACTCTTAGCGGGGCAAATTTGTTGACCACAGCCGCTTTAGTTGGCTTGAATCGGTATTTCGATTTACTCTCGGTTGTCGATCGTTCTGAAGCTGTAAGCAATGTAACCCGTTAGCGACTTATCAGAGTCATCAGTCAAACAGTCATACACGTACTTGAGTTGTTGGAGTCGATCAATCGGTAGGACGGTTTATTTTGATGGTATCCCAGTTCAACGCATAATTCGGCTACATCTGCGTCGGTCGGTAGATGCGGTCTGGGGAAACATTTAGTGTGCCAGATACCGAATGTCTGTTCGATGACCTGACCGTAACCGTCATGGCTGCAATAGAGTCAAATGTTTTGAAAATTCGTGGAAAGATCTCAATTGTGCAACATACTTCACTTCTGGATATTCCAAACCGTGACAGTACAGTTCATCTTCACCGCCAGGGCAATCTTTTTCTTTGTCGCAAACGAAGTCATTTGGTACGCACAGGTTGGAGCTGCAAAAATAACATTTCAAAGTCGTTGCATATCAATTCCCAATGGCTTGTTACCTTCCGCATTTAAATGTGTTGTCACGACAGTGGCATATAGCCGGATTCTCGTCACTCTTGTCCCAGCAATTGCGCACTCCATCACAAATCTTTGATGAATCCGTTACGCTTAGGGGGAATTGGCAAGTTAGTTCTACTAAATTCGAGACTGAATTGAAGTCTTACTTGTAGTACGTGTAACAGGAACATTCTGTGGGCTCATCGGTGAAATCTCCGCAGTCATTGACATGATCACAGAACTTGGTTTTCGAAATACATTTTCCGTTTCCACATTTAAGATCGGTGAAATTACACTCTGTTGACGGGAAAATGATTGAGTAAAGTCGCCATGGCCACTCAGCAACGAAGAGCTAGTCTTACCTTCTTTACGATTTTTGCAAATCGCATCACTTTCATCACTACCATCCTGACAATCGAATCTTCCATTGCAAATTTTGTCTTCCTTCAGACAAGCACCAAGTAAGCACCGATGCCCATTGCATACGGGTGGATGATGAACATTGATACAGTATTTCGCTTGATTGTCTTCATAAAAGAAGGGAGTGAGAGAGAAATAGCTTTATCTAGTTTAAGGTCAGCACATAACATCCACACTTACTAATAACGATCTGAATCGCTTCATAGGAAGATTCTAAAGATTGAACGGGAAGGATTTTATCGAAACTGCAAAGACCTTTCCTGGCTTTATAGAATGCAATCGGATAGTAGCCATGTTCACCTATGCTACACATAACCACTCCACCTTGTGTAACTTCTACAACAAAATGAATTTTATGCGACATGAAAATTGTCGTCAAAAGAGGAATTTACCATCGCCATCACAATGAAAATCGGCGGAACTGTGGTCATTCCGACCATTCGTAAAGCATCTGAAATTATCGAAACATTCTTTGTCCGATTCGATCAGCTGGAGAGAAACCATTTTTCCGAATTTATTGTGCGACAAGGCGAAACATTGTCCGGATCGACCTAAGTCAGTTCTGTTGAAAGTTAAGAAAAGCGACAATTGACTGATCATCAGGCGAGAGTACGAAAAGACTACCAGTCAGATAGTCATCAGGACTTACCTTTCCAGTAAAAATGTTGGCAAACTTTCTCGATTGAAACGTACCATTCCTTCCAAAAACAGTAGCACGCCGTTACTACCACTTCCCATTTTAACGAAACACGAAACCCGATGAACTTGCTCATACGGTCCGACTACGTTCATAAAAGCCTGCGACTTTCCAACCACTACCGTCACATAGTCAAATTCCAAATTAACCGAATTCATGCACGACAGTTCCGTTACCACACAAGTATTGTCCAGCAAAACCCCGATACACACCAGTCTGCCATCAACGTAAATATCAACGCTCCACGGCCAATGATGGTCTTCAATTGTGCTCGGTGCGGATGGAATTTTCGTTCCATTCGATAGAACCGATGGTTTCTTGTTCGGCTGAATTATCGGTTTTAGTGGGGGTGGTTTTGCATTCTCGAATGTGATTGGACTGATTGGCTTTGATGGTATCAGCGAGGAAATTGTTTTCGAATCAACGACTGTGGTATGATGAGGTCTTAGAGAATTCGAGTGTGGTTCACATTCCACGTAGAGGGCTGTGCACTGTTGTGGATTTCCCACACATTCGTATTGGCTGTCGACCTCGTTTTCTATGTCGTTTGGATGCCGTTTTTTAAGTCTTCTAATTTCAATTTCAACGGCATCTGTGTCAACTTTCGTCAGGTTAAAGAAGCTGTAGCCACTGTAAAAATGGACAGGTAACATTAGACTTTTATGCAAGAGTCACAGTGTTTTGATGAGTTTTATATGGCCGGCCTAGGTGTGCCTGGTCACCAAACACTAAGATCACATTTCCAGACATTCTCTTTCCTCATTGAAACTATTGAAAGCCGGAGCCTAAGGAAGTTGCAAGAACCATTTTCCCTTTACAAATTTTGCAACTACTTTTGCAGCTACTTCAGGCGTAGTAGTTGAAGTAGTTGCAAAAGTTGTTGCTGAAAACATTTTCCTTTTACGAATTTTGCAACTACTTCAGGCGTGTGAAAGGCGGTGGTAGAAATAAATGGAAACAACTGCATCGATAACACTTGAGGAAAAAGTTTCTCTGGAAAGGATCTTAGTTCTTGTGCACCGCTATCATCAAAGTTCTGAAAGAAATCTTTTTTCACAAATTCTTTACCTAAATCCAAGAAGCGAACAAATTTGACCGGCGGTCGTAGCGCCATTTTCGTCCAAATTCAACGTATCTCCGCACATTATGTTCCATTCACCGCGTGTATTTTTGCTGACGATACCTTTGTTGTTCAGGACGGGTCTCGTATTTACATCCAAAACAACGGTGATACCATCACAAAGTGCATCTGCAGAGGCAATTCAATTTCAGTCAATTTCCCCTACCAACGTTGGTTCGTTACAATTTTACTTACAACAATCGAGTTCATCTTCTTTCAGGTCGCAGTCATACTGATCGTCACATCTTGAGTGATTGGGAATGCACTTCTTCGATAACAGGCAAGCGTACTCGTTTTCCGAGCAGGTCACTAAAAATGGATTAAAACGTTTA
The DNA here is from genome assembly GCF_014529535.1 of Bradysia coprophila. NCBI lineage: Eukaryota > Metazoa > Arthropoda > Insecta > Diptera > Sciaridae > Bradysia > Bradysia coprophila. The sequence continues at coordinate 577,919 of NW_023503584.1, forward strand.
AACTGTGGAATATGGTGCTGCTAAAGTTGAAAACTGATCAGCACTTACAGCAGTCTTGTTCGTCTGTTAAATCAAGGCAGTCCACTTTTCCATCACATATACGTTCCGCATTGCCATGCTATTTTCCACAAAAAAGGAATTTTGTTTAACGAACTTAATGATTCGAAAGACGCTAGATGCTAGTTTTATGATCCTTCGCGGATCAGTAAATACAACATTGATATTGCAGCAAGGTTCATAAAACCATCAACTGTATCCTAAGGTCAGTATACCTTCAAATATTCACGACAACTACATCCGACTTCGTCAGATCCATCCTCACAATCCCTAAACATGTCACAACGGTTGTCGATATGAATTTTCTGGTTTATTCTGAAAAACGAAAAGTTTGAAATGTTTGCGAAGCTATTGTCCAACCACATACTGTGTGCAGATAAATTTATCTTTGTCCAAGAAAGTTGGCGTCGGTGAAACGTCGAAAATAGGAGTGGGAGTAGTGGCGTCAACGGGTGGTGTAACTGGTGGAGAAATAAATGAAGGTACTGGTAGTTTTGGCGGCTTAGGCAACTCTGGTAATGTCGGAAGTTCTGGTAATTTCGGTGGCTTCGGAAGATCTGGTAACTTCGGTGGCTTCGGAAGATCTGGTAACTTTGGTGGCTTCGGAAGATCTGGTAACTTCGGAGGCTTTGGAAGGTCTGGTAGCTCTGGAGGAGTCGGAAGGTCTGGTAGCTCCGGAGGCTTCGGAAAGTCTGGTAACTTCGGAGGCTTCGGAATTTCTGGTAATGTAGGAGGCTTTGGAAGGTCCGGTAACTTCGGAGGTTCTGGTATTTTTGGAGGTAATGGTATATCCGGAAGTTCTGGTAACTGCGGAGGTACTGGTATTTCCGGTAGATTTGGCAGCTCTGGCACCTGTGGTAATACCGTTGTTGGGAGATCAGATGACTCTGGTAATTCCGTTGTTGGAACATCAGGCGAATCAGGCTCTTCGATTTCTATTGGTTTTTTGTTGAAAACAGTTTTTCCGTCAATATCGACCACCGTTTCGTCTGAGCTAGTAGGATTATCCTCTATGCTAGGGTCATCGCCTTGCACTCCATCGTCTGTGATATTCATTCCGAGCGTATCATCCAGAAAACTTCTCGATCCACACTGAAGTTCATCTTCTCCTCCCAAGCAATCGACAACTCCATCTTAATAAAAGTGAGATGATTGGTGTGAAAGGTAACGTCTTTGAAAAAAAAAACTTACTGCAACGCTTGGATTTTGCTATACACAATCCGCCACCCCATACGCATCGATGTCCAGGACAATGTTGCTTCGGTCGTTGGGTCAGTACCGTTTGTTGTTTCGATATTATCCAATCGAGGTACAAAGCAATTCGTGTATATACTCCCGGTTCATTTGGTCGCGCACAACCTTCACCATGACTAACGATACCAGCCAGATACCATTCACTTGGATCCACAACACTTTGGCAGAATAAAGGTCCGCCTGAGTCACCTATTCGAAGAGATTAGATGCGTTTTACGACTCTGTCACGCCACAGACAGGCTGACAGCAATTATTTGTCTGAAATTACCTTGACATGCGTCTCGTCCTCCTTCTTTTTCTCCAGCACATATCTCTTCACCTTCTCGGTCCTTAGCGTGTTTGCATCGACCAATGATGGGGACAGATACTTCGCGAAGTTGATCAGCTTTAATGAAACAGATTTAGTTATTGTTGAATCATTGACGAAATTACAAAGATTTTTTTAGTTACGATCAGGTCCTTTCTCGCGAATAGCTCCCCATCCCACAGCCTTACACATTGTGCCTGCAGTCGGTCCTACAAATAGAACGTTTTTTGTAGCAATTGGCAACGGACTTCGTTGAAAAAGGCATTACCCCAAATCCAGTCATCACCATTAACTGATGCTGACGTTCTTCCCGGGGCTGGCATGCAAATGGGTTTCACCCAACGATTAAATATTAAGGGACTCTCCAGCTTGAGCAGTGCAACATCATTGATCATGTCTATACGACAAAGAATTTGGCATTAAAACGAGAATAAAACAAAAAAATGACCGCAGGTCATACCGAGTCGGTTGTAATTTTCGTGTTCGGCAACGAATGCTACAGCTACGGTTTGGCTCATTGGCGAATAGCTAAACCGACGAAGCATTCCAGCTCTGACCTCGTAGTAGTAGTGATTGTATTTTGCCACACAATGAGCAGCCGTTATCACCCACAGTTCACTGTGTATAATTCCCCCGCAATGGAAGTGACCGTCGCGATACATGCCAATAATAAATGGCCACATCAGTGGATCAGCGTCTGTTCCGCCGACCACACGGTCATCAGCTCTCTTGTTGCGTGGAGGTTCTGCCATGTTACGCTTTTCTCGCACTCTCAACATCGGTTTAGTTTTGAAAATCAGCTGCTGCAGACCACACTTTATAGGTGGACACTTGACATGAAGAACTACGTTTTTGTTGTTGGGTCCGAGAGGACATGATTCCATTATTTCCGGCAGGTCATCTCTACTTCTCAATGACCGGCGAATGTACGGTGTAGGAATATTTCCAGGGAGATATGTTAGTGTCGGCTCTCTGTCAGGCATTTGATTTCAAAATTGTTGTCGCCGAATTTATTTACTTCATCTTACCCTTGCAACGGTCCGCATTCGGCTGCACATGCTTCTCTTGCCCATTTCGCAGGATTGTCACAAACAGGATACCATACTCCCTTAAAATTTCGATGCAGATAGCCTTCTGTGTACGACACCATGTACGACTTAAACGATTCGGGGTCAATTAAGCTAAGGAAAACCTCTTAATCAGAAACACCTTACCAGCTGTTCTCCAATCGTTCTTGTTATCATGCCACAGTCCTGTTCATCCTTCCCATTTAAGCAATTCTCAAACCCGTCGCATTTCTCGGTTCTCGTGTAGCACATCATCAACGACGAATGCTGTGCATCATTGTATTCATCTACGGTGGAGTAACAGGAATACGAGAATTTGTCGCAACCAAAGCATCCCATTTCATCCGAGCCCATCGGGCAATCGACATAGCCGTCGCAAATCTTTTCTTCGCTCAACCGAGATTTACATGAGCATGCTGACTCGTCGCTGCTGTCCAAACAATCTACTTTCGAATCACACCATTTACTCTTCAAAATACACTGATTCGATCCGAAACAGGCGATATAGCCAGTCTGACATGCATTCTGCATATTCGCAATTGTACGATTCGTGAAAGCCATTACTTGGTTGGCGTACGATGCATAAATGATATCAGTTTCGGATGGAATATTGTACGCATTTCTCTCTTCTTCCGATTCATTGTCGTAAATTCCGTGATCATTGTTACGATAGTGGCCCATCGGACGACCCACTTGTGGCAGTTCCGATGGAAGATATGTACAATACAATGGTTGGTTGGACGGTTGATTAAATCGCATGATCGTCCTGTTACCCCGAATGTTCATTCAAATTAAAAACTTTTATTTTCAGAAAAACTATTTGACCTACGCTTGATCGGCTATTCCCTGTTGAACGATTTGCGAACCGATGCCTGGTGAATTGGCTGGAACATATACTACACCTGTCGAAGGTGTAAAATTCATTTTGTGTTAGTAGGTAAATTTCAGTTTGTCTTTTCACCTGGCTGATGTGTTCTTGGTTCGATTGGATTCTTTTTCGGGAACCGGAAAACTGTGTTTTGGATCAGTTAACGTATTTTTTGTGTTAATTGCTATTTTAATCTTAATTTTAAAGTTAAGTTCAAGTTATGATATATGACCTGCCCCGGAACCAATACAATCAGTAAGTTAAGCAAGTGCTCAGCTAATACAAATTGATAGAAAGTCTTGAAAACTGTAGCTTAACAGATGAAAACGTTGAATTCAGCTTTGTTCAAATAGTCCTAATCGACCTTTGTTTTCTCCTCAAACGTTTCTTTTTGGTAAAGTTCAGTAATTCAAAAATGTTCCCAACTAACAAAAATTACGCTTCCAAGAGCTATTACACGCATATAACGTTGATGAAAAATGTTGATGGGTTGTGGACCTATTCTCTTTTTCAGTGTAAAATTCTCATGGAAATGACTTCAACGAAAGATCGGTTTTCTCCAGTGGATACACATGACTTGTGCAAACGATTTATAATTGTTTTTCTGCCAGTGCGAAAAACAGATAAGGAGGTGTTTAGGGAGGTAAATGGATTCTCGCACACGCAGGAAAAAAAAATTAATATTCAATTTAGTACGTAACTGCTTCCAAATTTTTATTTCGTCACGTGGATTCTCACCCCACTGGCCAAAAAAAAAAAAAATTGTAAGCAGTTAGGTAATGTAATATGCTCAAAAAATTTTGACGGCTCTAACATCGAATATCAAAAAATATAAAACTCCAATATAATCCATAAGAGTGGAAAGTCTCGCTTTCGTATTTTTATTGACGTCGGCTTCGTCTCGGCTTAACAAAATTCCCATCAAAACTGAACTTTTCAACTGCTTTTATCCCTTGTTATATAAATAATTATTAAATCTATTAGCGAACAATAGAAGTCTTCGTCGCACTTTTTCTCCATCCAATATGAAAATAGTATTCGTACCACGGACTAAAAGTCTTTTTTAGCGAATTCGATTCCAGACCTCGCCTTCGACTCTGTCTGGAAACTTCTCACACGCCAAAAAAGACTTTTAGTCCTAGGTACGAAATGTACTATTTCGTTGAAGACATTTTAATTTTACACTAAAAAAACGTCTAAGCAACTCGTCAACATTTTTTATCAACCTTTTGCGTTTGATAGCTCTTGATGGTCCCTACAAAACTAGGAACTATGAGCATCCAAAGTTTTTCACATGTTTTTGTTTTCCCTAGGGTCGAAAGTGGCTTATTACACACCTAGGAAAAACAAGAAATTTGGTTTAGGTTTCAAAAGCATGTAATAGTATGTTGTGTTACAAGTATTGTAATGTTGATTTTTTCAGCACTAGACCCAAGTTTTCCTTACGAGCGGAGCGAGTAAGGAAAATTGGGTCGTGTGCTGAAAAATCTCATTACAATACGTGTAACACATCATGCTTTGTGCCAACCGAGAATTGAAATAGACAAATGCCCAAAAAATCATAATTTTCATTGTAAACAATCATTGCATTTTCTCAAACGAATGCTGTAACAACTCATACAAATTCCATATCAACACTGCTTTGAGTGTTGTAATATCACATCAAACGGGCGCTGAAATAAGTCACTTTACAACACTAAAATGAGTGTTGAAAAGAGTCGTATTTCAATTCTCGGTGGCACAAAATCCATTACAGAACTCGGGATAAAAGTTGACAAGTCTCGTTTTAGTGTGTTTATTGACCTCGGCTTCACCTCGGATCAACAAACTCACACGAAAACTCTACTTTTCAACTTTTTATCCCTTGTTATGTAAAAAACTATTTTAAGTCATCAAGGGTCAATTCTAGATCGAACAGGTCGTCAAAAATAAAATAAATTATGAAAAACTTCCACTAGTTTAAATTAGTGGACCAGCTGAAAATCAACTGAAGCAAATTCATGTCCACATTTCAGTGACGTCGACTGTAGATTGCAGCAAGTATTTTGTTACGAAAACTTTATGTTGATGAGCATTTTTGTTTTTCAACTTAATTTGACCGTTTAACACACAAGACAAGCTCTAAATTATCTATGCAAAGAAAAATTGGAAAACAAGTTGTGAAGCTATCAGCAAGTTACAAATTTGTCCTAAAATCCTAAAATGAGTAGGGGCGTTTCCGTTAGTCTATCTTTACAATACTAACTGTACCACGAAACTACTCCTGTGAGATTGGCATGTAAAGTTTGTCATTAAATTTTGCTCAAGAAGTTCGATAACGTACCTCCCGCAGTCTGCATCATTGGAGACTGAACGCTAAACATCGGATGAGCCACACGAAACTGTTGAGCCGTTTGACCTGGATAGAAACAAACTGGATTCGTTGAGAAGCTATAGCCTATCATTCGAGTCATTCAATCATTTTGAACGGGAAATTTGTTTTTTTTTAATTCAAAATCAAATACCAGGATTCTGTAAAACAACTGCTGCAGCTTTGACATGCTCACCGGTTAGTGGTAATTGTCCTCTACCCGTCACATGATGAATAGTTTGGAATTGAGGGCCATTGAAGTAAGAGACACCTGATGGCGGAACCTGTGAACTTTGACGAGATATTTGATCGCACAGAGACAAGAACGGTCCACTGGCACCTTTGAAGAACATTCCAAAATATTATTAGCATCCTGTAGACCTGCACAGATCGGTATAGCTTACCTGTAGGCTCTGGCACCTTGACGTTAATACTTTTGGCGTCATTGCTGCTCTTCATCGTATCAATTCTCTGAAGAGGAATCATATCGTCTCGAAACATCGTTTCTTTGTTGTTTCTTTGCTGGCCGTCGAAGTTTCCATGTAAATCTTCGTGAAACCTGGGAATTTCATTGTAACTGTACGAATAGACACCATCGCCGAAGTAGGTCTGTCCAACATTTTCGTTATTTTTTTGAATATTGGGCACTGGGGAAGGCTGCTTCGGCCGTATTGGTTCATTTGTTCGTTGAGCAATGTCCAGGTTTTTGTTTTTAATCTTTTCGCTTTCCTTTTCCGCGTTGGTAGGTGCTTCAAAATTATCGTAACTGAATCGATGGAATTTCTCATTGACTTCTTTCACCAATTTCTGAAAGTTGTCATAAATTTCGATGCACGCCTCAGCACCGGCTCCAACATATTTACTGCATTGCATGTACTTATGCTGCAGTTCTAACAACTCTTGTTCGGCACGTCGTCTATCCCGTACAAAGTCGCTGTTTAAGTGTTTTCGCGATGTTGAGTAAACGTTTCGCTTCCTACGTTTCTTTATAGCTTCGTTGCTTCGCTTCCCAGTTGACGCCTTACATTTACCAGGCGCAGAGTCCTTGATGTAATTGAACACTGAAACCCTTTCACTATCATCAGCGTCGTAAAAGTCAATTTCGCGTTTCTTCCGATTTTCGAACATATCTTTCACTCGAGCGAAAAAGTCTGTCTCATAGGCGACCTTTTCCATTTTCACGTCATCCGGCACATGATTAGGATTTGTATCTATAATGGGAAGTGTGTACTGAAGTTGTCGCCCTCTTACGAAATAAGTTTTGGTAACCTCACCTTCTGCTTCTGTTTTTCCCAGTTCGTCAGTGAAACGAAGAAAAACCGACAGATAGATGAATAGAAAAACAACTACGACCGTCAAAAACGTATATTTCAGAGCCAAATTGCATGACGAACAGGAACTTGGAGTCGTTTCTTCATAAGCATCTGGAATTTCGAAGGTAATTTTGAAGCTGATTACTCTTGACTGGACTTTTGTATAAAAATTAGGGCTTGAAAAAGACGCAAAAACATCTAATTCTTTAGAATTGATTTTTACCTCTGCATCGTCTACCACGGGTGATCATAGCATTTTTTATCTGATGGACTGGCATGATATTCCTTTTTGTGGTCACGAAATAAAAATCCAAAATTTCAGAGTGCCGACGTTTGAATATCATCCCAGTCCATCGAGTTACTAAAAAAATTAAAAAAAAGTGGTCAACATTAGCACCGAGTCTATTTTGATCGTCTGAGCGTTAGAAATCCTTCAATGTAAAACTTCTGAGCTCAATGGAAGTGTTTGCTTAAATTTTCTATTATTCGGTACCAAGAATATCTGAATCAAAAGTAAACGTATGTCAGCTTCGAAACACGAATCAAGTGACTTTAGAACTAATTTTTGATCTCTGATTTTCGTTGTTTTAGGAAACTCTTTGAACATGAAATGACTTCGAAGTAGATGTAAAACTAACAACTTTTAAATTTCAACATAATTTACATCCTATATCCGTCGAATACTGTTTTATGTTTAAAGCATTAAGCAGGTTTTCCAACGCCTTGTGTGAGCACGCAAGGCAAAATATAAAGTTTCAAAGAATTAGGAAGTATTAAGTAAACCCACTGGAAATGAACTTTAACGCTCATGTCAATGAATTAATGACTCATTTTCCGATGGTGCTCGTGCCAAACTAGTGCTGCACCAAAGCACCTAGCAGGGTAATAGAGGTTTTTACACGTCAAATAGAGTAGTTTTTTGATACCAATAATACCATTAGCAGCCTTAATGGTAGTTTTGCAATGACATTATGAAAAAAAAGGTATGGAAATATTCGCATACAATCGCTAAACCGAACTGGTGTGCATACGTTATTTTGCACCAGCTGGTCCTATTTGAAATTGTATGTGACCAGCTGGTGCAAAATAACGTATGCACACCAGTTCGGTTTAGCGATTGTACTTCGATTAAAGTACTACTCTATTTTTTCTATTACCCTGCTAGGTGCTTTGGCTGCACAATTCACGCCGTTAGTGTGCCTAAAATTTGAATTTTAAGTGAACGATTCGATGAAAAAGTGAACCGAAAAATACATTTCAACGCTTCATTGTATGAAAATGACGCTACGTTAGAAAGACCTCCGCACTTTCCATTTTGAATTTCGACCGCACTTACGGCGTGAATTGAAAGTAGAAATGAAAACAGAATAAAGTATAGTTTCCACTTAAAAAGAGCACTCCGTTTAGCCTCCGTCTACATGTCAGTTGTAAAATAGAACAAAAGAACTGTCACGCAAACGGAGTGGAAATTGAAATTATTTCAATTTTTTACTCCGTTTACGTGACAGTTCCTTTGTTCTATTTTACAACTGTCATGTAAACGGAGGCTAAACGGAGTGCTCTTTTTAAGTGGAAACTATACTTAAGTTGATTGGGAATTCCAAATTTTCAGTTGGTAATAGTCATTTAAATAACTAGTGATATAAAGATGTCAAGTGAATTGTTGGTCCAAGGCGTAGTCGAGGTCAACAAACACACGAAAACAAGACTGAAAATTACGATTTCTTGTTCTTATTGACATCTGACTCGCTCGGATAAACAAAGACCGTTAAAGTAAGTGAGATATTTTTGGTCGATACAAACTTTAAGTCCTTTATTTTACCATTATAAGCCATGATGGCCATAGTCTATTTTTGGAATTAAATTCTTGAAAAAATCGTGAAGTTTAATCTTAATTTTTAAACCACTTACAGTGAACGACATCTCAAAAGTCTCATATCTTATGATTTCCAGGTTTTCAATGAATTCCACACATTCCACACAGCTCACACTCTCTATCAGTATGATCCGCTGTGGTTGCCAAGGTTGTATATTATTAGGAGGTTACGCCAACAGCCTTTTTTCGTGGTGACAATAAATCAAAAAAAAAAAAAAATTGGCTGGTGTGTTGTGTTTCAAGTAAGTTGAATTTTTCGTTGTGACATTAACGCCATATAGGATTGTCGTGTGACGTCTAATGAAACCAAATAAATTACCGCATCGACTTAGATTTTTAATTAGATGGTTGCACGATTCACTGTCACAGTAAACGAGATAAAGAAATGACCGCAATTGTGGTATTATTTGTATTTAGGTGAATTCTTCGCAGCTGTCACTTCTTTTTTGCGTTACACACAAATGTCACAACGAAGAATTCAACTTACTTGAAACACAACACACCAGCCATTTTTTTTTTGATTTATTGTCACCACGAAAAAAGGCTGTTGGCGTAACCTCCTAATAATATACAACCTTGGCAACCACAGCGGATCATACTGATACAGAGTGTGGGCTGTGTGGAATTCATTGAAAACGTGGAAATCATAAGATATGAGACTTTTGAGATGTCGTTCACTGTATATTTTTCAAGCTTTACTTTCAATTGTACGTGAAAATGGTGAAAATCTTGTTCGAACAATAGTTGATAAAAAATTGTGCGAGATCTTTCGTCATTGCAGATGTCCATACACTTTTTATATATCATGCGAAAAGTGTAGAGTATTTGGCTTATTCACCAGAGGCATAAATTGAAGCTACGGTGAAACAATATCGGCGGTTTTTCGAATAAATTAAATTGCTGACAAAGCTCGTAGCGTGAAATCGAATTCACTTAATTTGAATTTCTACTGAAAATTTCTGTGGAAAAAATTATTAAGGTAAATGGAGCATTGCATTAAATCGCCTGTAAATATACACTACAGCGATCCACACTTAAAGTTCCAGAACAAATTTAGAACCAATTGAAAGTTTTTTTTTTAATTCTAACGCTTAAATTGTTTGTCAGCGAATTTTCAAACGTTCATCACTTATTAACTGTTGTGGAAAATCAGTATAAATCAAATAAATAAATCTGCAATTCGATCACTGTAGTAAAATCGTTGACGCACAGGGCTATGCATTTCAGCATATCGTTGAATACTCATAAAGACAAAGTCAACACTAAGCTGAGCTGGTAAAATATTCAGAAAATTTTTTCGTGCATTTTATGTGGTATCACAAAACCTGAAAAAACACTTGACCAACCGACTTCACATCTCATCAGTAATGCTTTTTTACCGGACGGCCATTTAACTGTTAAACTATGACACAATTAAATAACGAACTCTGGCTAACGTCGTTTTATATAGTAGTAATCATGTTAAAGCCAGGTTAAGACCTTAAAGGAAATGAAGTAATAGATTTTACATCCTGTTCTTTGTGAAGAATGAACAATTATAACAGTTCAGCGATCATTTTCTACTCAACAGTCCTTTTGATCCAAAAATGGATCGCTTCAAATGAAGTTATTTTCTGTAATTTTCCAGTCGGAACTTTTTACCTTGAATGACTATCTGCTTATTCTTAGTCATTTTGGTGCCACACTTTATTTCGGATTTATCACAAAAATGGTTTCCGTTCTAGTTTCTAATTTTCCATAATTTCAATTAAAATTTCGTTCGTTTAATATTCACATAAGTAACTTGTTCTAGTACATATTACACTTTCTCTTTTATTAATTTTTGTAATATGAAAATGAGTCACAAAAACACCAAAAAAAAAGAATCAATTTGATGATGGAAAAGTACCAATCAAGAAAACTATTTTCAATTATTCATCCCTCTGAACGTAACAAATCAATTTAATTACGACCGCGACGACTGACTTAAACAAACTGAAATGTCGAAAAAAAACTAATTTTCATAATTCGATGCATCATCGTTCATATTGTGCTTTCATGTACATTAAAATCGGAAAACTTTATTCCAACGTAAACAAAATATTTCATTGCAAATTTCGATGACACCATCAAAATGGTCTTGCCAATTGATTTTCGTATGCAATTTTAGCTTATATTTTTGTCATATCGTCGCGGGAACCTTCTTCGATTAAAGACTGAATTTTTGCCAAATGAATGCACATACAATTGGGTCAATGGTTTCATATATTTTGATTTAGGTTCAAAGACTTTTAAAATTCTACTCGCGTATGCTGGTTTGGAATAAAATTTTCTTTCGAATTGCATCGGAAAGTGAGCTTACGCACAAGTAATATTTTCCGGTATAACTATTTGTTCTTTCAACCTCATTTGTCTTACCCGTTAACCGATAAATAAATGTCGATTGAGACTTTAGGTAAAGCCTAGCCAAGACGTTGTTTTAGTGAACGATGTTGTCTTACTTAGCGATCGAAGGTTTTTACTCAAAATTTATTTGCTTAGCCAAAATTTGTTAGGATTCACTTGTTTTTGTATGATGGTCGTATCGTGAACTTCGAAGAGATCGAATCCCGATGAGCTGCTGAGATACGCAATGAAAGTGTAAAACAGGTATGGTCTATTGTCGGCCCGGAGGACATAAGAATTTGATTTTCGTGCTTAAACGCTCTCATTTTCATATTATTTTGACATAAAATGTGAGTGCGTTTAAGACGAATTCGGCGATCGACCATACCTGTTATCTACTGTCATTGGAGATACGTACCAATTACGACAACTTTGAACAAATGCTTTCGGGTATGTACTACATCGGAAATTATCTACTTTAAATAAACTGAACTCAGGCATAGCACTCGCAAGCTGGTTATCAAAAATAAAGAAAATAGGCAACATGTGTGTCAGCTTCGGTGCTTGATAGTGATGTGACTCAGGCAAAAACCAAGATAAATATATGGGCGGAGATAATGCTTAACAGATGGCCCAGGTTTCTAAGCAATTTTGAGATTTTGAAGAAAGGGTGAGATGGCGTTTATAGCGAACTTTCGTGCCACTGCACATCTGATTTAATTCGGTTATATATGGCATTACCTCCACTCTTGGCAAAAATGAAGGCAAATTAACGACCGACGGTTCGTTTTTAGACCCGTACGAAGTACTGGGGTCTTATAGGTTTACGCATACGTTTGTAACACGTCGAATTGGACTCCCTGAGTAAGGGGAAACCTATTGTGGTTGTCTAGAGATGCCAAATCCGCGAAAAAAAAAGTCCGTCTGTCCGTCTGTCTGTCTGTACGATAACTTGAGTAAAACGCATCCGATTTTGAAAATTCTTTTTTTTCCCGTTTGGTAATGTCAAAAGACAGGCTAAGTTCGAAGATGAGTGATTTTGGATCGACCCCTCCCGAGCTGTGGCCCAATAAGTGCTTTACGGTTTTTCGAAGATATCTCCGGACATTTAAACGTTAAACTTGTAAGTGATACGTCAAATAAAAGGTATTTACAATACCGATCGACAAAAAAAGTTTATGGAAATCGGATGACCGACTCGTGAGTTAGACCCCTTGGTGTGGAACAGGCACAGGGCGGCAAGCAGTTTTTGCTTGTAGGTCGGCCACATTTGAACATATTTCGTCTGTTTTAGCTTTATTAGATAGGTATTGACCGTACCAATCAGGGAAAAAAAAATTATGAAAATATGTTCTCCGGAGCGTGAGCTAGGTCTCTTGGAGTGAGCTCTTATCTGGCTACTCGGAAGTACAGTGAACGTGGTGTATTTTGACAATTTCTCGAGTAAATTTTGACCGAATTTCATGATTTTTTTTTTGTTTGAAAGGTATTAACGAATGTAAAGCGTCGGTACTATTTCCGATCTCCTAACAAAATGGCTGCCGGCGGCCATATTGGATTTTAGTAAAATAGAAATATCTTGGGAAAAATGATGCTTAGAGAGTTTCTGTTAACATGGAAATAATTTGTTATGTGTGTGGGGTTTCAGGGATTCCATATACGGACATCTATATACCTATATACAGCTATATTGAGCTATATACAGGCATATATTTATCTGTGAAATGTTTATTTATAGTGAAATATAGTTAAATATAGCGGTATATAGCTGTTTAAATAGGAATTTATGAAATTTGTCTTCGTACGGGGCTGTCTATATTGCCTCCGGCAATTTAGTTGTATATGATAACAAGGCAAAGAGTGGATAATGTAAGTGATTTTAAAGGGAGAATAGTTTTTCAGCAGAGAAGAAAATGAAGTAAGAGAAATGAAGAGTTTCACATTAAAGGCTTTTGATACGAATAGGTGTTTCGTACGGGTCGGCGTTAGCTATGTTTTTTATTATGTTACAATTTAATGTGTTACAACATATTTTTAATAATTCTCTAGATCTTTCCGTTGGCATGAATGTATATACCTCGCTTAAAATTGTATGTACATTTACCACTGCCTGGTGGGACGTGGCGAATGTTGACAATTTTTGTACTCCGTTAGCATTTGCATTGCACTAAGTCTTCCAGGATCGAAACAGTGGTCTGTGCTTGGAGATATTCGTTCTGCGAATGTCTTCAGCATATGGTAGGCAACTTTTTTGTAATCATCGCAAAAAGCCTGTGGAAGTTTGTGTGTGTAATCATCACATGGAATCAAATTTGTGGTTGTTGTGAAGATTTTGTAAAGATTACAAACAATTCCTAATAATAAAATGACTCGTCGCTTTTTAAGGCCGAACGGAAGAGTTGAAGAGCGGTTTTTTTAAGGTAATGCAGCACGTTTGTTCATTATGACTGAATGGAGAAGTTAGTAGCGTAGTTTGGATGTACGAAAGAATTCCCCGGTTCAAATCTCGTGTGTGTTAGGTTGAGTTTTTATATTTGAGAATTCGATCATTTTCATTATTACCCTAGAGGTCATAATAAAATTATTAACCTAGGATCTTAACTACTAGGAATAATGTTGGGTATAATACCTCGAAAAACAGCATTTAATGTCGATATATTCACGCCAATGCAATAAAATTATATATGATCTAGGTGCTCTAGAAATGGGTATAAATACGATGTAATTGCACCGAATAAAATCAGAACAAATACAGAGCTTGAACGGGCAACATGCCCTCAATGATGTGTTTTGTTTCTCAAATTAGTCTACTGGCGCTTTGGAGCTGGGGAGAATATCCAACCGCTGAACAGGGAGGTGGTGTGGTTTGACCAGACGGAAGAAACTGGAATGGATTTTGATGTTGTTGTTGTAGTTGCTGATACTGTAGTTGTAGCTGATATTGTTGTTCTTGATATTTTTGTTTTAGCTTAATTTGTTGTTGCTGATATTGTTCTTCCAGTTGATATTGTTGTTGCTTTATCTGATATAGTTGTTGTTGCTGACATTGGTATTGTAGCTGCGTTATTGGTTGATATTCAGGTTGCAGCAGTTGGTACAGTTGGCCCAGTATACCGACAGCAGGATTAACTGATGCAATAAGAATTAAACCCACAAGGCAATACATAATTGTTTCCTAAAAATAAATTGAAAAACTGACAATGACGTTGTAATGTTGAGAATTAAATAATTCAGAAGAAAAAGATGTCAACACTTTGTTATTGCAACCGTCGTTACATCATTCTCAATTACGCAATAAAACAAGTAAATGCATTTACTAGCCACACATTTGGTATCGGGGAATCTGGCACACGGTGCAAGAAGAATGCACTTCTTTTAACTTACGTAAAAGGTGAACTCGCACACGCAAGTTTATTGCTGCAAATGCTTTTTAGCCATGTCATGGACTTAATGACTCCTTTTACAAAATTTTGGTATCGAAAATTTGTGTGCGAGTTCACCTTTTACGTAGTTGAAAAATGCACCGTGTACCAAATTACCCCACGCAACACATTGAAATAAGAAAACGTCTCAATCACTTTTATATTAATCACCGTAAATGCTTCTCAGCCAGTTATTAATAAAATTTAGTTTTCTAACCATTTTCAAATATTGATGTACACTAGAGGAGAGTCAGTTGATGAGTGACCACATGCAGCACTCTAGCTTCTGTATTTATAAGAAATGATTTTCTGTGTCTAGTGAGTTGTATTTGTTATGTCTTAATGTGGCTCGTGCTCTCACTGCTCACCATTGATGTATAATAGAAGAACTATCAGAGACTTCTTTAAATCAAAATACAGGAACACAGGTCGAAAATAGTTGGTATTAGTCCAGATATTAAGTAAGATAATGCAATCGGAAGGTATTCTGGGAATTATGAATTAATTTCAGCTGCATCTTCAAGTTATTTTCAAAGGATATTCGATTTTTGTTTGCTGTTAAGTCTATATGCTCTTCTGCATCCACTGCACATTTATGGGAAATGGTTCACCCTAATGCCCACCACACAATGGCCCACCTACGCAACTATCTGATCATGAGGTCTGATTTATCGATACAAAGCTATGAACTGTACTGGCGAAAAGTCGTAGTATTATGTTGATCCGTATTATTCAGCTAGGACTAGAAACATAAGTGGGTGTGGTGACTGGTGAAAATGGAAGTATTACTCAATACAAGCTGGAACAACACACGATTATTTTGAAGTTATTATTTTAAGTATAAAATAATGGTCAACTTTTTAAGAGCACTCTTACGATTTACAAAGTTTCTCAAAAATTGTTTCATTACCATACGAACATATACGAATTTATATCGGAATTCACCGAGGGGCATCGAGACTGTCCAAGATCTTGTATCTTTTCCTTTAATTCCGAGGGGTTGCTCACTTTGATTACGCAAAAATTGGATCTCGTCAAATCAGTGAAATTTCGTTGTTTACACTTGATAAATTGCTATTACTAGTTGATTTATTATGATTAGAAACTGATTTAAGACATTTGACGTGAGTATTGAGTGGTTAATCACTTGATTAACAAATGGTTAATCATGTTAATCAGCTAAGTGAGCAACCCCTCGGTAATTACCTGTAATAGCCGGAATTGAAAATATTTGCCGGATGAACAAATTCAAAATTGCTGTCAAAATAATGGCTTGTTTCTCTATAAATAAGATGTTTAGAATAAAACGAGAATTTAAAATGTGGATCACTGTAATATCTATCATCATGCCCGCACGTTAGTAAGCGGGCGTGACGCACGTCCAGTCCACTACCAAAAATGTTTAAATTTTTTTTTTGGGACGGCGGAGCATATTTACATCAATTTTTTGACTTCCCCTCTTAACTCCAACGACTCCCAAACTTAGATATTTAAAATCTAGGCATACATACGAGTTCAAAGAGCTATCACACGTTTCAGTTGCTTACGATTTGGCTGAGGTATTGAATTTCAAAATTTTGTATGAAAGTAAGCAAAATTTCGTTTTTTTCAGATAACTGAAATCGCCTATACTACGTTAGTTAGTTATATAGTTAGTTAGTTCGTATGGAAAAGTGTATCCAGCAAGTCCTAGGCGTTTCTACAGATTTTCCTGAAATTTTCGTTATAGGCTAATAATGGCCCAAAAATAAGGATGGAATTTTCAAAAGTTGGAAAAAACCCATATCTTGGGAGCTGTAGCTCCTCAAAGTCTCCATACAAATGCCATATAAAAGCCAATTTGAGTGTGTGTGTGTGTTGTATATTTTGGTGCATAATAAATATGGTGTGGTGAAAGGTGTGTGTTGTTTTGGAATGTGTTTCTTGTTGGAAATTGTGTGGATCATTAAGTATTAACTTCCACTAGGTTGGTTCCTAAAATTTGTGATGACAGATGATTCCTCTGGAACTACCTAAGTTTCATCGGATTTTTTGATGGATTTGGGTTATTTTCGATATAAGTGACGTGTTCCAAGGTTGGTTCCTAAATTTTGGGATGACAGATGATTCCTCTGGCACTTCCTAACTTCTATCGGATTTTTGGATGGATTTGGGGTATTTTCGATATAAGTGAGGTGTTTAAACGTTGATTCCTAAATCTTGGAATGGCAGATGATTTCTCTGGCACTTCCTATCGGATTTTTTGATGGATTTGGGTTATTTTCGATATAAGTAAGGTTCCTAAATTTTGGGATGACAGATGATTCCTCTGGCACATCCTAGCTTCAATCGGATTTTTCGATGGATTTGAGTTATTTTCGAAATGAGTGAGGTGTTCCAAGATTGGTTTGGGTTTTTGGCTCATTTCTCTAGAATTTTTTAACTTTAACAAGGTTTTTTGATGTCATGTCGAGATACTTACAAAAGTGGTGATATCAGCCAAAAAACCCTTAAAGGGTATATGTGACGCAAGTCCTTCATCTTACTTACAAAATAACAAAAAAATGATCCGCCATCGTACAATTTTCTTCAGCATTGTGTTATGCATGCGTGATCAACACTACAATATATCTGGCTGTGTGATAGGGCCGTAGCCGGACTTCAAAATCCCCATCTACCTACGGATGCTGTGTGAATTGTGTATACTAAGTATGTAGTACGATAATAGATAATAGAAAATAGAAAGGATTTTCCAATTCAAAATCAAGTGTTTCTAATCCAACACGAAATTTTATTACATCCAAAGTCTCCTAAATCCTTTTAGGTTTCCGGAACCTCATAACGTGCTAATTTTACATGTTATGTTTTGCACTGTGCAGTGATAAAAGCAACCATTACGGTCTCTTGGACAGATAATTTCACATTTTCTTGAAACTCATATCTCTGCGATATCTGCAACCAAGCCCGTTCTGTAGTTATGGACATTGGAGTTTGAAACCAGTAGTTATAGTCAATTTTAATTCCACCGGTTAGTAGCTACAGAGAAATTGATTTAAATAAACAATAAAAAATGTTAATCTTGTTTCAAAGGAGCATGTCTCGAACGTTCCTAGTAGGGTCTAGTTTTGGTAAATTTACCAAATAAAAAACCAAAAAAAAGGCCCTGTTCCTAGCTGTGTAATGTATCCAGTGGCTGATGCTGATAATTTTTCATTTTTGCTTAGAGTATGCCCGGAGTTTTAATAAAAACCTCAATGCCAGTTCGATGCATGTGACACCCCTCACCCTCACACAAAAATTCAAAAGCCTTACCTGATCGAACGGCTGATGTCCAATGTGAAACATCAAATTCAACAAATTGTCTTCCTCCTCGACGATATTTTGACCGGGCAGCAATTTAAATTCGCTAAGCTCAATGTCACTGACATTCAGTTTTTGAAACAGCCATTCCGAATTCTTGCGCAGATAGTTGTACAGCAATTTCAGGCTTTGCTTACCAATCGAACTGGTCAATATGTCGCTGACAAGCATTTCCGATATGTAGTCGGCATTCTCGACATTGTACTCTTCGCCCGTTCGAGTACTTGGTGACGATTGATTTCCCGCGTGAAAATCGTCCATCTTGCGAATTTATTCGATTTTTCAACTTTCTATCGAGAGTTTCCAATTTACTTCAAGACGTTACCTTCACAGTGCTCACAAAACTCAATCCCACAGCTTCGCCAGTATCGTCCAGATCTCCCTTACTGCGTTGACTTTCCCTGGCATAGTTTATCAAAGCTGTAATCGATTCGGTGTGCTTATTGTCCTCATCAATCGAACAAATTGCCTCGGCAAGGACATTGCAGATGCTTGACTTTTGTTCTTGGGTTTCGGCGATGTTTGCTACACCACTGTCGCCTTCCATCGTTTCAGTTTTCGATGCTTCCAAGAGTTTTGTGTAAAGAGCACTGAACAAAATTTGAATCAAAACGGATTCGCCTGAGAGAAAATTTTCTGAATGAACCGAGTACACACAGTCAATGTGTTCAGTAGAATCTCACCGAGGGGACGAATTTCTGTTGATATCACGTCTGACAGTGACATGGAAATGGTGTACAAAGAGTCTGGTATGCAATCCCACATTTCTGTTAGGCAGGATATCGCTAACGACATAGCCTGGACGATAATAACGTTTAACATGAAGTCGAAGTATAAGTGGTCCGAGTGGATTCTTACTTGATACATTGTTGCTCCCGTCTGAACAGCCACAACTAGCATATGAATGACAGGATCAAGGACTGGATAGATTAAATGCAAAATTGCTTCCAACCACGGTGGTCGCTTCTGGTTCCACACTTGCCGTCGATCCAGAGCGAACTGCCAGTCTTTGATTTGACTCTTATCCAACGAAGACACAATAGTTTCGGTGATGTCCGACGATTTACCAGTTAAGACGATAATGTAAGTTAAGGCCAACACAACTTGGTAGTTTGTCTGGCCGACGGGATCTTTAAAATTGTTCAGGGAGAAGAAATCATAAAATGAACGGATCATATTCGGAAAGTTAGTCTAACCAATTTCGCCACTGATCCAATCAGCAATTTTGTTACATTCCTTGCCGCACAAAAATCCGTCGCATTTCGACGCGAATTTCTTTTGATTCATGAATGGTTGATCCAGCGATGGATAAAAGCAGTCACTTGTCGGGATGTTTTTCATCAAGTGATGATGAATTATCGACGAAACGAGCGAGTCTCTCATCAACAAAATCTTCAGCAAATGTGCCCAATTGGCTTGCGGTGAATTTAGAAGAACTTTCAGTTCCAGCGCAATGGCGGTATTCGGTCCAAAATCGGAACACTTAGTGGCCCATTGTCCGTTCTGATTTAGTGGGAACAATTTGGGTAGAGAGAATATTATCCACGGAGATGGAAGCCCTTGACCGGAATTGAAGAGATTGACTGATGTTGGACCCTTACGCATTATCTTGGAAAATTAAATTAATTTTTTCAGTGCCCTATGTAACGATCAGATCCGTATCAACCTCACCTTATATAAGGAGCCCAGAGGTACTCCTCTCAAAAGCAGGCAACAAAACAATTCCTGACACTTTGCATGCACGTCTCGTATAATTTTCGATTGACTCGTCAGATTCAAGCCGACGTACGATTCGCCATTTTCACAGATCGACGGAAGAATTTCGGCGACACACAACAGCAGATTACATACATCCACGAGTAGTAATTGAGATCGTGTCTGCCAGAAAATTTACAATTCAAACATCAAATCGATTGCACACTTCTAATCTACCAACATACCTGGCTGGGAACAGTCTGAAGTAAAGTTTAAAAATTACTCCGAGTTCACAATTCTAAGCGATATCGATACGCACCTGAGTGTAGCGAACGGTAAGCAACGACAATGTTTCGTTAAGCATACCAGCATATACCCTTTGGGCCATATTCGGCGGAACAGAGTTCCACAAATTGTTTTTCGTGCCTTGCATGTACAACCACCACATTTGTATGGTATATGAACCACGTTCAGACTCGAAAAACGGTTGATTGCATTCCCAGTTCAAGCAATCAGCATCTTGAATGATATACAGACTAAGCAGACGACAGTGTAAATCCAATAAACGTTCAGCTAATGCTTCGGTCATCTCAGAGTACTGTTTGTAGCTCAGCTAATTTGGGAACCGAATCATAATTATGGTTAAGCTAAGTAAAGTGAATGTAAAACCTTCAGTGATCCTCCACTTTCATCTCCCTTTGGTGGACATACGTTTTTCGTAACCGATTGTAAGTAAACCCAGAGAGCATTTTTAATCAAGGCTGAAGCACCTATCGTAGCCGTTAATACTGTCAAGTCAGCGTGATCTAGTGCTTCTTGACTCAGCGTGTGGATGTGTTCCAACAATTTATCAGCCGACTTGGTCACAGATCCAACAAATCTATAACACAACCAGGTACAAGTGAAGGAACTTTCACCACTCGTGCTTCACATACCTTTCGGGATCCGACGATTTTACAATAACTTTCGAATTCAAATTCAAGGAATCATTTGCTTCGTCTCCATCGTCATTGATTTCGTCTAAATTCAACAGGCCGGAGTTCTTTTTGTACGCCGCATAATACTCATCCTCCCACCAGAAAACGATTTTCACTGCAGCGAATGACGCGTATCGAGGAAAATCAAGTTTTCCACCGACAACACCAGGACAAATTGTTTCCTGAAGAACAGATTGATGTTCCTACATTGAATGTGAGATGAAAATGAGTAACTGCAACTGGTTGAATTGATAAATTGTTTGGCCAACCTGATAATATTGCATATCTCGTTGCAATAAAACTGGCACCCTGTCCATCAAATTACCTTCTTCCATTACCTCCATTGCAACCGTTCTTAATTTACAGACTTTTTACGGATAAATTGGAATGACTAAGAACTCCAAGAGAACTATAAATGTAAAATTTGAAGTTCTCGTTTCGATTATCGATCAAACAAAATTTCGTATCGTATGTCGGTTGTATTGTTTCCATTTCCTTTCGCCAGTGTTGGAGTAAGTTATTAAATAAGATTCTGAAACATATCGGAGCGATGAAGTGAAAACCCACTTTACAAATTTTTTCCTATCCCTGGATTAGCGAAGTCATATACAGTGAGATACATCACTTTAAAACAATGACGACTTTAGACTAAAATGGGTGAACTTTGGAGAGTGCTGCAGATCTGCTAAAACAACTATCGATATGAAAAAGTCTGTCTCAGGTTTCTAATGATACCTCACGTACGAGTGGTAGCACAGCTATACTACTTACTACAGCTATAACATAAGAAATATTCGGAGGCTTTATGCAATCATAACAGGCCTTGAATAGGCAGTGCTATAGTAGTAGTAGTTACTCGTAAGTGGAATGTAGTTAAGATTTTTTTTGTCGCTGTACATCTTCCTTTCACTAACAGTGTAAATTAGCTACCTTGTTATCCATGAAAGTTTACAGCGAGCTTGTTATTCAAAGACACAACAGAAATTAGATAGACCAAACTTAGTATTTATAATCTTTAATACCAGGAGAATATGTCGCCAATACAACTATCGAATCTAGTACTTCTTTCGATTTGATGATACGAAATCTTGTAATTTCTCAGTCTGCATTTTGCTACATAAGAAGGCACCAGAGTATAAGACATAATACACATCTCTTACATAATAGTGGTGTAACGGATATATTCATGGATAGTTTACAAGCCTATAGACTTGTAATAGATAAATCGGGATTGATAGAAAACATTTACTTTTTCGATTTATCTTCGAATAAGGATAATTTAGAATAAAAGATTTATGGGCTGATCATGTTGCACCATGCTAGATGCTAGGGTGTATAAAATATATTTCAAAAATCGATGATCTAATAATAAGTGGCTTGATTATAACTCAGGTCTGTCAGTGCAATCGTCAAATAATCTTCCAAACTCCAATTTTCTCCCAAAGAACCTCAACCACAAATACCGCACAAGCTGCAATCCAACCATAAGTAATTAACTCAAGCGCTTGTAACTGGCCAAAACTTGTCTTTTCACTCCCATCCTTGCTGGTGTTTTTTTCCAGCGAAATTTGTTTTAGCCATAACTGCAGATCTTCATCCCACCATTTGTTGTAGAGTCCAGCACTTTGAAGTCTATGTATAATTCCATTTAATCGTTCCACGAACGGGTAGTCGTACCATATCGCATACGAAGCAAATATCTTCCTCAGATACATTTCTGATGGAGCACGATAGCCACGGACTTTTAATTGGTGTTGACGTTTTATCAAGTGTTTAGCTCGACCGAATTCCAGCGGAAAGGACATTGATGTGTTGTACGCAAAAATTTGTAGAAAGAATTCTTTATAGTCCATCGAGTGTACTCTGTTGTTCCATTCTTCATGTTGAGATACATTGTTCAGCCAACTCATCGTGTGAATTCTCATCTCCTCGCTGTTAGTCATAACAACATACGGAGACCTGTAGAGATCTTCGAATGTGTCGATTTCAGGGTGATTGTATGGCCGAGTCAGATGGCTTTGAAAAGTGGATAAAATGAAGTTTAGCATGAAAAACCCAGCAAAAGTTACAGGTACGATGACAAACACTTCTGCCAACGAAAGACGTCGATATTCGATGTGCCCATTGTCATTCACTAAGAGAATGTTTAGGACATCGATCGCTGATTTAACAATTCTGATTTTTCTCTGATTAATGTACCGACAACACGATAAAACGGAGACGGTAACTATTATAGTCATTGAAGAAGTGACGAAAAATTCGTTATTTGTTACTGCCAGCAAGTAGGTCGTAAATTTTGGATATGGTAATGCTTCCGGCACAACCATTACTGCCGACAGAATGCTCATAGGGTAAAGAAATTTGATGCCAGGATAATCTCTGTAAAATTCTAATCCTTGGATCACATCCATTCCAGTTTCAAAGATGTCTGACCTAGTGGTGGTGTTTATTAACTTCTCAGGCGATATTACAACCGAAGAAGCATTTAGTACTCGCAATACGACTCGCCAGACGTTCAAATCAGACGGAATCTTTGTATCGAGAACTCGTAGGGGATGTTGTTGGAAATTCAACACAAGCGGGGGAAAAACGTTTTTCAGTCCACTTCCAGTCACATTCATCACTTCGAATGTTTCGAAAATGTTTAAGCGAAAAATGTCAAAAGGATGAGGAGCAACTGGCGAGTGTGGACGATTATTAATCGATCGATGAATGATAAAGACATTCACAATACTGTGCTTCCAGCACCATTCCAAATGTTTTTCCGTTTGGTTGATGGGGATTGTGTCTGAGAAGAAAAGTCCAATTTTCATGTTCACATCGAGCAGTTGAAGTTCTTTGACGTGAGTTAGTAATTTCAGGTTTTCTAAATAATTGCCACCACCAGGAGCCACAATCACAAATGTATTTTTACTTCTGATTGTCGTCCTCAGCACAGATGTGGTCGGGTTGGAAAAGCTCTTGAAAACATGTAAACTTTGCGGTGTAAATTCTAGTCGATCTGCAGTATGACTCGACCAATCAAAAAATTGGTTGCGGTCCACTGAAACGTCCAGCAAGAAGATATTATGGTCGAACTTATGGTAACTGTTTAATTCGTTGATTAAAATGCGTTCTTGACTTTGTGAACGAATGGTCAGTAGCACACTCATGATTGCCGAAATCGTTTCCACCATGATTGTCGAGTTCCAAACAACTACTACCTACCAATTCCAATATGTTCAATCATTCAATTCTTTTTTGATGTAATTATTCCCATTGCGTAATGAGTTAGTCAATTATTCAGGTGGGTGGTATTTGCTACCAGATGAATAAAAATTGTTTTGTCAATGATGTAACAGTTAATATTGTTAGAACGAATCAATCTGTATAATGGAAATGGAAATGGAAATGGAAACAATAAAATTTATGTTTCTTAACCTGTTACATACGGCAAGCATATGACCAGTATTATTATCGGGTCTATTACTTCCATCGATCAAAGTATTTTTCATCAGGTGATTTCCAATCTTGTACTTCAATCTTTGTAACATGTATTTTACTGTATAAAGGACCATATTAACCATTAGATTTTTGTATTGCTGGGTTGGTGATGAATAATGGCTTGTCCTTGTATCGCTTGACTTAATACGTTTCACTTAAAATGAAAAACTACTCAGTTCAGTGTGACTAGTTTATTGTTCATCCCTTGCATTCGGTTCATTGACAAACCATGTAATCATGGTTAGAAACAATAAAGACAAAAAACTTGGCAAATTTTTCACTTGATGGAGATAAATTCCTTAAACTTACGTTAAGTAGTCTAGTAGTTATTATTTTTGTTGTCGTTATCGATAACATGAATAATGAATGATGACAGGTTAAATAAACAAAAGATAGATATTTGAAATGAAAATTGGTTTCTTACAACATAGCTCCAAAATAGCGGATAAATTTAAGTTCAAAGTGGAGGTGGACACTGTCACTTTAGGACTGAACAACTCTCCATAATTTACCTTAATTAATTTAGGAATAAAACATTATTCGCACCTTCCCTACCACGGGGCGAATACAAGTTTCTCAGTTAATTTGTTAATGATACACTTGATAAAATTCATTCATCAAACATGAAAACACACTTAATTACGTTGAGCATACTACATTTAACAAAATATCCAGAATCATTCACTGATGGTTTTACTTCATAATTAACGTTATTAGTTTCAGCACCTTAGTAAACTGATCGTTAGATTTCATTTTCCTTTGGTTTCGTTTGTTTACTTCGTTCTATTCGTTCCACTCGTTCCACTCATTCCACTTGCATTCCATCACATAGGAGTAGAGCTTCTCTTACGTTTCTTCAATTCTACACGTACGTGCGAGTCTGGTCTACACTTTTATTGTCTTATTTCTATGATATCTCCGATATCTATGAGTTTCGATTTAAATCTTGTGTGTCTTAAAAAGAACAAGCGAAAAGCACACTCAAATAAATAAAGTAATAGAAGTAAAAGATCCTATAGTAAAACTGCAATATTAGTTATAGTTTACAATGGTGGAGGTGCGGTTCTCTTGATAGGTGTTTCTCAAATGCAACATTTAATAATAAATGGCTGAAATAGTCGTAGATGACGTATAGGTAGAGGTGAGTGGGCTGCCCATAAAAGTGAGCGCAGCATGGGCACTTTTCAAAAATATGTAATCGTCTAGACTTTCCGTACGATGTAATATTCATTCAAGGAATTTTAAAACGGCTATCGCACATAAAATCGTGTTTCCAACTGTGCTGTCAACATCGGTTTCGCCTCAGATTGACAATTTTCACATTTTTAGCGAAAATTTCCTATGTGGGCCTTGGGCATGGGCTGGGCAGTGGGCATGCTTTTAAAGATTCTTGGGCATGGGCTGCGCCGTGGGCATGCTTTTTTTAAATTATTGGGCTTTGGGCAGGGCGGGCATAAAAATTAGGTATGCCCACTCACCTCTACGTATAGGCTACGAAATTTTTACGAGTTAGAGATGCAACCACAGAGGTCAAAATAAGAACCTTCAAATCATTCCGTAGTATATTTTACTCGATGAGACCACGGGAAGCAACTTTTACCGCAACATTGACATAAAACGAATTTCCGGAAGGTGCAAAGAGTAAAGAAAACTTAGCTAGAGATCTCTTCTGCCACGGAAAAAAAGTGAGGTAAAGTTGACCAAGTTTTTTAGATACACGGGAACATACCACTTCTGAAGATTTTATATACAAAAAATATTCACCACATCGTCACGACGACGAGAATCGTCACATGAGGTGAATTTTTGTATGAAATCCGACATTTTATCGTCAACTGTGGTGTTTCACCGCACATCTGTATCTGCGTGACCTCCTCAAAGTTTACAGCCTTGAAGTTAACTACGCCTCGTTCGGCAAATTTCACACAAGAAGTACCATTTCAATCGTTTGCCCCATTGATAAGTAATGTACTATGTCGTGCCTCTGCTCTTAGTGATGTTAGAACAAAGTTTCGGTAAATGTCAAATTTATTTCCTGCTTAAATTTTGGACATTCTTTTTATATTTTTCTTGAAAGCTTCAGCCTAGCCGGGTCTGTTTAATCAACGAAGAACATGAGTGCGATCTTTACTTTCCGATAAGCGAAAGAAAGACTGCTCAAATTGCACAGCCAGTAAAAAATCGATCTTTTCAATAACAGAACATAAGTGCTTTAGTAATGAGAAATGTTATTGTCCTCTCCTCCTAATGATCCTACATATTCTCACCTTCCCCAAAAGTACTTCAACCGCAAACACCACACACGCTGCGGTCCAACCATAAGCAAAAAGGTCGAACAACTGCATTTGGCCAAATCTTGTCTTTTCTCTAGCAGATGCAACATTTCTGTTTCCCAATCGAATTTTTCGCAGCCATAGCTGAAGATCTTCTTCATACCATTTGGTGGATAGTCCCGCGCTTTCAATTCTATGCAAAATTTCATTTAATCGATCAACAAAGGGATAATCGTCACCTACGGCGTACGAAGCCAATGCCTTCTGCAGATAAATTTCTGATGGAATGTGATAGCCTCGCACGTTCAATTGTCGCTGTAGTTTTATAATCTGTTTAGCTCGACTCTGTTCCAGCGAAAACGACATCGACGTATTGTATGAGAATACTTGGCGAAAAAATTCTTCGTATTCCATTGAATGCACTTTGTTATTCCATTCTGCTTGTTTCAATGAATTGTTGAGCAGCCCCACCAGACGTATTCTCCGATCTTCGCTACTGCTCATAATAACATACGGCGACCTGAAGAGATCTTCGATTGTATCAATTTCTGGGTTATTGTACGGTCGAGTTATATGGCTTTGGAACATGGAGAAAATGAAATTTATCATGAAAAACCCGCCGAAAGTTAACGGTACAAGCAGATACACTTCTGCTCGGGAGAGTCGTTGATATTCGATGTTTCCATTGTCATTCACTAAAAGAATCTTTAGAACATCGATAGCTGATTGAAAGAGTCTGATTTTTTTCTGGTTGATGTACCGGAAAAGCGATAACGCGGACACTGCTGCTAATATTGTGACTAAAGAAGCGACGAAAAATTCATTGTCTGTGACCGCTAATAAGTAGTTCGTAAACCTCGAATATGGCAATGCTTCCGGCACGACAATTGCTGTGGTCAGCATAATAATGGGATAAAGACATGAGAGGTCCGTTGTACAATAATCTAAATTTGTGACAATATCGACTCCATGGTCAATGTCAAAGACCTCGCACTTAGTTGTGACGTTCGTAAGCGTCTCACGCGATACTATTACCACGGAGGCATTTAACACTCGTATTACCGTTTGCCAGATCTTCTTATCTGCCAGTTGTCTTGCATCGATCACTCGAATCGGATGTCGTTGAAAATTGAACATTGCCGGAAAAACGCTTTTCGATGATTCACTTTCACTTTCGGTCACATTTATAACGTCGAATGCTTTGAAAATGTTTAAGCGAAAAATGTTGAAGAGATGGCCGTATATTGGTGGATATGTTGAATTACGTTTCGACTGATAGGCAATGAAAACATTGACAATTCTGTGCTTCCAGCACCATTGCAAATGTTTGTTCAGTTCATCGATAGAGACTATGTCTGAGAAGAAAAGTCCAATTTTCATGCTGACATCAAGCAGCTGGAGTTCCTTGACGTGAGTTAGTAATTTCGAATTTTCTTTGAAATCGGTACCACCAGGGGCCACAATCGCAAATGTATTTTTACTTCTGATGGTCGTCAAGGCTTTCAGTCCTGCAATATCCTCGGGTGTTTGGCCGAAGACATATACACTTTGCGGCGTAAATTCCAATCGATCTGCAGTATAACTCGACCAATCGGAAAATCGATTGAGGTCAACTGAAACGTCCAGCAGGAAGATATTATGGTCGAACTTATGATAACTGTTTAATTCGTTGATTAAAATACGTTCTTGACTTTGTGAAGGAATTGTCAGCAACACACTCATGATTGCTGAAATCGTTTCACCCATTATGGTCGAATTCCAACACGATACTGCCTACCAAATTGAAATCGGTGGATAGTTCATTTAGTGCCGTATCTCTAATAAGTTAATTACATTTAAAGATAGACTTAACACACCATAATTGAACGGCGGAATAGTTTCTTTCCAATATAAACGATGACTGTCAAGTCTAGTCATTTACAGTAGGAGAGTCTGTCTTGACGTAGTTACCACCCTCAACCCTATTTAACGCATTTATTCAGTGTAAATTATTGCAATTGTTGATCATCAATTGAGCAATGCAACTATTTAAAGCATTCATCGTCGCCGAGGACATGTTACTTGACCTTGTCAGACACATCGAAAGGTATTTTACACCTGCCGAAATATTGATAGTCATGTTTTCGATTTGCTCATTTCATTGTGACTGGTCTTAATTATCACACTATTTGTGAGGTAGAACTATGAATTGAGTTTGGACTTATATATCGTCTTTATAATACAAATAAAAGATTTTGTATCAATCGGTTGAACATAAGATGTAATAGATTCGATAAATTTATTGGCTAAAATAACTTTTTTTAGTGTGGCACCGCCTAGTGTTTCATATCAAACTTCTTTACTTATATTTATTGCTCTGAAGACAACACAGATCAGAACGTTGTCGATAACAGATAACTTATCGTTTCTAAAATGGTCAGTGGTCAGTGCTTACGTGAGTGTTTTTTCTGTGAAATTTGTTGTACGGCAATAAGATGCAACAACAGTGTATGGCAGATAGTCATCACTAACCCTACTCACTTTAAACAAATCAGAACTTCTAGAGGAATGTAGACATGGGTCAGAAATCTTACGAAGCAGTCAATTATGCTTGGAGAATTTTTTGGTGAATGTAGATTTCGTTCCTCTAACTGATTCTAAACGATACTCTCGAATTGACGAAAAATTGTGTGTTGTATCCTGCATGAACACAATTGCATGAAAACGCATGGTAACGCATAGAAACGCATTCATTTTCGATTGCGTTGCGCGACCTTGAATCATTTTTTTTTTGTTAATTATGATGTATTGTTTAGTATCAAATGGAGAAACGAAATCGATATTACTCCGGAAGTTCTGAAAGGATTTTTTTTAACGTGAGAAGGGCCTGTCATCATCAGTGATCCTTTATCATTGATCTGACAAGGATGAGAATATTCAGAAGAAGATGAACTCCTGTCCGTCGTGGATTTTAGAGCAATATCTTTATTATCAAGTGCATGACAAATCAGAAGCATCAACTTAAAATATCGTGAAACAAAGTAATAGCTTACGTCTGTCATGTCCTTACCATCTTGTGAAAATCTGAAACACTCTTTCCTGACGCATTCGGTCCATCAAGGCACGTCACTTCGAACGGTACATAATAGTACATTTTCTACCTTGGTGTATATTTCGAGAATAACTTCGTATGTACAATTGTATATAACGAGCGCCAGCGAGTGTATATACAATTGTACATAAGAAGTGATTCGAGAAATATACACCAAGGTAGAACAATGTTTTATCTCCTGCAAGCTGATATTTCATACATTAGCGAAATAACCACAAAAATTTGGATTTAAAATTAATTAATTAAGCATGTTGTTTTAAAACGCATTCACAACAAAAAAAAACATCATACAGAGAATCCTTTATTTACTTACTCACACACATATACTATCCACCTCAACATTTCGTTCAAATCACATCATTCCGACTACTCTGATTATTTGATCGATGTAGAAGTGACTGACGAACCACTACCGACACCAATTGCATCTCGTTATGTGATTTGTTGGCGTAGTGGTCAGTATGTTTGGTTGATATGCTGCTGGTCCCGTGTTCGCTTCCGCCGTTCGGCGATTATTTTTTTTTTCAAATAAGTAGATGGAAAGTAAATTTACCCTAGGTGGGTTATGTGTGAATTATCCAATCGTATAGGCTGTGGTTATGTATGTGTTTGTGTTTATATGCAGAAACGCGTAATGTATGAAATATCAGCTTGCAGGAGATAAATGATTTTAGTTGTGAAATACTACTGCAACTAATTAAACTATTCAACGCGAAGTGCGTTGTGTCTGAGCTTATTTTGTAAAGCAATGAAGCATCATCACTCTTCTTCCCTCGTAAGCATCAAGATTCTAATTTTTCCATAAAGAACTTCAACCAGAAACACAACACTGGCTGCAGTCCAACCGTAAATGACTAAATCTATCGATTGATGCTGACTAATATCCGTCTGTTCAGTCGCAGCCACACCCATGCTCATATTATTGCTCAATGCAATTCTTCTCAGCCATAGCGGAAGTTCCTCATCTAACCATTTGTTGAACAGACCCGCATCTTGAATTCGATGCATAATACCGTTTAATCGATCGACGAACGGATAGTCATCGCTTATCATGCACGAGGCCAATGTCTTCTCTAAATAAATTTCCGGTGGAATGCGATAGCCTCGGACCCTTAATTGATGCTGACGTTGTAGCAAATATTTGGCTCGGCTCAGTTCCAGCGGAAATGACATCGATGTGTTGTATAGGAAAATTTGGCGAAGAAATTCGTCGTATTCCAATGAATGCACTTTGCTATTCCAGTCTGTGTGTTCCGATAAATTGTTGAGCAAACCGATCAGGCGAATTTTCCAATGCTCGGTGTCAGTAATAATGGCATGTGGAGACCTGTAGAGATCTTCGATTGTATTTACTTCAGGGTGATTGTAAGGCCGAGTCAGATGGCTTTGAAACGTGGACAAATAGACGTTTACCATAAAGAATCCAGCGAAAGTTAGCGGAACGACCACGAACGCTTCTGCACGGGAAAGTCGTTGATATTCGATGTTTCCATTGTCGTTCACTATCAGAATCTTTAGGACATCGATTGTGGTTTGGGGAAACCTGCTTTTTCTGTCATTAATATACTGGAAAAACGATAACATGGAGACGGTTGCTAATATTGTGATTAAAGAAGCGACGAAAAATTCATTGTTTGTTGCTGCTATTAAATAGTTCGTAAACTTCGAATAAGGCAACGCTTCCGGCACAACCATTACTATGGAAACCGTGATTATTGGGTAGAGAAATAAAAAGTCCGTACTGTAAGACTCTAATGCCGTGACAATGTCGATTCCGTGGTCAATGTCAAAGAGTTCGGACTTAGTTCTGGCATTCATTACCTCCTCACGCGATACTATTACCCACGAAGCATTTAACACTCCAATTACTGTTTCCCAGATCTTCGTCTCTGCCAGTTGCTGGGTATCGAGAACTCGAAGCGGATGTTGTTGGAAGTTTAAAACTGCGGGCGGAAAAATGTTTTCCAGCGATTCACTTCCGGTCACATTAATAACGTCGAATGTTTGGAAAATGTTTAAACGAAAAATGTTGAAAGGACGGCGAGCTTTTGGTGGATATGCTGAACTACCATTCGACTGATAAGCAACGAAAACGTTCACAATTCTGTGCTTCCAACACCATTCCAAATGTTTTCTGATTTCATCGATAGATATTGTGTCGGGTAAAAAGAGACCAATTTTCATGTTGACATCAAGCAGCTGGAGTTCTTTGACAACGGTTAGCAATTCTAAATTTTTCTCGAAATTAACACTCGTCAAAGCCACAATCGCAAATGCATTTTTACTTTCTATGGTCGTCAATGCTCTCATTCCGGTAACATTTCCGGGGATTCGGCCAAAGACATATAAACTTTGCGGCGTAAATTCCAGACGATCTTCAGTAGGATATGACCAAGCGAAAAATCGGTCGAGGTCCGCTGAAACGTCCACCAAGAAGATATTATGGTCGAACTTATGGTAATTGTTTAATTCGTTGATTAGCTTGCGTTCCTGACATTGAAGAGAAATTGTTAGTAGCAGACTTATGATTGTTGGAATTGATGGGCCCATTATGATTGAATTACAAAACGATACTGCGGCTTGTTGAATCATTCAATTTGGTTTTGTTATAATTGTCGACGCAGTTACCAATAATTACACTTCGATAATTCATGATTGTGCAATGTAGAACCGGTAGACAAAAATTCTTTCCGACATAAATATTTTAGCTGTCTGGTCTGTGGGTAAGGTTAAATGCGCATAACTTCACATGTCCAGTCCATATTTGTATTCAAAACTAATTGCTTGCTTCACAATAATTAATGATTGGTGTCAATTTGTGAAGGTGATATTCGTGTAGGCTTTTAAAGGGTTTTAGCGAGTGGTAAACCACTCTTTTGTGATTAACATTGTTAATCAGTTAATCAGCAACACGATTTTTGTGAATACGCACGGTTAATCATGAGTAGCCACCATATTTCACGATTAATTATAGTTTTGCGACGATTCCCCCGGTTGAATGGTTAAGCACTGATCATGTAAATCACGTCAATAAAAAAGAGTGGTTTCCCCCTTGAGTTTTACTTACAAGACCGATGGGTATTCCATTTGAAAGATAGATTATTGTCATTAAACGAATCGCAGGCACATTATGCACACAAAACTATTGTGACAATAGCCTGGACAATAGCATAAACCCAGAAAAAAATTGAAAACATAAGGAGGGATCAGGATCATGAAATTTGGTTAGAGGGATTTTCTTGAAAGTGGACCAGGCTCCGTCGGAGCTATTTTTTTGCGACGGTTTGTTCTTATGCCCAGATAGCCCTTGGTCCCAATTGTCCAAAACCGCAGTCGTTTTTGTTATTTTTGTTATTTTCGAACAATGGCACAGAACATGTAAGATATCTATGCTTGCCCCGGTTCTCCTGGCCAGTACCTATCCAACGAGCCGCCACACATGTGTGTCCATTGTCTGTAGCGGCAGTAAATCACGTATAAAAAACACCCTTTTTCGACTTTTGCACCTTCACCACCAGCCAAGACGCAAATATGAAAATTAAACGACAGCGGTTTTGGACTATTGGGGCCAAGGGCTATCTGGGCATATGAACAAACCGCCTATAAACCTATAAGACCCCAGTACTTCCAACAGGTCAAAAGATTTTGTGGTGTAGAACGAACTGTGAAACCTCTTCAATATTTTGCACCGAGGGGTGGATAAACGTAAATTTTGTTCGAACCTTGTTTTTTTTAAAGAAATGTTTTCTTGTTTTTTTTTGTTTTTAAACAAAAAAAACATTCTCTTTCAATTTTCAATTTCTGAAACAAGCTACTCCGATATTATTGAGTTATAGCTCATTCGATTCGTCGTTCAATTCTAGCGAACGGGTGTCTGCCATTTTTTTCAAAAAAAATCCAGTTTGGGTGTTATGTGTCTACATGTCATGTGATGTCTATAGGGTGGTCAGAACACTTTTTTAGCAGTAACTTGAGGAAGGAGTAACACAAAAAGTTGTGAAAAAAAGAAAAATGAATGAAAATATATATTTTTCGAAATGAGTCCATCGGAATCAGTCGGCTATGGAATGTCCCCCAGACACGTTGCTAATAAAAAAAAAACATTTTGGACAAAAATTTGATTCAAATTTACTCTTTTATTCCAGCGGAAAAGGTCAACTTTTTTTTTCAAATGGTCCGCAAATACTGCAACACAAAACTTCTGTGGTAGTTTTTTGGTATGTGATGGAAGCTAAAGCCATAATATGTAGTCGGCCCTTCAGAACAATGATGTTGCAGAGGTACAGTACTATTTGAAAGTTGACCATACTTTGTCTGATGGCTGGCCATGGGTGGTGTGTGTGGATGTCAGAGTGGGCTCAAACTGTCGGCCGTGGATAGGCCAACAATCCTGCAAAGTTTCAACTTTTTGTGTTACTCCTTCCTCAAGTTAATGCTGAGAAAGTGTTCTGATCGACCTCTGACATCACATTACATGTAGACACATTACACCCGAACTGAACGACGAATCGAATGAGCTATAACTCAATAATATCGGAACGAGCTTGTTTTCCAAGTGGCTGAGAAATTGGCGAATTGACTCTTAACCAAAAAAAAATGATGGCTCTTGGTTGTTTTTTTGGTTTTTTATGTTGTTTTTCTATTTTTTCTTCTGTTTTTTGTTAGTTTTCTAGTTTTTTGACTGTTTTTTGTTGTTTATTTTAGTTTTTTCTGTTTTTCTGTTTTATATTGTTTTTTCTGTTTATTTTTGTTTTTAAAAAGTTTTTGTTTTTGTTTTCAATCGCTTCGAACCTTGTTTTTTTAGTTTATCCACCCCTCGTTTTGCACTATTTACAGTAGCTTATCATTTTCCCTTCGGTGCATTTCAAATAGTCCCATTCGAGTTGTGCTAGAACCTGGATAGTTACTTTCATCGACTCTGCATTTAGTACCCTTTACTAAAATCGAGTTACTATGCTCCATAGATCCCTTACGATTCAAATTTCGCTAACTTTTTTATCTGTTTTATTGGACCTTTTACAAATAAAAAAGATCGAGAAAATTCCAGAACCTAACGAATCGAATCTTCTGAGGTCTACAATCTGAATCTATAGCTCACACGATTCAAAGTGCCACACCATCTCTTGATAGCACCCTAGTAAATTTTATGAACTTATCTTACATTATCTATAGTCCCTTTCTGCATAACTCTTTGAGGCTTCAGCATGAAAATAACAACGCATCTCAGACTTCTCTGTAATTGATTTTCAACTACCAACATATCAGATGAGTTAAATCCGAACCACCGCAGTTGAACAAAATTCACTTTAATTTTAAAATCACGATTCGTATACGACAATTCAATTTTCCGCTAAAAAAGGCATGATTTTACAACCTTAATCGTATTCAGTAGACCACGTTTCCTAATGCTACAGTACAGTACAGTACATAAGTCAGGTACATTAGACGAGGGTACATTAGTTATTTACGTCACAAGGACAGTTCACTTTCGCGTGACGCATCAAGTTCTCCATGCGTGTTATGGGAGCCGAAAGTAAAAAATGTCAATTTTGAGGGGCGAAAGTTTACTTTGGATGTAAGGTAAATGATGGAGAGTTGACCTAAATTGACAAAGCCAAACTTTGAACTTGAATTTCTCATCGATTTTGAAACTATGTTACATGGAACCACTTTTATTTGAAAGATTTATCTTTTGTTTACTTAATTAACATAAATTTTGTTAATTATTGAAGATTTCGTTTAACAAAGTTAATTAATTAATAAAAATGAAGAGTTAACCTACGTGAACCGTGAGTTGTCCGATTTCATATAAGTTCAACAAATCGTGAATTGTCCCATATACAAACGTCATAGGACAACTCGCGGTTTATTGAATGTTGAGTTGACCGATCATTTTTTCTTCATACAAATTTACACGGACAACTTAAGATCACTTTTCCACTAGGTCAACTCTCCATCATTTACCTTATACCAAATATCTAAGTTTTGGGAGTCAAGGGGGGAAATCAAAAAGTTACTGTAAATATGCTTCGCCGTCCCCAAATAATTATTTTAAACATTTTTGGTAATGGACCTGCTGGTCTTACTAACGTGCGGACATGATATAACTAGAGTAAATTTCATCAGATTTTCCTAATTTTTCTTTTATTTGATTACTGTGAAGTTAGTACATGAGAGAGCCGAGTACATGAAAAGTGAACGGACCCCAAATACTCTCAGTACTCCAAATATTTCCAATACTCCGAATACAATGTTGTTGATTTTTTTTTATTTGGGTCCTTGGAGCAATCACTCCGACTGTTCTGATGGCTCGTTTGGAACATAAATCGAGTAAATTTTGTCAGATTTTTTTTTTCATTTAAAAGGTACTGACACGTTGAAAGAAGTTTTTGAAAATGAACTGAGTGAGTTAAGTTACGACGCTTCGAGTGATGAAGGGTCAGGGCTTCCTTTTGTCTTATGTAAAAAATGTTGCATTGAATTCTGGAATGTATTTTCAAATTTGTAGATGGGATTTTTCAAATTTAGATTTTTTTTAAATATATCGGTGCGCCGCCGCAAATGACAATCCTAAACCTAGATATTCGGACATTGCGAAAAAAATGCCCGCTTATGAAAGTTGCGTCACGACAGATTTTAAATGATAAAGCGAAATGCGGGAAATTGCAACTATTATTGTACCGGTTAGTCTATTTTTGCCAACTGCAGAAGATTTTTCATGACGTATCGTTTTTTTGTTTGTTCTGCTTGCCGATATTTATTTTGACAATAACATTAATCAGGCGATATTATCGCAACGACAATGTGCTTCATTGTTACTTATAAGTCTGATTAAATCGGCCATATGTTCTCATCAATTTTGCAATAATATTTACTCATTAAACAAAAACAATCCAAAACCATCAAATTGATTCGAGAAAAGAAATACAAAAGTTCAGTTCGGGAGTTCTATTATACAAAGATTACAGAATTGAGTAACGGCGATGCTCTCTCTAGCACAGCAAAGTCAAATAAAGCAAGGCTGTATACTGTGAGGAGGTAGCGCCAATACAGACACGCGGGAGGCACCCAAGAAATGTAGTAGCTGCAGTGTTAAAATTCTAATTTTTCATCAATTTTCTTTTATGTGATTTTTTTGGTAAAATTTTTGTTGTTTTAAGTCAAAAAATTTTTGGTAAAAATTTCCCGACCTTCAAAAACCACACTCACTTCGAGGCCAATAAAACAAAATTTTCCTGGGGCAATTGCGTATCACATTTTCATTTTCATGCATGAGCCTTTTGCAAAATTGTAAGTTGAAGGATTTTGATTGTTTGGAAAAAGTCATTTTTAGCATTTTCTATCAAAAATTACCAACTTCAAAACGATGTATCTCCGGTAATTTTAAACCTACATAGTCGAGGCATAGCTCGTTTTGCTCGTATTTGAAGCGAGAATATGATAAAATCGGATTTGTGGTGATATAGACCAAATGGTAGAAACCCAAATTTTCGGCTATATATAGTTGCCGCTATCGCTCCGGACATGATCACAGCTCAATTGATTGACAAAAAGACAGATGCTCAAGAGAACAATACAATTTTATGTCATGCACCAAGCCTGATGAGTACATTAAAAGGTGAGGATAGACCCAATCGGTTTATAAGATGTTTTCAACTCTCAGTAATTACTTCGCTGTTTTGTCACCTAGGAAGTTTTATGTTATTATCGCAAAACAATGAGCCCGATTTTCCATGCAAAATTTTGTTTTTAATGAAAGGAATAGTAAGCGTTTGTATCGAACTTTCGTCCGCACATCTGATTCTGTTATATGACATTACCTTTTCATATATATCTACCTTGGTCTCTTTGATTTTGTTGCAAATATTGACTGGGACGATATCGAAATTTGTAGATTGTGTTGTTTCTTTAAAAAAACAAAATTGTGTCACTACCGTCGTTTTGCTAAGTGTATACATCTCGGTTGTATAAATAACTATTCTGTGGACCCTAGTGATATGAGTTTCCGTTAAATTTGTTCATATTGTGCATTTTCACTGACACTTGCAACAAATACCTTTTCGACAATCAGTTGATAAGTATATTACCTCGTTTAACGAAACAGTTGCATATGATTTTCTGATTCATTATTTTTATACTCAACTTTAGTATGTTGTACAAATTGAACAGGAATAACGCTGATTTTGTACAGGAAAATCGATCCTATTAGTCAGCATTCATTTTCTTTGACCTTCGAGATAACCATTTAAGTTTACAGACAGAATTTATATCGCGCATGGCATGACTAATGTTGTTGTGCAAAAATTGTCGAATAATAATTAAAGGTATTCGCAGCTGTATCAATGAGGAATTGGAAAACGTTTTCAATTTTTACGTCTATATAAGGCCCAATTATTTCAATCAAACTCAAATCGCTTAGTAGCGTCCCACCATAACGTTTATAGAGCCTTTAAAAAGATTGAAAATTTAATTTTACAATTCGAACATGTTTACGTTTAAGTTAACAATCTTTTTCGTCGTAATATCCCTGGTCAGTGTATTTGCACAAGAATGTGGCAAGTGTGACGATAATGTGGATGGAGCAGACGCTGCAGTTGGTAGTGGAGCAGCAGGAGGTGCAGGCACAATTGGACGAAATGGTTCACTGGGTTGTCCAGGATGTCGGGGTGGTAATGGAGGAAAAGGTGATGGAGCAGGCGCTGGAGGAGCTGGAGCAGTTGGTGGAAATGGAGGAGCTGGAATTGGAGGAGGAAAAGGTAAGGAGAATTGGCAATATAATGTTATGTGATGTTGTGCAGTCAAAGGGAAAAAAATGTTTGCTTTCTATCTAAAGGAAATCGTCAAATTTTCAAAGAATTTTCGTTTAAAGCTTATCCTCGGGTGTTTTGATTTTTTTTTTTTAGAAAAATTACCAAAAAATATTTTTCAAAATTTAAGAAATGTTTGGTAAAGTAAAAATTTAAAAAAATCATTTCTTTTTCTGTAACTAAAGTTTTCCCCTTTCTGAAATGGAAGTCTCAGATATCAGAAACAAGGGCCTATTTTTCGCATTTTTTTTAATTTACAAAAAGTTACCAATATTCCCAAAAATAGGCCCTGTTTCTGATATCTGAAATTTCTATTTTAGAAAGTTAGGTTCAGAACAAGAAATAATTTGAAATAATGAGAAATCGTAAACTCCAACTTGTTCCAGGTCATAGTATCACAAAATATTGTCAAAAGTCCCAAAGAAAAGTTTCATATTTTTACGATCTATTTTACGACTACGAAGAAGTTTCTCATAAAACTTTCTTCTATAACCTCAGATTCAAAATCTTTTCGATAAACAATATATGCAATTTTTTTTTCTTCAAATAATCGCAATTTTGTGAATCGTAACCGTTATCTCTAATATAAATTTATTTTAATGGAAGGTGGAGCTGGTGGTCCAGGTGGTAATGGTGGAATTTCCGGAGAATTAGGTGAATTAGATGATATTGTTAAAATGTTGCACAATAATTACTTAGTATTTTAGCCGGAGCCGGTGGTGTTGGCGGATTAGGTGGAAACGGCGGTGCAGGAGAACCAGCAGGAGATGGTGGAAAAGGAGGTAATAAATTGCTAGATCTTCTCATGACAAACGTTCGAAGAGATTTTGTGATATCGCTACACTTGTTATAAACGCCTTTCAGGTATTATTATCGCCTTGTGCGTGTTTTTAATGCCTTGGGCGATAATTAAGCTGGGCGATATTACTTCCTAGATTTTTAAAAAAAATAATCTTGGTTGAATTTACCAAAGATTGTTGAATTGTGGATGTGGTAATATCATGTAAACACTGAAGGTTACGCAAATCCACAAAAACACACGGAACCCTACTTTAAGGTGAATTTATTGTATTTTGATACACCTATACATACAACATGTTGTAAATATGTATTGACTACGTAACAAATTCACCCAAAGCTTGGGTTCCGTAAAACTTGTGATCCAATGAGCATTTGCATTACCTGCAGTTTTTGTATATTTTGGATATCACCTTTTTTGTAAGAGGGAGATATGAAGCAGTATTAGATGCCATAGTAGTTACAAGTAGATAACACCGATTTGATTTAAGGTAATGGCGGATGTGCTCGTGGACCTACGGCAGGAGCTGCAGGAACTGGTGGAGCTGGTGGAAATGGCGGTGCAGGATCAGGTAAGCGTGTTTTATGGACATAGTTTATTTTTGAGTTTGTGTACCGCGTGTGCAAATTATGTTTTCTTCCCGGTATCCAAGTCAAGATTTCCCAGATTTCCCGGTATCCTAAAATGTAAAAGTGACTTCCCGCTACATACATTTCCCACTGGTTTGTAGAGCTATAATTTGATTTCCCGGTATCCTAAAAATATGTCAGAAATTTCCCGGTATCCTGGATACCACGGATACACATAATTTGCACACGCGGACTTTACCCACGTATGTTTATTCATTTATACATCCCCAGAGTTGTCAATGACAACTTGTCATGGATTTCTTATTGTGTAGTTCGTGTGTGAAGTAAGTTTTCAATTTTGACTCGATAGGAAATGGTGGAGCCGGAGGTAGTGGTGGAAATGGAGGATATTCAGGTAAACAAGGCGGAGGTGGTGGTATTGGGGGAGCTGCAGGTGGTACAACAGCACAGAAAGGTGACCATGGCAAGAGTGGCATTAACTGTAACGCTCCAATTAGCTCCCCGATGTGTCAATGTGGTTCTGCTTCTACAGAAGTTACTACTACTTCGAAACCTGATGATGGTGGACATAACGGGAATGGTTCTGCTTCTGCACCCGTTACTACTACTTCGAAGCCTTCGAAGCCTAATGTTGGTGGAAATGGTTCTGATAAGCCCACACCTGTTTGTGGTTCTGAAAAGCCCACACCAGTTTGGGTTTCCAAATCTACACCTGTTAATGATTGGAACAACGGAGGATGTGAAATTTGCATAAATGATTGTGGCAGATATCAATTTGTGAGACCGAATGGACGTCAATTCGTGAGACCGTGTTGAAATCAATTTGTGTCTACCTTAATGTCAAACGAAGCTAAATTTCTATTTGAATAAAATTTATCGTTGAGAGAGCAAAGTTTTTCGAAAAATGCTGACAGCCACAACACCAATCAAATCATTCGCTGCCCAAATTTTGCCGTTATCTCCACAAAATCATTGGTGATTAAAGCTTATAAGGAAAAATGAAAAGAAGAAATGCAGAAATATAAACTACTCTGTGATGGATGGCGAGAGTAGCCCTGGAGTATAAAGTTTGAAAATAATAGCAATTTTCATAACAAGCCGATAATAATCGAAATTTTCAGTTCATAAATTGACATTGTAAGAATGACATGCTTAAATCTATCCCATTTCAAATCTAAAAGTGCTATGTAAATTATGAATATTTTGATATCGACTTGAATTTTCGACGCTAAACCTGCCAACAAAATCTTCTACGATGTGTGAGATGTGATCCCTTCATTAGGATAAAGGTTAGGCATAAAATTTCAAATTCGATTTATTATGTCCATATAGGACCACGCAGCATAAATTTTAATTTGTTCAACAAATTGAAATATGAGAGCTTTTGAAAAGCTCAATTTCACAAATAATTGCGTGATCATATAATTAGCAACAGTTTTTATTTTATCCAAATTTATCCTTTGGTCCTTTGGCTGCTTCCATAGAATTCACAAATTTAAGCAACCATTTTTTCCACTTAAAATTTAGATTTTTCATGCTACACAAAAAATTTTGGTTGTGAACAAATTTCCGATATATATTTAGTGGTCGTGGTCGGAAAAAATCGGGGAAGTTTTGAATGTTCCATACATTTTCCGATTTTCAAGTAACTTTACAGACCAGCTTTCATCATTGCAGTGTCAGGGTGGGCACAATAATTCTCAGTACATTCTTACCAGTTGCCTGAAATGCCTGATACGTGTATGTGTACTTACCGAATCTACTTTCTTTGGCGCTCGTTTTCAAACTGTACAGTTGACGGGATCCTGCAGAGCTGACATGGTTTATGAATCCTGTAGAGCAGTTTATGAATGCTGTAGAACAAATGTGATTTGTGAATGTCCTATTAGACCCTACCGAACCGGTAGTACATACCAATGACAAAATTGTCAAGTCTGTTTTCCGAAAAAGTGACCCGAAAAACTGTTGGTTTTACTGGTCTAAAGGACTACGGAAGTGAAATTCAATTTAGAAAAACTGCGTCTATATTCAAAGAGAGACTTAAACAGAATGCTTTTCACAACCAACTAAGTTTACAAACCGATTGCATACTAAATCTCACATCAAGGCACATTTGCATTGCAAATCCAACAAAAACTTTGAAATAATTATTTAACCGTTTCCATTGAGAGCTATCCGGAAAGCTCATCTCAGTATCTATCGAATACCAGGTGGCGGGCTTTAAGCTGTTGCCTGGATAATAAGATATAGGCCAGGACAGTACATTTCGATTACGTTTGTAGAATAATCTGCTGTAAATATTTTAGAATGGAATGCTAGTCACAAAAATAGCTCGGGATGTTGTAGATGCCCCGTTATAGCAAAATTCGTTTTTCCCATTTATTTCCCATCTGTTCTCGGCAGATATAAGAGACTCGTACTAATACTCACGCAAGC
This sequence comes from Bradysia coprophila, assembly GCF_014529535.1. NCBI lineage: Eukaryota > Metazoa > Arthropoda > Insecta > Diptera > Sciaridae > Bradysia > Bradysia coprophila. The sequence goes on from NW_023503584.1 coordinate 620,287, forward strand.
TCTCGTACACGTAACGTCTCTTATACAGCCTGATAGCAGTAATGTACTAATATGCACCTCTTGTTGAAATTGTTATCTCGACGTGTGAGCATTACGGATCTCGCTTTCGACTTGACCCGCAGTGCCCACACGTCTACCTAATGTTCCATTCTCTTCCTAGCTGTAGAACCAGAGGATTCTACACGTTTTTATCGGATTTTTTCGTTCTTTACTGGATTTTTTCATCGTTCAGGTAATTATAGGAGAGTAGCACCCCTTCCTCTAATGTTCCATTCTCTTCCTAGCTCTAGAACCAGAGAATTCCACACGTTTTTATCGGATTTTTTCGTTCTTTACTGGATTTTTGTCATTGTTGAGGTAATTAGAGGTCAGTTCCTGAAACTTCATCATTCCTTATTGGTACATTGACATCCGAGTGTGTGAGTGTGTCACGAGTAAAAGAGTTTCATGTAAATTATTTACTTTACTTCTTCTTCTTTTTTGATAAATATTAGTATATTTATTTAAATATTTTACAGATTTATTTATTTAATAATAATATATATAATAATATGTTATATAATATGTAATTTTTTGTTTTTTTTTGTTGTATATATAATTTGTTTTACTTAAATACATAAACTATGGCTGTTTTCTAAAAATTTGAAACCAACTACTTACTTAGTCAATGTGTGTGTTTCTCCCTTTCATTTCTTCTTCTTTTTTTCATTCCATTTTTCATCTAAAAATTGTTTTCAGTTTCAAATTTAATTTTTGTTTTTAAATTTAATTTCTGGTTTTTTGTTTCTTTAAATTGTTTTTTTTTTTAATTTTTAATTTAAACTTAAAGATTTTTTTTTTAATTTTTTTCGTTTAAGTATTCCATTTGTTTTAACTTTTAGAATTATACTTAATGTTTGTGTGTGTTTTAGAATGGTTTTCGTCCCAATTAAGGAATTCAATTGGGGTTTTTTACAATTTTTTCCTTGATTTTTCATTTTTTTTTTCCTTTTTTCATATTTATTTACAAAATTTCAATTTGCTTGTGTATGTTACAAAGTATTTACAAAGTTTTGTGTTTTTTGTTTTGTTTTCTATTTATTTTATTCTTTTGTTTAAATAATTAGACAGGAACTGCTTTTTCTGTTAAAATTCCGAATTCTGAAATCAAATATTGGTTCAAACACGCGCAAGTGGCAATTCCCTTGAAACGAGAATTTCTCTTTTTCATTGATCGTATGTATTTGCTCAGCTGGAAGTACAGATGGATTAACGAACTCGTGTTCCCCACTTTTCAAACAAACTTTTAAGGCCTGGTACTTCAAATCTGTACACATTAATAGGTCAGAATTTTCTTTTCAAATTTTTCCCCTGTTTCTTCCTCAAAAATGTGCGTTTAAGCAGCAACAAGGGGAACTATCAGTAGAGTGATTGTTATTATAAGATCTCAGACTGATTGATGGGTGTTCTATCGAAACGTGCTAAGTCCATAAACTATATTAACTCTTCTATGATATGTTGCTCTTCAATTATCATCAGATGCATTCCAGATTAACATTTAAGTCCGTTGCTCGCGTCAGTAACACTAAAGCTATTTGTAATTGTAATTGGTTACGTCGGCGATATTTCATTTCATTCATTCGACTTCCATGTTACATCTCTTCCATAGATCTGGGGAGGGGATTTATCTTGTGGACAGTTGTAAACTGACACAGATGTTAGCAACGACAGATACGGACGGTTGTAACAGATTTTGGTGGTAAACCTGACGCATTCTCGACGATTTTGGTGAGGTCATATCAATGCTCCAATATTTCTGTAGAGGAACAGGCTCGAACTGGCTTGAAAACAACGCTCGGTGGCTTCGTAATAATCATTTGTACAATCCGCAAAAATTTTAAAAATTCATAGAAAAGTCCAGAAGCTCTTCGGGAATCGCCCGAACTAAGAGTTTGGTCAGTCTGAGTCAGGAGAGGAATATCTCAATTTGACGTCGTGACGTCGTTGATTGGACATAAATATATATTTTTCAGAGTTGTTAATACATCGACACCATCACATTCTCCATGCAATTCGAAGATAGTGAGGGGACATAATTACATAGCCACCAAAACCGCAATGAGTTTTTCTTCAGAATACAACAGAGACTGCCAATTTTTGTGGTGAATAGGTTCTATTCAGAAGACAACGAAAAACCCTTTGCAAACACTTCCGAAGACCTCGTTGAAGCTAACTACTTACAACGGACGTACCATAAGAAGAACTACAAATGGGAACATCTCCATCACGAGTTTAGCTTTCGCAAATCAGTCAGTAAATTAGCTGAGCGAATCTTTCATCTTCGATGAAAGCTCAGCGGAGGGGCGTACAGATCAATCACTAACGGATAAATATTACGTGTAAAATGAACCATCCGTAGACGGATGACGAGGGTTGTAAGTAAAAATGGCGAAAATTAAAACAAAACGCCCGGCAAAACATAGTGATTTGTGGAGCGATGATGCCCGTTGTGTTAACTTTGTTGTTGTTGTAAATTTTAATGTTTAAAAAACAGTTCGTTTCTGCTATAAAATTATGGTCCAAGTTGCGCATAACAATTAAAGATTTTGTTCCTTCAAAAATTGTTTCCATTTTTCTTACTTTTCAATTAAAATTTTCAATTTTTCAATAAATTTTTCCTTTTTTTCTTTAAAAATTTAACTTTTTATTTTCGTTTTTTTTCCAAATCAAAGAGACACATCCAGAAAACACAATTTTCTTTTTCCATTAGTTCTGTTCTTCGTTACACTCATCATCACATTAGATTTTTTTTTCTTTTTCGAAAGTTTTCTTTTCCGTTTCACTTGTTCTACTAAGAGAAAATGTTTGCTTTTAAAGTTATTAACACAGACACACAATATTAACTGTTTCATTGTAGAATGGATGAGGATATTATTTAAGTAATACTTTTGCTTTCTTTCAATTTATTCTTCTTCCTTTCTTCTTCAATTTAGTTTTGTTTTGTTTTTCATTGTGTTGCATCTTATTTTTATTCGAACAATGCTGCTAGAATATCGTCATTGTTTGGATGATTGCTGGAACCGCTAGATGGAGGTGTATTCAGATCCGGTGGATCTAAATAGGAGAGCAATTCCATTGGATCAACGACAGTGTCAGGTAGAAGCTGTAAATATAAGAAAGTCAAACAATTATTTAATTGCATTGTCCAAAATCAGCAGGCATTGAGGCTGGAAATTCATCTGTTATCGGTAACGACGACAAAAATAATGACAAGCTCTGCGTAATAGGGTCCTTTATGTAGTAAAATGCATGTTTAAAAAAAATTGAAGTACCAGATTTGAAATCAACCGATTAAAAATACTTTGATCGATGGAAGTAATAGACCCGATAATAATACTGATCATTCGATTGGCTGGTTAACGGGTTAACGCTTAGAACAGCTACACTTTCATAAACCAATGCCAATGGAAAGAGACTCGAATTGCTAGGAAAGCAAAGAACTGCATCACGGTCTGCTCAAAGTTCTCAAAATCGTTTCTTTCTCTTGGTCGAACACATATTCACTAAAGTACCACCTGAATTTGATAGAGACTTAAGAGACTCACTTAACTGCGAAAAATGCTGAAATTTGGAAACCTTTGACAAATTCAAGTGGTAATTTTGTGAGGATGTGTCTTTCAAGTGACCCTCCGTTCATAATGAACAGTGCAAAATTTCTTGGTAATGTCAGTACTCATCACAGCTTTATAGCGTACATCCACCCGAAACACCTTCTCGGGTGCATGAACAGTACTGAGTAGATACGCAATTTGTTTGGGTTGCACAACAGGCTCATTAGAGGCCAAGGTGCTTCTAATCCTAACTCATGCATTCGTAGTTCTCTAGTCATAAATATCGAGGATTCATACTTTACCAACATTCGTAAGTCTTGAAGGTTTCTACATCTAGAACACTAATGACTCGTAGCTCTCGCGTATGAATATAGCCTCGAAAGAATTGTATGACTCTCGAAAGCTTACTAAAGTCTCCAAAAGTAACTGTGTGGCTCTGTAACTGTACAGACAGAGACGTAAACCTCCTACGTATCTAAGGCTCAGTTGTTTCCTAGGTCGACTACGTAGAGATGAGTAGTTGACTAAAGATGTTTGAAAAATTCATCCGCCCCACTGGGGCATTTACTGTTGCACAGATGGCAAGCATTCCACCAATGAAATTATCGAATCTTCTACTTCTTTTGATGTAATTGGTTTAAGATTAAGAGAAAATCTTTTACTTCGTTTGTTCTATCGTACATTTCGCAACAAAAGATCACATTAGCCAGAGCTCGTCGTTTATTATTTGTCATCACCGAAGATAACAGATGAAAAGTTCAGTTAAAATTCCCTCAGAAGGGTAAAAAGGTGACTGGTTTTGTACAAATAAAGATCTGTTGCCATTACTTGATCTACGAACTGGCTAACTATATCTGAATCCCTACTTATGTCGACATACGATTGAATGAGTTAAGGTTACTTACGTTTAAGTCATTTGTTGTATCTCCATCAATAACGGCAGCCGGATCAAAATTCAAATCGGCCGTCAAATCCGCATCCGTTAAATTGACCAATCCACTGTTCTGCGAATTGATCAACGAATTCATCAGATTGCTGTTGCAGTTGTTCGTCGAATTTTGATTGTTGCTCATATTGTTGTGCTGCGGCGAATTGTGACTATTGCTGGGCGAACTATTTATGTTATTTGATGCTGTTTGACTGGAACCACTTTCATTGTGATTTGATGGCACGCTAGGCGGTCCACCTGGTGTCATTGGATGACTGCCAGAGCCACCTGGCGTGTGAGGTGTGTGTGGAGTATGAGGCATCTGAATGGAACAAGAAATGAGTTATGAGTGACCGTACTTCGGATCGTTGATTTGAAAATTGTACCTGTTCGTTCAGTGATTTCTCCATTGCGTTCAATGGATCTAAGGAATTCACAGAATCACTTAAATGCGTTAACGGATTACTGTTGGGGCCATATTCGTTATTCGGATTGCATTGATTTGGTTCTGATTTGATGAAATCGTAATTTCTCGAATTGTTGTTGAAACTGTAAACGAAACGGATTGGTTAACATCCAGCTGAACTTGCAAATCGAATTGACTTACTTCTGTCCCATCATACTGCCGCTGGCTATCGAACTCATGTCGGGACACATATACGGACTCATGGCTTGTGAATTGTCCCAGTTGGGAAGTGACGTCGAGCCAGGTGACATAACACTTGACAGTCGTTTTGTATCCGAATCTTCTTCCTTCTGTAAAAATGGAGAAAAGTCAGAAATTTGTGTCGGATTATCGTTCGAGAATGGCGTGTTGCTCACCTTAATTCCATTGACTAATTGCGTATTCTCCCATGTTGGCAATGCGGTTGATCCCGGCGACATTACTTTGTAAAGTCGTTTCGAGTCCAAGTCATCTTCCGTCTACAATTAAGAGTGAAAAGAGAAACGGAATTTAGTAACCTGTACCAGCTTGACGGGGGCACATTTCAATTCTTACTTTGATTCCAGAGGTGTTTATTGGTCGAACTGCTTTCCAGTTAGCCCCTGAATCAATTGTAACATCTTCTGTGTCGGACGAATTTAATGTATTTAGGATTGCCCACATGTACTGATCGATTTCCAGATGATCAGTTATTGCCGGTTTACTGTTGAAAGAAAGCGGTCATTATGGTGGTTTGGAACAAAATAAAATTCGATCGAAAACTGGTTCCGATCTTAGCATTTTTGCAGACCCATTCCTCAAAAGACACTTACTTGCACACAGGACACCGCCAACTGCCTCGTTCACAATTTATCTGCAGGTATGATTCCAGATCGAAGCACTGAATGTGCTTGCATTCGTGCCCCCGAGCCGGAAGTGTGATTCGTTTGAATGTGATTGGACATTTTAGTGAGACCTGTAAGGACAAAAGCGACACATTTACGTCAGAACGACCCCGATTCACCCAATTCACTGCAATATTCTTACTTTGAGTGATGTTTGTTCAATGGTATCCTTTTCACCAGTCATGCCACTCTGTCCCATTTGGCTGGCATTGAAATTTCGTTTTATTTTGGCCACACAATGATCCACCGGCACTAGATGTCGCCTTAATAAACTTTGTAAAACATGCCGAATGGTTGGTCGATGCACCAGTTGAAGTACGAATAGATGAGACTGTGTGTGGAAGCATAAAGGTATTTAATAGGACGTGCTATGAAGGCGGGAAAAATCAAGAAAATTGTCTTACACAACAGCATGCTGCCACCGTGATCTGTATGGTATTTCTTCCCGGCTGACAAACCGTTTTCAGGTATAACGGTCGATGGGAACTCTTATTTTCACCTCGATCGATTACCAGTGGCGTCGCATTCGCCGACACTTGAACACTCGTCGGCCAGTTCGTGTTCATTTGCCGGTCCTCATGATGGAAACATTTTAATTGAATTTCTAGGTCGGATCTATAAATGCGGCGAAAATGGAAAACAATTTCGTTTAGTGATATTGATGTCCCGTGCACCGTATGCACCGTAAGTATTGAAAGACAAGCTTTGCGCTAAATCAACTCATTAATTTACCTGCACAGAAGCGTATTATATACTGTTGGTTTCAGCTGAAACACATGATTGCTTACAGCAAGGTTGTGCTCCAATCGAAATGGTGATAGAATAATGCCGTCTCGTACTGGAAAGGTCAGCCGCATTTCATCATCTTCTGCGAAAAATGCGTTTTCGATCGGTTTTAATAACGTGAACGTTTATTTATTAAGATGAGCGGTGACATTTTGCTCGGAACGGATTTATGTGAATGGTTGTGAGAGGACAGTTAAGTTGGTATAGGTTAATTGGATGGAAAATTATGGTTGCTGATGCGATTGAGATGCGATAGTATGCATCAACATTAGATTGTTTTAATGGACATGGCTTTATGGGTCATCAATTAGCTGGAATATATTGGTTGTTGTTGTTGTTGTTCGTGTATTAATACTTACTGTGCATTGGTTGTGGCTTTATATCAGGATTTGGACTAACATAAGGTGTCATTGATGAGGCAGGTGTAAGTGGAGGTGTAGGATTTCCCGGCACAGGACTGTGCTGATAATTCAGTCGTACATCTTGCTGGAATCTATTAACATAAAACGGGTTTAAGAAACTGGTTCTGTCGCGCACTTGCCATTTGTGTTGCATACCCTTGCACGTTCTGATATCCTCCACCCGGATAAAACGATGGATTGTGTGCGGAATTGTTGTACGGTGGAGTATTTTGTCGTTGTTGTTGCATCATACCGGCACCGCCTCTGCCGTACGCATTCATCGGACCCGATCGACCGTAGCCTTGTTGTATAGGAACAGGAACACCGTTTGTTTGGTTATGAGGATATTGCATTGCACCTCCAGGAACATTTTGTGGATTTTGTGCATGGCCAATGGGGTACATGGCTCGCTTTTGGGCCGCATGCATTTGTGGCGTTGGATATGGTGACATTCGTCTAGGAGGGTATCTAATCGAAAATAAAGGAAATCGTCAAATCACCGAATGGTCAAATGTTTCGAGTAAATTACCCATTAGCCATTCCTTGCATTTTTGCCATAGGATTCATTTGGGCCATTCCGTTCATTTGGTTCATGCCGTTCATTGGACCCATCGTGTTCATACCGTTCATTGGACCCATTTGATTCATGCCCATGCTCATGTTTGACATTTGATTCATTGGATTCATCTGAGAATGGTTAATAAAAGGAACTTATGAAATGGATTCCATCCCAAACGCGTTTCATTCGATTCTTTTAAGTTACGTTGAACTTTACTGTTACGAATTATTGGAATGTGTGACATAGTGTGACTAGCACTGAGATCTTTTTATTGTACCCATTGGGACTGAGGACACTCAATATTTTTAACGTTACTGCTTTGCCCACATAAAAAATCCCACTTTCGTATCTAATTGTTTTGGATTATATTTGCCGTGTCTTCGTAACTTCGTATCTAAGGTGTTACTATATTCCTATACGTTTCCTTGATTTCTCTCATTTCGTATTCTATTTCAAATGGCAAATGGGAGAAATCAGAGAAGGCAAGGCGAATAACTTATTTACGAAAGTGGTATTTTTTACGTGTGCAAAACGTACTTGAACGGACCATTATTAGAGTGCATAAGAGAGTAATACTTAGTTTCCTCTTACCAAAAAAGTACTGCATTTTTCTTTGTTTATTTGACAGTTTGCTCTCTCACGGCTCTCTCACGGAGTACTTTTTGTTGAGTGGAATGGACACTTAAATGTTGAAATGTACTGTGAGACTTACAGCAAAGAAAATACTGTAAATACAACAAAAGCTCGCGAAAGCTGCATTAGGCGCTGCGCGTAGATTTTCAAGATGAAAAAATCGACCCACCCTATCAAAGAGTCCCTATCTCAATCGCTGTATTTTGACCAAGGTAAATATAGTGAGGAGGTAATGTCATCCAGACGCGCGGTGTAGCACATAAGTTCGATGCAACTGACATCTTTTTTTTAAATTGTTGACTATGATTTACTTGTGTTTTCACAAAATATTTTTGCTATCTCACAACAGATGGCTCGAGTTTCTATTCCTTTTTTTGTTTTTAACGAAGGGAATAGATGGCGTGTGTTTTTTCGTGCCACCGCACATCTGATTCTGTTATATGTGGCATTACCTCCCCACTATATTTACCTTGATTTTGACATACTGCCTATTACTGCTCGTTAATTTCAAATTTTAAAGTTTTATTTTTCTTTGGGGCAATCGTGATCTAAGATAGAGAGTTAATAGGAAAACCAGGCGATCGATCCTTGACAATCGATGAGGTCGTCACCGGAAAAACATATTTTTTTTTAACTCGGAGGGTCTTTTTGCTTTGACTGGAAGTAGGTCGTACAGGTTTGTTCCAAGGCCATATGAAATGTCAAATTTCATCCACAGAACCATAACCTCAATAATATTTCTGTGTAAGTCGCGTAGGAGACGTTGCTCGATCTGTATGAAATATCACGTTAGCGACGTTGCTGTGGATGAAATTGTCGTTGTTCGAGTTGTCAAAGTTCGTGTTTACAGTTACTTGGAACAAACCTATTTCCTTGATGTTACTCGTTCTGTCAGTCAGTACTGTCAGTCGGACAATTTACATTTTTGTGTGAATTTTGCGTTGCAGTCGTCAAACATTTGGTACAATTGTTGACCGTTAAATGTCTGACGCTCTTCTTTGCAGCGTAAGCTTAATTTTAGCATTCCGCATGTAACGGAAATCGTTTCTCTCAATAATGTATACGGAAATGTTCCACTATCTAATTTTGCATCGACCTGCGATATTATTATGTGTGTCGCCGTCAATCAGTATAACACAATTCTGTATACTGTATTATACAAACAATCGTCAACACAGTGGATGATATTGAAATTAATTTGATAAAAATATGAATTTCGATTGATAAAAATGTTTGTTTGTTTTGTCTCTCTTTTTTCAGTGAAATTCTCCTGAGTGAACACTGCATTGTTCCGTGTAAATATGAACGCATTATATACAAGTTGCGTATATACACGGTCGACAATACGGAAATTGAACTGACATCAGAGTTCATTTAGTTTTAGTTATACATTTTGCGTATTGCTTGTGTTGCTTGAATTTTTTTTTTTACATTTCGTTCGATGTTTTTATATTCAGTATCACATATGTCACACATTACATGGTATATATTATAGGTAGACGTACGTATGAGTACGTGTACCCACCATAGGTATATTTGGATTTATAAAAAGAATTAAAATTTTAAAAAAATGTTCAACTCGCTTATATGCATGTTACCTACGTACGTTTTATAAATAATGAAAAAAGAATCAACTCGGCGAATAAAAAAGATCATATTAACTTACATGGTGATGCCTTGATGCTCCATAACTCATTCCGTTCATTGGTCCCATTGCATTCATTTGCATTGCGCTCATACTATTCATATTGTTCATGCCATTCATACCAGCCATATTGTTCATGTTGCTCATACCATTCATATACTGTTGGTGGGATGTTTGGTTATGCATCCCCATATTGCTCATCTGAAGGCAAAAAAAACGAAAAAAATAAAAATAAAATTTTCGAATGTTAGAGAGAGGAGATATTTTGTTGTTTTTCGGTTTTTGAATATTTTATGGATATTCTGCATTTTAAGAGTCCTGACGTTGAGTTGCAATTGCCATACATAATACCATTTAAGTGGGACAAGTTTGTTAAAAATTCATTTGACAACAAGGACACATTTTTATAAGGAGTATAAGTAGGTGATGTAGTAAGGAACGATGTTGTTAGCAGGGTACATTGTCTTTTTAAGAAATCAACTGTGCTCTTTCAATGAATAACTTATGCGCCGAACACTGATAGTGAAATATATATGACTATATATGACACTTCATGGAACTGTCAACCTCTGAGACACTAAGTTTTTTGTGCAAGAAAATCCAACATGACAAAAAAAAATTAAAAAACGAAAATTTTGTGTTTTTGTCAAGTTGGATTTTTCTCAGGAAAATACCAAGTGTCACAGAAGTTGACAGTTGACAGATGTGAAATATATTTTAGCACTGACGGTCATAAGTCAAATTCAATTTCTTAGATTGCAACACATGCCAAAACTTAATACTAACCAACGAAGTTCCAACAACATGTTCACGCCAAACGTCACGGATGCAACATAACAAATTATAAATTCACCCGAAACTTGGATTTGTGATTCGCTGAGCGTTTGCGTGACCCTCAGTTTACATACTTTGATGAACTTCTGGAACGCTTGGTATTTTTATAAGAAAAATCCAACTTGACAAAAACACAAAATTTTTGTCAAGTTGGATTTTCTTTGAATGAACGAAGTGTCACAGAAACTGTCAGGTCGCGACGTGATCTATAAAATTGGAAGCGATTGGAAGCAACTATGCCGATCGAATGCTTTCGTCTGAACAGACTAAGAATGAAATATTTAAAAAAAAGAGATCATTCGATGAAGTTTCCAAAACAATATTTTAGCTCCAAACCACCCAAACCATCACTGATCTATTTGGTACAAAGCTATAAAGGTTTAAAGTACCACAGAACAAGTCTTAAATGGCTCAAAAAACGATTTTTTTAAACTCGGGCGACATTTTTTTTTGCCGCCAGGGGAGCTTGATCAAAGCATCTATATGAAAAAGGCGTCACTTGTAAAATGTGACGCAATGGGGTTAAAAAAAATGTCGCTACTTTTTGTCATCGGTAACAGATTTGTCGTCGGTTTTCATGTCTAACAAATGTGCCGAACGTTTTAACTGCTGTATGACTAAGACGATTTAACAACAACAAAAATACGAAAAGTTGGTCAAATAAAAATTTTCTTCGATAGAGCAACATTGAAAGGAAACTGAGGCAGAAATACAAGTTTGCCTTTCCTTAGGTCGGTTCTGCATTAAAATCTACAAATTTCCTCACCTGTGAATTAAATCCCATTTCCATTCCTTGTTGATTTCCTGTAGCAGCGACCATGTTTATCGTATTAGGACTACCATGCGTAAAATTCACGTTATAATTGTTGTGTACACTTCCACTGTTCGCTGAGTGTTGTTGCGACTGTGATTGTTGCTGTTGTTGTTGTTGTAACTGACCACTGTTGTTATTATTACTACCACTTGAACTATTAATACTACTACTATTTGGGTTGTATTGAGCGTTGTGTTGATGAGAATTCGTTAGTCCGTTATTTGGATTAGGCCCAATTTGAGTATTTTGATAATTTAAATTCGAATGGTTCTGATGTTGGCCTTGATGTTGTTGCTGGTGATAGTAATTCGAATTGTTAATACTTTGTTGGTGGAATAGTTGATTATCACTGGTCGGATGCAGTGAATTTTGATGATTGTGTGACTCCTGGTAGGCCCCTATTGATGGAGATGGTTGACCCCCTAAGGCTGGAGCCCTCGAGGAGCCCCCCTGGGCACTCATTCCGTCATCATTACTGGAAAGAGAAAGAAAAAACCGATTAAAAAAATGGACATCATTTTGACGAGCTTTCTATCTCTTGTTTTATTTATTTATTTGCTTGTTCAATTCAACCGAATTGGGTGGTTACATTATTTTATTCGTCTCTCCCATCAATGATTCATTTCACAAAAAAAAGAATTATCAAAATTTTAATGAAGGCAACAACCCTTTTACCATTTTCCATTTTCCATTCGTACACATAACCATTGATCGAAATTGTAATTGAAAATTTAATGTAATTCCCAGCTCAGAGCGCAATATTATTTTGTGAAATTAATTTCCATTTTATAATATAAATTACATAACAATTTGCAAATGTATTTAATTCACCCATCAATATTGTCAAAACGAGTGACACCACAAAACAATTAAATATGTTGCTTAACTTATGCACATTTTGTAACGAAAATATTTACCCGAGAATATATTGCATCGAAAAATAGGTGATACGCAATGGGCTCATTTTGGCTCAATCAATTTAAAACGACCACGCACGACTGAAGTACCTATTCTGACTTGATCAATTTCTCTACTGGTTAAGTAGCTTAGCAGTTCGGTTCAAAGAAATGCAAATCGGTTAATAGCTCAGGTGCAAAAACCGGTTTTTTCGGTTATTCCTGACTCTTTCTTTCCTCTTTTCTTTCGTCCTATCAGATATCATTAACTAAATGGTTGACGATGTACTGATAGATAATTGCTAAAATCAGTACTTTCCCCGCCGACCCTTACGGAAACAAATCATTACTTAATGACATTTGCGTATTGATGTTTCTGCTTTGAAATTTGTTTGGTTGACTAGTGGGTCAGTAATTTGAAGTGGGTACGAAAACTCAGGTAGTTAAAATAAATTTCCGAACAAGTGCGTTATCCTGTTATTTCAAAAGACACAAATGCATACAAGACGTACGCACCTAATCGTAATAGATGAGAATGTGTTGATGCGCATGCGTATACCTCTTCGTCGTTTTATTACCTCTCAACCGTTTCATTACTTCTTTACTTTCATTGTATTCTATTTCGGAATTGAGAAGCATACATTTGGGCGTTTTTTAAGAGGCATTTTAGTTAAACTTGTAGCATACATTTATGTGTATCGTATTTCTCTTTTGCCGACATCTTTTCATCAGAATTCTTTTTGAAAAAAGTACGACCGCAATAACGACCACGAATGTTTTGGCTTTGAATAAAAATTACATTTGCTTGTAGCTGTTTCATCAGCTCTGAGAACGAGAACACTGAGTAGTTTAAGAAATTTCTGTAAACTGCTGACTTTTTTAAAACCTGCTACAACCAAATCTAATTTTTATTGAACGCTGAAACGTTCTCGGTCGTTATTGCGGTCGGACATTTTTCAAAAAGGATTCTGATGAAAAGACAAAAACAAAATACGAAACACACAAATGTAGGCTACAAATTTAGCATCGATGAAAAGTCTCATTTTCCTGTGTTTATTGACCTCGGCTACGCCTCGGATCAACAAAATTCACTCGAAAACTCTACTTTTCATCTTTTTATGCCTAGTCATGTAAAAGTAAAATTTCACCTGTGGCACTATTGGCGGTGTCTTACATTTCTACCAAACTAAGCATTCAAAGACTATAAAATTGTGCTGTCCAAGTCAATACATCAACCCTTCGTTCATCGACCATGACATCGGGGTCTCAATACGATACAACAGAAAATGCGACGAACAATTGATTAATATGCCCGAATACTTCAATAAATTTCCATTTCCATCTCCGGGCATAACATGACTAAAGCTCAAATGAAAAGGCAATACAAAAATAATAATAATTCCAAATCCATTTACATGCGTAGCGCGCGTATCACACACAACGGGCGAAATTTTAACACACTGCCATCAATACATGTGTATATATCACAAAATATATTCAAATTTTAATACCCATAATTCGTGCACATATAACTTGTTGTACCATCCATATTTTCGAATGCACCCTTGAATATGTACACATTTATTACCGAATATTGCCCGGGGTGGTCCAATAAAGTCTTTAATTGTATTGAGATTAGATTTTCCCTTTAATGCCAAATAGATATTTATTTTGCAAATTTAGGGTATATTAGCGCAGCAACTTGTGTTTGTTTGCATTTTATACACATACAGCAGTCGAATTGATTTTCCATACTGTATTAACCGGAGGGATAAAGATATTTTCGTTGACACTGTGCGAAAGCGAGTACATCTTTTTTTATTGTTGTTAGAGTGGAGTTTTGGAAGCGTCGGAACATGTTTTGGAAATACCGCGATGCACATATTATAGTGTATGTGGATATGTGGATGGGGGACTTGAAGAACTGTAGATTAGAATATTGTTATCCACTTCTGATGTAGCTAAATTACACAAATTTTCACTACTTCTTTTCTACGGCTCAGTGGAGACTTTTACATAAATGGGGCATCTTAGTGAGGTTACCAAGTTACTATAAAACACAAGTGCTGGATAATAAACAAACACCTGCCGAATAATGCACTTTTCAACGAGATTCATACAACGTTTTCTGCAACAGAAACAGAGGCAAAGTTTGAAGATTTTGCGCAATTTGATGCTGAGTTGCATAAAGTGAATGTACATTTCCTTACCGAAACTTTCGCACTAGTGGGTAGAAGATACGCTTCTAAAAGTGAGGTTCCTAATCTTGTACATGAAATCTTATTCCTAAGTTGTTCCTAAACTCGAACTTTGCGCTTGGGATGTGTTGTCAACCCGAGGCAAAGCCGATATTTCACATTACGTGCAAAAGACTGACGATGTGTATTATGACACACTTTGCACTCGATGTCATAAATAACCATTGAATCACTAATGCCATAAAGTTAGTTTTACTTCTGCATTCAGTGAAGAGTAACTCTTATGGGGTTCGTATACCACATTGCCCGCAATTGACAGTGTTAAATACCTCGACTTCTTTCCCTAAGTCCAATCTTTTGAGCTTTTAGAGGTTTCCATATGGAATGGCCTTCACGCTTCTGTTGCTTCTGTGTTTTGTGTCGAACTATATCTTACGAACGTGATGTGAGCACACATTGCTTCAACACCTAATAACCGATAATCGTACACGTTGTTCACCATCGTACCTTGTTCCGCAAAAAAAAACAATTTTAAATACCCAAGAACTTTCTAATGCATTCTATGAGTCATTTATATGCTAACGATGCAACTATCTGTTTAAGTAACATTTTCCAGTAAGCAATTTTCCTCAACTTAATCCACACCGTTTTAGCATGTTGGCATATCCATCCACATTCACAGCAAAGCATTGTACATTTTTATTGTAAATAATCCAACAACACAATATACTAATAAAATCTATATGGGTAAAGGATGATGACGTTATACCCCAACACTCATCAAGTATGTTCATAAATGCTGCCTTTTCAACTGCTTTTTACTATATACACATGTATTATATCACATAATATACACCATATTTTGTGCCATAACGTGCTAGAGGAGTTTGAGTTTTCAGGAGGTTAAATGACGTTCATCGATTGCACAATCCACTTTAAGGGGTGAATATTATTTGTAATAAATATATGTACACGTACGTACATGATGGTTGTAATACATATGTCCCTATCCGTCTTTTCCGATAGAGAATTACATTTGTGTTTCGAAAATAAATATTCTTGTGTCGATGTGTGTTGAGAGTCGTTTGTAGGTTTATTACACATATAATATGGTCGGAATAAAAGTGGATATTATGGAAGTCGCACACTCGTTGATACATATATTTATACGAATTACAAACAAAACAGTAATCTTAGATTTTAATCATAGAAAATTGATTTAACTGACTGCAACAATATATCATTGTGTGTATTTATAGAGAGAATAGAGACTGCTATACCTACCATTTGAAAGGAATAATTTGTAATGTGGCATGAATATAGTTTGGTTGAATTAAATAATAATTTAATTTGAATATAGAGGAAACGGTAGGTATAAGACATGCATACATAGTCACAGTAATAGCGTCAGATTTTTTTCTAACGTGTTTTTATCGCTGTACATATTAAACACTTATTGATTGGCATACGTGGTGAAGATATTACTATGTTAACACTGAAATGCGTATGCCATCATACCACCTGTTGCTAATTTTAGTAGATTCCAGCTGGGATGTTTGCTGGGTTACGTAGTAATGCAATCAGTATGAAATTTATGGCATTAAATATTGATTTATAGCATCAGGTAGTGGATTGCCAGACTGACTATATGGACAGGGCCGGACTAGCATTTGAAATAAGCCCAAAAATTAAAAATTTTCATACAAAAGTCCAACAGGCCCCTTAGGAATCGTCCTAAGTCACAGTATGTTCAGTCCGGGCTTGTATTTGGAATAATCGGGCAATGAGTCAATCAACCTTACCGAAATAAGATCTTCTTTAGATTATACGAGCTTACCTACCCAAAGGCTTAACAGCTTGTCCTCTCTCTAAGAGGCATAGATTGAGATACGATCAATCAGCGCGTCAGATGACTACCTTTTTATGCCAGTGTTTCATGCACCGCATACCAAAGGTGCGGCCAGAATCCATCTTAATTCTCACTACAATTCACCCGGAAGTAGTACCCCAAAGTACCACAGAGGTGCAACCCACAACAACCACGTTTCATCCAAGAAGATCGGGCCAATCGGGTCCTGCCTTTTTTTAGTTAAAATTCTTATATTGACGCGTCTTCCAAGTAGAATTTCCGCAGTTTTTAACATCCGACGCGCCTTTTGGTAGTCAGTTCGGGCCGGAGGGATAGGATATGATAAGATGGGCAGGAAAGCCGATGCTTTTACATAAATTTGTCTCAACATTTTTCAAAACCAAAACAAAGTTGCAAAGAGAAAACTCCATGGAAACAAGAGGTGAGAAAATAAAAATTATCTCACCTGAACTGTCATCAGAGAGTCAACAAAACGCAATCTTCTCACCGCATTGGAGTGGAGGAAATAAGGTTATTCCCGCCGCACGGATAAAAACTTCTTTTCATGGTCGTGCATAAGGTTTAGTTATAATAGTTGGGCTTACTAAAAGCTTAATGGGATTTAATGTCCTTCGATTTAAATGCGTTTCAAGGGCATGCACGGTTCATCATGACCAAAACAATTACCGGAAGCATTTTGTAGGTCGTTAGAACATTGTTTCGCTATTCACTAGCATCATGAACAGCAATAAATTAATTATGAGCCCTAAATACACTACAATTTGAGCAACAAATACTATAGGTAGATGTCTGATAAAGTGATGACTTACAACGGACGGTAGTCGAGCAATAAAAATCAATTTTATTTCGATTTTTCTATCGGTTTAATGTAATTCCAGTTAATAAACCCCATTCGAAATGATAATATAAACTCGATAAATTATCTTATCTCTGTCGAATGTAAACCATAAATCGTTGACTGTAATAACAATGTAATGGAATTCAATTTAAACATCTTGACCGCTCTAGCACAACCAATGTTAAATCAATGGACACAATATCCAAAACAGTGGCGAATGAAAATCAATGCAACTACTACAACTTTAAGTTAAATTAAATATTCTCTCGAAGAAAATAATAAGAAAAGGAGCAGAAAGAAAAGAAACGCCGCTAAAAATATCCTTTATTTAGCCATTGCAATCTCCCTCCTTCAGCCAAGCAAAACATTGACTACTCAAAACTTCAACAATTTTCTACTGTCGTCTATACATATCGCTTTCTGTATAACGTTTCATAACAAACGTATGTATACATTTTGTCGACTGAAGTTGATGGTGTGGCTACGCTTTTGAATGGAGTAAGTGTGGGGTGGTTTTTTGTGTAGGTTATACTTATGTACAGTTTCATGTTAAAAACCGTATGTATAGAATGTATAACGTTGGCGGTAGTGGTATATTAGAGAGAATGAGTTGGTTTGGCGCTAGAAGGATATGGGTTTGAAAATGGATAAGGAGACAAGGGTGTGATTTTCAATTGCAAATATAGAAAAGGGAAAGAACCAACACACAAGAAAGGAAATCGGGAAGGTCAGAGCAGAGGATAAATATAGTATTTTGTGTATTATATGGGATGCTATACGAAGAAATATTTGAACAGATATAACACCATGCATATATATACGGACGTACGTACGTACACCGTATCTCTAGATAGACAGATATATATATATATGCACACAAAACAGTCGAAAACTGAACAAAGTTATACGTATTATGGACTTGGGAGATTTGTGGGTGGTTAATGCGGTGGCAAGTGGTATACGAATTATGTGTATAGACGAGGCAGATATAGTTATTTATATTGAATATATATCTGTTCATGGGTTTTTGAGAAAGAGCATTGGGAATGAGATGAAATGGTGATGACAAAAAGATGTTGAATTGTAACTCTACCGTCACGATGATTCAGGATTTATACAATAAAACGAAAAATAGAATATTCCATGCTTCTGATATGCTTTTGTGTATACATCGTGTATATACGTACAGCATTCTGGTAAGGAATATATATATATATATATATATTCAAAAATAAAATACAAGAAAATCTATATTAATAGATACGTTTACGTATACATAAGATATGTATAGCTATACAACGCAGAGCATCATACCCACATTATATAGATGTGTTATACTATACACTTTCTCAACAGATTTTCCAATGAACATTTTCGCATTCACGTTGAAAATGGTTTTGTGTTTTTATTTAAAGCGATGTCCTTTGTTCGAAATTAGTATACTCGAGCTTTTAAAGAGATTTTTCTTATGTATTTACTTTGGGTTTTCTATCGAAAAAAAAAAGAAAAAAGCAAAAAAAATTGGAAAAAATAAAGAAAGACGAGAAAAAGGTCACGAAGTTATTTAAGTTGCGGGTGGCGTTTTTTTTCTTCCTTTGCTTCTCTACTGTAACATAAATGGAATATTAGTATGTGCTTATACGTATACCGTATACACAGAGAGATACATATCAGGTTCGAGTATATTTTCGGTGGCAATGTTTAGGGAGCTAAATGCCAAAAATATATATGTCAAAAGGTGAATTATCAAATTTTACACGATTTTCTCGTTGAGTCCCTATCCTACGCTATGTTATATCGCGCGAACAGAACTATATATAACTGACTCCAACCGGTCGTTTAATATTTTCTTATGGTGAAAAATATGTCGACGACTATACGTTTCACATTTAAAAAAAATAAAATAAAAATAAAAATTGTTCGCGATTCATTGTTATCTCATTGAAACAAATGGCTAGGCGACTTTATGCTCCCCATATTTTTTCCGGGTTCGCACTCCCCTTTATACGAAATCATTTTTTTTTTATGTTTTTTCAAAACTTCAAAAAGTGGTTGGAAGGCAAAATCGTATGAAAAAAAGGAAGAAAAAAATTTACATTTTTCTGATATGAGATATCAACAGTGTTTTATCTGGAAATGGTGAAGAGGCGTCATAATGTACATACAATGTACGATTTTACGTTATATTTTACTTCCCAAGTTCCTGGATACTCTACGCTACACACGAACATTACGCACAGTGATGTATGTTACACGTTTTACATACATTACACGAGCATACTCGTATAATATATAGGCGAAAGACGAAGAAAAAAAACCGTTCAACGGAAGAAATAAAAAAAGATATCATTTGAATAAGTAATTTTTTGAATACTCTCTCCGTTCGCCTTTATGCTTTACAAATAAGATTCTCGCAGTAATATGTATAGCAAAAAAAAAACTCCAGTGGTGTGTATAGAGGCAATATAAATAAATATAAAATTCTAGCACAATCTACAAATTTCCACAAATATGGAACGAACCCAAATAAATCAAGAAAACCCCATTTGTCAATCTTTCTTCCTTTCCATTTCATGCAATAATCTCATACTCCGATACAACAGCATCTAACAGTTCGGTTCTTTGTAATGCTTTCCCTCCATATCAGTTAGAAGATTCCACCCGTTGCTGATATATTTCGATGAGCCGGTTTCTTTTTCTTCCTTTCTACTACTTCTTCTACTTCTCTTCTGTCGAATGTAGAAATCAAACAAAGTTATTTAGAGGTTTTTTTTCAAGGCTATGATTGTATACAGAGAGCCAATCGATAGGGTTTTTTTGCCAGGCATTTTATTTTCATTTTTCGGGATAAACAACTCAATTTATCCAAATTCTATAAATTCCAATGAAGTTCACGAGTTAGTCGAAAAAAAAGGATTTGCAACAAAGATATTCGGATTCGGTGCTTGTTGTTGTTGGTGCTATATTCGGTGTAGTTTTTCTGTCACTTAGATATTTCAATAAATGTTTTTTCTCCTATATGCCATACCAATCGTTACTCAATGATCATGGTATCCCAGTGCACATTTCACAGATTACAATTTTCGAATCCACTGACAAGCCCACATTTATCAAAGAGTTGATGAGGTGTGATACAAGTAACTTCACCGACAAAATGAAACAGTTCAATAAGGTAAGAACGGAAGATTTAGGGTGTCAAATGGTGTTATCCTTTCATTTTCGAGAAGGAATGATTTTGTTGAGCCAAAAAAGAGTAGAAATATTGAAAATTCCGTTGGTAAAGTGGATCAATCCTTTAGACTTGGCAAGCGTATATCGAGATAAGCTACAAATCTACTACTTCCTTTGCTTACAGTATCGACAAGTGATTAACTGAAAATCTTTCTTCTTTGTGCTAATGTATCTACTTGGTTATGTTTACAGACCTGAGTAACAGCCTTTTACTTTCAATAACAAGTTCAGTCTGGACGGGTTTAACGCGGCTTCGGAATCACGCCTCGAAGTATACTGTCGGAGGAAAGTAGAAAAATTTCATGCGAAATTTTCTGACACGGAATCGAACCCGGACCATTTTGGTTGGTACGTATGCACTGGTGGTTACACTGAGTCATCTTCTGCTTCATTTGTTTTAACATTCTATTATGGTAATGACTAACTGAACGTTTATTCTTGTCGGTAAAAGATAATTAGCCTCAATCTCAATGTTATACTGCTGAGTTCAGGTGCGTTATTCAACACATAAACAGTCAGCCAGTTTTCCCAACATTTATTTAAATTTAAAAGTAACAAAAAGAACGAACGAACACAGAATAACATATTTCACCTCTCCCATTACTGAAATCTGATCTTCATAGCAGATCCTGTGCAAAGTTTTTCCACAATTTTCTTCATCGACGTAATAAAAGTAAATCCTTCGTTTTGTCCACCACCTCTCTCGCGCATCATAAAATATATTTTTGCTGAAAAATAAATGAAACAACATGAGCATCTCATGCCACCATCCCTTTCAATTCAAATAAAAATATTTTTTTTTTGCTCTCATATTATACACAGTATAAAGTCATCCCTCCTGATACCTAAAGTGAACCGAAGAATTTTTACATTTTTTTTTTGCTGCTGCCTCTCATGGTTTATACCGTTATAAGCGTTTGTATTTGGTATTTTGTATTCAATTCAGAGTACAACCATTATTATTCCGTATAATATTGTACACAGCATACGCAATATATATACACTTTGGGTTATACCATAGCACAGCGGAATATATTTTAGGGTAAATATTGTCCGTTTATAGGATAGCTAAGTTTCCAGCTTCTGTGTTCTCTTTATATGCGGTTCTCCTTTTTATAACTTTTTTGTGTGATTTTTTTTCCCGTCGTTGTTTCCTTTTTTTATTCAGTATATTCGTGTATATACCCATACTTTGTGTAGACGAGACTCCTATAAATAATACCTTACTGTTGTATGAGAAACCTCTCCAGCAAATTTAAAAAAGAAAAAATGGTATGGTGTGGAACACAAATGGTTTTATATTTATGCGAAATCATCCCCTAAATATTGTTATTTCAGTGGAGAGAAAAAAAATCTTTGAAAAGAAAACTTGCAAATATGCTACGATGTATAATACGAAATCGTACAGATGACATTTTTGTGGGCTTATTAACAATATGATTGATTTGATGATTTATATGACACTGTGTTTGGGCTATTTAATTTTGAGATTAAATCGGCTGGCTATGGCCAGCAGACATACCGAAAATAATATGAAATAATTCATATCTCTAGCTTCTTCAACATCATTCCTAGACAAAATGAGAACAATTTTGAATCGATGCGAATCTTTTATTTAAAAGATCAACCCAACAAGCTTTTGGAGACGTGTCTGTGATGGGAGAAGAAGGTTAGCATGGAAGAGAAGACCTGCGCGTTTGTGAAATTATACGCTCCATTCTGAGTGTTTCATCCACTCTTCGTCACATACCTGCTACGGAGTCGAAACCGTTCGTGGTTACAATAATGTAGGTTAAATGTAGAATGTAGTACATTATCACTGATGTATAACACCCACATATGACGAGATGAGACTAATTATGCCATTAAATTGAATAAAGAGTTTTTAAGAGCATGGTAGGTCGGCATGACTATTCAGTGTACGAATACGATACTACTGTTTTAACATCCTCAGTTTAAAATGAAAACGACAAGGAAATATTCGTTCAATGCCAATTAGATTCTACGTTTTATCGTCAAAGTCAAACCGAAAATGTATCATGTTTCTTATACCAACTGTAAGATGATCCTCAAATCCAGTATACCTAATACAAGCGGGGGTTGCCAAGAAAAGTTTACGTCAGTCATCAGATGTTGGATAGAAATGGACAAGAAGTTTGCTAGCTGTTGCTGCTTTAGGTGAAGTAAGGATCTTCCTTCCCACGTTAACCTGTTACAGACGGCAAGCTTATGACCAGTATTATTATTGGATCTATTACTTCCATAGATCAAAGTATTTTAAATCGGTTGATTTCAAATCTTGTACTTCAAATTTTTTAACATTGCATTTTACTATATGAAAGACCATATATTAACCTGAGCTTGTCATCGTCGTTACGGATACAAGATGAATAGCCCTATACGACAGGTGAATTATGAAATTTTTTCTAAATTGTTGCTTTGACTGTAGTCAGATTGGGATCCTTGGGCATCGT
Source organism: Bradysia coprophila (assembly GCF_014529535.1). Classification (NCBI taxonomy): domain Eukaryota; kingdom Metazoa; phylum Arthropoda; class Insecta; order Diptera; family Sciaridae; genus Bradysia; species Bradysia coprophila. The sequence continues at coordinate 643,313 of NW_023503584.1, forward strand.
TCATAAAGTATGCCACCCGTAACAACTATTAGTATCTCTTTCTATCACATGTTCGACGACATCTTACATCTCTTTCGCGTGACACACTTTATGATCGATCTCTTGCCTTCTATCCGAAAACATTCTAAGCCCAAAAACACGCAAAATTCTGCCCAATCTGTTGCTACGACACGCGATCAAACTGAACTCCCAAACACTGCTGGTTCGCAAAACCTCAACATAATTCAATTGTGAACCGCTAACTGGTCCTCACTCACAATGACAGATCGATAAATTCGTTTCAACCGACAAAATAAATATTATATTTTCACTGACTTATCCCGACTACCCTCAACTTAATTGATTCACCCAGTCGCAGTCAGTCGGTAAATATATACATATCTAATTCAAATACCTACATCACATTTCCACTCAACCATGAATAAAGTTGAATTCTGTCATTGTTGCGTCATCGGTTAGTATATTTTTTTTTCTTCCCTTCCATCCTACCCATCCATTTCGTCTCTCCCACGATATTAATGGTATGATGATGGGTGAGGAAGAGTCAATATGGGTTGATGGAAAAACGCAAAGAAAAGATTTTCTCGTGTTGTATATACAATTTTTACATGGAATTTTCCCTCGCCTAAGTACGGTTGTGTTATACATGTGGAACATTCATGCATTATAAATGTGTACATAGCCACAGCATAAAATGTATAACACTGTTTATAAGCATTGAGCGCTATATTATGGTAGCTTTTCCTTCTCTCTTACGATTTTTTTTTTCTGTGTGTCCACAAACTTTGGTATGATGGCTATGCTGCTTGATATGTTGATGCTATACAACAATGTGAAATATTGTGAAATGGCATAGATGGTAGATGATTTAGTTAAAGAGGGTAACCGTCACGTTGATCAATTCTTTTACCAAATAGTGCGCACATATTTATATTGTTATGATTAACTATTGCTTATGGGTTTTTTTGCCGTTCTCTGTTGTGTTATGTATACGAAATCCGGAGTTCAATTATTCAACTAAAAAGGATGTGAGAGTCTAGGGGGTGGCCGATTTATTTATTATGTATACGTGGATGTATAGCATTACATTCGATGGTATAGTACATGTGTTAAGAGTGATATGTTTGCTCGGCATTGTTTCAGGTTTTATGCGTTTTTATTTTGGTGTGTGTCGGTGTGTGTATGAAATGGGTCTCAGTGTATTGGCTTCATTCAATGTTTGGCTTAAATTATTTTGGTTGGAAAGATTCGTTGAGGTGATATGGAGAATGAACGGAAAATATTTTTGATTATCGTTAATTGTTCGGGTGTTGGCGGCGGGGTGGTTGATTAAATGATAATGCTGGTGCATCGAAAAGATTAATTGATGTGGGAGTACGGTTGGCCATGGATTCACATGAGGGCGTTAAAAGATTATTCAAAGTTTAATTTGTTCAATTTTGATAAGTTGCTCGTATATTGATTGAAGAGCCCACTCTCCATATTTAACGTTTTTATTAAAAAAAAAACTTTTGCGATGAAAAATTAATAATCTCAAGGAACGTTGTCTGGCTTGATTTATTAATTTGATTATTTGAACGTCTCTTTTTTTAAGAGATTTTGAGGCCTTATTGATTGAGAAACCTTTGAATCGGCGGTGGATTTTATGATCCAACTGGATTTCATTTAATTAAAAAAGTAAGAGAAATTGAGCGATTGCTTTTATTGACCTATTTAATGAAGTTCCATATGGAGTTTATCGTTCTACTGTAACTTGTACCGAGAACATTTTCCGACTCTTAAACTATAAAAGTAACATGAAAATGAATGCAATTACCGAACCTGTGTGCATATCAAATGATACCAAACTCCAGCCTTTACAACGTTATTCCAAAACCAAATTTGCTTCTCTGCCGATTTGGTGTCGTAAAATATTTAGACTGAAATAAAACCGAGAGAAATGCCAATGTGAACGAAAATGTTCTCTTCATTTCGGTTCGTTACACACATAAAACATCCATAAGGTATTCCCCGTTGAACTATGCGTCTTCTGGAATTTATTCTAGATTTAATATGAGCTCAGTTGTCGTACAATGTTCACTAAATCTGCTTAGGTAACGCTTCAACTCGGTTATCGTAAAAGTCAATTTTGAAGATGGGATGTAATTTGGAATAGGAAAATTTTAAGAATGACGACTTTCGACTGAAGTGAAATAATTATTTAATTAGATTACTCTTATGGTTGGCTAAGTTTTCTTGACTTTCCTTCACTCTATCCCTCTAACACTGACTTGTTCTTGATGCATTAGTCTGTTATTTTAGATGTGTATGGGGACACTTCGTTTGGACAGAAACTCCTGATGGATTGTTCCCATCATTTAACTTTATTTTGTCCAATAACTTCAAAGAGCTTTTCAAATTTAAGCTGGAAACGCTTTACCTCCTTTTAAAAAAAACGTTCTCCGTTTATATTCCGTTTTGTTTCGCTTTCGTGACAGCTGTCAAATTAAACAAAGAAAAAATTGAACAATTTTGCTTCCGTTTAATGGACAATTCTCTATCAAAAATTCATTATGATTCATGGGCTATTGTTTAACTGTCATGTAAACGAATGGAGTGAGTGCGATTATAGCCTTAGCTTCAATTCACTCAAGTTCACTAACTTCATTTTGAGAATATTTTATTGGTTTACATAACAGTCAAATAAAAGACGATAAAAAAATGGATTTTTGAAAGAGAACTGTCAACTAATCGCGTTCAATTTTTCCATTGTGAACTTGATAGCGCTTAGCGGTGACGAAAACGGAATAAAAACGACGTGTCATTTTTAGAGAGAGAGAGAGAGAGATGGTGGAAATTTTAAATTTGAAATCTTAAAGATTTTTAATTTCAAAAAACTCTGGTGACTCTCCCGCCTTTCCGTGGGTGCAATTTCTCTGTGGTCAATTTATGAGACCCGAACTTCGTCACGATTCAACACCGACAATCGAGCAATTAATCTGAACTCAAATGAAAATTCAAATCCCGTTTTATATTTTAAGAAATAATGAAAATGTAACATACAATGCACGTGTGAACACAACATTTAAACCGAACAACATCTGTCAACCCAGTGTGGAATTTCTTAATTAAATTCATAAAATAGCTAACATCAATTTATAGTTCACTTGGCCTTAAACCTTCTCGTATTTATGATGTTGAAACAATGATTAAAAGTTGTAAATTATGCTACAACGTCTGCAATGTCGAACAACAAACAACATTTTCACCTGAAGACAAATACAAAAGAAAAATATTAATTTATCATTAAATGAATGGAATGAAATTAACTTTTTACCCATTTTTTTTTCGCTTCTCGAATTTTATTTATTTTTTCACATGAATTCTTTTTCTGTTTTTTATGTTAAAAAAAGCAGAAAAACAGATTCAAAAGTCATTTGACCAAATATAATTTATGCAGAGACCCACAGACAATTAAATATTCAAACAGAGGCATTATTTTTATCATGAGAAAAATGATTCCCACCATACGAGGAATGAACAAAAAATTATTTTTACTTTCGGATAGGAATATGAAATTGTTATACTCTAAACTAAAGAAGAAGAAGAACACAAAAAAATAATAATAAAAACAAATAACAAAGCATGTAAAATTAAATAATTTCCTTAAATGTATCTCATTCAAACCAACCCAGCCCATTGATATAGATTAATAATTCAAGACGTCTTTTGCTGGTTTCGACAAAAGCCTTTAAACACACATACCAACAGAAGAAGTCACATTTTGCGCAAAAGCACCAAAGCACCGTGAGTATATACATATATCCCAAACGGCAACAAAAAGACGAAGTAAAAGAAGAAGTAGAAGAAGTGAAAAAAGTAAAAGAATTTATTTTCTTCAACTTTGCCAATATGCTCTCTCAACTTCGAATACATTTTCTGCTGTGTATCTATATGCATAAGTAGTACATTAGAGGCGACGACACGGTCAAAAAGGAAAATGCTCCACACACACACCGCACATGGATTTTCGCTATATAGCGGGTCTCACTCACTTTTGCCAATCGTATCACTATACTATAAACACAGCTCAATTGCTTTACTTCCACTTCATATTCCTTCGTTTACTGTTTCTGTCTGATATATTGTTGATACGTTTAGTTAGGCAAGTCGTTTTGATATATCGGAATGCTACACCGAGTTTGTACAAGTACGAAAATTGGGTAAGCTCGACGTATATTTGACAAGCACAATGATGGGGATGTCAATTTTAAATGGGATTACAATTTACTTTGCGTTTCCATATCTTTCGCATCTCATGAACTGTTTGTATTGCTTCGTTTGAAGTAATTCGGTGAAATTCGGGGTTTTATTCTGGAATGTCTTGCTACACGTGTCATTTGAGCTGCGAGAAAAATAGTCTGAAGTTAAATGTTGCTACTTGCACACGTATGAGCTTCTGGCATATTTCTTTTGTGAAGCAACAGTTTGCAGCCTGAAGGCAAGAGTTGTAATCCCACCGGGAAAACCAATATGAAAAGCTACCTACGTACTTTGGACAATAGACACCAACGAAAAGTGCATTCCATCCTCTCTTTCCTGCCCCTTCCGCCAGTACTACCATAATTTAATTTTAACTATCGATGTTAAAACTAATGGTACGCTAGCATCACCAGTCGCGAACTTAAATCACTTGATGACGAAAATTTGGAATCGAATTCAGCGGCGAGCATTCCCAATTCTAATTTTGCATTGTTTTGTGAAATGTTTTTCTATATGTTTGTTTATACTGCTTGAATGGTTACTTGTTACCTCTGCGCTTTGCCAACAATTTCTCACACAATCTGTATCTCTTCGTAGACACACGGTTTTCATTGTGTACGGTGTGGATATATACACAAAATATAAGATCTCTACATACGTACAGAGAAAACAAAAACAATTTTAACCAAACGGCAAAAGGGAAAAAGACAAAACGAGCAAAATAAAGAAAATGAGCTGTTCGTTCTATACCCATATTGAATGTGTTGCTGCATGCATAGCATATAGTTGGTTATATCTATGTTGTATCGCAAAATTTTAAGATTATCATTTTCTCTCCCACAGTTTTCACATATATTTTCGGTGTATACGGCTGGAGTGTTGTTACTTGGGATGGATGGATGTATATATATTGTATAGGATCTGTTATATATATACACGAACATATTAGATACAAAAGATGTTAAGCAGGAAAATTTGTAAGGCAGCAAGGTGTTTCATTGTTTTTTTATACTTGTGTATAATACATGAAACGTGTTTTTGTTTCGCATGTTGTACACAGCGAAGGATATTGATTTTGAATTTTAAAACAATTAGGAATTCAATTTTGAATCTTAAGTCCTGGGTTAATTTAAAGTAAACAACAATATGAGAACGAGAAATCTCTCGGATTTTTTTCCTTCTTCGTTCTTCAGCCTTTCTACTCAGGCAAAGAATATTCAAATTTGTATAAAATTTTAGCCTATGCCGTATACAGCACCGACTGAGGTATAAAACAGTTAATGGAGAAGATAAATTTTTAGTTATCTGATTATAATCAAGGGATTCCATATTTGCTTCTTGCTCATTTGTGATGGTGTGCTGTTAATAGCTCTCATCAAATTTAATATTCTCGAATGAATAATTTTTGTATTTTATATATTCAAAATCCATCAAGTAAACAGCCATAATTTCATAACATTCAGTAGCGTGATAGTTGTCACTTCTTTCAATGAGATAGGCGCATCATTAGTTTTATTGTAAAATTATGCATTTCATTGCTTAAGTTTTGTTCGACAATTATTGCCCAGGATTTCATTGGAACTTTTTTTATTGGCAATTTCACTCTTTTTATGGACTGGGGTAATCAATCTGCAATGACTATGAGAAATTAATAAAATGCAAGCAACAGAAAATGAATTTTTATTTTTAAGACTTTGATGTAGCGACGTAAAAATCGATAACACTCATGGTGTGTGAGTATTTACAGGGATTTATTTTTGAGAAAACATTTTCCCACATGTTTTTGAACTGTCCCAACTTTTCCCTGATGTCTCCATCTTTTCTTAATTTTCAACAAAAAAAATGGAAAATTGTAGGAAATGAAGAAAAAATTTGGAAAATTGTGGGAAATGTTTTATTCCAAAAAAGTTCCCTGTTATTTAACCACCAAAAAGAGATGGAAAAAGAATGGAAAAATTTTTTATGGTTGGGCCCTGTGATAATTCCGATTAATAGGCAACAACAAGAAATATCTCGTAGTTATAAAGTTAATCATCTGTTATATACAACGAAGACGAAAATAAGCATTGATCTCTTGCTATTCTTCGCTTTTATAGTAAAATGTAATGTTAAGACCAATGAATAGGTAGATTTGGTATGAAAAATTAGACACTAGTCTTAACAAATGAAGTACCAGATTAAATTATTGAATGTGGTCGTACACATGCTCTGTGAACGATTAAAAAACGCAAAGGACGTTCCAATAGTCCATAGGTATTGAAAAAAGCTCAGAGGTCAGGTTTTTCTGAACTTGAATTGACACGACAATTATAGAAATCGGGTCAAATCGAACAGGCTACCCGAAAAATTTGTTTCACGTTACCTGTAACCTGATCTAACAGTTTGTGAGTGATGCCCAGGATTAGATTAGATCATGATTCTTTCACCAGATTTTCGTGACCTGACCTGACACTTTTGAGTGAAGTGAGCGTCAAGTCAGGTTTTCCATGGTCTTGAAGTCCGTACTTAAATTACTTACTGTTATGTGATATAAACGAAAGAATGTCATCCGACTTACCTGTAAAGAGAAAAAAGAAAAACTTTTATTAATTTGTCTGTGTGTGCAATGAGTTGAGATATGTGAGCACATTCGTTTTGTGTATTTATGTAAAAGTTTTTTTTTTTACTTATTGTAACGTTAGAAAAAATCCATTCAGCTTAAATTCAGTACGACGAAAAGAATGATCAACAACGAAAATATTTCACAAAACTACCGTGAACGTACCAAAAATATATATTTTTGTGCGCTTGGAAATGATACACTATTATACAATCAATATGTACATTTGGCTGGCATTTTGCATACAATTAAAATTACATGGATTCAATGTAACACACCGAAAAAAAGGTATCTATCTCTCTGGTTTATAAATTTGAAAGTATAATTTCGGTTCGGATATACACATAAAGCCCAATGTTTGAAACGAAAATTTCTGCAACATAATACATTATAATTGAAAAAGAAAGGTGCGCGCGCGCGTATCTATCTATCAAATAACAAATAGTCCATACGCCATGTCATGTCTGGTTAAATGTTACCTTTCAATAAGTAGTCGATAGAATGGGTCAAAAAAATTGGTGTTTTTTTCTCTTCTTCTCACAATGAAGCATAATTAGATACGTGCTCGTCTCGATCCTGTTGTTTGTGAAAGCAAACGTTTACCAGATCGAATTAATAAATCCGTCTGCATACAACAGAAAATCAAAATAAAATTTATCGATTTGTTACCAGCCAACAAACCATTTTCGACGACCCATCCGATGCCTATTTTTTTTTATCACAAAAAGCATAATTATTTTACAATGTATTCCTATATGTTTCAGACATTACGTTATGTATCACAATATTTTACCTACCAGATCGGCATTAGATCGTTGGAGTGAGAGACTATATTAGTACAAAAAAAACAGTTGTACACCTTAGCGCACAATGTATAAATAATTTTGCTGTTATATTAGGTAAGCTATATGGTTTTCTGTTCGTCCATATATATATAACGTGAACGTATAGTATACACAATACACGTTTACACGTTATATCGATTTCACAAAAATATTTATAAAAGTTCCAAGATATTTACCAAACACAAAAATTTTACAGAAAAAAAAAATTTGTACAATTGGTACGTTCACTTCGGAGAAACAGTCTTCAGTATGAGTTTCTATTACAAAAGTCTCTTTTCTACAATATTATTACACTAATGCCGTGGTATATTGCGCGTACACACAGTGTATTAAATTCATTTAATAAAATTATCTTTATTACTTTTGCGGTTGCTGTCATATCACTATCAGATTACATTTTTGTCTCGGAAACGAATTTTTTTCTTTTACAATTTATTTCTGTGCTTTTAGAGCACATACCTTCAACAACGGAATTTGTAGGAATTGTGTGGACAAAACATTGATTAGAAAATTGGGGAAATATATTTGACAATTTGTTACAGATTGTGGAAAGATGTGCGTACAAAGTTAGTGATCTTCTTCCAATTAAATTGATTTATTGCACAAATGTAATGTACCTAGACCTTCAGGAACTAGATTTGTCGGAGATGCAAAGTCCAGTCGAAGAAATGAGAAATGATGCAAGTTTAGATGAAAATATGTCTGCTCTAGAGGCAGGGTCATATGTTCCTAACTTCACTTGGAGGACGTGGACCTGTGACAGGAAAAAAAACGCATGCCACAGTATCGTCATATTAAACAAATTTTTATGTGGCAGATATTGTAGAGGGTTAGTCATTAAAAGACGTTCAAACTCAGGCAGTTAAGGGAGGTCGACGAAACGGAAACCTGACAAACAATGTTAATAGTATTGGAAAAACCTGTACGCATGGGTGTGGGTGAAGAGGAAACCCCTGGCAAATAATTTTCCCACCAATTCCACTATTCAATCCCCCAAATTCCAATTCTTCCGTGGTATCCAAAGTGATAATATCAAAACAAAAATGCAATATAAAGGTCGTCGACGGGACTTAAAATTCTGTAAATTCTTAAATTTGAAAATTTCAGGAATTTAAAGAATTTTCCAGAATTCATTCTCACAAATTCTTTAAGTTCCTGAAAATTTCTAAAAATTACCAAAAATTCCAAATAATTTCCGAAAATTTAAAATTCTTGAATTCTTGAATATTTCCAAAAATTCTTAAAAATTCCTGAAACATTTCGAACTTCCAATATTTCCATTTACTTCCAAAAATCAACTGAATTCCACAAATTCCACTTAATTCCTACAGAATTTCCACTAAATTCCAAAAGTTCTTCTTATTTCCAAAAATTCCATTGGCCTGTCCGAAAACACTTGTTGATGTCAAGAGGTGTGGTTAGCAATTTACCACAAAAATACGGACGTCTTTCATGGAAAATACCCTTGGGACAAATCTAGGAGTGTCAATTTGGAGTCTACATATGTAAACGAAACACGAATCCGTAAAGTGACTGCTAAAGAATGAGCCCTGCAAAGCTTTTGGTTCATTGCACCAATGTCAATCACAAAACAATTCTGAAAACTGTTTCTGTTAATTAGAAATATTCATATGGCGACATAAACGCATTCTTAGATTTCCTTCATGCATTTTATTGTTCTTCTGAATTCTCCGTATAGATTTCTGTTGTGACAGATAACATTCATTTCCCGCTAAATCGCACAATTTCTATAACATATCGTCTGAGATGTTTTGTACAATTTCATCCGCCCACGATGTCCTTTCGGATTGAAATATTCATCAGAGACAAAGTGTATATATTCGAAATCAAGCAGAATTAAACAGTCATAAGCTCCGAAAGAATGTTGAACGACAGTCGAGAGTCATATATATAAATACGATTTCGAAATTCATAATAATTTCTTCGGCTTGTTTTTAACTGAACATTTATGTATCCCATCCGAACAATAAATAGTCGTACAATATTATCTCATATCAACCATAATGTAAGATAATTTATTTTTCTATCAAACCACTTTTATGCGTTTATATGGTGCTGGTATGCTGCGAGTGTGTATTTTAATAACTATTTAGTTTAGAATTTTAAAACACAAGACATATTATCGAATAGCTCATGCTTTACTACACATATCTATCTATACCATATATTGTCTTTATACATCTTCTTCTCGCATTCGGAACAACATTTTTTTTAAATTGAAAAAAAAAAAAACGAGGAACAAATCCTACACTCATTTTATACTTGAGTGTAGTTATGGTACAGCACCACATTATATCTATAGTAAAATAGAAGGTGGTATGCATAACATAGCAATAACACATATTAGAGAATCTCAAAAACTCATAAACTCTGTAGATATAAGCTTGGATATTCCATCCACTCGGTATAACGATGAATAAAATAAAAGAAATAAAATTTAAAAAAAAAAACACAACAAAAATCAATGACCTGACGTTACAATAATATAAATTGTGTACAGTATGTGTCTATGTATGTACGTCACAGAGCTTTAATACCTTATTCCATAACGTAACGTAACGAATAAAAATGTCGAAGAAATAAAGAGAAATAAATAATAAAGCGGAAAAAAAATGAAAAACTTTGTTTTTTCTTTCTGTTTCATCTTTCGTTTATATATTTTGATGTACAAGAAATTTATTGTTTTTCATTCAACTAAAATGCCAATGCAGACGATGCAGTGATTAAAGAAAAAATTATTAAATTTACCAGATGGAATTCTGATAAAAAAATTGTTCCGCTGTTTGTTCATTCTCTTTCGTAACGCAATAGCGTATACACACACGGAATGCATTAAAATCCGCGTTTTGTTCTTCTTTCTCAAAAGAAATAATTTCTAGTCCAAAAATTTCAAAAATTAAAACCAGGAGATTACCGCACATTAGCTCTGTAGCATCAAAGCGAGGGTGAACTACCACCATCTCATAATATTTTCTGTATGATCGCTGCATTATAGTTAGTTTCTTGCAGATAAAAAGCTCTTAACATATGAACTCTTTGACTGTGCTTTTCGGTTGAAAGCTAAGGTATACTATTTTGTCAGAGAATGTGACAGAAGTTTTGAACCCATTTACTGGGTTCATTCAAAGACTCACAAGAATACACATCTTTTTTTCTTGGGTACCGAGGGAAGAGTGGCTATTCGAATATCATTCATTCGTTCAATGGGAATTAGTAAAAGGGTTACGAAAATTTAAATCAATGAGGAGTGATGGATTGCACATTGTACTGGTCTCGTGGATGCTGAATTGGAACCACGACCCAATTTTTTGAATTTTCAATTTCTACCAACAAAATCGATGGAATAAAAAATTTCGTGTTTTAGCCGTTTTTTTGAGCACTTGACGAGCACTTGCCTGAATGCCCATCAACAAAGAAAAAAAAATATTGACAATCGATAAATACAAACTGTCAAGTTTTTCTTAATTTTACGACGCTACGAAAACTTGCAATCTTTCTCTTTGGTTCCTCAAAAAATAGCCACTGTGCTGGTCGCCCCGCGATTTTTATTTAGAATTTTTGATATGATTTTTTGAATGATAAAAATATTGAAGTAGTAGATTTAACGATTTTCTTGTGATATGCTTGCCGTTTCTGAGAGGTCAACCAGGGACTATTTTTGAAAAAATATTTTCCCACTAGTTTTCCCTCAAATTTTGAGCTGATTTCATTTTTGACTCTAAACAAATTCGCATTTTCAGCTAAAAAAATTTAGTCCAACAATTTTCATGACCAAACAATAATAATCTCAAAATGTTTTAATGATCAGTGGTCTGCAATACAAATTCAGCAGTTCACTTATTTGTGTAACCAGCAAGTGTTGCAAATTCATCGACACAAAAATAACAAAAAAAATTAGAATTGTTGTCGATTGCTAAAAGTCAAACAATATTAAACTAAGCAAATCCGTCATTGTGCAATCGAGAAAAAATAGAGAGAAATATTTCCAAGCCAAATTGAAATATAGAACATGCCATTTGTAACACAAAACGATTTTTATAATATCATTGGGTGTTATTGGTATGACTTCAACTATTTGCGAATTTGACTTAATGAGTTCAATTTAAATAATAATCATTTCCCAATGCACATCACAACACAGCGCGAGAGAGAGAGAATACAAAAAAAACCCGATCGCCGTCCATAAATCCTAGGTAACCCCACTGTATATATATGAACACGATGCAGGTAATAATGAAGTGTATAACAAATCATAGTCAAGTCAAATTAGAAAGTAATTAATTTATTGATCAAATTTATGCAATTAATTATGCCAATTAAACACCAAGACAAATATAAAAAAGTGTAGCGTGAGCTTGAACAGTAAAAAAAAAACAAAAAGATTTTTCCAGTATGTGATGTGATCATTGACTCATTTATCTGTTCGACTATAAAATTGGTCACGCGGATAATCGTCCATAAGATGGATATATGCAGCAGATACAAATATATGAAGAAGCAGACGAAGACGAAAGAAGATTTCTACCAATATTAACATTTCGAAAGACGAGAACACACAGTCCGGAATGGTAGAAAAAAAAACGACCAAGGGAAAAATATGAAATAATATTCCGTCGATCGATACACTCCATTATGGTTAATAAAATATAATTTACAAATACATATAATTTCAATAAAAGTGTTGCTGTTGTGTCCAAAGTAGACGAGAGATGAAGAGTCCTTTTTTCCGAGAAATTTATCGGTGCAGGCCGGAGCAGACGAATTGCATTTTATTTCTCAATATGAACATATTTCGTTATACACACAGAGATTTTTGTAGGATTTTTTCGTCGATTCGTTGTTTTTTTCGTGTGTAAGAAAAATATGTATAAAATCGTCTCAGAAAGATGTTTGTTGCTGGGCTGCTGTTAATAATGTGCGTTTTGTCGTTTATTTTTTATATATATGTTGTGTTCATATTAAAACCGAAAAAAATAAAAGAAGAAAAAAACACTGATATGTATATGGTTGCAGCAGTGATCTCGACCAATTGCAGTCCCAAACAAGATGAAGAATCAAACAGCAACAAGACGTAAAAAATATATATTTTTAAACTGTTGGCGGCGTTAAACCAAAAAGAAATAAATACAAAAAACAACAACGACGACGACGACGATGAAGAAGAAGAACTACACACATTATTATCGTATGGAATAAAGCGAAGAATATACATAAAATGTATTAAAGGCAAAATGAGCATTAAAAGGTAGAATATTCTTGTAATATTAGCTGCGCAAAAATACCTCTTTTCTCATATTATATACGTATATAGATGTGAGTATATTTTACCGAATGCACATAATGAACTGAAGTTGGTAGTTCGACGGACTGGTCAACATCTCAGATTTATTATATTTGTTCGCGGAATTTTATCTTTTCGCCGTCTCATTTTTTTTTTCTTCGTTCTTATTAAAAACAAAAACGAAAACTCCACGAGATGAAAAATCAGTCATACGATTTCAATCATATCTAAATTCCACTTTTTTGAGAGTGTAACGAGAAATATTTTGCGATTGGCAATTATTAGAGTCAATCAGTTATTCTGGTAAATCGAGGGGGTTAACGACTATACTAAAAGTTTGTTCCAACAATTTGCGAAATTTCATTAAATTTACAGCTAGCTTGTGCAAACAATTCTATCATAAGTCGTTAACCACTCGTGAAGCATTCAAGGGGTATTAAAGTAGGACGACGAAAAAAACCGAAAAAATGAAGAACGTAGCATCCGGACTTCATCTCACAGTACTGATGATAAACTCTCCACCTGCTCACATTCTCGATGCTATTGCAATTCATCAATTATACCCAGCTCATTTGACAAAAAATATGTCATCAGAAACGGCTGATCATTTGTTATAGACAACAGCGACATGAATGAACAACAACCAACGAATCATGTTCGATTATATATCAAAATAAATAGTTGAACAAATGAAGTAAAAGATTTCGCGTTAAACGCGATGTGATACTTTAAACATATGAAGTAGCAGATTAATCAATTTCACCTAGAGATGATATGCTTGTCGCTCCTAAAAAGGAAAGGGCGAACAAATCAATTAGTTAGAAATGGTTTTGTCCTGCGACATCAGACAATCAGATTTCAAAATGGAATTATTTCCAAAAATTTATTCAAAATTTGTATCCATTCCTAGCTACAAAATTAATCTCTATTTGAAAAATCATGAGGAACCTGCGTTTACAAATAACATCCAATTTGTATGACCTCTACCACATCGGAAGATTGATTCCGTTCGACTTTAAAATATCAACTTGATCTGTCAAACATGACAAATTTCGTGTCGGTATTGTTCACACAGGAACATTGTTCCAACAAATTTGTCTAAACTGTTGAAAAATGACTTCGAACCACGAAAATATCAAAGTCAGTTTGACACAGAGCGACCGACAGCAGGAAAAAAAAGATGCTGCCTAATTTACGAGGTCTTATTGTAAATTAATAATTAAAATTCTATTAATCAATACGGTCTGTGTGGGTTTGCGGAAGGTTTCACTAATAGTATAACAATGGTTGATATCGTTGGTGTGTTGGCTTTCAGTGATGATATGCGCCGTGAGTGAAATTAATATTTTATTTTGACTTGATTGAATCGAACAAACAAACAAACAATTATTGATGAGATGCATAAATGGTTAAATATTGCACATTATAATCAATGAGCTTTGATGCAATATATATAAATGAAATGGCGTAGCCAACAATAATGTCAACGTAACCCAATTCATAAATGCTGTACAAATGTAAATAATAAATTGGTTAATTAAAGCTACCTTGTCCAACTTATACTTTATGCTAAAACGAGATGATTGGCTCTACATTAAATAAATAAATGAATTGCCAAAGTAATGTCTGTCCGTATGGCTACAACATACTCTTCGTGGTAGCTAGGTTCGTGTATACATACATTGAAAATTAATGTTATGTATCTCTACCGATTGATTAATCACATAGTTTCTGATTAATAATAACGTTTATGTATGAGGTTTACACAAATAGTACGCTTAGTTATGACCTCACTTTTGTCTTATCGCATTCTCACTGGCAAAACATCCATTTATATACACTCTCGACTCACACACAATCCGAACGAACGTGTACAGAGCGTACACACTGTATAATACATAATATGAATTCATATCTGCATGTTATAAACTCTGATATATTGATAGTATGTTCAGAAGCTTCTAACATAATTATTATGTTAGGTGTCTCGCTGTATAACCGTTGAGTTCAAAGCGTCGCATGTTTTATTTGATGTAATGTGACACAAAACACGGTTCGAAACCACTGACATCGTCAATCTAAAACCATAATAGTACATTTCATTTGAATTATTATTTCACCTACATGCACACACACTATACGCTAGCCTTGTCCTAGATACACAAATTATTCAATAATCATCTATTATGAAAATTACTATATATACAAAACAACATCTAATCCCATATAGACAGGCAGCGCATAGTTATACTCTCATATTTCTCCGCCGAAGCATTTTTTTTTACTTCTTCTTCTATTCTTCGACTGTTTAATTATTATTAATTTTTTTGTGATTTTATTTAAGTTTATTTTAACATTTACAATTCGATAGTTGGTGGAACTAAAAAATTGTATTTCTGTTTGAGGTCACATCGATTCGAAAATCTCATCAATTGATTTGTGGTATCAGAATGTCTGAAAAGTGTTGCAGGTGTTGTAAACAATTTCAGGTGATATATTCGTACGGTTTCGGATCAAAAAGACATAGAGGTTGGTCTGAGACCTTCAATACCACCAGCTTCCCGAAAAGTTCCTAACTTTTTCCTAATAAATTAAAGCATAGCAACTCTTCCTTCTATAGGAACACTGAAAATAATTTTCAGAACTAGCAACAACAGGTTTTGCTTCAGCTGGTTAACATTGCAACGTGTTAATCCAGCTGTCAATACGAGAGGAAACTACTCTAGGGTATCATATCACACCAATCTGACAAATAACTATGGGAAATCACGGAGAATTTTAAATCATTTTCCATAACGTCATACAAAGTGACGGAATCATGCAACACGGTATTCCGTGATTCCCTTAGCCTTTCCCCAATATGCGTGTTGATGTGACAAGTGTCAACTGATGAAAGCAGTAACTTGTAATGCAATAGAGGCCAGCTAGAGGCTACTTATGCATCTTAAAATTCCTTCGCATCAAGGAAGATTTCCCGAGTCTTCCTATTTAGTTAGGAGTTTTACACAAAGAATATCTTCTTGATTAAGCACTACGCTCCTAATTAAGAAATATTCTTTATATAAAACTATGGGGATGATGTGATGTAGAAGGACCAGAAACCGTGGACGTCCGCTGTGGACTTGGTACTCAATACAACTATTTCAACAATTATCGAATGGCAAAAAGCTATACGGCAGACAATTTGAATCCTATCTCTAACCATATCCTAAAACCTCTATTGAAACATTGAAACAAATGAAGTAGAAGATCTCGTAGCAACAAAGAGGAAGTAATAGAGCGCGATTACTGGAAATGCCACCATCGAAGTAACTTTATCGAATATCCAATATCAGTAATCTACTAAACGAAGTCTATTTGAGAAACTTTCCAAATATTCCACATTTTACGAGCTATTTAGCATTACACCAGCTATGACACATTAAAATACCAACCATCTCTTTGGTTAAGAAAAAACCACCGATATTATAATACAGTCGAACACCCACTTTGTTTCAACTTTTATCAAACCAAACATTTGTCGGTATTTTCTATCACCCAGCTAACAACGTTCTCCGAATCACTTAGTGCATGGAAAATTGTGTTAAGTTATTTGATTTCGTCTATAAAATAAAGAAAGAAAAAGAAATAGAAAAAATTCTCCAGCTACACGATTCAACGAATTAAAGTAGAATTTCTGTGGAAATTTTCTACGACTGGGCATTCAATCAGTTCTCGTACCGTTTTACAGTTCTCTTGTGAATGTAGTGGAATGATTGTTATGATACATGCAATATAACGACGACGTTTTTTTTTTTGTTATAGTTATGTGGAGTAAGTATTTTCTCTGTCATTATTACAATATATATTTGTGTTGATCGCATACCTCCTTTGTAATATTTTCAGTATGCACTTCAGACAGCCACTACCGATTTTTCTTTTGAAATTATTTTTTTGACACACAAATTTCTTTTTATATAAGCTCCATATAGACGGTTCAAAACGTAACCATACACAACAACCTCAACGACAACAACAAATCCGATCGGTTGAAGACAAAACAATTCTTTTTCAATAAAAATTCCAAGAGCTATTACCAAGATCCTTTTAAAAAAATTGAAAAACTGAAAGAGAGAAGAAGACAGGAAAAAATACAAACCGAACCGAAATATCAAGATCATTTTTAACTATTATTCGTATTTATGTTTATGAATAAAATAGGGATTAGCTCTGCATTTCAACAATTTTCATAATATACAATCGTTCTCGTCGTTGATGTGTATGAGAATGTTACTGAAAAAAATGCGTCTTGCCTACTTATTATGAATGCATTACCAAATATGGATGTGTTGTGTATAGAGGAAACATTCTGTCATCTCTAGAAGAAGTAAATGTTTCTTCGTCACCTATTTATTTATGAGCATAATCGTAAGTGAGCACTACCATTCCGTTTCTTAATTAATCTTTTGCCGACGACTTAAAAGTGCTAATGCGTCTCATTGATGAAAACTGATAATTTGAGTCACACTTAAGGTGCAGAGTGACTGTAGATTCTGGACTGAATATAATTTAATATAATCTTAGTTGTTAGTGCTTAGGATGCAGCTTACGTAGCGGTATATTATTTTAATTGAATAGATTGACGCAAAACATTTGAATTCGTTACTGGCATGTACTTACTGAGATTCTAGTGCTGCTGAAGTAAGTTGCATAATGTAAAATGTGCAATCATCAACCATGACAGTAATGTTTAATCATGCAATAGCCGATCAACGTATGTTATGCTTCCTCCTGATCTCACTCACCAGGTCTATTTTTGAGAAACTCATTTCTTGGATTTACTGGCATTTCCCAATTTCTTATACTTTACCATGATAAGTCCTGACCTCACTTATCCGTCACAAATAGTCTATCAAAAATTGATACCGAAAGCTGTATAGATTTGTCAGAAAGGGGTTATCTGTCAGAGACAACAACAAAATAAATGTTGAGCTTCACGCACCGTTGCTTTATGTAGCAAAATGTGTGCTACAACAAATGAACTAAAAGATTTTGTATCTAGCTCTAAGAACGTAAGAACTAGTGAGAACAGCAGAGACAGTAGATTCAATGTGATACCATGATATGTTTGATTTTAGCCAAGGTCTGTTGTTGAGAATTTTAGTTACTGAAAGTTTCTGAAATTTACCTAAAATTACTGAAATGTACCTAAGATTGCTGAAATTTACCTAAAGTTGCTAAAATTTACACACAATTACTTGAAACTTACCTAAAATTGTCGAAATTTACCTAAAATTACTGAAATTTACCGAAAAACTTTTCCGGTAAATTTTGGTAAATTCAGTTGATATTTAGTAATTTTCCCAATAATAGGTTCTGAAATTGGTGTCATGTAGATTTGCTAATAAAAATGTCGTCGTATCTTACTCACTTAGCTCAAGTATAAGTTATTTTCGGTCGAATATCTAACCATTTAACAAACTTAGTGGCATGAGACGTAATTTAAATTTCACATCACAATGTTACAATTTAAGAAAGATTTTTTTTTCTGTAACTCAAACTTCTATATTCGAATTTCCCCAGTGGAAAAATATAAATTCTGAAATTAACATAAAAGTTAAATTTGAATAACAAAGAAATCAAACCAAAAAAAATATCAAAAACAATTTTTGTGTGTTTTTATTTTCCATCGTTCATCTGTCTCTCTCCCCCCACCTTCTCCTCTGTATACAACTAAATATAGAACATAATTCATTCACAGCGACGAAGAAACAATTTTTCCAAGTTGAATATTTTGTGGCAAGAAGAAGTGAAAATTTAATAATGATTTAAGATCTATTTGTTTCTTAAATGTAACCATAAGTCAAAAATAGAATAAATGGAATTCATCTCTAATAAATAATTTTCAAGACGAAGTTGTGAAATGTTCGTATTTATAGTTCTTAAACGTTATGGTTAGGAAAATGGAGATGCATGCGTTGATGTTGATGACAACGGATATGCATCTCTACTCTGCACATTAACAGGGAATGGAGAATGCAAGAGATTGAATCGTAACGATTAGGACATTTTGTGAAATTTCATTATCAACGAAATGATATCATCAGTTCCATTATCAGTTTGAGATGTCTAGGTCGATTACAGATTAAAATCATTATCTGCTAACCATCCGGACTGATCTGCAAATACTGCTGATAATTAATTTTTTTTCTGTTTGTAAAAGGCCAGCGCTCGATCAATTGAAAGAATGTAACGTGAACATCACATCGGCGCAATGATCTCGACAATAAAATGCATTTTAAATGATGTGATGTTGTGTGTAATGCGCTTCTCGTTCGCAGACATTGAGCATTTTCTTCAATAAAAGCTAATTTTAATATGGTCTTGATTTATTTGTTTTAATTGAGGGGGAAATGAAGCAAATCTAACGATAATATTATGCATGTTATACACAATTTAAATTAAAATCTCGTATATGTCTAATTGATGCACTTTAAGAGAAGCATGTGTGTGCATTGGTAATGGTAGAAATTTGAATAATGAAAATGAAATAAAATAAAAAAAAAATCGTTTTCTATAAGGCCTTGACGTGTTTCACGTATATTTCATTTTTTTTTTTGGTTTATTTCTTTTCCAGTGATTTGGTCGTTGAATACGTAAATTAAGTGTATATCGAATACTGGTTCTGTTGCTGAACCCTAAAAAGGTAACACACCAAGCGTTTTTATTCATCATCGATTTTGTTTTTAATATTTGTTTTCAATGATTTGTCGTTATACAAACAGGTTCATATATTGTCTGTCAGTATTTCTATATCTTGTTCATTTACATAAATGTTTCAAAGGAGATGAAAAAAAGAGATTTGTTACGTTTATACGAAACACATTCCAAATTTTTGTAAAGTCAATATTGATTCTGGTTCACTTCTTGGACGATGTTTTCGTTATTATTTGTTGCGTTAACCGTACAGATTTCATGGTTACTTAATTAACGGTTCAAATATTCTCAGTTGTTTCAGGATCTACTCGATTCACAGCCCAGAGAAGGCAAAATTGAAGTTGAAGTAGTTAAAGCAACTACAGCGAAACATAATTTCGGTATTCGAGCCATAAATAAATAAAATCGAAATGTCTCGTCGATTTAATGACTGAAAGTCGGCACACAGTCAAAATTAGACATTACCAATGCCTTTTAGGTCCTTTTTTCAAGGTCATTCGTTCAACATACACGCAACGCATAGAGAATTAGTAGAACATGGCTTTGAATAATAGTTTGGCCATCGTTTGGATTGACATTCAATTATGTTTCGTAGAATCAATACTAGGTAAGACATCAATTGGAATGGTCCAACATCATCTGTTATCGACAGAAACGATAGAAAAATAATGTCAGCCAACGGTTAATGTGGTCTTTTATAGTAAAATTCGTGGCAAAACAAATGAAGTAAAAGATTTTACATCAAACACATTGATCAACAGATGTACCAGATTCTCTGATTTTATATGGCGATACCATTCCTGTCTGTCTTAAAAGTAAATGGAAATATTCTTCTATGTGTTGCTGTACCTAGGGGACATTTAATCTCTTGTATTAAATTTTTAAAAGTGGATTCTGGTTGATAGATTTCCCCCTACAAAAACAACATTAAATTCCCATTTTCCAATGAAGTTGAGCTGAATACCACAAATTGCTCTATTGGTCTACCACTCGATCTGCTACATTCAAAAGCGTATAAGCGATGGAATGCTAAAGAGCTATCAGCTAGAATTCCGGGAAAAATAAACTTTGCCAAATCAATCAATATTAACACGGAAAACTGTCCCATGAAATTATTTAGCTTCGCAGACAATTTTCGACTTTTGAATCAATTTCGATTCCGAGTTATTTTAGAGAGGAAATCGTTGTGTCACATTTCCAACAACTTGCTACTATTTTCGATGTTAAATACCAACGAAACCAATAAGGTATGTGGGTGGTTGGGCTAATCTACATATCGATACGAATGTTGAGAGTCAGGAAAAACAATGTGGATTTTCTACACGAAACTCGAACGATCGTTTTGGTGTAAGAATTTTTTTTCGTTTTTGTTTTAAATATTATTTATAAATTTCATAAATTAATTATTGAATATGTTGATGGTTGGCTGCATTTTGTTCTGAATGAATTATTGTGCTAATTATAATAATAATCCTGTGTGTATTCACTGTTGTATATTTACGCTTATTCCCTTGACTGAAAGTCAGGGTCTTACACCAGAAAATACCGAAATATGTGGGTGACAAAAAAGTTCACTATGATTGAAAATGTATGAAATGGTATGAAAAACGTTAAATGTGGGTGACAAAAAATCGTTGAAGGCACGATAACTTGAGTAATTCTCAAGCAATTTGGATGAATCTTTTTTTTAAATATGTGGAATTAAAATCTCGAGGCTAAGTTCGAAGATGGGCAATGTGGGACGAAGGATCTGGAAGCTATCCAGGAAAAACAGGATTTTACACTGTTGATTATAGCCTCAATCGAAAAAGATTACTTTGATGAAATTTGATTTTGTTGCGTAGTGTGTGTAAATCGTATAAGTATGTTTTCGATAATGTGCATGAAACAAGTAGGAAGAAAAATTTCGTCACTACATGCCCAGCCTCTAACCGGTAAACATCTCTTGTTAGTGTACTGCTAACAACTTGATAGTTGACTATCAAATTTGATAGTTGACTAACAACTTGATAGTTGACTATAAAATTTGATAGTTGACTATCAAATTTGATTGTTGACTAACAACTTGATAGTTGACTATCAAATTTGATAGTTGCCTATCAAATTTGATAGTTGACTAACAACTTGATAGTTGACTATCAAATTTGATAGTTGACTAACAACTTGATAGTTGACTATCAAATTTGATAGTTGACTATCAAATTTGATAGTTGACTATCAAATTTGATAGTTGACTATCAAATTTGATAGTTGACTATCAAATTTGATAGTTGACTAACACCTTGATAGTTGACTATCAAATTTGATAGTTGCCTATCAAATTTGATAGTTGACTAACAACTTGATAGTTGACTATCAAATTTGATAGTTGACTAACAACTTGATAGTTGACTATCAAATTTGATAGTTGACTATCAAATTTGATAGTTGACTATCAAATTTGATAGTTGACTATAAAATTTGATAGTTGACTATCAAATTTGATTGTTGACTAACAACTTGATAGTTGACTATCAAATTTGATAGTTGCCTATCAAATTTGATAGTTGACTAACAACTTGATAGTTGACTATCAAATTTGATAGTTGACTATCAAATTTGATAGTTGACTATCAAATTTGATAGTTGACTATCAAATTTGATAGTTGACTATCAAATTTGATAGTTGACTAACACCTTGATAGTTGACTATCAAATTTGATAGTTGACTAACAACTTGATAGCTGATTATCAAATTTGATAGTTGACTAACAACTTGATAGTTGACTATCGAATTTGATAGTTGACTAACAACTTGATAGTTGACTATCAAATTTGATAGTTGACTAACAAATTTAATGCGTCTACTCCCAAAGAAAGATGTTTTTTTTACTCAAGGTTTTACGGCAGAAATATTTCATGAGCACACTATGATTGAAAAGTGTAGGAAATTTTATGAAAAACATTAAATGTAACCATCATTCTTTGCAGGCAATATAAGATATAAGTCATTCTCAACAAATTTCTGAATATTTTTTTTAAATTCATTATTCCAACAATCAAACAAAATATGTTACAACTCCCATACGAGTGTGAAATTTGCGGCCAGAGCGAAGCGAGGGCCGTAATTCTCACGAGTCGTAATAATTTTATGATATATTATAGAAAAATTCAATTTTACCGATAAAAAATAATAAAATACCGATAGAAATGTGGTACATGTCGCTGGCCCCTCATCAGTAAATCAGTAAAAAGTAAAAAAAAATTGTCTTTCCTTCAGCCTTTGTCGATTTTGGAAATATAAAGCAAAGGCGGGTCGTTCCTAGCGAATTCATCCTTTTACAAAATGTAATGAGAAGGCGTTCTGTTCGTTCCTAGGGAATTCATCCTTTTACAAAATGTAACTTAAAGACATTTTGTTCGTTCCTAGGGAAATTCATCCCTCTACGAAATGTAACTTAAAGACGTTTTGTCAATTCCTCACTCTTGTCGTTTTCTGAATCGACAAAAGTGAAGAAACGAAAAAAAAAATTATTTATCGGTCGTTTATTACCATCCACATTTTATTCACGAGTGACGGTTTTGCGTACAAAACTGTAAGAGAAGAACATCTATCGGTTTTTTTTAAATTTTTTACCAAAGTGAAAGAGTTCTCTCA
Organism: Bradysia coprophila; assembly: GCF_014529535.1. Taxonomy (NCBI): domain Eukaryota; kingdom Metazoa; phylum Arthropoda; class Insecta; order Diptera; family Sciaridae; genus Bradysia; species Bradysia coprophila. Next base: position 666,634 of record NW_023503584.1, read on the forward strand.
TCGTTCCATATTTGTAAAACTTCGCATCTACTCCGATTAAATTTGACAAAATGACAATTAAACAGAATAATAGATAGCTCATACGAGTGGGAAGTTTGCGGCCAGAGCGAAGCGAGGGCCGTAATTCACACGAGTCGCATTTTATTTACGATTTGTGGTTGATTGAAAATCTTGCTGCAAATTTATAAGAAAAATGAGAACTCAAAAAATTGTCAGTCAAGGGACCTGACCCGCCCAAAAGGTGGGACCTAGTGTACATACAACAATAATAATGATATGGTTAATAACACGTTTTAAACATTTAGGTGGATAATATTGAAATGTTTCTGTGTTACAATAATTTTTCAGTTGTTTATTGTAATAGAGATGGACATGCGACATATGGTGCGGTTAGTTCTGTAATTTATTGTCGGTTGGTTTTTTTTATGCTTCGCATACAAAATGTCAAAGGGGTTATGGTGTTGAAAGTTTTACTCGAATTGTAAATTCTTATTAAAAAGGTAACTGTAAACAGCATAAACATTTGATAAATTTCAACTCGAATGTTTACTGAACCAATTATAAAATGAGCTAAAAAAATGATTCAGGCAAAATGTGTTAAAAACGACAAGAACGGAGCGACATCGGGAAGAGACTCTGTTCCATTACTTTGGTGTACGATAACAGATGATCGATAACAACGACACAATAAACAGCAAGCATTGAATAATGATCTCTTAAATAGCAAAAAGCATGTTCACAAAAATGAAGTAAAAGATTTCGCTTTAATCTCATGAAAATTCTCAGATCAAAAGAAGTAGTAGATCAGATAATAATTTACAGCTGACATGCTTACCGTCACGTTTACAAAAATGAAGTAAAAGATTTCGCTTAAATCTATTGGAAATGCTATGATCAAACGAAGTAATAGATCATCAGATAATAAATTCACAGCTGATATGCTTGCCATTCATAAATTATTAAAAGAAAATAAACCGAACCACGGAAGTCGTTCCGAGTTCATCATTTCCATTTTATCAACGAAAATTTCGAATCACTCTGAATTAACAGTGATTTGGCTAAATCCATCAACAACGTCAAATAAAAGACATGCAAATTTTCGGATCAATTGAAGACCTACAAAACAAAATCGTAAGGTTGCATGCTAAGCTAAATATACCATGCAATACCATCCAGTCGAAATGAACAAAAATATTCAGAGTCAAGAAGAGAGTGAATGAAAATGTTCTACTATCGCATGGGAAGTTAGGTATATTATGCACTTTTCTCTCAGCATTATACCTATCTGTACATTACATTCACTATGCACCATGTTTCGTGGTATTGGTGTGTGCTTGATGTGTATAATATGTATGAGAAAAGTGCATAAACTCTGTTTATTTCACCATTCAACTGTGTGTGATGTGTGATGATCGAGTATGGTTATAAGAAGTGAATATAGGGATTCTGTTGATATTTGTGTGAGGTTAAACCATTTTTCATTTGGAGAATGAAATTATGTGAAATGTGTTGTTGGAAAGGCTCGTGCCGCATTGTTAAATACTAATGCATTATTATACTTATCGGTTAACAGATGTAAAATAAATGAAAAGGCTATGGGGGCTAAATCATTTTTTTTTTTTCAATAAAATAAAGGCAAAATAAAAGATCGGAAAAAGAAGAGGACACATACAACAACATACACACACTGACTCACCGAAGTGTTCATACATTTTATGTTTTCATTTATGTTGTTGATGCATTTTTATACTTATTGGTGTGTTTAGCTCTTGTTGGTTTTTTTTTTCTTTTGTGAATTAATATAAAGTATGTGGAAAGATATAAATCGGGTGCTTAACATTTTGTAGCGAGATATACAATTTATTTATGTGAACTCTAGGGTTAGTTTAACATTTTTCACTGTGGTGGTGCGTAAAAATAAAACTATTAATTCACATGAAATGTATCGTTTCGGTTAGGTAAACGGTGATTACTGCTGCTTTTCGGATGTATATTAAAACATTGGAGGATAAGGTTTTTTTGAATTTTTTTTTTAGGGATTTTGAGCAACTGGAAATAATGAAATTTATTCATATGCACGTTACCGAATTACTCATTAATTTAATGGGTCTCTTCACCTAATTTTTTTTGTATACATTTTGTAATTGATTATCATCACAGTCATGTAGTCAGCTCCAATCACTGCCATGTAAGAAATTTTATACCAATAAAATTTAAAGATAAGATACGACAAGTATAAAACGAAATCAAACACAAAAAAAATGTTTCTCATCGAATATTTTTTGGTAACATTTTCTCTTCGCCCTTCTTCTTCTTCTTTTCGATATCCTATCCTTTAACTCAAAACCAGATGTCCGTCCATGTATACAAAATGTTAAATATTGTGTGGTGTACATATTAATATAGTATTGCATTTATGTTTTCATTTTTTTTTATTATTCTGTTTTTAAGTAATCGTGGGAACTTTAACGTTGTGTCTCCCATGGAAAAGAAAAGAATTCACAAAATTCTCAGTACGATGTTTGAGAGCAGAAGTAAGACATTTTTTTTCACATATCAGTCGGAGTAGACGGAATAAACTTATACCAAGTCGTACACATATAGGCTGTGTAACTTGGGACAATTGATGTTTAGAAATACATTATAATGTCGAAAATCGAAATTTGAATTTTATTTTTATATGTTAAGAGTTGCGAAGACGGGAAGTTCACTGTATGTATGTTATGCTTGTGTATGTCGTCGAAAAACTATAGTTTTGTATGGAAGGAGAGTATCAATGCGGAAGTGAGTAGCAATTTTTCTTGTTTTTTAAATATATTCACTTCGTCAATCAGTCACGAAGTTCGTTTAAATTTTTAATTCCAGTGGTCGTTTCAAAAATTGGTGAACCTAATAGAAAACAACGTCAGATACGCCTAGTCAGTAGCCTATAAATTATGTAGCTGTTGGGAGTAGCGCAATTTCTCAATGAAGTGACTATTTGCAACTGGGTGAGAATAGTCTAAATGACACTATTTGCACTTAGGATGGGTGGGAATCTACTAAAATCTCGACTAAAATGCACTCGGGATGGGTGCATATTAGGGTGTAGCGGTTTTACAAAATGTGTTAGTTCTGTTAAGGCTCAGCCGGAAATCCACTCAGCTGGTCCATCTGATCATTTTATGGAAGAATTTTTTTTTCAAACTTTGATTTTGTGCTGCCGCCAGATCGATTTTTGAAAATTTCGTCTTTTTCGGTCCACGTCACATATATCGATTTTTTACGGTGGGCTCGGTGTACATAAAAAGTTGAGTCAACATGGTAATCTAATCTCCAGGCTTCACAGATTATTTTATAAAAAAGATCAAGTCTAAAAAATATTTTTTGAGTTCATGACTGATCGTCAAAGTTCCCCGATGGTGATTTTGAGACTTTAATCTCGCCTCGAAATTTGATGAAAATGTGCAAAAATGTAAATTAAACTTTAAATATGCTAAATGGACCGCGGTGAGTCAAATACAACATCTGATTTGAATTGGGACACCTAAATTTAATATTTATCTGACAAAAAGTTGTGTTTTTGGTACATGGAATATTGGTGGCGAAAGTCGAATTACCTCAAATCAATAATTTTTTAGCTTAAAATGTATTCCCAGGTTCTGACAATGCGAAACCTTCAATTTTAAGCGTTTTCTAAGTTAATTTACGTACTGTTGACAAGTTCTAGAGCCAGTGGCTACGTCTCTTTACATTTTCAAATTTTGATGTATTTAATGTTGTAAATTAGCTTAGAAAACGCTTAAAATTGAAGGTTTCGCATTGTCAGAACCTGGGAATACATTAAAAGCTAAAAAATTATTGATTTGAGGTTATTCGACTTTCGCCATCAATATTCCATGTACCAAAAACACAACTTTTTGTCAGATAAATATCAAATTTAGGTGTCCCAAATCAAATCAGATGTTGTATTTGACTCACCGCGGTCCATTTAGCATATTTAAAGTTTAATTTACATTTTTGCACATTTTCATCAAATTTCGAGGCGAGATCAAACTCTCAAAATCACCATCGGGGAACTTTGACAATCAGTCATGAACTCAAAAAATATTTTTTAGACTTGATCTTTTTTATAAAATAATCTGTGAAGCCTGGAGATTAGATTACCATGTTGACTCAACTTTTTATGTACACTGAGCCCACCGTAAAAAATCGATATATGTGATGTGGACCGAAAACGACGAAATTTTCAAAAATCGATCTGGCGGCAGCACAAAATCAAAGTTTGAAATTTTTTTTCTTCCATAAAATGATCAGATGGACCAGCTGAGTGGATTTCCGGCTGAGCCTTAAAAGAACTAACACATTTTGTAAAAACCGCTACACCCTAGTGCATATGATCTATGAAATATTATTTTAACTCATACAGCCTTGCAATAGTTCATTTGTACAGACTTAGGCCTGTTCGGGCAAAAAAACCTAAAACTTTTGTAGAAGAAAGTATATAGAAATACACACCCACCGAACCACACAAGGCAGTTTCATTTCCTTATAATTCGCTAAAGGCGATAAAAATTGATGATTTTTAGCGAATTATACTGGAGCGACTGGCCTAATTATTGACAGTTTCGTTAGAAGCAACTTGAATTTTCCTTGTGCAAACTGGTCTATCAATTTGAAGTTTCGTTAGAAAAAACTTGAATCTTCCTTGTACACACTGGCCAATTGTGTGTAAATAGTGTATTTTACACTATTTGAACTCCACTTCAGTGGAAATAGTGTATATGAGGCTATTTGCACCCGGATACAAAAATTAAATAGTTTTTAAAACGTTCAATTCATTCGACATATTTGACGGTTGGGATAGTGTCTGACGTTTTCAAGGTCATGAACATGATGTATACTATGGGCTACCATTAAAGAATCTTTATGTCATCTTTGTCTAACTGTGAAAAAATTGAATTGGAATTTTAATGGCGGATCTGAGACTGTAAATGTGATCATGTAGGATTTAAGCAACGTTCAGCCACTGAAATATTTCCGTAGTGACGAGAAAAGCTGCGTTATATAGGTAGTGGCTGTCATTACGTGCCTCAAATTAGGCTTTTCATGTGAACTGTATTTTTCTATCCGTTCAAAATCTATCCATATCTATCAAGCGAATAAATGTAAACCGTGAACACCCTGTAGACTATCACTGACTATCACAAACCTATTATGTTCCAAATTCGTAAGTTATTTCGCGAAATAATTTCAATTTCTAATGTGTGTACACACACACGAGTCGCTCAAAGTCATACGAAAGTCAGCAATCAGAACTGTAGGTCTAGGTACAAGGTGGATGTCACATATGATTCTAATTTTAAAACTACAAACACTCTAACCGATTATATGCAAAAAAAATAAAATAAAATAAAAATAAATAATTTTACAAACAAAAACAAATATATATTTCTACTCGACTCGTATAAGCTCGTATATGGTGTTCTCTATTGTAAACAATCTAATGACATATTCTAATAAACATTGAAAAGAGAGACAAAAAAAACCTTACATAACACGCGAATACACAACATATTATACAGAAACGTTTGCATAGACAATTATTATATAATATTGTATATAACGCGTAGAAAAATCTATAAAAAAAGAGATATCCTTGACTAACATATATATCTCTGATTATTTAATGGAGTTAAGCATAACGTCGAACGTAATGAATACCTACGGTTCATCAAACAATTTGCAATTTATTTATTGTTTTAGATAAAATTAACTGACAGCTCAGGTAAGTCTGATGATGGAATTTAACGACATTAACAGCGAGAAAGACAAACTTGCCCATAGTTTTTTTCTGCGTTGATAATTGAACGACAAATAAATGGGAACAGTAGCGCAGAGATTGGTGTAGCTTGCTGGTTTCTTTTTTTTTAAATAATCCAACAAGCTATCACGTAAGTTCGAAGGTGTGGACGAGGCCCACCAAACAGGAAATCGTTTACACTTCCCAATTGTGTTGAGAATATGTCGATTTGGAACATTATCATGAGGTGTGTCTGTTTGAGACTATATTGACGGATCTGTGTAAACCGATGAATTGATTTTTTTTTAAATTTGATAGAATTCTTAAATAAACAATTTCTTCTTTCTAACATGTGCTTGTGATAGTTTCTTCATGCATGGATAATGGTCTGATGCAAAACATTTTTATTTTCCATGTAAGAAAGAATCGATTTTATTCAGACTTTATTCGTTTCGAAACAAATTTCTAAAGATAAAGTTCTTCAAGTTCCACCCCGAGACAAGAAAGAAAAGTACTGTCGTCAATTCTACAAAGATATTGTAACCGGGTGAAATTTCAACCCAGAGTAAAGAGTTACAATCCATAAATATTCGTACAAACAAATGAGAAATCCGCATTTGGAATGTCAGCATGTCCCTCGACTCTATATCTTCAGTAAATTGATCTTGGAATATTCTCGCTTGCATGGTGTTCAAAGAGGTAAGGCTAAGTTCAGGTCGAGCGATGTAAACGTTAGGTTGATAACGTCTTTGATAGGAAAAAAATATGTTCAGCCACTGATGAAGTATAAGATGAAGTAATTAGATCAAAAGAAGTAATAGATTCAATAACTATTTTTTGATACGTTTTTTGCCGTCTATAAAATATTATGAGGAAATTGTATCTACATCGACTTCGTGGTATACTATGTCCTAGATACATGCCACTGTTCGGGTCTCACTTGTCGGCCGCAGACCATCTTGGTCTTATTTATGGAAGTAGCACTCTCTATTTACTTTAGAAACGTTTCCCCTTGCGCATTGAAAATATAAAGCTAAATTTACAGCACCGAATGACCTTATAAACACATACACCACACAACCTAATCGTCTTTTTTTTTCTTGACATTTTATGTTTGTTTGTTTTCAATAATTTCAAAAAAGAAATACTAGGACGCTTATATATACCTCTACCTATGCTGAATAATATAATAAAATCATTTATTTCAACTTAATTTGGTCCAAGCAGACTCATAGCAGCAGAAAAGAAACTAGCTAGCTATTGATAATTTTCATTGTGACCTTGGAAATATGTTAATTGAGCAACTTTTTATTAAACATGATGGGATGACGACAATTTCTCATCATTTTATATATAAACTTTAAAGCATATACCATATACCGTACACTGTTTGTATACATTATCAACGTATGGCAATCTCGTATTAAGCGAAAAAAAAGTACAAATTCAGTGTATACATTAGATACGATTCTATATTGTTGAGCGTGGCGACACATTCGCGAAACGTTGTGGAGATGTGAATATGCGAATTGTGTTTTTTTTTTATCAGACCCACAACAACAGAAAATCGTGAGGTTTTGGATCATTCGTTACGATTTCGTAGGATTGATTCATAGTAGTCGTCATTACAGTGAAAATCCATTAAATATTTCACAGACGGCAAGCACCCCACCGAAACAATTTTCGAGTCTATTACTTCCTTTGATCTAAGTAATTTCAACAGATTGAAAGAAAAATCTTTTACTTCATTAGTGTTATCTTACATTTTGCTATAGAAGCCAGAGATCATCGTTTATTTTTGCAATCGTTGTCGCTAACAGATGACATAGCTGTCGTTGAGAGGTAGGTCTGAGGGGGTTCTCCTGATTTTTTTATATTTTCAACAGAGCCAAAATTACCTTTGAAAGTTTTTTTTTCGAATTCGATTCTTTTCTTGTTTATCTACCATCACTTAGTATTTATTTTGACCTCGAAACGCTAGATTTAAGTCAATGTAATGAGCAATGTACGTCTTCTTCTAAAGAACAAATCTAGTACTTCAAAGTTGAAAGTATAAGAAATATGCGTGTCGAGTTTGCATAAACAGAAAATTGCCTACCATGACTTTTTCAGCAGTACCACCAACTTTCCCCTACTTATGTTCAATCCATCATCCCTTCACTAACAAGTCGTTGTAAATCTATCACTTAAAATTTGGACATTTAAAATAAAAATCTCCGAAATTCTTGCGAGCCAATTAATTGATGCTGGCGATTTGTATTTTTTTTGATTTTCGCGTTATTTTTAAGCCGATTGATGTTCATATATAGCAACAATGACTGTAGTTGTACGCGACTGTTTCTTTCGAAATAATAACAAGACAAAAAAAATTAAATTAAATTTATTCATCGCATACAACTGTAAGACACGGAGAAGATTAAGAACCTCAATAATTCGAAGTCAATAATGAAATAAGTGTTGGGGCGGGTCGTTTTTGCGGCTGATTTGTATTTAAATGAGAGCTGAGTAGGTATGAAATTACATTTTATTGTTTGCTGTAAGTTCTTCTTTTTTTGTTCGGATATCTTCTGTACAAACACTAGATGTGTGTTTACAAACGAATCGGAAGGAATAAATACGCATTTTGGGGGCCAGACATAATAAATTATCATCGAGATTGTCTTTTCTTCCATAATATTGTCACAGCTCGGAGCCGAAACTTTGAAAAAGATCTTTAATTAGTTGACAATAGTCTTCGCGAATAATAATTAATGAAATGACGAAAAGTGAAGTGCAATTGTTGGTATGTTAAAAATGTTAATTTAGGAGACAGATAATTTGTTCATCTACCGTGGTAGACACAGACGAGGGAACAAAGTATAATTATGGAAGATCTACCTCAAAGAATAACTTGTCAAAATCGCTTCTGCAAACTTTTAAGCTTTTAAATAATGTTTGACAACACTAAGCTCAAATAAATTTGCTTTGACGGAATTTAAACTTTTGTTGCATAAAGCCAACATAGACAGTTTTCCCATGTATCGATCACTGTCAATGTTGTACAAGAAGCTGTTAGAAGGTTTGAACTAAAACAAAGACTCTGTAACTCAAAGAGAAACCCCGGAACCAAATTCCAAGAGATGATATTGTTGTTCGTTTGAGCAAAACATAACTTTTTGTCAAAATTTTTGAGTTCTAACGAAAGAAAATTGATTTTACTTGACACGGCAGCATAGTTCAGCGTTTTATTTTAGTTTGATGTCGAATCATTTGAGCATTAAATCAACAGCGACCTTCGTTACCGAAAAGATAACACTGGACATTGAAAATATGAATTGTCATTGTTATTGTTTTGTCAACGTAACCGACCGTAGTCTGTGGAGCACGCACAGAAAATGAACATTTCCTTATTATTTTCGGTTATCATTCAACGATTGTACGCAATATCTTGGCATTTCGTTATTGTTTTAACACTGGGGTCTAGTGCCCTTCGACTTCAATGTAATTTTATGATGGAAAAATCTTTCCAGAAGAAGTCGTTCAAAACGAAGAATCATCTCGTAAAGACAAGGTTTCATCGTTGTGAATATTTTTGCGTAATATCAATTGGAAATGTTTTTTTTTTCTTAATTTGTAAACCATAAAACAATTGAATAAAGGTACGAACGCCAATAAAATCCGAACTTTTTTTTTCTTCTTTTAATTATAAGAAGACGTTAAGAAATTATAATTGTGAAATAAAACAATTTTTTTTTCGTATTTACTTTTACACCAACTCTGAACAATAGAATTAACAGTTATCGTTTCTTTCTGCCATTTTTCCTAAGCTAAACGATCATCATACATGGAAGATGAAGCTTGAACGTACATACATTTCTATATACAATTCTCGTTCATGGTGTAACTTTCGATAAAAACGAAGATTCACCTGTACGGACTATTTTATACCCGCATATCAATTTTATAATTGACAAGTATACAATAGTGCTGTTGGATCGGTTTGTTATGGACGGTTTTTCGTTAACCGACTGTATAAAATCATAATTTCTTTTAACATCTCAATGGATCGGTTCCGATTGGTTAGCAAGTCTAACACGTCTAATTTTATGATCGAAATTTTTTTTCTTTTTAAATATTATTTTATTGGAGCAATATCCATCGAATACTTTGTGTCTAATTCGAACAGCGCGCGGGTATAAGTATGTTAAATAATTTCGTTGTTTCGTCTTCTTCTTTTTTCCATTCTTTTCTCAAGGAATATTCAACCGAAGCAAATAAATAATGAGACAAAGAAAGAAAATAACATATCAACTCTGTGAATAAAGAAGATCTTAAATGATGAGGTCAATTCATTTGAAGGAATTTAAACTAATTTTTTATATTTTTTTTTCTTCTTCTCTATAATGTCAGTTTATTCACATTACTTTGTTGTTTTTTTTTATTTATATATTTTCTTAGACTTGGATACATACACTCGTACATCATCCAATGTGTTATTCGGTGACGGTGGAACAGTTTGTTTTTTCCAATTCGCCTAACTTTATTACACATTTTCTAGCTAACATTGTTATATATCTCATTGTATTTACAACGTTTTTTAACATTTGGTTGAGTTTGATCTGAATTTATATTCACAGCAAAATAGTAAGAAGAAAAAAAAACTACGAAAAGACGAGTGCTCAGACACATCCAGAGTGTATGTATAAGGTGAATATTTGTATAAATAAGATTAATGTTATAATAAGAGAATATGTAATAAAAATTTAATTTTTTTAACGATAGCATCAGAGAACGTTTTTTTTTCGAATTTATAGAAAACAATTGTTTCCATAATGTAAGACATAGGAAAGGTGACCGACTTTGAAATTGTTATTTAGTTTGCATGAAATTTGATTTCTACATTTTAATGGCTGATGTTTAACGAAATAACAGGATATGATGGTATCGCTAATAAATCCTGTTTCCCCAGTAGAGAAGGCGATGGAACTTTGTAGAATTTCTTTGAGTATTTATCAGAAAAATGGTTGTAAAACGAACTTAACAAGATAAGACTTGGACCCAATGGTATTGATCGAATGGGACAAGACCTTAATGGAGGAACAAGCATATCATTAATTAGTTAAATGGTCCAGGAACAACCTCTTTTCTTTATTTTTCGTGATACGGCTCGCCATTTTCGAAAGATGTTGCTGCTACAAATAAAATGACATCGCACATGACCTCAGAACTCTGGAACAATAATTAGTTTTTAAATCGGCCCTATATCGGCTTGGTGATAAGAGTCTTAAAAACGGATATGATGAAACGATAGTAAACGTTTTTCCAAAGTCCAAGAGAATATAAGGCCGATTGAAAAACCGATTACTAAGATTACTGTACCGGAGTCCTAAGATGTGATGTGTCCCTCTCGATGGCACAGTGACCATTTACTAGTTGTAAAAAATTATTCTCAAGAACCATTCAAACAATACGCTGGTAAAAGAGCTTTAGAGTTTCTTCTACATTCATTCCTAGATTCGTATGGATTTTTTTACTTTTAACGTGTGAAGCTTAACCTATTGATGGTTTTTGATGAATTTTATAGTTTTTAAAAGGAATACACAAGGTAAAGTTGTTACCCTGTAGAGATAGACAGTCATCTGTTATCGACAGCAACGAAAGAAATAAGCAATGATAATCATTGCTTATTTCTTTCGTTGATGAGGTTGATGTGGTACTATATAGTAAAATCAATGATTAAACAAATGAAGTAAAAGATTTTGTATCACAACCCGAACGATAATGTGAACAACAGAAGTAACAGATTGAATGACCATTTCGGTGATAAGCTTATCGTTTCTGAAATATTACCAATTGAGATAATCGAACAATAAAATAATGAAGCGATAAAATAGACCAGTTTTATGAGCGGTGCCGAATTAGCAAAATAATTATGAAATCAAATAAGAGTGGCGTGTGGGTGATATGAGAGATGTCTGCACAAATTGTTATATAGATCTAATGTCGAATGAAATCCACTGAAAAAACACGAAAATCTGTAGGTCTGTTCCATAAGTCAATGTCGTAAGTTAACTGGCTACTTAATCCAATTAAATTTTCAAAGAAGCGAAACTAGTGCAAAATGTAATCAATTCCAGTGAAAATACTTCCGGAAACTAAAAATGAAAGGTGTGCAAATTTTTGTCAGCGCTTTGCTTGAAATGATTAACCGCGTACACACTTCGTTGAATGCATTTCCATACACTGCTAAAAAACTAACGCAACACTCGTGTGTGCGACATAAGTAATGTGTACTGTAAGTCTGTGTTGTTTTGGTTTTTGTGTGTGCAATTTTAACTGTTCAGATGTGCACGCAAGTGTAAACAAAATTAACATAAATGAATGAATAGAGTTATTAAAATCTGTCGATTTCCAATTGATTCAAAGTTTTTATCTTGTGAACAGATAGTTCTCTGATAAATATATAATAAACTTTGCGCGCTAAACATTTACAGATAATTATGCATTTGAGTCAGTAAAAGCGCAACCATGATAATGTTAAGTGCACAAATAATATCCCATTATACATATGGAACGTACAAGTATTTATAGACGTATATACACACATCGATCACATATTTACTATAATGTGAATGCTGGCGAAATGAAAATGTTATTAAATTTTAATATTATTGCGACAAATAATAATATGTATACGAAGTATGAGTATTTAAAAATAATAATATTTTCGTTTAATAGGCTAATGAAAAATCGACACTTCACTTATTATTGTACAGTACTTATATACATGCCACCTTTATAAGTGCAGAGTTGGCAAAAAATTGATTAGATATGTTGTTTTTTTGCAGCAAAAATTTTTACGATTTAATTTATCTTTTAAATTATATTCAAAGAAATTGTGTTTATTAAACGATTTTATTATCTAGTGTATTTCCGACAGTTGGATAAATAAATTGGATGAATTAATTGCAATGTTGTTAAATAGGGCAACAGTGTTGTATGAAAATGGAATCAGTGCTTAGTGATCGTTTTGATTGACAGCATCTATGTGACTACGTTGAAGACTGAAAAAACTGTGAGGCGTTTTGCTACTTTAAAATCTGATCTTTTTTTTGGATCTACGCAAGCAGCTGAGAACAGTAGATTCTGCACCGTATTGCAAAAACAAACTACTTCCAAAATAGTAAAAAATAATTAAATATAAAATTGAGACGCCATTAACGCAAATGTCATTCATTTTGATACAAGTGCGGAAAAGCACGTCAAATCATTTGGTTACCCTAAATTTTGACAGTAAAGAAAACTGTTCGAAAATATCTTGCTTATAGCAATTGCTACCAATATTACAATCTGTCATATATTAGTTGTCGATCGTAAAGGAACTCTGTTGTACTTGCAAATTTCATTCATTTCGATACATGTGCGGAAAAGTATGTCACCATTTCGATACAAGTGCGGAAAAGTATGTCAAATCATTGATGTTGCCCTACATTTTACCACTAGCGAAAACTGTTCGAAAATATGTCACTGATCAACATCGCTACCAAGATCTCAATCTGTCATATTGTAGTTGTCATTCGCAAAAAGAACTCTATTGTACTGGTAACGTATGTCTCGAATCTATTCATAGTAAATTGTAATATTCAACATATTGCAGGGTTATGACCTGATTTACTACTGATAGTTTCATTGAGTTACAGTTTCAAAATAACACAATGCATTGGGTAATGAAATTTGCATGGAAAATATTCGTAAAAGTTTTAGCTTGGTGAGACAGTAATAATAGCGCAAAGGGCTTTACTATGCGTCGATATTAGTAGAGTATTACTTTCATCTGTTATCGACGACGACAACAAAAAGAATCAATATGAGCTCAGACCAGTATTCTATTATATAGCAAAGTATACTGCAAAACTAACGTAGTAATAGCTTTTGATATCAAACACTAAGTAGTAGCAAAAGAAGTAACAGATCGGTTGAGAAAAGTGTTATTCGACATGTTTTCTGTGTTGGAAGGGGTTGTGGTTTGTAATTGATTCTACAAGAATTTCGTTGAACAAATGAAAATCTAGATTTTATTTTCTGAATGTTTTTGAATGTTGGTTAGGACACACTCGCAACAAGAACGAACCATGTCGAATTACACTTGCATCTCCTTGAATTCTAAATTTTTCTAGGGAATAAAGAAACATATTAATCAATTGTTTTCTCTAACCAGACAGTGCTACTTTCATTTGAACAAAGGGAAAATGAGATATAAAGCTGAAGTTTTTGGAATAGCGCACTACTGGAAACGTATGGACATCTTTACTGCCTTATTTTCAAGCATTTTTTCACGAATGTTACTCTAACGTTAAGGTTTTCATTGAATGTGAATTTCTGCTTCGACAAAAAATATGTTTGATACATTGATGGAAAGCCTCATGCTGAGAAATATTTCGCAAAATTTCACCAAATTGCTCTAAATTTGGTGAATATTTTATCGAAATTTGGTGAAATTTAGTGAAATATTTCTCAATGCTTTGCATGTGACGAAAAGATGTCACCCTAATTAAGCAAAAATGTTATCGAATTACAGTTAAAATGCTAATCGACGCAAAAATGCTTTCTAGATCCCATTCAACCAAAATTGCTAAATTAATAGTCGAATAAAAGTTAACAATCCATTTCCACATATCGCAATGCCATATCCCGTAATAGATATATTTCTCTGGGTCTAACCGACGCCGAATGGACGTATTTTGATCGCAATATAATTCCCAATATATACAGACGCATGTTGTCTGATGGTATTATTAAAGCGAGTAACAAGTTTCAATATGACACGATTATTTATAACCAATAATATTTTACTATTTAACCCCAAAAATACTCTTGAATTTTCATAGGTTTATAAATCAATTTTTGCGTTGGGTGCGTTTTTATTCTTCCTAGCAAAGCAGAGAGAAGAAGTGAAAAAAAAACTCGCATAAAAGGGAAAATCGATAAATTATTGTGTTTTATATACACCATCATCACGGTGGTGTTTTTATTTATGCTTTTCCACATGTACGTATTATTATATATACGACGACGACACAATAAAAACGCGTAGCTTTTACGAAAAACGCCACAGTTAATCATCATAAATACACTGCGAAAAGAGATTTTTTTTGCGGCACACTTTTCTGCGTATAATATGCGGGGAAAAATGGATTGAACTACATAAAAAAAAATGGTATAAATGGTAAATAGCATTGCATGTATAGGTCAAACTTGATTATATTAAAATACGGGAACAAGGTTCGGCTGGGATAGATATTAATTAAAATGTTTATTCGACGTACAAAATATGTCTCCCATTTTATGGGATAATTAACCCGATAATTTGATAATGGCAATGTTTTAGCAGAAGAGTTATGGATTTGAACGCGTCAATTAATAATAATAACGTTCGAATGGTGAGTACGTTGGATTTATTCGGTCGCCTTATGTAAGTGGCTCAATGAAAGTCTTCATTTATCTTAAACATTTATAAATAACACATAAATAAACCACAATATATCCCCATCTCTAATTTCTCTTTATGCAATCATCATCATCATATACACCTAACAACAACAACAAAAAAAGCAACCAACATCAAATATCAAAGAACAATCACTTAACATTGCTCAAACAAATCCGTAAAAATCAACCTTAATCATTATAAAACTCTCTACTTTACATAAAGTCATTCAAACCATTCGAAAAAGAAACACGACACGGTCGGGTCCCCCTTCTTTCTGAACAAGACAACAACAACAAAAAAATCGACTCCGGCCGTGTAGCCTCACACAGCACACACAAAAATTACAATAATAAAATAACTAACGATTTTGCTTCAATTTTCTACCATTTTGTGAACTGTATATGTGCATTTATTTATTTACTTATTTTAATTCGGTTTAAATTGATACGCTTTATTACACGGTGCCAGAGAGAGAGAGAGAGAGAGAGATACAGGGAAATCAGGAGAGGGAGATAGATTGAATGGAGACATGATACGATGAAGTGTGTTTAATTTTATTAATACCTTTTTGGTGTGAATAAAATTGTGAATTTTATAATTCGGATAATCGTTTCAATTCGATGACGAGTTATTCCGAGTGTTTTAATTTTCGTTCAAAAATTATCCGGAAAACTGAAAAACGTTACACGTTACGACCATAGGTATAGATAGACTGGATTTACGTAGAAAAATGTGTGAAGCCAAAATACACCGAATTATACGTACGTATTACGTATTACGTACGTCAAGTGTAGTGTGCACAATTTCAACATGCACATTTAAGCAGGCCTTATTATTCGCAATTTCAATTCTTAAATTCTTGAAATTTTTAAAAAAATGCTGAAATATTCTTGCAAAAGTTCTTCTTAAAATTCTTAAAAATTTACAAGTTATTTTAATTCTGAATAATAAGCCCTGCATTCACACGTCAATGTATGACGTATGGCAGGGCCTATTTTTGGTATTTTTTTTTGGAAAACTTTACCAAAATTTACCAATTTTTTGGAAAAGTTTACCAAAGCTTTTCTAGATTTACCAAATTTGCCAAAATTTACCAAATAAATTTTTGGTAAATTTTGGAAAATTTGGTAAATTTTACCAAAAAAAATTACCAAAAATAGGCCCTGACGTATGGTACCGTAAGGGACTGACTCACACTATCAAACAGCGACTTTTTTTAAAATCTAATTCCTAAAAATTCTAATACTAAATTCCTCAGATTTAATCATTTAAAAATGTACGAAATTGAAGGAACTTTTAGGAATTTTATGAAATTTAATTCCAAAAATAGGCCCAACTATTAAATATTTCGTATTTCACAATGGCATTACTTTGTTTATGAAATAATATTAGACACTGTCCAGGACCTATTCAAAGTTTATCAAAATTTACTAAAATTTACCGAAATCTACTGAAATTTACCGAATTCTTACTAAATTTATCAAAACATGGATTCGGTAAATTTCATCAATTTCGGTAAATAAATTTACCAATAATAGGCCCTGGTACTGCGAGTCTATGTCTATGTTTACAAGCCACCCTAAAATAACTGAAAGTTTCCACAACTGTCTTCGTCACCAGGGATCTCAGTTCTGTACACTTTCTGCACAAATGGAACATATCAAGGAGAAGATACAACGAAGAAGAAAATCCATAAAATATGTCTGGATGAATCACTGCATCACCAAACTGGTCGACCAATTAATTATTAAAATAAAAAATGAAATGTCTGGAATGGGTCCAAATAGAGACAGTTTGCATTATATATATATGCAACCATGACTGACGAGATGCTATTTTCCATATAAAATCGAGAACCAGTAGTCTAAACTCATCCTGTTGAGAGGGGGAAAAAAATCTACATCGTTTTTCTATCCATCTGAATAATGACAAAACCTTGAATTTATCGGTTAGTCAATGTTTATATTATAATCTACAATGTGGCAAAGCGATGCTCATCTACACAATCCAACCGAGTTAACAAGTCTTTTCTTTTCCTGTATTACTTTGTCTATATTATTAAGTGTATGATCGTTTGATGTTGAGATATATAGTCTGAATTCGAGTCAATTAATATTTATTTAATTCTTTTAACCCACAATGAATTACAGATTTTAATCACTCATCCATTTAAATATTTCAGCGGTGTTTGGTCGAGTCGCTTCACTGTATATATAGTATATATATCGTTCCGTGTATATATAAATATAAGAAAACAAAAACATTTTCAATGAAAAATCCCATATTAAGTAGAGTAGCGCATATAATCGAGCGGTTGTTGTTTTATAAACCCGACATTCGTTTGTTGGAAAACGAGAAAGAAGCGTAGAGCAGCAAATTGATGGCGTGCTATTATTACCACCCTAATTTATTTTTATTAAAATGTATAAATATAGAACCATGACTTACAACTACTTGAACACATTATCACTTCTTTCAACTTACATATTTTTATTCTCTTTTTTTGTTGTTGTTGTTGTTTTGTTTTCATTTTCTGAATAATATAAATTTTCTACGAATGATTTTCCGTGTGTGAACCGCTGCGTATATAATGTACGAGTATGAGTGTCAGCAAAATTTATATTATTGTGTTTGTACAGCTAGTTAAATTTGACACCCCATTTTTATAAAAATTGTTACCTAAAAAAAGAATCGTCGTCGTCGCCGTCGTCATTTGTTCATAATCTATTTGGATTTTTAGGTTGTTGCTTGAATCAGGGAGAGACGTTTTGGGTTAGGTTTTTATATTATATTTGACATATTATATGTCAACTCGCACCCCCCTGTCGTTGGCCACATATACACTTTCGCTTGTGAATTTACTTTTGAATGTATTGTGCCTATTTTTAAGGGTATATCATGGGTTTATAACCATACATATAGTTTTGTATGGTCGGTTGTGTATTAATTTATGATGATGTATTTAACGATATCATTGTCTCCAGTGTATTTGTGTTGATTTTTCGATGATTTATGTGTGAATTTTCTGTTTAGCAGAAGAATAAAGGTTCTTTGACATCGTATTAGAGGATCGGAACGAACTAAATTTTTGTTTACCAGCAACCAATACAAATGTATGGCTTTGCTTTTGTACGAACAATGAGCAAAAAGGGAAACATTTTTCTGCATATTTTGTATTCATACGGTAGGGTTCACACTGACCATAATGGTCATAAAATATTGATTTGTATGGCGACAAACACGATCCATTCCCCTAGTATGTCCCCTTGGTTCGTTCGAACTACTGTGCATACAACTCACACAAACAGAAAAGAGAAATTGGGAGCGAAGTTGGTAAGATTTTGTATCGGTTGTCCGCAGCAGTTAAATGGGTTTCACAAGGGTAATAATAAGGGCTTGGCTTCTCGAAATTTAACGATTCGAGGCGAAGTCGAGGGCAATGTCAGCGGGCAATGTAAGCCTTTTTCTCAGAGCTTTGCATTACTCTTCTAACGACAACTTTAGAAATTAAGAATTTCATTTTATCGTTTTAGAAAACACCTATTTCATCACTGTACAAATGTTACAAGGGCTGCAGCTTAATTCACCAGCTGGTCCACAAACACACAGACATTGTGTAGTACACTAGCTCAATAGTGTATTTGTTGTAGTAGTATACGTGATGTGTAAGTGATGTCGATGTAGCAAGGACGATGTATGTACATTGACTTTGTATTGCTTACTATGCGAATGTGTACGTTTGTTGATCAGCTGGTGAATTCATTTAAAGAAACTGCACAATGTGCACATCTCATAAACGAAAAGGTTGTCAAAAAACGACTGATATCGCCCGCGGTAATCAAATGTCCTTGGGTGAAAACTGTACATTTTCCACTTTGTTTTCCGGACAAAAATAATTCACGAAAAACGAGATAATAAAAAGAAAAAACGATTCTCTGTGCTGAACATGATCAACCTATTTTTCATTATCTCAAAAAGTGCGAAAAAGAAAATCATTTTCACGAAATATTCTTGCTGAAAGCACCGAAGAAACAATGAGAAAAGTATTATGTGCAAAGGTACAAAAAAAAGAGAAAAGTTGGAAGTGTATTTCATATACCCGTATACATCATCTTTCCAACAAACATAAGCAGAAACTACTACTCAAGAAGAGAAAATTAAATGTATCTTCGCTGGAGATGTGCAATCCAAATGAAAAATTCGCAAAATAATTTAAAGTTTTGCTAAGAAAAAAGAATGAACAGCGAAACGAAATAACGTGTTAATACGGTGTGGAGTTCGTACTAATAAATTGTTTTTTTATATTTATTCAGCGAACTTTTTATTTTAGTGTTGTGTCGTTACGGAACACATTTTCGTGGCCCATTCTTCCACCGAAAAACCGTTTAAACCGAAATTATTAAAATTGCTAGATTGTGATAGACATTAATCAATGTAATAAAAAATTTAAAAAAAAGAGTAAACAACAGTCGTGAATGTAAAGTCTATCGAACTCAAAGGTCATCGTTCCACAAAAAAAAATTGTATTCCGACGAAAAAAAAACTCCACGTTAAAGAAATTCATTTAAAATTTTGATATAATTTCACAACAATGAACGCGATTATAACAAGTTCTTTTCGAAACATAAGTTTTTTTTCCATTCGTTCGTTCGTTGTTTGTATTTGAGACTATGTTTCACTATTTGACTCTCAAGTCTTTTTTTTATTTTGTTTAATTGTTTGCACAAAAAAAAGATATTTTTTGGTTGTACTTACTCATGCTATAGCCAGCCTTTATTCTCCGTGAACATCGTCATTTTGGAATAATCTGCCACAAGATACTATTAATTTATCGATCTATCGATGCACAAAAAATCGATGCACAAATTTCGTAAACACACCACTCTCTCTTAACACTAACTGGGGCTTTCTTTATACTACACTGTTAGCCTGAATGTCACAATCAATTAGTAAGCACTACAATGTACGGCTTTGTTTTCGAAAACTTAATTTCCGTATTTTTATTATTTCTTTTCAGTCGATAAAAGGTTCCTCGTTTTTATTTTATTAATTTGGTTTTCTGTTCAAAGTCCGGTCACGAGTCACATTCTCAAGGTGTGTTGTGTATCCATTTCTTCATCAAAATAACACCTGCAAAACAACAAAATGGTAAAAATTAGAGACAATTGTATTAAGAATTTTCGTTTTCTTATCGAATTACACAAAACTGAAGAAAGTCAATAAAATTATGGTTTCTTTATAGGGGGTTGGAACATTTCTTTTTATTAACGAAATGAAAACTATAAAGCCGTGTCGGTTTAAAATTTACAGGCAGAGAAAAATACGAGGTTACAATTACAATCCCATTCTCTTTATTCATTCCACATGCACGGCCAATGTTACTGCATTTACATATGCATATTAACGTCTATATCCACATGTGGAATGAATAGCAACAATTGGATTGTATTCATCAAAAATGTGACTTCTTCATTCCCCCCCACTGTATTCAAACATAAGGTTTATTCCCAAGGTTTCAGGCTTTGAAAAGTAAATTCCGGATTTTCAAAGCTCGTCATGTTCCTTTGCATTTCCATATGTTTCTGCTACCGTAGGGACTATCACTGAGGCTAAAACTGGTAGACCTAAAGTAGAAATAAACATCGATATCCACATGTGTAATGAATAGAGACAATTGGATTGTAATCGTTAAATGTGTAACATCTTTATATTCTGCCGCTGTATTCAAACAAAATAGTTCGTAATAGTTAAGGTTTCAGGCTTTAGAAAGTAAATTCAATCGGCGTTTCAAGGCTCGTCATGTTGGATGCAGATGACAGGTTGGTTTGACGGTATCAGGGGCTATTCTTTGCATTTCCATATGTTTCTGTTACCACCAGACTATCCCCGAGACTACAAATATTAACTTAAGGTAGAAATATCAAATTGAACTTGAGATTCACGTGTTGTGAGTTAAGTCTCACGTAATTGACGTTACGGTAACAGAGGTTAGAATTGAATTTATGTTCTAAAACCTAATAATTGACTCGTTCCGAGGCTCATTTACAGTGTAATAGACAATAATGTTACACTGCAAATATTATGGTCACCTCAATTTAAACTAGTTTAAGGTAAACATGGCCGATACGCGAATACTTATACTTTGTTGGCAATCATTTTGTTTATATGAAAAAAAAAGTGAATTATAATTCTTTAAACATTCATAAAAACGTCTAGACGAACGCATTTTAAAATTATTTTTTTTTGCGATGTCGTGCACGTAATACACAAATACTGACGTATACACCGAATGAACGAAAATAATATTTTAAAAAAAATCGCCATATAAATTAGCGGCACAACGCTAATTGTAATTTAAATTTGACGATATTTGAGTGTAATTGATAAGTTTGCATATGTTCATCTCGAGATATAATATATAGTAAACAAGCAGCTAAATACGGTAGTTGGTTACAGGGAATCGAATTTCGATTCGAATTTAATTTATCTTCTTGACGAGAGTAGAAACAAAACGGTTAAGAATCTCTGCCAAATTTATTTTCGAATATTAATAACTCCCTTGATTTATAATAGAATATCGGTGTGTTCTGTGTATCCTATACAGCAGTCCAATTAGAAAAGAAATCATCGAAAACTATTTCGGTATGACTATTTCCAATATTAGTTACTATTTTTGATCAAACATCATTATATTTTACGTGTGTGCCCGTCTATGTAATCGCTAGATTGTATTTTGTACTCTTTTAAATATAAACTGAGTTATGTGTACAATAACCAAATTAAATTTATATTTTCTCTAAAAGATTTTTTTTCGTATTTTTCGACATAGCAGGAGTAGAAATTTATATTTTTCGTCTATTTTTGTAACATGTGCACGAATCTGCTTCAATACAAATTATATATTTACAATTTTCAATATTTTTTTTTTTTACTTAACTTTGAGTGAGCATGAACTTTTTGTTCATATAAAAATTTCGTTTTTTTTGTTCTTTTGTATCTTTGGTGGAAATTTGGAAATTCAGAAAAAAGATTTTTTTTTGTTGTTTGCGTCTTTGCGTTGTTTATATTTTGAGCGGTTGCTGAAGTGAAATATGTGTGTGTGTGGGTACTTGAAGAGTAAATTTGTGAGTCATTAAGAAGTAAAAAAAACCGTTCTGGAAATGTGTGAACAATAAATTGTTCCACCAACAGATTTTATTGATTTAAAAATGAGCTCACCACAATAACTTTTCGCGGTAATTACACAGTTATGACGTTATACTGTCACCAGGTCACCATCAATTAACCTTTTTAGTGAGGGGTGAATATTTGTAAATGTCCTTACCACTTAAATGTCAGTTTTTGGACTCTCTATTCTTAAAATCAATTTTTAACCGTGAAGTCATGATGGCACATTTTTGGCCAAATGGATGGCCAAATTGATGCTGTCTTCTACATTTTCTCCATTTGGCCAAAAATGGGACATTATGGCTTCACGGTTAAAAATTGATTTTAAGAATATAGACGCCAAAAACTGACATTTCAGTGGTAACGTTCTTTCGATGACAAAGGATTTTAAAAAAATCCTCTGAGAAACTTCTATTGTTTTCAGAAGATTTTCTTTATTTTTTGAGGATTTTCTGACTAAGACCACGTTAACGCGGTTTACTACCGCAACGTTTACATGCGATGTAAGGTGCTTTAACCTGGCCTTAAATGATTTTCTATTTTTCAAAAATTCTGTGAGGACTTTCTTTTGAATGACAAAAGATTTTCGATGAATACGTGCCTCTCGCTTTTTAGCGCCTCGAAAGGAAGAGGTACTAGAACCTATCACATCTTCATTGTTCATTCTATAATATCCTGTATGTCGACTGATCAATCTGATCGTCACTTCGAATTCTAAGAAAATTGAGAAACTATTTCTCTATGTGGAAATCTGCCCACCATAACCTTTGCAACAGTCAAACAGCTCTGTGGTATCATGTAAAAGTATCAGATTGACAATGACAATGTCTGTGCTTCTTTTCAAGTGTGCCTCTGTACAAGCCTCTCTATTTAATGATTTACATGTAAACGTAAAGGATTCATTCAAGAAAATGTGTTACGCTTATCGGATTGGTATCAGTGCCTAATGTGATTGGCGAAGGGACTGTTCACTATCGACGTGACACTGTTAAGAAAACATGACGGTTCTAACAAATTTGGATCAATTTTGACCCACTTTTTGGGGGGAACGAGGTTTCGAAAATTCGGTCAAATAGCTCGACGTCATTTGTGAACCCCCATATAGTGAACAGCTTATCAGCTAAAGAAAGTTGAAACATTCCTAACTATTTTTAAAGGAAAAACGATTGTACATCGAAAGAACCAGTATGCTAGCTAAAAAACATCCTGCTCAACTCAACGTTACATTAACGTGCAACCAACAAATCGTAAAAAAAAAGTCTTCGTTCAATCAATTTTTTTCCATCCACATTTTACTTCCTCTCTCTCTCGTTCTAAATTAGGTTCTCTGCCCGTAACCTTATGCAGCAAGATTTAATTTTTCATTGACACAACTGCCTTAATATTTATTTTTATTCATTCAATAAATGTTCTAACAAAAATGCGGTGTAGTATGCGATATCATGTGTGTGCGGTTTAACTTGTATATTATATCCGAACGAAAAAACCGGAGATTTAATACCTTTTACAGACAGATTATCTGTTTTCATTTTTTTTTGTTTAAGAAGGAAAAAAAATTCCGGAAGTTAATTGTACAAGATGAATGTCGAGAGAGATGTGGAGAGCAAAAAAAAAAACTAGTTTATTTAATGATGTGTCTTTGGAGTTTGTGGTGTTTATTGGTTCGAGTGTAAGCAGAAAACATATATTTATGTAGAATGCATGTCAGTAGGTATAAACCGAGCACTGTGAAATTTATGTTTATTTCGAGGTATATCTTATCTGCTGGTATGAAGGGGATGTTGTACCTAAATATATCCATAAGAATATAGGGTACGGAAGCTGAATTTCTTATTTTTTGTTTCGATCTTTTTTCGGAATATAGTTAATTTTAGAGCACGCAATGTTTCACTTTATTTTCAAAAACCAAAATGATTTAATAACCCATAGCAGAACACCTACTGAAAAATTGTTGTTAGAAAATCAAGAGAATCGTATTCAAATGAAATGCAACGGTTAGCTATTATTAAGCGAATCATAACAAAATATATGTATTCACACAGAGCACTGCTTTTAAAACCAACAAAACATTTTTGTAATAATACACACTGAGAGACGGAATATTAGTAATAAGACGAACCGCATAACTTAACGAAAGCCAAGAAAGTGAATTTATTAACGCCATCAATTAAATAATTGCCTAATCTCCCTGACTCACAATATACTTATATCTATAAAATAGTGTATGAAAGCCCAGAACATGATTATATTAATTATATTTTGACGTACAATGTAATTATAAAATGTAAGCCGCGTAAATATACAACGCACGATTATATATATATATATATCGTAAAAGACCACTACTGTGAGTACGTACCTACCGTATGTGTGTGGTGTGTGCGTGAGTGCATTTTATGAAAAGGTGCATTTATAAATACATGGAACTAAACACATGACGATTTTGTTCGGAGTTAATGTGAAAATAGACCAACACCTTACGATTTATGACTTTAATAAAATAAAAGAGAAAGAAAAATCGTTTAGTACGTGATTAAAGTTTTCTCATATTTACGGTTCGTCAAGGGTGCTATTTAACGTGTATAATGGCGAAGGAAGTGGAACATTTTGTCAAGCTCTGGAAAATGAGCGGAAAATTGCTTCGTAGATTGTGCGGGACGATCAGAAAATTCCGAAATTACATTCAAATATGGATTCACCATTGCTTGAAAATAGATGACTTTATCTCAACCATTTGATGTCCTAGACAACTAACAGTTCGATTGAACCATCGAAAAGAAACTTTGGAAAATTTTTAGTCCATTTAGAAAGCCCATTGAACCCTAAAAAAACTTTATTTACACCACTCAGCATCATAATATGCAAAATTTGCAAACTTTAGATCCCTCTGTCGCAGAAAACGTTGTGTGCAGCTCGATGCAAAGTACTTTATTAGGCTCACGATGTGTTCCTAAATGTTGTGTTCCATAAATTACTATTTCACCTACAGTCAACGCCAGTGAAATTTAGACATCAGTTTGCTTCACAGCTGGTCCACTCGTACAAACAAAATAATATACGTCTTTATACGGGTGAAATGGTTACACACGATAGTAGTGATAAATCCGTATTTTGAGCATTATTGTTTGTATGAGACGATCAGCTGAAAAACAGCTGTGAAGCAAATTCAATTTAATTGGTGTCAAAATTTCACTGGCGTTTTCTGTATGATTGAGAATTTAGTTAGATAAATGAACTTGGATGTAGAAATCGACCAGGAAAGTTTCAAAAGTTAAGAAATCTAACGTGAACAGATTAAGTCTCTCAGTAGATCTAGTACTTCTGGAATATATCGACACACTAGTCAACGGCTTACATAACCCCGTAACGGCGTAACGTTTCTACAATAAATTAAACAATTTCTATGCTCATAACATCCACTTACTTCTCTCCATCAAGGATTCAAATAAATCATTAAGTTGTCGAAGAGTTATTGCGCATTGGATTTCATTTTATCGTTCAATAATTGATAAGAGTGTATACAAAATTCCGTACAATTTTACTAATCGTGTTCGATCGCATTTATGGAACGGACATCGTTGTTAACAACATTCATATACGGTCGAAAAACGGTGGGTTTTTTTGTGTGTCTCTCCTGTCGGTATGATTCGAGTTTAAATCGATTTTGATGCCAGTGTATTCTATTGACACACTAAACGACATAATATCATAACATGCACGAATTTCCACATTTCCACCCCCCTAATAATTAAATTAAATCACATTGCCATCACATGTATATCACCGATTTTATTTATGTATTCCATGATATTTGAGCGTCCAATAAAAAAAAACTTTTTTTTAGTTCTGCTACACAGCTCATTTTACGTAATAAAACTCAATAACCATTGGGAAGGGTGCTTGTTAAGTTTAAGTTCATTAAAATTTTATAAGTTTTTGTGCCCGTGACAACGAATTGGTTACAGATACAGAGGTTTTAAATTCGACATTTGTCACTCTAAAAATTTTAAATTGGGATGATACACGATTGAGTCATTAACCTTTAAATGGGTTCAATCCAAAATTCAATCGTTGAGCCAATAACTCGGCCTAATACATTTTGAATTATAGAGTTCCTTTACAGTCCCTTAACAAGACATTATAACGGATGCTAATCAAAATTCGCAATGAGACTTTTAGTAGGGCACAAAGAGGCTTAAATTAAGAGAAAATGTTCCGTCACAAGCCTACAAAAAGTACCTTCATTCAGATCCGGACTAACCCCATAAGTGAATCAGGTAAATCGCGACGAATCATTCGTCTTTTCGCACTCTTTTAGTGCCGCCTTTAGGTATCCAGTTCGGGCCTGTCTTCATTATAATAAGCAATGGGAAAGTGCATAAGAATTCCACGTTTAATATAATTATGCCATCGTTTCGCTTCTAAATTCCAACATACTAAATGAAGTGTTTCTGTATCGAAAATGGTTCGAACACCCATCCAACATAATGAGAACGTTATAAAAGTTGCATAGGTAAATATTATGAAAGAGAAACTAGCACTTAACGTAATCGAAGTGTCTGTATCATGCAATTCCTGCTGATAAAATGGCATTAATGTCATAATAGCTTCCAAGACCTCCTGTAATGATGTCATTTAATTGGGTCGGAAGACAGACTAATATAGTATATTCAGACGATTTCTTCCTCTCGATCGTCTAGTAAGTTCAACTTGAGAACAGAAAACATTAGTACCATTATCACTGTGGATGAATCGTTTATCTGACGACCTCTGGAGCGATCAGATTCCAAATCTTAAAGACAATATAACCGGTCAACGCCTTTTCGGATAAGTTTTAAAAGGTTTGAGCTGTTGACCAGAATATTAAGAAACATATTTATCGACAGGGAGGCGGTTTGATAATTGGCTGTTCAGCACCACAATACATACAATCTCGATATGGTTTTTTGTGTTCATAGCGTGCATGATGCCGTCCATATAAATTGAACTCATGTGTTCATTTTTATTTCACTAATCGATATAAATGTTGCCCAGTCACAATATACACATATGATAACGTTCATCGTATAAAAATTCGTATGACAAGTGACTAACTTCATTCCTATAGAATGTACGTAAATACGTACACATGTGTATACGAACATAACTGGTTCCGTTTCTGTATCACTGGGTGTTGTACATAATATGCGGTATAAGTGGCAGTAAATAGTTCGCTATGAGCATTATATTCTCATCGTATAAATTCTGTTGAACAGGGAAAACATTTGACATTATCCACACTGGAAATATTTTTATTGATTTTTCCTATAACTAAATTAATTATTTATCGTCAGTTATCGACGACCTGTTTTCTTTGTGAACCGATTCTCTCATATTTTTTTTATTATTATTATTTTTCGGTACGATGCGCAGTTTTGTTACATTTCGAAATGTTAGGGCCATAGTAAATAGTACGAGAGACAGCGTTAGTTCCATATCAGTTCCAGATGTTGTAAGCAAAATTTGCATAATTTATTACATACAATACCAGGAACGATTGACCTTATATGTGGCCTAGGATTCATGCTTCAAGTTTGTTAATTTGAGGGCACATTCGTATCTATCGTTTTGCATGATAGGTTGTCGAGCCTATAGATTTGAATGGTAAATCCGGTGAATACAAATGATGCCTCTCATGCCGCTGATGCAGCTACATCCACGTTAGATTTTTTTCTTAAAACCAGCCAAGGGACACTATGAATAGCAGCATTTAAAAAATGAAGAATAGCGTGAATAGTGTCAGGCCTGTGCAACCAGCAGAACCAGCGATTATTGTTTGAAATTTCAATTCTTAAATTCTGAAAAATTCTTAAAAATTTGGAAACTTTCTTTTTTAGGAATTTTAGGAATTTTCAAGAATTAATTCTCAAATATTCTTAAATGTCTAAAAATTCTAACAAAAATTCCTAAGAATTCTCGAAAAACTTCCGAATAATAAACCCTGCACCTAGGCAAATCTAGTACTTCGATACAACTCAACATTTGTGGGCTAAAGAAACAGAAACGAGAAGCGAATCAACAAAAACATTTAAAATCAGATAACAATACATAAAACTACACACTGGCCTTAATAGTTGACGATTTGCAATATTGAAGACGTTTCTCTTCACCAATCATCGATGGCAAAGAATCAATAAGTAAGATAATGAAGCCATTAAATTGTTAATTGAGTTGTTACAACACATTTATCTGACATGTATCGTGCCATTTTAATAATTTCAATAAAAATGGAATAAAATTCATCGATTAATACTTTAGTGAAGCATAATCGGCCAACCGGCAAAAAAAAAAAAACAGATTCTGACGATAAATCAATACCCAATATTAATATCATATGCATGGAAGCATATCATGAATATTAATGCACGTTAAATAGACATCCAGTTAATGCGATAATCTACCGATATTTTATGATAAAAAGTCCATCTTTCACTTTTGATTTCTTGAATGCACAAGACAGAGCACCTCCCCATTATAATATTGTTTGTACACAAAACACTTTAATCTTTAGCCTATAAATAATCAAATTAGGCATCCGAACGAAACACAGTGTCGTGTATTATAAAACATGTTTTCATCTGAAGAAAATGTGTAACACCAGTTGTGTGTTTGTTGTTCTGCATACACGTACCATTTATACATGTATTAGAATGTGGAACATGATAATAAATAAATTTTTACCACTTTTCATTCTGAAAAATAAATTAAATTTTTAATTTTAATATTTCGTTCCATTCCTCTCTATGAATGCTCGTCGGAGTGTCTTTCAACTAATTTTTTTTTATTGAATTGGGCGATGATAATTTTCAATTAGCATAAAATTTATTGGTTTTGAAGTTTTTTTTTTCAAATTTATTTATTTGTTTGTTGATGCGGAAATAGATGAGTGTTATAGTTATGCTGCTGGTGCGTTCTGTGAAGTCTAGTGAATTGGAAACAAAAATTAATTTTCTTTTTGAACCAAAATTGTATTGATATTTGACTAACAATATTTTGACAGGCCCCGAATCAGCCCATACAATCTCTCTCTCAGCCATGAGACCATGGTATGTGTATCAGTGTTAAAATTATGTGTGTTTAGCATACGAACCAGAGAAAAAAACGCTACACAAAAATTATGTTTATGTTACAATGCCGTGAGTGTGCGAGTGTGGTTCACGTATACTTTAAACCATTCCTCACTGAGCATAAATTATCTTTTTTAGTGGAGTGATGTTTTGTCGCGTGCCAGCCTATTATTCAATCTGGCGCTAGTTTAGCTGTGCTGTTTGTTGATTTTTAAACAGGCAATAACTCGTTTGCGGGTAATAAAATTTCATATATGAATGGAAAAAGACATCAGTTTTGGAAAACTCGTAAAACATTTTGAATAAAGAGCGACGCTATTGTGGATGGATGCATATGTAATGATATATTGGGCACAATATTCTTTGCTGGATACACACAAAGTCATTTTTATCGGACCGAATGTTAAACAAAATTTCAATAAATCTTCTGCTTAAATTGAGACGACGACATAAGTATAGTGTATTATAATGACAATGGCTGTAATTCGATATCTACGAGGATATCTAGCCACTGCCCGCGGTACCTTTAATCATCGTGATACGAGGTAAACAAACTATAGTCGATTTATCATGTGGTTTGTTTTTGGTAATTTGGTAGTGTCGTATTCAGATTAGAGTTTTTTCATGGAGATCTTTTTCCCTACTCCCCAGCCTCACTTCTCGTTTTTTTTTAAATGAAAATTAGTTAAAACATTAGAGCCTTAGCCTGGCCTTAAGTCGCCTGCCATCTAAAGATGTAGATCCTCATCTTGGAGGTCATAATACCTAAAGGTACAAAAGCTGGTGTAAAGCATGTAAACCAGTCTCATGTGCCATACCACAAGAACATCAAATGTGTAGATGATGGTTGACTTTGCAGTGGTTCGGGATACTTTATAAAACTTGAGCTGTAATGAATTCCAAGATGCACTTGTGTTGTAATAGTGATGAATGATGGACACTGCACTCTTCTCATAACAAAATTAGGACAATCCAATTCCCATCTAGTGCAAAAAAGACAACCTCCTTTTTGTCACAAAATCAAAAATTAGCCTCGCTGTTATCACACGAGACTAACTAACATCAATAAAAGTTGCTTAATATGTAGATTGTACAACAAGCGGGCAGTATACCTTGGAGGTAGCTAACTAAAAAATAATTTGTAGAAAATTCTAATCAAATTCAGTTTAGTTTTTAGCCGAACAAATGAATCGCTTTTCCGCAAGGGAACAATCAATTTAGGCCAATAAAACTTTAGGACCGAAAAACCCACCAAGCAATTTTCTATGTCGACTGTTCTTCTTCCTATTTAGTGGCACGCAATAGATTACACAACGGCACCACTCCTAGGGACAAATAAATTGAATTCAGGTTACCGACACACACAAACACACAGTTCATTTTCCAAATGTCCATTAATTTTCCCCGAGTGGTGAAAAAAGAAACGAAACGAAAAACCTCAATTCATTTACTATACTTTTTGTGTTTATTATTTTCTCGCTGGAAATAGGCTCTGAATACACAAAAGAATTTCACAGATGGAATACGAAAACGGTGTAAGAATGCATCCACAACAATAGAGAATCGGATAAGTAAACTATACACACGATCAAGTGTAAATAGAGTAGCTTGCAGGGATTTACTTTCAAGTTTCGTTTTTCTTTTTGAACATCTAAAAAAATAAATATTACGCGCTCCAACACACTAAATAGGCCTAGTGAGAGACAGGTATTAATACACCCATTCCAATTTCTTTTTTTTATGAAAAATGTGATATTTATAAATCATTATTGTATGGAGTAACGTACACATTTGGCTTATCGTGTTTTTTTTTATATATAGAACATATTCCATGAATTTGAAATATATATCGCTGTTCAACAGTTTGTATCATAACACCAATAAAAAAAACATTTTTTTTTGTTCGTCTTGAACATACAAAAGCAGAGCTAGGAATATTGTTATATCGATAATGAAGAAAAAATATTGTAGTAAACCAATCTAGCTTCCATACCTTGATCCTATAAATAAAAGTTGACCGAAATATAACACACCGAAAAAGTAACAATTGCCACAACATTAATGACGCACTTATAATATCGCTCGGTGGTTTTTGTTGTGTATATTATATTCCGATAGATTAAGTATATATTTGATGGTAGGAATATTGGAATACAATGGGAAGAGGAAGTGTGTACAGTGTACATGTTGTTCTTGAATGCCTAATTTTTGGTCTAGAAACCCCAATAACAATTTTTTTTTTTCATTTCTTTTAGTTCACAATTAAACACACACAAAATTTGGAAATGAGGTTTTTCATATTTGTTATGAAACGACATAAGTTAGAAGGTCGTAAGGACTAAGGACACAGTAGAAATGTATTCAAAATATGGTTAGCCGATATTGCATTAATTAACACAAACATCGTTTCCCATACCGATAACCCAAACGAACCGATAAAAATCAGTATTTTGCGCTTGATTCGATTAAAAATTACTAATTTTCAGCCAATATACTGCCACATATAAATGGGTTATGGGATGGAGATATATATAGATTTCAACATCAATATGGTGTACCGAGACACATTTCCCCATTTCACATTATTATGCATCATATTTTACATTATAAAATGCACAACTGGCACAACATCATTAAACGTTTTGTATTATTTGTGTGTTCATATTTATTGTACATATATCTATCCAGCGAGTGGTATAGACAAAAGTTGCAAATAATTTAATAAAATTTAAATAACGACACACAGTGATAATACATTAGTGGTGGTATGGAACGTTTTATTACATGGTAGTGGAATAAAATATTGTTATCGACATTGCAACCATATTATCCGTCTATCTCTATACACACAATTATGTATATTCTATATATGCACCATATAGAACAGAACGGGGTACAAAAGCACGGGGTACAGGTGCACGTAAATGCTACAATACTGATGAATTAAACCGACTTTTCATGTCATAAAATACTCAAAACCTATTTTGTATAGTTGGTGGTTTGGATAATTATATTAAAAATTCGATTGGCCTCTTCAATATACACACAGTCCGCATTCAATGTTTTGTGAGATAAAAGCACGCGGACGGGTTCAGGTGAAACGGTGACATTGATAGAAGCGAATTTTGATTTATTAATTAGTGGTGGAGAGTGCTTAGACACAGTGATCCCACAGATTTTTTTTCAGGTCGGATACAAATTTTGAGGTTTTTTTTCCGTTACAAATTTTAGACATCTTAACATCAGTTGGTCTTTATTACAGAGATAATATTGATAATTACTTCGCCAAATTTCACTAAGCAATTCAACAAATTTGGTGAATTGCTAAGTGA
This sequence comes from Bradysia coprophila, assembly GCF_014529535.1. Classification (NCBI taxonomy): domain Eukaryota; kingdom Metazoa; phylum Arthropoda; class Insecta; order Diptera; family Sciaridae; genus Bradysia; species Bradysia coprophila. The sequence continues at coordinate 699,490 of NW_023503584.1, forward strand.
AATTTGGTGAAATATTTCTCAACATTAGGTCCTGATATTTTATATAATTTGGAAGAAACGAAGTGAAGTGAAGTTAGACATTTGGCACATCCGATAAACTGTAGATGGCGGTAATTTTCTATGAAAAAGCAAATATCACGAATTATTATCTAATTTTTTCAGACATTCTTGAACGTATGTTCTTTGCTAAACACTATTAGCATACACCAAAAGTGCTAATACATTGAGAACTTCAAACCAGAGAAATGATAAGTTGGTACGTCTGTGACGAGATAGAAGGAACATGTAAATGACAATCGCTACAGGCGTACCAACTTATCATTTCCCTGCTTCAAACATTTCAGGCATGTGGGACCACTGAAAAATACAGTCAAAGTCAATCACATTTGTGTCTAGAATCACTCATACAATCTCACAATGAGCATATGTTTGTACGATTTTCCACTACCATTGAACGCGTGTGTGTAACTATTAAGTCTGTATAAAGACGTATAAATAGTGTGTTTGTATGATGAACCAGCTGAAGCAAATATCGACACAAATTTGGTTGACTTTAACTGTATTCTAGTTGTTAGAAACAGTGAACTTTTAGAATTATTTCATTCGAGTAAATAGTCGACTTTATCACAATGTTTGCGTTTAAAAATCATGAGTGTAACTGACACAAAATATAAAGGCAGATTTGCCGTACATACGTTTCGTTATATTAATTTATTTATCAAATAAATATTTTACAGTTCGCACCACAAAGCCATATAGCCCATACAATGCTGTGATATTGATTGTAATGTTGACTCGAAAATAAATCGCGCATTTAATTTTATTTTAAAACTAAACAAGCCATATTGTTTCATAATCAAAAGCATTTCGTCGTTATACGAAAATGTTGTGTTGTTTATCTGCACACCACTAATTTTTTTCTGCAGTTTATTCATATTTAGGTGGTTCATACACAAAATGTACAATATTAACGTGTACTGTACGTTCGTATATTATATTATTAGATATAAATGAATTATAAAACGAGCTACTATTCTACATTTCAATATATACATGAAATGTTACTCGAGACTTCGCTAAATAGTTTTGATTTGAAATTATATATTATAACAAAATTGATTGTTTGTTTTACCGTATACCTTTACCATCCACAATGAATGTATTTTATATTTCAATTTGTAGTTTGATATTTTGAATTTTGTACATTGTGCAACTGTTAGATAATTAGAAAATATGTGCAGTGAAAAGCTCAAATGTTATTGGATTCCATATTTTGGATTTTTTTTATTTTGCAATTTAAATGAATTCTCAATTGCTGGTATGAACTCTTCTATTTTAACTCATTCCATCCACTCCCTTTATTTTAATCAATTTATAAGTTCTACCCAGTTATGTTCCGTAGACTCTGAAGTACTAGATTTTGCGTCAACATGACGTTAGGCATGTTGGCTGAAAAATACCATCAATCGATGATAAAAATTCCATACATCGATTCTAAATAATCGAGACAATATTAATCGAATGTTTTATCGATAATCGATAAATATCAACTGAACGCCGAATTATCAGTTAATATTTATGGAAAATCTAGTCGATATATATCGATTATCAGTCGATATCTATCGATTATCAGTCGATATCTATCGATTTTCAGTCGATATCTATCGATTATCAGTCGATATCTATCGATTATCAGTCGATATCTATCGATTATCAGTCGATATCTATCAATTATCAGTCGATATCTATCGATTATCAGTCGATATCTATCGATTATCAGTCGATATCTATCGATTATCAGTCGATATCTATCGATTATCAGTCGATATCTATCGATTATCAGTCGATATCTATCGATTATCAGTCGATATCTATCGATTATCAGTCGATATCTATCGATTATCAGTCGATATCTATCGATTATCAGTCGATATCTATCGATTATCAGTCGATATCTATCGATTATCAGTCGATATCTATCGATTATCAGTCGATATCTATCGATTATCAGTCGATATCTCGATATCTATCGATTATCAGTCGATATCTATCGATTATCAGTCGATATCTATCGATTATCAGTCGATATCTATCGATTATCAGTCGATATCTATCGATTATCAGTCGATATCTATCGATTATCAGACAACATCTTTCGATTATCAGTCGATATCTATCGATTATCAGTCGATATTCATCGATTGTCGATAAAACATTCGATTTATATCGATTTTTTGATAATATCGACAATCGATTCTAAGAAAATAATCGATATTTTATCAATCGAATGAATTATGGTTCGAAGACTCTGAAGTAACAGATTGGATAAAGAACAACATGCACTAGACGCAATACATTCATCCAAGTCTATTTCTTCAAAGCCCAATACATATTACGACCGCAAATCATATGTTATCGATAGAATCGACAAAAATTAACAATGACCATCGGCTCATGTGCTCCTGTATAGCAAAATGTATGTATTAAACGAATGAAGTAATAGATTTTGTATCTACATTTTGAACAAAAGTGGTAAAACATGAACTACGCTAACAGTTTTAAAATATTCTTAAGTTGAAGTCGAACAATTTAAAATTTTAGCAAGCGAAGTTCTTACAATTGATTGCATTAGTCTGCTTAATCACCCAATTTCACATGAAAGACGACACTGGCCATTAGTATTACAACTATAATATACTGGCGGCACCTACTTCTATTGGACAGACTTTCAACCATTAAATTTATAACTTTTGCAAAATTATGAAAATCCTTCCGTTTCGTAGAATCAATTGGCTTCGTTTATTTTGTTCAATGTAAGTGTGGCATTGAAAGATGTAAGTTCCTCGTGGAAACGTTTTGTTTACACAATATCTTCAGCCATGAATTTAAGCGTTAAAAATTCATCGATCGTATTCGTGTGTAAATTATGAAAACGACACATCACACAGAACGGAAAAGCAAATCGATTGAATGAATTGTTTTTATTGAATTATTGCCACCAAAAAATTAAATTTAATTGTCCCGAGTACAATTGTGAGCGCACCTTATTTTCATCGATTTTTTTAAATATATTGTTCCGATGAGAGATCTTACTACTTTTTTGTTTGTTTTGTAATGATTATTGTCCGATGTGTGATACTTCCCTCCGGTATTAAGCAATCCAACTAAATATTTAATGAAAACCTGTCCATAAAATATCGTCCGCTGGGATTTAAAGTATAGCTGATAAATGGTGCGTAACTCTCGAGTATAATACGAGTTTGTGCATGTTTTACCATTTAATTCTGAACGTCTTTCCAATATGTTCGCTTCACTGTGTAGTAGCTGAACAATCAGCATTAAATTAATGTGAAAAAAATAAATAATTTTAATTCACATGGTTCGTTTCAATCATGTTATTATGACACTTTGTTGACTAATTTGAAAAATAAGGCACGTGTCTAGTAATTAAACTGACTATTTATTACCTTCAACACTATTTGCATTTTTAATTTGTTAATAAAGATTCGTGATTGACATTAAGTCTAACTTCAGTTTTTTTTTTGTTTTTTTTTTACTTCTTCGTTCGTTTCGTTGTTACTTTTGTAGCTGTTGATGGGTTAAAGTTTTTAATGACAATGTTTCGTAATGCAGAGAAATAATAATTGCTCGGGTATTAAAGTGTGTTCCGTGTAGAAGAAAAATAAGTTATTAAAACGTTGTATTACCGTTATAGAATAATGTGATAGGGACTAGCGTTCGAAGAGAGGAAATAATAGCAAATTATAAATTATTATCGACGATTTAAATTGACTGTAAAGAAACGACATTGCTGTACAGATTCTTCCTTGTCTATCACAAATCGTGCTGGAGGAAATGAAATAATTATTTCGATATTGAAATATTGGTGTTAACAAGCACAGGCTTTAATTCAGTAAGAAAAAACGTTTAATCATAACAAGCATCAAAACGTACGATGAATTTAAGATGGTTTTTCAACAGGTATACGATCAACCTCATAGGTCTTAGGTTATAGAATACAGCTCTTTGCTTAACGGTCTGGTTGTTTGTTTTTAAGTGGGCGCACAAGGCAATCAGACTATAAGTTCACAAAAATTCCCTGGAGTTCATAAAGTTACAAAAAAAACTCCCTCAAGTGCCAAAAACTCCCTAAAGTGCCAAAAATTCCCAAAAGTTTACAAAAATTCCCCAAGGTTCCCAGAAATTTCCCAAAGTTCAAAAAATTCCCTGAAGTTAACAAAGCTACCAAAAACTCCTACAAGTTTACAAAAGTTCCCCAAAGTTTACAGAAGTTCACAAAAATCTCCCTACAATTTCTGGAGCATTTCCATAAAAAAAAATTTCAAATTTGTGAATGAGCAACAAAATCCATTCGCTGAGTGATTACCCAAATTATTTCACGACTTAAAGATGATCGTCTTGTATACATACAAAGGATTCGTTTTGTTTATTTTATCCAATTCCAAAATAATTTACATTCAAATTTGATGAGCTCACCAATAAGCAACAGCAATTTGCAAAATAAAACCTTAATCACGATGTGTCTCCATTTTTTGACCTGTGTCTCCGAATCCGAACGAAAAGGAGAAGACATATTGTGTGCGCAAAGTGCAAAATTGACAAACAAAAATATTGTATTATGATTGCTCCGGCACGAAAAGCTATAATAAAATGAACGCAGAAAAAAGAGCAGAACAGATGAAGAACCGAAATATGAAAAAAAGGCGAAACAATAAAAACATTTCGATAAAAACGCATCAGACGTGTATATGCGGTCATTTTTATCGGGAATAAAATAAAATGGATTTCGTTTATTAAAACGACGACAGAATAATGCCAAGCAAAAGTTGTTTTGTGAAATCGTTGATTTGAAAATTGACCACAGAGGACATGGTTTTTAAGCGCTTCAGCTAATTTAATTCCGACATTTTACATCCAATAAAATTCTGATTTTATTTGCTTATCTGTTAGCGGGAGGTAAAGAGTTAGTGAGCGAAAGCTGTTTTCTTGTGTGTTTCGTTGATCCGAGGCGAAGCCGAGGTTAATAAACACATGAAAACGAGACCTATCTTTTCTCCAAGTAATGTAATGGATTCAATGTTTTTAAGCTTACGCTTTCATCCCCTGGGTTGTAATAAGCCACTTTCGACAATAGAGAAACCAAAAGTATCTAATAGTATTTTACATAACTAGGGATAAAAAGATTAAAAGTAGAGTTTTCGTGTGAATTTTGTTGATCCGAGGCGAAGCCGAGGTCAATAAACACACGAAAACGAGACTTTTCATTTTTATCCCGAGTTATGTAATGGATTTGACATGCTGAGGGCGTCGAAAGAAGTGCTTAAAACATGAAAAGTACGGTTTTCGACGCATGTAGCATGTAAAAACTATATTACAGTCCTAGGGTTGTAAAATGTGTATGAAACAATGAACTTTGAACTAATAGTAGACTGTCATTTGGACTACTACAATCGCTAAACCGAACTGGTGTGCATACGTTATTTTGCACCAGCTGGTCCCATTTGGAATTGTATGTGACCAGCTGGTGCGAAATAACGTATGCACACCAGTTCGGTTTAGCGATTGTAACTTCTCACATCAACACAATCCTTCATTTACCAGGTACGCAATATACCTCTAGTTCATGTAAACTTTATGTTTCGTGGGGAAGTTTTGTACGGCAAAATTAAGCTTTTCGCTCAAATAAATAAAGGTTAAGCTGACGCTTCCACATAAACTACCGAATCACACACATAATTCTTTAGCATGTTTTGTTTACTGCAGCGCTTCCTAAGCAAGGCGAACCGAATGCATATTCCTAAATGCATACACGATTTTATTGAAATAAATTATAATGAGCTTCTACCGCTTCTACTATCGCCCATAACCACCACACAACAACATCGATAAAATATCCTAAATGTGCATTAGCATATTATGAGTCCACTTATTATATATATACAAGCATGTGAGTAGCTGACCACCTGACCTGTTGGCATAAGCGTCGTCAGATATAATGCATGCATGCATAAGATATCATAGCTTCATAAACTGAACATTTCTCTTAGCAGCGATATAGTTGCATTAAACGCAATCCGAAACATAACCATTTTCTTATACGTATAAATATCGTCAGTCAAGCGCAATATATATACCAAAAAAAATACAGAAAAAAATAAACGAAAATCCAACAATGTGGCTTGTTAAGTGCATGTAAAAGAAATAAAATCGTTGACCTTGTCAAAGGACGCCAGACACAATTTTTGTTATACGACTTTTATACGTAGCGGTTGAGCATTTTGTGTTCGGATAAAATGAAATGTTATGATATTCATATCAGCAACCTAATTCATTCAATTTTTTTTCCATTTTTTTTTTCGTTAAAATTTGTTGTTTTGTATTTTTCTGTTTAATTTGATGTTTAACTTTACTTCTCGAATTATTTTTATTTACTTTTTCGTAATTGCCTTTGCTGGTTGCAACACACACACACACTTATACACAACATCCCATCATATACAGAAATGATCTATTCGAGAGAAAAAATATGGTACGCAATGATGACGACGACGACGGTGTAATTGTTTATGGCTTAAATTTAAATCATTTATCCGTTTAAATAAAAAAAAATCATTTATGACTTTGCCCGAAAATAAAACAACCTATGGCTTTTGGCTAAACGCTCGCTCTCTCTATACCCAAGCATGTGTATTAAACGAAAACGTATCATTTATTTTTGTTTATTTTTCTAAATCATTTCACTCATCGTTGTGAAATATCGGATTTATTGAATATACCCTACATTTTCGACGCGATTTATAACATTTTATATAAACGAAAATGATGCTATTTTCATCAAACGAAAACACTTATTTGATTCTCTTTACACTTTAGGTATAAATAGATGTTATAAGAGTCAAAACTAGTGCGATCAGTTTTTCTTCTTCATTTTCTTTCTTTCGATTTTTTTTTAAATACAGAAAATGTCGATCGAGTATATACATATATATGTGCAACATGCGTAGCGTACAAACACACTATAAATACAGAAGCATACAATAATTTTCACTTGATTTTCATTTCATCATTAGATGTTTAGATGTTTAGAAAATGTGGCATCAAGTTTTGAACTCGAAAATGTTTTGAGCATTGTGCGGTTTAATGTTGATATATTTTGGGGGATTATATAGTTGGAAATGATTTAGTCAAATTTACTGCAAATTAAATAAGTCAAATGAGTTTGAATTATGTTATATAGTGCGTGTAACGGTGCTCGATCGGAAGATTTCAGATTAGAGCGGCTACAGTCGAGCTGTAATTGACTTAATTTGCGTAGAGTGATGTGGTTTCGTTTACAGATTACTAGCAATCATGATGTTATTCATATCGACTTTTAGTTGTCTTTTATGGCGTAGGATTGGGCTAGGATTGATATCTATTCGTTACACATTTTTGTAGCAATTTCGTAATTGACTCTTAATTGAACCTGAAGCACGAATGACCTTTAAATGTCAGATACCACTGAACCTCGTTAGTTCTGTGACAGAAGTTCAAAAGTTAACGCTTACGTCTGACCTCAGATGTTCTCAGTCTTAAGTGAAATAACTTGAAAATTCAAACTGTATGGGATTTAGGTAAGCAGCCTAAGAAGAAAGCATAGTTCGTGTTTCATGAGTAAAGGCGCCGAGTTCTTTATTAGCTTTTAAAACTGGGGACGAATAGTTGTAAAAACGAGGGGTCCCGCACTCTTCAAGATTTATCAGATTTATTGACATTTATTGGGATTTATTGAGATTTATAGGGATTTATTTTGGGATTTACTCGGATATGGAAGATTTTTTGGTTCCCTAGGGAACATTGTCCGCCATTTTAGGCTTCAACTAAACCATAAATCCCAAAAAATTGCAAAAATTTACTACTTCGAAAACTAGTCGGTGACCCCTCGTGTAAAAACCAGTTTATGTGCTAATGTTGTTAATCCGAGGCGAAGCCGAGGTCAATAGTCACACGTAAACATGAATTTCCATTTTTATCCCGAGGAATGTATACAACTTTAAGGAAGAATGACACTGACAATAAACAGTTGAAAGTCTTACCTGTTGCAGATAGGCTTGTATCTAGTACAAAAGCTTCCACAGCTGTACATACAGATAACATAGATTACCTGGACCTGTCAGTGTGCAAAACAAGAAATCCATTACACCACTGTTGGAGATGCGTATGAACCTACTTCTACTGTAGAAACCTTTTGGAGGCTTTGTCTGTCTCACTAATATAGTGACACTATGTATGCTTAAAAGTGTCAAATATTTGAAAACCGTCCGACCAGGGTTCTAGCATATCGACAGAAATACCCATTTATAGCAGGGTCTATTTTAAATTACATTTTGCAAAATTCCTTGATTTTTTTTAGACTTTTTGACTTCGATAACATATTGAAAAACCTGTGGATTTTTTAGAGGTTTTTGAATTTTTGGTAAGGAATTATCAGGAACTTATTTCGCTTGAAGTAGGCCCTGATTTATAGACACAGAAATAGTCTCAAAAAAATGCGTTCGATCTCATTTTCTTCTAAAAAAAAACTCGCTCTCAAAATTAATAAAACAACTGAATGAATAATGTCATCTAACTAATTCAGCCGTGTGTGTGCTAAACGATTTTTAATTCAAAATTGTGAAAAAGAAAAATTCACCACATGCAAGATTTTCATCGATCAAAAGGACGAAAAGCACTTTGCCATGTAAAACACCATTAGCCGCTTAACGCTACATAGAAACTGGTTGATTTATAGCAAAAATTCTACGAGTTTTGTTGAATTACCGTTTTTTTTTTCTTCAGAGGAACTCACTCATTCGCTTGAGCTCACTTTACATGAGTATGTGCGCAACCCAGGTGAATAAATCAAAGTGGTTTAAGCGCGTAATATTGTATAACATTAAGAGGCAACATTTAAGATGTTTATTTGTACGCTGAATACTAATAATAACGCAAGTGAAAACAGGCAGCACAGGAAAGTTAATTTAAAATATAAATATTGTGTGTAATTTATGTGCGTGAAGGCAAGTGTTGACTTTTAATCTAATTGACAATATTTTAATAAAATATGCGCGCTGAGGATCAAAATTGATTAAATAATTATGCATGTTACGATTTCCAGCAGTGTGACATGGTGTCACCATTCATGCAGATTGGAGAGTTGAGAACATGTTCAATTGAATTATTGTTGATTTGTTGTTCTTCTTCTATGGAGATGATGCTTATTTGTTACAGAGATGAGAAACAGTTTGTCGCACGATCACAATTATGTGTTTATTTGGTGGTAGCGTGGAACCATTTTCGAGTACCTACCTACCTACCTACCATCGCTTTCTGTTTACTTAATAATTTCTGAAATGTTTCGGCAACTATATTCGATCGAAATGTTAGACCACACAAATCTATTTATTATGTTGACTACCTTCGGAACTGTTGCAACCACATTTTACAATTTCGTTTCGTTTTGATTGAGAGATCGTACATGAAGTCGTTTAAGTTCTCTAAACGATTTTTAACACCTTCAATTAATCTTTTAATGGCATACAATGTAACACAATATTGTAATAACTCGTAAACGATCGGTATCTGATCTAATTATGGCACCCACGTGGCAGAAAAATACATTGTATCTATCAATTATGTTAGACACGAAGCTGAAACATTCAATTAAAGCCGCAGCAGTAAATTACATTTTAATTTCATAATTATCAAACTTGTACCGGTGCCACCGTGAGATGTGTCAGGTGACACTCATAAAACATAATCAGGTTTTTTGGTTTGTCTTTTGACTATTATGATCATGACGGCTCTTGAAAATTTATTGACTGGTCTAGAGGCGCGGTAACGTTATCTAAGTACCGACATTAACATTAATTCAGCAAAAAGCCGAAAGTGTAACTTCAATGTAGGCAATGTATGATAAAACTGTTGAAGTAATAGATTTTGTATCTTTGTGAGATATGTTTATCAAATGACGGAATAGATTTTATGACTTTTTAAAAAGGCTTGCCGTTCTTAAAAAATTGAGGTTGATTAGAGTTAGGTGCAGAGACCATATTTCGACATAACGTTTTACTATTGGCTAAAATAAGCATATGAAAAAGCTCCACCGAGTTGATAGCTTCACTACCTGTTGATTTTCGTCTTATTTGTTAATTATCTGCTATCGAAAACGATAACAATAATGAATGTTCTTCTCTGCCTTTGTTTCTCTTATATTTCTCGATGTATCATGAAAGTATTGAAGTAATAGATTTTCATGACTTTGTTGCGATATGTTTGACGTTTCTAAGAGGCTAATTACTTTCTTTGTGTAGCACCGATACAATACAAATCAATCACTCTGCTCAAGCTACTGATGTTTCATTGTTTGTTAAATAACACAAATAAGACCAAAACTGAGAACAAGGTCACACTAACTGAAACAGTATTGTGAAGGTTTTCATTGAAAACCGACACGAAATTTCTTACCTAATTGACCTAACTGATGAATCAAGGTAAACGTAGTAATGACCACCCCTATAAGAAGGCATACACGACATAGTTCATTACGAAAGGTAAAACGTTAGTAATTATGAAGCTAGTTTTCAGGCGCCAATTCAGTATTTAAATCTTAGCCAAGAGCTTTTCCGTCACGACCATACAACGAAATTCATCGAACTCTAACTACAGCACACGAAAGGTCCGAAGAAAAATAAATATAATTTTCTCAACACACCTTGATGTGTACGCATCAATAAATTAAACTGTAAATTTGACAAATAATTTTTCGTCGAAATGCACTCGTTTATTCAGTCGATTAATAAGCGAATACATTCACGTTTAAAACGCCCGACAACCATCAATCACAACATCATCTAATCCGTTTAAAATGGGAAAATTTTTACATATGCATTTCAATTATTGCTAATTGACCAATGCTGAAAGAAACTAATTATTTTGTGTTCGTACAAATTTAAACAGTCACCGAAAACACGACAAATGTCTAGTTAATCAGTACCCCGGTTATACAGTGTGTGACGACAGGAGGACAAAAGTGTTTTCATTTTGATATTTTTGTTGTTGTTATTTCGTTTTCGTTTGTTTGAACGCACAGCATTATACACAAAACAATAAAACTACAAAGTAGAGGAGAACAAAAAATTTGTGATGTTGCGTATTAATTATGTATATAATACACCGTGTGCATTATGGGTAGATAGATAGACAGATAGAGTACATATGCGGACAAAACACTGTTGTATATGTCAAATGTAAATGTAGCAAAAATGTGTATTATTACACTCTCCTGTTTTTCCGTGGTGTTATTTTCGAGTTTTCAACCAAACATTACAAATAAATTTGTAACTTATTCTTGGCTGCAGTCAGAAAGAGAGTGAGTGAGTGTTGTCTATCTTATAAAATGTGTTTTATGAGATTCTGTATTTTCGTATATATTCTTATTATTCCTCGGCATTTTAAGAAATCTATATGTGATAATTATACGCACATAAAATAAATTGTTTTTTTTTGTATATAAGTATATATGAAGATGAGGAGTGCTTTCATGGCATATGCGCAACGTATTCTCGTTATATTTTCATTTAAAATCAGAGAAAAGATATTCAAAATCGTATATATATATATATATATGAGTATAGATAGATAGACATATATATTCTTCATCGTTGGGTACATCTCTCAGTACCGTCGTCATACATATGTGTAGCATATTATATATAGAAGGTGTTTAAAAATACATCAGACAAAATGCCATATTACATACTCTATGGTTGGTACAACGAGAGAGGCAGCAGCAGAAAAAAAAAGAATCTTCTTCTTTTTATTCTGTATTTATTTTATAAAAGAAATATTGAATATATTTTGAGAATATCTTTTTATTTTAACATCACATCATCATATTTTCGAGGTTAAAGACATAAAAATTCAAGATTCGCAATTTCATAAAGAGAGTGTTATTTTTATCAAAAAAATAAATATTTCGGAAAAGAATCAATTAAATGTTTTGTATTTGAAACAGAACAAGAAAGAAAAAACTAACGAAACAAAATGGATTTCGAATTGGTATTAGAGTCAGGGTCTATTTTGGGAATTTTGTTTCCTGAAATTAATAAAAATTGTCGAAATTTATAAAAAATTTACCGGAAACTTACCAGAATTTACCGACATTTACCAGACACACTGTGAGATTTACCATAATTTATCAGAATTTATCGAGATTTACCATAATTTACCGAAACTAACCAAAAACTTATCGAGATTTACCATAATTTACCGTAATTTGTCAATAAATTACCGACATTTACCAAAGTTTACCGAAAAGTTTTTCTGTACATTTCAGCGGTTTTTCGGTAAATTTCGACCATTTTCAGTAACAGTACATAAAATTCCAAATAATAGGCCCTGATCAGAATCATTTCAAGATTTTAACATGTCGAATCAAATTGTTTTTAGCATTTTTTTGTTTAGCCAAACTACAGCGCAATTACAATCGGAAAACATAACTTACGAAGCTTGAAAATCATCTGGAAATGTTAAAAAAAATCATTATTCCAGCTACAATAAAATCACGTTGTAAACAAGTTTCTTCTACATTTAATAATCTCAGAATTCATAAGGCAAAATAAAACTTAGAGAATTTTTAAAAATTCTATCAGTCCTTCCAAGGGATACTCTTAGGTATTAGTAGTGTACATTCAAATGAAAATAGAGAAAAGTATGAGATCAGAAAGAGATATTAGTACAGACGACATCACTTGCTGTGGTCTGCAAAATTATTGTAGTTCATAGCGAAAGAAATTGGCTAATGAAGGTACTCCTTCCCCTCATACTTGTAATTTTATCCTAAAAATCTGCTGATTCCACCAGTGATTCCACATTGCAATATTTCTAAATTTTGGAAAATTTCGTGGTAAGCATGACAGCTACACAACGTTTTTCTTGTAAACAACATTTAAGAACATGAAAAGGCAATTGGTACGAAAGGTACTGATTTACACTTCCGAGAAGCTATTATATGTAATACGGATATTTTCCTTCATATGCTGGACCACATTCTAATTATATGAACGTTAATAAGGGTTTACGTTTCAACTTTATTACCCAAATTGGTCATAATTTGACGATTTCTTTACGCTCGGTGAATAATTGTCGAATTTCAAAATCAACAGAAACTACTAAAAGTCAAGAGCAGTTAATGGTTTGTAAGACTCATAGAGACGATGAGGAAAGACAGTTCAAAAATGCTGAACTGCTTTCCTAAAATATTATGAAAAAAATTTCTCGTTGCACTTGTTATCTCAGACAAAACATTTTTTATTACCATTTGTTCCAACAATACATACTCTAGTACCGATACTATCCGCATCCCATACCATTGTAGAACTAATCATCTATGAAATATTAACTAGAAGAAAAAACCCTCCACAAACAGAAAACAATCACAGCATTTACCAACACGCGAAAAAGACATGTGAATCATTGAAGTGTTTGAAGTATTTATTATGAGCATCCATTCAACGGATGAAGATGAAATTTCAAGGGTTGGTACATCACACAATAATGGCATGTGACAACATGTTAGTAGTATACTGTCACAGTCTTTCACGATTAAATTAACCGAAAAGTTGATCCGATATACATTCTTTCATTAATGGCATGAACATGAAGTTGATTGTAAAATTGAACGAGCATAGTATCGTTGATGTGTATGATTATAAATAATGGCGACCTTGGAGTGTTTTCTTTCCGCTCAATGATTTGGTAATTTTGTGCATTACACCAATGCAGAAAGAACAAAATGTGAAGCTTTTTGTTGGACTTTCGAAGATAATAAATGGCACTAAAGTGTCAAGCGATGACCGGATTGTTGTACTGGCTATGATATTGTCCTCAAAGCAGATCTTTCGTTCGAAAAACTCAGTCAGTTACGCGTACCAGCGTTTCTGATTACATAATTCGCAGTTGTCTAAATTTGTTAATTTGCAACTGAGATTCGATGAAATGGGAACCGTTTTGCGTATCATCATTACGTACATTTGCTACATCACACTTACTTGACAATACATTATCACATTCACTTCACAGGGTTTATGTCATCGGTTAACCAATCCATGAGAAAGAATTGGTTTACAAGTTGATAGATGTCATCAAAACTGATTGTCATTCAAATGGCGTCGTCCGTATTTAAAAATTTAAGGAAACAAGTGGAAGACCTAAAGTAGCAAAAAGCATGTTCAAAACAAATGAAGTAAAAGATTCCTGAAATCAATCTAAGAAGAAAATCTTCGATCAAATGAAGTAATAGATCAGATAGTAAAACTGCTAATATGCTTGCCGTCTGTGACAGGTTAAGAAAGTTTTCCATCCGAATTCTAATGAGTTCGAACATTTTGAAGCAGGTGGTCTACAACAACAAAAGGAACTCAGTCCGCGAATCAAATCCAAGCTGGAACAGTTCAATTTTGAGTTTTTGGAAGGCCACAGGGTTCGTTGCCGTATCTGTTTGGAGGAAAGAGCCTACCACTCAAAAAGAGTAAAGGAACACACCTGTAAAATGTAATTTGATAAACCGGCCGGATCCACTGATAATTGAATTGAATAAAGCAATTGAAACTCGTCACCTGTTTGGGTTTATTTACGCGAAACCAGAAATGCCATTGATCGGATAGACCACGGATACATTTTTCCAACGAACAAAATCGCGCAGCTAGTGAATTCAGTGATTCGGTACATTTTCCCTACAGCAATGTGCAATGGTGGTTCGAACCACCAAGACCAAGACAAAGCCAAGATGACTGTTCCACGTATGCAAAAAGACTTACGCTCATCTGATACTTGAACTCGTCTCCGGCTGGAGCTGGAAATTTGGCATGCGTTCCGCTTCGTTGTATTGTCCAACCAGCGCTTGTTCGCTATGAACAAACTCTAGTGTCAGACGTGAGAACAGTGGACAATTTTTGTGGGGCGACTAAAGTGTTGGCCTAAGCCGGTCTAAAGACGCTCGGCTGGTACTTAATAATTGTCTTATACATTTTAGGGAAAAGGCCATGACCTCAATAACCCTTAGTGTCGACTCACAAACAGACTTCTGTTACTTCATTTGCTCAGTGTATGATGCGTCATTGTTTGACAAAATACAAAGTTCTAAACGGCTTAGTAAGTAAAATCTTTTACTTCATTTGTTGTATCAAGACAAACTTCATTCGGTACCGCTGGCCTTTATTTATTTTTGTCATTGCGGTCGGTCTGCTCTGTAAGGTTAAGATCAACTCAAAGTCTAACTAAATATAACGACGACATTTGTAAAGTGTTTTCATTAACCGATGAATGGGAAAATAGAATTATTGAGCCGATACTCCCCAAATAATACAATACTGAACAAACAATTGCTAACTTTAGAACAAAGG
The DNA here is from genome assembly GCF_014529535.1 of Bradysia coprophila. Lineage (NCBI taxonomy): Eukaryota > Metazoa > Arthropoda > Insecta > Diptera > Sciaridae > Bradysia > Bradysia coprophila. The sequence continues at coordinate 714,933 of NW_023503584.1, forward strand.
ACTCACTAATTCACACGAAGCTTTTGCAGTTACAGCCACTTTATATACAAAGTTACCGAGTTCAACATTTAAATCCATAAATACATACCGTACACAAATCCCACCCTGCATATATATATGTATCCAGAAACCCATCACCTACTACTGCTACCACTCTCTCTTTGCATTATATATATGTTATGCAAACAATGTGACAGAGAATGAAATCAATAAAATATAAAATTTATATTTTATGATGATGAAACTGGGAGAGCTTTTAATGTGTAATGTCAATTGTTTTGTTGGTTTAAACTTTAACACCATATTGTATTCGAATAAATATTAAATGTAGGCACCACACATATATCTGTATAATAATAAAACATTGAGTATGGAGAGTATGCTGAGTGCGCTATAGATTCGACGAGTTTAATTAATTGAAGGCAATGTATAATATATTGGTGAATGTGTGTTATATTGTATTGTGCTACAATGGCATCGTGTTTATTTAGGTGTTTATATCGTATAAACTCCCTCACCCATTCTCTCTCACTGTGTGTACCTGCTTTGGTAAATTGCACGTATTCTGTGGATGTGTACACATACAAATATATATATCGAGATCTGTAATCGGTTTTCGCTATCTACTTACGATACAAATCATAAATGCATTGCATAAAGTAGATTTTATGTGGCCCATTATACGGTTTAAAACAATACACCGAGTGGTGTCAGAGCGAATTGTTATAATGCAGATGGCAAAATGTTCAACAGCAAAGGAAAAAAAAACCAACAACAGCGACATCCACTCGACATATTAATGTGTCACTGGGAATCGGGATGATTAGCAAATTAAACGAGTGCTTAAAAATGAAAAAAAAAAAAAATGTCATGCGCTTAATTAGGTGTATTAATTTCATATAATATTGTGTAAACGTTGTGTGTGTCGTGTAACAATTAGGCGCAGTTTAGCACTCAACGACATAATTGCGTATGAAATATGGAAAAGCTTACATGCAAATTGAATTAAAATTCAGATCTAATTTTGGTTGGTTTTGTCAATGTTTTTTCCCGCCACATCAACAATGTACTTAAGTCAAACGGTATTGAAAAGTCCACAGCTCAATTTCGTAGCCCTAATAGAATTACAACGTTGATTGAAACCGAACGGCAATATTGTCTAACTTCAGTCGTACAACATGCATTATATCCCTTTTTCAACAATATAGATACGCATATTACATACAATGCATCATATCTCATACCGTACATTTAACCATTGTATAACTATATGTAAACTGTTACCACTCTCCATGGCATTACAAACGTATATATATGTATCGAATGCAACATATCCATATAGCAACTCCGCTTCGACAACATTAGCATCAACAGCAAAACATTAGCAATATTGCACATGGGTAACTGCATTCTAGTATTTAAAGCAATCAATACATTTACCATATTATAGCCGTTTTATCTATGAATATTACTCCGTTTATAGATTTTGTGTATGGTATAAATATGGGTAGGATGGCAAATTTCATATATATCCATCAGAAAGGGACAGAGACGAAATTATTTCAGCAATTGTCTGTAGCATCAGATTAATCTATATGTACTCGATGGTTATGGATATGGATGAATGATATGTATGCACAATATATACACACACCGAGTATTGTGTGTATAATAACAGGCATTTAAAAATGAAATTTACATATTTCAGCATTTATGTGCGGATGGTTTCGGTTGTGTTATGTACTTAAGCAGATACGCGTTTACCACATCGCAATATGTTGATGGGAGAGTGATGTGTGTATAGATGTTTATGGTATACACATTATTGATAAAATGAGTGGTGGATTCGGATGTACATATAATATACCGATGAAGCAATACATAGATTGGTTCTTAAGACGTTAGTCAATATCATAAGGCTCCCCCTTATCGGTTGACTGCAGAATATTATGTTTTTTGAGATTGTGGAACTCTCGCTATAGGAAGACAGTGTGTTATGGAATTCGATGGGAAGAACTTCGGGTTGTTTCTGAAAATACATCCTCATTTCAGCGGCAGGGGAAGTTATCAGTTTGATACATTTTCGATATATTTTTTCGATAGATTTTGAAGAGATGTGCACTGGCTGGTGCTAACAGAAATGTGTGTTAATTGTGACGTCATTTTGAGCCGCCGACCATTGAAATGGTTATTTTCTGAGATGAGAAAATAGGTAACTCCAGCAAGAGCAAAAGTTTGCTGCCAGAGCGAAGCGAGGTCCGCAATTCGCTCGAGTTGCAATTTCCTACTTTCCCCGAGGTAAACACATAGTTGTTCATCCTTGCGTGGCGTGAATAATCGTTTGTATCCACGAAACAAGCACATCAATTGGTTTCATCATTTTCAAAACCAAAACATAGTGACAGTTGCAAAGAGAAAAAAAACTCTTGTTCACCCCATGGAAGAAACAAGAGGTGAGAAAATAAAACTTTTCTCGCCTGAACTGTCATCGGAGAGAACGTCAACAAAACGCCATCTTTTCACCTCATTTAAGTGGAGAAAATAAGGTTGAAAATTGCTAAATTTGGAAAAACTTGACCGGCACACATCTCTACCCATTAGGGATGGTTCGATGAAATTTTTCATTTTTCGCGTGCGTCATTTATGAATGCCCCCTACGTTTTGATTTTCTCTGTCGGCTCACCTATGCTACCATTCTTGTTAATTAAACGGTAAATCATTATAATGGAACCTTAAAAGTAGCAATTACATTCGATGAGTAACAGTAAATTGTGTCGCATTTTAACGACATAACAATTTCTGTTATTAAATCTCTCTCTCGACTCCCTATTCATCGCGCAAATATATCAAATACGGTCCCGTAATTTGGTATAAAATACAAATTTTAAACAACATCATTTGTCATTCCAATTTATTTAACTAACGCATTATAATGTGGCAAAATTCCAACAATTACACCGCATACACATCTGTATTTGACTTTAAAGTTCATTCATACAGCAAATTAAATCATAAAGAAAAAAAAATTATCCGAGTTCTTTAACTTCTGTAATCTACAAATCTAACAAAAGACTCATCAACTTAATACTTTGGCTAATGCAAAGTCGAACGAAAATAAAAAAAAATTAGTTACGAGAGTGAGAGAAGAATCTCAAACCATCCATATACAATGACCGGTGTACCGTGTGTATAACACACAAATTCCTACTCATTCATTAACCCAAAACACAATCAAAAATTATTAAATTTATAAAATGTTGTCAAGAATGAAAAAAAAAATCTAAAAAAAAAATTCTCGAAAAAAAACGAGTTCTCAGTTATAATAATTGTATTCTATCATCCACAAAAAATTCTGTTATTCACATCGTTGTTGTATATTCTAATACACAAAATTAGTACATTTTTTCTGATTTTAAGTGTTCTCTATACAGTAGATATATTCATACGCACTGGGTACAGCATATCGAAAAACTATCCACGGCTGTGTGCGCCGTTTATTTTAATCGACAAAATAAACAAACCACACATAGATTTCTTAATAAAACGTAAAGCTACACATTACTGACGATGTCCGCCACACTGTACCATCGATATCAATATACTTAGCACAAACAGAACAACAAAAATTATAAAAAAAAAGGAAAAAGAAGATGAATATACGAAGACGAGAAAACAACAACACCAAGAATTATAATTTCATGATATATCAGTTTAAAACTGAACAATTTTATACTCTCTTGACTTTGTGTAAACCATAATACCTCACCGATCACCGATCCACAGTGCTTTCGATGGAGATATGTATAATATAAAAACGTGCGGTTATATTTTGTGCTTTATACGAAAATGTTATGCCGTATGTATTGTATATGATAACTACTCTGCACGGTATCCACAACTTAAGTATAAATATTATTTTTCATTGAGAAAACAACATACCTTAGTGTATATATATCACATGAACCACAGTCTCATATATGTGTACATAAATAGTGTAACATATTTTCTCTCATCATCATCGCATTTTATACTTGTATAGTGAATTTCCAAACAGTGAGTATCATCTCGCCCCGCTAAACAACAACAGCGCTATTTATCATCAACAACAAAACACCATCATCACGCAGTGGATATAACCCATCATCGTGGTTGTCGTCGTCGTCGTCGTCTTCGTCGGATAATATTTTTATGAATGTTTTCTTTTTTGTTTAAAACAGATTTTCGGTGTTACACACCGTATTATATGCAACTCGTATCAGAGAAATGGGATGATGCGCATAGATTACGTGTGTAGAGAGTATTTTTAGTATATTTTATCGACCGACCGATTGATTAAACAAAAAAAAAAAATAATTGCAGAATAATGGCTACATTGAGGGGTACTTGAAAATGTAATGATATCGACAATCATTGTTTTTCTGAAACACTTCACGCTTTTGCTAATTATATATGGCGTTCAGATTAAAATTTTGGTTTGCTAAAATATATGGGTCATACGGTAGATAAAAGCTTGGCGAAGCTTAAAGGTTTATTGATCTCTTACCTTACTTCGCGTTAGTATTTGTGAAAAGGAACACCGCAGATCCCATTTACAATTTAAGAATGATCCTTCCACGGTGGATCGTCAGTTCATCCACTGTGGAAGGATCTTAAGTTAAGGTTCAAGTAAAGAATCATCAAAAAGTGGCAAACTGTCGTCGAATCGGGACAATGCGACTTGGTATAATCATGCTTGATTAAGGTTATTCTAAAGAATATTCAGTGCACCTGGAACCTAGTGTCAACCTCAAGTTGAAAGTTAATGTTTGAAGTATTAGATTCTTTTTAGCGAAATCAGATTTTCTACACCGAGCTAGCTGTTTAAAGTTTTCAAAATTTTATAACACAAGACATCAGCTGAGCTGGGAAGAGCTGCCAATCAAAATTTTATCAATTAAAAAAAAGATTTCTTTGACCTTTCACCCATTATACCCCTAGTTCCGACTTTATTTCCTTTTTTCTTTCTGGTTATGAAGTGTACGGACATATACCAGTAGTCGGACACCTATTGTTCTTTCATTGATAAACATTTTTATGAATGAAAGAACAATAGGTGTCCGACTACTGGTACACTACTGAGACTGGTGACGCCACATGATTCTTTACGTTTTCAAATTAGAGTTCTCAGAAAGCGTTTTTGTTGATCATTTTATGCAAAACGAAGAGGTTGAAAGCTTCATGAGCTTTTAACAATGTAGCAACAGTCAAATTGGCCGACCTTCTATAACTGTGACTGCAACAATTCGACAATGACAATTCTATACCACAAACAAAACATTTCTAAACGAAACTTTTAAAGTCGTTAATTGTTTCCCATAAAAAGCGTAATTAACTGTTAAATAAGGAACACGCAGTTTTAGCACATTTTCAACACAAAATAAAACTTAAAGAAAATCTGCAATAAATTTTATGTTTATTGTGTTTTATGTTTTATTTATTAATTTTATTAAGTTGATTTTCCTTTTGTTCGGGTTTCATTTGAGGTGTGGAATTTTTTTTTATAATTTTATACTCGTGCGACACGCGCCGGAACTTGTTGATTTTTGTTTCTGTTTCTGTGTTATTCGTTTCGTCGTTTTTTTTCGGTGCTTTAAGCGATACTATCATTTGTGCTTAATGAAACGAAGCGTTCTAATAACTGATTTATCCTCTGTGCAAATTATTTTATTTTCCTATAATTTGCTGCTAAATGAAAGTGTACATTCCGTGTGCGGATTTTTTTTCTCTCGATTCTTTGTTGTTGTTTGTAAAATAAATGAGTAAAGAGCTAAAGGTGTTAAGCCTGTTATACGGAACAAATGGGATTTATTAAAAGGGATCGAGGCGATTAATTGCGGGTTAAGTAATAACAGAATGTGTAATTTACTGATGCTACAAGAAATTGTTTACAAATTATAGATTCATATGAAGAAATTAACGTTTTTTTTTTCTAGTTCGAATTGTTTGCGTTTTGCTACAACTACCATTTTGTGGATGGTATGCACCAACACACATTGAAATGATAAATTATTTATTAGCCAGCGACTTTGATGTCTCTTGTTCATAATATTCCATTCCGAACATAATTTTTTTCCATTTTATTTTGTGTAATATTACAAAAGAAGACGAAGAATTAAATTGGAATAGCGCTTAAGAAATGAAGACAACCTCAGTAACGGTAATGTTAACATTGAATATTATAATATGACGATCGTTGATGGTTTTGTAGCATAAATACCGTAATGTATCGCTTTTAGCCTGATTAAAGTCGTCATAAGTTTCGTAATTTATTAAATGAATTTTACGTTCAGCAATTGTTTTTAGAAAAATTCATAATTATCGAAAGGTAAAACGCTACATTTTATGTCGGACAAGACAAAAAAAAATTATTATCGAATGCCATCAATTTCAACGAACATGTATGCCAACGTGTACAGGAATCGATTAATGATTCTCTCAAAGCAGCACAGATAGTGCTAATAAACAATGTCAATTAAGATTAGAAATGTCACTTAGTACTGGCGAAGTTTTTGTAAAGGACAGAGCGCCGCCTAGTGCTGCTCACCCGAAAATAAAAGACAATTGTGGCTATATATGATGTCTTAACGGATACATCATCTGTTATCGACAGCATTGCCAAAAATAAACCGTGTGCTCTGTCTAATGTTACCTTTTATAACAACCAAGTATGTTAAAACAAATGAAGTAAAAGATTTTTCGGAAATACTTTGATCATAAGAAGTAATAGATTTGATAACAATGCTGCGATAATATGCTTGTTATTCGTGAAATAACACTCCCATTTAAAGCTCAATTCAGATTAGAACTAACCTTATGCACACAATGATCCTGGTCAATGTATTCAATGTAAATTAATGACACAAACAATTGAAAATACTTAGCAACTGCATTTGAATGCACAGCTGGGGTCGTTGTGCACTGTGTGAATGTCTTGTATGCACAACATACATACATTTCACAGGGTAATTGTCGTCTGGGATACATGTTCAAACAGTTTAATTTCGACAATTTCAAGACGGCATGCTCAATTTAAAACTTCCCAGTATCCATAAATTCGCATCGGGCCATGGAATAGGAACGGAAACACAACCTCATAATGGATGAAGGGCATTAATGAAATGCCAATGTGAACACTGTTTGCTATAAATTTGATTAGCAATGATGCGTTCATTGGTTTATAATAGCTTGAAGTTACTCTATTAAATGACTCAAAAGACAATTATTTTGCAGATATTCGAACAGATATAGATTCAATTGTTACAGTGCATTGGCTTTTGCAGGAGTTGGGTTTGATAAATGGGAATATTTTGTTTGAGGTGCAACATGCAAGTAACATGTACATGTACAGTTTGCACTGAGGTTTAGACGGAGTGAAGAGTGTAGTAAGTGTTTGACCCAAGTGTGATATATGCACTACAGTTATTTGGTTGAAAGATACCTTAATACATCTCTCTACGTTTCTCGACTGTTGTATTCAAGCATTGGTAGTCTGAAGTAGCCATTTTTCTCTTTAATAGCGATCAATTGAAACAGTAGCACAATCTAAGATCTTCAGTGTCACACAGAGAGACAAATTGCGTAAGTCTTGATTCGGCAACAGCAAATAACATTTTCACAACTGAAGAAACAACTAGTAACGACAAGGGTTTGAGGATTTGGAATATTCCACTTGACTTCAAAAGAAGTCTAAAACTTTCGAAAAACTCTGCAACGCGACTACAAATTGACCTACATTGTTTTGTCTGAACAGAGCACTATATCTAAGGTAAGGTATTATCAGTGTTGCAACGAAACTACACAAGACGTAACGACCTGTGTACATACAAAATCCAAAGTCATTTTGGGTTCATGATATTGTAGGTTGTCTGGAACAAGGAAAAACATTTTCAAGAGTACACGAAAGTATTTCAATATGTTTTAATGATGGATGTAAATTATGCAGTACAAGGTTCGACCGTTTAGTATCAGTGCGAAAAATGACGACGACTACTACGGGTCTGTACAAGATTATCATATAAATCATGATGTACAAGCAAAAATTAAATTACAAATAAAATAATTTAAATGCGCACATTGTGCTCGGTGCGCTTTTTGCAAATTTATATAGTCACAGTTTAAAGGTAGAAGTATATTATATGCGAATTGTAAGTGCTATAAACAATAAAATTGTAGGAAAAAATAATAATTTTTTTTTCATTGTTGAGTTCTACAACTTGTAACCTTAACAAAAAAAAAAATATTAACTTTTCAATAACGAACGAACAACAACTAAAAATATGAGCGCGAATACAAAAACTGAAAAGCGATCGTTAATTTGCATTCAGCTGAATACAAAATTAAATCTAATTAAATACCGTTGAAATTATAGGTATAGTTCAAAAATGCAATTACTTATGCTTCTGATATTATTTTCTGAACATAAACAGTCAGTAAATTGTTTGTGCACTCTCTCTCCAATGTAACATAAAATGCGATTGGAAAATGTACACAGCACAAATTTTGTGATGTGGATTATTATTGTAAGTATTGTATGTATTGTGTAACATTAACCTATTTTAAATAAACCATTTCGATATTCATATTTGGTGAATATGTGGAAATATTATTTGCTTTTTTTTTACGCTTGATTATTGGCAAAAACTATATACAAAGTGTAATGCTGTAGGGAATTATGTTCGTCGAAGTTTATAGAACCATCTCAATCTCTTCGGTTCAAATCCATGGTTTAAGGCGCATATTATTTCGTGGCATGTCTATAACATATTATAGACGAAATTTTCAGAAAACAAAGCCGAAGAGTATATTCCCGACTGCGGGTGTCAATTCCAATTTTTTTTTAGAATAAAGCAGTGAAAACATGTCGACTATTGAGCCAGACAATTTTTAGTATGAACTTGGCTTGATAAAAAAAACTGTGTCATGAATAGGAGTAGATCATGAGTCCATAAACAGAAGGGGTTTAAAGTCGAAGCATTATAATTTGATCGATTCTATTCATTTTTAAATAATTGTAGTTTTTCAAGAAATCATTTCGAAAACATTACAGTATAAAGGCTTACACATGCGCATTAGAGCTGTTTACTCGCGGGTAATCCGTTCAAATGCACGTGTCTAAGCTTTTATACTGTATTTTTTTCGAAACGATTTCTTCGAAAACTACAATTATTTAAAAATGAATTAAATGAGTAGAATCGATCAAATTATAATGCTCCGACTTTAGCTTAAATCCACAAGTCGGAAAAGATCAATTTCTGTGTTTTTTTTTATTTGTTTAAATAGAACAAATACAATCTAAAACATATCATTGTGGGCAAAGGAAACCCTTCTACTTTACGTTGAACTTGACTCATTTTAAAGTATCGCACATGAAAATTAAATAGGAAAAATTAAAGAGCAGAAATCTTCTTAATACTAAAGGAAAGCAAAAATGTAAGGAAACTCAGAAGGAGAAAACTGTCACACTCAAGTAAGAAAAACTCTTCTTTTCACAACTGCTCATACAAGCAATGTTCGGGAGACACTGAATCCGAAACTTGCATAGGCCAAACGATTTCCGTTTTTTACGATTTTTACGATTATTGGTTCGTGTTGTACAGTTGACGGGCCACTCCACGTTGACTCTTGTTGAATACAAGAAAGCTATCGTTGTCAGATAGTGTACCATTTGAACGCCATTTCGACCAGAAGGATGTTGGTAAATATTTGGGATCGTTGCCATGGCGAAAAGTGCTAATGTTGCTGATGCTTGGTTCCGTACTCTCAGTGCAGCGGTCCATAAAATTCAACGCTTGATTCGCTATGTGTCGATCCACTCGTACTGTCTTTGCTTTTCTATATAGCGTCGAGTTGTTAGCGTACATGAAGCTGCCTCGTTCGCGTTTAGTGTTAGTGGTAGACCGTAGTATTTTCCTTTCGGCTAACCGGATGCGTTCCATTTGTGATGACGAAGTAGTCGATGGGTTCTGTGTCTGTAGATGGTTATGCTTTTGATCGAGAGGTAACGAGAAATGGAAAATTACCACAGTCAGTCCTGAGATGATGGCTGAGAATCCGGCAATGATTGGTGCAAAATCAATGGTTATATTTAGGAAGTAATTTTCCGAAGATTTCCAATTCTTCCTAATTTTTCTTAAATTCTTTTTTTCCTAAATTTTTCGAATTTTTCCTAAATTTTCCAGAATTTTCCAACTTTTTCTAAATTTTCCGATTTTTCATAAAATTTACAATTTTTTTCCAATAAATTTTCATTTCTTTTTTCTGAATTCATATTTTCTGAAATTTTCCCGAAAATACTAGTTGGAAAATTAGGAAAAACTTATGAAAAATTGGAAAATTTAGGAAAAGTTAGAAAATTTAAATCGAAGCGCTTCGATATTCGACCAATCTATCGACGCAAAGTTCAATTTAAAACAAAAGATTCTCATCGGCGGCTTGGGCGGCGGCTTTCACGTCTAATATATTTAATATCATTGAGTAAATAACTACAAATTCAAAACCGACACAGTATAAAATTTGCACGATATGTCTAGGCGTTATAGACTTCACGTTTTGTTTTTAATTCTTTTTTTTTTTAATTTCGTATTTGAAAAAAGAAACTACACACAACGTACGTTAAATGCAAAAGATTTCTTATCAATCTATTGTATTTATGGAATTTTGATAACAAACCACATAGTGAAGTAAGTGTGTGGAAAGAAATAAAATCCATACAGCACACACATAACCGTACACAAATGTTTTAAGAATATATTACACTTATTCAATGCTATTCAATTATTTGTTCTACCCAACCGAACGGTGCGGCGGCGGCGGTTGTAATAATTAATCTTTTAATATAGTTCATGGATGATTCTGGTTGTTTTGACATAGATTTTATGATTACTACACATACACCATTCGTATTAGTTTCGCTTAGTTTCGATATGATTATGGATTGGGTTGATATATAGTTTTTGTGTGATTTTGTGTTCGATATATATTTTACGGTAAGAGAACAGGCTGCTGGTTGATATATCTATTCGAATTGGTAGATTTGTTGAATCGTTACAACTGCTCGAAAATATCACGTGAAGTGGTCATAAAATTATAGGTTGTATAAACGCGGCTACCTGGTGATTGTTATATCGAAATTCCGATGATATATACTGATCGCTAATCGAGGTGAATTACCGATTACAGTTTGCTACAATGTTTTTAATCTGATCGGCGATGAATGAATCGTTTGATAATTTTACTTAAGTTACGACAACGCACACCTTTCATAAAAAATAATTTGTAATGGAGCAACGAAATTTCTAGTAATCGGAGTTAAAGAAGCCTTTTCTCAGAGTATCATAATAGCGAGTTTTCGGCACTAGTGCGATAATGAATATTTAAAGCTGATAAATGAAAATATCTTTCTCTCATAAATACATGGGGTTTCGAGCTATTCGCACACAATGTGTCACCGAAATCAGCTCTGTTAACATAGCTATAAACATTATCGAGCATTTATAAGACAGTCACAATAGAAAATTTTGTAGTTAGACAGTTCTAGCGTCGATATGTCCCCCGACAAAGAAAATGTCAGCAAAGCCTTTCAGTCTCGTTCTACGAAAACCACAATAAAATCCTAAATGAAATTAGAAACTTTAAAATTTCATAAAGAATTTATTGTCGTTGTGGAAAATCGTTCGATTCAAGACACAATCAATAATTCAAATTATTTCAATTCCATATTATTCTTGCGATGAAAATAATTTTGTGACGACGCAAGAAATTCTGAAATAGAATATCTACCTCAACTCTGCTCTTTAATAAATTTATTTATTTTTCCTTCAGATTGTGTTATATGGCGTAGTAGAACAGCGACATGACATATAGATTTTCTCGGAAAGTCAACCACCTCTATTAAGGTTCTTTTTGTCGTTGTTAAGGGTAATATTGAAGATTTCACTACATGATGAAGTGAAATTATGGAGAAGAAAAAACGGTGCTGTTGCATTATATTGAATTTCGTGGGTTCCGGTTTCATTTCTGTCAACTTAAGTTCTTGAATGATCATTTAGAATAATGGTATAATCGAACAGGAAGAGAATATTGTTTTCTGAAATGTATTTAACCGACCTAAAGAGATCGATGAAAGGAAGAGAAAATGATTTTTCGACCCAGTCTTGGCTCTATACCGACTGCAACACGTTTCTGTTTATTTATTCACCGAATTCGGTTTCCGCCTCATGACATTTGAACCCATATCTCGTATTATCGAGAAACTCCAACCAATCTTCGTAAACAAACCCAATGTAACTCATTCACTTCCACTAATTAGGATATGGTTACAAAAGATACATTGGATCACGAAAAGTCGAGTGGAAAGTGCTTTAAATTCGTTAATCAATTTAAATTAAATAATTTACTAATTCGATGAATCAGCTCTCAGAGCCTACCCACACCATGATTTGAATTATGAAGAAGTGGTGTACCCAAAAATTTACTCTTTTTACTTGTTCCATCACACATCTTGCAACGGATTTTTTTTTCATTTCAAACTGAAATCCAGAGAACGAATTTTTGTGTCGAAACAAATTTGTGTTTATATGAATTTCTTAATCATGTAACATTAACGTTTTCGTATGAGTGACGATGTACAATAATTTTTCGTTTTCTGAATACTTGTAACGTACAATATTTTGTACATATGAACTTGGGTAATTGATGTTTTTGTTTTGTCATTTTATTTTGGAAAATAATATAAATTCGGTCGTTAACAACGCACCAGTGTCTACTGTATTTTAACCAGTATGACGAAAAATTCGTTAACCAGGTCAAAAAGTGTTAAATAAAGAAACCAAAAAAATAAAATATTTTTTTTAAAAAAAGTGAAATTTGTGTTGTGTTGCATAAATTGGAATGAGGAATATTTCTTTAAAGTTAAATAATTTCAATTAAACGTCATTGCGCGCGGACTCCATAATTGTTTTAAATATTCAATAAGCTTAGTGAAAAGACAGACGAAATTACCGAGCAAAAAAAAAGAAAAAAAGAAACGTTTTCTCGCATATTGCTGAAGTGGTTCGATAATGAACTCTTACTCCGTTATTTATTCACACAACATATCGTAAAACGTTTCTGGTAGGGAGACATCCATAAATCTCGTTGGCATTCCATGGAGGAGGAAGTCTGACAAAAATGGTAACGTGTGTCAAACGAAGATATGAGTGGTCGTACTTCAATGTCACCACAATGTTGGCAACCAAGTGGTGGCAACAGTCACTGGATATGTACCACAATAGTCAGATAAAAAAGTTTATCGATGAAAGAACAATAGGTGTCCGACTAGCAGTACACGTTTGGAGACTGATGTGCCCACCCTAGTTGACGATACAGACTTTAAGAATATTTTCCGGAACAAAACAGTCTTAGCTCAGACTATATTCGGGATTTTTCACATATTTTTTTGAAATTTCCCTAATTTTCCTTGATTTTCCAAAAAAAAACGAAGAAAAAATCGGAAAATTGTAGGAAAATTTGAGAAAATTTGGAAAAATTTATGGAAAAGCTGGAAAACTTTTTCTCAAAAATACTCACTGAGTTTTAGTAAGAAAATAGTGAACAATTCGATCGGTCGTAGATTAGTAAAGTCTTAATATGGAGGCTTGTACCTCATTACCTTCCAATTTTCTTCAAAAATCACGGTTACCCTCATTCAATATGAAAGATAATTAACTTCAGTAAATCGGAAGAAGACATAGCTTATGAGGCACACTGAGAGGTTTTCGGCGGCTGTATAATCTGTTGACAATAACGACGACAGAAATTTACGATGAGCACTGACTAACATTGTCAAATACAAATAAAGTGAATGTTAAAACAAATGAAGTAAAAGATTTTGCATCAATCAGTGGGTCATAATTAGAACAAATGAAGTAATAGATTCGCTTGCCATTCTAATTATATTACTATGACTGATTAGAAATTATCATATGCACTGAGGGTACAACATTAAACATATTGATTTAAGGAAATTGAAAACGCTCAGAAGGAAAAAATGGACAATAAAAATTGTGGTTTCCCACAATTTTCGTTGAGTTTCAGCTAAAAGATTTAATTTGTTATCAAAAAAAAATGTTCTGAGTTTTACCAATTATGGTTGTCAATGTTAAATCATTTGTTTTTTATCTTTCGTTTTTTTTAGTGAACCAAAATCGTATGGTTACATTTACAATTTTTGATGAAATAACATTGTGGTATTTTCATTATTATTATTTTGGTTAAACGAAATATAGAGAGATAACAAATAAACGCCATAAACGATTATGTGTAGAAAATATATGTGTTGTGTATACACTATGCATACAGCAAACGCCATATAGAAAACCTCATGTTAGATAATGTTGTTATCTTTCCACCGTATAATTACGATTGCACACAATAATGAGCTTGAACACAAAATATTTATTGCCTATTTTTAGATTTCAACAGTAATTTGTATTAAATTGGTAATTTGTCAAAATAAAAATTTCTTCTTTTTGAGGTTTGAGTGTGATTTCAGTTTTGTTTTTTTCTCCCTACATTTCACAATCGTTTAACCGAAGAGAAGCATTGATTTTGATAAGAACATTGTTCAGAATCTTATCAACATTATAAATACGCATGGTTATATTTATGTACAGTACAGTATCATTGTATACAATAAAGCAGTCATGTTTATCAATAATAGATTTTGTGTGTGGTTTGTAAGAAAATTGGTAAATAATGAGAGTAACAAAACGGATAGTAAGCGTATCAATGTTTGCATTGGTAAAGTGGAAACGGGGTATTTCATAGATGATTTGATTATTTTAGTTTGATTATTTATGAACTTTGAGCGAGCAACCAATGTTCGATAACAGAGTGTCTCCATCTCATCAACTATTTCTCTAAAGTACGACGGAGTGCAAGCTTAATAATCTCTGGAATTTTAGCAATTACAGTGGACGTCACTGAAATTTTAACAATGAATTTCCTACAGCTGTTTTTCAGCTGGTCCACATATAAAAACAAAACTGCTTACATGGTTTTAACAGTACTCGAGCATAATGAAGAACTTATATACTAAGCCCTCTTGTTTGTCCAGTAGCTTGGAGATTGGTGGATTGGTGGATGCAGACTAAAAAGGTCGAGAACAACTTTTAGCTGAACGTCTCCTGAGGTGAGCCTATCGAAAAACATTCAAGCGACGAGCGCAAAGCCCTAGAGATACCCATTTCAGATTCACTAGCAATTAATTTCACCACTTTCACAAAGAAGAAGTCGATCAAGTGAACTGTCAATCAAGTATTCCTGCAACTAGAATACGTTTATAAAGGTAAATCTATGTTTAAACAATTGAAGTAAAAGATTTTGTATCATCACTCTACAGATGAAGTAACAGATTCAATTTTGTTACACCACAAAACGTTTACCCGTTTATAAAGATTAAAGTTAAGATCGTACAGGGAGAAAAAGGAGAAATTCGAAATGTTTTCTACAGTTTGTTCATTTCATTTTTACACAGTTTCTAAAGATTTTCGATATGTCAGAGTTTTTAATGAAGAACTTAATTGACTGGGTACATTTAAAACTCTGACATATCTAAAACTGTGTAAAAATGAAATGAACAAACTGTAATTCGGGAGTTGTTGTGGTTTGTAATTATGATTCCACAAGAATTTCGTTGAACAATTGAAAATCTGGATTTTATTTTTTTGAATTTTGATTAGGCACGTGCTCGCAACAAGAATGAAATACTAAAATAACAAATCTAGATTTTCATTTGTTCAACGAAATTCTTGTGGAATCAATTACAAACTACACCAACTACCAAAACAGAAAACATTTCGAATTACTGATAGACTGACAATAAAAGTGTCATCGTTTGAATCCTAACGTCGTAGGAGAGTTCACTGTTTTTAATTATTTGTTTAGATTTATTCTGAAATGTACATAATGGAGACCTATATTGTGCATACACACAATCCATAACACACGTAATATGAAAAAAACGCGACGATTTATTTAAATTTGAAATAATAAAAAAAAAAAACTTGTGATAGAAGTACTATAAACATTGGTATACATTCAAACAGCTATGGCATTCGCGTATATAATACCAAAAAGTATTATAAAAAAAAGAGTTCTTATCGATTTATAAATGTAGACCACTTGATTATAAATATTTACTTATAAACGGTGTGTGTGTAAACTGGAAAAGAAATGGATTGGCGTGTAGATTATTGATTGCTAAACTAATTATGTTTGTTTTAATGCTGATTTGCAATAAACCGTTTAGTGATATGAATGACCAGGCCATGTGACTTGATTAGGGGGAATATTTCGAAAAAGGAAACGTCGATCGAAGTAAATTTTCAATGATTTTATGCTCGAATCCGAAATTGCTCAGCTATTATTTTTGTACTCTCTCTATGTCAATGTCATTGTTAAGATAGTATTATTCAATGGTGTATTCTGTATGCAACCGAAAAACCGACTTGTGAATGTCATAACGTTGACATTTAAAAGAATTTCCTCTAATCTTGAAGGTCGTACGGTTTTTTGTGTCCATAGTCTTGATGAAAAAACAATACGGAAGTTGCAAGACGAGGGACTCTAATCAACATCTATCTTATCTATTGATATGTCTTGTAGCAAATTAGAAGATTCTTACGATGTTGTTTGTAGTTTATCACCTAAATACTTCCAGACAATACATTCAGTCGAGATAGTACGAGATAAATCGTCAACGATTCGGAGCGAATATCGTTCACATCTCCATTTAGTCCAAGAAGTGTGTAACCCTTCGATTCGAATGACTTTTTTAAATGTTCATCTTATCACACTTGGAAACTTCCACCCACACGAATATTACCTGTATTGTGCAAAAAAAACCAAACCAATCCGTTATCAGAATTGCGAAACCAGAAGATTGTTTAATAGTAAGTTAGACAAATGGAGAAACTGACGACGACAGACCATTTTTGTTTGTCTAAAAGTTTTTAATGACCCTGAATCAACGTAAGGAGAGAAGGAAAAAAAAACGTGAACAGGGAATAATGTGCAGTGTAACGAGAAGAGATAAAATTTTGATTAACCAAAATCTTCCTGTCCTATGGGCGAAGTTTTGAATTTGAAAAGAATTTTATTTAACAAAAAAAAATGAAAAAAGTTTGCTAATTGGGGAAGTATACACACTTGTTATCGGCCTTTTTTTCTACTTTTAATTAAGCTCTCGTCTACCTTATTTTTGAATAATAAAATAAAATAAAAATTTAACAGAAACGATGTCGAACAAATGAACAAATACACGAAAATGAGATCAGAAATTGTCAATAATTTTAGTTAAAAAACATGTTAAAATATGCCAAATTGCCATATGCCAAGTTACCATATGCCGAATGGTATACCTGTACTATATTTGAAATAGTGTGAATTTGTCAACATTGACATTTTAAATTGTCGAATTTATCGAATATAAAAGACTCAACTTACTTTGATATACTAATTTAGCAAATTTAAATTTAAAAAAATAATAATTTTGGATGAAAATTGATTCGAATCGAGAAATAATTCGATTTTTTATGAGGAAGAAGAGCGTGAATCGTTGTTCGAGTTGTCGAATGGAATGGGAAAGAAATGATTTGATTATCTTTTTGGGAAGAAAGAGTATGTAACGACATCCCAGCAGCGGTTATGTTATGTTCAACATTGAGGAACTACATTTTCCTACAACCAAGAGAATTGTAATTTCCACTTCCTAAGTTAGACATGAAATGCTAAATAATGCGAATGAACATATGCCCGTTGAATGTATAGAAAAAAATATAAAGTGGTGACATATGAACAGCTGTTTTATTAGATGAACGACCTGATTCGTTTAAGTATATAGAAAAAGAACGTGATCCAAATAACTGTTAACAAAAAACTGTTTCTAATATTTGAATCCTTGGAAAATTGGTCCTGAAACCGCTTCTATATTTACTGTTGGGTGGAACTCTAAAGCACCAGCAGATTTTGTTTTTACACAAACACAAGCTTTGTCAATAGGAAACTGTCACTGAAGCACCCTGTCGGTGCTGCCACCTACAACTATTACATAAACATAAACTGAGCATAATAATCTACTATAAGCACACTATGAGTCGTGATGGGAATCTCTTTGATTTGAATAGGTGGGATGAAAAACGAATATTTCGTCCTAGACTAACAAAAAAATGGTTTTTATGAAAAAAAATATTACAAAATTACAGTGACTAACATTTTCAAACCAGCCAATCCAAAAAAAATGATTTTTCCGATAAAATTGACATTTACCAATTATCAAAACGTTTAACATTAATTGAATACGGCTCAAAACCAATAAACAAATCACTGACATTTGACATTTTAAACACTGTAAACGTCAAAAACATTGAAAAATTACAATTTCACATAGTGGCTGATTTTAGGATGTTAGTTACTGTAACAAAAATCTAAAAATCTCGACTTCATTGATTTCAAATTCTTGCAAAAAAAAATCGCTGAAATAGCCCCTGACATGGAAAATAAAAATCACTTCGAATTTGCAGCTGTAATTTTATGTACGAAGAGCAGCCAGTGTTATCGTATGGTTACAATGGCAATTAGGTCATAAAAGCTTAGTGATATCGAGATGAATTTCATTTTTGACAGACATATGCAATCAACGTAGAATAAATTCACACAAAAATGCCGACGAAATGGTGCAAATTTTGCAGGTTATATCAGCTGTCTTCCAGCAATTTTATTTGGATTTTCATTTATTTTAGCGTTAGGCACAACACTAGTATTTTTATTAAATTTTTTAAGTTGAACTCATGGAAGCAGAGCTAGTAAATTCGCGACACATTTTCAAAATTTATTTAAAAAATATTTGTACTCAAAAATCGAAACATCGTCAACCAACAGACACATTCATCAATACGTATATTATACGTATATATGCGGAATAAAATATTAATAAAAACTCAACATAATATCGAAATAATCACCCTTTGCAATATTCACCCAATACATTTTTGTCAAGTTTTTCCCCATATAATGCAGCTGCAATATTTTTTTTCGTTCTGTATTGTGTATCCCTTATGCGAGGAGTTTGATATTATTGTTTTGAACAATTTTAATATCGAAAAATTGTGTGTATTTGTGGTTGTATATTTTTCAATATTGTAGTTATACCGAACGCGTTTATTTGACTATAAAAAAATAATTTTTTTTATTTAAAAATTAAATTCAATATTAATTTGATGTCATTTGGTATAGCTTGAAGAGACGAACAAAATATTAAAAAAAAATCACATTCACACCGAACGGGACGCGTTAAATAATTGAAATTTGTTTTTTTTTTGTATTTATTTTCATATTGAAAGTGAGAGTTGAGTGAACGTTATGGACTTATGTAAATTTTGAATAATTTTTTTCATTTTCTTCTTTCATTATTAACCTTTCACAGACGGTGAATCATTAGTATTAAAGTTGTTGAATCTATTACTTCACTAATTTAATTATCGAATCATTTTAAGTTTTTCTAGTTTTATCGTCTTTGATTTAGACAATCAAAAAAATTATTTATTTGATCTGAGTATTTACGACCATATTGCAAAAAAAAATAATCTTTTACTTCAATTGTTTTAACATTGTTATCAAGAAGACGTTAGATAGTCCGTTATTTATTTTTGTCATTGTTATCGATGACAGATCGTTTAGTTCGTTAAATTTTAACACATTTTTCTTTGCACTTTAAAAACAAATTATCAAATTAAATAATAAAAATAAATTAAATTCAAAAACTCACCTTCATAACAATACCGCTGTGTTTAATCCGAAAGAAAAATCACTGTCGCTGAAATTCTCTTGTTTTGATTCTGTCAATGATTATTTTCACAACAAAAATAATCGTAAAATGTTGATGTTGATATTTCACAAATCCGACAAATGAAAACACTTTTTCTCAACATACAATTCAACGGCACAGTAAAAGTTTCACCCGAAAAATAAAAACAGAGTTTACAATCCAATCATATTTTTCATTCATAAATTATTATGATCCATCCAAGTGTCACTGTACCAATAGTTTTTCTTCCGTTTACTTCTTTTTTATTTTCTCTACTCCTCAAATGTATAATTTCAATTCAATAATTTCAAAAACTTTATATATTTTCCCACACACAATTAACGCATATGAAATTTATATTTCTTTTTCTTGTGTATATCATAAACAGCCACCACCGACGACTATATTATGCCGAGAGACGTTCAACGTTTCGATGTCAAAAGTGAACTGAGAAAAATAAATGATCCATTTGTTTGTTCGGTGAAAATCGGTGAGAAGTCGCACTAATGTCGTCCGATATAATATTGTGTATTAATACACCAAAAAAGTTTTTTTTTTCCGTATATATGTATATATAGATATCTTTGCGCCGGTGCAATCGAACAACCGTACAAACGTGAAACTTCTCAACAATGTTTTATATAGAATATTATACAGCCAACCTCATATCAGAGCAACGAGCACACAGAAAAAAATGAATAAAAAAAAAACGAAATATAAGTTTGTTGGTATAATATTATAATATAACATTTTGGTGTGAGAGAATGATGTAAAGTGAGTGCGAGTTGAGTGAGCGAAGCAACCTCAGCGCCAGAACTATACGGTAGGGTATGGGGAATGAGAATGAGTTTTTATTTCAGTGTTGTGTTGTGTGTTGTTTTTTTTTCATCATACTGAAAACGGAAGGTCGGGGTTACATGTATAGTGAAGTGGGAATGAAATGGACTATGTAAATACCATATTTCATTGCAGAGTATTATATGATTCTTTCAGTTTGTAATTGTAATTGTTTCATGTTTGGTTGGGAAAGTGTAATGTTTTGTTAGGTTAAAAATTATATAGATACATGGACTGGTGGGTATAATAATAATAAATGATGCGACGCGATCAAATTATGAGATTAATATATTTTTTTTGTTTTATTGAAAAAAAAAGAACTGAAGGAATGTTTGTACGTATGGTAAAACCGATTTTGGTGTGAGTGTGTGTGATCTATTCGGAATTGAAAACATTAATTCTGAACAGTCTAATATCCCCCATAGTTTAATGATCTTTAATCGTTTTGATCACGAGGTCGATCATGATCGGTTCGCATAAATTTATTGGCATGCTAAGCGATT
Organism: Bradysia coprophila; assembly: GCF_014529535.1. NCBI lineage: Eukaryota > Metazoa > Arthropoda > Insecta > Diptera > Sciaridae > Bradysia > Bradysia coprophila. The sequence continues at coordinate 736,155 of NW_023503584.1, forward strand.
GCAATTAAAAATATTTTTCTTTACGAAATCCGAATTACAATGTTCAAGTACTTTTGCTAATGAATACGTATTGGTCTCCTTCAACGAATCTACTGATAAGGCATTTTGTATTGTTGTGTATAAATCTACGCGCTGACAAGGTTCGTAACTTCACATTGTTCGTTCATTGATGTCTTTCGTTCAGCGCTTTAATGTTTCGCATTGTCATATAGTCACATTTCGACTGAAAGAAACAAATATACTGCGTAAAGTTTTTGTGATAATCATCGCTGTAAATGATGTTTCACAACGATAAAAGCCGATAATTTTGGGTTATGTTACAGAATACAATTTTCTGCGAGTTTATTCTGACTAATAATTTGTAAAATTTCTCAGACTTCTGAAAATTGTTAGAAGTGAAAGACCTGTCGAAAGTAATAAGATTCTGTAACTATAAATTCAGGATTATTCTCCTGTCCTCAAACGCGTTAGGTACTAGAGTGTAGCGGTTTTTTTAACCTGTTCCGGACAGCATTAAAAAAATGAAGTAGAAGATTTTAAAATCAATCTTTTGAAAATATCAAGATCAAGTGAAGTAATAGTTCCGATAAGATCATCATTTTGGAACTGATTTTCAAATATTTAGTTCATAATCTATATTTGACCCACAAAATCAATTTGAATAAATTTTGTCACGACTTGGTTGTGAGATTAAAATCAATTTGATTTGATAGTCGGGGTCGGGTCGCTTGTGTCAATCTACTCGCTTTACTTTTTTCGAGCTTTTCAGTTATCATGCATGATAGGGAATGCAAATTTGTGGAACAAATTCTATTTTTCGAAAATCGACTTTTTTAGTGCTTTCTTGGCGAGCCTGGGAGGACCTGGACTATGAAGATCAAATTCCGAATTTTGATGTTTTAGGTTCATTTGAATTCAAGAATTAGATAAAACCTCAAGTTCTGACTGAATGAAGACGTGCTTATGGCATTTTAAAGCTACACTCTCAAGCTTTTAACTCCTGGTAGTGGGAATGGTTTCAGATCATAATTGCCAGAGAAGTCACAATAATGGCGCAGCCAGTAAAAAATTGATCTTTTCATAAATCTTCCGTTTCCCTAATGTTCCCAAAATGCAAAATCCATTTTTGAAAGCCGGAGGTACTGGAAAAATCCTATTTGAAAACATTTCTCCTATTACAGATTCGTCTGATAATTGTGTGTACAACCTAGGGTAACGATTTTTAAAATAAAATAAGTAAAATACGACCCTCCCTATTACAAAGTTCCTCACTAAGGTTACTTAACATCACTGCGGAAAGCTTTGAATAATATCGATTTTACATGCTTTTGTTTTCCCTAGGATTGAAAGTGGCCTAGTGTGTAGGGGTGTGCGATGGGTAAGGGATTGAGGCTGGCGTAGTCCACAAAAAATTGTTTTCATTACTAGATGTCAAATATCGATTTTAAATTTTTTTTTTAATTGATTTACAACTTGCATAAAATCAAAAAAGCTAAATTTTCGAGTTTTCGGTTGCCCACATATTTCGACCTCTACCAAAAACTTGCTTTGAGATTTTTTTTAGCTGCATTAGGCTTATTCGACTAATTAGGGTCCAATTTAACTGGAAAAAATAAAAACCGAAAGAAGTTTGTCGAAAACGTATGTTTCGTGAGTCGTCAAAGTTCGCCGACTATGAAAAATTGAGTGAATCTTGAACTTGAAAATTCGTAAATTCATCAGGAAAATGATTCAATTTTTGCTCAAGTGGGCTTAAATTCCTGGGAATGTTGTAGGCTATCCAGAACAGAAACGTTTTTGAAAATCATCTGAGAAACGTTTGTGTCGTGAGTGTTTGGTTGGCCTAAAATTGGAGCAGAATGGCTCAATTGAACAAATCCAATTTTTGAAATATGCACGAAAAACATTACTTTTGATTCATTTAATTAAATTTAATATCTGTGGTCACTTTTCGATCAAACAATTTAAAATCGACGTTTTTTTACACTTTTTCAAAAATTCGGTTTTCTCAGCTGAGGCATTTTCCCCCAATTTTAGGCCAAACAAACACTCACGACACAAACGTTTCTCAGATGATTTTCAAAAACGTTTCTGTTCTGTTAGCAAAAATTGAATCATTTTCCTGATGAATGTACGAATTTTCAATCCACTCAATTTTTCAAAGTCGACAAACCAGTTAAATTGAACCCCAATTAGTCGAATAAGACTAATACAGCTAACAAAAATCTCAAAGTAAATTTTTGATAGAGGTCGAAATATGTGGGCAACCAAAAACTCGAAAATTTAGCTTCTTTGATTTTACGCAAGTTGTAAATCAATTTTTAAAAAAATTTTAAAATCAATATTTGACATCTAGGAATGAAAACAATTTTTTGTGGACTACGCCAGCCTCGGTCGCTTACCCATCGCACATCCCAATACACACATAGGGAAAACAAGAAATTTGGAAGATAACACATTCGTTACTTCGTTGTGTCGATGTTTGTTTTGTTGAGTAAAATAGCGTATGCACCTCTGCTTAAAATGTTTGTTTTGCCGATTCGGATTATGTACCACGCCTTCGGCTCTGTAAATAACTTCCAAATCGTCAAAACAAACATTTTGGGCAGAGGTGCATAATGTACTATTACATGACTGGGGATAAAAGATGAAAAGTAGAGTTTTTGTGTGAATTTTGTTGATCCGAGGCGAAGCCGTGGTCAACAAACACACGAAAACTAGACTTTTCATCTTTTTATCCCCAGTCATGTAATGGATTTTACATGCTTTGGGCGTCGTAACTAGTGTTTGAAACATGAAAAGTATAGTTTTCGACGCATGTAGCATGTAAAATCCCTTACATAGCCCGGGATAAAAGTTGAAAAGTCGCGTTTTCGTGTGTTTATTGAGCTCGGCTTCGCCTCGGATCAACAAAATTCACACAAATAACTATTACCACGTCAGTATAAAAAACTTTAGATTCGAACTTGAAGATTTGATTGCATTTTATACCATTTTAGAAACCTGCGGATTTTAGTTCACTAATCATTTATTATAATGGATTGCTCCTTCTCAATATAATTTGAAGCTTTTTGAATCAGTAATTTATTCACAGATGTTCGCGTTTATGGTTGAGCAGTTTAACATTTTTCTATGTCTTTGCGCTGATAAAAGAAATCTAATTAAAATGTCTTCAAGAAGTAATTGCGGTTTTTGTTAATTAAAACAAAGGCTACCTACCTACTCGTATCAATGATAAAAGTACACTTTTACGAGCATTTAAATGTCAAATCGTAAATTATATTGAATATTTTCGTCTTTTGCTGAGAATGAAACAATAGAGACTTTGAGCCTGTATGTACGCAAGTTGTTACGCCGCTCTAGCTATAGTCTTGTTTTATTACAACCACAGGGGACTTAACTCACAAAAACATATAAAATTGGCCAAAAAGTGAGTGATAACCTCAGGGTAGCACCGACAAAAAGTTGGAAATTGGGTTGAAATATGGAATAATTCGTCTAAGGCTGTGATCATATTCCAAATATATTTTTTTTAACTCAGTGATGAAATGGTTATTTATGACATGAGTTGCATAAAAAAGCGTATATTGCTTATTTGAGACATCAAGTGACAATCTACACATTTAGTGCCTAAATGATAAGTTATAGCTTGTGTCTCTACTCTCTACATTCTAATAACATTTTAGGTTCGTTCATTGAAATGTAGGAGATATCAATATTTTAGGCTACGGATCTAAAATGTGAAATGTTTAAGCACAGAACTTGAAATACAAACAAGGGCACATTCCTACCCACCTCTAACAGTTACTAATGGTGTTGTGGTAAAGTTCCTCAAAAGTGGTTGCTATCGTACTAATTTATTTCTACGGAAACGTACACGCGTTTAAATTAAAGTATTTCTGCCACAACGGATTTTTTAAGCTTACAGCCGACATTTTCTTACTGGGCACCTCTTTTGGAACTCACCAAACGACAATATTGCTGTTTGTTTACATGATTGGCCATTATTTCATAATGTGTGTGGCTTCGACGAGTATTTTAGGTCCACCGTTTAGTGCACTGTTAAAAATACACAAAAAGCACACTTCTGCACAAAATCTGAATTAAATCACATCGAAATCACCGAAATTTTTACATTTTTCACAACAGACACTAAATTTTGTTGTTGTTGATTTGACGTTTGAATAACAATACTCATGTTTCGACTAACGACTTTCTTCGTTAGGTCATGTTCAGATTGGATGTGATTTGGGTGTGAAATTGAATGAGAAGTTAATGGATTTCCTTTTAGTAATAGTTATTTGTGTATCTGTTTTGGACGATTCATTTTAGGCAATTTCGCGAGTTGTAGCCCGAACGAAGTGAGGGTTACATGCGAAAGTGCCTAAAATCAATCGTCCAAAACAGATACTCAAAAAAATTTTCATGTAAGGGGTCGAAAACCCGAGAAAAATCTCGAAACTCCCTCATTTTCGGCCCCGACACATGAAAAATCTTTTTTATGCCAAATACTGCGAAAGTTTGTATTTTCGGTCCTCAAATGGTGACCGAAAGTAAAAAAATTCAGGCCTTGGGCCGAAAGTAAATGTCACAGTCATCATTTTACTTTCGCCCCGTGGGCTTGCGTATTTGCGGGCCGAAAGTAAATGTCACTGTCATCATTTTACTTTCGGTCCTCATATGTCTCGAAAACACATGTTCACTTGATTGAAAGTACGCATTCAGTGTAGTGTTGTGTTGACGATAGCCAAATGTTTTGTGAGCAAGTGAATGTATGTTTACAGTAATTTCATTTGTTAAATTGTTTTTATTTTTATACCAGGGGGCTGCCGCCCCCTGGACCCCCGCGCTTTTCGGCATTTTGGTGTTTCTATAGCAAATTTTGTTGATAACTCAACAGTTTAATTAAAATTATGTTTTGTTTCGGACCGAAAATACAAATCTTCCGCAGTATTTGGCATAAAATGGTTATTTGTGTACCTGTTTTGGACGATTGATTTTAGGCAATTTCGCGGATTGTAGGCCGAACGAAGTGAGGCTTACAAGCGAAAGTGCCTTAAATCAACCGTCCCAAACAGGTGCACATGTAAGTTTTCATGCAGAGGGCCGGAAACCCGAGAAAATTCAAAAAATTGCCCTCATTTTCGGCCCCGAAGCATGAAAAATAGTATGCATCACTCGGGGCAAAAGTAAAAAAATTCAAATCGTGTGATTGCCGCCCTAGCCTGCGGCGCGGGCTGCAAACTTCACACGTTTGAATTTTTTTACTTTCGCCCCTTGTTATGCACAATACTATTAAATAAAACAAAATATTTGACAAAAAGTCGTGAAAAATTGATCAGTCCCTTGTGTTAAATGTTAAATGTTAAATTTTTGCTACGCAACCGTAACACAAAGAAGTTTCCAAATGGGGAACTGTGATTGTGGATTTGAGCACTATTTCACGGGACTCTCAATGATTGACGCTGTCGGCAAATCGGTCACTTCTGTCACTTCACCGAACTATATTTTCATGGACAATGTGACCGAAAATTCAATTTCTAACAAATGATTTTGATTTTTAAATTTCGTATCTCAAAAAACCGACTCGAAGGCAGTGCTGATTTTTGCGGTAGTGACGATTCCACAATCTATTTGACATTGAAAAAGTGTTAGCTCTTGGTTTACCACTACTATTTACAAGACATCCATCAGTTTTAATGATAAGTTTGACTTTCCATTCATTGGATAATATCAACGCACTGCTCCTAGCATGAACACTACTTTGACAAATGTCCAATTTGGAGGCTTTTGTGATGAGAGCTACCGCTAAACATTGATTGTACACAGAGAAAAAAGTCGGATTAAATGTTTAATCTACGGAAAGATTACGAATATTTTAAATATTTTGAAAGATTTCGTTTCAATCTTTTTTCAAAGATTACAAAAATTAAATCTTTCGATAGATTGCGTTTCGGGTTAAAATGGCTAAAATTGATAGTAGCAATAATATTTTCCATACGCTTATGATACTTTTCAATAGTTTTGCCAGGCTCAGCTTCCTTATCGTTGCTCATACAGATTTATGATAATAGTTAATTAAATAATTGGAAAAATGAAAAAAAAAATGTTGCCTTCGATTAGGATTTGAACTCGTTTACTATGATGGTTACCTCAGTTGGTACAAAGGTTTCGTTCAGAAGATTATTTTTTAATCTTTGAAAGAGTAAAAACTCCGCAACAACGGTTCGAAAATAATCTTGCTAAGATTAAGAACCCAATAGCTCAGTGGTAAAGTACAGGACTGGAGATACGGAGATACCGAGGTGAACGAGTTCAAATCCTGATCATTGTAAGTAAAAAAAAAACATTTAATTTCAATTAAACAAATAAAATTTCCAATTTCAGAATAAATAAAACAAATAAGTCTGACTCCAATATTCAAATAAATTTTAGAAAAAAATTTTAATTTCAAAATAAAAAAAAAATAAAATCTCTTGGAAGATTTCGATCTAATTAATCGAAAGATTAAATGGAAGTAATCTTTGGAAAAAAAATTGTATATGTTTATATTCAAATGAAAGATTTTACAATTTAAAGATAGAAAATTTCGCCGAGGTTTTTCGATTCAGGTATTGTACCTAATATCGAAACAACATTTCCTTTTTGTATAGCTACACTTATTCGTTGAATTAAGTAAGATGTTGAGCGCTTTTCGTTTGTTACATCGGCAATTTTACTCCCTATTTTCTTTATCAAATTGAGTGCAAGTTTTCCGAAAATTCCAGAAGTTTCAGAGGCGACCGGCACGAAAACAAATTGATTTGATAGTTCGGAATAGTGATTGATTTTGTCAACTTCTGCTTTCTTGGCTGCATGTCCTGCATGTTTTGAAAAAATTAGATTTCAATCCAAAAATAAATTTGGTCCTATATGTAATCCGAAAAAGATTTAAATCTAATCCAGGATTTTTGTCTGTGTATTGTGTGTTTTAACTCATACAAGGAAAACAAGTCATCTATTTTTACGAAAAAAACGCAGTGCCTACTGTGACTTCGTCAGCCTCCAAATATTTCTTATGTTCATGCTAGGAGCAGTGCGTTGGATATATACGTTAAGGTCCCTCTGCTACTAGCTCAAACACTCATTCTATCAACGTCAAAATAGCCTCCAAGTTTCAAAGATGTATGCGTGTACGATTGCGTGCGTTTTATTCACACTATCAAATAATCATGACTCCTGTTCTTTACAAGTTAAGAAGTGCAACGCCGTGCTGAGGGAAAGCGGAAAAAATCCAAATTGGGACTTTGAAGAGAAGGTATAGGAGCCAATTGAAGAATGGAATGGAAATTGTGTTTCTCAATTCCATGCTTCACATGGTTCCAATATCCAATATCTTCATTTTGACCCAATTTGGATTTTCTACAATGTGTGGTTGCCGAGATATACACTACGGGTACCATCGTTTAAACCCTTCTAGGGCTAGAACAATGTTTTTTGAATCGGGTAATGTAACAATCTGTCTTAGGTTTCAAACCGTTACTTTATGATGGTGCCATGGGGTCTATTATGAACAGAGTTTACTAGAGTAGAAGAACGGTTTACAGAACAAGATTCAAGATCATAATCGTAGAAATTGAATTACGTTTTGCATTGCTTTCCCAATCATTGAGTGTTCTAATGTAACCGATTTGGGTGCACACCAGCAAAATGTACTTCAATTTCCAGATCTAGAAATATTTCCACTCCAAAATTCTTGAAAACAATTGCTTCATATACTAAAAACACAAAGTTTAAATTCAATTCTAAACTTTATTGTGATTTTTACATCGGAATCGAAGCTATTGCTCTACATGTTGATTCAATTATATGTATGGCTCACCATACACATACGTGTGCCTGCTTAGACATAAACCTATTTCAATAAGTACAATTTATTTTATGTAACTTCTCTCAATTTATGATTTTATTCGTCTGGACGACTCGACGGCGTCTGAGAAGACGAGAAAAAAAAAGAAATGAAAATGATAGAAGAACGGAGAATACAAGAAAATGAAGATTTTTCATTGCTCTGCAATCATATACTAACGAATGAAATGGATATTTTTCTCCTAGTTATTTGTTGCACCCTTTCCACAGCATTAATCGCCAAACGTTTCACAGTGATTGCTATTGTATGTGTTAGAGTTTCAAGTGTGTTCAGAGACGCCGATCATCTATTATCGACAGCAACGAACTCCACTTAATGTGGTGAGGTAAATTTATGTGAAGCAAAATGTATTGTAGCAATACTTTCGACAAAAGGAGTAGCAGATTCAAAGATTACATAGCCATACGTCTGGTGTTTATAAAATACAAATCCTATCTGATCAGGCAGTTCCAGTAGGCTGTCTTCTAACTGGAATGAGTATGACTCTTCCTCTGATTAGGGATTTTCTATAAAAACGCCGAGCATCAGCAAGCATGCACTCTAGCTTGCAAGCACTAACAAAGAAAAAATTTAGAATCTAATGACATTTAATAGACAAGACACTGCGTTTCTATCATACAGACACAAGACATGTTTTCTTGGTGTGAGTTGAAACAATCAACTCGTACAATTTTGTATGTATAAAATTTGTAGTATTTTTGACACTTGATATTTGAGGGATAATGCTTGGAGCTAAAGCGCAATGCTATAAGTTTCTGTTACTTCTTTTGTTCAGAGCATCGCCTAGTGTTTGATGCAAAATCTCTTCCTTCATTAGTTTGCATTTCGCAAGATAACATACGGTGTCGATGAATACTTTAGAAAAATTCTTCTCTTAGGAAAACTGAGCTTTATCAGATTTATAAAAGCTTTCAGTAGAAATGTAAGGTATTAATGGTATATGCGGTGTTATCTTGAGTTTCGTAGTCATTAATTAACCTCTACCGCAGAAAACATGCTCGGCTTACGTATAAATTGTTAGTTTCCATTCAATATACCTTTGAGCACAGAACGTTCAAACACAAAACTACATTCAGTTGCTAAAGTTTAAGGTGTAGTCTACTAACTTGACCTATGTCATTCAGCTAACCTGTGGTTAAAAGCTAACATTAAGTAATCCGATAAAAAAATTTCTGTTTGTAAAAATTGTTTACTTTTTGTATTCAAAACGAAACCAAGGTAAAATGTATCGAAGTGAACCATTATGTATATATGTATATTCCGCGTGTGTTATAAGTTTTCATCGTGTAAAATATGTTCGTGTATTGGTCAGATATGACTTTATGAATGAGTTTGGATTTTTTTGTTTTTGTTTTCGGTTACGGTATAAAGAAACATGATCCAATCCAATCCAATAAAGTAATACAATGTTGCAGACAGCCGCCATGAATGAACCAACTATTCAAACCCATCCACATCTAGTGTGAGACCACAAATTGTTTTGACATTTTACATGTTAAATATTTGTTTCGTTAACCGTGGGCTTAAGCAATAATTGTAATAGAATAATTATTAGTAATAATATCAGTCGTGCGGTTTAATTAAATCTGTCGAATTAATGTCAGTAGAAAAAACAAAACTGAAACCAGGAGGAAGGGATAAAGTAATCTTTACTTTCAGAAGCATTTTCATTTGCATTTAAAAAGAAATATTTTTCAACAGCTCTTTAAACAAAATGTAAGTATAACGAGGTACGTGCAGGTGGGTGGGTCATTTGTCATCACAAATTAATTTTTATACAAGAAGTCCATTTAACTTGCTATCAATTTTATTTTCGCTACAGCCGTGTGAGACGAGAAATGTCTCATTACTCGATGATATTTCCGCTAACCACTGCGAGTGAAATATCTTACCGAATAGATCATTGTCAATGTCGTTTGGGATGTCAAATCAGTTGTCATTTTCGCAAAGCTAACCACAATGTTACACAAATTTATATTGAGCTGTCATTGTTTGAGGTTAGTTTTGTGAAATTGACAATTCATTTGACACTATTTTGAGAGAAGAAACCGTTATTTGACACTGATCTATAGTTTGAATGGCGCTATTTTGAGTAGGGGGATGGAATACCCTTCATTCGAACGAGAGATTTGAATTTTGAGAAAAATTTATTATATTTTGAGACAGTGAGCATACGTTTTTCAGGTTTCTTATAGATCATTTTCATTATACGGTACTTGTCAACGTAACCCCACTAAATTTTTCGTCAAGTAGTCCTTAACCTCAATCAATTTACGCTAACTGCGTTCAATTTACTGATTTTTATATGAAAATCGTTCGTTCAATTCATTCGATATTATTCGACATGTCTGACAGTTGGGATCGTGTCTGACGTTTACAAGGTCATGAAAATGATCTATTGTCACAAGGGTTCCCGCTCTCCAAAAGAAAAATGTCCAATCGAGGACGTAATTTTATAACGCACGGTAAACCCCACTTTGCGTCACAAAATAATTGTACAAGTGAGTGCCAAATAATGCACTATAACATCAAATTATCTGCTCCCAAGATCCTATCCGACTCACGTTGCAGAGACTCGGTGGGGCAGCACTTTTATACTAAAATGACTCAGTGACGTGCTCATTGTGAGCGTTAAGGTACCCGAATTTAGCAGATCAGACTTTAGGTTCTTCAAGTGAGCTTACTAGTTTTACTAGTCACAGGAAGAATCTACTTCAGTTCAACATGATTTGATTCCGCGTCATTCAATTTTTTTTTTAAACGAATAACCATCGTATAGACAAATAGAGGTGAGACAAATTAGCAATGAGCTCATGGTGTCTCCTTATTTAATGAATTTAAAATCAAACAAAATGTGTAAGATTTTGCATCAACCTGTTCAGTCATGTGGTTAACGAATGAAGTAAAAGATTTTGTATTCAACACTTGGTGATAATGTAGTCTTGATTTCCACTTACGTAAAAGCACTACGTTTTCTCCCTGTTTACACTTTAAACAATAGAAAAGAGTCGTGGTTTAGCAAAACGGAGGCAAAATGGGGTGGTTTTTTTGTAAGTGAAAATCAAGCCTAACACAGATGAAGTTACAGATTTAATGATAATATCACCACGCTTGCGATTGTATTGACCATTTTCGTTCATTGTTAATCTTTCGTAGAATAATGTAATTCCCACTCTGGTCCCCAAACATAACCCCAAAAATGGAAAATCTCTTCCAGGTAATGGAACATCACACCTAAAAATAAATGCTGCCGCAATGACTCTTGATACTTGATTACTACCAAAAATAATTAAGACATTTTCAGTAGTATTTTCGACTAAATACCCTAATTCCGAAAGGAGAATTAAATAATTTTCAATAATTCGCTGCAACATGTAAGCGATTCAGCAAACACAAAACAATATTTTCAATCAAAAGTTAGTAAAGATTATCCAGCAAAATTCATATCATTACAAATTGATAACGAACGTGTTCCCTCTTTTAAGATCCGGGAAGAGGTAAAAAAAACCAAAAATAAAATTTATTTCTCCCAAATGAACAATAAATTCGTTTCGGGGTACTGTGTAAGAATTACACGGAACAGACATGTATATGTAAGTGAGCTATGGCATGAAGTATCTTTTTAGCATTTTTAATAATTTATTTGGCATTAACAAAGAGGCTGGCTGTTCATTTTTTTCCCTTCATATTCTCGATTACATTTTTCCAAAAACCACAAGTCTTTTATAAAAATTACATTTGCCTGACACGTTTTCTAAGCCAATATTCTGTGCGCGACGCTTCCGATGTGTAACAGGTTCTAAGCATTTCGCAGACGGCAAGCGTATCAGTAGTTTTACTATCTGATCTATAATTGATTGCAAATCTGTTAACTTCATTTGCGTGAGTGTTATTATTCTGGACGAGTAAGTAGGTTCCACCTGTTGGGTGGGTCAGATCCATTGACTGTTTGTCTGAGCTTCTCAATAGTATTTTGATTGGCAATGATTAATAGATTTATTTCAATGAAATGTAATTTTGTATGTTGATGGCCACAAAAACCCATTTAGAAGAAGAACTACTAGAACGGTCTAATAAATTTCTCATTGATGATTTAATTCTGTTTAGTCTCACTGAAAATCTTCGAAACTTTGTATATAAAATGCCCCAGTAAAAAATGATATATGTTTTCAATAAAATTTAAACTTGTGAGAATAGCGGCCCTATTACAAGACAAAATCAAATGACAAGACTCCAGATCGTTTTAACATAGAAAGAAAAGGCTTCTTTTGAGAACTACTCCCACTATTTTACCTATCACATATGGCTATTCATCTGTTATCGATAACGACGACAAAAATAATGACAAGCTCTGGGTAATAAGGTCATTTATATAGTAAAATGCATGTTTAAAAAAATGAAGTACAAGATTTGAAATCAACAGATTAAATTCGATCGATGGAAGTAATAGACCCGATAATAATACTGGTCATATGCTTGTCGTATGTAACAGGTTAATCTGGTAGGCTATGAAAATTGAATTCGCTCATATAGGCTTTCCATTTAAGACATCCAGATTTAGAGAGAGTAAGAGGTCAAAAGCTACCACAACAGTTCGAACGTCTTTCGAAGACAGCACCAAAATTAAATTTTTTTTATTCTATAAAGTTGACTGCTTTTATCTCAATGCATTGATTTTCGACTTTGCTATGTCGTGCTTACATCAAAAGAAGTAACCGATAATCATATTGGCGATATCTTTGCGGTCTACGAAATGTTAGAAACAAACGAAACTCCCTAAGTACATAGTTGATGTGAAAAATCGTTCAATATGTTCCATCGTGATTTGAATAACAGTGAAAACAAGTTGCACCAAATAATTCTTCAAAGTGTGCTCATAACCGAACTTTTCATGACCCTTTTCTCGCAAAATTCCATAATCATGACACATAACGTAGGAGTGTCTTTCAACAAACATTTCTTTATCTTTTTCGGATGAGAGTTAACAATACCCTCCCTAGCAACCAAACTACAATTATTAAGGTGGTAGATACGTTTATGAATCACTGCTACTTTGTTCGCACGTGTTGTTGTTGTTGTGTTTAAGCCACATTAAAAATCAGCGTTTCTCAAACTTATTTTCCCCCCTAAGTCGATTTTTTGAGAGAGTTTGGATGCTAGAGAGAGTATTGGAGTTAATCATCTGTATGAATATTATGAATAATGAAGTAAATAAAATGCATGTCTCGGGACATATATACGTTCTGTGCAGTATCTGTGTTACGATGATATTTTGGAGCTTTCCAGATTAATCAAATTTAAGAAGTAGTCAGTAGAAGTGACACTGACAGTGTTTCACAGACTAATTAATTAAGGGGTCGTGCACATATGACATCACGCTTTTTCAGTGCTGTCATCAGATTAAAATCACTAATAACAAAGCAAAAAATTCTTCTACGGATTGAACGCCTCTAAAATGAACCGATTTTTTTATAAGTTAGTCCGGACCTCGAAACATACAGCAGGTCATAAAAAAATTACGAAATTGCGGACCTATCGCTTCAACTTTACATTGTTTTAAGACATGCTATTTTGGATGACAAAATGCGGTGCAGTCCAGTAGAACAATTTTTTGCTTAGAATAAAGTTTTTCGTCGAAAAGGTACGACAGCCGTACCTAATTTCATAGGTCCGACAAAATTCAGGTTTCATTTCAGTAAAAGTAAGTGTATTCTAGTCCATCTAACACCTGACAACCCTAACTAGCAGGGCCTATTTTCGATAATTGAAATTCTCCAAATTATCAAAAAATTCTTGAAAATATCGAAAAATTATCAAAATTCTCCAAAAATAAATTTAAGAATTTCGATAATTTTTGTAGAATTTAGAGAATTCTTCGATAATTTCGAGAATTTAAATTATCGAAAATAGGCCCTGCTAAGTTTCACGACTTCATCCTGCATTCCCGAGATCAATAGATAGTTGTAGAGTCGAATTTAAAGAATTGAAGTAAGACATATACAATCTGTTAAAAATATTTCGATTAAATGAAGTAATAGATTGCCAGCTGAGCTGATAATGTTCTTACATCTTGAAAGACACATGATTATAATGAGATTGTTAACACTAGCCAAGAAGTACACTGCCACCATCATTACAGTACTAGTGTCGAAATCAATTTAATTTCCGCACTTGTGTCAAAATACTATCTGTATCGGAAATTTATAGTGACATTCGGCGAACAGAGAGTTGAGACGCATTTCGCACATTGTTTAGAGGTGACGTGACTCTAGTCGCTATTCAAACGGATCGTTAAATAATTGAACCTTATAAACAAACATTATTCTTTCATTAACTTAAAATTTCTTCTCCCCAAACGAAACGGTTCAACTGTTAATAGCTAACCGAAAGTGTTGAATTTTCCATTTCGTCTTTAATCCATCCACTTAATCGACAATATGTGTTCGATAAGTCTATGTATTTATCGGAATCGACTGAATAGAGTCGAAAAATCAGTCAAACAGAAAATAAAATGTTTGAAAACAATCAATAAAATGAAATAAAATAACCGAAAACTAGAAACTTTTTTAATAAAGCTTTTTTTCCCATTGAAAGCACCGTCTCGTTTTATACTTGGAATGGTGATACTACCATAATGTGTATACGTGTATTAGCTACATTATAGATATGCGCATTACATACAGACAATCATATATTATCCACAACATTAGAAGTCAAGAGTGACTGAGCAAAGTATATAAATGCAGACGCTATATAGTTGGGTGTCTTGAAGTTACTAAGAAAACTTTTATTTTTGGTTGAGGAGAGGAGGAAAAAAGGGGTTGAACGTCTTACTCCTTATAAACGGCACACCATCATCAACTGCCTTCGAGAACGAAAGAAAAAAAATAATAAAACCAACCGTTTGGCAGAGAGTTTCTGCTAAACAAAATCATATCACAATGTCGTAGCATATTATACGTAAATGTGACACTATTATAGTGTTCCTATAATGTTGGATTGTATAATGTATATGGAGTTCATGTTGTTATAGCTTTTGCGAATCGTTGCGGAGCAAACGATCGAGTTTCTCTCGCAAACGCTTTCCGTAGGAAATATATATGTATAAAAATACACATATCGAGCATGCATAACCTCCGGAGTATACACGATGAGAACGAGAATGGAATAGTGTACAAGCAGAAACGACTTTCGTCTAACATAACTATACATCTCTTTGGGGTTGTGTGTTGTGTGATTTATCTAGAAGATAGACACCTACCACATACCTACCCATGCTTGATAAGACTATTTACTCCACATAAAGATTACCACCTTCGCTCATCCTTAATGTCCTCTATGTGGATGTTGTATATTTGTATGTAGTATCAGCAGCACAGCGGAGCACATAAGTAATATGGTTTTATTTGGAATTCTTTTTCCTCTTATTTTATTTAGCTCATTCTTGAACAACTCATGTATTCGGTAGAGATACTATACGTACGTTATTATGTGAGTGGTTATATGTGGATATGCTAGGGGTGTATGTAGAACATATTCCTGGCATATATGATACATTACATACATGTTCGGAAAGATAGAATCCGAAAGAACATTTTCGTTTTGTGAGATGAATTTTGAATGTTGGAAATTGTGAATGTTATG
Source organism: Bradysia coprophila (assembly GCF_014529535.1). Taxonomy (NCBI): domain Eukaryota; kingdom Metazoa; phylum Arthropoda; class Insecta; order Diptera; family Sciaridae; genus Bradysia; species Bradysia coprophila. Next base: position 751,708 of record NW_023503584.1, read on the forward strand.
TACATTTTATGCAGGATAGTCCCAAAAATTTCGGTACTTGCCGTGATAAATGAAAATAATTGGTTAAAGTGATGTGATTGAGTTTTATGAGTATGGAGTGGAGGTTGGTGTGGTTGTATCAATTGATCCGTAAGACCGTTGAATTAAGTTAGCAGAAACGTTTCATTGGAACTTTCTATGTTTAAGTTTACAGTTTAAGCGTAAAAGGGTAATACCACATATGGCAGATTCTTCAAAATCTGTGGATTTATCTTGAATGTATTCGTTATTCATGTCAAAATAATATGAGAATGAGTACGTTTGATTCTGTTTTTTAAAATCGTTAGGTCCTCCGCAGTGACATTAGACCTGATAGTTTATATTCTTTGTAAAAACGTTTTCAAACAAAACGTTTCGAAAAGCTGGCTTTCTTCAGCGACATTATTGTTGAAATGAATTTTTCACCGGAGGATAAATGTCAAGAATTTTCACTCTGGAGCTGTACTATTTGTACGGCTCCAGCGCGAAAATAAATAATTTAACAAAACGTAAAACTTACCTCTTCAAATCGTCTACGCAGATGGTTCATCATAATTGACTGGTATGGTTCATTTTCCACATATTACGCCACATTTGTGTAATTTGTGTGTAATAAGTCATAGCACCTAGCATAGTAGTAGGATATTGCTTATGTCAAATAGAGTAAAGAGTAATATTTATGAGTCAATTCGCCAAAACTTCGAACAGCTTATATGGAATAGGGATTCAAGCCGACGGCGATACAAACGAGCTATGGCTCAAATGAATCGTCGTTCATGGGGTTGTGATTTTCGCCATTTTAAGAAGAAGAAGAATGACGTTTCAGGACTATGACGCTCAGTAAATACGGTGTCGGGGAATCTCGCACACGCGATCATAGTATGCGTCCTTTTACGACATGTAACGAAAAGTCATGACTGTGCGAGATTCACCACTTAGAGGTGAATGTCGCACACCATGAATTTGTGTGGTGTGCGAGATTACCCTACCCCGTAAATACACAATTTGTGAAACTATTTATGTTTCAGGCATGTAGTATACGTTGAATAAATTGGTTTATTGAGTCTATATCTCAATTTCAATAGATCATTGAAGTGAAAAATCATAAAGAAAATGTTGACATTGGCGCTGGCGATCAGTTTCGACGGTCAAACCAGGAACTTTCATCACAACCCATTCTGATAATATCGTGGAACAACTTTTTTCCCGAAAACATTTTGTTGGGCTCTCATGGCCCTTAGAAAAATTTTCTCCGAAGTGGTCGCGAAAATCATTTTTAGCCCCGTACGAAGTACTGGGGGCTTGTAGGTTTAATATGCCGTTTGTAACATGTCGAATTAGAAGCAGACTGTTAGTGCAAAGCATTTGCCTATGTTCATAGATGACAAATTCGCAATAAAAAAAACATTCATTGGACAGTATCAATGGAATTTTTTAACCTGATCATCAGTTGTTGTAAACAGAATCTGTCCAGTGAGATACTGATATTATAAATATACTTAAATAGAGTGACTCTAAATCTTTGTACGTCTGTCATGCGCAATCCAGCCAAGATCTTTCGCATACTCCTTTTCGATTAGCCCCGTTACCAGGCCATTGATGCCCACACTATACCGTTGGACGTGTTTCTACTGTTATAAAAGTATATTTTTATTATGTTATGATGGTTGCACAAAATATATCCATACACAAATGTTATAACGATTTTATGTGCAAAGATGTGTATACTGTGTACTGAGTGTGTCTTATACGTTTGGACGTCATACATGGATTTTGTTGTGTATTTCAAATATATTACTTTTGTTTTTCCAACACATTTGCTCTCGTTTCACCAATTCAACGATGTGAAATTGGTGTGGTCTTGTAACTGAACGTAATCTGAATATGACAGTGTTAAGATACTCTGTTTAGTAAATCAAATTGATATCTAACAAACCACTTCTCCTGTATATGTTGACTGAACTGTTCCGTTTCTATGTATATCCTACAAGTTTCAAATGCTATATAACTGTTCGTTGTAGAAGCTTTTAAAAGATTTTCTTTTTTTTGTCTGCGATTTGTTTGCCTTGGAAGCTAAAAAGCTTTTTTCCATTTATGGAAAAAAATGGTTCGATGAGAAAAGTCAATGTTTCTGCAGACATGTACGTTTGGAAGAATGACTAATTGGAAATTGAAGATTTATAGTTTTAAGGAGTTGGACGCCTAGGATGAAGTCAAGAAATAGAGCTCCTACTGCTCAACATCCAAGCACTGTATTATGTATGTTGACAGACAATACACACGTAAGGGACTCCAACTTGTGGTCTGAAATAGTGTGATTTCAGCCCTTAATCGTCGCGACCCGATCATGAGATAACTGACTTCCAAGATGTCAAAATAAAAACTTCAAATCCGGTAAGTCGGCCACTGTGAAAACCGGTCAAAACTCGTTACAAATGCAGCTTTTCATACTAAGTAATGACCGATTTTCGAGACGAGACAATAATATACTATTTTCTTGCTACAGTCAAAGCTGATCCGCACAAACAATCAAAACTGTTTATACGTCTTCATACAGTTTTACCACTACCACGCGCGTGCGTGTAGCAGCTTCAACCGTATAAACAAGTATAAACAGTTTTGATTGGATGCGTGGATCAGTTGAAAAACAGCTGAAGCAAATTTATGTTGAAATTTCACTGCCTCTGACTGTAATGCCAGAATTTTAACAGAAAAATAGGAATGGATGAGTCTTTGCTTAGTTCAAGGACCAATTTCGATTTGTGCACAAATTTGTGTTTCATGATATTGAAACGGACCATTCGAACCTGACAAGTCTAACTTTAGTGGAACGTCGAAGAAACTAGTTAAAAACAATCTCCTCACGATTCACAAACTGCCAGTGAAATAGAAAAGTCGACAGCGCCATGAAAGGAATGACATCTTGTTTCTAGGACAAATTGAAGCGGAGGATGATTTTTTAGATTTTTGAGAGAGTTCTGTCAGATATCGCCGTTTTTATCATTTCTATGAATGACCTGCATCTGTAAATATTTCCAACAGATTGTAACAAAATCTTTTACTTCGTCAGTTTGCAACTTTTGGTAGGTAAATTCATGCTGCAAGAATTTGAAGTACATTCCCTTAAAACTAACGAATAATTTTCCTCAACGATCGTTATACTGGAAAATTAAGGTTAAGATACAGAAAGAGACACGTTTCACACACATACATACAAAAGGGTCTCTTTCTCCCCATATTTTCCTTTCATTTTTCCGGTAGACTTTCGTAATTCCCGAATCTGTGCCGCTGTGTAAATTTTCCATGATTTCGTATACTCTCACATCACATCCATATACAATGTAATGTTCGTGAAGAGCGAATGTATTCGCCCAACGTAGAGTGTGTATACGGTGGGTGACAACAACGTAATAAATATAATGGAGTAACAAATCATTGTACGTAGTCGCATATAGATCGGTTCAATTCTGTTCGTATACAAAGAAAAGAAATACAAAACCTCCATAAACGAAACACAATGTGAAGTGAGAAAGCGCGCATGAGAATTTTCCATCATTTTCAATGTATTTGTTTGATGTATTTTTCAGTTTGTTTTGATACAAATGCTAGAAGGGTCCGTTCATGAATTACGCAACAATGAAAATCATCACTATCCAGAGCACCCTTTATCATTAAATGTTTCAGACTATTCAAGAAAACATAATACCTGCATGAAATGTCTCGAAAACGTGGTAGCACACTCTTGCCATATGTAATTTGTGAACAGTCTCGAAGGTGTATTTATTAAGCGACGCAGTGTATGAACTGAATGGAATTTTATGTACTTTTACAGTTTTCGGTTCACTTTTTTATTTATTGAGCACTGAGCGAAGTAGTTAGATGAGCATATAAGAGTGTGTGCAGTTCAGTGTATATTGCTGATTATTATTGTAATATACACGACAATCTAATGCAAATATTTATATGTCAGAGCTTAACCACACTTGAGCTTTTCGCTGCCATTGTATTTTATGCCAACAGATTTTACGGTTCATTATGCAAAGTGGCGGTATAAGAGAAATATTTTGAATGTATAATCTTTCCTTAACGATCTTCTGAAGAAAAAAAAAGTTTCAACAAGCTTTTCGTCGACGTTACTATGATTTTTAGTACAGCACAGAACAAAAGGGCAACTCAAATTTACAGGGAATGAAAATTAATTCATTGCAATCAACGTATGTGAAGACATGTAGGTTCGAAGTCATGAGTCATTGGAACAAAATAAATGTGGAAGCGGACTATACAAAATTTCAAGGTTTGTTTGTTTAGTTCAGCGATAAATATAAAAAGGGATTCTTTTGTAAAACAGCCTACCGAAATTGGACCGATTTGTTAGTGCAATCATTTTTATGTGCCCAGACAGAAATTGAACCCTGAAATCAAAAACCACTTTCAAACTTTTTTCCGGCCACTGTGTCGTCAGTGGGATTTGACCGAAATCTGAAAACTGCAATTTTCTTACCTGTTTTTCTCCCACAGGTGACGATTGGATAGATGAGGTCATGCAGTTACGGGCCAACATGGGTTATGTGGGTTGTGGATGTCATCTACAGTGAGCAACACCACTTTGAAAAATTGAAGATTTTTTGATAAAATAGTTGAAATTTATAGGGGTCTGTAGCTTTGCTAAAATAAACTTTCGATTTAAGAAAAACGTACTCTGTAAGCTCTCTAACGATCACATGCGTGAGTAGTACTAGTAATTCCCATTACTCGTCAGTTGAACTGGACAGAATTGTTACTACTCAAGCATGTGAGGTATCATTAGAAAGCTGAGACATAGTGCTGTATGAGCAGACTTCTTTTTAAATCGAAAGTCTTTTTAGCAAAGCTACATCACCCTCCAAAGTTCAACTATTTTATTGTAAAATCTTCATTTTTTTCAAAGTGATGTTGCTTACTGAAGATGGCATCGACAACCCACATAACCCATGTTGGCCCGTAACTGAATGACCGCAGCTATCCAATGATACCAAGGTCGGTCATGTGCCTGGTTGACTGTGGGAGAAAAACAGGTAAGAAAATTGCAATTTTCAGATTTCGGTCACCTCCAACAGTGGCCGGAAAAAAAATTGAAAGTGGTTTTGGTTTCTAGGGTTCAATTCCTGTCTAGGCACATAAAAATGATTGCACTAAAAAATCGGTCCGATTTCGGTAGGCTGTTTTACAAGAGAATCGCTCCAGTCCATCGATAAAGAATTGTTTAAGCGATTCTAGAGGTGGTCTGCAGATCATGTTTTTAACCAAAGTAAGACAAAAAAATGTAAAAATATGCTTCGCACCTACCGGTAATACGAATTTGCTAGATTTTGGAATATTTTGTGAATTAACGCATACATTTTGTGCTTAGGATTAAGAGCAATTTCTAATACGTCCCTGCAATTTAGATAGTTATTACACATCAACCTCTCATTTAAGCTACGGACGGTAGCATATCATTAGTACAGTTAAATCTATTACTTGATTTGATTTTAGCATTTTCGGCAAATGGCAACAAAATCTTTCACTTCCTTTGTTTAAACAATCAACATGCTATAAAGACGACATTAGATAAAGCTCATTATTAATTTTTGTTGTCATTGTCGATAACAGATGATGGTCAAAAGTTCGAAAACAAAATACTCGATTGGTGTAGTGTGGAATTCCCTGTATCCAAGGCTTAGTGGATATCGGAAAATTATTCTTCAAATTCCTGATTAGCCTTTTATTTCCGATCATGAAATCAGTTTATCACCGGGATGTTTAGTAACAACATACAACTTACAAAAGTCATTTAGAGGTAATAACATGGTCGCCGTAAAGGTTTTATTCAAAATCAATACAGTCCGAAGTATCCAAATTTTTCTATCTAAATTCTATCTGCTCGCCTAAAAAAATAATCTTTGCGAGGAAGATAGTATTCCACAAAGACTTTGCATGTTCATCGATTATGGATACCTGTTTAAGGAACAAACCTATACATACTGCGTATTACACACTTTATGACACAGTTTTTTGTTGATCGACTAATATTTTTTCCTTAAAACTCACTCACGATACCATCAAAGGAAAATAATATTTCATGCGGAATGTACAATCTTTAAAGTTTAAAACTCCCCTACATTGTAACTAGGAATCATTTTTTTGTTCACTTGCGATTAGTTACGAAATAGTTACGAAATGAATAAAATAATTACGAAATAACGAGTTAAAGTTTACTCCGCTTCGCTCATTGTTAGGAGAAGAATAAATGAACGGCTGTAATACTAGGACATCAACGCCAATGTAATTGTTAATTAGGAAGTAAAAACTATGGTTTTTAATTGGCGCTGCAAAACTAATAACCCCGTGGCACTGAAAATCCTAATCTTGTCGTCAACCTTGGTTTTCCCTCGGCCTTTCGATACTAAAACTTCAAATTTAAACACTTGATAGGAAAATAACTATTTGAAGACTCAAGAGTCACGAGTTTTGTAGTTACAGGATCAATACTCTTTCAGAGACGGACTATGCCAATCAATTTTAAGTAATGATGGCATTTTAAAGGTCGTCAATTCAATAGTGGTGACTTTATCGCTATTTTATTTTACCGGAAACATGCACACATTCAAATAAAAGCATTTCCGCCAAAAAATCGCTTTTTAAATTAACGGTCAAAATAATTTCAGTTTTGCGGTGTCACTTACAACTAACTTCACGACATGTCAAGAATTTGTGTTTATCTGAATGGCAACATATTTTTGTGTGTTTTCTTCACATTTTACCGACTGAATTAGCACAAAACATATTGCAGCGAATTTCTGGGCACATAAAATTAAGGAATTGAACACTGAATTGCACAATCGACACCAAATTACTTTTAAAACTGAAATTTTCACAACACCCACAATGTTTGATCAGATTAATTTGTCTTTAAAATTATTTCGGAAAATTTGTCCTAAATTCTGTTTAAGACACTAGAAAAAGCACATTCGGAACTATTTTCTGAACGAAATTTACACTAAACTACAAATACTACAAATTTTCAACACAGACTTGATTGAGATTAAAAATTTGACGATTTGACATTTCATCAAAACAAAATTCAGTGAATCAGTCAAAACCAATGAAAGTAAATAGGTAGGTATGGCCAAACGTTCAAATTCGTTCTAGCCGGAGCACATACGAATTTGCATGGCGCCACCTCAATTGAACTCATTTCTAGTGCAAATTGCCACTAGAAATGAGTTCGTTTGAGGTGGCGCCATGCAAATTGGTATGTGCTCTGACTTGTATGGACTGGCCATACCTACTTATCTACTGTCATTGGTCAAAACTGGGTGAACTGAGTGAACAATACTACTGTGGAGCAAATGGACCCAGGTAGTGAAAACAACACCGTTTTGTTCCGAGGTATGTGTACTATTTTTCATCCTGGAGTACCAAAGTCACATTCCGAACAAAACTGAACAACACATTGTAACAGTGCAAAAGCAAGTATAAATGCTGAAAGCAATCCGTATGAATGCCTAAAGAAGTCCGCTCCGTATGCATGTGTTGGAGGTCGATCAAAGTAACATGATCAAACGAATAAGAATAAGTAGATCCTAGTATCTTAGCGCACAATGTTACATCAGTAATAAAGATATCGTTTATTGAATCGGCCTTCGTCCAGACAACACCAAATTAGTTTCACACCTTCCAACAGCATGCATTCTCACAAATGTCGAAAAATAAGCAATCCGTATGAATTCCGAAAACAGTCCGTATGAATGCATTGTCACAAAACTCTAGGAAAATTATATTCGCGTGCATACATTGACTTTACACATCTGGGAAATAATAAACATAGGATCGAAAATGACATAAGCGGGAATGAAAATTGAGAGAAAAGAGTAGGGGAGAATGTTGCTCTTTTGGTACTAAATTTGGTGAGTGAATGTGACGTTTTTGGTACTCCAGGATAAAAAAAGTCATTTTGGCATAGTCTATTATCAAATCTGTTACTTTAATTGATGTAACGATACTCTAGTAAACAACTTTATTTCATTTTTGCACACCAAAATGCCGGTGTTAATAACAATTATAAATTATTTACTTTCGCACCACGAAATGGTGACAAAAGGCGTATATTATCTTGGAAATAAAAAAGGACATTACCGCTCATACTTCATATAATTTTTTTAAATCGCAAAATTTTCTATGACAGCGTCACATTAATTTTCTTAGTTTGTTTGCTAGATAGAGTACTTAACGTAAATATTTTCATTAGACTGAAACAAAATCTTGTACTTCATTTGTGTTAAACGAAAGTGAGCTATCATAATGAGACATTGCTAATGTTAACTGTTTTTTTTTGTCAAAGCTATAACAGATGACAATGCTGCCGGTGAAGAATTTCCCAGACACTTCAGTTTCTCAAAATAATTCTTATGAAAGCATCGATGAAAGCCGAAACGCTTCTTGACTGCTGAACACTGCTCAGCAATTTAAATGTCTTAGCCATAAATTTTTCAAGACAATTTAATAATTAAATTCAACCTAAAACTATAGATGTTTTGTTTCGTCGGGGTGACTTAATGTTTCAGATTTATTTTTATTTTTTTAAATCGTTTAACTTTGTTACATTCGTCTCATTCGCCTACATCGTAACATCTTCTTCCTCTTCTACAAAGAAACCAATTCCCAATGATCATGTAAAAAAATTCAAAATTATTATTCACTCAGATCATCGGATTAACACCACACATCCATACACACAAACACCGCATTTTATGGATTCGAGAAGACATTGAGCTCTCTCCACTCGTATTTTCTATATTAAACTTAACATGTTATAACATAGTCGTGGTCAACATTCATAATATATAAAACGTAATAAATCTTATTTTTATTTTATAAAATGCTAAGTCGAGTCTCTCGGTTCATTCTCGGTTTGTTGGAGCTATAAAATTTGTTTGGACAAATTTGTCAAAATATAAAACATTTTTGAAATGCTATAAAAATTCTTGGACTTTTTTTTATTAATTTTTTATTCAAATAATTTATTCAGTTAGTTTGATGAATGGGCTAAGCTTTTGTAGTTCAGTGTTAATAGATACGGAATAATTTTTAGATAAAATTTTTAAGTCCCTATTGATTTATGGATTCAGTTCAGCATATCGTTTTTTGTTTGTTTGAAATGTCTTACGTCTAGGAAAGAATACATTTCAGGTTAAACATTTATTTATTTGTTTGTTTAGTGATTTACTAAAAGGTGTCGTTGATTTATTGGAATGGCTATCTATTCTTTACTAATGCTGACAAAAAATCTCCAGCGCCACACGTCCTTTGAAGGGCATTAGCAAAGTTCAGATCTAATTTGAATAGACAATGTAAGAAAATCATTCATCGACGAATGAAGTAACTCAGAAGAACTTCGTCGAATGACACATAAAGAAATATCATCTGCAGCAGGTACAAACTAGAACAATGGCTCTTTACGAGACTTTCACACATATTGTTCTAGTGTGAGAAGTAATGTAATGAACATGATGCGGAAATTTAGCGAGATCCTTGAATCTGATTCAAGGAAGGGTAGTATTTGTGAAGCTGGACAGCGCTTCTTAATATTACCGCTGCACTCTATCTTTTGTTTGAATGTGTCTTTGTCACAAGTCAATGTACATGAAATTTTATTCATGATTATGAAAGGATGTCACCTCACGATTACTTTAAGCCCAAATTTAAAATATTTTGTCGGGAGAGTTTCCAGAAAAAGTTGTTTTCTTCTAGAGCTGTATCTGTACTTTGATGAGCTCCGACAGGCATCTTTCTTTTCGTTGCAGCCTACGTTCATTATTTCGTCATATGCAGATCTGTAACCATTCAAAATATACCAAATTTGTCATATGTTCCTAAAAAATACAACTGCGATGATACCCAATATGTGTCAATGTCGCTTTTCTCGAAGTAATTATATGAAGAAGTACAAAATCTAAAATTCGGAGTAATTTTCAAATTCTTTTAATTAAATATGCATTCCGTTCAGAAAGTACCACGAAAATCATAGAATTAGACATTTTTAAGATTTTCAATCAAACGTAAATCATAAATAAAATATGAATCGTGTAGATGACGGTCCTCGCTTCGCTCTGGCCGTAAAATTCCCACTCGTATAAGCTGCCTTTTTGTTACATCAGTAGCAGACGCGAAGTACGTTTTGTGAATGTGGAACGAGGACTTTTTCACAAAATAAAAATGTGCGATCGATGTTCTTCTATTACACTTTTGCACAAAAAAAGGAAAACCCCTGGTACTTAATACCTTCACATGGTGATATGGTAATAAATGAACTTTATTAGTTTTTGGTTGATAGTTAAAAATAATCTGTGCTCATTTGATAAAAGGCATTTTGCTGGCGTAAGATGTGGTTGTAAAAAACTACCTACTTGATAAATGACAAACAACTTTATAGTCAACTATCAAATTTGTTAGTCCGCTATCAAGTTGTTAGTCAACTATCAAGTTAATGGTCTCAACTATCAAATTTGTTAGTCAACTATCAAGTTGTTAGTAGTTCACTAGTAAGAGATGGTTACACATTAAAAGCTGGGCATCGAATGATGAAATTATTCTTCCTACTACTTTCATACACATCGAAAACAAACTTATATGATTAACCCACACTACCAATCAAAATCAAATTTCATCAAAGAAATCTTTTTTAATTGAGGCTATGATCAACAGTATCAAATCCCGTTTTTCTCTGATAGCTTTCAGATCCTTAGTCCTACATAGTCCATCTTCGAACTTAGGCTCGAGATTTTAATTCCACGTATTTAAAAAATGAATCATCCAAATTGGTTAAAAATTACTCAAGTTATCGTGCCCTCAACGATTTTTTGTTACCCACATTTAACGTTTTTTATAGCATTTCATACATTTTCAATCACAGTGAACCTTTTTGTTACCCACATTTTTCGGTATTTTCTGGTGTAAGACACTGACTTTCAGTCAAGGGAATAACTGCTATAAATCAAATCTTATGAAATCTGTCCATCTGCTATCAACAGTAATGACAAAAATAAGCGATGATGTCAGGTTAACGTGCTCTTGCTCTAATTATAGGTGAATACATGTTAACATAATTGAAGTACAAGATTTTGTGTCAACCATTAGGCGGTGTTATGACCAAAAGAAGTGATAGATGCAATAATGAAATGGAGGTACTCTTGCTGTTTGGGAAAGGCAAATAGTCATTAAGAATCTTAATATTTATTTAGTTGATCTTGTCTTGTCTTCATGCATTTTCCAGAGCTTTTCCAAAAATATTTTTTGTGAAACTGAATGAAAATATAGGAAAAACTAGGAAAAATCAAAATCAAAATCAAAATATGTAAATCAAGGGAAGTTCAAGAAAAATTGGAGAATGTTATCGCAAATACAGTGTAAACGTGTAAACAATCTTCATCAATGTTTTCTTTTCGTGGAGAAAAACGTTGTGTTCACCTCTTGGAGAAATCCTAACCATCCTAACGTAGTCCATGGTTCAGAATTTGAAATAAATATCCACCAGCTGGTAAGCTTCAAGAAAACATTATAGCAATCTGTGAGGTTTTTCTACTGTCCTAAGATTCACTTCAAGAGCCACAAAAACAAAACCCTTTTAATTTGCCACTTTAAAATTTCTATCTCTACCGGGGTATTTAATACACTTAACACACTGTCAAATGAAACTTGCTCGTTCAGAGTTTTTATGCAATGGAATTGTAATCCTTTCACTTTCGTTTACGATTCATGCGATCATTCGAAACCAGTATACTTGAAAAGAATGGGCCTATGATGTGAATGGAAATGCAAAAAAAACAAACAAGATATCAAATCACTTTGCGAGCGCCATGATTTATGGAAAATCAACTTCTTATGTTTGAAAATAAATATGTAATTCGATCATATAACACATAAAATTATATTATGTTACTTGTTAGGTTAGACGGTTTCTTGTTGTTGAGAAGGAAAAAAAATGTCTCACCTTATTTCAATTAATCGAATATTATAGAAAAGAATGTGTTAAACTATAATGATCCGATTAATTTATTATTTTTTTTGTCACGTTCACTTTACTCGTATGACTTCATAGGAAAGGATTTTAGAATGAAGAGGATTTTGTTCCTGTTTTCAGTTTTCAGTTTTCAGTAAAAGATTCTCATGAAACGATTTCAGAATCTCTAAGTAGATCTCTATGTAAATTAATAATCAAATTCAAATAATTTGCAAAAGAGGCAGGTGTCAATCGAATTCATTAAACTTTCGAGTGAAATGATAGCAAAGTCGTCTCTATTACAGAGAGAAATAACTAATTAAACTTGAGGAGGCTTTGAAATTGAAAAGACGTACAATTTTTGCTCTGCCTAAAAATTTAAGAAGAATTCAGTTTTTGTTTGGATAAAAACAAAAATAAATAATTTGTAAGGCTGGAAATTGGACAAAATAACACAGCGCCCGTATTTTCATAAAAATATTTGATTACAATCATCGAATTTTGGTGGAAATCATGGGCCAAACTTCAAGTGGTCAACCACAACTTTCAGATTGCATTTGTTTATGTTTGGTGGATGAAAATGATGAAAACATTGAAAACTGGATTTTCTGTGCAGGATGCGGAAAATGGTATCACCGTAAATGTAATTTAGTTAATGATGATGGTGCTAATTCATTGGTTAATGGTAATGATTGGTATTGTCCGGTTGCTAAGTGTCAGAAAGTGTTTTCTTCGCTGAATAAGGATGTTGATGTTGGTCGACCGGTTCGAGGTCGGTTAGATAGAAAGTGTAAGGGGAAAGTTGCAGTCTCTGCTTTAGATTTTTCTTCTGAAGAAGTTGTTTCTGATAGGGTAGTTTGTAGTGCTTGTGGTTTCTTAGCTAAGAATGCTCGTGGTCTGAAAGTGCATATGGCTAGACATAAGGGCGTTAGTGATGTTGTTAATCCGTCAGTAGGTGTTGACGGTTTTTCGGGTTCGTCGGGAAAAGTAGGTTCATCAGAGTGTTTGGAAGACTTTGGAGTTCTTCTTAATAGGTGTAGACTCTCAGTTCCTTTGACGAGAATTATTCAGAAATCTGTAAGGATTGCGGTTTGTCAAGAGTTAACTGCGGTGGTTGAAAGGTTAGTGAAGAGAAATGATGTAGAATCATGGATGAGGTTGCTTGCTTTCCCTTATATTGTTCTGAATAATAGGTCGAAGGGCAAAGGTGGTATTAATGTGATCAGGCATAATCTGGGTGTGTTTAGGAACTGTGTCGATGTTGTCAAGGCGTTGACGGATGTTTTGAATGACGCTAGTGTTCCATTTGTTGTTAGTAAGGTTGTTGATAGGGACAGTGTTGTTGTGAAGGTTGCGACTAGGAAGGTTGGTGAGGGAGATGTTAAAGGAGCTGTTAGAGTTTTGTGCTCGAGTGAGTCAGTAGCGCCTCAGTCAATAGAGACTGTGACTAAGTTAAAGGGCAAGCATCCGGATGATAATGGTGAGGTTTTTGAGGAGGTAAAGTTAGACAGTAATTTGCAGGCTACTGATGTTAAGGATGTTTTGGGTGCTATTAGAAGCTTCCCATTAAGTTCTTCAGGGGGAATAGGTGGTTTGAGGCCCCGACATTTGAAGGATTTAGTTTCTTTTACTTGTGGTGATTTTGGGAATCGGTTGTTGAAGGCAATAGCTTCTTTGACGGATGTTATTAAGCGTGGGAAGGTTCAACAGGACGTGTGTAAGATATTTTTCGGGGCTTCGTTGACTGCCCTTATGAAAGGTGAAGACGATGTTAGGCCAATTGCAGTAGGGATAGTTTGGAGACGTTTGGCAGGAAAGGTGGCTTGTTGTAATGTCAGAGATAGTTTAGTTAAGAAGTTAAAGCCTGTTCAGTTTGGGTTTGGTGTTCCGGGAGGTGCAGAAGCGTTGGTTCATGCAGTTCGTCGGTTTTGTACAGTTCAGCATGACAAGCCGATGGCCTTGGTTAAGTTCGATTTCGGTAATGCTTTCAATATGTTGTTTAGGAAGTTCATGCTAGGTGAGGTTAGAGACGTTTGTCCTGAGTTGTTGGCGTTAATGCAACAGTCTTATAGACATTTTTCTAATCTTTATTTTCTTGATGAAACTCTGCTTTCAAGGAGAGGGTTTCAACAAGGAGATCCTTTGGGACCTCCCGGTTTCTGCATAGGTATTATGAAGATGACGCATTCATTAGATGCAAGGTTGAATGGTTGGTATTTAGATGATGGTAGTATTGGTGACGTGCTTTCTGTAGTATTGGGGGATATTAGGAAGATTTTAGAATTTTGTGATTTGTCAGGGTTGCCTTTGAATGCTAAGAAGTGTGAAGTCTTTTTTGTGAGTGCTAGTGAAGGTGAAGCGGCTCGTATGTACTCTGAGATTTCGTCATTGTTACCAGGGATTAAGCGGGTTGATGAGTCTTCGTTGGAGATGTTGGGCTCGCCTGTTTTTGAGTTAGGTTTAGAAAGGATGTTTTCAGCAAAAGTTGAATCTATCAAGTTGATGTGTGATCGTTTAACTTTGATGGATGTTCATCCTGCTTTGTGTGTTTTTAGGAAGTCTCTCGGTAGTTCTAGGTTTAATTATTTGTTGCGTTCTTCGAAGGCGTTTTTGTTAGGTGATCGCTTGAGAGCTGTTGACGAGATTTTCCGTTCAACTCTCGAAGCCATTGCGAATGTGAAGATGTCTGATTTTTCTTGGGACCAGGCTTCTCTTCCTTTAAGCTTTGGAGGTATAGGTGTTAGGAAAGTTGAGGATATTGCGATGCCAGCTTATCTGTCGTCTGTTTATTCTACTTTAGAACTGTCGAGTGAGATATTGAGAAAGTTTAGTTTTCAGGTAATCGAAACTAGTGTTTTGGAATTAATTGAGGAAATACCTCGAGATTTTGTTCCAGAAGGTGACGAGAAGAAGAAGAAGCAAAAGAATTGGGATTTGCCGACGATTAAGAGTAAATTCGATGAGATGTTTGACTCCAGCGAACCTGTTGCTCGTGCAAGACTACTTGCATCATCAACCAAAGAATCTTCAAAGTGGTTGCAAGTAGTTCCATCGAGCCAATTGGGTTTGCTATTGGATAACAACTCTGCTAGAATTGCTGTTGGTCTTCGTTTAGGTTCTGGTTTATGCGAGGAACATAAGTGTGTTTGTGGTGGAATGGTTCAAAAGGATGGCTTACACGGCTTATCATGCAAAATGAAAATTAAAAAAATTGCTGCGCATGATGAAGTCAACAAAGTTTTTTCTCATGCATTTTCTTCAGCAGGATTTCCAACCATGTTACAACCGCCAGGTATGTCTAGAGATGATGGTAAAAGACCTGATGGAATGACACTGATTCCATGGAGTCATGGTAAATCTCTTATTTGGGATGTAACCATAAGAGATACATTGGCGCCTTCATACATTAATGAATCTAGCAAGAAACAGCGGTCGATTGCGGACAACGCAGAAAGATTTAAACACAATCATTATAAGCGTTTAAAAGAAAATTATTTGTTTACTCCTCTAGCTTTCGAGACTTTAGGCTGTATGGGACCTGAAACAAAGAAATTCATTGAGAAATTAGGAAAAATTATAAAGGCCACTTCAGGGGAACCGCGATCAATGGATTATTTATTGCAGAGAATTTCAATTGCGATACAAAGAGGCAACGCTGCGTGTATTTTGGGGACTTTGGGAACGGATAGAGTAGATGATTTTTATGTTTTGTAACCTTTGATTTTTGAAAAGATCGTTTTTTTACGGGCTGCATCATTGTGAGCAGCCTTTTTTTTCGCATATTTAAATAAAGAGAAAAAGAAACTAATTAATGGCCCTACCTAGTAAAATGTATGTCAAAACTAAAGAAATAAAATATTTAAGGTCAATTTTAGGTGGAAAGGAACTCATCGAGTCTGAGTTTAACATGTGAGAGGTGAAGGATTTCTTCCATCGAAATCGAGAAAATACAAAAATTTCTGTATATTCGCGGTTTCCCTAAATTTTCTAGAATTTTTTTAAATTCGAAAAAATCAGGAAAATCTAAAAATTTTCGTTTTTCGTCAATTTTCTTGATTTTTGTGAAATATTTTTCGCATGCTGTGACTCAACCAGAAAGATTCTGTTTTCAGCGAACCCCAATTCTTAATTAAGATTTTCTGTTTTAATTTATTATTATTATTTTGACGGGCAAAAAACACCTTATTTCGTTTTTTGGTGGAGGTTTACTAGCCAATAAAAGAATATTAAAATTAAACGACCGCCGTTTAAGACTATTGGAGCCAACATGTTAGGCTAATGAAAAAAAAATATTTAAAGTTATTTTTAATAATAATTTATGTTGGGCATGTAAGCAAAGAGTCGCTAAAAAATAGCTCCGCCGGAGCCTGGTCCACTTAAAAAAAACTCTTTATAGAGTATTAACTGTTTTACTATCTGATCTATTACTTCATTTGATCGAAGATTTTCTTAGATTGATTTCAGGAATCTTTTACTTCGTTTGTTTTGAACATGCTTTTTGCTATATAAGAACTCACTAATCAGAGCTTGTCGTTTATTCTTGCTGTCGTTGTCGATAACAGATGACAGGCGTCTATAATAGGTTAATCTGGACCTATTTTCGAGAATTTAATCAGTCAAAGACCCTTTTGTTTTCAATATGGTCGAAAGTGGCTTATTGCACATCTTGGGAAAACAAGAAATTTGGTATAGGTTTCAAAAGCATGTAATAGTTATTTGTGTATCTGTTTTGGACGATTGTGTTGGATGTCTCAGAATTCAGCGTAAGGATGAATAAAATAACTTAAACTCAATCCGAATATATAGTTTTATTACGAACGATAGAATTTAGATGTTAATCCGAGAAAGTTTCAAAGAGAATGAACAAAGTGTGTTCACAACTTACTAGATTGAATATTTAGTAGATTGCTACAATCCAACACTCCTCCTCAATCACCAAATATTCATTCTAAAACTATATATTCGGATTGAGTTTAAGTTATTTTATTCATCCTTACGCTGAATTCTGAGACATCCAACAGGTTATGGGCCCAGAAAAGGAGAATAAGTAAATTAAATTTGGTTTTATTATGAAATTCGGAAGAAAGTGCAGAATCAAAGTTTAGACACATAAGAGAAACAAAGCAATTGTGGGTAGTGCAGAGTAAAATTCGGGCATATAACGGAGAAACAAAGCAATTGTGGGTGTCGAGGTGTAACATTCGGGTTCAAGCCTTGAACTTCAAGGATAAGAACAAAATGCGGATGCAACTAAAGGCAAAATGCGGATGCAACTAAGGGCACTGGTTTGTGCACAGTCAAGTGGTGGCGGTATAGTCACATTAGGATTCACTTGGAACAAGATACGTGACATACGGAGAAGCAAAGGCAAATAAAGTTATTAGTCGTGTTGGTATAAAAGAATTTGCTGGAAGTCACAGAGGAAGGTAAATATGGGAATAGAAATCACTGGAACTTTTGTTGTTTGAATATTGACTCTGGTTTCGGCAATGTTCATACGTGCGGATGCGACACTGTTCATGATATCTGAGAATACAAAAAAAAACTAAGTCTGCTGCGTTGGTGGCACTAACAGAAAATATTATGGTCGGCATGAGGGAAACCGTCGTCAGCACGAGGTCAAGTCGATTGGTCTGGTTATTCATGGTCTATCAAATAGTTAGAAGGTCGAAATGATGTGGGTTGCATGTTTTCCTACAACAACTCGAATCATTTAACATTCAGGAGGAGCATTCGGTCAAAATTGTGAAATTTTAATGTGTAGAATGAATATTTGGTGATTGAGGAGGAGTGTTGGATTGTAGCAATCTACTAAATATTCAATCTAGTAAGTTGTGAACACACTTTGTTCATTCTGTTTAAAACTTTCTCGGAAACTACATCTAAATTCTATTGCTCGTAATAAAACCATATTCGGATTGAGCTTAAGTCATTTTATTAGTCCTGACGCTGATATTCGGAGGATTACAACAGATTGTTTTTAGACAATTTCGCGAGTTGTCGCGAGCTACATGCGAAAGTGCCTAAAATCAATCGTCCAAAACAGATGCTCAAAAAAATTTTCATGTAAGGGGTCGAAAACCCGAGAAAAATCTCGAAACTCCCTCATTTTCGGCCCCGACACATGAAAAATCCATTACATAACTCGGTATAATAGTTGAAAGGTCTTCTTTTTTGTTTTCACACGAAAACTCTACAGTCGAAGAAAAATAAGAATTTATCCCACATGCATTACCAATGTTACGATATTTACGTATGAATATGTACTTGTAAATAGCATGTGGATTAAATAACATCGTTTGGATTGGATTCGTTGAAAAAACCGAAATCTATTTTTCTCCGACTGTACCTCTCAACTTTTTATCCCTTGTTATGTAAATAACTATTATCCCTAAATTATTTTTGGAATGAAATATTCAGAACAATAAACGGGCGGTTCTTCGAAATTTTTATTGTCGTTTCCGACAGCAAAAGACTTGCCGTTGTAACTTTTCGCCGATAAATAGAGTTTTACACGTACGGAATTTTGAAAACCAACTCATTTTCTGTTACAAATTAAAGTAAAACACAGAACGAGTATGAACGGTGTTAGGGTGGTTCGAAGATTCGAAATAATAACGATGTGATTCGATCAATTCATTGTAAGTTTATTGTCGAATTAGCATCTAGCAGACATGGAAAATGAGTGCCTCCGTTAAGAAACCATGAATAAGATCAAAAACAAAATTTCAAAAAACGTAAGATAAACATAAAATGGAAACAAGGAATGGAAACAAGGTAGAAATTAAATAAATTTAAAAAGGTAGAAATTAGGTGGAGGTTAGTCTCGGCAAGCTAAGAATGGGTGGGTTTTGAAGTTGGTAAACTCGATCTACCCTAGTCTACAGACTATTATGATGCTTGCATAGAAGGAGGTGTAATTTGGATCACTTTTTTTGAATAATTAAAAAATGTGTATGAAAATATTCATTTGCAAGTACCCCAAGGCAATTATCTGGTCTTCAGTATTTTGACTCTCTCCCATATTTAGTTTTTTTGAAATTTTGCAGGAATTTGCTTCAGATGCTTCTTTTTATCTGTCTAAACCATGTCTTAGCCATGTCTAAACTTCAATGACGTTGCCTGTAATATAGATTAATCAACAGGTGTATCAGAATGTGTGATATTATTGCGAAAACTGAATCAATTTTGAGGAATGATAGAGGATATACGAGTGGTATCTTCGAATTGTTTTTAGTTGATGCAATCTTTGAATTCCTCAATACTCAAGGTCGTACACACCATTGTCAACAAAATGAAATGTATTTTTGGTTTATCGAAAACTGATTGATGAGCCTGCACTTGAGTCTCGCAGTTCATTGTATTATAAACAGGGAAACTGATTCACCCAGCAAAATGGAATATCAAGTTTTGCTCCTAAGTGAATAATATATAAATTGGCTCTACTCTTCAATCTGTGTGCACTGCATAAAATCGATTTCTGTTCTTTTACCTTTTCATATAAGATCGAAGAGACGCGCTATTGCATTCCAGAAATAAAATTACAATTATTCACATGACCGACCAAAACCATATAATACCTAAAACATATCATATATATATATATATATATATATATATATATATATATATATATATATATATATTGGTGTGTTGTGTAGGTAGGTATATAATATGTGTATAATTGTGAACATCTTCAATTCACAGTCGCACAAAAATTATTTGAAAAAATTAAACTGGATTCGCGAAAACAAATATAAAAAAAAGATTTCTTATAAATATAATGGCAACTGAAAGATGTTAAGACTCGTCGTTTTGATACTTTTTTTTTCTTCTTCGTCTTCTGTTCCCTCAATGCACTGCACACTGTGTAGAGAATCACGTATAATATATAAATGCATCGAACGTTCTTGTGTTATTTCTTTTATTTCTATTTTTTTTTCCTCTTCTTATTATTTTAATATGCATTTTGTAAGTATTATATGCTTGGAATAAAACAAACATACGAAAGCTTCGCCATGGTATCAAAAGTGTGTTTCATACAGATGAACTAATAAATCAACACATTCCGAGTTACTGGTATTCAAGAAAACTTGTTTTTCATTACATCGTGAAGGCAAGAAAAAAAATAGATTTTGTTATTGAATTAGAGTAACAAAAATACTTTTATAAAAGATTTTGTATTATTTAATTGATTCAATGAGGAAAGTTGGCTTATTGGATATACAGTGGAAATGTTTGGTGCATGCATGCAATGCATATACATTAATATCGGTGTACGATATTGGAAATAATTTTCATTTCATAAATGTTTTCAAACCCGTACGAAGCAACGTTTATAAGACGTCGAGTTCGATTCCCTGATTAAGGGTGGGAAACCTATTGTGAAGATGCTAAATTAGCGAGAAAAACATAAGGTAACGCCGAAATATCTGGAGGCAATATCGACAGCTCCGTACGACCTCACATTTAATAAATTCCTATATAATAAATGGTATCGATTGAGGTGACGCTTACAGCTTCGATTACTCAAAAAATTGACATCACGTGAAAATTCTCATTTGGAAAAATAGCGACACACAAATTGGCAATGATTCTCATGATCTCGTCTCAAATAACTTCTTGTGTTCTGGTAGTAAAAAATAGGAGGCCGAGATCAGAGTCATCTGCAATTTATATGTCGCGAGAATCTTTACCTGAAGTCAATTTTTTTAGTATCAAAGCTGAAAGCGTCTCCTCGAGAGTTTAAAAAAAAAAAAATTCATGAAATTGGTTCAAAGTTTACTCCAGATATAGCCAAAGGAACTAGCTCATGATTCGCATCGCATCGCATGAACTTTTTCTCCCTCATTGTCAATACATATCTAATAAAGCAAAAAATAAAAAATTCAAAATCCGTTCCTCATAAGCGCTTTACGGTATTTCGAAGAAATCTCCAGACATTTAAACGCTTTTAAACTTTGATGTACCAGTAAATGATTCGTCAAATTAAAGGGATTTACAATACCAATCTGCAAAAAAAAAAAAAAATAGAAATCGGATGATCGACTCGTGAGTTATAGCCGTTGGTGTGAAGCAGGTATAGAGCGCCAAATATGTCGGCCAATTTAAACGGATTTTCCCTTTATGAGATAGGTGTTGATCATACCAACCAGGGAAAAAAGTTTATGAAATTCGGCTAACTGGAACGTTACGATAGGAACACCACGATCAAGTGGGTTACCACGATTGCCCAGGTCATCTTCCACAGAATCTCAGTTTAGTAGGCGAGGCTTATTATTTTAATGTTCCATTTCATAAGAGTTAAAGAAAAAGTATCAGTTGTCGACGTTGAGGAAAAAATTATTTCGTGGAAATAAAAACCAAATAAATTTGATGTTGAATGAACAGGAAGTTTTGAAATTTTTCTATGAAATCTACACTCTAAATTAAAAATACAATAAAACGTTGTTAAGACCATCGATTTAATATCGGGTAGAATGGCACACACGAAGTCCAAAAATTCGAAAATATATCACACAAAATAAATCGAAGGGACGCTAAAAAGTACATTCCAAAAGGAAAGGGACATTAGGATTTTCAAATATTTCAGCGCGCTTTATTAGAACGAAAGTTAGGTTACACATACATTTTTTCCGCACAAACTTTCTTTGTGTTTGCTTATCCACCCTATATTATATGGATGATTAAGACACCACACAAGAAGTAAAACATTCAGAGCGATTTAGTTACACGTAGCTACCATATTTACAACGAAACGAAATTTTCTCCAAACTATCCATTTTCCAGACAATTCGTGGGGAACATGGGTAGTTTGGAGGAAATTTACAAAACCATCGTGCAACCTACCTACTCTACGTCAAATTTTATCCTATTTCCTAGTTTTACTCGAGTACTAGGATATAGGATGAAATTTGGAGCCAATTGGACCGCTTGTTCCGGGGATATGATGAAATGAAGGTTTGGTGTTGGTAGTTGGGAAGGAAAATTTTCTACGATATTTCCTAAAATCGACGATTTTCATTCCTATCAAAATATATCGAAATTTTTACCGACTTTAACATGCGATAGCTCGTTGTAAAGGTCTCAATGAGTTCTAGGATATAGGATGAAGTTTGACCATTTTATTTGCGCTGAAGTGCTACATGACGCACTACAAAAAACAATGCGTCAAAACGTCCTCAAATTTCATCTAAAAGTGGTCCAAATTCAACAAATGGGGGTTCTTTGGAAAGGTCGACCTCTTCAAAGAACCCCCATTTGTTTATGCTCGACGAGCTCTAAGAAATAGGATAAAATTCAAGGAAATTTGAAAACGTAATTTTCGGCAGAGATATTTACTATTCGATAACTGCGCACCAACTCACGAGATTATTTTGCCTGCTTGCCTATTTAAAGCTTGAATTTTTGGTAATTGTCTACCATGCTGATAGAGAGGTGGCCGAGATTTAACTTTAGAGATTTATGAGAGCTGCACACCGACTGATGAAATTTATTTAGGCTGCTTGCCTATTTATAATTCGATAATTTGGTAGTTGACTGCCAAACTTGTAGTTGAATACGAAATTGGTTGTTGACTACGAAACTCATAGAAAATTGGTGGAGATGTTTACTGTTCAACACCTGGATATCGACTGATGAAACTATTCTTCCTGCTTGCATATTTATACGTATTTGGTAGTTGGTAGCTCCAGAATTGAGAAAACTGAGAGAAAGAAAAAAGACCTGACTAGGCTTATAACCAGTCTATTCTTGTTAATTTTTATTAGTCCGATTTGTTCCGCAACATTCACATGTGTATGCGTCTCAGGATATGAACCTATGGAACAAATAAGACATTGATAGCACAGCGGCACTTTTAGGTGTTCATGACTGTATAATAGTGGAATCCTCGGAACTCACCAAGTGACTCATTGCTCGTAGTATGAATGATCGAAACAGGTGAAATCTATGACCAATCCCTAACTGATATCTTTATTGATAGATTACTTCACCAAACGTTCTTCAATAGTTATCTGTTGCAACAACGCACTTCAAGGATGAGTGATACTTTGAATAGAATACTGACACTGGGTACCAAATTTTTGCACTTTAGAAAAATGTCATCATTTTTCATTCAAAATAGTACTCTATTTGGCAGCTGTCATTAAAAACACTTTTGCTTGAAGTGCATTGGTTGCAAGCGTTGAAATTGATTTGTTTTCGTTACTTCTTATGGAATTATGGATAAAATCCTTGGCAAATATAATTATCGCCTAATATTCCGAAGCCAATACACAAATTGTGCGCTCGTTTACTTCACATCGATATAATAGTAAAACTTTTATTGCTGCATTTTACAGAATGCTACAATTTCTCGAAACGAAACAAGCTCATAGTTTTGTTATGCACCATATAGTATACCTTAAAGCCAAGACAACATGTCGTCTATAATTATGCTAGATGTGCGATACATATAAATACATGTAGCTATGTGGTATACAATGTTGTTTTTTTTGTGCACTGTATAGAGAGAGGTGTGCTATAATCTATACGGAGTATATGTGTGAATATAATGTTGAAAATGCATAATGTCGGTACACATTTTAAGTTAAAGCACTCTCTTGAAGTCCAAACACAAAACGTACAAATGTTGCCATATAAAAGTTCATTTGCAACAAGACAAAGTTTATACAGAGAAATGTAGAAGTTACATAGTTCATCGTACAAATTTTATATAAATACTTATTTACTCGTTCGTACACCCGAGTCATGTATGAGTACATTTTGAGTTTGAAATAAAATAAAGTTTTCTCTACAAACACATTTATCTATAGGAATAATAATTGTACATGCACGTACGTACGTACAGTACATATATGCTATATTTTTTTCTATTCTGCACTGAATCAAAGTAGAAATATCTATCCATATCCAGTCAAAATAGAACGATGTAACGATGTTCTGCACATATATATATCTGGATATATATATCTAAAAAGATGCACCACCAGTGTACAATGTAACGTACCAAGTATATAGAGTCATAATGCTTGTATTGTGAATTACTTTGATATGCCTGTACGTACATAACGTACGTACGTACGTACATGATGCACATGCTGGAAAATTAAAAACGATGAACCAGTGGAAGTTTAAAACAAATATTATATCTTGACTGTAACCCTACACACAGAAATATGGATAAAACTTCACACAAAAATCTCATTTGGGAATCATTTTCGTATATTATTCAATAAGAACGAAGTCGTTCCCATCTACAAGTTCCATGCATGGTAAATATTTTATTTCTGTTATCCTTTACCCGTTTCGACTACTGTTAATTGGATATTTCCTCTACTCTGTACCCGTGAAATGGTGTGAAGTTTTCGTTGAGATATGCTTGAAACTTATATTTCGAGCCGTTATATACTATAACATCGGTGACAGTTGACTTTCAGTTGTCTTGTAGGTTAAATAAATTAAATTCTTCAATCGACGTACGCTTTTCGAATCTGATTTCTAATTAATTAAGTCCAGTCTTGCTCAACATTATCGAAAAAAAGAGTTTGATTTAATATGCATCTACATTGTACTGACCTACCACATATGCAAGGATACGATAACAAATATCTATAACCAACGATGAAATGATAACTACGTTGAGAGACTCTCACATCTCCAGTTATTTGTGTACCTACCTACCATTTGACTGCAACTAACTAAACAATTCCTCCTTCCCCCTTTCGTGTTTTCTCATATTTCCAATTCGTATCCCAAAAACGGGAGTACATTTCCAAGATTTGAGTTCTGTTACTGTTTCCACCGAGTCTTAGTAACCAAGATTAAATTTACGATTGGCCAGACCTAACAACTGATCCTTTCACGGTTTCGATACGGATTGACATACAGTTTTGTCAACTGAGACCATGTATACTGCAAAAAGTACGTCAGTGAAATTTAGACATTGATTTGCTTCAGCTGTTTTTCAGTTGGTCCACTCATACAAACGAAACCTCCCTTACAAACAAGGGTAAGTATTTATGTTCATAGGCCCTTCTTGAATTTTCTCAAAAATTGATTTTATTTTCGAAATTTCGTGAAAACTTCCTCGAATTTCAAAAAAAGATTTTTTTTTTAATCAAGAAATTTCAGAAAATATTTTCACAAAAATAGGCCATGATTTTGCCTATATGAATGGAGTCGCCCACTTGAAGAACAACTGAAGCAAAGTCGTATGTCTGAATTTCATTGACATCCCCTGTAACAATGTATCGATAAAGTTATGCGACGAGCATTTCGTACAGGGCTAAAAAAATCTAGAAATAGAGCATTATAACCAAATATACACGTTGTTATTTCGTAAACTGCACAGAAATAAGGTTGTATGTTTATTCAAAAGCACAGTGCCGTTTTAAGCTCTAAGTGTTTCGGGTACTTTCAGCGTTGTAGGGCATTCATTACAAAGGATTTGTTGCAAACTGAAGTTCTTGTTCGGGTTGTGAAGTAATCATTAAATCTAAATCTGTTTCTTGTTTTGTTGAAAGTATCGTCTAAAGTTTGACACAGAATCTTTTGCTTCACTTGTTTAACCATACATTTTACTAAATAAGACAACAATAACCGAAGACCGTCTCAGATTCTTAACTGATTATTAGCCGAATGATTAAGGGGAATGCCAAATCCTGTAATGCTGCTCTGTAGGTTGAAATAATTTTCTACTGACAAACCTCTCAATGTTCGAACCACTAGATTTCAGTAGAATTAAAGACATGAATCTAGGATGAAAATGTTAAAGCACATAAAGTGTGACAATTCTTACGATCTATTTCCTATTATATGGAACTGCAGGGAGACAGATTGAAACAATATCTTTCACTTTATGACCAATGACCTCAGAAGCTCCTTACTTATTTTTGTCACCCATAACAGTAGATAACATAACATAAATAGCCATTCGTAAAAAAGCTTAAATTTTTATCGAAATTTATTTGATGCACTCTGCTCAAAGTGTTCAATGGATAATAGGCCACTGTAAAAGCAATTGACATAATTTGAGAAAATCGATAATTTTTCTATTGTATCCTAGACGCAGACAGACAGTGTAATGTATAATGCTCCCCGAGCAAACTTTTACCATATAAATGGATATTATGGGCGTAATTACTGATATAATGAAGTACGAAGTTAAATACTAAGATAAATAGGTTAAAATAGTAATTATTGCAGTGTGTTTTGAGCATCTTAGACTTTGATGGCACACAAATTTGTTAATTATTTATGAAAGTAAGACAGTTCCGACTCAGAAAAAAAAAATTGAATGATCTACATAACGAGATGGAGCTCCAGTTCTATTCAACCGAGAAATATGTTAATGTAAACGTTCGTCGTTTAAGGAAATCGCGAATTCTAAAAGCGACTCTTCCGGAATTTTAAATATTAAAGTGTCGAGAATGATTTCAAAATCATTATTATTTGCAACGTCGTCATGCTACCGCGTTAAGTGAAAAAAACGTATCGCATTGGTGTCTTTGCTGTAAAAGTCTGCGAATTTTGCACATTATAATTCTGAGTTGCATAAAATCTTTTATCACTCGGTTGCATAAATAACTATTATGCAACTCTGAATCATAATGTGCAAAATTCGCGGACTTTAGGTGCCTCTGTTGCAAAGTATTTTATTAGGCTCACGGCCCTTAGGTCATAATTAAACATCTAGAGCCTAATAAAGTACTTTGCACTCGATGTCATTGATAACCAGTGACAGTTTTGAGAGTCTTTTGTATTCCACTTTTCCAAAGGAATTGAAAAAAAGCTTAAAGCTCTCCCAAGCACAAATACTATGCGATACATTATTTTCTCCTAACACGACAACGGCAGTGTAGTGGGCGTGTAGTGAAAGTTTGAGGAGTTGTATCAATAAAAGAATCGCTGAGCTTTAGATGAATTAACTGTTTACAACAATCGATCATCAAAATGTTTACGTTTCTTATTTAAATAGTGCACCTGATGGACGAGTGTATATAGGATGTATAAGTAGAATTG
Organism: Bradysia coprophila; assembly: GCF_014529535.1. Classification (NCBI taxonomy): domain Eukaryota; kingdom Metazoa; phylum Arthropoda; class Insecta; order Diptera; family Sciaridae; genus Bradysia; species Bradysia coprophila. The sequence continues at coordinate 778,769 of NW_023503584.1, forward strand.
TACTGCAATACTCGTCTTTTTTCACTCAGTGTAATATTTAACTCTAGCATCTCTCGATGAATGACCAGCTTAACGTTAATGTTAGGAATCTCTTCGCCTCTTAACCTTCAGGTTAATTTCAAGAAATGATAATTCCCCTGCCTTTTAATTGCATTTTTCTTCATAAATTTTCATAATTTCGCGCAAAAGGTAAATTGTAAATTATAATAAAACCGAAAGCCTGACTTTAAACGGTAAAAAAGCGACGCATTAAACTATTAATACGCCGATTAAATTTGCTATTCTTATCTTCATTCACTTACTCTACAAACTATACCAGCCTACCTACCTACACCTTAAATACACACAATCAATAATTAATTGAAATCTATACATCGTAATTACCTTATGCCATATACGTACGTATACCTTTATGTAATTAAATCGCTGTTTATAAACACCCTCTGTTTTGTACATAACAATAATATGATGTGAAACACACATAGAATATGTAGCACCACATATTGGCGTAAAATTTTCAGTATGTTCACAGTACGTAAATATATTTACTCACAGAGTTAACGATAAATTCTTGTACATAGTCGCGTATATCTGGCTAACTATATAAGCTTATAATTGAGCATAAACCATGCCAAACCAACATCACATAAAAACACATTTTCCGAAAACATATTTTACAACACATAAGCCAAACAGAGACGCCACCATTTGTACCACTTGTTTGAGTGAGAGCTTTTTTGGAAATGGAAAATGTTGAAAATAGGTTGCATGATATATGCTATGATATGATCATTGAAACGGATGATACGAAATTTCTTTCGTTTTTTTTTCTAACAGGGTACGTTCCAGCTCCGAACAATAAAAAAATGTTTCAAATTTCATCAATTGAAAGAATGGAACGGCATCGATTGATTTGAGGGACATGTGGGATATGTTGTTCGAGATTTTTCTTGGTTGCAAATTTTTTCACAAATAATAATTTTTGGAGAACGAAGAGAATGATGGGAAAGTTGAGAAAATTTTATGGATCTGAACACGGAACTCCACTCCACCGCATGCTCCTGTGACACTATTTTCAATATATATTTTAACAAAATATTCTCCAAGGGCTTTACGATCACAAAGCGACTGACGTCTATCTCGACGAAAGAATAATCTTGAAATATTTAAAGCAGCTTCAGTGCTACTTAAGTATTCTATTACTCCCTTTAAGAAGATTCCTGGTAAACATAACTGAAATTCGATTAGATTTTGCTTCTGACAATTACCCGATACCCATTTACATAAGCGAATAGTATTTCCCTCGTATACAATGTGAACTATGGAGCATATTTCGCCTCAACAATGAAACATAGCTATGAGCTCGGCTGCTATGACAGACTATAGGAGAGCTGAGAAGTTACTTTATCCCGAACATATATATATGCACCATGGAGAATGAAATTCATGATTATATTCGGAAAGTATGATATCAATGTGTTGTATGCGCTGTGTGGTGTTGTTATATGCATTTTAGCTATGTTAAAGGTATGGAGCGATGCATAAAATCTACTACACTATTCCATTCTCGTTCGTTTTGCTTTGACTCCTATTGTAGGGTTGTGAAACCTCTTTGCAAAACGAACTAATAAAAAAAATATTTCAACAATTTGCTCTTGGATGCAACTATCATTTATATTGCCGTTTTTTTTCTCGGCATTTATATGTTTGTTTTTATGCTGATGTGGATACACACATATGTATACAAATGTTTTATTCCGAACGTGTGTGCAATTAATATATTTTGCTGTTTCTCGCATATGCACTTCAGACTCACATAAAATATTTTGTATTATTTAGTAGTTAAAGAAACATGTTACTTATGACTTGCAACGGACTGGTGCATGTGAGAGAGATCTTTTTTTTTCGTTTATCTTATATTGAGACTCATTTACTTACCTATATGCATTCGTCTGGAGGACACGTATGAATTTATAAAAAAAAGAAGAAAGATTGAAAACGCTTTGTGCGGATTTTTGAATTTTTGTCAGCCGATGCAAGAATTTCCAACGGTTGTGGTCTTACAATATGAAGAAGAAAAAATCATGTAACCAAAGTACCCATTCGTCTTTTACTCGACATGGTAAAGTAACAGGCAGGAGCGATAAATTTTTCAAGAATCAATAGTTGGAGATCTAGTGGTAGCAGTAGTGGTAGCAGCATTTGACTTTATAGAATGAACTCAATAAATTTCAAGTGAGAGTAAATTCGGTGCGAAATAAATTTTCCTGCTGCTTATTGATCGTACAACTGAAATAAATTATCATTTGTAAACATTTGCGCTCACTTCCTGGAATCATTAGACCATCCTGTGTCTTTACTATGTCGTGGTCTTTCATGAACGAAATTGAATTCCCTCTCACCATACCCAGCGAGCGATTTACTTCAATCGACATGCTTTCTAGTTTACGCTAGGTCAATCGTGCAAGTTGTAAGAACAAATACTCAAGGAACTAACTCTCAGCTGCCCTGTAGACTCATCAGCTCTGTGAGAAGTTTATTCCTGTTCGGTTGGTATGCTTCCGACATTGTGTGCGTCCTTCTGTCTTTAACTATTCAGACAAACCACGGCAGCTGCCAAATAGAGTACCATTTTGTATGGAAAAATTGTCCGAATTTTTTTACAGTGCCAAAATTTTTTCGATACACTGTTTCCAGTACCAGTTTCAGTACCATATTTAGAGTACCACTCATGCTAGAAGTGCGTTGATTCAGATTATCTGTCTTCCTTAGCTGGTGAACTGTATCTATAATCTCTGCGAAGAATCAAAGTATGGACCAGGTGTTACAACAGAATCTTCAGCAGAAAAAAGATTATCTTTTCTGTAAGTTTTATACTACAGATGGGGCACCGTTTTCAATAAGCCAAAACATTTAAAACTTATTTTAGATTAGGAACTGCAACGAGGAGGCTCCTTGTGAAAATTCTGTTTTAAACTCAATCCAACTAAAGTTTTAATTTTACGTGCTGCGCTTTCTGCAGTTTTATTTATTTCACATCGTTTTCAACCAGACTGTTGGCTGTTTTGAGTAGGTAAAGCAGATTCAGATAGGGGATTAAACTCCACGCCACGTTTCTGCTTAAAATATCAAAAGAGTCGTTGCACTCATTCGCACGTGTGGAATGAAAGAAACGAAAAGTGAGACGCTACAATTATGTGATAGAACAATGCACTGTCAGTGCTATCTACAATGAAATATGAGAAGTTGAAATGTTTAAGTGCCCATATTTCATCGCATATGCATCCAAATCCCATATCCCTATTTGGCCCAAAAGCACATAAAATTACCTTTCAAATGATACCCCACACCACCATGTACGGCTCGTGTAACTGGAGAAATATTGGTAAGAAAAGTGCAAGTTTTCGGTTGAAAACTTCAACTTCACATATTTCAGTGCGGATTAATTTTAAAACCAATGAGTCTCTATTCGGCTCAATAGTACATGTGATTACCTTTCTAATGACACCCCACACGACCATGTACGGCTCGTGTACCCGGAGAAGTTTTGGTAAGAAAAGTGGAAGTTTTCGGTTTTTGATCACCTTTCACCAGTCACAAAAGCTTCGAAGAATTTTTTTGAAAGTGGTTTTGGGTTCTAGGGTCGAAGTCCTTTCTAGGTACCTATAAAAAGTTCCACTAGAAAACACGCCCGATTTCGGTAGGCTGTTTTTCAAAAGAATCCCCCTATAGTAAACCCGGTACTAGACAGATCACAAAGTTCCCCCTATTCGTCTTAATAAATCTTAAATCGAATTAAACTTAAAGACCAAAATGAAGCGTTTTAAGCAGTTATTCATCTGTTATCGATAACTACGACAAAAATAATGACAAGCTCAGAGTAATATGGTCCTTTACATAGTAAAATGTATGGTAAAGAAATTAAAGTACTAGATTTGAAATCAACAAATTAATACTATGATCGATGGAAGTAATAGACCTGATAATAATACTGGTCATATGCTTGTCGTCTGTAAAATGTTAATCTGCTCTTATATAGCAAAATGCATGTTAAACGAAACGAAGTAAAAAATTTCAATCATTTGAAATTTTTACTTCGAAGAAAGTAAAAGACCCGATTGTTGATGATTTCTTGCTTGTCTGGAAGGTTTAGTTAAAAAATCTGCCATAGACAAAACTGACGGGTAAATTACTCTTGGGACTATTTTGGAGCGATTCCCCCTTGCGAAAAGAAGTAGTAGAGATAAATGCCACAATAAGTATTTAGAAACGGATGTAGCTTTGGTTTGAATTGGTGCATTGCTGGAAACAGTATCAGTATACAGTTAGGGACTGTCCATAAAAGACTTCCAATACTTACATCTATTCCTTCATTTTTATAAGAAATATTGGACCATCTCATCGTTTATGTATGTCGTCATTGTCGATAACAGATGACTCGTCATTTAAATAAAAATTGTAATGCTCTTAACTTGATTCACAGGTGCATCGATTAAAATTTCTTCGGTCTGCATTAAGCAGGCAAATGGCATGATATTAGGGTTGACAGTGTTTTTGTATCTCAATGTCTTTTGTTAGTATTTTAAATGTTCCCCATCTAGCCTGTACACATTAACAAACAGACGTATTCTCGCGTACACATCTTAGTCCTTACCAGCTTTAATTTTAATGATTCCAGTTATGCATTCTCGTTTTTATCACGTGACAAACCATTTCATAAAACAAAATTTTTTTCCCTAAAACCCAATTCAACATGAAAATGAAACATCTGTCGTCTCGCTCACCATAAAATTCGTTGTATTTGTTGATGCGTTGTCGTCTCCTTGTAATATCATTTTCTGGTTTTATGAATCTGATGTATTCATTCGAAATTTCATGTACATCTGTATGTTGTGCCCGAATTTATGTATATCTAATACAACTGGAAAAACATATTTGTATAATGCGCACGCGCCATTATCTGCAGCAGATGATAACATAAAAAAGACACAGAGTTTTAACATAACTATAAGAAGAAAAGGCGAGCAGATTGAGAGTGCACATAAACATGATTGGATTTGGATCAATGACAATATGTGTGTTTATTTCCTTATTAAATACACCAAAAAAAAAAATTGAGAATTTCGTTAGCACAGGAAATATGAAGTGGTCTTTTCGAAAGAGATAAACAAATCAATTTCGCCAATTAAGAAGATTTACGTCGTTGTTCATAGAGAAATTGGAGTCGAACGGTTTACGCAATCGTCTCAATTATTACGTATATTTTTGCCAAAAAAGTGGTACTTTCGACTCTTCTTCTTGACGTTGGAATAAAGTACCCCCTTTGTACGATTTGATCAAGATCACAATCTCAAGAGATTCAAGTTTTTTAAACGGCTAATCATCTCTCAGCTGCTACAACGACAAAAATGAACAATAAGCTGTTACTAATGAGGTCTACATAACCAGAGATTAATGTTTTTTATCAAAAGAAGTAGCAGATTCGATACTTGTAATGATCCCAAATGTGGGTTGCATATTTCACAAGAATTTACTCGTAGCTAGAGCTGAGCAGGTGGACTTTGTATTTGTACACAAGGCCAATGAAGGGCTTTTTACAACATTTCGATGTTTCCAGTCGACTTGAGTCTACGATATTTTGGCGCAAAATTTGAAAACGCATTTTCGAATTCAAATTTTGCGCCAAAATATCAAAAGCTACGAATCACTTGATTGACTGGTAACAGTTTTAAAACTGATAAATCCAAAATTGTGATTTCTTAAGGTCAACAAATTGTAATTAAACAAATATATGTTATGACCGCGTTGCCAAGATGAAATAGAATGACTCTGATTGTATAAAATCTGCAATTGATGTTGATAAGGCAACCGAATGGTCCGAATTGACTCTAATTTTAAGATACTTTCAGTACGAGTCGCTCAAAGCTGTTAGATCCTCTGTCACTTTGATTTCATATCTTCAGTTGGTTTTTTATATTTGCTACGCTTAAATGTTTAAAAACTCTCTTCTTATAATCATGTAAACCTTTCAATCGTTTGAATATTTAAAAAAAATATTTTATATTTTCCCCCACATGGGAACGACTTGCCGACAACGACATCACGAAAATTTGAGGTTAATACACAAACGTTCCCACATTTTTTTTGAAGACTTAGGCGACCTCACCTATTTTCAGCTTTCAATTTATTGTCGTTATAAAACTCCCCAGACTATCAAAGGCCTATTAGAAACTGCGCATACCCTTCAACAACCTAATTTAAACGGAAAAATCAAAATATTTTCTTTCAGTTCCAACCTGAGCTAGCAACACGGCTCAATAACAAAGTCGATGATGGTAAATATTAAAAAGATTTTTGACATTTGCTATAGAAGACGACATCACCGTCATGTTCGTACACGCGTCACAAGAAGAAATTTATGCAAGCAGCAACGTTAAGAAGCCATTTTAAAGCCCACACATTCTTTTTCCCAGAGTTTATCTATTATCCTTAACATATTTCACATTGAACTCAAAAACAATAGCTCGACAAAACGAGGTGTTTACATAACTTGACACATAACAAACTTCATAGCAGTTCACATTTTATAGATCTCCCCAACAAAACCCAATACATACTTCCTCACTTGTTGTTTCCAAAATACACCACACGTTTTTCGTAACATAATGTACCTTCCTATACCGAAACACACAACAACCCCCAGACAATTTTCTCGGTTTATCCTTGTAAATTTCAATCCAGCCAAATAGCATATACACAAACATATTACACACGAAAATGGAAAAGGAAAAGGGATCGACAATAATGTATGTATCCTTTCCTTATACATTCATTTAATGTCCTACATGTCCAGAATTTTATTTTCCTCACCAGATATACGTGTACGTACAGATATATGTGTTCACCTCTTACCCCTCCGCTCCGCTCTTCTCCACACACAAATGATCTCACATGTTATGCCCTGCAAAAGAACCGAAACAGAAAAAAAGCATTCCTTTTCTTTGGCACATAATACATTTACTTAATATGTTTTGTTATGTAATTCAATGTTGTTGGGCTGGTGGTGTAGGTAAATAGAATGTTATGAGGCAAGAAAAAAAAAAGAAAACGAAAAGAAAAACGGCTAGCAAACTTTTCCGCATTCAAAATACATACACCAGTGTAACGACGGAAGAGAGAGAAATATTCTTTTCAGCTGTAATACATAGACGACGAAAGTTATAATCACAGTTTTCCCAAATTTAGAATATATTTAAAATAGTAAATGAAAGTCGGCATGACATTACATTAAATAAAGGATCAACAACACACCAATCATCTATGTATCATCAAACTGTTCGTATACCATGCGCTTAAATTATATACAACATTTGGTACGAATTCACCTAGTACAAATAGCTTCGCAATTGTATACATTATGTCGTGTTATATTGTCTATAGATATCGTTATACACATCCCACTATCTGCCGACAATCATATCCACCACCTTCACAAAAAAGCTGCCACTTTTTTACACTGCCATGATGTGTATTATGTGTATTTATACTGAAAATGTTGTTTATATGTATGAAAATAAATCACTTGAGTTTCACATTTCCACATCCACTATGGAAAATAAGCTTTTGGCTACAGATCTGTATATATACATATACATGCGGTGACGATATGCTGGCATGTATATGTCCTACTCACACCATTGAACGGCAATTTTCTTTCGGTGGAAATATGTATACAAAAGCAGTTCAATATAGGCAAGTGTAAACAGCAAAGCTTGTTTGTTTCGATCGTGTGCAACGCATATATATTGGTCCTCTTTCATTTGTTGAGCTTTCCGCCAACGTTGTGTTGAGAATGTGTATAATACACGCGAATTTACATGATAATACAAAACTTGGTAATAGTTCGGGGATTGCAGCTTAAATGTGGTTACGTTTTGTATGGTTTTTAATCAGAACCGATCATACAGTTACTTAAATTGTTACTTTCGTATCATTTTGAGTTCTTAACTTTCCATTGTTATATTAATAGAACATACAAGTAGTATTTGTTGAACCAGCGCAAGGTCGATTCTTGTTGTTCCATTTCATATAAGTGTTGGAGACGGAGACGAGTGCAAAAACTTTTGTGCCAGCGGCAAAAGAGTACAGAAAAAAATGGCCAGCCTCGACTGTTACCAAAAACAACATAACCTCTTACAACAGGACACTGACGCTGTAATCAGTATTATGATTCTAAGTTTAAACAATATGTTCATACGAAATCTTTTACTATTAACTTTTACTAGTATCCAATAAGCGTCAGTCTTCATTACAGCTAATAAAACTGATTTTACATTTTTTTAAGTTGAATGTTTTTCTGATTATTTCGAAGTTCACTAAAATAACATCTGTTATCAACAATAAAGACAAAAATGAGCCACGATCTTCATGATGGGTGCTTATATAGCAGAATGTATCTTACAACTAAAGAAGTAAAAGACTTTGTGTCAAACTATAGACGATAATTTGCATAAATGAAGGAATAGATTTAATGCTTATGGCTGCAGGCTTGCCATCTTTAAAAGGCTGTTGCCATTAAAGTTATTAGGAATCTTGGGCTGATTGTAAGCAATTATTTCAGAGTTTTACGAGCACAGAGGGGCATATGTGAAAAATGTCAAAAATTGGAAATGGGTGGGTCAGTTACGTTTTTAGAGGTATTTCTTGAATGGTGACTGGTGACAGATAGAGATTTACTTTCTTTGGCAAAGTAGTAGGGGAAGTTGTGGCGATCATTTTAATGAATAGAACGTGAGGTCGCCGAGGCGACGAAAAGGTTGAAGATGGCGGCCGAAATTTAGATCAAAAAATTTTTTATTGGCTATAACGAAAGGTGTTCACTTGGACATCATTTTGAGAATGTGGGGTCGCCGAGACTAGGAAGAAGTTCAAAATGGCGCGGCGGCCGAAATTTATATACAATTTTTAGCCCCGTACGAAGTACGAAGGGGCTTATAGGATTACGATGCCGTGTGTAATTGATGGAATTCGAAGCAGACGGTAAGGGCAAAGTGTTTGCCTATGTTCATAGATGACGAATCCGCAATAAAAATTTGGGCCGTCTGTCCGTCTGTCTGTCACGTCGATATCTTGAGTAAATCAAATCCGATTTCAAAAAAAAAATTGTCCCTGAAAGATAGTCAAAATAGTGAGGCTAAGTTCGAAGATGGGCATATTCGGGTCGGCCCTTCGTGAGTTAGGGCCACCTAAGTGATTTAAGGTCTTTTGGTGATATTTATGGCAAAATAAACGATGGAAATGTAAATGACACGGCAAATACCAATCCAGGAAAAAAAAGTTTTTTAAAATCGGGTGAGTGGACCGTGAGTTAGGGCCTTAGAAGTGAAAAGCTACTAGGGCCCTATGTGTATTTTACATTTCGAGTAAATTTCATTCGTTTTTCGTAATTTTTGTGTCATTTGGAAGGTAATCAAAGGCCGAATAGAATGTTGTTGAAAAAAAATTAAATTTGGGTCCTCGGACTAAGGCCGCTACTAGGGCCCTATGCGTATTTTACATACAACTCGAGTAAATTTCATCCGTTTTTCGTAATTTTTGTTTCATTTGAAAGATAATCGAACACCGAATAGAATGTTGTTGAAAAAAAAAATTAAATTTGGGTCCTTGGACTAAGGCCGCTACTAGGGCCCTATGTGTATTTTACATATAACTCGAGTAAATTTCATCCGATTTTCCTAATTTTTGTTTCATTTGGAAGGTAATCGAAGGCCGAATAGAATGTTGTTGAAAAAAAATTTAATTTGGGTCCTCGGACTAAGGCCGCTACTAGGGCCCTATGCGTATTTTACATACAACTCGAGTAAATTTCATCCGTTTTTCGTAATTTTTGTTTCATTTGAAAGATAATCGAACACCGAATAGAATGGAATGTTGTTGAAAAAAAATTAAATTTGGGTCCTCGGACTAAGGCCGCTACTAGGGCCCTATGTGTATTTTACATTGAACTCGAGCAAATTTCATCCGTTTTTCGTATTTTTTGTTTCATTTGGAGGGTAATCAAAGGCCGAATAGAATGTAGTTGAAAAAAAAAATTGGATCCTCGGACTGAGGCCGATACTAGGCCCTATGTGTATTTATACTCAATAAATTAAAATTTTAGGGCTATTTGAAATTTTTGTTTTATTTGAAAGGAACGTCGTACGGGACTTCGTAATTGCGCTATGCTCAATTTCTAAGATGTACACATTACATAATAATTTTACTTTAACTACTTTAACCGGCGCATAGGCTTACGGTCAAAGTAGGGTGACAGACGCACTAGGGTCACGTACGCAATAGATATACGGGTTTGTACGGGGCTCAGTCGCAGCAAACGCTCTGACTGTTCTGATGGCTCGTTTTTATTGACTATATCGACAGATCTTCACTAGGGTATCATTTTGATGAATAGAGTGCGGCGTAAATTTCAAGTTAAGAGCCCAAAACTTCTAAAATGAATGATATCCCAACAAAAATCTCTACGAGAAAAGTGTGACGCAGTCTTCGAAATACAATTTCTAAAATGAATGATATCGCTGATTTAACTGATGTCAACGACATTAACTGATTCCATAGGGGTAGACTACCTAGAGGATTTATGACCCGAAATTCATTGAAAAATTATATCACACACAGCATTAACACGAAAACGTCAACTTTTGACGTTATGAGACCCTTGATTTATATCTCTGACAATAAGAAACGGGCGTATCGGAAATTGTAGTTGTGCTAGTGATATCACATTAGAAACAGAAACGTTTTTCTTTAAACAAAAAATCGAAAATCTTCGTGTGAGCGGTGTAGAAGGAAGATAAAATTGCAAACTTTGCGAACAGTTTACTAAAAACTATAGTACCTGACGTGGAAGATATTGATAGATTGCCGTTGGACTTGGACAGGTAATGACCTCTATTATTCTTGCCACAATAAACCTTACTCGCATGCTTCTAGGAACTCACATTTTTGGTTCAGGTGAAAAATTCTTTAAAATTGCACTTTTCGTGGCATCTTTGGTTTACATTTTGAGACATTTTGTCAGAGCCCGACTCCCCAGCATGGTTAGTATTAAGTGTTTACTAGTATACTGTAATCATATTCTAGACGAGTAAAGGTTCAGATTCCCGAATGTAAAGGTTCTGGCTCGGGTATAATTTGTGCCAAACCAATTTAATTTCGAGTACGGTTTGGGTTGAACCCAAAATCTAGAAAATTAAGTGAATTAAGTGAAGTTCGAGTTGAGCCTGAAATCTTAGTTTTGGTTCGGGAAGAAAACAGGTTCGGGTCAACCTGAATTGCAACAAATTGACACGAGCCCGATCCCAGTTTTAATCAATGCTTATGTTTTGTACTTTTCTCTCTTCGTTATTTTGTTTCTTTGGCACTTTTATTTCCAGTATAATTTTTGGGATAGACAGTGGTCATATTCGATTAATCTGACCTACACAACAGCGGTGAAGACGCTACTCATCATGAGTAGTACTCATGACTATCAGTCTGTATTCCATCGACCTGAAGTTAATGTGAGTAAAAGTACGAAGAACATGGAGACAATGAGACTATCGTTCATTGGCTAATAACTAAATGAAGTCGATACTTAAAGATAAAAGTAAAAGTAAAATCCATTTTCAGGACAACGTCCACAACACATTCAATATAAATTCCAAGTTTACTTTCCCAGACACTTATATAGAAATTTTATTGCAGTCTTTAACATTTGTAGCCGAGCGAGAATATAGAAACAGCACAGACGAATAAATATATCGCCCCAAAATATATATTGAGCGTCTGAAACCGAATGAACAAAAAACGTGTACATAGAATTTTCAAATGCAAATTTTTACCAAAAAATTTATTGTTTTACCAGCGTATTCGATGTGAATGATGCTTTTTGTTTTAATAACGTACTGAAATCCCAACCGGAGGTATAGATATAAAGTAGACTTTTTAAGCATAAGCAATAAGCTCAGCAATTGACCATATAAATGTGACTGTTAGAAGGGATAATGTGTCCTCTTTCAACACCATTGTATCGTTTTGCTATATTTATGTAAAGGCGAATTCAATGCCACAACGTTAGAAAAGAAGTGTTGTCGTTTTGCCGTAGGAGACATTTAAAGTTGTCCTAATTTCGAGATCAATGGACAGTAGCAGAAAAATATTTTCTTGGAAAAGTCGTTTCAAAGAATCGGAGCTTACCTGACGAACTACCCCTTGCAAAACATTTGTAATTCGCACTCGACGAAAAGTTTTTGTACCTCAAAGTTCTATTTAAAAATAAATTGTAGAGTGGATGTAGGTGCGTTTATCAGGTTTTTCGTCCACGTGCGGTCTGTCTGGAAAACTCGTCTTTGACCTCGAATGTTGTTATCAGAGGCTATTTTCAATTCATCATAATTAATAAATGAATTTAATTAAAAATAGGTGCTGGTTCTGCCACAATATAGTTCCGAAATTACCGAAAATGAGTTTTAATACGCTTTCGATATGTCAAATAAGGCGAGTAGCTGTTGCGATCACGAACCACTGCAAGCTGATAGAAGTAGTAAGGTCAGGGAGTAGGGAACAAAGGATCTCTGATCTGGGCTCCTGCTTTTTAATTGAAGAAGCCACTGATCTATCTATCTACATAAAATTACGTATCGCATTTGTGCTTGGGAGAGCTTTCATAAGCTTTTTTTTACATTTCCACAATGTTGTTACATTGGTTCTTAGAGCTTTCGAGAGCTTTGAGCTTTTTAAAAATTTAATTGTAAAATTGGAATACCAAAGAAACTCAAATCTCTCAAAAGCACTTCAATAGTAAACACACCAATGCGTTACGTTATCATCATACCCGCACGTTAGTGACGCAAGTCCACTAACAAAAAGTTTTTAAATAAAATTGGTGGACGCCGGAGCATATTTACAGCAAACCTACATATTTGGAATCTAGGCATCCTTACGAGTTCAACGAGCTATCACACGTTATAGTAGCTTACGATTTGGCTGATGTATTGAATTTCAAAATTTTGCTTTTTGTATGAAAACAAGCAAAATTTCGTTTTTTCAGACAACTGAAATCGCCTACGTTAGTTAGTTACTTACTTAGCTCCTATAAAAAAGTGGATCCATAAACTCCTAAACGTTTCTATAGATTTTCCTGAAAGTTTGGAAATAGGCTAATAATGGCCCAAAAATAAGAATGAAATTTTCAAAAGTTGGAAAAAACTCCAAAGTCTTCATACAAATATCATATAAAAGCCAATTTGTACGTGTGTGTGTGTATTTTGGTGCACGATACGGATGGTCATGTGGTAAAAGGTGTGTGTTGTTTTCACATGTGTTTCTTGTTGGAAATTGCGTGGATCATTAAGTATTAACTTCCACTAGATTTGATCCTAAAATTTGGGATGACAGATGATTCCTCGGGAACTTCCTAACTTCCATCTGTTTTTTCGGTGGATATGTTTTATTTTCGATATGAGTGAGGTGTTCCAAGGTTGGTTCCTAAATTTTGGGATGAAAGATGATTTCTCTGGCACCTCCTAACTTCCATCGGATTTTTCGATGGATCTGGGCTATTTTCGATATAAGTGAGGTGTTTAGAGGTTGGTTCCTAAATTTTGGGATGAGAGATGATTTCTGTGGCACTTCCTAACTTCCATCTGTTTTTTCGGTGGATATGTTTTATTTTCGATATGAGTGAGGTGTTCCAAGGTTGGTTCCTAAATTTTGGGATGAGAGATGATTTCTCTGGGACCTCCTAACTTCCATCGGATTTTTCGATGGATCTCGGTTATTTTCGATATAAGTGAGGTGTTCCAAGGTTGGTTCCTACATTTTGGGATGACAGATGATTTCCTGACATCAATTATTTTGTAAGTAGAAACAAGGACTTGCGTCACACTTTCACCCTTTAGGGTTTTTGGCGGATCTTGGTTCAACACGGCATCACCTTTTAACGACTACTCAAAAAGATAACGATTCAACCTTTCAATATAAACTTGGCAATATTAATAAGCCATCAAATTGAAACTGACTTTGTCGACGACTTGACGTCACACCACCGTAGCCAGATTTTATTTTCCCAAGAAAAACGATTTCTTCCTTGAACCACGTTGCCATCGCTTAGATCTCAATGTTTTAATGTTGCCATAATGAAACGTTAAGAAAATGTTAGCAAAGAAGAAAATGCGATGTGCGAACTTTCCATTATTTATTATGAAAGTAAAATACTTTTAGTTCGTTATCGATTATCAAAATGGTATTGGTACATCAGATTTTCGGTATTTCGTCAAATACGAATCTATATTCAACTCAACTCCTAAGATAGATATAATATCTAAAAATGTAACACGATTTACGAACTTATTCGGCACAGAAAAAAAAAACTCATCCAACCAAGACATATATTTTCTTGTACATAAATAAACTGAATGAATTCCCATGGGTGCACTATGCCATACCATATATATTGCCACAAAGCTATGCTACAGTTACAAAATGCTACAACCCTACACCACCTACCTAGTGTACTACGTATTCCGTACATTTCACGAGAACACCAAAGTATCGGGTCGATAGAAATTACTAGGATGGATATTCTACCTACCTACAAACTCTTTGCTTCGTTTTCTATACCATTTATGTGAGTATGATATAGAAAGCTCGTTTTGCTCGTGTGCTTTATTATCTATATTATATACTGAATGTACATAATGGATACTGGGTATTGTTGTAGATATATATCCTAGCATGTAATGTATATATATGTGCAGACTGAGGTATATAAAAGACTAAACAATATTGCTCCTTTTCGGTTCGGGTATGGTTTATGGTTATAACTTCAGTATACAACAATGTGCTTGTGGGTATGTAACTTTAAGAAATGAAAACAGGGTGTGCTGGTGATTCACTCGATGATAAGAAGACGATCCAATTGTTGATCGAAAAATTATTGCACACTCTGTCATGGTACGCAATGGATGAGAAATGTGACCAATTGTATGGATTAACGGAAGTAAATTTGAGACAAAACAAAAATTCCAAACACCATTGGACATCGATCAAACCACCCTGCGCCTAATATTAAATTCAAACGTTGAGTGTATATCAAATACCCACTTTCATCATCGCCCAACCACCCACATAACCTCTTACAAAACACCCGTAACGTCTTCGGGTGGATTTTCTTCACCGCTGTCGGGTATAATATATTATTAGACAAATCGTAACATTGTCTTGACGGTCAGAATATCAAGCTGTGTTGATTATTTAATTGATATGATGGTGTCATGGCGTCAATCAATTAAAAAACTTTGTGTGAATAACAACGTTTTACGTTCGGCAAAATGTTGGAACGATAGAATGTGTGGAAGGCATATGTGAATGTCATTTCGAATAAATAATTGAGCAGGCATCCTCTTCGGATAAACGATGTAAATTTACAGATAAGGCTCCTAACTATATGACTGTGGTATTGACCTTCGATCTTCCATCTTCGATTTAAGGACTATTACAGGGGTCGTACTACTCCTTATTTTCCTGATTTTCCTTATTTTTGAAAAAACCACCTTATTCCTCCTTATTTTTGAAAAAGTTCCTTTTTTTTCCTTATTTTTCAATAATTTTGACGAGAAAACTACATTTTTGGATAACAGATAATAAAAAAAAATCGCTGCGCGGCAGAATACTGAGCAATAGGGTCATCGTAAATCTTCACCCGATCTTCTACTGCTAGTAAACAAACCATAGAAATGTAGTTCCTTGTTGTCGATTTTACTGAAGAAAAATATCCACGTGGATTACAGTAATTTTGCTACCTTCCCACTCAATGGGAAGAGCGGTGTTGAAGAAGGGGTAGAATTGAAGGTAACGGACGAATGTTTGGAAAGAATTGCCTCTGTCTCACGCTAAAAAGCGCGGTCATACTAAGTCAGTTAAAGCATCGACTTTACAAAAAGTCAGTCTAAGAAACAATCTAACGACAATAGAGCACAGTGGGGGAGGGGGTCCCAAAGTTTCAAAATTTTGGTGGACGTCACTTGTGTGCGACCTGTTGGAGGCTTGAAAAGGTCAATGGAATCTACCTGTTCCAAGTCATCTATGGGAAGAATCATTATTTTATTATTTCACTGATGTACTAAGAGGGAAACTTTCCCAACAAACTATTTGGTGGTAGATCACACAAAAAAACAAGACCTACATAAACTTAAATTCATTTGATCAAATTATTGTGTTGTTTACAAATTTGATATAATTCTGACCTCAAATCTCTACTTCACCTAAAAGAAAATTAAGGAATGTAGCATATTGAGAAATGTACAGTTTTATCCTGAGGTTCAAAACACGACCTACAACCAATGGAATGTTGTAAAGAACCATAGTCTTATTTTGTGGGTTGTGTGGATTATTTGTATTAATATTTACACGTAAATATTCACAGTCCACAAAATAAACAATTGACATGGTATAAGAAAGTAGCGGTAAGCTAAGGTTAATAATTTCAAATTAACTTTTACTATTAAACCATGGTAATTCATAGGCCGCGTTCAGGAACGAAAAATTCTTCACTGAGTGAACATTCGTTTCGTTGAGTTAACGCTGTCAAGTTTAACTTTGAGGTTAGATTTCTCACGATGTACTTTGGTCGTGAAAGTTTACCCAGATGTCATGAACGTTTCGTTTCTGAACGTGGCCCATTGCGTTTAAGTTGATTTAAGTGGATTAAATTAGTGTAAAATCGTTGAATATGGGTATGGGAATTTTTGAAAAACTTCGTAATTTTTGATTATGAGCCTAAAAAAGCGTGCAGGGGGGGTGCGTATAAAAAATCATCAAGATTTATACCCAAAAATTTAATTCCAAGCTCCTTATTTTCTCCTTAATTTCAACCGAAAAATTCCTTATTTTCTCCTTATTTTTTTAAAAAACCTCCTTATTTCCTTAATAAGGCACGCCATTTTTGAGTGCGAGGTCTGCTATTATGAGGTCGAACTCCCACTTTGCATAAAACGTAGAATTTGAATCCATTCTAATCCATTAATAGCCAATAATTTCAGGTAACAAGTAAGTTAAAGACACTCGCTGAAATGGACGTCTGATATACACATTAAAAACGAGAAAGAAGTAGCAGGAACAGATTCCGATTCCGATTCGTAAGAATCATATAGTTTAGACGATAGGGCTTTTAACTTAGCTAAAAATATTGTGGCAACGGATGGAACTTTTCTAATTTAAGTTGGGTTTTCGTAGAGATCACTCTTCGGCTCCTATTCAAAGTTTCACGTCACGACAAGATGTCTACACTAGTGGACACTAAGACTCTCACGAAGACAATTTTCATCGCAGAAAGAGAAACTTTAAAGCTCAATCAACTATTTTGCGCCGTATATATAGTCATCCTAGACTGATACTGGTATACATTCAAGGATTTTCTGAATACAGTCGTCGTCAGCGAAACTTAGACAAGAATTTGCTTCAGCTGTTTTTCACTCATAAAAACAATACATACAAACAATGTACGTATTTATACGATTGAAATAGTTGCACGTGCGTGGTAGTGGCAGTGTTTGAACAAATGAAGTAAAAGATTTGAAATCCGATAGTAGAACTGCTGACCTCAGTTTAACTGTACCGAATCGGTAATCTTAGCCTTTCACTGACTCGACAAACGAATCAGCAGTTCTACTATCGGATTTCAAATCTTTTGGTTGCTAGGAATCTCGCGCCGCGTCATTTACAATAATTCACATTTTGACACATTTTGTATAAGGAAGATGTCACTTTGTGAATTATTGTAAATGACGCGGCGCGAGCTTCCTTAACACCTAAACGGAGCGTATAAGCCTTTCCACAATCCACATGAATGTTTCCATAGTTTGACTCAGGCAGTCATTCTACTTGCACTAGTAACTTCGCGTACATTTATTTCTCTACTTATGACGAAACATTGCTCTGAAATAATTTCCTTTGGACATAAAAATGTGACCTACAATACTTGCTTCTACTAACCTTTTCCGTTCGGATTCGATAACAAAACTGCAGACAATCTGTTAGAGAAAGGATCATGTGAAGCTCTCAAAGCTGGCCAGGTTTTCATTAAATTAGTTTTTAGATTTAGGTGAACTGATGCTCAGTGAAGTAGGGTTGAGATTTAAAGAGGAGATGCAGAACATCTTGGGGTTAGTGGGTGGTTAGAGAATCTAATTTACTTAAAATTTAAATATTTTATTTGTTGGTAGTCAATCTGCAATAAAAATACGAAACAGTTTTGTGCAATTATTCAGAAAAACTGAACAAAAAGCAAACTCAAATAAATAAAATTGCCAGCCCAACCTAATCGAAATAAACGAAAATGTATTTTATACCCAAATCATCCACTCGTCGATCCAACCTAATATATATCCGTTCAACATACACCACATGCTGCAACCAAATTTACCATCAACACAAAACTCTTGTGTGAGTGCAAAAATATTTTAACAGTTTATTACCCATCTTATAATATTTCCTTAGAACTGCCAGAAAGTTTTCCAAGAATACATTTGCGTTGTGTTTCTTGGTATAGCATTTTGATGTATACGTACCCGAGCATATATTATACACAAATACGAAGCACATTTCCGTAATAAGCTTGAACATATTCTGTCGCAGCATTCACTTTACAGTATATCACTCAGTGGAATTGTGAGAGCTGTTGGGAGAGAGAGGGATAGGGTTGAACATGATAAGAAAGCTTTTGATATAACGGTGGAATGATGTGTGTGATGATTTAAAAGCTCATTATTTCATAGGGTGAAACTGTTGGTTGAAGAGTTAGTTTGTGGAGATCAACTCGGTCTGTAAACTTTCTGATGCTACTAGTGGACGTGGAATGTTTGTTGTTTGTATGCAGAATTCTCTACAATTTCTAGAAATTTCTAAAAACAATTTCTACCATAGCTGCATCATATATTAATGATTCATTAAAGAAAGCGCGCTCAATTCCAGACAAAGCTGAGACTTTAGGCTGTATGGGCCCAGAGACAAAGAAATTTATCAACAAACTGAGTTCATTAATGAAAAGGGCTACGGGTGAGGTCAAATCAAAGGATTATCTGTTGCAAAGAATTTCAATCGCAATACAACGTGGAAACGCAGCCTGCATTTTGGGAACATTAGGGAAACGGAAGGTTGATGATTTTTATTAATTGTGATTATAAAAAAGATCGATTTTTTACGGGCTGCGCCATTATTATGAGCAGTCTTTTTTGCCGCAATTGATTGAAAATAAAGTATTTTTAGAGTTAATTCTAGAAATTTTTGAAAAGTTTTTCTAGAAGTAGGATCAATGTTGTATATGTCGAAATTCGTTTAAATTCTGGAAACGAGCTTACAACTTCAAAAATGTTCTTCGTAAGGGAGCTTTGTGAAGGATTTTATTGGTAAAGAAACAAGAGAGACCAATTTCAATAAAATACGGTGCTCTCTTACGACGAACATTTTTAAGTGGAAACATCTACGTCGTTACGAATTTAAGAGTTGGGAAACAGGTTACAAATTTGTGATACTTCCATTTAAATTTCTTTTTGTTAATATACCGAACTGATGCTGATGAAAACTTTATCAGCTGGTTCGTATTGTCTTCAGTTTTAGTTTTATATTCTAATCTTTTAGAAACTGCAAAATTCACGCAGTAAGTGCGATCGAAATTCAAAATGAAAAGTGCAGAGGTATTTTTCGGTTCACTTTTTCATCGAATCGTTCACTTAAAATTCAAATTTTAGGCACACATACGGCGTCAATTTCGTCAAAAATTGACTAAATCGGCTGCATGTATTGTTTAAAGTATCGGCCAGTGTTCTATCAAAACACTTCAAGCAACAATGCACTCGAATGGCACTCATCTGCTAAATAAAGTAAACTTTTGTATGAAAAGTGTTTTCAAATTTTTTAACACAGCCAAAATGTGTGTGATACTCTGTTCAGTTTCAGTACTTAATTTAGAGTATCACTCATGCTTGAAGTGCGTTGTAGTTGGTGCGATAAAAAATCTTTTACTTCATTTAACATTCGTTCGTTATTACTCAGAGCTCATGGTTTATCTGTGTTGACTGTTGACGATAACACATGATGTCTACTATTAGTCACAAAAAAACCCTTCAAGGGTAAACGTGACGCAAGTTCTTATGCCTTCACTTACAAAATAACTTATTTCGCTATTGAAGACGTATTCTGCTTTAAAGTTGCCCATCTTTCGATATATTTTTTCTCTATTTCTAAATTTTCGAGAAGTGGCGCGGTTTCCTCAACATCTGATACAAATCTTGTGACGCAATATTTTTGTCGGTAAAAATTTTCTTTGAAAAACGTTTTGAGTTCAGATGCAAAATGTCTCCCCCTCGTCCCAAACACCATCGGATACGACGACCCCACAAAAAAATGTCATTTACAACGCTTCCTCTACAATGCGATTGTTTTATTCCGAATTTAACATCGGACAATGTTGTCATACAAACGGTGTTTCTGCACAAATCAAGTCTAAATGGCTGTGGAGTTCAAACTTCTCCGAAATTAGTGTGTCCGGTTGTCTTAGCGTGCTGCTGAGCCTCAGCCTGGCCGATTAGAAGGATGTTGCATTGCATGCATTTCAGTGAAAAACGATTTACATCCGTGAATTGACGCGATGATCTAGCTTCCGCGGCTATTTGCTGCGCTCTTACCGCAACAGCTTCATCAGAGACATCAAACACTGTCCTAACTGGATCAGTCTGAGAAAAATTATTTTCGAAAATCATTCAACTGTCTATCGTATGACTTGACAAACTTACCGCTGACTCCAAATACAGAGCATCGTAATGAATGCCGTCATATAACAGAAACACTCGCGATGTGAAATCCTTATCTTCACCGAATCGACTGATCACACCACTTCTGACGTCAACAACGTCAATTTCAATGCCATAATGACTCGATAGGATTGACACCTCAATAGATCCACCCCACGTTTCTGGCCTTTGAATCCATGCACAGTATTCGTCGTTCGGTTTGCCCAGAATTGCTTCGTTGTAGGACTCTTTGTCGCTTGCGACACGTTTAGCAATGATTTCTCTCATCCCATGATGGCAGCTTGTGTCGACTATGCCTTTGAGAACGAAGCCTTCAAATCGGAAATCAGTGCTGGTCAGTCAAGTACAAGACAAAGGTGCACAAAACAGGTTTACCTATGCTGGTGAACAAACACGAGTTGTCCGACGGAACCGTTTGCGTCATTAACAGCCCATTCACAGTAGCTCCCATTTCTAAATCATCAAACTGTTGAGCCAACAAAGTATCTGCTTCTATCGAGACAGAAGGTGTGCATTCGTCGGGATGCTTTTCGTTTGCAATTAATGTGTCGCCGTTTTTCACACCAATTTGTGACATTGACTTTGTCGAATCGGTAAGATCCAATGGCTTTGGGGGGTAACCACCCAAAATGTTCAGTCTATTGCAAGATATTTGCGATAATTCTGCGATTTTCTCCTTCAATGTGCCCACATTGTCGGTTGACAACAAATTTATTGTTTTTTGACCGTTTTTGGTCTTTATTCGCAAAACGTATGTGCTGCATTCCATTTTCTATAAATTATTTTTGGTGGCAAAGTGATAAAAGAGCGGTAAAAAAGGCAATAAAACAAAAAGTCACTGGTGTGCCAGTCTACTGTCAAACGCAGAGTGATGCCAACTTTATGAAAGTTCATGCAAGTGTGCTTACTGCTGGTCAATAATGTGCTTACTGTTTTGGACAGGGCCTATTTTAGGGAATTTTAAATGACGAAATTTACTGAAAGTTATTTTCGGTAAATTTTAGTAATTTTTGATAACTTTCGCTCAATTGACAACAAATTGAGCAAGTGCGTTTGGAAGTTCGGAAACAGATTATCTCACAGAACACAGATTTGTGATATTTCTAGTAGAATTACCGAACTTATTCTTATGAAAAAATTCCACTCTTCGGTTTTGTCTTCAGTTCTCATTTTTTGTTAATTTTTTTCAGAAATTGCAAGGGTATCATCATAAATTTACGAAATCCGCTGTATTTATTGTTTAAAGTATCGCCTAAGTGTTCTTTACAAAATCTTTTACTTCATTTATCATATGTTCGTTATAACGAGTCCATTACTCGGACCTAATCACGGTAGTATTGAGTTAATCAGGCAAAAGCACTCAATTTGACCATGGATCTAAATTAATAAGTAAGCCTTTGATTTTGGTTAAGGCTCGGAACAAGTCATATCAGGTTTAAACTGACCTGAACCTAATTTTTGCAAATCAGGTTTGATCTGAACTTGACCTGAACCTAAATGAAATTTTAATGTCAAAGCTGAAAAAGACCTGAATTGACTTAAAATGTATAATTCAATAATATGATAATAACGACCGAAATTAAATAATAGAAAAATCTATTCTGCGAACATATATTGCCTCCAGTTGTAGTCATACTTCTGCAAAGATTGAATTGAATTGAAATTCGTATTTAAGAATGCCGCACAATTCATGTTTCATACCTAGAACCGTCCAATATGTAGAATACTATTCGTACCACGGATTAAAAGTCTTTTTTAGCGTATTCGAAACTTCTCACACGCTAAAAAAGACTTTTAGTCCTAGGTACGAAATGATAACACCGAGTGCGCTTATTTGATAAAAAGTTTACTTCAGAAAATGAAGTATTAGGCAGCGTCAGATGTTTCGCCGATAAATCCCCAACAATAACACTAAATCCTAACGATAAAAGCAAATGCATCGAAATGGAGCAAATGGAGCGATAGTAATGAAATTTTGACACAGATTTTGATCAAATAAAATGCCAATGTGCAGCGCGAGATCTCAGGAATCCGGCAAAGTAATTACTTTTTCAATCGAACTAACATCTTATCGCTCAGTAGAAAGACTTTATCATCCTGAGCAGATCAATGTGTAAATGTTGGTTTTTTCAAAGTCTTATAGCTCAGCTGGTATAAATCCGCCTTGAAAATTTATTACTCTGCCAGAGTTCTAAGATCATGCGCTACATACCTGACCTGACCTACATACCAATGAACGTCGAATCTCAAACTTTGTATGGAGCGGAGGACATAGCGATTTCATATAAACAAACTCATCTGTCATAAGAGGTGAGTTTGTTTATCTGAAATCGCCATGTCCTCCGGTTTGTATGAACAGACCGTACCTACTGATACGTTTTAACGCCCTTATCGTTAGGATTTGGTGTTAGTCTTATTGCAGGGTATTTAACGGCGAAAAATCTGACGTTACCTATTAAATACTGCCCCCATAGAGTTATACTCGAGAGGTGCCAAGGTGGCGCTGTCATTATTTGAACATGTCTGGTTTCCCATATATTTTTGTGGTTTCCTTTGATCGACAGCGCCACCATGCCACCTCTCGAGTGTAACTCTATGACTGTTCCACTCTTTAACGGTTGTGTACCCGAAACAACACGTTCATAGTAGATTATTGTAAGTTGAAAGCACTAAAGTATTTATTTTGAAAATCGAATCGGAATGAATCTATTCATTTCTCGTACGTAATTATTCATTCGATGAAGGTGTAAAATTGCCACAGACAGGTGTTGTCAACCTCGGTCTCGCGAAATTCTGTCAACTTGTAGAGATTCAACGGCACGTGAATCTGGAACGAAGCTGAACCACGCGTGGTGAAATCAAGTTTCTAACTCTCGAATAAGTGTTCTTGCTCCCTATGTGTTTATGGCCAAGAGAAAATATATTCTTAGACCATAACACGGGTAGCAAGTAAAAGACGAAATATTCAGACACATCTATTGCGTAAAATTTCTATTTAGATACATGTTAGTAGATTAGGAAAGTTCGGTTGGCCTGTAGAGGCGCCACATTTTTTTAAGTACTTCGTACTTCATTCTTTGCGCTTTATTTTCAGGAGATATAACTTCACTCTGGTAATGCAATGTCATAGGCATGAAGGGCATGAAGTTTCTTCACAAAATATAGATCGCTGACATTGACGAAATGTACTAGAAATGTATAATTAGAAATTTACGAAAATCTATTACATTTGAGCTTTAGTTTTCCAACATCATTTCACTATAGCTATTATGTTAAGCTGTTAAAATGTAGTAAAATTGATATGATTTCGTTTGATATGAACTTTACCATTTATAGCACAGCACATCCTTGTTTTGCAGATTTTTATTTTGCCGATAGGGTGGTTTGTAGCCGAAGGCATGGGCTATATTTCTCGCGGCAAAATAACAATCTCCAAACAACTACGTAGGGTATTTTTGATCGACTGAAAATTTCGAATTACCGTTCAACATTTTTCTTTTACAGACTGGCCGGTTTTCGTCGGTAATTCAATAATTTTCAGTAGATCAATAGTTATTTGTTAACCAAGGGGTGAAAATAGAAAATTTCACCAAGAGCGAAAGTTTGCGGCGAGGACGAAGCGAGGTGGAATTTACTATTTCTCCCCGAGGTAGATACAACGTTTTGCGAAAATCCACATTTTTGTCCACTTTCAAGAAAATAAAATGAATAGAATGTTTTGGTATTCAGCGGTTATATGGGTTATATGTGAGAAAATGATTATTATGGATACAATATGGATGAACCCGCCATTTTAGGCAAGGTTATGAAAGAACAGGTTAAGACAACCCTGAGTTGATCACGAAGGCGGTGACACACAATTACGTCAACGGCTGCGAAGTTTATATGTAAAATGGAACTTAACAAAAACAAAATTCTGAATTTTCGAGAAAAATATTTTCTTCAAGTTGATTTCTCACACTATCTGTCTATAAAATTTGGTGTCTATAAAACCCGCCTTCGTGGTGGTCTTACCCTGTTCTTTCAGAACTTTGATTTTAGGGGGAGAAAATGATTATTTTCTCACCTAAAATGGCGCCTCTTAGAATGACAACAAAACTCCATTTTCATAACGCTTCATATTGGATAAAATGAGGATTTTCGCATCGTTAGCTTGAAATAGTTATTTACGTATCTGTTTCGGTCAGGCCCGGACTGGCCATATGGTGAATTCGGGGGATTCCCGATGGGCCTTTTCGATTTTTGTATGAAAATATTTAATTTGTGGGCCTTTTGCAATTGAGTTGCATGGAGCCCCCGATGGGCTTTTTCGAGCCAGTCCGGTACTGGTTTCGGTTGTCACTTCGTTTGGGCTACAACTCGCCAAATTGCCTAAAATAGACCGTCCACAACAGATGCGTATACACCATTTCATGCTGAGGAAGAAAAATTCCGTAATTTATGACCAATTTTTCGTCTATCCTTTGACCCATTATTTTTCGTTGAAAATTCTCTTTGATAAATGTTTTGAGTTCAGACACAGAATGCGTTACCAAGAGCAATTTAAAATATTTTGTAAGTGATGACATAAGGACTTGCCTCACCTTTAACCTTGATCATTGATAATTTAGTGATCTACGTTTGCCCTCTACAACATATCAAAACATACCTTCGGGTGACGCCTTGGATGGTATCTTCAATTCCCATCGCAATTACTTCGAAAAACGATATACCATGACTTTGTCTTTGCATGGAACAGAGAGTAAAGCTGAGAGTAACACTATGCCGTTTCGTGTATTTGTGTAGTGACTCTTCTGGACTCTGTACCATGACTTTCCGGAACAGTTTTCCCCTCGTCCCAAATGATGTTTCATCGTTCATCGGAAGCAATGACAATGATAGTGTTAACGAAGATAAACTTCAGCTCCGTTACACCCATATCCCAAAAAAGGTAGTGCATCCCATTTTTTTAAAACTTTGATCTAAAGCAGAAGGTTGAATCTCGAATACGGATGCCAAAAATACAAAAGACGAAGTTTACGGATCATTGGAACTAAAAGGGAAGGCAAAAAGTTGCTGCAAATATCTTCCTTTGTTCTCAAAAACAAACTTTGCTAACGTTCGGACATGATCCTTGATCCTTTGTCCCTAAAACAATTTTGAGATTTTGTCGCATAGGCATATGGTATATGCGAGCATGATTAGCTCGGGCAAGCAACGATGGTTATAATTCGAATTCAAATGTTCGTGTTTACGATGCAAACTTTACACTTACCCATAGCTTCTCTTCGCGCACACTGAATTTTGTCAGTACTTTGAATCAGGGAACTGTAACTCTTGGGCTAATTATTCCGGTCAGGCGATGGAACGATTAGGAACTATTTATGAAACAAGTTTCATCCAAACAGTCACGTATCCCATGCTGTCCGTCTTTTCTTTTCACACACATTTCGAGCGGCCATCACAACCACAGGCACAGGTGCATTTAAATACGATTTTTTTTATTCCAACTTTAACATCGGACGCTCTTGTCATACAAACGGTGTTTCTGCACAAATCAAGTCTCCATGGCTATGGAGTTCAAACTTCTCCGAAGTTAGTGTGTCCCGTTGTCTTAGCGTGCTGCTGAGCCTCAGCCTGGCCGACTAGAAGACTGTTGCATTGTATGCATCTCAGTGAAAAACGATTTACATCTGTGAATTGACGCGAAGATCTAGCTTCCTCGGCTACTTGCTGCGCTCTTACCGCAATAGTTTCATCAGAGACCGGAAATATTGTCCTAACTGGATCAACCTGAGAAAATTCAAATATTCAAAAATCGTTCAACAATCTCTCGTAACCTGCCAACCTGACAAACTTACCGACGACTCCAAATACAGTGCATCGTAATGAATGCCGTCAAATAACAGAAACACTCGCGATCCGAAATCCTTATCCTCACCGAATCGACTGATCACACCACTTGTGACATCAACAACGTCAATTTCAATGCCATAATGACTCGATAGAATGGACACCTCGATAGCTCCACCCCATGTTTCTGGCTTTTGAATCCATGCACAGTACTCGTCGTTCGGTTTGCCCAGAATTGCTTCGTTGTAGGACTCTTTGTCGTTTGCGACGTGTTGAGCAATGATTTCTCTCATCATTGGATGGCAGCTTGTGTCGACTTTGCCTTTGAGAACGAAGCCTTCAAATCGGAAATCAGTGCTGGTCAGTCAAGTACAAGACAAAGGTGCACAAAACAGTTTACCTATGCTGGTGAACAAACACGAGTTGTCCGACGGTACCGTTTGCGTCATTAACAGCCCATTCCCAGTAGCTCCCATTTCTTCATCAGCCAAGAGTTGAGCCAACAAAGTATCTGCTTCTATCGAGACAGAAGGTGTGCATTCGTCGGGATGCTTTTCGTTTGCAATTAATGTGTCGCCGTTTTTCACACCAATTTGTGACATTGACTTTGTCGAATCGGTAAGATCCAATGGCTTTGGGGGGTAACCACCCAAAATGTTCAGTCTATTGCAAGATATTTGAGATAATTCTGCGATTTTCTGCTTCAATGTGCCCACATTGTCGGTTGACAACAAATTTATTGTTTGTTGACCTTCTTTGGTCTTTATTCGTAAAGTGTATGGGCTGCATTCCATTGTCTATAAATTATTTTGTGTGGCAAAGTGATAAAAGAACGGTAAAAAAGGCAATAAAACAAAAAGTCACTGCCAGTCTACTGTCAAACACAGAGTGATGCCAACTTTTTGAAGGTTGAAAAGGTTGAGGAGCCACTAAAACAGAGAAGAGCATTGCGAGCATTGCGTAAATTAGAGTGGCTACGTTCTTTAATGTATACACTGGCGTATGCAATTCCATGCAATTTTTTTTCGACTGTGACTGTCCACCTTTCAACCGATGCCGGTTTTCGTCAACACCAGATTGTGACGAAAACAACTGTCATCTGCTGTAAGCCTGTAAGCGGAAATAAAAATCTGACAGAGAATGTATGGACGTAGTGTAGGCCTCTTACTCTAATTTCGGACTCCTTATTAAGGAATTAAGGAGGTTTTAGCACAAAAAGAAGGAGAAATAAGGAAATCGTTAGTTGAAATTAAGGAAAAATAAGGAGAAAAGTTCAAATTTTTCAACTTAAAATTTTCGAAATTTTACAAATTTAACGATTGGTCATGAACTGAAAGTGTCTGTTCGAAAAGTACAAAATTGATTTTTCCTGTATTTTGGAGTTGACCGAGTTTACTCGACTTTGAGCAACGAAAATTGATATTTACCGAACCGAATAGGGGTGCGTATGGTATCCTTCAAAAGCTTAGCAGTCTATAGACTATAGCCTAAAGATTGCAATCAATATTTGCGCATAGTAATTTGATTAGCAGAGGTTTTAGGCTTGATCTGTTTCACGGGGGTGCATACAATTCATATTCTTTTTCCCTATTTTTTCCGACACCTTCTGATGGAATCAATCAGTCATCTTTACAGAAAACTTTCAGCGGATTATTATCTAAGAAATCCTGGTGAAAGCTTTCTTGAGTCATTTTTTGTAATTTAAAATCGACCTTATTTTCGAATATAACTTCATGAGATCAATCGGAACTAACCGGTGACCAAAACCAAAATTTGTGTCTATTAATGCCCTAATTTCTAACCTAATAACAACTTAATTCATTGCCTCTTGCTTCAGTCACATCGAAAAAACCGTTTTGCAACCACTGTTTTGCGGGAATACCATTTACTTTGACCTTTATAAGTCCGAAAATAAGCAATTTAAAAAAAAGTGAAAGCGCAACGAATGAATTTTTATTTTTTTGTCGGTGAAATTTGCAAAAAAAATAAGGAAAATAAGGGTTTTTTTTAACAAAATAAGGAGAAATAAGGAGGTTTCCATAAAAATAAGGAAAAAGAAGGAGGTGTGAGAGGCCTGACGTAGTGTCATTGCTTTCGTGTGAACGGAAGAAATGGCCAAACATTTTCTGTCAAATTTTATTTTCGCTGGATGTATTAACCAGGCTGTAGACTTTAGGCATGCTTATTTTGAAGGAAGAGTTTTAAATTCATTTGTAAAGAGTTTTTCTGGTCCGGAAGGCAAAAGTATTGAAATCGTTTTTTCGAATTATAAGAAGCGAGGCATTTGGTTTGGTTAGAACAGTAAAAAAGATACTATTTATTAGAATTCTAAAAAAACAGGACCAATATTTTAGCCTTCCGAAGCACAAAAAACCTACCACAGATGACCCTGCCACTAAAATGAGCGAGCATGTATACTGTAGACAGATAACAAAAATTTCGTCTTGCAAATACAAAATTAAAATCTGCGTCTTCAGCTCGGCAGATTGAATGAGCATCTGTCATCACTGTCTGTATTGAAGTATGCACGAAAAGTACGCACCCACTGAACTGTCTAAAATGTCATAGGCACACATGAAGTTGATATTTTGGTCGGTTTTTATTAAAGCAGAAAAAGGTGGATATTTGTGATAAAAATGCTGTGCTACCGAGGCATTTCAGTGAAAAATGGTCTTTGTGCCAACGGAGTTGTGCTCAGACGCTTTGCGTCCAATAGCCAAGCCGAAAATGAGAGAAGCGATGAAGGTTCGTGTAACCTTACACTTTGTATGCCGCAAATGTCTGTGAACATTCCGTAACTTCTCCATTTCCAGAATTCCGAACATTGAACTTTTTCAAGAAACGAACTGCTGCGGTCAGAAAGAAATATGTCAGGCCACCTGTACCACCACCTAGGTGACTAAATTGCTTATTTTACACGCAATGAAACGTCGAATTTCACATTTTCCGATCCGTTTTCAGGTCGAAGCAAATGGCTGTCGATCAAGATTGGGGTAGTGTATGGCCTGGTCCACGAAGTTTTCATCCTGCAACGGTTCCTCTGCCCCTTCATCAAGGCTATGTGCCGAAGAATACCGCGTCACCCGGTAAATTTGCCAATGCTGAACTGATGAAAATTCCGAACTTTCTCCATCTAACACCACCGGTGATCAATGCCCAGTGCGAAGTTCTGAAGAAATTCTGTACACCTTGGCCGGCTAACTTAGAAACGGACGAGAAGATTGCACAACATTTTCCCATCGACGTTATAACATCAGGTAATGAACCGGCAGACTGTTCCATAACCAACTCGATTTCACTAATTTTTTTGTGCATTAAGACTACTGCCATGCATTACCAACCATTCGAAATCCGCTTTCTCGCATTGTTAGTATTAAGGTGAGTTGATTGAGCGAAGGGAATGCATCCGATGAGATTTTAGCTCAAACTCGCTTTTCCAGATGAAATTGTCAACACTAAAGTTAGACAAGCACGCTAAAGACAAATTTCTGCGATTGGTGGGCGAACGATACAATCCAGAAACGGACGAATTAACAATCGTTACCGATCGGTGTCCATTGCGTAAGCAAAACTACGACTATGCTCAGTACTTGCTCACAGCTCTATTCCATGAATCGTGGATGAAGGAGCCATGGGAAGACACCAAATCCGAGGCTGATATGGAAGTGTACATTTGGTCGCGTAACAAGTCGAAAGAATCGTCCGAAGCGATATTGAACTGGGGTATTACCGGTGATCAGGCGTCGCCTCACTTGGAGTATGGCCAGTGCGTGGAAACATTAATCAATGAAGGCGAAAACAGCTATAACGTCAACGACTATAAACGAGAAGTTCTAAAATTGTTGAATTTGAAAGGCTACGAAACGGCAGCTTAGAAGAGCTGGGTGTAGAGTTGTACTTTAGAATAAAGAAAAGATTTTCAATGAGTTGCAGCGTTTTAGACTCGCTACGAAAGCCTGTAACTTTGCGGTGGAAGTGTCAGGTGGAAGTTGTTCGTCCCAGAGTACAGACGGATTGGGAACTTATTAATCTGTGCTGGTTCACTAGTGCCACTTCTGATGGTGCTTGAAATTTTCACACACCTTACTATCAACGCAAAGACTCAATGGTGCATTGAAACAAAATATGAAACGCGTTGACGATCAAGTTCAGACAAATGGAAAGGTAGGGACCGCTCCGAGGAGTGAAAGAAAGCTGCGGAATAGTTGCGTTCAAATGGTAAAATTCCAGCTAATTGACATGTCCGTTCAACTTGGTGAAAACTCTTCCCATTCACCTTTGAAATGCTGTAACTGCACATTTCTTATTCGCTCAACGACGCCAATATCATCGAATTGGTCAAAAACTCACAACGGAAATATATTATGCGGCGAAACAGAGCGTAAAATTGAGGTTCAAGTTAGTATTTCATTCAAAGGTGTCGCACAGAGCAAAAACCTCCGATTTTATATCCACAATCTTTCGAAACATCGTTGGGTGATGTCAATCTTTAGGTAGAATCGAAAAGAGTTAAAAAAATAAAAACTTTTCTCATCTTAGTGACGAAAATTAAGAATTGCTTTTCTAGTTTTATGATGTGTACAAGATTCCAAAAATTGGAGTGGACGGATTAAAAATGAACCAAAGCAAGGTTGACAACGCAATAGATCAATGTAAAACACGTCGATCTGAAGTTACCGAGGTTCACAACCCACAGAGAACGTGAGTAGCAAAATTAATAATTGCAAACGACGAGACACCTTAAAAACATGTGAACCGTTCAAAACACTCCAATGAAGTTTGTCAGTGGGACTGGGACACACTTGAGTAATAATCTGGGACTTATTTCAAAGAGAATTTTTTGCGTGATACATATCTTGGTATCCATTAAAGAAGAAAATTAAGTTTCAACTAGTGGCTGTAATTCACACGAGCTGCATACCTTATACCTTATTTATGCGCAACTGGAACAAATTCTCAGCAGATTTATTTGCGAAAATAGTCTTATTTGATAAAAATTTTAACGAGTGAGAACTTACTTTGCGACCAGAGCGAAGCGAGGTAGACCGAGTGTGACATTATGACTATACACATCGTGTGCCTTAAAAAGCACTTATCACCAAGTTGCATATGACGTTTTTCTTAACAAAGGCAACGAAAAATTCTTACTCGTCTTTTAGCAGACAATGAGACTGGAGTGTTGCTTGTTTGAAAATGTAGGAATAAGTTCCCTTTATTCTGAAATTTTTTTTTGTGGGGCCTAGTCATTTACGAACATGTTTTGGACGATTGATTTGAGGAAATTTCGCGAGTTGTACAAGGCTACAAGCCTCAGAAAGGTATACATGGAACTTTACATGCAAAGGGTCGAAAATCAAGAAAAATTTCAAAACTCCATCATTGTCGAATGTGAATTATAACCGAAATCAGTTCTGTGTCGTATAGCTATACTACAGATCAGTTGTGTAATGAAAGAATCTACCAATATAATAACTCAAGTTGCATTGGTTCCACTTCAAGCATGAGTGGCATGAGTGCTACTCTAAATAGGGTACTGAAACTGGACAGTGTATCGAACACATTTTGGCTCTGTAAAAAAAATTCGGAAAACTTTTTCATACAAAGTAGTACTCTGGCTATTTGGCAGCTGTCATTAATAGCACTTTTGCTTGAATGAACACAAATTTCACAAGATATTTGAAGTAAAGATGTACTTGCCTATTGCGAATAGTTATTTACGTATCTGTTGTGGACGGTATATTTTAGGCAATTTCGCCAGTTGTAGCCCGAACGAAGTGAGCCTAAAATAAACCGTAATTATATTAGTGTAATGAAGTATTATGATGGGCGGGCATGGAATAAATTATATTTCGTGGTGATGCTGTTTTCTGATTTCATTTAAGACACTCAACTGCTTTTTTCGTTGGCTTTGTTGGCACCATGTTCTAGGCGAATATCAAAAAAATCAAATCAAAATATTTTAATTGATATGCTTCGAGTAGTTCGTAATACAAATTCTTTTCATGTTTGTGGGCCGAAAGTGAGGTTTTTTGAGTATCTTTGAGCCACTTTTCCTTCGCTTGTCGCCCTCATTTCATTCAAGGCCTTGACTTCGTTCAGGCTACAACATGCAAAAGTGGCTAAAATCAGTTGTCCAAAACAGATACGCAAAGAACTACGAAATGCGTTGAAAACCATACTAATCATGCTTCATGTACGTTCCACGCGCTCAGTATCTAAAATCCATTACATAACTCCTGACAATACCCTCTTTAGCAACCAAATTACTTTTATTAAGATGGTGAAAGAATCAAGTAGCCTTTGGAATTTACATGTACATTACGGCGCAGTCAGTTAAAATGTAGAATACAAAGAAATAAGGTGTGAATTTGACACAGATAGCTGAGAGTTTGTTTGCTAGAGAGAGTATTACTCCTGATCATGAATAGTACATTACATGCTAGTTGGGAAATTTTTATTTTGACAAGTGGGAGGTTTGTAGCCCGAGCCGAAGGCAAAGGCTTTAATCCCACAAGTCAAATTAAAAATTTCCCAACGAGCATGTATAATGTTTTACTCGCGAAGGCCCCGGAAAACGAGTTTTAACGTTAGTGTACGTGAAGTAAACCAAGTTTCAACATTAGTGTAAGTCGATTAAACCGAGTTTCCCAAAGCTCTAGCGAGTAAAAATCTTGCTTCCAAGTGTTTTTGATCTCAGCTAGAGCCTCGGATGAACAAAATTCACACGAAATTCAACTTTTTATCCCTAGTTATGGAATGCATGGAATATTCCTTCATTTTACACTAAACGTCCAGATTGGTCGTAGGTCATTGCGTTTTTTTGTTGTTGTTGTTGTTGTTGTTGTCGATAGCAATGAAAGTCTAGAACAGGTATGGTCGATCGGCGAATTCGTCTTAAACACACTCACATTTTATGTCAAAATAATATGAAAATGAGTGCGTTTAAGTACGAAAATCAAATTTGTATGTCCTCCGAGCGGACAATAGACCATACCTGTTTTACACTTTCATTGGTCGATAGTGACTGTAACCGTTTTAGAACATTTAGTGTTTTGGCCAACCCTTTTGCTAAAATCATTTATGTCAGCGAGCAGTGTTTTCAGTTCAATCGTGTCAGTCGATTTTCGGTTACATGACCGTCTTGTTCAGTTCATTTTTACAAAACTTAATCTAACACGATGCCAGCACATAACAAACAGGTAAGCTGAATGCTATCGAGTAGAGCATTTCCATGCGATTCGGTTTGCCAGAAAAAAAGGAAATAAATTTTCCGTTATCCAAAATGTTCAGCAAAAAATGCAGTCAGACATCGTCAAGCATCCATTGCATGATCGATGGACGATGTGGTATTTGAAACAAGATCAAAAGAAAAAGTGGGAAGAAATGCTGTCGAAAGTCGAAACATTTGATATGGTCGAAGATTTCTGGAGCATTTACAACCACATTCGCCAACCGTCCGAACTGAGTCAGGGTGACGATTATTCGATGTTTAAAAATGATATCAGACCGATGTGGGAGGACGCTGCTAACAAAAATGGCGGCCGTTGGCTACTAAATGTAGATAAACAATATCGACGAACGAAGTTGGACGATTTCTGGTTGGATACTGTGAGTCATCCGGCTATGATAGTGCGCCCCTTTGCCAAATTTTATTTTCGTAATGATTTGCAGCTCTTGTGCATCATGGGTGAACCATTCGAATTTCATGAGGACATAAACGGAGCAGTCGTGAATGTTCGGTTCGGTGGTGACAGAATCTGTAAGTGTGTTTCGTATTCAAATCGTTCATCACTTGAAAAACGTATATTTCAATGGATAGCGATTTGGACGAGTGATGCAAAGAAGAAAAAATCGGTTATGGCGATCGGACGGAAGCTGAAGGAGTACCTACGGCTGGACTCTCATTTCAAACTATATTACGAGGTCCATTCGGCCAGCAAAAATACAACACCGTTGTATACGATCTGAATAACGTGGCCCGGTAGGAACAACATTCAACACTTCAGGTATATCAGCTGTTGGTAACGAAATTTTTTAAAATAAATCGTTTGTGCTGTTAGTCCAGACACTTGCTGTTTGTATAATATAATCACGGTATTGAGGAAGAAATTGTCCATGGGCGCCGGAACAATTTTGTTTTGCAACGGATAGATGGGCAAAAAAAAGATGGTCAAAAATTGGCCATTAGAGACAACATCTAAAAAATCAGTTACTAGTGGTGGATAGGGCTTGTAGCCCTCTGTCCATATCAACATCAACAATCCAAAACTTCCACGGTTGCTTTCGAAGATATCGCCCATTGAAAATCGTGATTTTTCGACTACTTAGGGCTACAGTTGCCCAACCAGATGTTCCAATGTGAATTTTTTTAAATAAAAAGTCTTAGAACTAGTCCCGCTACCGATACCAATATAAGTCAGAATTAACCGATAATTTTCTAGAAATTTCCAGCATCGGGTGTGTCAGTCGCATCCTGTCACTTCTTATGACTCAATTTCTAAAATTAGCTTCGAACTTGCAGTAGCTCACACAGTATCGGTTTGAAACATTTGCATGGTGCGTTATTACGCTACCCGATGTGAAAAACGTTTGTTCGACGAATTTTGTCACTGAGTGCTACAAAGGCCAGCGAGGGGCCAAGTGTATACATTATGTTTCAACCGAAATCGTAAGTCAAAAGTGTGGAATGGAATTAAAAACCGAAATGGCGATTTTCTAGCTCGACAGAGCTCCATGCCATTTTCACATTGACATCAGTTCTGATTGACATTTTATGATGTGTTACGGAACCCTAGTTGCGAGTGAATTTAAGTCTATGAGTGCTGTGGGTTCTGTGTGTTTTTGAGGATTACCTTTCATACTTACCTTGAAGCGAGCTTTCAATAAAAACGCTTCGAGTGAAATGCCGAAATTGCCTATGAGTCAGCGAGATCTAGAGATAAAGACCAAACCGTATATGTACAATCAGTTTTCCTCGTCCCGAAGGTCGCCAATCGAAATTATTTTCAACTTATCCTATTCTTGATTCGCATTTTTCAAGGCTGTGTGTGGTCTTCGTAGCTTCAGCGCTCAACACTTTTTTTCAATCGGAAAATTCGTCATTCAAATTGGAAGGTATCCATCTTTCTGATTGAGTAGATCCATTGATTTTTCATCTTTGATGTCTCCAAACCTAAAACGAAATTTGCATAGATCGGGGACAGCCATTTATTTTTCGATAACGCCGTACAGCGGAAACATTTTTTTTTTAAATTTATAAGAATAAGTTTTCATTGCTACGAATCACTCAACACATCAACTAAAATTTTCCGAGCCCAAAATTAAAACTCTCAACAACGGACAATTACTCCGAATGAACCTCAACATACTATCACTAGGGGTAAAACACTTTCCGATACTGAGTACTCTCAAATTTGTGTTGTTCGTAATGTCCAGAATGTCCAGAACATTCAGGAATTCTTTCCTTTCAACGTTGTCGATGATAAGTTCAGTTAGCTGATCGTTGACTTTCGTGAAGCCATCCCAGTCGATGTTGTGACTGAGGGTGCGTATGTGTAGAGTTTTGATACTTGGAATTAAAATCCGATCGGTTGCCAGTTGATTGCCCGAATCGAGAGAAAGTGTTGTCAGTTCGCTTAGTTTGTCGGAAATTGATCTCAAGAAATGTTTTCTACAACTCAGTAGCGTCAAGTTTGTAATATCCGGAAGTCGCATGAAGAAATGTTCACAGTGCACAGGAGGCTCGATTAATGTTAAGCTGTTCAGGTGGCTTATATCAAGCCTTTCGTAGAACCTTATGTCTTTCGGTGCATTTGAAACGCTCATCTTGAGTGACTTCAATCTCTTTAGCTGCGAAAATAGGAATTCGTAAATGAAGTCCTTCAAATGGCCACTTAATTCCAATTCAATCAGTGTTTCCGCATTAGCTTTCAATAGTCGGAGTATTCCATTAGAGTCATCTACCCATCTGTCACTGGTCAGCGACAAATTGCTGAGCCTAAAATTCAATTCACTCAAATCCTTTAACGAAAATCGTCTTGATACTCCCGTGCCAATATGCTCAACAATCAATGTTGTGCCAATATCTGGTTGAGACGAGAGAAATTCCCTCAAACCCATAGGTGTTTCGCATTGTAAATGAAGCTTAAACTTTTCCAGCTTGGCTCTTTGAAACAGTTCTAGAATTCTGCCTACACAATTGCTCACTTCCAAGCTTTTCAATTTGCGCATGTGCGGCGGATCGTCGTTGTAATGTTCAAAAATACCACCAAACAATGAAATGTGCTGTAAGTTTGGCATACAATGCAACAAGTCGCCAAATTTCCGGACATCCGCTTCATAGTTGCCAATCCAAATCAGTTTGACCACTGCATGTCCTAATAGCTTGATTAATTGGAAGTCCTCCAAAGTACGTAAAACTCCACGTACTTTGATTGTGTGAAATTTGCGATTTGTTCTTCGTAAAAAGCGTAATTTAGCTGGGTCTGGGTGTACTAGATAGTTCAATGACACACACCACAAACATGAATCATCTGTAAGTTCTTTCCATCTAAAAGCATTTTTGTTAAGAGAAATTGCAAATATTAGGTTACGTTAGAATTCTTACAATTTACAAGTCGAAGCTGCATTCCCAGTGTCCGGCCAACTTAGATATTTCAAAATTTTGATAAGAATTTCGTATGGAAGTTCGTTTATCGTCTTAATTTCACTCATTTTGTGTAAAATGATTATTGTTCAACCGGCGATTATGAATACCGTACACAATCTTGTCGATGGAACTGTCATTCAGAACAATGTTAGGAAACAGATAAGAAAGATTGGACGAGTTTTATTGGTTTTATCGAATCCGCGTCAATTTTGAATTACAATCGCTAAAACGAACTGATGTGCATACGTTATTTTGCACCAGCTGGTCCCATTTGGAATTGTATGTGACCAGCTGGTACAAAATAACGTATGCGCACCAGTTCGTTTTAGCGATTGTATTTTTTTATCAATGAAAAACTACATTTTCACTCAATGCAGCTCTAATGCAATTGCATGAAGTTGCAAGTCACCAAATATCGCAGACCTTTATCAAGTCGCATTGTCAACGGCTACATCGCTTGTACATATTTGGATATTGAAACAATCTCGTCACACCATAGTAAAGTAAACCACGCAGAAGTAGTAGATTTGACGAGAGTCCTAAGTTCATAAAGAAAGCTTTAGATTTTCGTGTTTTCGATATCGACTTCAGGAATAAAAGACAAGGTCTGACTAATTCGGTCTTATATAGCAAGACGCATGTTCAAAAAAAAATGAAGTAAAAGATTTGGAATCAATCTCTTGAAAATACTTAGATTAATTGAAGTGTTGTCCGACAATAAAATAGGCGTTCAATTCTCGTTTTCATTTGCATCCGTTATCGAAGGGAAAAGATTTTGCATGGCATCAGGTCAGGACGAAAACGGTGGTTCATTAAGGTTTAAATCTCTTAATATGAGAAGTTGTGTGCGGCTGTTTTTGGGCACTTTTTCGATTTGCTACGGATGATAACTTGAATTGACTAGACGGTCATATTGATAGTCACGAAATTTCCGAGCTGCATATTTACCCATAGAGTTATAATCGAGAGGTTACTCGATGCTTAAAAATTACGTGGGTACCAAGACATGTTTAAAAATGGCAGAGCCATCATGTCATTTCTCGGGTGTAACTCTATGTATTTACCTAAAGTATAGTTTAGCCTAAACGAGTTGAATCATTGACTTGTTGAATAAAATTTACAGAAGGTATTGGCATGGTAGTTCTGAGCAGAGCTTATTTTTTAGGAATTGTAATTCTGGAAAATTCTGACAAAATTTCGAATAATCCCTACTTTAAGGGACAGTGAAATTTCAGCATGAATTTGCTTCAGCTGTTTTTCAGCTGATCCAAACATACAATCAAAAGTGCTTATACGTCAGGCCTCTCACACCTCCTTATTTCCTTATTTTTCCTTATTCTTATAAAAACCTCCTTATTCCTCCTTATTTCATTAAAAAATCCTTATTTTCCTTATTTTTCGCAAATTTCATCGACGGAAATCGTAGCTCATGATCGTTCCAACATGACTGGTTTAACATATATTTTTGTGGTTCCACGCCGCCACTCTACTCCGAGAGCCTCGAGTAGAACTATTTGATTTAACATGTAAATCACCCTTAACACATTCAAAATAATTGCGGCTTGTCAACTTTCGGCACCCTGGACTTTACTTAAATAGTCGTGGAATGCCTACAAATAATTTTCTAAAAATCTAGAATTCAGTTTTGGATTTTTAGAAATTTATTTGGAGGCATTCCTCGACTATTTACGTAAAGTCCAGGGTGCCGAAAGTTTGCAAGCCGCAATTAATTTCAATGTGCATTGTCTCAGCCTTATTTACACTTACTTCTTTCAAATTTGTACTTTTATACTTTCACCAATTTATTATTTTTTCGAAATTCGAAAGAGATAATAAACAACAGCTTTTGCAGTTAACGAGATCAAAATCTAATACAGCAAGTTTTAAACTTGGGGGTGGGGTCAAGTAAGAATTCACGCCGTAAGTACGTTTTAAATTTCAAAAATTTTGTCGCATGGAAAACATATTGCCACCCTACAAAAACGATAGGTACGTCAAAATAAACAGTGATGCGTTTTATTTTGAATTTTGAAGCGCACTATAGTGATAATTGGTAAAGCTAAGCTTTGCTAAGAATCTAATTCAATCCTTGAACGCGCCCAAAATATTCAAATTTTCATCGTGATAAAAGTGAATTGAACGATACAACTTTACAAAAACGGTACGTCAAAATAAACAATAATACGTTTCATTTTAAAGTTCAGGCGGACCTGCGATGTTAATTGCTGTATCTTAGAATAATTTCGATTTTTATCGAAAATTTTCTCCTCATTTTTCCTTAATTTCAACTAACAATTTCCTTATTTCTCCTTATTTTTCTGCTAAAACCTCCTTAATTCCTTAATAAGGAGTCCAAATTTAGAGTGAGAGGCCTGATACGTCTTATACGGTTTTACAACTACCACGCGCGTGTAGAAACTTGCAGCTTCAATCGTATAAACAAGTATTGACAGTTGTAAAAAACTGTAAAACATCTGAAAAATTTCCTACAAAAATTTTAATCTTTTCGAAAGTTTCACATGTTTTTTAGGATCTTCGCACCCCCTAGACACTTCGACAAAAAATATATGTGAATAACGTTCACACCCTTGGATCTTCGGAATTTTTCCGAAATAAAATTCCCAAAAAATAGACCATTCGCACAATTAAAATGCAACCAATTTCCGTAAAACTTTTTTTTATTTTTCTTTCATAATAAATTACAATATTTTGTTTTTACCGCATGTTGCCCAATTACATCATTGTTCACATCCTTCTTTTATATTCATTTTCGATTTATAGAGAGAAATCAAAACTAATATAATTCTCAATAAAAAAAACCATTCAAAAAACCGAAGAAAAATTTTAAGTTAAAAAATATCTCGACTTTTTGCATTGTAAATACGTTTAAGAATGTAAAAACTAAATCAAATTAGAATTGGAACTCAATACGGTTAAATACGACTACGAATAAATACATTACATTAGAGAATAATTAATTGAATTATAAGTTAATTAATAGATTTTTAGCATTTTCTTTGTTGCTTCTTTTCGTTTAATTAATCATATTAATAAAATAGTACAAAAAAAACAAAAGACAAGATTTAAGTTCATAAGATCAATAAGTCTATGGACTCGCTGTCAATGGGTGGAGCGTACGCTAGAGTAGAAGCATCTCAAACTGTTTATGAGATGGAGAAATTAATTCAAATGCATAATAAATAAATAAATAAAGTTTTTTTTTGTTTTTATCGATTGAAACTGTGTACGTCTTTCTACTCACTTACATAATTCGAATTTTTTAAATAAAAATTGGAAAAATAATTTTCTTTTTTACTTTAAAATTATATTTTAGTGTACGTCGATTACATAAAACTTAGAATTAAAAATATTTTATTTACACCAGAGCTTGATTGGACTGTTCTTTGTCTATTTGATTGGAATAATAAATAAAATCAAAAAAACGAAACAATCTCGACTAAATTAGAAATGGCCTTTGAATCAATGGCAATAAATATTCGTTGAATCGGAAAAAGAAGAAAGAAAAGGAAATTGATTAAGTTAAAAGCAGCGATTTGCGGATATGGATCTTAAATTTGTATAGAAATTTGATTGCCTTCGTTTGCTTATTAATATTTTCTCATTTATAATTTGAAAATAAAATTTTAATTGGAATGGAAAATGGTGAAAATGTCTTTTTTGTGAGTCAGATCGAGTGTGAATTGCTTAATTATCATGGTGTTCAGGTAAAATGTTGTTTTGAACAACACACCTATGTTGATGAAAAACCAGAAAATATTTTGAATTTATCCAAAAAGTTGTTTTTCAATAAAATGCAAAATCTGGTACTTCACAGTTCACGAAAGGAAAATTGACTCACCTAGTCTTTTTGGCGCAGAATCGCTATAACGCACTGATGAATGAATGATTACGACTAGGTTGAGCGCCTGCCTATAGCCTCCGTAAAAGGAAAAACACTATTCGCAGGCACCAGCTGACCGACTAACACACACTTATGGTACAATCAAAACACATTTTTCACAATAACGTAGAAATGCTCTATGTGTAGGTTGTCTTTGAATTGTTTACAAGATAAAAGGTTTTTGTTTGTACACCAGCTGGTGCTTATTCTGCACATAGGAAACTTTTAGCAATTGTAATTGAAAGTAAATTAACTCATTGACTCTCATTAACTCATTAACTCTTCTAGTGGCTTACAATAAAACTATTCGTACTCATCGAGAAAAGTTCATGGTCCGGATTTTATCTTGTACCACTACCTTAGTCACTCACAGTTTGTTGCCAAGATATTTTTCTAAAGATGAGAACTAAGCAATTTACTTTTTGATGATGTAAGTCTTTAAATCGCATAATACGAAGTGATCAAATTTATTTCCTTTCGTGTTTTTCTGTTTACTTCGTCTACGTTTTCGTTGGTTTATTTTATTTAAAAAAAAGGTTCATCACTGGGGAAGGAAACAATCCAAAATAAAAGTTTCAGATGTTAAAAATTTCGGTTGACTAACTAGATATTCATTGTTCTCTGTTCAAATACACTTTTTATCATCATCCATTTCGAATACTTTCTACCTTAGTTTCACTTAATTTTCTATTTTTTCTGTCATTTTTTATCTCATTTCAGAACGTATAAATGTGTCGCTCCTTCTTTTTGTCGAGTTTGAATTATAAAAATTTGGTTCGAAAATGAAATTTTTTTAATGAAAAAGGTAAAAACACGGGACTATCATGAATCGATTATGGGTTATAATAAATAAATAAATAAATTTCTTGATTCTTTTGTGTGTAACTTTTGTTTGTCTTAATTTTTCTTTCTTCCATTTAATAATAAAAAATCTGAGCGTTGAGCGTGTTTCATAATATTTTTGTTCATCATAATCATCATATCATTTTCGCCAAAATATATTAAATTTGATTAAGGTTAAAGTTGTTAAATTTATCGATAAAAAGGTTTTTTTCTTTTTCTTTAATCGTAATAATATTCTCAGCTCTCTATTATATACCTTCACTGTTTCCGTTTTGTTAATATTCTCATTTTATTTTCAATTTTTTTATTATTTTTTCTTGTTTCATTTAAATATTTTATTACAATTACTAACATAGTTCTAGGCATAAATTTTGTCTGTTCTGGTTTTCTGTTTTTACAAAGTTTTTGGATATAGATTCAAAATGAAATTAATTTTCACAATTTCATTTTGTTCATAAATTTAATATTTTTTTTTCAATTTTTTTTATCATTTTTTTCATTTTGTTTTTAAATCATCTCATGGCAACTTGTTCTTATAATTTTCATTTTTATATTTTAACTTTTTCTTTCTTTCTATCTTTCTGTAATATTTTAGTTTAAAAAATATATATTTTGATAATTCAAATATATACGACGCCACAATAGTTTTACATTACTAGATTGAGTGTTTGAGTATTTTAAATCTTTTTCTTGCTTTATTATAATCAATTTTTTTCATTTTTGTTTTAAATTTTATTTTTAAAATTTTTTTACTTTCCTTTTTTTGTTAAATTAATTTACAAAATTCACTTCCAATTGCTTTAATTACGTTTCCTTTTATCCACTTTTTCTTTATTTAAATATTTCACATTATAAATTAAAACATTTTTCTTCTTTTTTCTCATTAAATATTCTGCTTCTCTTTGTTTTTTTTTATTAATAAAGAAAAAATAATAATAATGGCCGTAGTTGTGTGGGACTCACTTCAAGTTTCACTATTTACAAGAACGTTGAATGCGTTTTCAATTAAAAATTCCATCAACAAAAAAATTTGTGAAAATCTAAATAACTTTCCACGGGTTTATATAAATACGTATATCTTTGAATAATAATACATTTTTACTCTCTATCCACTTAGCCTTGTTTTTGTTTTTCATTTTGTTCAGTAGTGATCCAAGGAGATAAATATATATATTTTTATAAAATGCATGCGATGCTGTTGATGATGTTAAAGTATGTACAACACACACTTACTATTCATTTTCCTTTTTTAGTTCTTCGATTTTTATATTATTTACAAAATCATTTGTTAAGTGACACTCTACGCGCAAATGAACATTTAGAACTTAGTTTTTTTTT
This sequence comes from Bradysia coprophila, assembly GCF_014529535.1. Classification (NCBI taxonomy): domain Eukaryota; kingdom Metazoa; phylum Arthropoda; class Insecta; order Diptera; family Sciaridae; genus Bradysia; species Bradysia coprophila. Next base: position 822,177 of record NW_023503584.1, read on the forward strand.
AGTCATGACTACCACAGTTACAGTTTATTAGATAAAATTGATGAATGGTAAATTGACGTCAATTTTTGACATCATCTAAATGGTATTACAACAACTCACAACAACTGTTAGAGGTTCTTGTGACAAATATTTGTGAAACGTTTAACGTGGAAATACATTTTTGTTAGAAGACATTAGTCGTGGGGAAGGTAAATACACTGGGACTTGTCTTTCAATCAATAATTCGAGTTGAAATACTGACTCATTAGGGACAGGTGGAGTAATACAATTTTCGGTGAAACAGGCTCGGACAAGCCAGTTCATTAATTTTTGAATTTCGTTTAAGTGAATTTAGAATAAAAAATGTTGCAAAAATGACAAACTTAGTCAATGGAATGGCATTTCACAGAGGAAAATTAAAAATTTTTAGTTTATCATATCACTCAGGGACTATATTTGGGAAAAGATTTTCGTAATTTTTCTAGATTTTCCCAAAAAAATATTTTTAAGGAAAATTTAGGAAAATTTATGGAAAATTCTGGGAAAAATGGAAATTCAATTTTCTATCTTTTCTGCCGAGTAAAAGTAGAGACATTGGTCCAACATATGTCCAGGAAATTCAAGAAAAGTTAAGTTGAAGAAAATTTTTCACTTACCACTGCAATCAAACGTCAATTTTGAATTTCAAACCGGTCAGTTGAGTTGGTTGAGTTAATCAGACGTTGCTTCGATTTTGAGATCTTTTTATTTAATTTTATGAATTTGAAAATCAAATTTTCCTTCACGCAAATCCTCTGAAAAATGGTTTCGTTTCGTACGTTCACAATATCATGGAAAGCCGTCAACTATTAAAGTTTAAAAATCATTCGATTCGGTCACTCATTCTGTAAAACTAATTTAAATGTTTGTACTTATATGGCATTGATGACCAGCAGTATGGCAAAATAATTAGAAACGAAAAATCGAATGGCAGAAAGGAGTAAAAAAAAATTGAAATCGAATTAAGATCCAACCAGAGTTTTTATGTTTAAATATAAGCCTCACTGAGTTTAGGTGAAATAAACGAGTCCTGCTGTTGTTGTTGCTGCTGCTGATGTTGCTGCTGCTGCTGGTGTTGTTGCTGTTGCTGATGTTGTTGTTGCTGCTGCTGTTGTTGTTGGACCGATCCTTCTGCCACACTCTGTGTAGCCGTAGGATTATTACCTTCCTGATACGGCCCGGTGACAACGCATGGATGCATCGGGAACAAAGTCGTCCACGATGTTGTTGTCAATGTGGGCGCCCTTAACGATACCTCCTCTTTGTCACGATTCAGTTTCTCATAATCCAATTCAAATTTTTCGCCAGCCGGCGGTTCATCTCGCATCTCCGCTTTGATATCCTCTTCCAACTTAATTGCCTTTTCCTTATTCGCCTCTTCAACATCCTGTGGCGTGATTCCCAATTTCTTCAATCGCATTTTCTCTTCCCACTCTTCAATACCATGCTTGTGCCGATTCAAGTTGCGATGCTGATAGAAGATTAGCGTAATTCTGGTCGGATTCAAACGATTCGGTTTTCTTAGCGCTGTCGTTGCATGCATTTCATGTTTCGCACATTCGATTAACACACTGCCGTGACCGAGTGCAATACCAACGCCACCCATCTGTGAGTCCTGGAAACATTCCAAATTATCGTTGACTTCGGTTATTTCACCGATTGGCTCGGACGTGGGCGTTATATGTTCGGGCATTTTTGGCGAGGGTTGTTGCATTTGCGGCTGCATCGGATGCATGGACATCGGTGCCGGTGATGGATACATATTCCAATTGGGTTGTGGTGATGGCGATGGAGCTGACAGTGCCGGATTCGAATGGTACATATTGTATTGCGGATATGGCTGATGGTGATGAGGATTGTAGAAATTGTAGCGAAGCTTGTCGTTGCTGTAATAGTCCATGTTATTGTAGTGTTCGTATGGAGTGTATGGCGGATACATTGGCGAATAGGCGGGCTTATTGGAATGATAGCCATAGTTGTGTGGATATTCAGGTGGCTTCGGCTTAGCGAATCCTTGATCTTTTGTGCTGTCGTCCAGCAACGAGAACTTATTTGGATCGGTAATTTTTGGACTGAACGCTGAATTTGCTGTTGATAATGTGGTCGAGTCTGGATTCTCTTCACTTCCTCTGCTTTTCACTTGCTCGCATCGATCCGGATAACCATAATCTGATCCCGGCGGCCATTGATTGTAAAAATTTCGATTGTCAATGTACGAACCAGTCGTATAATCGTATGAATACGGTGAGTCCAGAACGGTACTCGATATGTGGTTAGATTGCAGCTGTGCGTCTGTAAAGTTATCGATCATCGACGCCATGTTGATGAGACTTGAATTTGTGTTCATCAAATTCTGATTGATGGGAGTCGAAAATGCACTAGTGTTGTTCGTTGACGGACTGGTGTTGCTTGCTTGTGGAGTTTGAGCACGAGGAGACGGACTTGACGGTGGCGGTTGTTTCGATTTGTTTTTTGCTGATTTCTTCGAACTCTCTTTTTTGGCTGGTTGTATTTCTGCAGGAAGTGTGGGAGGAGGAGGTGGATCTTCAGCCACTTCTTTGCCATTACGTTTTTTGCCATGACGTCGACATGGTTGAAGAGGAGTCGCTCGCACACGTACCTCGCATGGAAATCTGTTTGATTGAACGAAAATATTATTTGGGTCACAGAGCAGCTGACTTAACAAAGGTGTAAGCAGATCGTACAAACTCACTTTTCGAGGACTTGAACAGCGCCGGTTTTGTTCTTTTCTGTCTGAGCTTCTGCGCTGCCAAATTCGTCGGTAGTGTCCATTGTGTACAGAGGCAAGACATGCAATTGTTCATCTTCTGCAGCTGCAGCCACTCCAGGACCCCGTTGCCTCAACAAACCAACTTGCACCGTGCAACCATCTTGCATGTTATGCAGATCTCGGTGAGAATGTGCACAAAAGTCAATGCAGGTTGTGACGCCAGAGAAAGGTTTCCCCTGCTTCAGTCCCAATCGACAATCGGGAGCTTCTTGCTCGTACTTGCATTGATTTTCGTACGCTTTAGGTGCCACATTTACGTACAGTGGACTGAGTATTGTGGCCAACACGTTCATGTGCTCTTCAATTTCGGGCTCTTCACTTTTTACCGACAATCGAAATTTACGAACTGTCTTTGAGCGAGCATATTTGCAGCCGTTGTAGTACATTGACCACGAGCACCCAAAGCTGAACGATGCACCACACGTTTCAGGATCCAAGCCTGATAGAAATCGTAATTGGATTAGGATTGACTGTCGATTCGAAAGTAAGACAATGTGTACCTTGGCAAGCGCATGTTCGATTTTCATTTGTTGCACACCGTCGAGTTGTCGGCAAACCAAATTTGTTCAGCTTATGAACCAACAACTTGTAAGCATTGTCAGCTTCGTATTTCGGCAAACCATCCCAGGCGACGATACACACAACAATGAATGAAGCTTGACATCTGGAAATTCACAGAGGAGACATTCAGTATTCGGTCAATGCACGGGCAATTGAAAAATAAATCCGACCCCTTACCGGTGTCCTTGTCTCCGTTTTACTAGACACAGAATTTTCTCTTCGAGGTCAACACGCCGAATGATCCATTTAGCTAGTGGACACCCTTGTCCGGTTTTGCCTTCCTTTCCCGTATAAACAATTTTTTCGATGCGTAACTGTCGACCGGTAATGCCAACCCTTTGCTCAAAATCTTTCCGCAAATCTTCAAGACTCGCTGCCGATCCTGAAAGAATCAATTCAAAATGTTAAGTCTATTGAAAGACAGTCATGCCGAAGACAAGTTGTTACTTACCCAAATGCGTATAATAACTCCCTGGCTCAGGCGGATTTTTATCCGACGAGAAGCAATCACAATCCGGCACTTCTGGCTTTAAACCTTTTTCCGTGCGATCCGGTGATGGTACGGCATTCCTCTCGCCAGCTTCGTCTTGACTCTTTTCTGCGTCATCATCTAACAAAAGTTCGTCTTTGGTTTGACGACCCACGCAAGTGCCATCTCTGATGTGTTCGTCACTCGGTTGATTCGTTCCGCCTTGCCGACAGCAACTAAATCCAGTCGATTCAGATAAAGTGGCTGGACCTCCCTCGCCCAAATACGGAAACTTTTGTGGCTCAGCTTTTTGATTCGTGTCACCGGCCGGTAATTTACTGGGATTGGGGTATGTGTACACTGGGATCTCCTTTTCGTAGTTCGTCAGAACAATTTTATTTTCACTTTCATTTTCAGTTTTAACGTGTTGCTCTTGAAGGTACGGTTCTTGCTTGGTAGCTTGAGGAACTGGTTCGATATTCATTGGTTGCTGTTGCACTTGTTGTCCGGTGTATTGATTGTAGTTTGGGTAATTTGTTTGATAGTTGGCGGTAGAGAACGACGGATAATTGTAGTTAGGATTGAAACAGGGATAGTCCGTTTCGTTTTGAGTTGGTTGCTGTTGCTGGCCTCTATTCGCTGTTGGATTTTGACTCTGGCAATAGTCCGCGTAATTAATGAAATTTTGATAGTTTCTCTCATATCCCTCCATTTTCACTTGGGCTAAATCGAAATTTTCCACGGGATGATTCGTTGTGGGATTGTAGTTGGAAAAGGACATCGGTTCCTGTTTAATCTTTATCGCTGGATCGTATGGCGTAGGAACTGTTTCATTCTCTTTAGGAAGATAATACGGTTTCGGTATTGGTTGTTGTTGCATCGGTTGTTCATGCGGCGGATGGATATGATCAATGCCATATGTGGAATAGGACTGGCGTGAGTTTGCGTTATGACAACTTTCATTATTGGAAGATTTGTTGGGTCCGTCATTGACTTGCGTTTGTTTGGCTGCCGGTTTTTTACGTTGTCGTTTCGGTTTCACCTTTTCTGGTTCGATCTTTACTTTAACACCATCTACATTTTGGCTCTTTTGAGCAGCTGTTGCTTTCCCCTTAGCATTCTTCTCTTTAGTTTCGTCTGTTCCGTAGTCAGTTTTTCGAACGGAATTTTCCAATTTTTGATCCGAGTACTGAAAGTCATTCGGTTTGCTGTATCCGAATGGCTTCCAGATACTTTCGCCACCACCTCCGATCGGTTCGGCAACTTGTGTCGAACACGGTTGTAAACACCTACTATCATTCGTTGTAGGGTTTATATCTCGGAGATGGTGGCTATACGATAAAAAATGACCGGTCTGAGCGGTATTCTGTTGATTGGCTGCAGATGCTGTTCCGTCGCCGTTCTGATGATCGTGGTCTTTCTGATCGTTTTTACTAAGTATCATCGTTTTCAGTCTTGTATTCAAATTCACCCGATCTGATTGATTAAAAATTTCATTATTGCCAGCCGGCACAGTATGATTGTTCCAGCTCCATTCTTGCACATGATTCATATTATGATTCGGCGACATCGCCGTCATATTATGTTGATGAGCGGTGTGTTGTGGATTCGGTGTGTGCATACCCGAATGACTGTGCAACATTTGGGGATTTTTATTTGGCGATTGTTGCATACTGTGTGGCGTACCAGGATGTGATGGGTAGCGTGACGCAGTTTGAAGTTGGGAATGATGATGGTTCGGTGATTGCATTTGGATTTGTTGTTGATTTCCGTTATTTTGTAGTGAGTTTGGTGACTGCGGAATCTGTGACATGTGATTTGACCCAGGTCCTGTTGGCACCATCATGTGCTGACTAACTGGTGTGCTCATATTGCTACGATTTGGTGATTGTGGTACTTGTGGCGGATGCATTTGATTGGAATTGTTATGTTGCTGCTGATGATGTTGTTGCATTTGCTGTTGTTGTTGCTGCTGATGCTGATTATGTTGTTGTTGTTGCGGCACATTGTTTGTTAGGTTGTGATTTTGATTACCGCTATAATCGCCTGAATATCCATTACAGTTGAGTGAGCGCGGCGGTACGCTGTTCACCCGCGGATATCCAGGCATGTCGTTTCCCGAAACCGTTTTATTCAAATCGTTCTGTGAACTCAATAGCATCGGTGTGGAGCCAGTTGATACCTGGCTGGTATAAGTTACTGCCGGTGCGAAACTGACGCTCTGCAGTGATACTTGATTGATTGGAGACATTTGATTCGTTTGGAATTCATAACGTTGGACTGGTGTAGCATATGTTCGACCATAATTCGGCTCAAAACCGAGACCAGTTTGAACATAGCCATTCGGCTGATATGAGTAACCCTGAAGAATCAATTTATAAAAAAAATAATTTAGAAATGTCCTTTCATCATGCAGGGAGCTTTAATTCAATTTTTTTTTTCTGTAAAGATTATTACCTGTGGCTGAAATTCAATTGAATTGAGTGATGTTATGGCTGGAGTATTTTGTGGTATTTGCTGTATGAATTGGTTTTGCCAGCCCTGTGAAGGATCGGCTTGCCATGTTGGATAGAAAGCCATTGGAGCCTGTAACAAGATTTCGGGAGCAAAATGTTAATATTTGGCTTAAAATAAAAATATTAATTTGAAGCAGAGGGGAGCATTGAAAAGCATTCTATTGACGTAAATTTCAAGCGGATTGGTAACTTTTACCAGACAGCAAAATTATCAGCAATGTTATTATCGGATCTATTACTTCATTTGTTCTAAAAAGTTTCAAGAAATTGATGCAAAATCTTTTACTTCACTTCTATTAACATGCTCGTATATAAGGGCTAGTCTCTTATTTTTGGCGTTGTTATCAATAACAAACAGACAATTCCGTTCAGAGAATATAAACCAACTAGACAACCTCAATATTACCATCAGATCCTATCTCCTCTTTTCAATTTTAACGAGAAACAACATGAAAACAAACAGAAAAAAAACCGAAACAAAAAGAAATCGACAAAATTTCTAAACTACAAAATGAAATTGCGAAACTCATTTGTGTGCTTCCCGGAATTCTGAATAATGCTCCGCGATGTTGTTTTTGCAGGCACAAAAAAAAAGAAATTCTATTTTTATGCTTCACATAATTATACAACCATCATAGAGCTGAATTGTCTCTGTGATAGAGAGCAGAAGAGAATTAAAATGGAAAATGTGATTGAAGAACGAAATTACTTTTCAGATAAGGAATGTAGGGTAATATTCTTCCGCATGGTACAAGTAAACGCGTGGAAACCTTATCAAGAACATGAAATGAATGAAAAAGATTGTCGTACAAATTTCGTACAAAGAAAAGGTAAGATTGTGGTAACCGATAGAGTCATCAGGAGAGATCGTTTATTTTGCCAATTAAAAATGTTTGTGATGGTGAAGGTCATCAGGTAAGTTATAGATTTTATGCCTGCTACTGAAAGCACCACCTCTATCACTTCGAATGAAAATTGTAAAAATTATTGAATATGCAGCACAATCCTTTGTGGAACGTAAAACAACATTTTGATGAAAATGTTTAATTTAAAAGAAATTCTTTTTGGTTATTTATGGACTTGTAAAAAGTAATTAATTCATATGAATCTCGCTGGAAGCTTCTACAAATGCGTGAACATTAAATCTCGGTAATGAAAATTTCAATTTTTCACAATATTTCCATTGAAGTCGGACCATTTTTTTGATAGAAAATGATACTCAAACTCTCGTAGCTTTGATTAATTTTGAAGCTTAAGTGTGTCCACACAATTACGCCGTTTAGCCCTCTGTTTACGAACGAACAAACAATGGAAGCTACTCCCACTTTTCATTGTTAAAAGACAAACGGAGAGCTAAACGGAGTAGGTGGGATTACAGCTTAAAGCATCAGAAGCTGTTTTAACCCTTCCCGAGCTAATATGCGATTATAGCCGGAGAGTGTTTTTCGACAATTTAAAAAAATCTTATTAGGCTAATAAAATATTACGATTTGTCAGAAAATGTCAAAAAACGCAATCTTCTAATTTGATACTACAATACTATTCTTGATAATAAAATGGCTAAGAAACGACCTTTAAAGGAGTTTTGCGTTAGCGATGAAGAGGCAGACACTGACAATGAATGGATTGATGTAACGGAGGAAGATGTTTGGCATCACAACCCTGTAAATGATTTTGATGGCGAAGTGGTTCTTCCTTCCGATTTCGATGCCGATACGAGTCCCATCAAATATTTTCAACTGTTTTTCGACGATGAGCTCATAGAACTTATTGTGAATGAAACCAACAAATACGCCGGAACAAAATCACGTCCATTCAAAAGACATACAAGAATGCAACAGTGGTCCGATTGTACTCCAGAAGACATCAAAGCTTTATTGGAAGTAGTGATTAACATGGGCTTGAACCCTCGGTCTGATATAACCGATTATTTTTCGCGAGATTGGACACAGAAAATGTCTTTCTTCTCAGACGTTTTTTCACGTGATAAATTTCTATTGCTCTTCTGGAATTTACATTTTGCATTGGGTGATTCCAAGATCAAGGACTCTCGCATAAAGCCTATAATAGAAAAAATCAACTTGAAATGTAGAGTCCACTATCTGCCAAGCTCTAGAGTTGCGGTCGACGAAAGCACAATATTATTCAAGGGGCGTTTTGGAAGTATTGTTTACAACCCTCAAAAGCCGGTGAAAAGAGGAGTAAGGGCGTATGTAATAGCTGACAGTTCTAATGGATACGTATTTAGCTTCAAACTTTACTTGGGAAAAACGAGCGACAATGACAGCACCTCTTTGCTGAAAACCACTAAAGTGGTTAAAGAACTTTGTCAAACTATAAATGATAGAAAACTTGAACCATCCTTATGGCATCACGTATACACAGACAGATATTACACATCACCTGAACTAGCTAGTGAACTGAAAACCATTAATTTTCTTCTAACTGGAACAGTTATGACCAATCGTAAAGGACTTCCACTTGAATTCAGTAAGAAAAGAATGGACCAGCAAGTTCCGAAAACGTCGAACAAGAAAAAAGTGACTGTCCGTATTAACCAACTAAAAAAATCGAATTTGACAAAGTCACGAAAAATGAAGAAAGGCGAAATTCGTGGATATAGAAATAGCGAGCTGATGGCATTGCAGTGGATGGATAAAAGAGTTGTAACGATGCTGAGTACAGCACATAAGGGCTGCAAACACGAAGTGACTACGATTCCTAGTAAAAATCCCACTCAATCACCAATTTCAAAACCCAATGTTATTGTTGACTATACCAAACATATGGGGGCTGTTGATCGTGCTGACCATTTTATATCGTCTTATCAGTTCATGAGAAGAAGCAAAAAATGGTATCGAAAGATTTTCTTCTGGCTGTTAGAAGTTAGCATCGTCAATTCTTACCTTCTGCACAGTGCTGTTCAAAAAAAAGCGAATCGGAAAAAAATTACACATAAACAATTCAGGAAACAATTGATCGAAAAACTCGTTGAACCGAAAATGATGAAAGAAAATTTGTGTCAAAATCATCTCTTGTATCCTATTTTTCCTAAAGGAATGCATTTCATGGAACGAGCGAGCAAAGGCAAGAGATGTGTTGTATGCTATAAGAAGGGCAGCAGACGTGAAACCATATATTTTTGCGTGTCATGTGCCGACAAGCCATTTTTACATCCAGACAAATGCTTTGAACTATTTCATACGGAGTGTTTGCACGCCACTGGTAAAGAATGAAACAAAGGACATTCCCGTTATCGTTTATTACATATCAGTTTTGATTGAAATCGTTAGTATTACACGAAATTCTTCTCTAAAATAAAATGTAAAGGCGCGCAGGCCATTATAGCGTAGATTTAGTAAAACATTAACATTTTGTTTTTGGCTTGCTGCCCCAAAAAATATGTGAGGAACACAGGCTATCTTACGGTGAATAAAAAAAAAATTGGTTAATTTTGTGTTTGTTTTCGTCCGCCGTGTGCAGATTGGGATGACATCAACTTCATCTGGGATACGAGAAAATTCTAGATTGGATACCGTATAGCCACACAGAGATGAAAGGTACACCAAAACTGAAATCACTGTAGTGGACACATTTTACAATTCACGTTTATTCCAGTGAATCTTGGAAACAAAAATACTAACCACAAGATGATCACGGCTTCAGAGATTCTGTTTAACGATTGTAACGCGCCATAGTATTCTAATAAATGTCCAATTACATTCAATTTTGGAGTTTCTTTTCAATCGTCGTTTATGCAACAGAAGAATTGTCTTCCAGCCATAAGAATCAGAAGAATCACTGAATTTCCGAAACAAAACATTTTTACAAGCCGTCTGAATTCACCAGATTCATTTGCACAACACTCCAAATTCGTTGTGTGTTTTTACGTAAACAAAACGAAGACTCCATTTATACCAAACAATAAACGTGTGTAAACAAACAAATGTCATCACACTGCTAAAAAGTATGAATAAAGAAATGACACTGTAATTTTTTGTGGTTGATCTAGTACCCATAAAAATCTTCGCTTGGGAAGGGTTAAAGTTAGAGATTTAATTAATAGAAAAATTGACAAAAAGACAGAAAAAATCAGAACTCGACGAAAATATTCTAGCTTAAGATTTCCACCGCTCATTACTCACGGTTGCAATTCTTAGAATCATTTTAAACGGGACAGTTGGAACTTGCTTTCAGAGAAATATCAAAAGTAATGTTAGAAAGCGTAAATCACCCAAAGAGCCCATCCAGAGACTTTTATTGAATGGATAATTAGCAATCAAAATAAATCTGCTTTTTTGCCTACCATCACATCATCTACAACATGAACCATTTTAATATAGCGAAACCACCGGTTGTGGAAGCAATTACATTCGTTTGTATAATATATATGCTTTCTAACTCGCGTATCATTTCAGTTATACATCCAAATATTTATTGAAAAGAAATTTATATTGTCAATCGTCCATCGGATTGCTGTCGGTATACTCAAATACGCTCACTGTCGATATAAGATTTTGCGAATATGCCGAATAAAGCAAAAGGATTTTAACTGAAAGTATATTCTGGTGCATGTGAATTGTGAATGTTACGCCGAGTATGTAAACACTGTGAAACTCAATATTGTTGAAAATGAAAATAAATTCCTGTGTTTAAAGTAAATTCATATGTTCCGTAACATCATGAATAATTATTCGAGAACAGAGTATTCAATCGCTCTATTGTGTTCCGGGTGTTCCTTAACCCAGTAATTTGTAAGAGTTCCTGACAAAGAGAGGAATATTTTAGGATAATTTACAGTTTACGCTAGAAGCGTTCTTCGTTTGTGCTTGAACAAGTCAAATTTTTACAGGACAAGTTATCCAGTAATAGTAAACTGTGTCATTTTCTATTTTTCCAATTGACATGGTAGCAGCTTGAGCCGAAGCACAGCACTGTTACTAGCACGAACATAGAAAATATTCGAGGCTGATGAAATCACAGTAGACGCTGCGTTTCTGTTATACAGATAGATGACTTGTTTTCGTTGTATGAGTTAAGACATACGATACAAACAATCCTAAGCGGTATCTCGTATCACTAAAGCCTCCAAATTTGACACTTGTCCATTCAGTGTTCATGTTAGTAGCAGTGCTGTGGCCGAAGGCAAAGGTTGCAATCACACAAGGCAGATTGCAAAGTTCCAAACAATTATGTAAGCGTTCCATGGCAGGGCCTACTTTATAGAAACTTTTAGAGAAAATCAAGAAACTTTGAGAAATTCAAGAAACTTCGAGAAATATTTCTTGAATTTCTCAAAGTTTCTTGATTTTCTCGAATTAGAGAAATTTCAAGAAATTCCAGAAAATTCAAGAAATTCGAGAAACTTCGAGAAATTCAAGAAATTTCAAGAAACTAATTTCTCGAATTCGAGAAATTTTAAGAAATTCGAGAAAATTCGAGAAATTTCGAGAAATTCAAGAAATTAGTTTCCAAAAAGTAGGCCTTGTTCCATGGGCATGGTTCATACTCTAGGGTAGGAATCTCGCGCCCATACACTTTTTTGAAAACTTTGTGATTAAGGAAGTGGGAGCGAACTGTGTGTGGAGTTCGAGAACTTGATATGAAGTGTTTTCCGAGAAACTAAAATGGAAAATTTTCGATTTTTGGGTGAGCTTTCTGGGTAACACTCTAGATCGAATTCGCACCCGTTTCCAATTTTTAGTTTCTTGGAAAACCCTCTACATTACACTCATTTTCAACTTTCATTTGTTCGGAAAGCACTCTAGTTCGAATTCGCCCCCATTTCCAATTTTCTCTTTCTCTGGAAGCACTTTACATAGAGCTTGCACCCATTTATGATTTTCGATTTCTTGAAAAACACCCGATAAAAATTTCCAAAATTTAGAAGATTTGATAAAATGTATCGGCGTGATATTCATCTTCTAGTGTACGATGAATTCGTTCATTGTATGGCACTATAATAGATTCCTTGTGTCACCATTCAGCTAAGATGTACGGCTTGCACCAGCACTCAAACGTATAAGAAACATTTATTACCTTTGTCATCTCAAATAAAGAAGGGTTATAGCCTGAATACTCTTAAACAAGACCATTTCTACTGTCTCTCTGATTCTGTATACGTCTAATCGCATCTATTTAAAGAAAGTCACCACGCTGTTACCGATAGTTCTATCCAAAGAATACGGATTGTCCATCTGAGTCTGTCTATGAAAAGGTAGTTTGAAGAATTAGAATTGATCGGAGTAATTTGGAAGTTCCAATACATTAGAGGAATAAATTCGCGAAGTCATTTTCTGGAAATAAAGAACCATACTCGTTCAATGAGGAACATTATTAGGACAGTATCTACGTCGAATCTACTGCTTGATTTGAACTGAGTATTTTCGACCGATTGAAATAAAATCTTTTACTTCATCGAAATGTATTTTGCTATACTAACCGGACGACGTTAGCGTGCTATCGTTATTTACTTTCGTCGTCGTTGTCTCATTAAGATGCTGCATAAAACAAATGAATTCAAAAGTAAACTGAAAACTAACAACGATGAATCATAAAGCGCAGTGAGTATTATAATAACGAACGAGATAATATCGAGAAACTGATAAAAATAATTCATTAAAACACACAAAACAAAGCAAAAAAAAAACTTTCGTTCAATTTTGATTTCATCTCATGAAGAGAGAAGAAAAAATAATTTTGTAATAAGAACGAAGGCAAAAGAAAGAAAAAATAAAACGAAAAATTCTAATGAACCAATTATTCAATCTCATTCGTTATATTGTCACTAAAATAATATTCAAAAGAGGGTCTTTCACACACTGCATTCTAATTTCTTGCGCAAAGCAATTGCGCATCTTCTATAAAAACTTCTAGACACATAGTGGAGAAGGTATTGTTTTATGTATTTTTATAAAATATACATAGAACATGCCATATCTATATGATATATGTATATAGATATATCAACGCAACCATATACAAAATACAAACACAGTACACAGCGTTGTACTACAGTGTACCCCCTTTTTTGCACGATATACTTATTGCAAGTGTGTACATATTTATATATATATATATATATATATATATATATCTCAACGGTGTTGGGTGGTATGTTCGGTGGTGTTGTAGATATAGCATCCCCTCATTGCTGGTGCCTCCATCACCGTTCACTATACAGGCTATGTGAATATATGTCTGTATATAGACATATATTTATGGTAGTACCCTGACGATACATGAGAAAATGAGAATGTGGGACGATGTATGACTATAGCAGCGACTCAGGGTAGAGGTACACCATAGTGGCTATACGTTCAGGTTTTCTGGTATACATGTGGCGCGCGCTTCCCTGTGTAGCCTTAGTCATGGAAAATTAAAGGAAGGCTGGTTATATATGTATATATATGAATGGGTACATATATGCAGCACGAGAATGTATATTTATGTACGAGTACGATGTATTCCTCTTATATATGTACGTATAATATGGGTAACAGAACAGCATCTATACCCGCTGGAAAATTGTGGAGAATGAGAAAGTAGGTGAAAGACTGGGTAACGCCGTACAAGAGTAGGAGGATGTTGATGATGAAATGAAATATTTGGTTATAATTTCCTATGCAAGCAAAGCTTGGAAAATTTTAGAGAATTGCCAATCTGGTATGGTATGCTGTATTTTGTGTATACTCGTTTCATAGTCGAAATTCATGTGTACGCAGGACAAACAATTATTAAATATTCAGAAAATTTAAATTTAGAGACGAAACGCAATTAAAATTTAATGAAGAAATTTTGTTTATACATAAAAGTGTATGGAACGCTCGGGCACGAAGAAAATTTTGCATATTTATTGTTGATTACCTTCTTGTTTTCGTGCTATCGGAAAGAGATTTCACATATACAAAACAATCACCCATGCTATATGTATATGTGTGTACGAGAACCCGGGGACAGCCTTGCCGATATATGTTATTTCATAGGATTTCAATTAAAGTCATGAACAAAATTTATGGCAGCTATAAACAACCATATTCCGCGCTCAATCTTTATAATCAATATTCAAGTTTATAATTAAAAATTTACATCGGAGCACTTCCTTCGAACAGATACAGAGCATGAAGACCATTGAAGGAATACAAATGCGTATAATTTGCACCTGATTTCTTAGCTTGCACAAATTGAGAACTATTGTGCAGGAACATCGGAGTATAATTGCTACTTATGAAAATTTAGTTAGAAGGGCCTACGAAAATACGAGAATATTAAACTGACAACATTATATGTGGTGGTCATTCCACCATTCACTGAAAGAATTGTGTTTCCACGATGGCCACAATTACATGTTCTACCCAACAAAATGTGAAATTTTCTGCACACAAAACGCAATTATCCTTAAGACTTACCATTGGTTGTTGTGGTTGTTCTTTCATGGTATGACCGGGTGATGGAACTATAGCCGAAACTTGTTGTTGCTGCTGCTGCTGTTGCTGTTGTGCAATGGAATGGGATGCTACTGGTGTGGCAGCGGTTCCAGTTACCAAAATCGAATTCGAACTAACTGATGTGGTTGTGTTTGGTGATGGTTGCGGTAGGGAGGCGGGTGCTGGACTAATTGATGTTGTGGATGGTTGTGGTCGAGGTGATACCACTGATCCAAGTCCTAAGGCTTTTCGTCCACGAAAACTCTGGAAGAGAATAACGAAAATTTGGTTTAGAAACGAAAATTATGTGTTGCGAACGCATAGTGTGATTGTAACTTTGTTTCACTGCCATTGGATAGGATTTGTTTTCAAATGCTCATTTGCATTATACAATATTTGGCAAGATCTCCATTAAACTTATATGAAATGAGTAATCATCTGTTGTCGACAACAACGACAATAAAAATGATTAGCTCGGGCTAGTGCTCTTTCATATATTCTGGAATGTATAGTAAAACTAATGAAGTACAAGACTTAGCACTAGTCAATACTTTAAACGAAAGACGTAACAGACATAACAGGTTACACATACGTTCAGTAAATCACTTTGTCTGAAACATCTTATCGAACTCGAATCACATAATCTGGTGTTTGAATGTCAACACTTCAAATATATACTACACCACTTCACCCTATAATCATACTTAACGTCTTCGTATTTTTACTGAATGACCCCTGTCAACTACGAATTGAATTTGTTGATCCCAGCAGATTTAGTGGTTGTAGACATATTTCATATTTGTTATGATTGAAAAAAGAGAAAAGATTTTTTCCAATGTTTTTTCTACCCATCGTTATTTGTGTGTGGATCTTTTTATTGCCATTGTGGAGTGAATGGATGCGTAGTCATTTATTGTTCATACGGCTTGAGAACATTAAAAAAACTTTTTTTTTTAAATTGATCTGCCAAAGTACTGGAGACACTATGTCCTAGAAGTAATTAGAGAATTATGGTTTGCTGTTTCGAATGGTTGATGGTTTTGAGTCATCATCCGTTTCTATTTGTTTTTTTCGATCCATTAAAAAATTTAGAACCGAATAAAGGCTGTATGTAACATGAGTGTAGTTAACTCTAAAATCAAGATAAGTTTTTCGATAAAGCGTAACGAAACATTTTGATGGCTAAATAAAGGGACCATTCAAATAACGAAAAAGAAAACAAAAAACTCAACGTCGACCAAATAAATAAATTGTTTTTCTCGGAAGAAACAAGCCAACCAACGACTTGTGATTGTGAAATAAATTAATTTCTGAGTTCAAATTCTTTTTTTTTATTGCTCTCTCGTTCGGTTTTGATTTTAAATTGGAACCAAATATGTATTTCGCCCGATATATGTTAGCTCATTTAAAGTTTCTCGAATATAACTCTTTCGGATAGAGTTTCTCAAATGGTTGCAATATACTCGCAATGTAAAGTTTTAATAACAAAACTGGAGTTGTAATTATGAATCAACTTTGGAGCAACCTTCGTTCTTTCAATTTAATTAGTTAAACGAAAGTTTACGAAAATAAAATTAAATCTGGGCCCCGGAAACCGCCAGAATTTTATTTTTCTGCGAAAAATGAAACAAAATACATTTTAACCATTTCGCATTAGTTTTCGTAAATGTGTAACGAAAAAGAAAGAACGTCATTCGAACAAAGGATGTTCGTACCCGACATCCAGTCCTGATTGAAAGCGAGTGTATATCAATAGAAATGAAATTCAATTTATTTAATGGAACTTGAAATTGATTAAGAACTGCTTGGTACACACATAGTACTTGCCGGTGAACTTTTTAATATTGGCAATAAATTAATGCAGAATTGATTGGAATTGAAAATTTTAAAAAGGAAACGTTCGTGTGTTGCGTTTTTGATTTAATTTATTTTCTTTGATGTGGTTCAAAGGGTGTTCTATTATTACCAGTTGGAATTTTCCTTCGATGAGATTTGTGAATAGGAAAGGCCACACGATAAATATAACTAGACAATTTTCGCAATTTTCCACCTTGCTAGTTTTCCCAAATAAATAATCGAGTTTTGGGTAAGGTGACACGCAAATTCGGAGGTGATTATGTGAGGTTTTGCCAGAGATAGTTTTGGATTTTCTATTTTCTTAAGTTTAGAACCACCTAACTCGACAGTATGGCTACCAAGAAAATATTTAAAATTCGCTTCCTAAGAGTAATTTTCTACTCAACCTAATTCTAGCATTACCAACTGACATTTGAATGAATTAGGAGTGTTGCTAGCAGTATCAAGGGATTCATAGTTACGTGATAAACAACTTACTGAACAAAAAAAAATCATTTCAAATACCACTTCTGGCCAAACTCGTAATAATTCCTATTCGGTTAATCGATTAAACAAACAACAATTTGCAATCATCTAAATAAGTTCTGCCATTTCTGTTATAATTCGTTCATTTTATCTGAAATTCACATTGGATTCGGGCAATGGAAGTTTTGGATATTCGAAATACAAATGTTTGCAGAGTCCGTGATACCATTTTGCCCTAGCCAACGAAACAAACTTGTTTTCCTTTAATTTCAATATTATTGTACCGTTGGTTGGTTGGTAGTTTTAATGTTAGTTTTAATGAGATTTTAATTTTTATTGGTTCGTAGTCAAGATGCAGATAAATAAAATGTTTGAGCTTGGAATCGTTAAATTGGCGATTAAATTCGAATAAAAGTACCTTTGAAGAACATCCTATTTCAATTAAAATAGCTTAAAAAAAGAGCGCTTCCAGATGGCAGGGCTAATAATAAGAACTTTGCATTCGACTGTTTTTACCTCTTTAATAAAAAAAAAACACCAAGGTGCTTCTGTGAAGTTCTTAAATGATTTTGAAAATCTTTGTACTTAAAGAATGCTTGTTCCGCAGATGAGGCTTCATAAAATTAGAACAGCTTGAAGAAGACTTGAAACTTTCAATTTGAAAGAAAGAATTCAAACTTGAGTGCATCGTCAACCGCAATTTTTTTTGGGGAGAATGAATAAATGTTTTTTACCTCCTGCAACATGAAATTGTCAGATTACAGTCATGTTGAACAAGAAACGGACCCTCTCAAAACATTCTCGACTGACAAATAAGTTTAACTTTTCCGATCTAAATTTCAAACCACACTCATTGCTGTCCAGTTGATTTAATACTGTTCATAACATACAGCTTGATCTTCGATAGCATTATAAAATTTAACGGCCAAACGATAAACGAACGGCTATCTCTGTTTTAACACGATGTAAAAACAATTTAATATAATCGCGTTCCCAACTCAACCCACTGGCCCAGGCCAACCTCAATGTACTCTGCATTGTACTGACTATAAATTGGCTGAACTTTTTCATTAGTTTCTTTATGACTACAGAATTTTTAGTAGTCTTGTCGATGCGGGCAGGACGGGGTGGTGGACGAGGAAAGTGAGTATATAAATTTTGATGAAGATTTTGTTTCCTTTCATAAAGAAATTTATTTTTTTATTTTTTCTTAAAAATAAACCGTTTTAGAGCGAAACTTTTAAAGCTTTAGATGAGTGTAACCGAACCAATATATATTCGTTTTGAGACATTTTAGCAACGATAAAATTTTCATTAAACTTCCCGAATTTCAGTTAATCCCAAGGACTGAGTTCATGGAGGATATGCATTTTATACTTCATAAAATTGATAAATTAAAAACTCTTGATCTCGATTCAAAAGCGTTATAAATATCTTCCGCCTCTGCATCATTCCTAATTTATACTTCCATTAAAAAACAAAAAAAAAAATTTTTGCAAACTTCCCTCAATGCTAAAATGACAAAATTGCAAACGCAAATGAAAAGAAAGTTTTTTTTTTCTCTCATCTATCCTGGGAAGCGAAACGTAGAGCTACCGAAACGCAATTCTTTCGACTCCAAAAAATTAATAATAAAAAAAGTTCTCTCGGTTTTCCATATTTTGCAATTCAATTTCTAAGAAAGCTAAAAGACGAATAAAACGAAGAAAATGTGTCACGGAAAGTATATTCCATGAAAAGAAGCTAATTAGGTAAAGACGAATAGTGTCCGGGTTGGAGTATTCCACGTTTCACATTGCAAGAAAATAAATTCAAATCAAATTAAACAAACGCCAGTTAGATCTTATATAGCCAGTCAAATCTAATTTAATGTAGGACAGTCGTAGTATTTACATTATATATATTTACCTGCTTAATAGCACATAATCCTCGGATGATTCGTTAATTAATCTGATAATTTATTAAATCCACTGTACGCAATTATAAATATCCTCTGTCACACTTTGCAAAATCGTATATTATACGTAAACAAAAATATATTGTCGAGAGCGAGCGACAGAGATTTGTATTTTATCACACTTGAAATTCCTTTATTTATTAGATTTATCTTTCTGCTATCAAATTTAGTGTGCAACAATTTCCACATAAACAGTATAAAAACGAACTTTTAACTTTCCTTATGATCCATTTACTCTCTTACACACATTTTCCTTTTGATATATACAATCAAAAATATGCACTTTTTCGATCTCCCGATATCTACGTTATCCTTTTTCATCTGTAAATATATCTCGGTTTTGGTATATCTTCTTCTTGTTCTTCGATTCTTTTTTTTATTTTTGTTACATCTATACCAAGTACCTATTTTCTATGCATTTGAATATTTGAAAATGATAATTAAGTACTCTCTACGAAAAGACTCAACCACTCTGTCTCAAGCACCTTGAACTACTAAACAACTCGTCGGAACTGTGTGTACCAGAAAACTAAAACACATACACACAGAGCCACGCGTGAAGAAGACACAACATCGTCCTATACACACCGAACGAGACTATGCTTTTTAGCCGATTTTTTTTTTCTCAAAGATATCTCTCTGTGTAAATTGTATAAACAAAACGGCTGGTAAAATCTTTGGCTCTTCGGATAGAGTTTGACTGGCAATGCCCGAGGTAACTGTCTGCACTGGTCTTGAGATTAAAATTTTTTTTAGCTCTTGTGTGCAACGACACAAAATTCACTCTTCGATTAGTTATTTACCGTCTGGCTGTATGCTCACTTCTGTTTATATATACACATTCTGTGCATCGACCAATTTCGCGATATTTCTTTTATTTTGAATTTCTTTTGTTATTCTTTTTCGGTTGATGGTTGTATGGTTCTTGTTGAAAAAATAAACTTTTCTCGTTCCGTCTTATCCGTTGACCAAGGTCTCATTTCTGTATAGCACACATAAACCATTTACCATTAAACGAAACCAGCTTTTTTTTACATAAATCGAAAGCGTTTCGCATTCATTATTCGAAATTCACGCAAATTTACGAGCTATATTGTTTCAAGGCAACAAACAACCGCAAAAAATGAAAACAAACACGAAAAAAAAAACGTTTTTCCTCAAAGTACACGCGGTTGTCCCATTGCACGGATTCCCATTTACAGAAACGAACGTCCACATCGACGAAACACTGTTTATACAACTGATATGTTGGATTGAAGCTCAGAGTAAAACAGTCTTACAACTGAACCGCATATATACATTCGCTACACATTCCAATCTATCTACAACCGCCGGAACAATAAACGCACTGAGAGTTTCGTGAGATATTGGTGTACACAGGGCGCATGGTTAACTGAATAGAGAACATAACAACGCAAGGCTATAGCAAACTGCCTTACCGAACACAGCAGCAGCAGGGTAAAAAAAAAATTAAAATAAAATAATGAAAAAGAAGTACACACAAAGTACAGCGACGAAGCATTGAATTAAATTCCAACGTACGTTACCCAAGTTCGTCTTATATTGTATACTATCCTTTTTGGCGGGGTGGCATTTAGTGGGTGGAAATGAAATGGATTGAGGATAATATATTTTCGGTGGATGTGAAAGGAAGGTGGCTCTGGTTCGGAATGGGGGGGTCGGTTCGGAATAAATATAATATAACACGGTGGAGTCGAAGAATGGGAGACTATTCGTTTGGGTGGTAAATAATGAAGGGGTTGTGTATATTTTTGGTATAGTATGTGATGTTGTGCGTTTTGCTAAGGTACGGTACGGAACACTATGTATATATATACACATACATTGGATGATGTAGTGTATCAGCATATAGTTTTGTGTTGTATGAAATGGGCTTTTGTTGTGCGGAGAGGTAATATTTTTTAATTGAATGCCTTTGTCTTGCTAATTTCTTAATTGATAAAATTCACATTTAATATGGAGAGAAATAAATTGATTTTTCCCGTGGCATAACTTGGTTCTGTAACACATTAAAAACCGTTTTGCGATATATAGATCCTTTCAAAAAATGATATTAATTAGTTTGACCCGAGAAATATATTTCGCGCTTGTAAGACGTGAAATTAAATTGTGTAAAATTGAATGGATAATTATTTTGCTTGGCAAGGCAAAAATTGTGTTCATGGAAAACTATACAACAGGCAAAAGTTTACGGTGCTCGTGTCATGTACATAAATTAACCGGAGAGCTCGTAAATTATTATGTTTTGTGGTGTGTCACATTGCTAATAAGTGTATCCCATACCTAACTGCCGTACAACATAAAATATATAATTCCAAAGGAAGAGCTTTTTATTCGCAGAACAAAAAACAACAACAAACGAAGAAAAACCCTCCGTTTTGTTTCCATTAATTTAAAATAATTACAGAGAACTTAAATGGCCTTTAATTGCAACATTATCAGACACTTAAGTGTCACGTAAATATAGTTTCGCATTTAAATAGATTATTCACGTTGTATACATTCAATTTTCAGTTCTTAGGCAGAATATGTACATTTTATGCAGTCGACAGGTCATCATACAATACAAAAGGCGATACACATTTTTCTATATTGTGTTATGTATATATCTATGGATGGTATACACGGACTCAACCGCACTCTTTGTATACACACCAAAATCAATATCCCTCAGACATGTAGAGGTTGGTACAAACGTTGCAAACATCTAAACATATACTTGCATATAATACATCCCATCTAGATCTATAGATATACTATGTGTGTAGTCTTGATATTGCATTATTATACACTAACTGCCTCTCCTCCGTTCGCTTATGGACGTTACATATAGAAACCTTTTTTTTTCTTCTTCAGTTATAACCTCTTCGATAATAAAAATGCCTAAATGAATTTCGACTTTTAAATTAATGTGCGAAAGTTTAGATTTTTAATTAAATTATTTAATGGAAACGATCCGCCGAACATTTTTCTTGAATTTCATTTTGCATAATTTGTGTAATTTGTTTTACTACAGTCGCACACATGTGTTGTTGGACTTCAGTTTTTCGTTCGAATGAAAACGAAATGTTGCAATGGTAACATTAAGATGTGAAAAATCGCAAATTAGTTTACTGATGTTGTTGTTGGAGCGTCGAACCATTGACAGTGGTAAAAAGTTTGGGAGAAGAGAAAACAACGCTGTTAGCTCAATACGTTTTGCATTGTGTAATGAATGAAAGAATGAATGCATGGTGGTCCGAATTCCGAAAGAATCGACGTTGATTACGTTGTTTGGCGGGAAGGAAAAGAATTTATGAAGAGAAGGCATCATTGGAATTGCTAGGTTAACTTTCAATTTCAATAGATCATAACAGCTGCATACTACAAGTCTTTCATCATGTCTAGATGCAGACCTTCGAACCTTCGAACTGTTCTCATACGGCAAACATATCACCGGTTTTACTGTCGAATTTACCGGATCTATTACTTCATTTGATGTTTTCAAGACATTGATTTGAAATCTTTTACTTCATTTCTTTGAACATACCATATTTACTTTAAAAGACGACATCAGTGAAAACTTCTCGTTTATTTCCGAAGTCATTATCGATAACATATGATACCCGTCCAGGAATACAAAATGTTAGTGACTGTGCGAGTGTATAGTAAATTACACTGACCTAAGCTCTGCAAATATTGTTTGCAGCTTGCGAATTCCATCATCCAATTAATTACTTTCAAATAAACGTTGTCTGAACGGTTTCGCAATTACGCTAAACATTGAACTCGCAAGAGAAACATCTTGATTCAATAATGAAACACATCAGCAATACCTCAAATGCACGATAATTTGATATAAAATGTCTTGACAAAGCACATTTCCGAAAACCTCCACTGTGCCAGTAAGTATCATAGTCTTTGTCACATATTATAAGATTAAAGTCGATTATATATGTCTACGTAATGTTTACATAGCATGTCGTCGGAATAACTTCTTTGTTTACATTGTTGTCGATGATGTACTCAAATTACAATTCATTAAGTTAATCGAACGGTTTAGCGTTTTTCGGTTGGATTTGATTAGTAAAGTTTTATTTATGGTTTGGATACATTCAAGGAGCGAAAAATAGATCTGACAAAACTTTCATCAAATGTGTGACGAAACTGAATGGTGCTTGGTACATAGTTTTCAAAAAAATGTTTTTGGACTACTAGGTCGGGACATTTTTTTAAGTATTCGGAGGTCATCAACGAGGGTAGACCTAGTGTATACCCACTGCCCATTGCAGAAGTTTTTGAAAATTTCTGTCAAAATGAGCCCATTGGTGTCAATGAAGAATGCAATTCGAAGATAACATTTTTATTGAAAGTCAAATCTGTTACTTCTTTTGTTGAAAACATCGCCTGTTGTTTCACAAAAAATAGTACGAAGTGTACGAAGAAGAGCAATGGGTACGAAGTCGGCTTACAGTGTCAGCCATATCAACTGATATGAAAACATTACCCAGGCAGAGTTCGACGATTACTTTTTCTTTTTGTTGTTGATAACAGATTATTAGCCGTAGCTATTTCTAAATAGTCAGCTTTAGAGGGTGAAACAACAGATTTATTTTGGTTGTCAGAATTATGTCGGTTCTATTGAAGGTGCTTATTTGATGGTAGTAAACTGATATTGTCTAACGAATTACATTTACCCGGAATCCATAGAAACATATTGTTTAATCTAGCGTTCCTTACACACAAAAGATGAAACGCAAATTAATTTTAAATCCTTCTTCAGATCCACGACATAATATAATTGCTCGTTTTTGTCAACATGTGATTATAACCACATTAGAAGACAATTTCGACTTTTTGTTCTAAATTAATTTCGAAAAGAGAAACTATATGTCAGAGTTTTGTAAGCCTTTTACCCCTGTCTGTAGTTCTGAAATAAATTTTGAATTACGGTTGGTAAAGAGAAAGCACGTATGGATATGGTATGATGTTCTATGTACAATAGAACAAAAGCTTGTGCAATTATTTGAAGTTGTAGCATGACAAATGTGGAAATAAAATAAATAATTGCGCTCGTATCACTTCAATCATCGTGCGGTAATACCAAGACTCATGAGATCAGGGTAATTTCTGGGCAGGAATGACGTAAATTTACCTAGATATTAAGGCAGGATAACTTGGAACGACTTTATTCGGTATTTTAATTAAAAAAAGCGAAATAATTATGAGGTTCGTCCTTGTTTCCGAAGAAACTTGAAACAATGCAATTGCTAACAACTTTTCAAATTATTTAACAACGACGACGCGGCCATTGTATTTAATTACAGTCTTATCAAATTAAAATCGCGACTTATATACATACACTGAACGCATATATGCCAGTTGAATGTGGTAAATAATATACAACACAGCATAGCGTTCCATGTAGTGGAATAATGAAGAAGAAAAAAAATAAGAGAAATAGTCTCAAACTGAAAATGAATTCAGTGTACCACATCCCCTCGCAGGATAAAAACAACAGAAAATGAGCGAAAAAAGTAAATGTTGACGCTATCAACTATCTATGACACAAACGCAGAATCGAATGACGGGAGCGAGCACACTGTTACGGAATGCCTTTAACAAATGCGTTTAGTCATCTCTTAAGGCTAGCAAACATCTCGTGAGACTATGCAAAATGTCTGAAAAATAAGCGTTTACGTCAAATGAACCGAAATGAACTGATGATCGCTTAGTAATGTTCTTGTACAACAAAATGTTAAAAGAAATGAAGTAAAAGATTTTCATGTATCAATCATGACCTACATCAATCTGTAATAGTAGATATAAATAATGACATCTCGGTTTGAAGTGGCGTAAATGGCTCGAGTTGAAATCGCTTTTCAAATTCTAGTTATAAATAGTTTAACATACCGAGCGTCTGCAAGTTCGCTTGCTCTACCGTAAAGTGGACTTTGCAGCAGAGAGACCGATAAAACTAGTTTGAATAAGGGCAGCAACAAGTTGAGTTGTGGTTATGTCAAGATTCGCTAGCGGCTGCAAAGTTTGCGACATGTACCATTGCTCAATTTTCCTATTAAATACTTTGAATAGAATCACTCTTTTCGCTAATGGTACCAACAATGGTATTTGTGAAGAAACATCTCAAGATTTTCTTTAGAAAACTTTCTCAAACTGTTCGGAAACTCTAAAATTTTAGTTCCCCAAGTTTATCAATTTTGCGCAACAATAATTTTCATAATCAGCAACAATTGGTTTTGCCCCAGCTTTGCCCCAGCTGGTCAACCATGTTTGATTTGCTTGTTTTTTATCCTAACATAGTGCGCACCAACGGATAAATGCAGATTGTACAACCAATGCAATATAGATCAGCTGAACGGAAACCAGCTGTTGCTAGTAATGCACAATAAAATCATTTTTGAACTGTAAAATTATATAAATTTGCAAAATACCATCGGGTTTTCTCAGTTCGGAACCTATTTGAGATTTTTAGAGTTTTGAACGTCATCATGTGCCCTCGGTTTTTTCAATGTGCACAATAGGTTTGTTCCAAATAGCTGTAAACACGAACTTTGACAACCCGAACCACGATGATTTGATCCATAGCAACATCGCCTACGTGATGTTTCATACAAATATGACAACGTCGCCTACGATATTTACACACAAATATTTTTGAGGTTATGGTTCTATGGATCAAATTTGACAATTCATACAGCCTTGGAACAAACCTATTGCTTTGAAAATGAACGAAAAAGAAAAACGCCGAGAGAAAAGTCATTGATGTTCCCAGTGAACAAAGTGTTTCCAGGTTATGATATTTTGGCACAAAATTTGAAAATCCGTTAGAAAATTCAAATTTCACGCCAAAATATCATAGACTGTGAAGAACTTAATTGACCGGGAACATCAATGACTTTTAAAACTCTGATAAATCTAAAATTGTGCTTTTTTAAGTTGAACACACTAAGACTACCCATTAGGTGAGATAAAACTGACGACTCTGTGTATCTCTTTTTATAAGGAATTTCAAAGTTGGAAAATACTCCTAGAAGTTGGAAAACATACGAAGCTTTTCAGAGTTATATACAGGGTTATACGTAGCTTTCAACAGCCAATAATCAATTGAACAGAACTGACGGAACTTTTTCGCAAATTCTTAAAAACTAATTTCTTTTTTTTTTAGAATTTTGAGGAATCCTTAAGAATTTTAGGAAATTTAAAAAATAAAGTTCTGAAAATTCTTAATTCTAAATTTCAGATTTTTTTAGAACTTAAGAATTGAAATTCCTCATAATAAGGCCTGCTCCCGGTGACTAAATGATACCCGGTGACATAAATGTAGAGCAAAACTTATGCATCCTGAACACACACAAAAAAAACTCCTGCTGATACAGTTTCTCTTTCGCTCTGGTGTAGATATACCCACAAAGTAAACAAGCACGTCTATATGCACACGATGATGCATAATTTTTCGTATTCTTTCAAAAATGCATTTTATTTTCGTTTCGGATAAGTTCGGTACGGTCGTAAATTTTAATTTAATATACATTCATCGTATTATATTTTCCTCGTGCTTCTTTTTTTTTCTTCGTTTTGTTATTGTTTTGTCCATGCCATTATTTCTTATTTAGTTTTTATTTTCGCATTTTTTTTTTTATTTTTTTATTTTTGTTTTGCAAATTGGTTACGTATAGGGAGGAGATGGTTTCTCTCACAATATATTTTTTAACTATTTTTCTTCATATATTCGTTATTTTTTTGTATTATTTTTCATTCCTTTTGGGTTGTTGATTATTTTTGCTGGCTATGTTTTGATTTAATATTCGCACAGTTATTATTTGCTGGATTTTTTTTTTCTTCTCTTCTCTTCGTTGTGTTTTTACTTTTTTACTTTTCTTGGTTTTTTATATAATTACATGTGTTTACGAAAGGTATATATTATTTACGTTCAAGTAACAAACTATAAATAAAATTATTTTAGTCTCTTTTTTATATAAAAAAAAATTGCCAGCTGCGGTAGGATAACGCTAGGTGGATATATATGGTACCACGAGTTGGCTTATACATATATATAAGTACTTGTACATAACAACACAACATAATAATAAGATTATATTGTTACGTTCTGAGAAAATTAAATAATTAAAGTGTATGTGAGCTACATATCCGAACACATAAATACATACCAGTCTGTAAACATGTTATTATCGAAGGAACAATTTACGAATGCAATTTCAGTTTTATACTGGAAAAATTATCTCTATCCAATGGCACATACATTTTTAATTCGACCGCAAGTAAATGGTTGTTACACTTACCCCTCTGCTCACACCGCCGCCGCGTCCTTTTCCACGGCCACGTCTTGATTCGCCCCGTATCAATGAACCGTCAGCACCATAAATCAGCTGAAAGTAAGGGAAAATATTTCAAAAAGATATGTGCTTATGATGATTGTTGCTTGGAATCGGGATTGATGGAAAACTACTAGGGTGGTATGGCATCAGTCTCCGGACATGTACCAGTAGTGGGACACTTATTGTCCTTTCATTCATAAAAAACTTTATCAATGAAAAAACTGGTGGTACATGTCAGCAGACATGGTGCATCTACCCTACTTAACAATATCCTGTCAAAAAGAAAACTTTCAAGGATATTAAAGATCTCTTTGATATTTTCGGCTAAAAGTAAAAGTTTCGATATTTTGGTAGGAAACAGAGCTCTGTGTAACTACCTAACAATTCATAATTGTACGATTTTCTTTAGTAAGAAAAGCTTTCGAATCAATCAAGCTTAATTCCTCATTCCCCATTCAGTCGTATAAATGCACAACTGCATCTGACTAAAATCAAAAACCGTAAGTAAAATCCATTGTAAATGTAAATTCAAAACTCTCTATGACTTTAACCGACATTCCATTCATTCAAAAGATTCCATATATTCAATATCGCATATAAGGAACGCGAGACACCATCTGTTGGACAAAATGGAAAAAGCTTTCATGGCAGTGCGTTTATAACGGGTTTTCTGAAACTGGTATAAAGTTCATGGTTTGTGTCTGAGTGTTTCAATGCACAGAGAGAAAGATGTACTGCAACGCCAGATGGCGCCGTTTGTATATTAATGTAGACTGTTGACCCTTGGATGGAGGATAGTAATCTCTTATGGGTTATAGGAATCATAGTCATTGGAAGAGGTGTACCGTCATAAAGTTTATACCACTTAAATACTAAGTTTTATAAAAGTAAGGCTTTCGCTTGGACATTTTCAGTTTTATAATTTTCTGTGAGCGCCAGATGATTCAGTAAGTTACTGTTACTTACTGTATCATCAGGCCAGACGTTCACAGAAAATATTGCTGTTTTTTTTGTAAACCTGTAAATTATCGCTTTAGCCAACGCACTTCAAGCAAAAGTGCTTCGAGTGACAGCTGCCAAACAGAGTACTTTTATGTATAATAGTACATTTTGTTACGAGGGATGAAAAGTTTAATTTTTCGGTACTAACGGGGCGGAGCCGAATAGGACAAGCTTACGACGTGTACTGAAAAATTCAGCTTTCATCACGAGTCACAAACGACAATTTTTGTGCTTGAAAACTGAAATGAGATGAAACCACAACACCATTAACATAGAAATCACTCTACAGCCATTTCAACAACAAAGCATACACACGCGGCCAGAAAAATATATATGAAAATCCATTTTCGGCCGGAGAGAGCGACCGAGAAAGTACTTTCTTGGCCGCAAATACCTCTCTCTGAGAAGTACAGAAAAATTGAACTTTTCGATCGTAGAATGCGTGTCGAAATCCGTCGAATTTCAGTCTTCAAGCACAAAAAAAAATTTCATCATTTTTTACAGTGCCAAAAAATTGAATGATACACTGTCGAGTTTCATGCTTGAAGCGCGTTGCTTGGGCACACTTTCGTTGACATAAAAACAAAATTATTTTCTTGCCAATAACAAAAATGTAACATCGCAGTTTCCAAGTCGAACAAAAAAGATTGAGAATATTTTCTCCCGTTTTAAGTATAAATTTGTCTCAGAGCCAATGATTTCATGTTTTTGTCCATGGATGCAGGACAGCATCATTTAAAAATTCCAATCAGAAAAAATGCTCTCAAACACCTGGTACGACAATATCTCAAAAATTCATCAACGGCTCATATAAAACAAACCAAATTAAAGAACGAAAAAATTAATCGCAGCTTCCGGTACCCACTAAACATTTTCAACATTATATCTGTCTAGCCAGTAAGTTGGTAATGTTAAAGACGAGAGATTGTTTGTATAGGTACATAACATTCTGTATGCTTAAGATATGTTCCGTTTTGAAATTGAAAAACAAACAAAACGAAAATGGAATAAAAATATGAAATTGTAAACAGGACTTGCGTTTTTTTCGTTTTAATCGATACACAGCAAAATCCGAAGAAAAGAGCTCACAGTTACGGTAATATTATGATCGAATTCGACATATGTAATTGATAACCGGTGTGTGAACAGCGAGATGCTATTTAATTTAATTAGTTGAATTTCTGCTGTACACTCGTCAGAACCATCGATTTTTTTTCATCAAAAAGTCAGCATTAATCATCCCGAAAAATATTACCATATGTGGTGTATAATACTTACGATAGAAAAAAAACGGTGTTCTTGACATAAATGGATATGTAAACATTTTTTTCTCTCCTTCGTCTTGTTGTTGTTTTGTTTTTATATATTTTTCCTCGAGCCCAAAACAAAAAAAAAATAATTTATTTTTAGATTCTCAACATATGCACACCGAAGATTTTCTTTTTCGTTGCCGTGCGTAAGAGATGCGTGCAACGTTTACCATTCGGGAATTAGTTTTCGTTCTGAATGCATAACTCAGTACAAAACTATTTAGATTTATTAAAAGGTGTCAGTGGAGCGCATACGAAAATAGTTTCAGATATTCACCTTGAATTGAGACGTTAAAGTGTCAAAACCTAATTATAGATGACATACATAAGATCCATGTCCGTGGGGTCGTGGTTTTTCTTTCCGGAAACCTTTCGTTTACACTGGAGGCCTGACTGTTGCTGTAGTGGAATTCACATAAACCACAGACGGCAAGCATATGACCAGTATTATTATCGGGTCTATTTATTCCATCGATCAAAGTATTTTTATCTGCTGATTTCAAATCTTGTACTTCATTTTTTTAACATGAATTTTACTATATAAAAGACCATATTACCCAAAGCTTCTCATTATTTTTGTCGTCGTTATCGACAACAGATGAATAGCCGTATATGTGACACAATCATTATCTTTATCCTTATTATCATGTGAATGTGTACAAGCTACTTACTCATACATTTCCTTGAATCGTCCTTCTTAAAGCTTTCGCTCAAAGGATACAATAAAATTGGAACGAGAATTACGTCGAAGAGAGCGAAAGTTTAGACCAGAGACTATAACAAATATCTGGCAATCACGCTCCGATCATACAGACAGATAAATCCAGTATATGGTCCAAGAACAGACCATAATTAGCCATTTAATTACCGAAATTTAAACTTCCTCACAAAGACATTTCATTCATGGTGCCTTTTACAACTTTGACTTCAATTCATGTTGTTGCAATAATTCACGAAGTTTTCGTCTCAGAATTTTACCGGACGGATTCTTGGGAATTTCGTCAACAAATATAACACCGCCATGAAGTCTCTTCGCCGGTGAGGTCCTATCCCGAACGAACAATATAACGTCTTCTTCCTTCAAGTTGGGGTTAGCCTTCACAACAAATGCAAGTGGTAGTTCACCTGCAACTTCGTCTGGCTTTCCCACAACGCCTGCCTCTTTTATCATCGGATGGGTAACAAGCAAAGCTTCAATTTCTAAAAGATCGTGTGGATTAATGTCGTTATCAATGCTGTGATAACCGCATAAACCAACCTGCAGGAGGTACCTGAAATCCTTTCCACTTTATCAGCTCTTTAATACGATCGACAACGTAGAATTGCAAATCTTCGTCAAAATATCCTATGTCACCGGTATGTAACCAACCCTCTTCATCGATTGTAGCTTTGGTTGCCGATTCGTCATTAATATAGCCCAACATCATAAGACTTCCTTTGAAGCACAATTCTCCCTTTTGATTCGGACCGAGAGTTTTTCCATTGTCGTCGACGACCTTTGCTGACACACCAGTATTGACTTCGCCAACACTACCGGGTTTTGTTAGTCCTTTTGACGACAGAACTCCACCCGCCGCACCAGTGAGTTCAGTCAAACCATATCCTTGCTTCACTATCAAGTTCGGATTGTTCAAGCGATTTCTAACTTCGAATTCCGTTTCCTTGGAAAGAGGAGCAGCACCACACGTAATCAATCGCAAGCTACTTAAATCGTAGTTACCAACAAGTTGGTTTTTGGATAAAAATATCATCAAAGGTGGAACCAAAAACGCAACAACGCAACGGTATTTCTCAATGGTTTCTAGAAATAGTTTCTCCTCAAACTTCTTCAGCAAAATTAGTCTACCGGACGTAAAACCTAACATGCATGTGAGAATAGAAATGCCATAGGCGTGAAATATTGGTAACAGTCCTAAGGCCACAAGATTACTATCGTCCGCGCTCGTAGACGTTGGTTTAATGTAAGATGCGCCATGATATGCCCCAAGCATGACATTAGATTGGGATAGCTGCACTCCTTTTGGGAAACCGGTTGTACCACTACTGCACATGATAAGACACGTTGTTGTTAGAGTATTAACAGCACTCGGTTCGAACTTCACATTTTGAATCAATTTCGGATTAGAAAAATCTTCCAACTTAGTGATGCGACCATCCGATTCATTTGCAATGTCGTCAAACAAAATGATTTTCTTTACGTAACTCAAGTTCTTTACTGCCCTCAAAACACTTTCGGCTGTGGATGCACTCGCAAAAACATACTTTGGCTTCGACAAGTTGAACGAATGTTCCAGTTCCCTGTCGCTGTATGTATGATTCAACGGTGCTATAGGACGATTAAGAAACATCGTACCGAACAGCGCAAAAATGAATTCAAAACGATTTTCCGACACTATCGACACAACATCACCTGGTCCAATTCCAGTAGCGAGAAGAGACTTTGAAATTACAATACTTTTGCTCAGTACTTCGATCGCAGATAACGTTTTACCAGTCTCTCCAGACACCAAAACCGTCCTGTCTCCATTTTTTGTTAAATTATTTATGAGAACATGACCGATTGAAAGTGCATCAGCGAAATCGACAGTGTCTGGGCGTGAAATTATGTTGTTTACCGATTGCATGACTCAACGAGTACTTCGACAGAGAGAAATACGAGAACTGTTTCAGAAAATAATTCTACATCAACTGAAAACATCAGTTCAACCGATGTCGTTTTGTAGTGATAACGGATGAGCTATAAAAAAATTCACCGGTAATCTTATCACAATGAACGAGTTGCTATTTGCAAGAGAAAATAAATTTTTATTTTGTACAATTACAACTTCAGAGAACTTAATCTCTGTAAAATTGAATATGGGAAATGCGACCACTTTTCAAAAATCGACCTGATCAACGCACTTCAAGCAAGAGTGCTGGTAATGACAGCTGCCAAATAGAGTACTATTTTGTGTGAAAATTTGATCGATGTACTGTCCAGCTTAGTACTCTATTTATAGTACCACTCATGCTTGAAGTGCGTTGACCTGATCCTCGCCAAAATTAAAATTTTCAGGAACAGAGAAAAGTCATTCGAATGTAAATCAGGTGGTCCTTTGTATTCACATGGCATCCACGCCTACTAAAAGTCCTGAAGTTTTTAATGGACAAAATTAAGGGAAACTACACTACAGTTCTTAAGTTTTTATAATTAGACGCAATTTGTTGCTATCTTCAGAAACAAATTTTTCTATCCGCAAGGTGCATCCACTGTAAAGTCAGCGATAGTCTCAATAACCACTTAACCACAACATGTCTCCGTCATGTGCTCATTTAATATATCAAAGAATAAGTGAAGCACACTTCACCAGCCGTGTAACTCGTTGAACGTTGTATTGAGCAAACAGTTAATCCGGTCTAGTCGTGAATGTGTAAACAGAAAACATAAGAAAAACACAACTCCTCCTGCAGTTTATTGATTAACATATAAAGGAACACACTCTAAGTTTCTTATTAAGGTAGGAATGTTGCGATCAGAAGGGCAACATATCATAATAATACCTATACCAAACAGCAATGAGTCTATCCCTGTACTTAACGTTCAGAAATATACATGTAATATATATGGTACGATATCAGGTTATCGTAAAACTCTCTGATCCCCTTTAATAAATCCCACAGACATAGACTTCACATAAACTTAACTTCTTTTTTTTTCCTGCCATTTCGCCGTACAATTTCAATGTCTCTACGAGGGAATACTTGTGTGAACAAGGGTAGAAACCGTTTTTGTTATATAGCCTCCCTTTATACACAACATACATCGTTCACCATTTTATACAAATTGAGGGTAACCCAGATTTTCACGTGGTGTTGTTATCTTTTTTGTGGAATATATTTCGGTTCAGAGAAAAGGGTTCGTTTTCAATGTTTCGTACTAATATTGCACTTTCGTTCGGTTTTTTGAGACGGCGAGAATTGGTTTTGCGCTTTGATGTCGTGCTTAGTCGTCGTGGTACCTCCGACACTATTTTAGACTTGTGGCATTTTTTTGTTCTGTGTGTGAATCAATTTGGCAGGTTGTTTAGTGTAAACAAGTACATTTAAATATGTGTTTTGAAAATGAGGGTTAGCCGCACACATAAACTGTTGGGGAATTTGATAATGGTGGTGTACATGGCAGTTTATTTTGGAGGGTAAGGATTTGTGATAGGGAAGAAGGACGTGAACACCGTTGACACGTAATGATAACATTGACTCGATACAAGGGGTTGGTTCGACCTTGAGTCTACTGCAAATTGTGCCATCTAAGGCAAGGGGTCTGACGAATTTCTGATCGCAACAAAGGCAACGCTAAGTTCAACTGTTCAGATTTAACAGAGGGAAAGTGTGGTTTGTTTACTAACCACTTCCCTTCTTCTCATATATGTGGTCTTCACGATAATGGTCAACTAGTTTCACAGATTAATTGCTTTCACAATTGACACGACCTAAATATTATGATGGTTGCATGGTAATAATACACCTGCTCAACACCTCACACCTCATGAACCCGTAATGTAGTCAGTCAATTTCTCATATATACGTATAAAAGAGAATGCGGTATAATTTGAATTGCGAGGGTGAATGTATTATTGTTTACCTTTTTTTGGGATTGTCAATGAAACATTTTCAGATTTTCCAGTTCAAGTTCAAGGTTATTTTTACACAACATAACCGAAAAGTGTATGCGGAGTAAAAGTATGATGTGTGCTTCTCTACCGAGTTTTATTTTTGTTGACCTATAAATATAACAATAAAGTTGGAAAATACACACCGCATATCGTATTTTTCCGAGTGATGATGATATATTATACGCTCACTCTCTCTCTGCGATCTGTACATTGTTTGAGGATACACGGAGACGGTTTGAAGACCTTCGTGATATCCCTCGAATTACTTTATACATAAAATATGTATACTCTAGGGTGTGCGATGTGTTTTTGTGTATTTTCTTCGAAAATACGGTAATGATTGATGTCCCAAGGAGATACGAATACATTCCGTCTACTGAAGTCGACTGAAGTTGATTTAATTTTGGCTTAACAGAATATGGAGAATTTCGGATTGTAGCAATATAGTAAGGGTTAGCACGCAAAAAAGCTCCGGCTGGCTCCACAGAGCTAAAATATATTTTCAGAGACTGGGAGAAAAAGAACCGTCGAATTGAAAACGGAGATAACGCAAATATAATTAATGATTTACAGGATTACGGGAAATCAAGTCAAAGTGCATAGGTTGACAAGAAGATTGATGTGAAGACGTTTGTGTGAAGAGGAACGAAAGTGTGACAAATAGGTAAGAGATGAAGGGGTTTTTTTTGTTAGCAAATTGATTCCGTTGTGTGTGATGGAATAAAAGAAAATGTCAGTCAGTAATCGTGAAACGGACGACAGTGCTGAGGTAACATCTTCTACTGAGGCATTAATCTGAAGGATATGCTACAGCTTCTGCACAATGAAAGAATAGAAGCGAGTTATTGGATCAGGACCGTAGATGAGATCCATCAAGTGTGTGGCTTGATTCTCTGACAGATTTTTCAAATCTGTTCGGGTTTCTTGTCTTGTTAGGTAGCACATTTTAAGGAGGCTGACTACGGTCTCAATCGTAATTTTGACACCACTTTAGAGGCTATGTGCTCTCGATTTTATATATTTTCTTGTGCCAGTTTTCGACAATGTAGCTATGAAATTGATATCAAATTCCACTACCTTGCGTCACCATTTGGTCATCATTCATTCAGTTATTTTGACGCACATTATTTTTCGGATCAATATTAACGTAAACGTGACAAAAAGTTCATTATTCCGTCTACGTACGTTTTTCGAAACATTCCATTATCTCTCATCGAATAAACAATAAATCCGTTGACTGTATTATCCGATGGATGAAGTTAGATTTTGGCATGGAAAAGAATTGTTGAAGAATTTATAACAAGACACCAATATGGATATATGCGGTAGTAAAAAGCAACTCAGACTTACCCATGAATAAGAAAATTTCATTCACAAAAATCGGCACGAAAAATCCACAATCATTTTACTATTCCATCAACACATTACCCATAATTCTTAACCATACACAGCATACATAATACATAAAAACAAAACAAATTTAGGTTCGTCTGTCCGATGTCTAGTTATTGTATGTATCATACCATGATGATACCCAATTTTTTTTTTCCTTTATTTATTTCCTTCCACATTTTGGACACACACAAGAAATGGTTAAGGATAATCATTTTGCATGCCTTGAAGCCCCCAAAGCACATCAGTTTATGGCACTAAAGGAATAAAACAGACATCAACCCCAAAAAATATCACCCTTCGCATAAGTAAATGTGCTTATGTTTGGCGCTTTCAGCTTTTTTGGATGTAATGTTATATATAGACAAACTTAAACGATGTTATTATCGTTGTTTGTGTTTTGTTCGATGTGTGTATGGCAGTTTTATGCCTTTTCGTCGGAGGGGGCGGCGGTGTGGTTTGATTGCCAGTCGAATATACGATACCATGACATAGGGAAATTCACTTGTGAGACGTACACAGAGATATTGTAAAGAATAGAAAACCCTTCCGTAATCTTTCGTCTGCGGGATTCTCCCTGTATTGTAATTATGGCTGCACGAATTGAAGAAAGAATGTACAAGGTCAGGATTAGGGATGTGAATTCGAGTCGTGTATTGTTGTAAACACGAACGAGAGCTTATAATGTACAACAGGTTAATTCGTGCCATTGGTAACACACGAAGTGGAGTGGTAACAAAATTGAATAGTTCGTTGTTTGACCAATGTCACGGCACTGCTCCTAGCATGAACACTGAAGACACTAAGAGCAACCGCTTAGGATGTTTGTATTGTATGGTTAACTCATAAAAAACAAACGCAGTGCCTGCTGTGATTTCATCAACCTCCGACTATTTTATATGTTCATGCTAGAAGCAGTGCTGTGCCAATGTACATTGCATAGTGTTTCAGCACTATGATTTCGTGATTCGCATTCAATCGATTCGCAGCACAAAATCTTGGAAAGTCGCAGTTCTATCGTCTCTTTATATCCCTCAATTCTTTCATTCTTTTCGCACCAACGAAATAATTTTCTCTAGAAATTGCAAGAACAACGCAAAATCATATAATTAAGACGTGATGAATTCTCATAACAAAAAGTGAAACATTCGTTCATTGACCTACTCAAGTAAAATATTGGTTGCACCCCACTGTCACACATATAACAACACAAAAAGAGGCAAAAAAGAAAGCGTTTTACCCTCATCCATGTATAGTATTACACAAAATGGGTGATGTTTGTTAAAGTGCCAGGGGATTTTTTTTTATTATTTTATTTTGTTGATATGCGTGCGTGTTCAACACAATTTACATTTTGTGTTGCTCCAAATGCATATATATGTGCAGGATATAAAAGCAGAGTTGTTTCTCTGCTTAAACCATAAATGTGTGTATACGCACTGTGTGTGTAACAGCACTAATATTGCAGCTTTATAAGTGCACTATATTCCCCGAAGAAAGTATACATTGAGCTCTAAGCTCACCACAGAGTGTGTAGACAGAATGATATTTCCATTTCACATAAAATCGATAAATGAATTGGCCGACTTTATGTATTTGTATATGTATCCTGAATGCGTAAATCGTAATCCTGTGCGTGTATTATTGAGCATGTAACATGATTTCAAGATAATTTAAATTAAAAATGTCGAGAGAAGAAAAAAAAGGAATCAGAATCCTTATTTCATGGGTAGAGGTTTTTTTTCGTTGTTGTTGTTCTGTGAGACTTTTCGAAGCAGCGTAAAGGTTATGGACCCCTTGATATTTATACAGCTGCCATTTAAAACATAACATAACGACGAATGAAAGTCGAATATATTCGTAAAACAGCTTAAGTGAAATGATGAAACCAATTAAAAGAAAACCATTCGAATCCTTAAACGATAGAATTTAACGGACTGTTAAATTAAGCTATGACACACGAGATTATCATTCACAAAATTTTTGATGTGTAATAAGGATTCTCTCTGAATAATGAATCACATGGTAATATTGCGCCTGACGTCACACAGAAAATACGGTTAGTCATCATTATTGCGTGAATGGTTCGTCAATACCAATGATATCATCATCATATCAACATCTGACATTTTTCAATTCGAAATGTTTGATTTTCTGTATCAATGAAACGAGACGAGAATTTATGGCAAGTCATGGGGTAACGAAGCCACAGCAATTTTTTTTTCTTTTGGTGGCATTTAAAATTGAAGTTAATACCTCAATAAGACATAGAGGCCGATTAGACGTATTGTTAGGAATATATTACAGATAATATTTCCATCCGGATTAATCCCAAAACGGCAGAGAAAAATTCCTACCCCGCTGACATTTTAAAACAAATTATAATGGGAAAAAATAAAATAAAGAAGAGAAAAAAAAAAAACATTCGGAAAATATTTCCTTCAACTCAACGGGCACCCGAAAGCATCCAACAGCCCGAAAGATATATATATGTGAAAATACGTGAAAAACTCATTATAATTAATTTTTTTTCCTGATATTACATTTTATGATATTAAATTTTTTTTTTCTTCTTCTGTGCTTCTCTTCCTTGGAAGAAAATCATTACTTTCTCCATCCCGGCATATCCACCCCTCAACCGAAACAGAATCATCTCTCATTCCACGGTTTTTTCCCAGTGATATATAGTTAAAAACTTCAGCAAATTTTATAAGTATTCCAGAGTCAGGAGTATATAGAAAAACCACTCACCCCATTCCGTGACAACAAAAACACCATACCACCTCCTCACACACCATACACATCGTTTTGCGATGGTTGTTTTTATATATATAGAAGAGAGGAACATTTTATGTATATATCGCGTATACAACACAGAATTAACGTTGATATACCGATCTATATAGATCTATCTATATATATATATACGGACAACACGCACAAATACAAATAGAAATGGCGTTCTGAAAATCATGTAATACCAATACGAAGAGAATGTTTAGAAAGAAAATCAATAGTCAGGGAAAGTGACTCATTCAAAAACGCTCTATATGGTTATATGGTTTTCCGTTGCAAACTTTTTCGTGATTATGTACACATTTTATACGTGTGTGTATATCGGGCCATACCATAACCACCTACATATATATAATTCTTAAGCAAGTACACTTTTGTGTTATATCCGTATATATACTATGGAAAAAGGAATCAATTCTCTACATAGGAAACGAAGAAAAATTGTGTGTATTTAAACAGAAAAATTCATCGGAAAACTTTAACAGGACTGTACAGAAAAAATATCGAAAATAATGAAAAATCCATCCAGGAAACAGTTTTCGAATGGTGTGTGTGTGTTTTTGTCTCACATCTAATTTATATACATCGTCACGTCTAATCAGCACAAACCGAACAATAATGAGAAAGAATTCAATTTATTTATCGATATATATGTGAGACAAAGTACATTTCACGGGATAATATACATATTGCGTTGCACTGTGTGTAATCCAATGCTCTGGATGTTCAGACAAAAGAACGAACGAAAAAAAAAACTGCATTAGAGATGAGAAATCCAATATGCCATCTCCCTGCTTTTTTTGGTTTTGTTTGACATTATAAAATTGTCGAACGTTTTACGCGTATACACACAAAATACACGCATTCTGAAAATCGATTGTTAACAGAAAAAAAAAATTATTTCCTTGTTACTATTCCGTTTCCTTTTTATACCAGTGATGCCATACGAAAAAAGGAAAGCTTCTTTGTAACTATATTATTTTATGTAACGTTAAAATATAGGTAGATTATTGTGTACCATGTAACGTACGTACAATATTCGCATATTGAAGGAGCATAACATTTACGGAGTGCGTATATATCGCCCTTTCAAGAAAATAAACAATTTGTGCGACAAGATTTTTGATTTCATTTTTTTTTCATCCTTCTTTTTTTGTGTGGATGAAGTGAGGTGAAATTGGCACACACCAAAAAACAAAAATTTGTTCATCTTAAATAATACCACGTCTTATGGTATTACATGAATAAATTGTAGTGTTGTTTTTTCGGTTATACGTGTAAAGTGATAAAGACAACTCAATTTGAACGGAATCACACCGAAATTAATGCAGAGAAAGATAACGTTTAAAATATTGTATCGATAGAGAGCGGTATTCATCTTTCCCCCCGGGGGATAAATGATATGAGTCTCTGGAGCTGTGTGTGAGTGTGTGCACGAGCTTGATTATTAGTTACCCAAAGTATTTTCAGTAATCAGATGATTTTTCTTGCGAATTTCACTAAGCGGTAGCTACTTTATGAAAACGGTGTGGTATCTGTACTTAGTTGTTATGACAACAATTTCCAAAGCAATCGGTCTACAGCAACAATTTCATCCAAAGTTTACAAAAACTTGCAGGTTTCAATGTACTAAAAGTATGAGACTTCGATAATTTAGATTTTATCAGTTAGACCCGACCATTACTGATCGATGCATACAGATCTACTTCTAACTCTTCGATAGTTACGATTAAGCAAAAATTTTCAGAGCTGCAATTCCCCTCTCAATCTACCGTTACGTCACGTTATCTCACTACGATTAATTAGGAATTTCGACTCTCACACCAAGTCTACGTGAATTTGCGCAAATGAATCGTGAATCATTCTCAAAATTATTCAAATGCAGACACATAATGCAGGGCAATATACCTTTAAGGTATTATGACGCCTAACCTGTTCAACCATGTATATATTCGTCACCATTCCCTTTTTCTCAACACATCTACTAAGCCTCTTATAGGTGTAACTAAAGTACCCCCTATACCTGATGGTTACAAGACTCTGATGACAATATTGAAATGTGTGTCATCTCAATGGTAAATATAGCCCAGAGTTGTATTGAAATGTAAATCATGGAGAGACAATTTCGGTGAGTATCGTGTAACATAACAGTTTCCTTAGGGATTGTACTGTGATGTCATAAAATGTTCCAACTTACAATATTTCACTGAGAACTCTCGACTGTTGACTTTGCACTAAAGTAACCAGAGCGAGCATTTGATGAATACAGATCAATTTACCAATTGAACAGTAAATGTCCACCGTCCAAAATATCTCCACTTTATAACCTTTTTCAAAATCAAAGTAGCTTTCCAACTTTGGTGTTGTACCAATTGGTGTGTAGAGTTGGTGACTGCAACACCACTAATAGATTTGGAAAGCGGAAATCCATAAAAATTTCTCTCAAATTGATTTCCTGTGCTTTCAAAAATTCTGTACAGTAACTGAAATGCGTATAGCGAAGCGATCCATTTTTTCACGAAAAATGTTTGTGCTTGATGTAGAAGCAGATGCGAGACCATTTAGAAATTTTAATTAAAAATTTCTAGTCGAATGTGATGGTTGTCTGGTAGCAATGTGGACTTAGTGGGACATAGGAGCCGTAAGAAATTTGAAAAGCTGATTTTGTGAATGAGCTTAGGCCTTAAACAAACGAGCAAATCTGCGTTGATGGGATCGACAATTATGCTGCGTTTTCCATTGTTTAGAATGTGGTGAATGTTAAATTACTATGGAAAATGCAGCATAATTGTCGATCAAATCAACGCAAAGTTGATTGTGTGTCTACGGCCTCAGTGATGACGAACACTTGATGTTTCTAGATCTTATAAGAATAAAGTCTTAATTGTTAAAAAGTCGTCAATAAATCCTCTTCGAAGAGAGGAGGGAGGGAGAGGAGGGGATGAAAGTGGGACATAAGAGTTACAAGGTATCAAAAAGTTAAGACAACGGAGCAGGGGCTCTAAAAATCTGCAAAAAGAAGGAACTAGATTAATAATAGATCTGAAGATCTATTTGAAGAATCTTAGAAATTGATCCCCAAATATAAGGCCCGGATAAATTCAAGACAATCAAGTTTCCTGTTCCCCCCTGTCGCATCGTCTGTAAGATGCGACACAGTTTAGCGCTAAAACCAAATAATGGAAGAAAATATCGTTACAATGATCAAACGCATCTGTTTATAAATACCTTTCGTACACATAATTTGATACGAAAAATGATGCAGATAGCAGATTATGTTTTGTACATCACAAAACTCTGTCTATTCAATTTAAAAATGTAATAAATTTTATTGTTAAAGTTTTTCATATTTTTTTTTCATACTTGTGTGACCCGTGAAGAGTTTTTGTTCGAGGCAATAATAAGGTAACACTGTGTGTTACATACGAGAACTTGTGTGTACATATATATAATACAGTTCATCATCACATCATAATTGTGTTTATTCATCATTTTAGTTTATAAAAACGTATGTTACACATTTACTACATCAAAATCGTTAGTCTATATAAAACACTTAAACGACACGACGGACGCTATGACTTTAAAAAATATATTTTTTTTAATGCTCACAATTGCTTTGCAGCAATTTTTAAATCGAGACAATTAAAGGAGATTAGTATATGATGTACATTCATCCATTCAGAGGCTTTTTAAACTGTGTTGTTATAAAGGTTTTGGCAGCGTTTTAATCAAAAAAAGTTTATATTTCGAGAAAGATAAAGAGAAAATTTATTTCTCCGAATGATGAGGTCGTTTGTTGTCGTCACCAGTCTGTGATTACAATCTCTCATCTCTTTACGCGTCAAAATTTCTGTTGGGATTTTATTAATTACCGAAAGCACGGCGGTAATAAACGCATTAGCTGTGTTTATACATCGTTCGCAATATTATCTTTGTTTGGAACACCAAAC
Organism: Bradysia coprophila; assembly: GCF_014529535.1. Lineage (NCBI taxonomy): Eukaryota > Metazoa > Arthropoda > Insecta > Diptera > Sciaridae > Bradysia > Bradysia coprophila. The sequence continues at coordinate 864,699 of NW_023503584.1, forward strand.
AATATCCTGAGCCGCACAACCACACTATGCATAATAACTTGTCTGCATTAACGACGAAAGGAAGAAATTCCAAATTGCACTTTATGATGATTTTATATCAGCGATTTGTTATAGTGTGATTTCCCCCCCAGTATTTTTTTACGTCTCAGTGAAATGCTTTTTCTGTGAGCAGAGCCATTTTCACGTTTAATGTTTAGAAAGGGAAAGGGAACGCACAGAATAAAGTGCCGATTCAGTAGTACGATATTGAAAGCATAATCGTTAAACAGGGAAATTATGTAATGGAGGGTTTTCCGATTCTGTGCTACATCCAATGTATTCAACCTGCGATTAAATACTTGTAACAAGTTGAACACCTTAACGTTTTTCGGTGTTAGAGCATCTCATTTCAGTGGTATCGCACAGCTGCAATACCCGGGCGTTTTAGTGGCTTTAACTAAAGTTTCCATTTGATCTAACTCCCAGCATGCAATGAGTGCTAATGTTATGTCGTATTTTGATTGGTTCTGTTTTGAGACCTCACTAAAAGCTTTTTACGGCCAATAACAAGTGTAGTCTAGTCTGGACCATCGGATTAACATGATTTATGAACCACGCCTCAAAGTATGCAAATACTCGCTGAGTAAAGTAAGGTGCTGAATTGATACATCGCCTAAATGTAGGCTAGACATATCAACACAAATTCGTCGTATTTGATTTACGTCATACGAGTCATTCAGTGTGTACATTCGTTGCAGCCACCAAACACACTGGAACAGTGCAACTACCCAAATTATGAAGCTTAAGTGGACGTTACTAAGGCGATTTATTCACCAGAGAACTTCTATATGAAAATTTCTGACATTGGAATCGAACCCTGATCATTTTGGTGAAAGGCTAGTACGTAGCTACTGAGCCATTGCGTAATGTCATTACGGTGTATAGACTGCCTTTTCCAATTTTCCCACGATTAATTCACCTTTCTCTTAAACTTGTAAAATTGACAAAATTATATAAAGATGAGAAACTTTGAGAAAAGTTGTTCACACATATGGCCCATACTACTTATTTAACACACAAGACTTAGCCCCTATCTTGATGGAAAAGGTGTTACAAACCACTATTGTTTATGTGTCTGTTTGATCTGAATTAGTACTCGTATCATAGGAGAGTTCATAGAAAACACAAAAGAAAAGTTTCTTGTTCAATGGTTACACGTCGGATTGGTAATAGAAACGAAATTCTAAACGAAAAACGGGCGCCGGTTGCCATAGTCATTAAATTTTATTTTTAAATGACACCGACAATCGACGAACAATTAAGATATTCTCTTGAATAAAAACACGAATTAGCGAGACATTAAATCGAACACCAAAGCAAAATGTTAATCAAGCAGAGTGCAATCAGCCTATCGCCAAACAAAATAGAATCGTTCGAACATTTCGTATCAATCATCTCGATCGCCCGTAATCAATCTAATTTCTCGGATCCTATACCTCGAACAGGACACCTATATGGTAAAACATACGAAATCATTCGAAAAATGAAACGATTTTCGTTGGATACAAAAATTGATATGAAAATACATATGCGTGAAATCTAACACAGCATTTCAAAAGCAACAAAATTCAATTCTCCCAGTACAATGAACGTTCATATCCTTTTTATGTCTTTCCATTCCAACGTATATTATACATATATGTGTATAATGGTCGTATGCTATACTTTATATAGTTGAGTTTACGTTATTCTGCACATATGGCAGCCTATAATTTAACTGTAAAAATTCAGGAATAATTTATTTACGTAGATATAATTTTTGAAAAAAAAAATCTTTTATCCTTGTCATACTAATATATGAAAAATGTTTAGTTTCGTTTTGGGACTATTGCATTCAATGTGTGTGCACATCTGTCTTTACCGAAAACATTTAAACAACGATCCGTCTGCTGCTGCTATAACAGCTATTGAAGTTGTTTTATATGACTCAGGTTTATATAAAATTAACAAAAAAATTTTTTTTTATATTTATATTGGATATGGTTTTTTTTCTGTACGTCTTTCTCTTCTGTTCATTTCCATTTTAATTTTTATACTTAATTTATGCATATGTCTGTGCAAGTCTAGTTAATTTACTATTGATACCGAACTTACATTAGACATTGTGTTACTTTTTTTTGCTGTTGTTGTAATGTTGTATCCAGCGTATCCAGAATACAAAAACACAAACTTAGAAGTATCTGAATCCTTGAGCTTGGATTAATGGTTTTTTTGGTGTCTCAGTACTGCAGACAGACACAATTGAAGTAAGTAATTTAAATGCAATGCATGGTACAGAGAGAATTTAAATTATTGCTTCGAAAGTGTACATTTCTCACGATATTTTCTGAAAAAGGGAAAGGAAGACCATTGCAGTCATTGCTTCGATAATACGAAGCGAATTTTCGAGTATTTCTGGAGTGTGGTATCTTTGAGTTTGGACGCAAACCTAGTTCTATGTACTAAACAATTACATGAAATAAGGACATCAAACGTTGATTCACTAAATTTGTATGTGTAGAACATCAGCTGTTCGTTCAACACCACTTGAAGACGTTTTTTTTTAAATAAAGTTTTGTCGGAACAAAATCGATTTATTTTTCATGTCTTGGGCATAAATTTCAGATTTTTTCTTGTAATTTAGGCCCTCAGCATGAAAAGTTGTATATGTATATGTGGTGGATGGTAGATTTTATGCACTATCACTTCGTTCGGGCTACAACTTGGGAAATTGCCCAAAATCTACCGTCCAAATAACTAAAACAATTGTCTTCTAACTTATGACAGTGGAACAAAAGACCACTGGGTGAAACATGGTGTGCTCGTTACGAGATAGTATAGGACCATTGCATGTCCACATGATTTTCAATTATATTTCACTTCCCTCCTTGTTCACACTTTCTCTATAAAACACTATATAATATGGCGAATCCTACTACGCGCGACCTCCTACCACCCTTCGTGTGATGGAAGTCCTTATGGACTTATGGAAGTTTTTAGTTTTGAACGTCAATTCTATGTGGGTCCATACTGTGTCCGAAGCTAATGTTACTAACCTGTTAAAGACGGCAAGTACATGACCAGTATTATTATCGAATCTGTTACTTCCATAGATCAAAGAACTTTTAATCGATTGATTTCGAATCTTGTACTTCAATTTTTTTAACATGTATTTTGCTATATAAATGACTATATTACACAGAGCTTGTCATTATTTATGTCGTCGTTATCGATGTGACAGTATCATAAAATTTTCCTGTGAACCAACTTCACTTTATGGATACCGAAGTGTATTTATTGTACCAGAAAATATAGCGCAATGAATGAATTACTGAAAAAAAATTATGTTGCCTCTACAGGCCAATGGAGGATCTATGATGGTTCGATAAATTAAATAAAAACTTCTTGGTATAAATACGTATAGCACCAGACTCATCAAAAAAAATTACTGGAATGAAATACGCAAATTTGAAAAAAATTTCAAATCGTTTTCCGTTGATACCGAAAATCTCAAATCTGGCAATCATAAATCTAATTATGATTCCATGAGCACGAGAATTTCAAAATTGCGGCAAGAAAAAGTCAAGAGATTTTTTTCGTCTACTTCATTTCAGCCAAATGTTTCATGAACAGAAAAATATCACAAATTGAATTGACATAATAAACATGGAAAATGTTCAGCTGTAAATTCGTGTGTACAATAAATACATGTGCCTCATTCACACTCTTAGAGGTATATATCCGAAGTAACCGAAAAAAAGAGTCTAAATGACAGCTGTGACATTAAGATTTCCATTGGTTCGTACAGCTCGCCGAGAAGATACTTTTGCGTTTTTTTTTTTTCTTCATCTTATTCTCTACAGTTCGGATAAATTTTCAAAAGATTCATTGAAAAGAAACAAAATTTATTATTTTGAAGATTGGCTTATTCATAAGATTTGTATTTTGAATGTCCTTAAATCGATTATTTATGAAACGAGAACGCAAGCAAAGAAGAAGAAATGGATAGAAATAATTACTTTTACTTTTTGCACGCTATACCTCTATCCGTATACATAATAGGTATCTACCCTTGTCGACGACAGAAAACTTTGCCTCCTTTACGAAATATATAAAATCGGACATAACAAACAAAGTTTGGGATTTAAATGCCCCGAACAATGAACCCATATGTCTATGGGATGTATTTTAAAAAATGATTACGATAGAGAGTAAGGCGTAAAAAAACTTACTTTTTTGTCCGTTAACTTCTCACAGCGTCTTTGTTTGCATATCTGATGACTTTTGTCATTTCTGCACGGAGCACAGTCACCGCAATTGTCTTTCTTCTGGCATCCGATGCATTCGCCGCATCGTTTTCTCTTTTTCTTTGTCTGCAACAGTAGATATCGTTAATTTTTAACAAATATTTGAACCTACAATCGATTGGAAGTGTGACCGAAATGGTATATATGGCTCGATTTTATGCACGCACATCTGCTTAATTTTCATATCAATTTAATAATTGTTGTACCTTTGCTTGTGAGCTATAAAGGTGAAAAATCATTAGAATCTAATCGGCAGCCTTACACGGCCAGATGTGCATACGGAAAAAAAATATTTGAAGAAAGAAAGAAAAAAACAACTAGCCAAACAAAGTTGAGTTCATCGGAGTGCATGGGAAATGTTTTTGGGGGTTTCACATTAACATTTTATTCAAAGGTAAATATGAGAGCAGCCAATGTTATTAATCATTTTGGTTTTTCATTTGAATTATTTGATGATTAATGAGTTATGCACACGGGACAAAATGGTCCAGGCAATTCTGTAGTGTGAGCTACAGTGATACCTTGCAATCAATGTAAATTCTCCCCTTCAAATTTGCGTGTTCTTTTTAGTCAAAAGTTTAACCTTTCGCAGAATGGCACTCGTATCATATACCAGTACGATTAGATTAAGACAATTACTTCGTTTGATTTAAAAGATTGATGTGGAATCTACAACTTCATTAGCTTTAACATTTTACTAACAAGAGACCCTCGGCAGTACCGGTCACTCTTCCTTTCTGAATTAAATAATTTGTTTTACAGAAAACTGTCTTACCTGTTTCTCTCCATTCCCTTCGCTATCTTCATTCATTCCCATCGATCCCATCGGACTCTTAAAGCTAGCCGTACTCGAGATAGCAGCAACTTGTCCCGGATTACCGTCACCCATATCCATTGCACTGCTTTCGGATTCGGCACTAGATTCTAACGAACTGGCCCGGTTTTTTCTGCGCTCCTTTTTCCTCGCATCACAACGCACCACCGGCGATTCAGACTTTTCAACTTTGATATCGAATCCGTTATCGATTAGCGGATTCATGAAATTCGTGTGATGTAAACCGTTTTTAATTTCGTAATTTGGCTCATTTTTGATAACAGTCACCATATTCTGTGGAGGGAATGTGCTGATTGGTTGATACAATTGTATGTGTCGTTCTTCGAGGTACTGTTGATTAATGGCAGGAATGTCACGAGCTTGAATCGGTGCCGGCACCAGCGGATACGTTCGCGTATTGACGGCGGTCAATGTGTGAAAGCTGGGACTTTGCAACTGCGTCAGACCCGACTGAATCGAATTGATCGGCGTCAGCTGGGTGAGCGATCCATTTCCGGGCGATGCCGGCGACACGGGCACCGGCACGGGCGTTATTTGCGGTAGACTAGGTTCTGGCACTAAATTTGTTTCCGAATAGGCGTGAAACTGACTTTGGAATGACGGCAGCTTTGAGAACGGCTCAAAGCCTTTGTCCTTGGTTTCCATTTCCCAAGGACGTGTATAGTTATTGCTTTGTGATGTGATTACATCCGTACTGGATCGATCACGATCGTAGTAATCCCACGACGGATCCAGTTCGCTGCTAAACGTTGAAAATGATGGTAAACTGTTATCAGTACCGTCTTCGGTGGTTTGAACACTCATCGTTAACCATCAAAATCATCATGAGCAAGACCGGATTTAAAGAAAATATTTTTAGATTTGAATGCACAGTGTTTGTTAGTCGATTGTTTGTTTTGTTTTTTGTTTGTTTTATTGAACGAACTTTTCACACGAAATCATTTAAACTTTCCATGTCAAGCATTGATTGTAGACGCGTTTTTTTGTTTTAGTTTTTAATAAAATTGTCAACGTTTTTTTAACCTTTTGTAAATATTGGCAAGAACACTAACTGTTAATTAATTAATTTTTGTTTTGTTTTGTTTTGTTTCTCTTTTCTATAAAAATATTCTTCGAAAAATAAATCACCTTAAATTTAATTATTACTTAATTTTCCGTCTCCCCTTTTTTGTTTATTAATTTTTTTATTGATTAAAACGATTGATATAATTATTTGCTTTTTGTTTAGTTAATTTAATTTGATTTACGTTTTGTTTTCTCTTTAAATTTAACTTTTGGTAGTTGGGTAACTATTTTCTTTCTCTTTTTTATATTTTATGTGAACTCTATTATATTTCTTTAGATCTGGGCACAATTTTATGATTTGAACACTTAAACTCTTTTGTACTGATTTATCGGACACTTTAGTTACGTTTTTTGTATTTGTTTTTTTTTTTTGCTTTTAGTTAATAAATATTTTCTCTTAAATTTTTCTTTTTATTTTACACCTTTTTCTCTCCGTTTAAGATACCTGATTTTCATATAATTAATACTGCTGTTTTGATGTTAAATTTACCGATTTTATATTTGTGCTTGAAAATGTTTCATTTAAATTATTTATTGTCAACCGTTTTTTGTTTGTTTGTTTGTTGTAATATTTTCTTGTTAAACGAAAAAAATTGTTAAAATTTTGTTATCTTCCTCTTCTTTTGTTACAAAAAAAATAATTTTATTTGGTTTGGTTTCAGACTTGTGGGTTTTTTGTACTCTTTTTTTATGTTTTCTTAGTTTGGTTTGTGATTTAAATTAAAATTTTTAAAAAATCGTAATTTTTATGCGAAAATTTTTAATTTTAATTTTTAAATTTATTTTTAATTAGAACGAAAATTTGTTTGGTTTTTTTGTTTTTAAATAAGTTAAAATAAATAAATAAGTTAGATTATTATACGAACTTAGAAAGCTACACTTTGGTTACATTTCTTCACTTGTATCCATTGGCATCTGTAATAAAAATTTTGAGAAAAAATTATTATTAAAATTATTTAATTTCATTGAAGACATTTTTAAATGAAAATTCATAACCGAAGTCCTGAATTACTAACACGAGAACATATTGACTTTAATAAAATGTAGCCCACCAGTAATTGAAAAACAGTTTATTATAAATGCAAAAAAAGGGGGACATATAGAGGTAATTGAAGTATACACACCGTTCGAGCTAAATCCAATATACAATATATATCGGTGTACAATATTATCGAAAAACCACCAGTGTCTTATATTAGGGGAAGCATTAAAAATGCAAGGGGAAGCCAATAACATATATTCAGATAAATGATTTTAATAAACAACCTTGCTGTAGTCTGACAGAAAAAAAATTGCACCGCAGCGATAATAATGTCATACATTGAGGGAGAGAGGGTTGATATTTTTGTTCACCTGTAAAACGACATATTTATAGTAATGGATGTAGATTATCATGTGAGGGTGCTAATTACTGTACACATTTGTATGCACTCAAATGTACAACAATTTTTTTTTTAGATTTTTGTTTAACTAGCAAATAGTTGTGCTTCCAACCACAATAACATGCATGTTGTGGTAGACATAATATCTTAAGTGGCAATTTTATTGATTAAAATCGACTCTTTTATCTATTATTCATGATATGAGCGATTGATTCGTGAAAAGGTTTGTGTACATATTGCGCGTGTAACATTTTTGTTGGGTCGTTGTTTGAAAATGATTTTATTCTGTTGAAGTTGCTGAAGAGAATATATACCGAGAACTTGGTCGCTGCCAACTTTCTACGAAGGACTTTTTTAGTTGAAAAGTTAAACAAAAACCTAAATTAAGAAGCACAGGAATCTGAATAAATTTTGGTGTTTTTCCAATTTGTTATCGAAAAGTCAGTCGTTGCCAATTGAATAAGGACGGTAGCTAGAGGTAACAAGATAACGAAAATTCCGTTGTAGTCAGAGAATTTTACGGTTTTGAAGAAAAGGTTGAAGGATTAAGGTCAACGATTTTATTGTGTTCGCTGGGAAGAAAATCTCCCAAAATAATTTCGATATTTTAAGCAAAAAAGAACGCCTTAGACTTACGCAACGAAATCAATATAACTAAACAAGCAAAGTCGTTATAGCACTCCAGTGCATTAATTAAACTAAGAATTCTATGTGATAAATTCGAGTACATGGGGGAAGAACGTACATACAACGATGTACATACGTGAGACCTTTCGAAATAATCATTTCAAATTTTCGCAAAGAAACAACTTCAATGTTTCAACAATCAATGTTTTCAATGTAATCGTTCCAAGCATTTCGTACTGGAAATTCAAGACTTGAATCACTCTGATGATGTCTCGTTATTACATAAAAAAATAATAATAAATAATTCCCATCAACCACCAGTACCATTGAAAATTTACATGAAAATCAATCAGTCTGCACAAAACGTCGCGTCACAAAACGGTGATTCGAAACATTAAATCATTCATTTCCAGGATGCTGCTTTTTATAACACACACAATATTTTTTTTTTGTCATCATAATAAGAAAAATAAAAGTTCGTCCCTTCCGTAAACAATTTTCATATTGAATTATTGAATGAAACCCACTCAACTAGAGCAATATAATGCATTTGATGTTTTGCGAAAGAGCGATAAGTCGTAAGAGCGATGTGCTAAGAGAAATTTTTTGTTAACTTTCTATAAATGGCCTGTCGTCTGTTATCGACAGAAGCGAGAATAAGTGCTAGATGATGTTCTGTTATACAGGTAGGGGTATGTATGCTGTAACGAAGTAAAAGATTGTGTTTGAATCTGTTGACAATACTTCAAATAAGTAGTAGATTTCCTTACTATGACGCGGTGCGCTTGTCGTCGTTTGAAAAGATTAATATGAGAGGAGCGACTAAGGATATCGTAATAATTACAGTGACACTCGTATGCACTCAAATTTGAAAAGAGACGTCTATTATTTGAAGTGATGCTTTTGAAAACACTTCAAATTCTCTGGAGTCGAACCATGGTCCTTCGGATGATTTTTCAAAATTCTCATCAATCAAACAACTCATTTTACCAAAGACTTGGTCTCTTCTAACATTTTCCTGTATTGATTAGTTCATTTCTCGTTAAACTCGGTTGAAATTGTTTTCATTTTGTAGAATGTCTAACATGTCTAAGCTTCCCCGACAAGTAATCTTTTTTCGACATTCAGAGACTATTTTTTCCAGAAAGTATCATCCAATTTTCTCGAAAACAATTAAATTATCTCGAAATGACTTGAATAAAATATGTCGAACGAGCAGATGTTTTATTATTTAGAGAAAGAGAACCGAAAAACTTTCGACGTTCAAAAGTCGCTATAAACTCCAGAACGCAATCATTATTATTCAACCTACAATCCTGTTGAACTTGTAAAATTTAAATTGTTGGCAACCAACCACTAATTACTTGATACGCTCGTTACTTCTTCAAGTAATTGGAGGACATAAATGTAAGTTTTTCGTTTTCAGATGGAGACTTGTTTTTATGAGTACAGGAGCAAATTTGTTACCTGGCAGAAATAATTCAAATTCAATGTGGCTAGACGAGTAGATGAAAAACTATTTTTGGTGAGGTATTATGATTTTTGATGCAAGAATGTAAAACTGGGTCGAGTTCTAAATATATTGGCAGTCAAGGGTTGAACATTGTTTAATAAACAAGGGAACGTTTTTATCAGAACACCAGTAGATGAATAACCTTTTTGTAATTTAATTTTAAATTAAAATTTCCTCATTTTTATGGTCGGACATTTATGTTTTAAAATGTTAATCCATTCATCTACTTTCAATTATGTAATGCTAGGGGGCTATTTAATGTAGAACATCATCTGCTATGGACAACATCGACAAAAACATACACTGGTTAAAGTGAAATGTAGTAAAATGAATGTTTAAAAAAATGAAGTAAAAGATTTTGTCTGAAACACTCAGCGAGGCCATATATTGAACAATAGAAGTAGCAGATTTATTCGATATATATCGTGAATCACACTGGTGACACGCTTTACATATTTAAAACTTTGGTGAATTTTATAGAAATTGAGGAAACTCCAACGAAAAGTGAGATGTATTTCAGGAGTATGAGATTGTGTTAGATGTCCACTTGCCCACAAATTGCAATATTCAAATTTTAAAGACCTGGTGGTCGATTTAATGCAAAAGATGCTAAAGTGAAGAACTCTCAGATTTCAGAGTTTTACCACATTGCCTCTAGAAAGCTTTAGACTAGACGCACACTACAGTAACTAACTTTTAACAGCAACTTCAAATACGTACTTAACTATTCACAGGCGACAAACACTTCAGTTTATCCAATCTACTACTTCAACATACTTTCGACAGATTGAAATACACAAATTTTCCCACAAATTGTTTTAACAATAACTTTGATAATACGACAACATTAACTAAAGAGCTCATCGCTTAATTGTGTCGTAAAACGATAACTGATATTATCATCTGTCTGGGTTAAAAAGGTTAAATTTCTTGCAGTAAAATTAAAGTGGGAAAAAATTCCAATCTTTGGTCGACTTGAAGAGAAATTTGTAACCGAATTTAACGAAATCGTAAACTTCCTCTGTGTTGTGCATTTTTCATTCTCAAATTATTTCGATTCAACCTTCATTTAGATCCTTTTTTCAATTAATTTTTTCAAAAATAAATTCTGATTTTATCCCAACGAAATGTCAACCCAATTTCACATTAATTGAATTGATGGTTGTAATAAAATCATTTCCTCTTTGATAACAATGAAATTATCTAACGTATTTTAATTGTGAAATTAAATCTGTGAGCTTACCGAACGAAACAACAACAAGAAAAAAATTGTATCTCAAAACAAGAAGAAGAACATTAACAACACTCAGAGCCCACTATACACAGAGTGTGTTTATTATCGAAAGGGATATTAGTGGAATTGCGCAAGAGCTCAAATTTCAATTAAATTATTGTGTAATCTGGCTTGTGTCGTAGGTATGTATATATCCACATTAAGAACCGTTTTTGAAATTGTCACTTTGTTCGAACTGTACTCCAATAACCTACAATTAGAGTGAGAGTCGCATAGGTACATACGCATGTTAAATAGAATGTGTACACACAACAAGAGGTATAAACGGAAATTGAAATTTTTATAAATTCGAAGATTTCGTCAAAAATGGGTGAAATGAAAAACGGATGAAAAATAAATCCTTATTCAGCATGTACGTACACTACATCTCGTATACTAGTAGTTTAAGTCCCGAAATCATTTGTTACATGTTATCCTCATTCACTTTTCCATTAATAAAAATATATTGGAAACAATGTCCTCATTGAACTTCCTAATTTTCTTTTTTACATTACGACTATATCGTGCCAATAAAATGCATTTCATGAATTAAAACAACACTCAATAGCATATATATCGTAAAGAGCCCTTTACAACTGGGTAACATATATTAATATTCATTCAGTCGACTATTATGCACAATATCCACAATAAATGTCTCTTAATTCCATCATGAAACAATTTTTGTTTACCTTTTGTCGGCTTGAACAAAAACGACAACACGCAAAAAGAAAATTCGTCACTCTCTACGAAAGATACACAACAACTGAACACTAAGTACGTTACGTGAAACTAAAATTCAAAGCCAAAAAATTGTTTCGGAAGCAGAGAGTTCTTGTTTTGCGTGTACATATATAATAAATGGAAGCGCAGCTGCTATCTGTATGTATTGGTATATGTGTGTATGGGATACTCTTGCACCCAACACATCTGTATAGTCAATTTATTTAGAAGAAGAAAAAAATGTCCTCAATGCTCAGTTGCCACTTTTTCCATTTTCTCTGTATATTGCTCGTTTTATATCCCATGCACATGTATTAAATTGGTGGTGTTTTTCTTCGTGCACACGTTTTCATTCTGTAAATGTATGACAAACGTTAAGTAGCTTTACGCGCGAGCTTTTTCATGAATAGCAACGAACAGCGTTTGATTGTGTGCATATTCGATATAACTTGCATTGTAGTGCAGTGCGTATGGGAGTAATCTCCAATCATTGCGTGTTAGTAACGTTTCAGAGGCTGACTAGGATGTAACGTAGAGACTACAGAAAGATGTTCGTTCTGGTAGATTTTGAGCAGTCGCTGCCAATATTGACGCCGTGACGTCAAAAACTTCTATTTAGCCTTTTGAAGTAGTTGCAAAAAACGTTTTCCTTTTACGAATTTTGCAACTACTTTTGCAGCTTCTTCAGCTTCTTCTATTACTTTTTTCTCGAAAATCTACCTAAAATAATTGTTTGAGCTGATTCGATTACTAATTCTAGAACATTGAACATCACCCGAAAAGACAACTGTTGTATTGTAATATATTGTTGACCGCAATCACCTCAAATGTAAATAGAAATTTGAAAAGTCAGATTTATCCGATTTGAAGCAGAGGACGTAACCTTTCATTTTTCCAGAGTTGAGTAAAGGATTTCACGTCATGAAGGTGTCGAAAGAAGTGATTGAAACAGGAAAAGAGCTGTTCTTGATGCATGTAGTACTTTTTCACCGATCAAATCAAAATAGATTAAGGTTATCTCGCTTAGTATGCGTTTATTGTGTAGATGAAACACGGGTTTTCAGGGGTTTTGCATATGTACCAACTTGCAAAAATAAAAAATCTGCTGACTGGTGGCACTCGCTTGACGAACGAATAAAACGAGAAGAAATTTCTTTCTCTATTGAGATGCAAATTGAGCGCAGGAAATTTCTTGTGAAATTGATTTTTCATGTTAACCGAATGTGTTGGGGTGGTTGAACCTTTAGTAAGACCTGACAGTAAACGACATTTATGATTTATCCCGGCCTTACCTTAAGATTGACCTGCCATGAAGTAAATTTCTTTCTGACGCAATTGCTAAAAGGAACGGTTTCCCCGACAATTTTTCCCCCGTACGCACCACACTATACACAGTTGTCTGTATAATACACATTTTGATACGACCGCGAAATTAAATTCGGCATTTGGTTCGTTTAAGTTCGGAGAACCGGTGGTGTTGTTTTGCACGGTGGTTGATTTTGATGCTGTTTTGTTTATTTATATATAGTTTACACAGGGTTTTTATAGAACGGATCCTGAAGCGTTACTACTCTCTCTCACTCTCTCAATGCGTGTATATAAAAATACACACTCTATAGGTCTAAATATAGCACTTTCGGTTCGTGTACTGTATGAGGAATTATATTTACGCAAAATTGTCATAGATGTATGTAATCGGCGTATTATATACTATTATCTATACAATGTAAAATAGGAATATATATCCATCTATGCGCCTATATAATATGAATATTAAAAGTTCATATATCGTTTTATGTTTATATAAAAGCATAAACAAGCGTGTATGCGAATTAAATTTTCTGTAAATAAAATCAAATTTCGTGAAATACCTTTTATATATTGCGCTATATGTGCCCCGTAATACGTTTTCTTTCCATTTTTTTTAAAGCAGCATATACTACCTCGGGTACATACTCCAAAATTGAATTTAATAGAACAAATTCAGTTACAAAATATCGTTTTCGTCGTTTCAACTTAAGCGTAATACTAGCACGTGTAACACGACGTTACAACGTTTATGATTGCGATAATTTTGCGAATAAACAAGAAATGAATTTTTCCCGTTTTTTCTTGTTCTTCGTTCATATGAAATTTTTGTTTTTAATTTAAAGTTTTTAAATTTTGTATAAAATATCGTAGCACTTGACGATACCGGGTTGAAGATTTTTCTATTTTCGGATTTACTTCTTTTTTCATTTCCCAAAAAAAATGGAATTTCATTGAATTGTATCTCACATCATAATCATATCCTTGTCCAATTATTGTATATAAACGAATTCGGCGGTGTACGATTCATTTAAAAATAAAAACCAAATTGGCAACAATGCGTAAATCGAAATTTTTAATATATATATCCCAACAACATATACAAATAAAAAAAAATCGATTTTGAAAATTTTTTAATTGAAATAAAATCCGAACCACTATATTGCCACTGCAAACATTTTCTTCTATTTGTACGGATGTGTATAGTATACGTATAGTATACATATATATATACATCTAAATATACACATGTACAAAAATAAGGATGGGAATTGAGTGACTGTGTATCAACTATCTCTCGTTTTCGTGAAAAGTCCATTCCATCTTACTGTTAATTTGTTCTTGATTTCTATTATGCGACATGTATATTGCATGTAATTTTTAAAATGTTAGACGAATACATAAAAGGTCATCAAGTAATTCCACTGTCACAAGAGAGTACACACACGAATTGCTCCCCAGACAATAAAGTCACAAAAAGGACAATTTTTTTGTAGGTTCTCAACTCCCCTACATTATTTCGTACAAATTCGAGATGTAATAAGACGTTTGGTTACAACATTCAAAACAAAAGATTGTTGATTGGGTAATTGTCGTTTTGAATAGATAAGACTGACACAATGACCATGACCAACCCTACGAAGAGATTTTTCTTTTGATTTTCCTATACCGTTGCTTTAAGAAGTTCAAACTTGTTTGATAGACAGAGCAATTTCATCAGTAAACGACAGCGATGACAAAAATAAGCAATGAATTTTAGCTCATTCCGGCTTATATAGCAAAATAAATGTTAAAACAAATAACGTAAAGGATTTTGTTTTGCTCTTCTGTCAATAGTTCCTAAGGAGTAATAGATTGATAAATATATTGCTATTCCACCTGCGACTTAAACATCAAAAGGTACTCTTTTTCCAGAGAGTTACGAGGAAATTTCTAGCAAATTTGGAAATCCATCGACAAAATTTGGAAGTTCTATCTACTATTTCAAGGGATGCATAGGTATACGACCCAAAATTTAAAGGAAATGTTCGTTATCCTCTTAAAATACACCATAAGTTTGAAACAGATCCGAAACCGGTCACTTAAGACAAATTTGTAGAGTAAATTCAATGGACTTTCCAAAGGGCACAGTCGGAATCAGTGGCTTTCTGTTGCATATTCCCCTAACATACAGACTGTGTGTGACGCTAATATAACATACTTTTCACATAATAGCTGAAATTCGCAATGCTTGAGTCCTACACTTGATTGCTGGCTATTATTATCGAGAAAATTGTCCGACCTTCTACTTACAATCAACAATGTCGATTATTTTCCCTCTGTTTTTTGCATCAATCCAGGACATTATAGTCTGTACAGTACACCGAGTATGAATAACACGAATTCGGGCAAATTGATGACATCATGGAGGGTGGTAAGGTGGTTTCGTAAATAAGCAATTTAAACTTTATTGATAGATTGCAATACGTGGATGCAGTATTTGTGGTGCTCGTCAACATTTTTCAGAACGGTGGGTGGTGTTTGGAAAACCTATTTCAGAAGCAGTGTCTTTTATGGCCACGTAAAATAGGATGAGTCAGCTGGAAATCAATTTTTAATCTCTAAATTTCCCATAAAATTATTGAAGTCTTATAAAACGTAATGTGCATTGAGCTTTGTTATTTTATGAAGCATTTTGTTTTTGTTGTTGTTTTACATCATACACACATTATGTCTGCTTATACTTCTGCATGTGAAGAAGATAACTTTATTACTCTTTCATATGTTTCACATATAATGTTTTCCCGATCTCTCGATAAATATTATATAAAGTACAAAGACGAAATATACATCTGCTCCTCGTTGCACTTTTTTCTTTTGTGAATGTAGTGGTATGAATTGAAAAAGAATCCTATATTTCATTAAATTGGACATTCGAAACGACTCGGGATTTATTTTATGGTTCAGCTGAGAGACTACGTACAACACTATCGATCGATACTGGAATAAGTGTGTTTGTCTTACATGTTCTGAATCTATATAGTTTTGTGTGCAGAAGTTTGGTGTCCTACATTTGCATTAAACCTTTAGGAACGGCTCTTCATCTGTTTGGCAATAATGAAAAATAAATGAAATGGAAGTTGTGTCGATCGTTCAACCATAGTAATACAGACTATGTCCTCATTTGAGTAACTTTTTATTTTGCATGATAAGGTGAGGGTAAGTGACGGTTCAGCCGAAAATAAGGAACAAGTACCTATAAAGACCACTCACGTTTGTACATTTTTATCGAGTGCCGCAACCCGATAAATATACAGCCAGTCGGTGAAATGAAATTCTCATACTTTCTTCCACGCAAGCTGAAAATTTGGACAGATGGCCCATAAATTTTCTGTCAAAATTTAATTTCACTGGCTGGCTCTATACTTGATCAACATAGTATCTTCTTCTTAAGGTAGCCACAAAAGTACAACAAAATTGATTTTTTTTTCCTCCTTTACTACCCTAGTCACCCAGGGACCCAGCTGATATAAACAAAAACGCAAAATTCCATAAAATCCTACAAAAATTGTCAGTTTACATGCCTACATGTGCTTCTTTGTATACTTTCCTTTGGTCAACATATACGATCAAACTCAAAGTTTAGCAATCATACTTCGCTAGAAGCTCCTTTAAGTGCAGTTCGAATAGATATCCCTGATTAAGAGTAGAATGCTAAAACTCGGTTTAAACACGGAAACAATTTATCAAAATTTAATTATTAAGCAAATTGCTTGACTGAAATATTTACAATTTTTGTGGTCTACCTTATTCAAGAACAAAAGAAATGTACAAAAAAACGCATCGAATGTTTGAGAAAATTAATGATAAATAATAGTGGACAAAAATAGGAGTGTGTAGACAACGTGACTCCATTTTCTCAAAAAATTACTCTTTTCCCAATGACTTAACCTGTTACAGACGGCAAGCATATGACCAGTATTATCATCTAATCTGTTACTTCCATCGATCAAAGTATTTTCAATTGGTTGATTTCCAATCTTGTACTTCAATTCTTTTAACTTGTATTTTAAAATATAAAACCATGTTACCTAGAGCTTGTCATTATTTTTCGTCGTTATCGATATCAGATGAACATGCGGAATACTTCGAATCTGTCTCTTTCCGCAAATCTGACATATTTGTTCTCGAGCATTTCCGTTCGATTAGCGGACTACGTATGAATAATTTCGTTTTTTTAGACGAACTTCTCCCTCCAACCGGTTGTATTTCGTTGCTTTGGCTTGGTCTGGCTAGCAGTGAAGCAAAAAAGCAACTTAGCGGTCCAAAGTCACTCGTTGTATTTTCTAAGCAAATTTGACACATTGGACGGTTCGCTCGTGGTTGTCGGACATTCAGCTTCTTGAAACGATGACTTTATATTTCTGGGTGGTATTGTCAAATCAATCATTGAAATTTCTTGCTCAATGAGAATAACATCATCATCATCCGCGCCGTTTCTTTGACTTATTGAACTCATTGCAAGAAACAAACTAATAACACAAACAAAATTTGACCGGACTCAAATCACACAATGATCTCAAAATAGGTTTTCGGTTCATCAGACGAATGTCCAACAACAGCAAACGCTTTATAGGTTTGTTACTGTGCTCGGTTTCTTTCCACTGTGACGACTACATAGGTATGGTCACGTGATTTGAGGCATCGTGACAATATTTAAGTTTGTACGTAATTTGAAATCCAGGAGCCAATGGCTAACTTTATCATGAAGATTGAACATTTGGCATGTAAATTTACATAAGCAAATCACGGTCAGGTTTTTCGTCTGCAAATCACGGTCAAGGACCTTATACCAATTCAGCACATTTGCTGGCACATTTTCCATGTTTTGATGTTTTTTTAAGACTTTAACTTCCGACAATGAATCGGGTGAATCATGAGTCTTGACTACTTATTCGTAGTCGAACCATTAGACCCGAAGGCTAATTCATTTATGTTTCAAAATCGTGGTATTCTCATCTCATATAAATGGTAACGTTTTGAATAGAAGATGAAATCGGAAATTAGATTCATATTAACATGTCAAACGGGGACGGGTTATCTTGGACACTATGCCAAAAAACGCACATTCCTACTAAAACGTAAAAAGTAAACTCATGCGATTATTAGCTACTAGCATTTTGTAAAAGGATACGGGCAAGGAAGTATTCCCAGCATTGAATTTGCGTGCGAAAGATTGTGTGAAAAATTGATTTCGAAATTTAATTGTGATATTTTTGCTTCGTTTGTCAGATTCTAGGTTGGATTGGCAATTTGCACTCGAGTGCCTGTGTCGAGTTGACTATTTGCAACCCTGGTGCCTATAGCACTTCCCTAAAAGACTATAGGTGCTCGGAATAATAATTTTGATTTTTGGTCGTTTTACACTTAGCCTTAAAACAGTCTAATTTTTTTAATAGTCTCTCTTGGACGCTATTGGTACGCTTGTGCTAATAGCCTCTCTTGCAAGCGCGTGCAAGTAGTGTCCAAGAATAAAGCGCTTATTTTAGGACAACTATTAAAATATGGTTTCGTTAATGAGTCCTTACTGAGTTAGAAAGTGAGAAAGTGACTATCTAGATTTAAGATATCACCATTTGGAGCGACTTAATATACGAAATGATACTGCAACGCAATCTCAATTTATTCACATTTATTTGTCCAATTCATTGATTAGATTTATTTCACTTAATAACATTTATACATTGATTCAATTTAATAATTAATTTATCTTTAATTAATACAATCATCGTCATCATCATATTTTGTAATGAGCTGTAACCTCTTTGAAATAAATTAAAATTTATATTTGCAGCTAAGTATATAAGATATATTACCCAAATTGTACATAATATAATAATAAGTCCTAATAGCAGTAACACAAAATCCATTTTTTTTAATTTTTTTTATATATAGAAGTTAAGACACTACCTTTTTCCGTCTACGATTAAAAGATAAACAGTACGAACAGTTAGAGGAAAACATTTATCATAAACAAGTGAGGAAATTAGTATAAATAGACAAATAGAAATTTGAACCAATTAAATAAAATGAATCGAAATGACTTATTAAAATCACATAATTTCATAAAGACGAGATGCAATATTGAATGCGACGACGAGGGGTAAACAATCGTGTATTTGAGTTGAGGGCAAAAAGATTTTTAAAAGAAAACCTTAAAAGGAAAGGACTTTTTTCAGAGGATATTCAAGCAATTTTAGGTGATTTTTAAGAATTTTCTCTGATTTTTAGTGATTTTCTATTGAAGTATTTTTTGAGAATTTTCTTAACAAAGGATTTTCTTTTACGTGCACGAACATTTTCTATCTTTATCTGTCACTCGTACGACAATTACGTTGCGTTAATATTGCATCAATTTCTCTACGGAATTCTCTTAAAATTTTATCTTTGGATAAATTCGTTAATCGGGTGTGGGGGGTGATTCACAACACTGAAATTCGAAGTTAATTCTTTCTATAAAATACGTTATTGGATGTTGTTGGATTAGTAAAGGGCAAATTATTAATGGCATGTGATCAATGGAATTCATTAAAAAAAAATGTGCTCAGCCCTTTGACTTCTGAACGTGATCAATTCCTTCGTGAAAATTTTGTATCCAAAACTGATGCAAAATTTAATTCCTTTTTGACTACAGTCCACACACCAATTGATCACATGAACAATAAATGGAAAATGGAACGATAACGATTAAGTCTAATGTTGCATAGATTTGGAAGTTTATCCTTGTTAGGTCCCACAAAAAAAGTGAAACTCTTGCCATTACGCGGAATTCAATGATGAAATCAGATCGAAGATGGAACCATCAAATGTAAAGATTCTTAAATTTGAAGAATTTAACTTGCATAGTCAAACTTATGTTTGGCCATCGAAACTGGCTCCTTCGACTAAGTTTCTTGATCTACGCATGAAATGAAAATTCTGGCTTAGATTGGGTGGGGACGAGTGCTGTCAATAGAAATTTCAAAAACAACTACACTGTCCGCCGCCTACTAATTTTGTGTGCCATATCTCGCCGAAGATTAGTGCACTATTCTGCGTTGAATAATATTAGTTATCAATGTTAGATTACAATGAGACAAGAATTCCATCAATTGAAGTGGCACCTACACATTTTTGAACTATTGCCGATAAGTCTTGCTTCTGTGGCGTTGTCTCAAATGAATTTGGCTTTGAAGAAGAATTTATCTCTGGAGACTATTTTAAATCACATGACCTACACTACACATTGATCTATTTATAGTTGATGCAGTACTAAATAACTAAATGTGGCTAGAAATGTTGAACTTGTTAGTGTGTGTGAATACAATTCTGACTAAGACGTGATTAGCAATTATGAACAACAATTTAGCTAAAATTCTAGATCTACCTCATATCATTTTATAATGAACTATTGAACTAACCGACCGAATCAAAGGCCTTACTTTAACCATCATTCAATACAACAAGCATGAGCTCTGCGCTGACAAATTCAAAAAATTTCGCAGAAGTAAATTCGGTTCATGTTGCAAGAAGATTTCTTTTTTCGTTAATTTTGCTAATTTTCCATTTTTCTGTAAATACTATCAATGCAAACTAATCAGAAAATGACAATAAAATTGGTATACCTGTCCTCAAAATGAATTTGGTCGATAAATTTGGCACGGAAGAGTCGTGCGTTTAGTCCTATTAGTTTGGTTTTATTCTTCAATCTTACGTTAACATCTCGTCACAGTGACGTTAATCTCTAGGTTGAATGGATTTCCAATTTTTTTTTATTGGTAACAGAAGACACAGCTGACGATGTAGCCTAATTTCGCCGCTTAACTGAATCTCAATAGATGCTTCAATGGGGGATAGAGGTTTTGGAAAGGTATTTTTGATCGAAATAAAATATTATTCGTCGGTCAGGTCAGGTCACGTCAGATTTCCGATTTTAAGGTTCAGGTCAAAATCTATCAGTTCAGATTCAGGTCGAATCAGGTTTCAGATTTTCAAGGTCAATTTTCAGGTTGACCTGACCTGTTCCGAGCATCGCTTATCAACCAACACCTAGACTCTTATAAGATGTTTTTCAGCTTGAACTGTACATTTATTACAAGATATTCACTTGGCAGAGTAATTAAAATTATTGATCCAAAACTCTTCATTTCTGACCGTCTCTGTTCTGATATTTCGATGATGGCGGCTGTACTTTTGGTAAACTCAATTTTTTCAATTAGATGTTTAAAAAAAATCGGCGCATTTTACAGGCATACCGTACTTCGTCGTACTTTTTCTCCGTCCAATACAGCGCCTATTTTTGGAAATTTTTTCCGAAATTTCCAAAAAATTGCCAAAAATTTCCAAAAACTGCGAACCAAATTTTTCCACCATTTCGAACGGTTTTGGCATCTGCTGAATCAGCCTGGCGTTTTAACTGACTCTCGATTATTTCTTGACACTATCAGGTTTCAAATGAAGACAAGTATGATTAATTTGAAAGACGAGAGCGTCAATAATCAAACATAAATCATTGAGAGCCGGCTAAAACATAAGGCTGAGCTCTGGAGTTGCCAAAATTATGGCAAATTATGGAAAAATTCGGTTTTTGGACGTTCGCAGTTTTTGGAAATTTTTGGCAATTTTTCCAAAAAAAATTCCAAAAATAGGCCCTGGTCTAATATGAAAAATACTATTCGTACCACGGACTAAAAGTCTTTTTTAGCGTATCCGATTCCAGACCTCGCCTTCGGCTCTCACACGCCAAAAAGGACTTTTAGTCCTAGGCACGAAATATACTATTACGTCGATCAAAAATAAGCTTGTAAAAACGTCTGACGTCCATTTCCACTGAATAATTTTTTTTTATAAAATCGCACTGTAATGGAGGCGGATTGGAACTGATACGCTGCATGCAATTAATTAACGATCGTTCAGCCTGGCGAATATCGTCACTGTGAGCGCTGATAAATTCCAACGGATTACAAATTCTGTCAAAACTTTCTCGTTTTATGATTTTTAATACAAAAAATAGATAAAATTTTCTTTTTGGTTTATAAATGGAATGCTTAATTGTCGTGAGATTAAGTCAATATACTTTTTACGTGATACTTTTACACTGTAGGATATACGGTAAACGATTCTTACTTTCTACTGTTATACATTCGATTTCCTTTTTTTTCTATTTTCATTTTTTCTTATTAAATAAAATTTATTCGACTAGAAGAATTGAAGATGAACATTTGAACATAAGTGTAAATAATAAACAAAATTTAATTAAACTTAAAAGAAAAGACAACCTTCCCATTTCAACGCAGTTCTAATATAGAATTTTTTATAGTTAAAAATGAAGGAGCAACGGAATACTCGTCATATTCTCATCATTTATGATACAGTTCGTTATTGGGACATTAAATAACCTTCTTTCGACAGTTACTCTATGGTCCCACCAGACCAACATAAACCAAATTTTATGTAACTAAAGTTTGGAAATTGATGTTGGTCCTATGGAAACAAATGCTATCACTTCTTTCGGTGACAATTTTTACAATACCATTTTCCAATATATTTCCCAGTTTTTCGATATTTTTCCCTAATTTTTCCAAAAATTGTTTTTTAACGAATTAATGAAAAATCTGGAAAAAATCCAGGAAAATTTGGGCCAATTTAAGAAAAAATGGGAAAACATTTTCCCAAAAAAATTGTTCTTGCATATTATTGTTCACCGATTTTTCTCAAAGAAATAAATTCTATTGCATCGGCTCTGAGGTCCAAAAGTATTATCTAAGCTGCAACAAACATTAACTAAATTCCTGGACCGTTCAATAAATGACATATTTTCGTGAAATTGAATCTTGAAAGCACCGAAATTCTTCGTTAAAATTCTCGAAATTTTTGAAAGTTTGCCGAATCTCGTGAAAGTTTTCAAAATTCCTGAAGTTAATGAAAATTCTACTTTTTTTTTAAAACCGGAAAACGGGCACCACCGGTTCAATAAAATTCAACCTTTCTGGTTAACGAACTGATTGTTCCTTTGTTTAAAAATAAAATTGATAAATGACATACTGAATGCTCTTAACTACTTAACCAATGACAACCAAGAAATTAGCCGTAACGAAATGCATAAAATTGGTTCGATTGGTTCACAATGTTTTAATTAACATTTTGCATTTTCATTCGAAATGTGTTTTGATTATTCGTTTTATTTTGTGGCTATACCGTTCCGTTTAAGTTTCAATTAAAATTGACTTGATAAAGGAATAGTTGAGTCAATTAGAATTTCAAGTTTGCAACAAATTATTTACAATTGAATGGCAGAGCAAAAAAAAATTGGAAAACTCGATTCTGGATGTCCGAATTAATGGTATTTTCGAAAAGGAACCATTTGACCGTATCGATAAATGATTGAAAATAATATATAAATCTATGGCAAGTATGACGCGTTGATAAAACATAAAGCAGGAACTATTTTGAGAAATTTATATTTTTTTTTAATTTTGATAAATTTACGAAATTTTTCAAAGGTTTTCTCAAAAATAGTCCCTGTCTAAAGTCTGGATATACACAGAAAACAAAAAAAAAAAAAAACCCAAACATTTTGTATATAATAATTCAAGGTAGACACTTTAACTGTAACATTTAATGCCTCAGTACCCCACAAAACTGCGGCACGATAATTTATAAATAAAATTTCTTTTAAATTAAACAAAGACTTTAGTTCACAAATTTTTTAACAAAAAATTACGATTAATTTTCAGGTCACATAAATTAATTTAAAGACAAAACATAAAAAATTTTTAACCTTCGGCTAATTTCCATCAAACAAAAAAAAATATTTTTTTTTCTCTTACTTTTCAATTTCGAAAGTCATCCATGAACCCCGCATTGACACATTATGTATTACATAAAGTAGATTCAATCGATTAACATTTTTGTTGAATATTTTTTTTATATAAGAACTGGCTTCAAATAAATAATGATTCCCCGTATTTTAATCAATATATGGAATCACGATTCACAAATTTAATTTAAGTCTAAAATGTTTCGGTTTTCTAGATGATCCTTTAGACTGTTGAAAAATTGCAACTGTTGCTCTGGCTTCAGACTGTACACCTGAATGTGGGAACAAAAAATTATAATTATTTAGTGTGGAGTGCATTGTGTTGATATTTCCACAAAAATCCTAGTTTCTTCATTCGTTAGGAAATAGCAAAATCGTAAAATCGAACAACTTTCCATTCCAAGGAAAATTCTATTCTTAAATTCTTACCAAATCTAAAAGAAATCTTACAAAATTTTCAGGAATTTGAGATTTGTCCGAATTTTCAAGAATTATTTCTCAAAATTGTTTAAAACATTCTTAGCCTGTCACATACGGCTATTCAACTGTTATCGATAACGACAACAAAAATAATGACAAGATTTGGGTAATATGCAGTGCCTATTTTTGGGAATTAAAATTCCTCAAAATTTCCGAAAATTAAATTTTTTTATTTGTTTGTGAATCTTAAGAATGATCATTAAAAAACGTTTGACTGGCTTACACACGGACGAAAACATCTAAGAAATCAAAAAATTGCCTTCGAAGTAAATAAGTAAAAAAAATTATTTCCGGTAATTTGAGGAATTTTAGGGAATTAATTCCCTTAAAATAGGCCCTGGAAATATGGTCCTTTATATAGTAGAATTAGTGTTAAAAAAATGAAGTACAAGATTTGAAATCAACAGATTAAAGATACTTTGGAAGTAATAGACCCGATAATAATACTGGTCATTTGCCGTGTACAACAGGTTAAAATTCCCAAAATTTCTTAAATATAATTAAAAAATCCTTAAGAATTCTCAAAAAAAATTGCGAACAGTTCCATGCTCATGCTAAGAATTACAAGAATTGCAGGAGAACTACAAAATTGTTGGCAGTTGAACCGTATTTATGAGGACGAAAAGATGAAGGCAATTGCCCTCTGGAGGGGTTACTTTATACATTTAACGATTTGAACCGCTTTTAAGATTTTTTAATGTCTTTGGACCCATGACCATTGAACAATTGAGAACTATTATAGAAGAAGTTGGCACAAGGAGCTAGAAAAAACATTTTAGTGAAAACCAGGATAATGAACATGAACCATTCATTAGACTTAATGATTCTAGGGCTTTTTCCTCTCAGTAATATCCTTCATTGTTATGTCCAAAGCCAGATCTAACATACGAATCGATAATTTAATGTTACTGTGCGAAGCGTGGTTAGTCTGTGGACCAACATTTTGGAACAGTAAGAACCGCATAGGGGACTTCTTTTCAAGTAAATCATGTTTTAAATGTGATAACAACACTCAAAACATGTTACGTAGTATAGGGACAGCCTAACGCAAAATCGAATTCTTTGTTGAACCAGGGCCGGACTGGCTACCAAAAGGCGACAATATAGCAAATTCAATAAACTTACTAAAGGCGCACCTACGATTTTCCAAGGAACATCATATGGCCAGTCCTGGCCTGGTTGAACATGCGAACCTTGAGACGACTCATTATCAATTTTGCCTCAATTCACACGGAAAACGAGACTATTTCAACGAACGAAGGTCCGGTCAAAGTCGATTTGAACACAGCATCAGGCTGACGTTAACCATTCAGAAACGGCAAACCCGTTATCAAGAATCTATTGCTTCCTTTAAGTTACTAGTAAGAAAACCGAGTTGGTGCTCAACACAAATTCGTTTGTTTTGTGAAACACAAGTCACTCATTTCAAGACAGGAACGGCTAGTCATCACAGAGACATAAAAGATTTGGTATCGAACGATAAAAAAGGTTTCCTCATTAAATGATGGAGACACACGTTGAATGTGTTTTCATCAGATTGTTGGCAATTAGTATTGCAGCGCCATTCGAACCAAATGTTCTTTGGTATCCCAAACAAATTCTGACGAAAAGCCTTGCTTTGACATTTCTCCTTTCCTTACACCGAGAAATTTTAATTGATTCGCCCATTACAAATGCTCAATTTACCCTTTAGTCTACGACGGAACTGTACACCGTTACTACTATCGCAACCATAGACACGAAGATATTTATTCCAACAACTAAATTGAAACAATAAAAAGTTCACTGCACAGCATATGTGTTTGCATAGTAAATGTGTGTCTGTGCACACCACACCCACCACGTCTAATATAACGACCTATTTCATTAAAGGTATGCATAACTCACCTGTGTCAATAATTTTGCTGGTGATGCGGTACGAATAAAACTCGATATATAAACGTTAACAAACGTTGCCATCAAAAACTGACAATCGAATCTGTCCATAATGCCACCATGACCGGGTATCATGTCACCGAAGTCCTACAAAAGTTTTTATTTTTTCGCGTTCATATTTGCGCTTAACAATTCTGTGGAAAATTGACGGTTGGCTCACCTTGATTTTAAAAGCCCGCTTAAAACCGGATGCAAAGAATCCTCCGAACGGTCCAATAACTGAACTGAAAATGCTCATTGATAGGGAATGCAGTAAGAATGGATAAATCGTAAATGTTTTGTTTAAGTAGAGCTGGAAAACGGGAAAAATGCAACGTTAAACAGATGAGAGAGGACACGGGCGAGATACGACTCTTACAATTGTATATTCCTGTGGTCTGAATAGGTAGCTCGGTTCACATTCCATTGCCATTTTGCCGGCCGCCTCATTATATTCGATTGGACACACAAAGAACTGATACTGACAGAGAAAATACGAGAATATAACACCGAATGCGACTGTCGCAAAGCCACCGCCGACGAATCCCTCCCAAGTTTTCTTGGGACTCAATTTGATCAATGGCGTTCGACCGAAGAAAAATCCGAACATATACGCCATCACATCGTTGCAAACGATCATCGACACAGGAACGATAAACCAGATTAATCCTGCGAAAGCAAATTGGATTAGAATGAGCGTTCCATTACATGGCAAGCCGAAGTTTGTTTTACCTTCAAAGATATTCTGAATGATTAAGTAGCTCTGTGTGACAACAATCAACAATGCCACATGCGTCCACGCAAACAAACTGAACTGCTTCATGTAATATCGTTTCACCAGCGATAGAACAAACCAAACGAATCCGATGCAGTACAGAGTAAAGGACAGGAAGCGATGATACGATACCAAAAATCGAAGATATTCCTGCGTACGTCAATCGTTTCGATTAAAGCACCGACAATGAACTGAATTATTTTATAGAGATTTACCACTCGATTGATGACCACCCCGAAATAGTCGACTAGATTCTCGCCATAGAAGAAATAGTTGGATGTGACTAGGAAATACCATGACAGGCTGCGGAACCATGGTAGACCATGAATCCGGTATACTTGATAGCCAATTGAAATGATTTCTTCGAAGCATTTAACTTGAACCAGGAGAGTCTGAGGATTGAAATGGATTAGTTTCACTAGAGTTTCAACAAATTGTCAGCTGCCACCACCTGCAAGTATTCTTTCATTTTGAATTTCGAGCAATGATGCAAAGCAGAAACGGCGTAGACGTACGTCTATTGTTATATTTAATGCCAGTGCCGGACTGGCTACCAAAGCACGCAGACAATTTAGTCTACGGGCGAAAATCTTACTGTAAAGGCAACTTAGTCGAAAAGCATACAGATTTTGTAAAAGAGGTGCCAATAACGGAATTTTCAATTTCAAATAGCGGCAGTACACAGTCAGAGGATACTTGGACTATCATAGCCAAAGTATCACTGAAAAATTCAGCAAAGAAAATTCTGATTGACGCAAAATTTCGCGAATTGGTTGTATGTATATAGTGTAGACTGTGAAGAGTCTAAAAGCAAACTTTTTGCCTGAGAGAATTTCATAAGATTATGGAAGACCTTGAAGCTTCTAACAAATCTAAGTTTTATTCGATAATCAGTCGATCTTTATCGATTATCGATAAAACATTGATATTGTACCGATTATTTACCAATTTTATCATTGATTGATGACATTGTTCTGTGAATATGCCTAACTTAACGCCAGTGCCGAACTGGCTACCAAAGAATGCATCGGATATTTAGTCTTTGGGCGCAAAATCTTACTTAAAGGCGCAACATAGTCGAAAAGCCTAAAAGTTTTGTGATGTGAGATAGGAGGTTCAATAGATAGGCTTGTCCCATATAGCCAGTCCGGATCTGCTTAATGTAAACTGAAGCAGTCGTCAACTGAATTTTGAATTTCGAATAGCGGCAGTACACAGTCAAGAGACTCGGGCTACCGTAGCCAAAGTATCACAGAAAAATTCAACGACAAGAATTCTGCTTGACACAAAATTTCGCGAATTGTTTGTATGGCTTCTCAGGAGGGAAGACTGTGATGGGTCGTGTAAAAGCAATCTTTTTGCCTGAGAGAATTTCATCAGATTATGGAAGACCTTGAAGCTTCTAACAAATCTAAGTTGAAAAAAAATCTTTAAAAAGTTGGGGATCTCAACGACTTTTACCACCTCATGGGTGACGATTCAACGATCAATCGATATTGTCTCGAGTAATTTACACTACCGCTACTTTCTTATAGCTTGCTTGAATCTTAAATGACCATGACTAAGATAGACAACACACTTTAGGAATGCGTCATAGCGCACATCAGAAGAACCACGTCGTGTTATAGATACCGTGTCATCATGTCGCATGATACAAGTATCGAAAGGTGAGATAAATTTCGACTATGGCCAATAAGTTATAGGTTCAACAACCTTATCATTGGAAGGCTTATCATTCTTTATCATGCTTTGTCTGTCAGCGTATGATATACATTTATGTGACCGCTAACGGTCGGTGGCTCGACTTTTGAGAATTTGATTTTTGAAAATTAACGCGCCATTTATTTCCTCGTAAAATATTGTCCTTGCAGTGTTCAAAACTTTCATATCCGGTGAACCCTTTTATTATCATTCCTTTTTGGATCATGTTGCAGGTAATCAAAGTCTAATATTCAAACAAGTGGCCGAAAGACATGCAAATCATACTCAACGCAACACAAAAATCTCTTGCTATTGAACTCACCGTAATCATCAATGCCAATGGTCCGCCGTAGATGATCAAGCAGAAGCCCGATATCATGATAAATGTAAAAATGCCACGAATTATGTAGTTTTTCCATCTGAACGATAAAGAGAAACCCGTTTACAATATCGATTCAACAATATCAACTGTGTGGGTACTTAGAGGTATAATACATACTTGTCCGGAAGCCCCTTGAGTGCATCGGTCAATACTTCTGGGGTTTTGTCAGTACCTTGCGGCAATGTTTTTGCCAGATTCTCTACATATTTTTCGTCGAGTATTCGTTCGTCCTCTTCCTCTTGCGAATCAAACTGTTCCGGCGAATGGTAAATAGAAAAATTATGAAAAATCGATTTCGTGTATACGAAAATATCTGATGATGTTCGTTTTGTACGGTTTTATACACACCGTACATAGCATGCATTTACAATAACTAAAAAAAATCGGAAATCGAAATAGATTCGAGACGAAAATAGAATTAAATTTCAGTTTATCTGTTTGTGTACACACAATTATCACTTATTAGAATACGTTCGAGTAACCAAAAAAATTTAGATGTGGTACGACTTGAATTTTAAAGGTCATTGAGCCTCCGGCAGGTTATGATAATGAAGTATAAAAACCAAAATTTATTACCACAAAAAAAAGTTTGTCTGTGGTTCGTTATCAATGAATGAACGTAAAGACCAAAACGAATAATTTCTGTGCCTTACATGATCCGATGTATCTCCGCCGGAATTTTTCTGTTGTTTTTCATCATCATCTTCACCTTTTCTGCGTCGTATATCAGCCATATCAACGGCACTCTAAGTTCTTACACAGAAATGTTTACAAAACTCTGTTCACACTCACACACTGTTTTTCCACTTACAGGAATTGTCTTCTCAGTTACTTTTTTCGAAATTATTTCACAATGATGAAACGATTTTCCGCCGTTTATTTGCAACTGGTATGTTGCAGTGTCACTAAATTATAGCCTCTTTACAATTGCTAATTTGTGTTTTTTTTAATTCAGAATGAAAATACGAAAATCATGCAATGGCAATATAAAAAGATTATTTTATTATTTCATCGAAACAACTGACACAAGCGCAAATTGGATTATGAGAAATGGCTCAGCCGTCTTCTACTCGGTGGCCATGCATTTTTGTTTTTGCTGATTTACTTTTTTGAGACTAAGAGAATAAGGGATGTGACCCACCCCTAACTAAAGGTGTTATTATAAAGCTCATGAAAAGTAGTTGCTTTCGCACTAATTTATTTTACCGGAAACGGATACACATTTAAAGCAAAACGTTTCCGCTAAAACGTAATTTTTAAGATTACCGCCGTCATTTTATTTCTACTGGGTCATCTCTTCTGCAACTCACGTCCCACCAAACGACAATATTGTTGTTTGTTTACATGATTGGTCATAATTTTTTTTTCATAATTTTGGTTGCTTCGACGAATATTTTAAGTCAACCGATAAGTGAACTGTTAAAAACAACACAAGAAGCACATTTCCTCACAAAATCTGAATTAAATCACACCGAAATCACCGAAATTATGACATTTTCACAACAAACACTACATTTTTGTGTTGGCGATTTGACGTTTGAAAAACTATAATCATGTTCCGATGAACGACTTTTACGATGATTTTCTTCGTTAAACCATATTTGACTAAGTTCAAGGTGGATGTGATTTGGGTGTGAAATTGAGTGGGAAGTGCTATTTTCATAGATTTTCTTTTTGTAAAATCTTTTAAATGAGACAATATTTTGAGGATGCCCGATGTACGAGTTTCTTATTTTTCGTATTTCTATTGATATTTGACAAGAAATCGCGAATAAAATCGATAAGTCCCTCCCTTATTAAGCTAAATGATTCACGTATGTAACGATGCGGTTTGACATCTTGAACAAAACAAATTCAATTATGTCTGCAAATTCTCATCTTTTATTCACCAACAATATGTTTCTCTTAAATAACACGAATGACTCCTTCTTCTCTAACAATGTCAAATGTCAAATGACATTATGATTGTGACACTTTGACATTGTTGACATCAATAAGTCAGTGAAGCGCCACCTGCAGAGAGATTGTAGTATGACGACTGGGACGTCGTTTCGACGGATAGAGGCAATGTCGATAGCTGGTTTTTTAGAGTGAATCAATACATTTTCTCTCTACCAAATTCAAATCATTCGACATATTCACTCTATCCGTCGTAACGACCCAGTCACTTAGTCGTCCTATTAGCATCTCTCTGGCCACCTGCTGTCATTTCTCCGGTATCTCTCTCACCGACCGTTTGGAAAATGAGCATTCGTCTTACAGTTACACCTTCCTTCGTTGTGATCGATTTGACTTACCTAATAGCTTACCTAATTACAACGATAGAAGCTATGATGCCTAACAATCTAACGAAAATTCTGTGGAATACATGAAAAGCCAATGACATTAAAAATGTCCCATAGAGTTACACTCAAGAGGTGCGATGGTGGCGCTGTCATTATTTGAACATGTCTGGTTTCCCATATATTTTTGTGGTTTCCTTTGATCGACAGCGCTACCATGCCACCTCTCGAGTGTAACTCTATTAAATTTCCTTACAAAATCAACTACCTTTTGACAAATTGGATGATTTATTTACTGTAATTAATTGTGACAAAAAGAATTACTTTATAATGTATGGGTCTTATCCTAAAATCATCGGAGAAATGATAAGTTGATAACGCCTGTGGCGAGATAGACGCATGCGAATGACTGGCACCAATTCACGCCGTAAGTGCGGTCGAAATTCAAAAGGGAAAGTGCGGAGGTCTTTCTAACGCAGCGTCATTTTCATACAATGAAGCGTTGAAATGTACTTTTCGGTTCACTTTTTCATCGAATCGTTCACTTAAAATTCAAATTTTAGACACACTTACGGCGTGAATGGGAGAGCATGATAGAGCCTACCGAGCCTACAAAATTGGTTCTATTCTCTAGCTGTCATTCATATGTTCCTTCTATCTTGCCACAGGCGTACCAACGTATCATTTCTCTGTATATCATGTTTTATTGAGTGAAGCACACCTAACTAATCTGATAAAATTTGCATTTTCTATATTACACGCAACGTCACATTTTTCAAGGCTGTAGATTTTGGGGAGGTTAGGCAGATCGCTGCGTTATTAGATATGCGAGAAGAGAACACACCACTTCTGATGATTTTGCCAAAGTACTGAAGGTAATGCAAATGCTCAGCGGATCACAAATTTTACGGAACCCAAGTTTCGAGTGAATTTTAGACTTGTTATATTGCTTGCGTGACGTTTGGCGTTTTAATGTTGGCAAAAATGTGTTGTTGGGCATACAAGATTGTAAAACAACATTGTACAAATTATATTGACCCAAATTCCGTGAGTTTTCGTGTATTTGCATTACGTTCAGTATGTTTATATACTTTGGATTTCGCATGTAAAAAAATCATCACTGGAGGTGAGTTTTTGTATGAAATCCGCCATTTTATCGTCAACTCCAGGTGTGTCACCCGCGTATCAGTATCTGCGTGACCTCCTCAAAGTTTACAGTACTGACAATTTCATGCGTCACGTCCGTCACGTCACGTATACTAATTTGTAACTGTGTGGAAACGTTTATGTGTTGGCACGACTGAAACTTATTCTAAAAAAACTTTAACATTCATTGTCTTAAAAAGGACCGTTATACATTGGAACAATCGCAGTAGGATTAATATGACGATGGGACATGTAGTAATGCTTTTTGATGTGACCCATATCCACAGTATCGCCGATCCCATCCTTTTCATAAATCATTTTCAGCCACTTCGATAGATTCGGCAAATCTTTAACTGCTACCAGATTACATTTAAAATGCCCAAAATAAACCGGATCTTGACGAATGGCCGAAGTGAAAAGACGTATGTCCGTTTCAGTGAATGTTTCACCCAAAACAAAAGGACCTTTGGCCAAAATTTCTTCCAATTTGATCAAAGTTTCATACACAAGTTTAGAGTTCGTTTCGTGAGCGTCTTGCGTCAGAGCAAATCCAGCTTTGTAGACTCCGTTGTTGAAGCCAAAATAAATGAAATCGTTCAACTCATCGATTTCTTTTCTTAATCTCTCAGGGTACAGATCTAGCCCTGGATGTTTCGCAAACTCATTGAATTCAGCATTGAAAATTCGAATGATCTCGGAACTTTCATTGTTCACAATTTGTTTAGTTTTTGTATCGTACAAAATAGGCACCGTGAATCGTCCCGAATACTCGGGATCACTTTGAAAATATAATTCCTTGACATACCTGAATTGGTTTACAGTATCAGGAATGCAAGCTGGATCCTCGGATTCATCCTTGAATTCCCAGCCATTATCAAGCATTAAGTAGTGAACTACTGACAGGCCAATCACATCTTCCAAACCTTTTAACTTCCGTACGATTAATGTTCGATGAGCCCATGGACAGGCTAAGCTTATGTACAAGTGATAGCGGTCAGCTTCAGGTGGAAATTTACCATTTTTAGAGATAGTATTCCGGAATTGGGCATCTTTTCTGACAAATTCTCCACTGTTTATAACATCATCAGCTACACCCATATTTTGGTTCGGTTTAATACTTAGACGAGAATGATATGAAGTTTTGAGCAAATTTTACCAGCGATAAGGGCTATCTAGTTCGTAATACCCGTTACCTTGCAGCGGTTTCCAGACAATGCAATTTAAGTGAAATATCAGAGGCGAAAGATAATGAACTGATAAAAAGTGGATGAATTCCGAAAAAGTACAGAGATAAGAAAGTCGTTTCTACTAGTTACGATGTCCCAAACATTGAACCACACGTTTAAACTCTGTCAACACCGATAGTTAATGACACTGAGTCAAATGTCACAAATTTTGACAGCTCTGAAACAATGTGCGTTCTGATTTGTTATTTTGCGGTTTGCGAAGATTCGACCAAGTAGAGATCGTCTTATTGAAGAAAACGTAAATTTGATCTGCTTAATCAACAATGTCACACAAAGCTAATGGATTCACTGGTAAATACTTCAATCATTGCTATTTCGACCGAATATCCGCTAATCCACACTTCATTCTTTAGTGGTAAATCTGAAACACCGGAGCGATAGACCTACTTGTCATCAAATATTCATCAAAGAATACACCTCAAAGAACGTCCACACTAAACTTCCGGAACAGCGAACACTTCTTATATTGAACGTACCTCCATATGTGCAGGAAAACGAACTGAAACATGCGTTCCAACGCATTGGCGAAATTGAGGAGGTGTACCTCGGCAGCGATTTGAATGACCTGCCATCAATGGATGACGATAGTATCACTGACAGCAAGTATTTCAATCCAAAGAAACCGATCGACAAATTCAAATGTGCCTGGCTCGTGTTCAAGGCCAGTCGATCGCTTCGAGCTGCATTAAAGGAGCAGGAAGTTGTGCTGTACGAGAACGATCGGACGATATTGGTGACTGGATTGGATAGATGGATGAGCGAGTACACGAATGGTATTGTGATCGAAAAGGACCTGGAGGCTGAGGTGAACAAGTACATGAATGTGTTTGAGGTGGACGAGATGAGGGAGAAGGAGGACGAGAAACGTGTGGAAGTCGACGAGGATGGTTGGACGGTCGTCAAGAAAAGTGGTCGAAATGCAGGATTCCAGCAGAAAGAGTCGGTCATTGCAAAAATTGAAGATAAAATTGCGTCCAGGAAGTCGAAGAAGGAGCTGGCGAATTTCTACACTTTCCAGATTCGTGAATCGAAGCAGCGACACATTGTTAGCATGAGGAAAAGGTTCGAGTCAGACAAAAGAAAGGTCGAGCAAATGAAGAAAGAGCGAAAATTCAAACCACTAGCACCGTTAAAGCAATAAAAGACGCGGGTTTCGTTAAGTTTTCTTTTTGATTTTATTTTTCTCCTGTCACAAACCCTGAGACTTAATCACGATATTCAGAAGGTTATTTTGCGGCAATGTCTTCAGCTTTGATATCATCTGTGAAACATTACCGGTCAGCGATCGAGATTGCAATGCTATTTGTATGCATTGAGCCAGACGTTCCAAGCTCAACTGCATCTTTTCATCGGTGTCGATATCTCCCGTTTTCCCGATTTCTGTCGCTCTGAACTTTAGAGCGAATATAACCACTCCCAAGGCAACAGAATTGATTGCCGACGCGGGTGGCAGATCATTCACGGATTTGGACTCTTGCATAAGGCTCTTCAATATGGCCAGATGAAGTTTACTGTACGCAGATCCATCGGTGGAGGCGTTTGAAATCGGAGCCAAAACGCACCATCTAATCAATCCGGGAAGCGGACTCACGATTGGCATCGATATTGCACCCTGAGGTAAAGCCAATTGAGGTTGAGCGTCCGTGCACAAAGTGGGATAGTCCAGCATCCAATTTGTAAAAATTTCTAATAGGGCTGGTGGCGGTGGTGGCATTAATTGGTGTGACTTTGTGTCGTTTAGGTATAGGTCTGTGCAGCATACCAAGAAGTTGATGGAAAATCTGTGGAAATAATACAGGCGTGGCGTGAAGTAATGACATTGAAGTGACATGTGTCAGAACTGAACGAACCTTGGTGAAATCGCCGGTAGATTTTTCAATTGTTCGGGACCTTTGTTGGAAAAAACAATGAAATCTTCGATCAGCTTCTGGGTCAATTCCAAGCATGATGTGTTGGTTGGTCTGTAACAAATTGTTTTCGGATTAGAACTCAAATTAGCGTAAAACATGCGGATTATTGACGAACCCGACTTGTTGAATCCAAGTGCCAGCTGCCATTAGGATAGGAGCGACAGACGATGCAATTGCTGTTCCAATCAATTTGCTCAACACTTTCAGTCGGTAAGCATTCGATCTTTCGAACAGTGATAGAAATACCGCATTTCGGATCATCTCTTGACCGGGACGTTCATAGAATTCGCACAGGACAACAACCAATTGAAATTCTTGGATCAGCGATAGTCCGCACGTTTGCTGGTTTTTGTGTGTATTTCCATATTTGCGAGAATCCGATTTCTTCTCGTAGAAGATGAACTCCGAAATCAGATCGAGAACATGGTCCTGGTTTTTCGTTGATATTAGACTTTCTGCAAATGTTGGTTTTCTTTAATTAATGGGAAGCTGGACGAAGTGATGCTTCACTTACCGATTCGCAATAGAGCTTCATGTGCCCTGTGTGGGTAATCCATTTCCTGTTCTTCTCAATTTGATGGCAATGTTTGTTGTTTTCGTTTACTTTCCTTGTTGATCTGCCGAACTGTCTACCAATCAAAAGTCTTGTCAAACATTTTTAAACTAAACATTTGTCAGGTAGCAGTGTTGCCGAAAAAATAGGTAACGTCAGATTTTTCGACACTAAAATGCAAAGACGGTAACACTTAACGCTAATCGCTAAATATGTTTAAATGTCAAACTTTGTGTGTGTCCCCGCGTATCTGTATCTGCGAGACCTTCCCAAAGTTTACAGTCTTGGGAATATGAACCTTTCCTTTGGGTCGGGCAATAACCTCTCCTCTCGTGAAAATAAAAATTTGGTAGCACGGAAGTAATGTACTATCAGTTTACTCTCCCGTTGACTTCTCTGATATACCTTCTTATTTTGTAAAACAGAATTTCAATAAGTGACAATTCTAATCAGTAACAATTTATAGTCGCTGTTCTCAAGGTTCTGAAGGAACAGGTTAAGACACTTTCGAGTTGATCACGAAGGCGGTGTGATCAAAATTTTCCTGTAGCGCCGACTTGGCTTGGAAAATTTTATATGGCGATTTCAAATTAACAAAAAAAAAATGTTTTTAAGTTGACTTTTCAAACAATATACATGTCAAGATTTGTGTTTCACCCGCCTTCGTAAGTGTCTTAACCTGTTCTTTCAGAACCTTGGTTGTTCTAACTATTGTGTTTTTGGCGTAGTTACGTGCACACTACAGTATCCCGCTTGTAAATTGCAATCAATGTGAAGAGGTTCAAACAGCTGAACATTTCCTATTCCAAATGCCCTGCTTAAATAACAGTCAGAACTGACATCTGACGTGTAAATTCCCAAGTCAGTAATGAACATATGAAAAATATCCATCCAAAGTATATGCCTATTATTAACACTGTGGGCTTTCTAAACAGGCCAATCGGCGGTAGATGCAGGAGCATCTGGCTCCACCCACATAACCTAATCTGTTTATATATAAAAGACGATGCTACAGCAGAATACGACAGATCTATAGAATCC
Source organism: Bradysia coprophila (assembly GCF_014529535.1). Classification (NCBI taxonomy): domain Eukaryota; kingdom Metazoa; phylum Arthropoda; class Insecta; order Diptera; family Sciaridae; genus Bradysia; species Bradysia coprophila. Next base: position 902,018 of record NW_023503584.1, read on the forward strand.
AGAATTACCAACGATTGGGGGATTATTGTCGTTGACAGTCGAAAAGAAAATAATCGCATTACTGTACCAGTTAGGCCTATAATTTTAAATTGCAATAAATGACTCAAGAAAGCTTTCACCAGGATTTCTTAGATGATAATCCGCTGAAAGTTTTCTGTAAAGATGACTGATTGATTCCATCAGAAGGTATCGGAAAAAATAGGGAAAAAGAATATGAATTTTATGCACTCCCGTGAAACAGTTCGAGCATAAAAACCTCTGCTAATCAAATTACTATGTGCAATCTTTAGTCTATAGTCTATAGACTGTCCAACTTTTGAAAGATACCATACGCACCCTATTCGGTTCGGTAAATATCAATTTTCGTTGCTCGAAGTCGAGTAAACTCGGTCAACTCCAAAATAAATAAAAAATCGATTTTGTACTTTTCGAACAGACACTTTCAGTTCATGACCAATCGTTAAATTTCCTTATTTCTTCTTATTTTTGTGCTAAAACCTCCTTAATTCATTGATAAGGAGTCCGAAATTAGAGTGAGGGGGTTGGGTTAAAATGTAAAATAAAACTGGAAAAAACAGAAAAACATCCGACCAAGGAATCCGAAACGGAAAAAAAATCAAATGCGGAGTTTTCTGTACAAATGCCAGCATTACATATTGTAAAATCCTATCAACCAAATCTGCTTCTGCTGTACGCGATGGTAAAAAGGTAAGAATCTTTCAGGGTGGCAAAAAGTGTCGTTTCAATTTATGTGTTTTGCTGTAAGTTCAATCCATAATACACACTGCATCCAGTCTACACGCTCTAGTACTCAACTTTAGTTTTGTATGCTTATTCAACTAGTTCAATCGATACGGTTGGAGATAGGAATAAAATGTACTTAGTCATCATATAATTCTAATAACCCTGCGCTCTAATATAAATAAAAGGTTTGCGCAGGCCTCTCACTCAAAAATTATGTTGTTCGGAATTTTGTTAGGGTTCTAATTAAGGATTCCAAATATCCAACTTTTGGGGTCATTGTCGTTGGAGTTAAGGGGGGAAGTCAAAACGTTGCTGTAAATATGTTCCTTAGTTCCTAATTTTTATTTTTTTATGTAATGAAATATGAGAAATCAAATTGAAATTTGGAAATAAAATTTTTGTTGTACACGCCCTAATGAGATTTTGCGTTTTAATCAACGAATAATGAAATTCGCTTATAATCTTTTTAGCATAAGTTGGGAATAATATTTTGTTTCTCGTGTATACATACGGAGACCCGCGACAAAGTACAACTATTTACGGCAGATGAATAACCTCCCACAAAACATGTGAAACTTGACACTTGCCGTTCAGGTATGTCAGCATGATAAGCGATCTGTTATCTCTCTGGCGATACGTCATTTCAGTGTAGTACTAAAAATTTTGACATTTGTTCCATATAAAATGTTTTCGCTCTGAAAACCTATTGTTTCAATGACATTCGAATTGTCAAATTTCTATTGCGTTAGTTTTTGTATTTATCAACAATGCCTTTTAAATCTGATAAAGTAACAGTAGGAAAAGGAAATCATAAATCTAAGGAAGAAGAACAAGAGGAAGAATTTATTGATGATTCCGACGATCAGCTGCAAGTAAGTACAAAGTAATCAGGAAGTGAAAGATTCTAGTTCTAGTTCGACTATACATAGAATAAGAAAAGCGCCAAAGTCTGATTCAAGTTCAACTTGGGATCAGATCTCATTTTTTGAAGTGAATTTACTCCCTTGACCCTGCCACACTTGTTGTGGATGTTGCTGTTGATTTTGTGATTGCGGTTGCGGTTCGCCGAATTGTGAATAGGTTCCGGAATTATTCGGCACCCAATTTTTGCCCGACCAACTGGTCCGTTAGTGGGTAGCATGGTTGGTTGCCTTAGATTCACGTTACCGAATCCCTCGTCCCACAGTCCATTGTTTCGCTCATGATTACCTCCCGAGTCCGACATAACAACTTTTTTTTGAATGAAGACAATTTGCAGATTTTCGAATCACTTATGATCACCAATATCTAGGCGATTGTTGCTAATAAACACAAATTTTAATTGGTAGACAATGGACCTGTTAGTTGTATTAGAGCGGAACGCTACGACACCGAGCTTAAAAGTAATTGACGAAGCTGCCGCTAGTGCATTCGGTGAAGTCAAGGTTACAAGCTACGACAAGTTCTTCGTGTTGGTAAATTAGCCTAGTTATAATTATAATAATGTACGAAAATTGAACTATCTCATTATTTTCAGGAATTCAGTAATCGCTCGAAGGCTAGAAAGGCACTGAACGAAGGACTAATGATCAATATGGAGTACTTACGGTTTAAAACAATGCATTCGTTTTTAAATTCATTGAATTAAAGTTTTCATCGAAAATTTACGTCGTCTTCTTAGCACCAGATCGAAACAGCTGAGCTGCGGGGAAATTTTTTTCAGACGCGAGCTGAACTGCGGTGGTATAAAGGAATAATAGCAACATGTTTCAAGACCCACACCTCTATGTGATCCAAGCAAATTACTTGTGTGTCGTTATGACTCCGACTCCGACTTCACGTCTCGGATCGGGGACCTAGCCCACTCCCAGTTGAGGCTCTCTTAGAAGGTTAAGGTTTGACTTGTTGGTTTAAATTGACTTCAAACCTTCAAGCTCTCCTTTTTCCCTTTGGCCCGTCAAGCCCACTCACAAACTTGATAAACAAATGCCGTAGCATATCTTTATCCGTCTCTGAGCGAACAGCGCTGGGTCGCCACTCGAGTTGCTGACACTTATATACCTCTGCGTTTACAAAGGTAACTAACAACAACTGTTGCCGTTTGGTCTAACAGTCGGACTAGCTACTATCATTACTTGTAACTTGTCTCAAAATTACCTTTTTCTTTCTTCTTCCTTACAATACCTTACCGATTCTTAGCATATTCCTCATTCATCCTCAGTTGTTATTTCTTTCCATTCTTTACACATTCGTTCATCCTTTTGATTCCGCTTGCGCATGCATACAATCACTCCATTACAGAAAAAGACAGAAACAGAAATGTATTAGCATTGCTTCCCTCTCTCCCGACATAAATATTTCTACAGTGTACAGCAGAGCCTATTTTTTAGAAACAGTTTTGAGAAATTCGAGAAACTTCCAGAAATTCGAGAAATTCAAGAAACTTAAAGAAATTTCGAGAAACTCAGGGCCTGTTTTCGAGAAAATATTTTCACAAATTTCTCGATATTTCTTGAATTTTCTTGATTTTTTTTGAAATTTTTCGACTTTCTAGAATTTTCTCGATCTTCTAGAAAATTAGAAAAATGTAACCGACGCATCAAAATTACTCTAAAAATTACTGATTTGTATTTCGATCACTTGTAAAGCTCAAGCTGGCATTTTCGCTGGCTGAATTATCAATAAACTGAATTTTCAGTTTTCATGAGTCATGATGGAGTTACACTTGAGAGATGGTTGTTAACCAAAACTTAAAATCCAATTTATTGATAACCATTGAAAATGCGAGTCGAAATATTTGGCAATAAATTATTCTACGATTGAGCTACATGGGTATTGAAAATAAAAAGTTCTACTGAATATACAAGAGCTAATTGATTGGAATTGAAGTTCCATTCATAACCTGAACATAAATATTCATTATCAACCAAATCTTTCTGATCAGACTCGGAACTTTGGTCTGCAAGTGATCGTCCAGTTTATCAAAAAATGTATCGCCTGTAGCCTCTAATAACAATGTTGATTTAATATTATCAGAATCCATTTGGAAGAGATTTAAACACAGCGAGGAGGTGTTTTCGACGAAGCAGACCACCACAGATCGACAAGAAACAATACCATTTAATTTTGAGTGCTTTTTGCGAGCTTTGCAAGTGATCGAAGTACTAATCACTAATTTTTAGAGTAATTTTGATGCGTCGATTAAGTTTTTTGGATTTTCTAAAAAGTCGAGAAATTTCAAGAAAATCGAGAAAATTCAAGAAATTTCGAGAAATTCGTGAAAATATTTTCTCGAAAACAGGCTCTGTACAGTGTACTCTGACCTCAGCTTCTCATGACCTCAGTCAACAACCTGCAATCCCACAGCATCACCAAACATCATAAGAAATTACATACCAAGGTTCTGAAAGAACAGGCAAAGACAACTCTAAGTCGATCTCGAAGGCGGTGCCACAAAAACCGGGCCAACGGCTGGGAAGTTTATTCCCTTGACCGTATCACGGGTTTTACAAAAGAAAACACACTGTACATAGCACGTTCACCATGATTAAAAATGCATGGAAATGTGATGATAAAACGTCAAACGTAACAATTTCGTGCTCTTTGTTAACACGATAACTCGAGTAAATCTCAACGGATTTTCGAAAAAAAAAAATTATCCGACGAAGAATGGAAATCCTCAGGTCAAGTTTGGAAACGGGTGGCATCGCTTCAACCATCTGGTTGTAGTTCTCAGAAGAAGCATCTTCTGCTCTTTGTTAACACGATAATCGGAGTAATTCTCAACCGATTCAAAAAAATTACTTGGTAGAGAATGGAATTCCCGAGGTCAGGTTCCAAGATAGATCATGTTAGTCTAACGATCTAGCTGCTTAACATAGGCTTATGAACACCAGGTACCTAATAAGTTGAGACAGGAAATGGGAAACGAAGAGAAATCTAGAAAATTCGGAAACCGACTGAAATCGGGAAAAGGAACAAAAATGGGAAAACGACCAACAATCGAGAAATTACGAAAAAACGGAAAAACTGTAAACCTGTCGAGAATTCATCGGAAATCTAGAAAACCGTAAAAACATTTCGGAAAAGCTGAAACAGCTTCAGACAACATACTTCTTCCTCCATACTTCTTTCAACGCTTGCCAATGCTCGCACCGCACAGATTCCGCCTTTCTTTAAACTGATTTGAGGATTCTCGCATCGCGGCATTCACAACAATCCACAAAGTGATATCTTCCTTAGACAGAATGTGTCACCCTGCCAATTATTGTGTATCACTCGTTGCGGTATCCTCAACAGTCTGGACAGCGTTTCTGTCGCATCGCTCCCACACATGCTGACTCACAGGGCAAAATCCACAGATGGTTCACTAATAACGCTCCTTGGATTAAAGCATACTAAACGCCAGCGCTCCTGGATACTAACGACCGCATCCAGCTAACTACGTCATGTCAACTAGTACATACCTATGATGCTGCATTGGTAACCGTACATGGAAGCATCAGAACTTTTAATTGGTTGTTGTGTCCCGTCCAAGATCCAGTACTCTTACATATGTTTCCTTTTCTTTTCTCGTTCTCGCAGTACAACTTTCTTTGACAGTTCGTGAGCCCAAAACGATACGAATCCGGGGCATAATTCGGTATTATTTCGCGTGTGTCTCCCTGGTGTCATTTCCATCATAGTCGTGGTCCATTTAGTCGTCAATTACCCCATATTTTATTAACTTTTTACAGTATTTTCGCGGAGCTCAAATATTTTTCGACCTGTCGGTTTCGCCCCAGACAATATGCGTATCAACCAAAAACATCGGCAGAAATGGCTCTACACCACCTAGTTAGCAAAATAGATAAAGCACTTAGTCAAAATTGTGAGGCTCTGGGATGTTTCATTTTCATTTTCATTTTCAGCTTTGATATCATCTGTGAAACATTACCGGTCAGCGATCGAGATTGCAATGCTATTTGTATGCATTGAGCCAGACGTTCCAAGCTCAACTGCATCTTTTCATCGGTGTCGATATCTCCCGTTTTCCCGATTTCTGTCGCTCTGAACTTTAGAGCGAATATAACCACTCCCAAGGCAACAGAATTGATTGCCGACGCGGGTGGCAGATCATTCACGGATTTGGACTCTTGCATAAGGCTCTTCAATATGGCCAGATGAAGTTTACTGTACGCAGATCCATCGGTGGAGGCGTTTGAAATCGGAGCCAAAACGCACCATCTAATCAATCCGGGAAGCGGACTCACGATTGGCATCGATATTGCACCCTGAGGTAAAGCCAATTGAGGTTGAGCGTCCGTGCACAAAGTGGGATAGTCCAGCATCCAATTTGTAAAAATTTCTAATAGGGCTGGTGGCGGTGGTGGCATTAATTGGTGTGACTTTGTGTCGTTTAGGTATAGGTCTGTGCAGCATACCAAGAAGTTGATGGAAAATCTGTGGAAATAATACAGGCGTGGCGTGAAGTAATGACATTGAAGTGACATGTGTCAGAACTGAACGAACCTTGGTGAAATCGCCGGTAGATTTTTCAATTGTTCGGGACCTTTGTTGGAAAAAACAATGAAATCTTCGATCAGCTTCTGGGTCAATTCCAAGCATGATGTGTTGGTTGGTCTGTAACAAATTGTTTTCGGATTAGAACTCAAATTAGCGTAAAACATGCGGATTATTGACGAACCCGACTTGTTGAATCCAAGTGCCAGCTGCCATTAGGATAGGAGCGACAGACGATGCAATTGCTGTTCCAATCAATTTGCTCAACACTTTCAGTCGGTAAGCATTCGATCTTTCGAACAGTGATAGAAATACCGCATTTCGGATCATCTCTTGACCGGGACGTTCATAGAATTCGCACAGGACAACAACCAATTGAAATTCTTGGATCAGCGATAGTCCGCACGTTTGCTGGTTTTTGTGTGTATTTCCATATTTGCGAGAATCCGATTTCTTCTCGTAGAAGATGAACTCCGAAATCAGATCGAGAACATGGTCCTGGTTTTTCGTTGATATTAGACTTTCTGCAAATGTTGGTTTTCTTTAATTAATGGGAAGCTGGACGAAGTGATGCTTCACTTACCGATTCGCAATAGAGCTTCATGTGCCCTGTGTGGGTAATCCATTTCCTGTTCTTCTCAATTTGATGGCAATGTTTGTTGTTTTCGTTTACTTTCCTTGTTGATCTGCCGAACTGTCTACCAATCAAAAGTCTTGTCAAACATTTTTAAACTAAACATTTGTCAGGTAGCAGTGTTGCCGAAAAAATAGGTAACGTCAGATTTTTCGACACTAAAATGCAAAGACGGTAACACTTAACGCTAATCGCTAAATATGTTTAAATGTCAAACTTTGTGTGTGTCCCCGCGTATCTGTATCTGCGAGACCTTCCCAAAGTTTACAGTCTTGGGAATATGAACCTTTCCTTTGGGTCGGGCAATAACCTCTCCTCTCGTGAAAATAAAAATTTGGTAGCACGGAAGTAATGTACTATCAGTTTACTCTCCCGTTGACTTCTCTGATATACCTTCTTATTTTGTAAAACAGAATTTCAATAAGTGACAATTCTAATCAGTAACAATTTATAGTCGCTGTTCTCAAGGTTCTGAAGGAACAGGTTAAGACACTTTCGAGTTGATCACGAAGGCGGTGTGATCAAAATTTTCCTGTAGCGCCGACTTGGCTTGGAAAATTTTATATGGCGATTTCAAATTAACAAAAAAAAAATGTTTTTAAGTTGACTTTTCAAACAATATACATGTCAAGATTTGTGTTTCACCCGCCTTCGTAAGTGTCTTAACCTGTTCTTTCAGAACCTTGGTTGTTCTAACTATTGTGTTTTTGGCGTAGTTACGTGCACACTACAGTATCCCGCTTGTAAATTGCAATCAATGTGAAGAGGTTCAAACAGCTGAACATTTCCTATTCCAAATGCCCTGCTTAAATAACAGTCAGAACTGACATCTGACGTGTAAATTCCCAAGTCAGTAATGAACATATGAAAAATATCCATCCAAAGTATATGCCTATTATTAACACTGTGGGCTTTCTAAACAGGCCAATCGGCGGTAGATGCAGGAGCATCTGGCTCCACCCACATAACCTAATCTGTTTATATATAAAAGACGATGCTACAGCAGAATACGACAGATCTATAGAATCCAGAATTACCAACGATTGGGGGATTATTGTCGTTGACAGTCGAAAAGAAAATAATCGCATTACTGTACCAGTTAGGCCTATAATTTTAAATTGCAATAAATGACTCAAGAAAGCTTTCACCAGGATTTCTTAGATGATAATCCGCTGAAAGTTTTCTGTAAAGATGACTGATTGATTCCATCAGAAGGTATCGGAAAAAATAGGGAAAAAGAATATGAATTTTATGCACTCCCGTGAAACAGTTCGAGCATAAAAACCTCTGCTAATCAAATTACTATGTGCAATCTTTAGTCTATAGTCTATAGACTGTCCAACTTTTGAAAGATACCATACGCACCCTATTCGGTTCGGTAAATATCAATTTTCGTTGCTCGAAGTCGAGTAAACTCGGTCAACTCCAAAATAAATAAAAAATCGATTTTGTACTTTTCGAACAGACACTTTCAGTTCATGACCAATCGTTAAATTTCCTTATTTCTTCTTATTTTTGTGCTAAAACCTCCTTAATTCATTGATAAGGAGTCCGAAATTAGAGTGAGGGGGTTGGGTTAAAATGTAAAATAAAACTGGAAAAAACAGAAAAACATCCGACCAAGGAATCCGAAACGGAAAAAAAATCAAATGCGGAGTTTTCTGTACAAATGCCAGCATTACATATTGTAAAATCCTATCAACCAAATCTGCTTCTGCTGTACGCGATGGTAAAAAGGTAAGAATCTTTCAGGGTGGCAAAAAGTGTCGTTTCAATTTATGTGTTTTGCTGTAAGTTCAATCCATAATACACACTGCATCCAGTCTACACGCTCTAGTACTCAACTTTAGTTTTGTATGCTTATTCAACTAGTTCAATCGATACGGTTGGAGATAGGAATAAAATGTACTTAGTCATCATATAATTCTAATAACCCTGCGCTCTAATATAAATAAAAGGTTTGCGCAGGCCTCTCACTCAAAAATTATGTTGTTCGGAATTTTGTTAGGGTTCTAATTAAGGATTCCAAATATCCAACTTTTGGGGTCATTGTCGTTGGAGTTAAGGGGGGAAGTCAAAACGTTGCTGTAAATATGTTCCTTAGTTCCTAATTTTTATTTTTTTATGTAATGAAATATGAGAAATCAAATTGAAATTTGGAAATAAAATTTTTGTTGTACACGCCCTAATGAGATTTTGCGTTTTAATCAACGAATAATGAAATTCGCTTATAATCTTTTTAGCATAAGTTGGGAATAATATTTTGTTTCTCGTGTATACATACGGAGACCCGCGACAAAGTACAACTATTTACGGCAGATGAATAACCTCCCACAAAACATGTGAAACTTGACACTTGCCGTTCAGGTATGTCAGCATGATAAGCGATCTGTTATCTCTCTGGCGATACGTCATTTCAGTGTAGTACTAAAAATTTTGACATTTGTTCCATATAAAATGTTTTCGCTCTGAAAACCTATTGTTTCAATGACATTCGAATTGTCAAATTTCTATTGCGTTAGTTTTTGTATTTATCAACAATGCCTTTTAAATCTGATAAAGTAACAGTAGGAAAAGGAAATCATAAATCTAAGGAAGAAGAACAAGAGGAAGAATTTATTGATGATTCCGACGATCAGCTGCAAGTAAGTACAAAGTAATCAGGAAGTGAAAGATTCTAGTTCTAGTTCGACTATACATAGAATAAGAAAAGCGCCAAAGTCTGATTCAAGTTCAACTTGGGATCAGATCTCATTTTTTGAAGTGAATTTACTCCCTTGACCCTGCCACACTTGTTGTGGATGTTGCTGTTGATTTTGTGATTGCGGTTGCGGTTCGCCGAATTGTGAATAGGTTCCGGAATTATTCGGCACCCAATTTTTGCCCGACCAACTGGTCCGTTAGTGGGTAGCATGGTTGGTTGCCTTAGATTCACGTTACCGAATCCCTCGTCCCACAGTCCATTGTTTCGCTCATGATTACCTCCCGAGTCCGACATAACAACTTTTTTTTGAATGAAGACAATTTGCAGATTTTCGAATCACTTATGATCACCAATATCTAGGCGATTGTTGCTAATAAACACAAATTTTAATTGGTAGACAATGGACCTGTTAGTTGTATTAGAGCGGAACGCTACGACACCGAGCTTAAAAGTAATTGACGAAGCTGCCGCTAGTGCATTCGGTGAAGTCAAGGTTACAAGCTACGACAAGTTCTTCGTGTTGGTAAATTAGCCTAGTTATAATTATAATAATGTACGAAAATTGAACTATCTCATTATTTTCAGGAATTCAGTAATCGCTCGAAGACTAGAAAGGCACTGAACGAAGGACTAATGATCAATATGGAGTACTTACGGTTTAAAACAATGCATTCGTTTTTAAATTCATTGAATTAAAGTTTTCATCGAAAATTTACGTCGTCTTCTTAGCACCAGATCGAAACAGCTGAGCTGCGGGGAAATTTTTTTCAGACGCGAGCTGAACTGCGGTGGTATAAAGGAATAATAGCAACATGTTTCAAGACCCACACCTCTATGTGATCCAAGCAAATTACTTGTGTGTCGTTATGACTCCGACTCCGACTTCACGTCTCGGATCGGGGACCTAGCCCACTCCCAGTTGAGGCTCTCTTAGAAGGTTAAGGTTTGACTTGTTGGTTTAAATTGACTTCAAACCTTCAAGCTCTCCTTTTTCCCTTTGGCCCGTCAAGCCCACTCACAAACTTGATAAACAAATGCCGTAGCATATCTTTATCCGTCTCTGAGCGAACAGCGCTGGGTCGCCACTCGAGTTGCTGACACTTATATACCTCTGCGTTTACAAAGGTAACTAACAACAACTGTTGCCGTTTGGTCTAACAGTCGGACTAGCTACTATCATTACTTGTAACTTGTCTCAAAATTACCTTTTTCTTTCTTCTTCCTTACAATACCTTACCGATTCTTAGCATATTCCTCATTCATCCTCAGTTGTTATTTCTTTCCATTCTTTACACATTCGTTCATCCTTTTGATTCCGCTTGCGCATGCATACAATCACTCTGCATATTTCATGAACGACTTGCAATTGACTCGCTCGGGAATTTTGAATGATAGTGATGATCCAGCGCTTACTTCGTAGTTCGAAGCAAAATTGGCTACTTCGTCTATGTTCGACTTACGTTTCGATGCCACTTCCACCACCAAACTTTTACGTTTCAGAGTATCTTTGTCCGTGCGTTTCGATTTCCGTAGCTTTACTGCCTGCGGACTCGGGCTAATGCAATCATCTCCATCTATTTTCAGAAAAATTGTTCGCAAATTGGATGAGTGATTTAGTTGCAAAACATCCACAAAAATGAAAATGAGAAGTGGCACATACCTTCGCCACCTTCGGAACCGACTGAATATGAGTTACTATGCGGCTCTACATTTTCCGATTCATCGTCCTGTTGTGGTGGCAATGTTTTTCCGATTTCGATCGGTTCTTTGGCAGCCGTTGCTTCTTCAAGCGCTGCATTGAATTCCTCCGAATTCCACGACACATTCGCCACGTTACTAAAATCTCGAAGCACTTCTTCTATCACTTTGTGTGTCACAGACATTTTTTTAATGTTACTTATCGGAACAAAACTACCAGAATGAAGAAAACAAAATGAAGGAGATGACTTTTACACTGTTAATTCTGCACCATTGTCTCACAAAAACTTACAATTTAAAAACTAAGTTTGTATGCAATGACGAACTCAATACAAAGGGCCTCCGAAACACCACATCAGAATCACAGGGTGAACGCTTAACGCTTTTCGTAAAATTATTTCACAATCACGGACAACGATAAGAAGAATTATAGGATGTGTGTGGCACCCTTTGTCACCGTTTGTTATATTTTGTTTTTCATTGTCTAGCTCCACAACCGCCTAAACCAACTGTGACTTTCATTATCTAGCTTCAGTCTGCCAACAACCGCCAAATCAATTTGTTCAAATTAAATTGTCGGTCAAAGTAGTTGTACAAGAAGTACAAAGTTTTTTTCCGTGTTTTTTCTTTCTAACTGTACGCAGGTGTATATAAAATAAAACGATCGAAACAGCAAAAGGTGTCGCTAATACGAAATTTAAAACGTGGGTCGCAGATGCATTGGATTGAATTTTTGGCTCGCATTGGATTGAATCGCAGAATCGGCGTTGACCGCATAAAGATCAATTAAAGGACACCTTGGTACATCGAAAATATGGCAGACGCAAAGCGAAACGAAGGCGAATCAATGACCCATTCCATGACGTTAATAGAACGCTTGGCGCGATCTTATCAATTTATGAAAGATAAAATTCTTCGGCTGGAAGAACAATTTGTGAATCGCAATTATGAAATTTCATCCAACAATGATGTGTTGGAAGCTCAAATCGAACCGATTGCAAATCCATTAACTAATGTTAATGACAATTCGGTTTGTGATCGAAGAGACACTGAAAATATTAGTGATAAAGCGATGATCAAAATATTCGCCGAGCATCTGCCGAAAATGAAGGACGCATATGGACGTCTCAATCTGGCTGTGGATGAACAGAAACGAATCATCGAAAAACAACAAAAATTACTACATGAACGGTAAATATTAAAGTTTAATTGTTTGCATGCACTGCACTATATAATTTGTGGACGAAAATCCCAGTTTTCACGAAACTCGGTCTCGATCAATTTGAGCGGTGTGTGTGAGGTGACGTCACATTTTTTGTGGTAGGAAAAGTAAGATTTAGTAAAATTGCTTCAGCCCGTAGCAAGTTTCAAACTTTTTCAATGGACCATTCCGGAATATGAAAAAAAATGTGCAATTTATAAACAAATCACGACAACTTTGTACGCTAAATTTTAGCATAGAAAAAATATAAAAATTGACAGATTTGAATTCACAAAACTTAATTCCAAAGCAACGGTATCACGTAATTTTCTATTAGGTGTTGCCTACAAGTAATGTGTAATTTAACATTTCAGTCCTAGCATTTTTTAGACAACGGCTTTTTTGCTCCATTTCTCAATGACAGCACCGCGAAATTATTAACAATTTTTCGAGTTTCTCGTTTTACAGGCGCCCCGCCGATCCAGGATGTGATTCGGCTGCCCACAAAGTTCCAATTCCGGTCACTGCCAATCGACCTGTTGAACATGCTTCGAACGTTGTGGAGCCATGTGCGTCACCCGATTTGTTTGATGAGTTCGATGACATTAAAAGTCCATTGCCATCGCAAATGTCGAATGTTACGGCGTATCAAGTGAACAAGTAAGTCTAATGGAAACAATTCCTAGCAAATTTTTTCAGACAACAGTTTTTTGCTCCATTTCTCAATTTCTCGTTTTACAGGCGCCCCGCCGATCCTGACGACAACGTCCCACTTCCGGTCACTGCCAATCGTACGTACGACGTACAGTCCGACGACAGTGATGAGGATTGCCAACGATTCAACAGAAAGTCAACTGTCGATCGTCAACTTGATAAAAACTTTTTGTTTCTTCAAGTTGACATTTCAAACAATCTGTAATGAGTATGTTCAATAAATAGCATCTATTTGTCGAAATGTGTGTGTCACCCGCCTTCGTGGGTCTCTTAACCTGTTCTTTTATAGCCTTGCTTATGACGGGGAAATCGTCTTTTGTTCGAACTTTCGCGAAACGTCAAATGAAGGAGAGAAGGAACCGTTAAGAATTGTTTTAGATTTTTTTTACCAAATCATCTTGATCGAATATTAGCTTATTGAGCTTATAAATATAGCGAATTCAAATAGGTTTAGCCCACCACGGAAAGTACGATGCGATATATGGACAGAAGGACAGGAAAGTCAGAGTGGGGCCCACACGTCACATAGTGCATTTTATCGCGACGTACGTGGCGATGCCAGACGTCACATGTATGCATAAATTGGTAGGATCCCAAGAAACCTTTTCTTATATACACATTGCAATTGCAGAAACCTGCCCAGCGACGTGATTGCTGTGGAGCACTGGTTCCATACCATGATCTGTCAAATGAAATTCGAATTTCAAATGAACAAGTTGAAAGCGGTCGCATTACTGGTTTCACTGGTGTATTCCAATGGATACGTCCCGTTGCATGATGGAAATATTATAAATGCGGTAGACTTTCGAAAAGATCATATAAAATTTGACAACAACAAAATGACGCTATGGTTCGCCACTTCGTCAGCAATATACTGCATAACATCCTACAGGCCATTTCTCGCAACTAACGATGTGATTTCAATCAAGCTTTCAAGAAAGGTGATAAAGGTGGAAAATACGGCGACGGTTGGCAATTTTTTCACTTTTAATGGGTCACACAAACTAAATGACCCTAGTGTTTGAACGGCTTTGACTAGTCGCTTGATGAGTCACTTCAAAGGGCTGTAAAGAGGCTGGCGCAACTGCGATAAAAATTTTTTTGTTTGTGAAGTGTTTATTCAAATATTTATTTACTTACCTAATCCTATCAACCAAATCTGCTTCTGCTGTACGCGATGGTAAAAAGGTAAGAATCTTTCAGGGTGGCGAAAAGCGATGTTTCAATTTATGTGGTTTGCTGTAAGTTCAATCTATAATACAAATACACTGTATTCAGCCTACAAGCTCTACACTGACAAAAAAGATTCGAAAAACTCACCTGTTGCAGGTAGCTTTGTCTCCAGGTAATCTACAATAGCTGTCACAGCTGTAGCGCCCCATGCAAAAAATACAGCTGCGGCAGATAATGTAGATTACCTGGAGACAAAGTTACCTGCAACAGGTGAGTTTTTCGAAAAAAAAATTGTCAGTGTAGCACTCAGCTATATTTTTGTATGCTTATTGAACTAGTTCAATCGATACGGTTGGAGGAAGGAATAAAATGTGTCTTCTTATAACACCACTAACCCTGCGTTGTAATATAAATAAAAGGTTTGCGCAGGCCTCTCACTCAAAAATTATGTTGGTCGGAATTTTGTTAGTGTTCTAATTCCCAGGCCTCCCACACCTCCTAAAATTTCAAAAATCCTCCTAAAACCTCCTAAATCTAATAAAACTCCTAAAATTAGACTTCGAAAATCTCAATAAACTTCCATAAATCAAGATCAATCCAATCATAACTTAAAAATTTCGCCTTCGTCGCTTTTCACTTTCAGGTCACAATAAAGCAATTGTTTTTGGAAATTCAGTAAATGTTAGTGTTGGTTTATCCTGGATTCAGATACTGCCAATACACATGATTTTTGTGACATAATTTTCTTAGAAAAACAATTTGGAAGAGTCTCACTCATTTTTAAATTAACAATCCGTTTTATTTAGTTCTAAACATTTTCGGTGAGTACAGTGGCGATAGCTCGATCAAATTGTAATATATTGTGAAAAGATTTCCTGCCCTGAATTCCATTCGGAATTACCTTTCAAATTAGCTATCGCAATCACACATCGACTCAGTCACAATTTGTCAAAGTTAAACTTTTGTATGACGAGACAAACATCTCAAACAATCCAACTTTCTCGTTACAAGTAATAGAAATAGCCACTGTAAAAGGAAAAATATGAATTTTATACAAGAAATAAGGACTTATCAGCATTCCTACAATGATGAATTTATCACGAAAGCTCCTAAAAATCTCCTAAGACCTAAGACTAAAAACCTCCTAAAACTCATAAAATAGGAGGATTTTTAAAGCGTGGGAGACCTGAATTCCGGATTCCAAATATCCAAGTTTGAGGGTCGTTGGAGTTAAGGGGGGAAGTCAAAGTTAATGTAAATATGTTCCTTAATTTTTTTTTTATTTTGAAGTAGAGGACTTGCATCACGCCCGCTTACTAACGTACAAAACGCAAACTTTCGACTCGAAATTTCACTCAATGAAAACAATTTTATTCCAAAATTCATCGTTCCATAATTTCATAAACTTTACGTGCTAAATCCTTTCGTCGAGTGTTGATCAGTGCGGTGCTAATTTTGTTGACGTATGTGACTTCATTACAAGATTCCTTCTCAAATTCTTCGAAGATTTTATCAACTTTTCGGGCAACTTCGGTCTGTTCTCTATCGATGGCGTCCAGGCGGCCTTGCTTAACACGCAAGTGTCTTCCGAATTCCCACAATTTGTTTCCAATTTCGGTCCGTATGAGGTCGATTATTTGGAACTTTTTATCCGCCTAAAAACAGATGACAATTTTGTGCGACTCGTTCGTCATGGAACTTAGATCAACTTACGAATCGTTCATCCGAGGATGGATTAATATGATTTCCCTGTGGCATTGAATCAATTCTGTCAGCTAATCTTAGTCTCGCTGAAGAATTTTTTTTTATTCAGTTAATAAACCGCTGAGGCTGATAAATTCCAAAGTTTCGTGAACTCACCATACTCGTTGAAGCCTGTAAAGCTTCCGTTTGTAGATTGGAATAAATATCTCGAAAATGCATCGTCATGTGTGCTGATCTCATCGCGATTGTTCAATTTGTACTTATCCAGATCGGAATCTTTGATTTGACATTCTTTCCACAGATATTTGAACAACTCATATTTCGTGTCAACACAAGCGAGTCGTCGCGGAGAGATTCTTTTACCGAACATGATTTGCAATTTGTCCAAGCTAAGATCTTGCCACGTTCTGGGTTCATTTGCTGGTAAATCCATAGTTTTTGAGTTAAACTTGTAGAAACGTAAATAAACAACAAAGTCTGTGTCTGAGCACCTGACAGTTTGTTGTTGACGTTCTTGACATTGCATAGTATAGGGCAAACGATGTTTCCCGATAGTATAGGGTAAACTATGTAATGCAGACGTGGTTTTGGGTCTTTTGGATCGTTTACGAAGTCAAATGAAATTGACAAAGCCTAGGGAGGTAACGTAATACCTACCGAAATCAGGCACATTTTCCCATAGAGTTATACTCGAGAGGTGACATGGTGATGCTAATAATAATAATAATAAAAATAAAAAATTTTGTACCGAATGGGAAAAATTTCCCGGGAGCAATGCTCCCGTGCTCCCTATGATTTTCCATAAGCGGCTACGTAGTCGTGCGGAGTGTCGTTGGAACGGTAAAAAAAACTTTCGGGCAGATAGGGGTCTTATTGGGTTTAAAATTCACCTACAGTGAGATATGACCAGTTGACAATAAGGGGAAACGTTGGTTACTTCGGCGTTTTCTCTAATTGCTGCTGGCTTTCCAACGACACCATGCATGGGTACGGGTAGTGACATGGGTACGATGAATGTACCTTTGAAGTGTTTTCGACGGAATCCCCCATAGTTGATTTACAGATTTTCGATTCGTGACTGACCATATGGTACTCTTAGGTCATGACAGAAAATTCGACAACAAAATAGAAGACGATGACGTTTCATCTTCACTTCATCTTTTGTATATTAAATCTCCGGGACTCACAATAACAATTATTGTTTATCATCAATATCAGCCAGTATGAGTGCAAGTGTCAGGAATATACCGCATCAGAATGAACAGTCTATTAAATCGAATGAAATCGATTCAAATAACATCGTACTGGAACTATCAAAGATCTGCAGAGTCTGCTTATTGGAATGCAACGATCTGAGATCGCTATTCGATGAGGAGCCTTACCGGATTTCTGATATGATAATGACGTTCGTGCCCATTCAGGTATGTTGCTAACGTTAGCCGACCATCGTCTCATTGAACTAGAGTCTGAGTCTAGAATTTACTCTAACTAGTCCAATCGTGACTCGAGAAGTCACGCTGATAAAACTGGTAACAGTCCCCAGTATATCCCCAGCAAAATGTCTCCGTCCTGCTGCATGCATGTCTCTCGCAGCACCCAACACAGTCTTTACTGACAAAATCCATCATAATTCTCTAACGTTGCAGATTTGCCCGGATGATTCTCTTCCTTCAAAAATCTGTACCCAATGCGCAGCGCATGTATCTCGTGCGATAACGGTGAAACAGCAAATCGAAACCGCAGGTTAGTAAAATCACATTGAGATATGTCCCTTGTCGTCGTTTTACACTACCCATCTTGTATCAATTCTACTGCAGAAGCAACACTTCGGAACTACATAGCCATCGGTTATTTGGACGTTAAATTGCAGCCTGAAGAAGAACTCGAAAGCTTTGTGGATAAGTGAGTTTGAAACAACACACCGTTGAGGAGATGGCCTAGCTAATGTTTGTTATTATGTTATCAGACCGTTCGAGCATAGCAACGATGAGAATGATAGCGAATATCTCGACCAAAGTGATCGGACACTTGTTTCGGACAACAATAAGTCTCCCTTTCCATCAGACGAAGGTATGATGGAAAATTTCAACGAAAACGATGAGCACGTGACCAGCGAAGGATGCGATCTTACCGAATCTAATTTCACTGGCAAGAATCAGGATAACAAAAACGTTTCGACCCGAAAAAAACGCGGCAACATGAAAGTGAAGAAACGAAGTAAAGAAAAGTCTGAAGGCAGCAGCTCGTGGGTCTGTCAAATTTGTGATAAAGAATTTTCAGGTGAGTTGGAAGTTCATGGATGACACTGGATAATCCTAAAAGTATCACTTCCGCAGATATTCGTCGATACAATCGCCATAAAAAAATCCACGACGAAGAGAAACAGTATCGATGTCAGACGTGCAATAAGGGTTTCAACGAACGGGCGGATTTGAATCGTCACATTGAACGGCATATCAAGTCTAAAGAGACGGCGCAAGAGGAAAACTTCAATTGTCCGGAGTGTCATATGTCGTTCAAAGTGGAGGGCGATTTGAAGATTCATCAATCCGTTCACCGTAACGACGGCAAAATCATTTGTGGCGAGTGCAATAAGGAATTCACGAGTAAGTACAACATTGCACACATTTTGTGTCATCTGTTATCCACCAGAAACGACAAAAATGAAGGATGAGCTGTGGTTTAAGTGATTTTATGTGGTAAAATGCTGTTTAAACTTATGAAGTAAAAGATTTGGTTGAAATCATGTTGTTCAAAAGTAGTTGTAGACTAGATAGCCAACCTACCAACCCACTCAAAAATTCATTAATCTTCCCCACACAGCAAAAATCCAACTAAAGAGACACGTCAGAACGCATTTCCTTGACAAACCCCACAAATGTGCCGTGTGCCACAGAGGATTTCCGGAAATGGGCTCGCTAACGCGTCATTTCAAAAAGCATACTGGCGAAGTCAGAGAGAAGAAATACGAATGTCTCACGTGCGGCAAGAGGTATAATAGTTCCATCTTGGTCTGCTTGCCAGTTAATAAATAACTTTTTACCGAACATCCAACGCAGGTATTTCGATTCGCATTCGCTGGGCGTTCACAATCGAAAACACAGCGGGGAGAAGGTACGTTTCGAAGAGTTTTTGACTATTTTTGGTGGTGAAAATGAAACATTTTCCTTATCTTATTTGTAGCCTTGGACATGTGCGACATGTGGGAAGAGTTTTATTGATCTTCGGGTAAGTGATCCGCCCGACGATTGTAATCTTATCAGAATGAAAGAATTCTTTTCTCGATCACACAGCTTCTGAATTCGCACAAAAAAATTCACATGGATTACAAGCCACATGCGTGCCAATACTGTGATAAACGGTTTACTCATCAGGTAATTGTTTCACTTACTTTCGAACGTTGAACGGTTCAATCAGTACATTGACTTATTGTCCTACTATATAGAGTACGCTCACAACCCATATGCGAACGCACACCAACGAAAAGGTAGCCCGATCCGTAACCACTTTGTTTGAGGCAAATTTAACAATTTTCATTTTTTTCAGCCGTACATCTGTAACTTCTGCGGTAAATGCTTCATTCAGTCATCGAATCTTTCGTTGCATATAAGAGTGCATACAGGTAAACTCTAGTGGTTTCATTGTCGTGATTTAGATTCAACGAATTCTTGTTTTAGGCGAAAAGCCATACAAATGTACAACGTGCCAACGCTGTTTCGCCAGTTCCAGCACATTGACCATGCATCATCGAGTACATTCAGGTTTGTTTGGATTCTTATGGGTTGAATTACAGAAAGGGTTGGTTTGGTGTCAGATGTTGTCGACAACGATCACTAAACTGAAAATTATTGATCCAAAAAGGGGAGGCTGAATCGAGTTTTCTGGAACCTAATTTCTTGTTGCATTTACGGCCGAACAAAATAGATTTTCTCATGACCGCAACCTTTCAGAAATTTTTGTTTGGCCTTTTAATAAAGTCGAGATCAATCTCCAGAAAAGACTCAAATCAAATGAAGTAATAGATCCGGTTGTAAAAATATTACTCTGCTTGCTGTCTGTGAAAGGTTAGGGCTCTGAGCCGAACTTATGTGCGATCTCAAAGTTGAAAACGTTCAGGTACAGCAGGTTGTTTTCTATTTGTTAATTCAACCGTATGTCTGGCTTACTTGAAGTTAATACTTCAGGCAAATTAAGGACTGATGGTCAGGTCAAGCGCATTTAGTTCCAAATCAATCTGACTTTCAGCTTTAAGTCAAGAGATACCTACCCTGTTTCAAGTCTTGAAAGGCGTTCTATTATGTCATTGCTTTACTACGCCTTCAACGGTGTTGTAAATCTCTACGTTCGGCACATAAAAAATTAATCGGAACTGACATACGCTAAGAAATTGTGTTCGATATTTGATCTGATAAGAAACTTTGTTTCTACGAGGACTGTGTGCCGCCCTCGCAACTTGCGAGTCCCAAGCATATCTTAATGTCAAATTTGCTACTATTGATGCCAGCAAACCATTTTCTGTAATTCTACTTCGTCAACTAATTTTCCGATTATTCTCTTCGTTCCATTTACGCCACACATTACGTCACATCACAGGAGAAAAGGTTAGTAACTTTGAGAGAAGAAAAGTTTGTTTTGTTAATTAATCTCGTTTTCTTTACCTTACCTAGCCTTACAACTGTTCCGTATGTAACAAAAGGTGAGATAATTTAAAGCGATAACTAATGAAACAATCACACAATGTTTTGTCGTTTTCGACAGTTTCGCTCGACACGACTTGTCCGCACATATGCGTACCCATACAGGAGAGAAGGTAAGAGAAAAACTCACATTCCGTCCGACAGAACGTTTTACCGAAATAAATGTCTTATCAGCCCTTCGCCTGTACCACCTGTAATAAGCGTTTCACAACCAGTGGTCAACTGAATCAACATTTACGCACTCATAGCGGCGAAAAGGTTCTAACTAACAAAATTTAGCTCTCATCGCCAAAGTCAAAATCATTTTAACTTGATCCCCACAGCCATACGTCTGTGATCGTTGCAACAAAGCGTGTTCGTCGTCCACCTACCTCAAAAAACATCAGAAAACCTGCCATCGAGACAACACCCAACCGAATCCGCCCGCTCAGGAGGAATATATCGAAATTACCTCCATTCCGACGACCCATGCCGATCCAAATATGCCGGATTCGGGTTCGATTATCCTGACCGAAGTTACTGAAAGTACGGACACGTATTACGTTCGGATCGACGGCATCCATGAAATGATGGACACGGCAATCAATGAACATAGCCTGGTGATTGATAATCAAACGGAAATTCTGAGCGATATGATTCCGGTTGTTGGAGCAGAAATGTCGGACAATGTTCGGATGCACATTGACGACAAGACGATTTACCAGGCAATCGATCCGAATTGTATGCGAATACAGGTGGAGCACATTGATGACGGAGACACAAGTGCCATCGAAAATCAACAGTATTTTATAACGTCCGATTGTGTTGTTAATAAATAGCTAAAGAGAGGGAATGTTGTTGTGATGTTTGATTGATACAGAATTTCAGCTCAATCGAAAGTCCTTAAAACGACCGATAATTTCCATAAATTCAATCCCTTTAATGAGGTGACGGTTTTCATTACAAAAAGTCAATTCGAACTTACACTTTATGCTTCTTAACCGTAATATTTCTAAATCATGCCAAATGTGACAAATCATCCAGTTCCGGTGGTGGTACATCCTGCCCGACGAATATCGGTCGCGAGCCTCCAATTGGCGTCTAAAAAACAGAAGAAGAAACAGTCAGTACAATGAGTAACACCGGCAAATTTCGCTTATGTACCACAGCCGAACTCTGTTGTGCCTGCTGTTGACTACTTGGAGGATTTACTATTACAATTTTTGGATTTTGTTGAACTTTTTGCACCTGGATATTTTGCGGTAGATTGATTGTGTTGATTGTGGTTGGATTGGGGTATTTGATAGCTCCGGACAGGCCTGTAGGTAGAACCGTTGTTGGTGTAGTCGGTTGTGGAGTGGCCGGACGTTGAGTGACAATGACAAATTTCTGCTGCTGTGCTGGTTGAGCAGCTGGTCGCTGTGCATTTGTATTTATAGTCGCTGTTGTATTACTGCAAAGAAAGTCTTTTGTTATTTTAAGCGATAGTTTGCGTGCAATTCGAAGTAGCGTGTCAGTTAGACGCATCAGAGCTAAGACTCTATTTCAAAATTGGTTTAACCGAGTAAACATCATTATTGGAGATTAGCAGGACGAGGATTTTCGAGACCCGACCCGACTCGAACCAAGCTCAGAACTATTGAGCTGAATGACAAACCCTTTTACTTATCGTCAAACTTCTAATACCTATGTTCGTTGAATACAGGTAAAATTGTCTTGCGAGAACCTTGGCAGTAGAGTGTAGAGTGGAGTGTCATTTATAGCTGTTCTTTCAATTGCTTATGGCTCAGTTACATCAGGAAATGCACCGACATAAGCAATAGAAAACCACTCACTCGTGATAGATTATCTCCAGCTCCCTGTACTTCCGTTGTTAGGTCAATTTCCCGGTTTTCAGTAGGAAGTCATTGAGGCGTTTTCCATCCAAAGATGGCCAATCCCGAGGGGTCACCGACTTCCAGGGATTATTTGAGATAATTTTGAAGTCGGTGACCCCTCTCCAATTTCTCAGGATAAGTACACTGGTCTCAGCGGCTAGTCCACAAGAACAGTTAGGATCGATCGACTGATCTATTGTGTGGATATGATGACCTGTGACATCGAACATAAACGAAAAATGTGATTAGATGTTCTGCAACACCCAGACGTTCTCTTGAATTCCTTGAAAATAAAGCTGTCTTTCATTTGTCATTTGTTTTATGATTGATTTCTTTGTATAAAACAACGTTCGATAGAGCTCAACATTTTTTGTCGTTAATACCCATAACAGATGCCTGCAGAAGAACAATGTGAAGCATTATGGTTTTCATACAACTGTTGACTCTAAGTGAGTTGACTATGTCTATGTTGACTATGAATTTATGTACAAGACCTTGAAAGTCATCTACACACATAAAAAGTAAATATTTTAACGGCGCTGCGATACCGTTTAGATTATATAAACGCGTATCAGTGGTGAATTATACCTACAATCTATTGCTTTTACTAATACCACTATCATATAAGTCACTGGTGATTGTCACCGAAAACGCACCTAAGTGTCTCGATACTTGCATCCATTGATGACATTTTTAGTAAAATCAAAGGTTTTTCTTCAGTTTCCGCTGAAGAATGTAATGATATACCGTCATGCATTGCTTAAAACAAATAGTAGGCAATTTGCTTCGACCGCGAACAGAGATCGGTTGGACTTAGAGGCCATCTGTAGGAGCGGACATATCCCGAAGAGATTTAATTTTGCTCGCGATGTATTCGACAGACATGTTGTAAGTCTTAGTACGGTTGGTTTGCTATATGAAACTTTAAGGGAAAGTGAAATGTGCGAATTCTATTTCATTTTAAAAGGTAGAGAGACCGTCTGCTACAGCTCTGTGGTTCGACAATGATACATCAGAGCATAAATTCACCTTTTCGGAATTGAAGAGGGAATCAGTTCGAGCAGCTGTGGCATTGGGAAATATTTTAGAATTGTCGGAACAGTCTAAATGTCATACATCTCCATACATTCTAGTAATTCTACCGCGAGTTCCAGGTATCCACATATCCTTCGTGACTCATTTCCTATTGATTTGCAAATGCGAACAATATTTTCTGTAGAATGGTGGTTCCTACATCTAGCAGCAATTCGCATGGGAATAATTTTCTGTCCAGGAACGACTATGCTAACTTCGCAAGATATACAATATCGTCTAGAAGCATCCCAAGCAAAGGCGGTGATTACCGACTCAAAAAATATGTGGAAAATAGACGAAGCTGTTAAGGGACTGAAAGAATCCAGTTCCTTCTCGCCACCCCTTTTGAGGAAAATTACCGTTTCACCGTCTCATGGCGACTTGCAAAACGATTGGCTCAATTACGATGATTTAATTAGCAAAGTGAATGCCGATCAAGTTACCGATTTTAACGATGCAGACATGGACAGCGAATCAATAGCACAGATTTATTTCACTTCTGGAACAACCGGAAAACCAAAAATGGTGGCACACTCGCAGGTATCGTACGGAATCGGTCATTACAAGACTTCGGCATTATTGGATCTAAAGCCGAATGACGTTAATTGGTGCATAGCAGACACTGGCTGGGCAAAATCGTCATATTCGAATTTCTTTGCGCCTTGGATCACTGGTTGCACAGTTTACATTCATCAGATGGAACGATTTGAGGCTCGGAAAATTTTGGAAGTTTTGCATACAAAACCGATCACCACTTTCTGCGCCCCACCAACAATGTACAAAAGTTTGATTCAAATTCCCGACGAACACTTGTTTAGGTTTCACAGCATTCGATACTGTGTTGGGGGTGGTGAAGCTGTCGGTGCAGAGGTTGCCAAAGTGTGGAAGCAAAAAACAGGTTTGAATAAAACTTGAAAATCATCCCCCAGCCACAAGTAAATTAATCTCATCAACAGGAATTATCCTGCACGAATTGTACGGACAATCAGAGATGACTGCCATAGGTAACATTGTGTGTTAATGTTGGTAATACAACAAATTTCTTGTTCCTATTTCAGGAGGATGGGCACCCGCAAGAGAAGGAAGCATGGGAATTCCGAATAAAGATCCTGGCTACGATGTCGTGGTAAGCAATCTTTCCAACAAATACGTCTAATTAGTCACTCCGACAAAAATCATTTTCAGATTATTGATGACGAAGGAACTGAGGTTCCCCGAAACACGGAGGGAAATATCGCTTTACGCGTTAAACCGAATTGGCCTGTCGGACTGTTCAAAGGCTACATGAAAGGTGGACCGAACGGTCCCGAGTTCGATAAGGAAAAGAATGATTCGTGTTTCATTGGAGACTTTTACAACACCGGTGATCGGGCGTACATGGACAACGACGGATCCATTTTTTATGTGGGCCGATCAGATGACGTTATTATTTCGGCTGGATACCGAATCGGTCAGAATTCCAATTTACGTCACACGGACAGCGAAAACTAATTTCAATTTCTACTCAGGTCCGGTTGAAGTAGAGAGTGTCCTGCAAACTCATCCCGCAGTCGTTGAAAATGCAGCCGTTGCCAGTCCAGACGAGGTGCGTGGATCGATTGTGAAAGCTTTTATTGTACTCGCGGAGCAGTATAAGAATCACGATCAGAATCAATTAGTCGAAGAACTGCAAGCGTTTTTCAAGCGTGCAACGGCCCCTTACAAATACCCGAGGAAAATTGAATTCGTCGAATCACTCCCGAAAACTATTAGCGGAAAAATTTTGAGAAGAGAACTGAAGAAGTCGGAGGAAGAGAAATACAAGCAAAAAAAGAGAAACGATTGATGGGCGAGGGTGGTAGAGCATCAAAATGTAGTCTGTACTTATTTTCGAACAAATAAATATTTTCAGGAAGAACCAAAGTTTTTTGAAAGAAGGGCGTGTCATGCATGGACGTCGTGCAAGAGCAATTTTAGTTGAGGATATTTAGATTGACCTTCGGCACAGATATGCGGTTGAAAAACCCACTTCGCATTGGATTTGGCTTGCCCAGTCACATAAAGCAAAAAGGTTAACATTTCACTTACATTCGTGACGTAATTTGCGGCTGAGCAGCCGACGTTAATCGTGACACTGTTGACGCCGTATTCGACGCATTCACTATCGAATTGGCCGAATTGTTTCCGCCTTGCGTTGTTGTTACGGGTGTTGGTGGTGCATTTCGAGCCTTGACCACAGCTTGATGAAGCGTCAGACCCAAGAATCCGTAATCACGCCTGCAAGTCATTAACGTTACACACAATATTCATCAAACCATTTCAGTGTCACAAACTTGTATTCGTCGACGACATCCGGTGGATTGCGGATCGTCTTCAAGACCGGCGCACATTTCGTTTGTAGCATGGCTCTGATGTGACCAGCTGCAATTTTGTCGGTGTTGCTAATGCTAGAACCCTGCAGCTGCGGTTCGATTCGATCCGAAATGAATTTCAGCCGAGGAACGATGAACACTTTGATCACTTCTGTACCCAATTCCGATAATCCGGCTACGGCACCGTACAGGGACGACAATTGTGTTTTGTCATTTTGCAACGCACTGCTGAAGAGGCGTGTCACTCTCGTTTGTAGATTATTGGTCGATGTGTTGAAGTTCTTGCAAATCTGTGCCATCAATCGCGATCCGAAGTCCCTCAGCGCCCAGTGATTGTCGAGTTCGGGTCTCATGCACAATTGCCTGGAAACGATGCACGTTGACACAGACGGAACGAATTCATGCAGCTGAAATGTTGAAAAAATAATTAATGATGAAACGCGGAACCTCCTACTTCTCCCACGAACTTACATATTTTTCCAAATACAGAGACGGATTGTCGATCAGTGCCTTTACCATTCGCATTAGATAAATGAGCAAAGCCAAATTGTTCTGGACTACGTTGACTTTAACCCCTTCAGCGATGAAGGTACACATTCTCGGTAACATTTCGTGAAGGCCAGGATCACAAGACAACGATTGTAACGCTTCGGCTCGACGTCCTTCGTCCGATCCCACACATGCTTCGGTTATTTCCTTGTAATACAATTGCTGTTCCACGGACAACTCATGAGTTGCCAGCTGCTTCACATGAACCGTTTCGATGTTCTTCAATTTATGAATCTTTCCAGTTGTTGGCTTGCCGGCCACATCTTTCGTCAGAGTTTGATCGAGTTTCTTGATCGGATTCACTGAATCTTGAGCCTGTGACTCCTTCGATAAAGGTGGTGGATTCTCTGGAACGGTCGGTTGAATGCCGTCAACACAAAGCCAATGGGCTCGAAGGGACACTTCCAATGGAACTTTCGGCTGTGTCGTTTGAATGACTTCCGACAAGTCGACCTCTTTTTCTTCAATAAAGTGCAGTTCTCGTCCACCGCCGGAAGCAAAACGAAATGGAATAAAGTCATTGGCAACGAATCCGTACTGTGGTTCAATGTTCCTAACTTTCAGTGCATTGTCGATATCGACGATGGAGAGCTTTTGTCGCTTTGCGTGATGCATAAACTTGGCAGCGTCTTGAACGATTTGCTTCAATTTGAACGAAACATCATCCGCCAACTCCTTGGCTGCATCGTCGGGTAGAGCTCCCAGACCGATACTTTCCGCTTGAGAGCATAAACATACAAATTAACCTATGAATCGGCTTAATTGGAATACGCTTACCGATGACTTTCATAGATTCCACGGACAGTGTGGTCCCGTACAAACTTTCAGGATCACTGCTCATATCGAATAATTTTGACTGCAACAGAGGCAGGACAATTGTTTTACTGCATATACAAATAAATTGTAATTTTTACGGGGCTAGCTTGTTGTGTTGTCAAATTGACACATATAGTTCCACAATGCGTCGCAAGAGGTCTTCTCGTCTTACAATTTAGCAGTGCTGTCAGTATTTAGTTGAACTTATTGTTCATGTTTTGATTTCTTTGCTGCCACGGCTGTATATGGAAATGTCGATGTAGATATATGCGGATGACAGACATCGCACACATCACACTTAATAATAGACTGTTATGATCAGAGCGAGAAAACCGAAGACTAGTTATTATAACTTGCCTTGGGGTACCTGTCAAAATATCTCTTTCTCTTTCATCATAACACTCTATATAACGGATTTTAATACAAAAGTTCCCCTATGTAGCAGACATGAGTCGGTTATCCGAAAAACCGAAAATTTCGGATCGGTTTTGACCGAACCGAATACTTCGGTTCGGTTATGACCGAACCGAAACTTCCGGTTCGGTTTTGACCGAACCGAAAACTTCGGTTTTGACACTAAACAAGTTAAAATAAAGCTTAACTCGTCGATATCAATTAATTTCGTCATAAACTAACCGAAAATAAGTTAATTGAGTCATTGCATAGAGTTGGTATTGAAATAAAGATTGAGTCAATTACATCTGAGTTTTTTTGTAGAGCACACCCACCCATTGAATGACTTAATTATCTTAAATTCGGTTAGTTCATGACGAAAATAACTAATTTCGACGAGTTAAGCTTTATTTTAACTTGTTTCATGTCAAAACCGAAGTTTTCGGTTCGGTCAAAACCGATCCGAAATTTTCGGTTTTTCGGATAACCGACTCATGTCTGCTATGTAGGCTCCAAAATTAAAATATCATGAAAAACTCTCTTGACAGATGTCAGGTATTTTTGACGTTTAGCTTTCATGAATTTTCAACATTTCTTTCGCAAAGGCTTCTTAATATTGAAGCGTAATTACGCTAAATAATCTAAGTTTTTCCATCACTAAATATATCGATTCTTTGGTCGATTTAAAAAAGTGAACCGAAAAATACATTTCAACGCTTCCTTGTATGAAAATGACGCTGCGTTAGAAAGACTTGCGTGAGAAAGATTTTGAATTTCGACTGCACTTACGGCGTGAATATCTTAATTTTGAAGAAAAACATTGAAAATGTCAAAAGACGTTCTTATATTTAACCAATGAATGTACATATCAGGTGTGGCTGATTCTTCAAAATCTGTTGATTTTTCTTGAACGCACTCATTATTTTTATCAAAATAATATGAAAATGGATGCGTTAGAATCCGTTTTTAAAATCCTTAATTTAACGCACTAGATGATTATCGTTACGAAGAAGTTGTGGTGAATTTTATTATATTCAAACTATCAGTGCTGGTTGGTGTATACCAGACCTCCTCAAGTATTCACAATTGGCTACAATACTTTGCTGAATATAGAGCAGTAGGTAAACGTTGTACTCTAACTATGAAATATACTTGAATTTACTTCCGTCATTGTATTAAACTAAACTAGATGTGTTTCATTCATCCATTCTTCTACAAATTACCAAAAAGTTTATAATAACGATGGCATTGTTCCAATATGTATTACCGATCGTTAGATAACAAAAGCAGATAAGACCCAGTAAATACTGAAGGTAAGGGCAGTTACATACAATGCACAAGGCTGTAAACTTTAGGGAGGTCACGCAGATCGCCATTTTATTAAATACGCGGGAACACACCTTTTCCATACAAACAAATTCACCAAATTGAATTTGTATGGCCGGGTGAATTTTTTGTATGAAACGTGGTGTGTAACCCGCGTATCTGCATCTGCGTGACCTCCCCAAAGTATACAGCCTTGGTTACACACGGATTTCCACTTTCAAGTGAATTTAGTTTCGTTTTGTTGCACACATATTGAATTCCACACAAAATTAGCAGGTGTAACAACATTGGTAACAAGAAAACATGATGACGGCAACATTACAAAAAAGAATTCACCTGAAAGTTGGAATCCACAATTTCTCTGATCCGCTGCATTACCTTCACTGTTTATATAGTTTGGATCTATCACCAATGCACGACGCTGCGCTTGATTTGTGTTTGACCTCACGGCATGAATAGGATTTATAAAAACTGAAGGTAATGAATCGGATGGTAATAATCGAACGTTATTAGTTTTGGGTTTACCTAGCGTTAAAAATAATTCCATTTACCAATATTTCCATCTAATTGGTACCAATTTGATGATAATAACGGTAGCGAGAATTAAAATATTTGTAAAAGGAAAAATTCCGATGGTCGTCGATCAACCAAGGCATCAGAACAGTCGGAGCGTTTGCTGCGACTTAGCCCCGTACAACCCGTAATCCTATTTCGTCCGCAACCATAATACGTCCGTAGCCCTAATAAGCCCGGAACCCTAATACGTCTACAACCCTCTAATGCGTCTGTTACCAAAATGCAAGTCAAGTTGGGCATTGTCAAATTTACTGAAACTGTTCATTTTTAAAATTGCGCATAGCGCAATTACGAAAGCCCGTACGAAGTACCTCTCAAATAAAACCAACAATTTACGACATTATTTTAGAAACCCAACATTTTTTGCCAACTTTCCATTGGGTATTCAATTACCTCTCAAATGAAACAAAAACTAGCAAAATCGGATGAGATTTACTCGATTTATGTGCAAAAAACACTTAGGGCCGAGTAGCGGCCTTAGTCCAAGGGCCCAAATTTGAAACTTTTTTCGACACGTTCTTTTCGGTATTCAATTACCTTCCATAAAAAACTAAATCTAGCAAAATCGCATGAGATTTACTCGATTTATGTGCAAAAAACACTTAGGGCCGAGTAACAACCTTTGAGCCCTCCCAACAAGCCCACGTTGCATCTTACCCAAAAACAATGTTCACTTTGTTCTACTCGTCAATACCTTTCATTTGATACATCACAAGCAGCTATTGCGTGCGTATTTCAGTAGATATCGTCGAAAGACTGAAAAACACCTATAGGGCCCTAGCTCTGGAGGGGCCGACCCTACCATGCCCATTTTCGAACTTGACCTTACTTTTGTCGATACCAATCGGGGAAAAAAAGAATTTTGAAAAAAGGTTGTGATTTACTCAAGCTAGAGGGGTCACGGACGGACGGACGGATGGACGGACGGACGGACGGACATTTTTTTTATTGCGGATTCGTCATCTATAAACATAACCAAATGCTTTGCCCTTACTGTCTGCTTCCAATTCGACGTGTTACAAACGGCATATTAATCTTATAAGCCCCCAGTACTTCGTACGGGGCTAAAAATATTGGTCGAATATAATTTCCCGTAATGAATTCTCAAAAACTCACGGAACCCTAGTTTGCCATGACGATTTCAAGAGGAATTTGCAAGAATTTTTGCGATTTGCTGAAAGCAAACGAAACATTGAAAACGTATTTTGGTCCTGGTCTTTATGACGAAATTGTCGTAGCTGTCAAATAGTTAGTAATTTTTCTGTTGAAAATTGTGAATGCTGCATCTGTCAATTAAAACTAGGATCAATAGACGTTTTCAATGCCTTGTTTGTGCTATGTCCCTATCAAAGCATTGAACATTGACTGTGTTGGTTTTACAATTGATTTAGCCAATGAATGTCACTAAATGCATTAGATACAGAAAAAACTAGATTTTAATTCACCGGCAACACTGCCATGCTGCTCGAATCCGCAACAGCTGTAACTATCGGCACGTTACACCGGATAGATCTGATGCCGCCGGTGCAATCTGTCTTATTTGGCGAAGTTTCTCATATAATTATTGCAAGTTGTAGAACAATTATTATTTTTTCTCTACACAAAGTGTAAATATTTTCTAAGAGACTTATTTATTTAATTTTTATTTAACATGGCTGGCACTACAACGGACAATGTTGAGGTAATTGAAATCGATTTCGTTTTAATCGAATTATTTACACAAAACATCGAATGATTCGTTGGCGATTTGGGTGAAGTCTCGCCATTTTTAGTATGGTTCTATTGTTGATATATAATTTCCATGTAATTGACAGTTGCTCCCATGCATATGTCGAAGAACTTTATTGTGTTCTGTTGACTTTTTTCTCAGAAACACATCAATTGCATGCTTCCAAATAGGGCATTGTGCTCCAATTAAATGAGTTGAGGTTATGTCTGACCGCAGTCCATATGCATTTTTGAATCATTTTCAGTGGAGTCCATTAAGTGGTTGTTTTTCTTGTCCCAATTTCAGCATAATGCCGATACAAATAACATTGAGAAAGCCCGAGAAGAGCCAGGAAACGAAATAACGCCCGAATGTCTCGTCAAGCATCCGTTGCAGAACCAGTGGACTCTGTGGTACTTGGAGAACGACAGAAATAAGTCCTGGGAAGACATGCAGAATGAAATAACCAGCTTCGACACGGTCGAAGACTTTTGGAGCTTGTACAATCACATTCGGGTGGCGTCGGAATTGAAGCAGGGCAACGACTACTCACTCTTCAAAAAGAATATCCGACCGATGTGGGAGGATGCAGGTAAAGTAAAACAATCAAAATAATCTGCCGTACAGTGAACGGAGCGGATAATCAAATGTTCGTCTAAATATAGCCAACAAACGTGGCGGTCGATGGGTTTTGAATTTAAACAAACAGCAACGTCGCAACGAATTGGATGCATTGTGGTTGGATATTGTAAGTGTAGACTTGAGTCGATAATTCCGTTCGATGAATTGATGATCGAACCAAAATTGATTGCCTTACAGTTGTTGTGCTTAATCGGGGAGTCATTCGAATATTCTGACGATATTAATGGTGCAGTCGTCAACATTCGCCCGAGAGGAGATAAAATTTGTAAGTTCGAAATTGTTGTCCCTTCTGGGAATGGGAATGCGAAGTCGACGTAACAAATTTTTCGTTTAATTTTTCCAGCAATCTGGACAGCCGATGGTACAAATCAAGAATCGATTTTGAGTATAGGCCACAAATTAAAGGAATGTCTTCGGCTACCGAACGAAGTTCAGATCAGCTACGAACTGCATAAGGACACGGCTAACAAGCAAGGACCGAAGATGGCATTCACGATATAAACAGTTCTGATTTAATATTTTGGTGTTGAGAAGCCGACTCAACACTCAGCACTAACAGCAACACAATACTTATCGTCGGTAAAAGATTATCATTTTTTTTTTGTTTATTGGAAAAATCATTTCTTATTTCTTTGGATTTATAACCTCCCCCCGAAAAGTCAATGAAATAAAAAGAAAAATTATTTCGAAAAGCTAAAGTTCGAATTGACAGGAAGAAAATGTCGTTTCAATTGTTGGTTGACCATTATGACGGAGAAGTGTTTTGAAAGAGAAATTTGATTTGAACTCTGAACTTGCGGTAACTGTCAGTCGTTGACACTTTCCGCAAGTTCGAACAAATGACGATTTCCCCATTAAGAAGAGGCTGTTGATTCTATCGGGATCAGATGATGATTTCAGTAGAGATATTAGAATTATCGAACATTTTCCGGTGGTCGCAACCGACCTTATCATTATGTGTGACCATAAGCTTTAGATTGCATTGCGCGAACCAATGGATTTTTTGGAAGATCAACTTCCGAAATTCGGACCCATTTTTCCTGGATATGGTTTATATATGCCTGAAGAGGTCTAAAACCGTAGACCACGAAACCACTCACAATTTTTCTTTTTGTTAATATGCTACCTCTTAAATTCGTAAAACTATTTTCCACGTGTGGATTTTGTGACAGCTGGAAGTGGTCACTAACAGGGCCTATTTTTGGTATTTTTTTTGGAAATTTTTACCAAAATTTCCAAAAAATTGCCAAAAATTTCCAAAAACTGAGATCGTCCAAAAATCGACTTCCACAATTTCGAACAGTTTCGGCAACTCCTGAGCTCAGCCTTGTGTCTTAGCCGGCTCTAAATGATTTTGTTTGCTTACTGACGCTCTCATCTATCAAATTAATCATACTCGACTTCATTTGAAAGCTCATAGTGTCAAGAATCAACCAAAATCATTGAGGGCCGGCTAAAACACAAGGCTGAGCTCATGAGTTGCCGAAACTGTTCGAAATTGTGGTAAAATTCGGTTTTTGGACGATCTCAGCTTTTAGAAATTTTTGGCAATTTTTTAGAAATTTTGGTAAAAAATTTCCAAAAAAATTACCAAAAATAGGCCCTGGTCACTAAGGCATTAGGGGCATCATTGTAAAGCTAGGCTAAGCCTATGTCAGTGCATTCAATGATTTAAGCATAGACATTCCACGGTGGGGCTGAACACATTTTTTTAAAAGTTCGCGAACTTGGGATATTTTTACAAGAAATATGCAACGATGTTTTTCGTACGAATTCAAAATTTTACGGCCGGGATAACACCATTTTTCTACTGAAAGTGTATCACTGTCACGGTGAGCTTGAAAAACGTTTTTATAAAAAAGTTGTGTCCATACGCGCGCTGGGGAACTTACCGAAAATTTGACAATGGAATATGATAGAGTTGTGGAACTATTTTTTTTTGTGTCGCGAACCGGTAATACTGGTAAAATACCTGTAGTACGGGTTCATGCCTTTGTAAAGACATAAAATTAGTGCAAATTATAGTAGAATGGTGTGCTTTGGACCAGTGATTAATATTGAAACGTAGATTTTAAAAACAATTACTAGCCCTTAAAAAACCCACCCTTAACACATCCACCCCTTTTCAAAGTTTTCTGTGCATAGGCAACTTTAATGAATTATTGTGAACTGATTTCTTCATCTACCTTAGTGATATATAGCTCAAATGAAAGAGGAAAGTTCAAGCTTTTTTTCAGGATCCTAAAATTTTCTAAAATTTTCCAATATTTTCCGATTTTCCACAGATTTTCCAATTTTTCTACAGTTGTGGTTTTTAATTTGAAGGTTAAATTTAAATATGTTCGAAATTTTGTTCTGAAAATGAAAATTTCTTTTTGGAGTGTTGTTTAGTATTTAATTCGCCACCACTTTTCCAAAGAAACCACTCTTCGATTTTTCCAAACGTAGCGGCCAGCTGCCATTTTCGTGTTAAATTTGAGGCATTTTAAATGAAATGTTTTTGGTAAAAAATATTTTTTTTTAATTTTTTCATATATATAAATAGTTAACATCATCATAAAGCTGCAGATCCCAGCTTTACAAAGATACCAAACACTCCATATTGAAACCAAAATGTGATTAACTTTTGACGCATTAGGTGTTACGGGTCACTTCTACTCGCTAAAATTAATGGCATGAAACTCTTCTGAAAATTTACAAATAGAACCCACCACAACAGCCAGAAATTCGTTGGTTATAGCGACTCGTCAACTTTAGACACACCGGAAAGTGCTAAGGGAGTCGTGATATACTTCCAAATAAATTTCTAAAAATCAAAAATTTGACTTTTGATTTTTAGAAATTTATTTGGAGGTATTCCTAGACTCCATTAGCACTTTCCGGCGTGCCTAAAGTGCCTGCTCGAGCATCATTCGCTACGTGTTAGGATGAAATTTTTTGAAAACAATAAAGGCCCGACCCCGACAGAGTGGTTTTGTCTCTTACGACTCAAAACCTCTCCAGACATATATAAACTTTTGTGCCCGTAGATGCTCAACAAATAAAATGTCCATTGCTCAGCCCACAAAATATGTTTACAAAAATCGTCATGTTTAAGTATTGAACTGTTCAATTGTTACGACACGTTTATACTCACATCAACGCACTGGCAGTGCTTTGCTCTAAATAGCCTCAATACAAACAACACACACTCTACGGATAATAGCGGCAGAGTCAAAATGACCCAAAATTATATCGTCTAAATTCGAAGTTTTTGGACAAAATGATGTATGGACGACTTGTTCATTATCAAAAATAAGAGGCACCTTCTATACATCACTTTTCGATTGGACCACAGGAACCACCCGGA
Source organism: Bradysia coprophila (assembly GCF_014529535.1). Lineage (NCBI taxonomy): Eukaryota > Metazoa > Arthropoda > Insecta > Diptera > Sciaridae > Bradysia > Bradysia coprophila. The sequence continues at coordinate 937,408 of NW_023503584.1, forward strand.
ACCACCTGGAACCACTTGCAAAAATCAAGCAAAATTTCGACTCTGCCGCTATTATCCGTAGAGTGTGTGTTGTTTGTATTGAGGCTATTTACTTTGCTCACATACATCTATTAACGTTCAGTCAAACAATTTGATTGTATAGTTGTCATTGAACACGATTAAAGCTAATAAATTCAACGAACGATCAACTTTCATGAAAATGTCGATGTCCTGCCCATTGCCATCGTATTTGAAGCCCATAATACCTTACCCACTTTTATCTCTAGTCTGCGTCCATGAAAACTTTCTTCAAATTAATGTAGATATATATGGAATATTGACTTGTCTTGTGTGTACGGGTCGGTCTCCATCGTTATTGTTGATTCGAACGAGTACATAGCAGGAAGATTAAACGAATCTTTTGAGAACTGCTGGGCAATTTAAATATTTTGCGCCTTTACGATGAAACAGCAGCTAGTCACACATTTCAATGCCACGTTGGCACATTCGTGTTCAGCAATTTTTTTTTAGATGATATGATAGCATTAGTTCTAGGGAACATGTGCTGCAAGCATTGCGTTGGCATATCTTTGAGAAAAACAATTTTTATGTTTCAAAATCTATTGAAAGGACAGAGGTTACGTGGGCGCTTTAAATTTCTTAGGGGGAACAATGTAGAGTTGTACTGTTGTACATCAATTTAGATTTATTTTATGTGACTACTTGCAGTTTCCCACAGGCGCGCCGAGTTCTGTACGGCGTATGGGGCAGATGCCCTATACGACTTCCTGTCGCCCCATACGGTTTTACGTATTTCTTTTGTTTACCAAAATTTTGCCCCATACGAGCTGATAAAAAGTCGGCTCGTCTGGTTTCCAACGAAAATCATTCATTACCTGATGATATTTGCTGTAATCATCATCACTGCGGAGCTTCACGAGTTAAATAACTTATTTAATCGTTTGGGCATTTTCATTTTGAATGGTTTGATTGTCTTCGGCTTAGGCTTAGGTTATTAAATTCCATCTCGTCAGAATGAAACTGTTCCAGGACGCAATCGACTATCGCACTACCTTCGACAAACTAGCCAGCAAGTCTTGTGTGTGTATATCAATCATGAACCGTGGAAACTTCAACTTAATTCCGGCTGAGACGCCGAGGTCAATTCAACCATTTACCTTTTTCTTAGCCAACAGTCATCAAGGAGGATCAGAAGTTCATGAGTCTACAACATAATTTTCAGCGAAGACCGTCCAACAACCTTCTATTCTTTAGTATTAAATGATTGTAGACTCTATGCGCTGCGTACATAAAACCGGAAGAAAAAATCGACGGTACGTTTTCAGATTCACTTACAGCGACAGCACTCTAAATAGTCCATTGGCAGGCTGTAACAAAAAAGAATATTCAAAACTCGGACATTGATGGCGCAACATTTTATTTGTTTTCCTGAAGGATGTAGCAACGTCATTCAGTACCATATAACAAAGTACTATAAATTTCTTCAGTATTGACCACCGGTTATTACGTCGTTCATCGACTTAGCAAGTTCGCTTGCGGTTGAATAATAATATGGATATTTGGGTTGTCTTGAATTTTTTATTGGGATCATGTTTCCGTTTCTTCCGTAAATGAAACATCTGAAATGGAAAGAATACGTAAAGTGACTTTTTAAAATCAAAACTTATTAAGCCACAGCTGGAGAGGTTTTCCCCTCCGAGTGATACATTCATTTTGGATTCTTCAGGTGTTTCTGACGCGTCAATACCCTCGAAAGAGTATTGGCCTGGTACAAAATGGAGAATTGTTGCATCACAATCAGGAGGTACAAAATACGGCTATTTTCACCACAAACACGCTATCACTTTAGGGTCAAATTTTCAAACCTGGGGAAATATCTGTCAGTTCTCGGTCCAAAGTTCTCAAGTTGTTTATCGGATCCGTCAAGTGAATGTACCACGACATATCGTTGGGATAGAGTCTGAATATCCTGGCTTTTCGGTAAATCAGCGAATAGATCTTTGCAGGCCCTGCAGTTAGTCAAATGGACAATAACTAAAATTGGTTTTCCTTCCGCTTGTGATTGTTGAAGTGCAGCTTGGAAATTTGGTGCATAAGTGAAGACTTCTTTTGGCCGACTGTAACTGTTGTAACTGTATGCAGCCGATAGCTACAACAAATTCAATCGTTTAGAGTCTAATTAATCTTCAGTGAAACCAGTCAAACGTTACCTGGATAGCAGCCAATAATAGGAGCACAACACTTTTCATGACTAAATTCTTTGCAAGAAGACCTTAAAATCGAAACGTTTTCCGAGATGCGAAGCCTTTTATATTGACTCAAACGTGCTACGTATGAACCGAATTTTCAAGTGTTCTTCTGTGATCAAATATTTATTGAGGCTTAAATATTTTACGTGCGCGATTGTCTGTTTTGTTGTTTAATTTAATTTATTTTTTTGTTTAAAACGTAAGCAGTGCGCTCTTCATGGAAATTTTTTTATTCGTAATCGTTGTCACATTCGAAATATTTAGACGGATTTTGCGTTTCTAATCCAACAATTCGTTGAAAAATGCAAATAAAAGAAACCTGTGCAGAAGACAAACTTTTCTTAAAGACGTATATCCAACTTCGGAACACTTTTTTTTGTCCCAATCCAAACACTCTTTAAAGTCTCATCTGAATTTATCTGTTTTATGGATGGTATATCTTTCGAATGCTGCCAGAGCAGCTGCGACAACATCTAATACTAAACGAATAAGGAATGTTTCAAGCAATGCCATAAATGATGGGCTCTGACGAGTTTTCCCTTAATATACCACAATATATGTTTGAACATCTGAAGTAAAAGATTCTCTATCAAACAACACTAAGCTATATTTTAAACGACAGAAGTAACAAACTACTAAACGATACTTTAAACAACAGAAGTAGCAGATTTGATCGTAATGTAGTAACGTTTAATGCTTGTTATTCCCGAAGGGGATAGATTTCCTGCGTAAAACAATAGCAATTGATTTTTAAACTCTCGTAGGTATTGCGTACAGCCGACATCAACAATTGCAACAGTCCAGAAAGTTATTATAAATATGACCAAGAAATAAGGCAATGAAGGGAACTGGGCCAAAATAATTGTAGGTTGGAAAACGTTATGGATTTTGCAAGTTCTGAGAGACTGTGGGGGGAAACATTTCCCCATATTTTCTTCCATTTCCCTCGATATATTTCTTAGTTTTAGCAAAAATATTTTTGGGAAAACTTGGAAAAATTCTGTAAAATGTGGAAAATGTGGCAAAATATTTTCCCAAATATAGTCAATGGTGGTTCACAAAAGTTATAATAGTAGTAGGTATATTCGAGCCAAAGGTGAGGTATGCAACTACGCTACACTAATTGAAAACCAGTAATAAGTTACCGAAGTACACGATAAAACATAATTTCATATTTCTTTCGTCTAGCTTCTTATAATTCTTTAAACGTGCCAATATACGTACCACCTGTATCTCGAATTGTAAAAGATTATCAGAATTACCAAAATTGCCTATTTTTACCTATAGTAGAAAAACGTTTACAAAAATTGTATGCCTTCGTTATGGCGATTGTTCGTTCAGGTGGTTTGTTTGTAAACATTTACAAAAATTCCTCTTCTATTTTATTAGATCCCATGCTGAGGGCTATTAGCCTTTAGGTTTTATGTGCTTTCTCTGACACTTTTCGATTGGTCGTGGAGACGGAGAGTTGGAACTAAGCCATTTGTCTATTCCTAGCCATAGCATAGCAAGAACAATTCGTCCGTTCTTTAACATTTCGAGTACATTTTGACCGATTTTCATACGCTTCGTAATAATTATGAGTTTCGCAGTAGGAATACGTGTCGAATCATGTACATGTACAGGTCGAACTAGTGCTATATATGTATCGTATTAGGTACACGCACGTACATACCAGGAATACACGTGTTTGTATACCAGGCTTATCATAGCAATTCGTTGCGATATCATCTGGTTTTTTGTTATTTTTGCGAGAAACGTTTTTGTTGGACACGTTAATTGCGCTTTGCCATATAACGTAATAAGAATTTTATATTTTTAAATGTTTCTTTCTGATTTCAGCAATCCGAAGAACACATCGATTAATAACATTAAACAAGTTGATTCTATGTAGGGTGTAGCGGTTTTACAAAATGTGTTAGTTCTGTTAAGGCTCAGCCGGAAATCCACTCAGCTGGTCCATCTGATCATTTTATGGAAGAAATTTTTTTTTCAAACTTTGATTTTGTGCTGCCGCCAGATCGATTTTTGAAAATTTCGTCGTTTTCGGTCCACGTCACATATATCGTTTTTTTACGGTGGGCTCGGTGTACATAAAAAGTTGAGTCAACATGGTAATCTAATCTCCAGGCTTCACAGATTATTTTATAAAAAAGATCAAGTCTAAAAAATATTTTTTGAGTTCATGACTGATCGTCAAAGTTCCCCGATGGTGATTTTGAGACTTTAATCTCGCCTCGAAATTTGATGAAAATGTGCTAAAATGTAAATTGAACTTTAAATATGCTGAATGGACCGCGGTGAGTCAAATACAACATCTGATTTGAATTGGGACACCTAAATTTGATATTTATCTGACAAAAAGTTGTGTTTTTGGTACATGGAATATTGGTGGCGAAAGTCGAATTACCTCAAATCAATAATTTTTTAGCTTATAATGTATTCCCAGGTTCTCACAATGCGAAACCTTCAATTTTAAGCGTTTTCTAAGCTAATTTACGTACTGTTGACAAGTTCTAGAGCCAGTGGCTACGTCTCTTTACATTTTCAAATTTTGATGTATTTAATGTTGTAAATTAGCTTAGAAAACGCTTAAAATTGAAGGTTTCGCATTGTCAGAACCTGGGAATACATTTTAAGCTAAAAAATTATTGATTTGAGGTTATTCGACTTTCGCCAACAATATTCCATGTACCAAAAACACAACTTTTTGTCAGATAAATATCAAATTTAGGTGTCCCAAATCAAATCAGATGTTGTATTTGACTCACCGCGGTCCATTTAGCATATTTAAAGTTTAATTTACATTTTTGCACATTTTCATCAAATTTCGAGGCGAGATTAAAGTCTCAAAATCACCATCGGGGAACTTTGACGATCAGTCATGAACTCAAAAAATATTTTTTAGACTTGATCTTTTTTATAAAATAATCTGTGAAGCCTGGAGATTAGATTACCATGTTGACTCAACTTTTTATGTACACCGAGCCCACCGTAAAAAATCGATATATGTGACGTGGACCGAAAAAGACGAAATTTTCAAAAATCGATCTGGCGGCAGCACAAAATTAAAGTTTGAAAATTTTTTTGTCTTCCATAAAATGATCAGATGGACCAGCTGAGTGGATTTCCGGCTGAGCCTTAAAAGAACTAACACATTTTGTAAAAACCGCTACACCCTATTCTATATTTTCCATTGTTTATTCGAGAGAATAAGAAGAAGCGTTTACATTAGTAATAGTTAGAGAAAACTAGCGACCAACCTTGCAAAATTCTATTTCAGCAATGTGTACATTGAAATCGGTATACCTTAGTGGTCTGAATCTACCACCAAAAGTCCCAAAAAATCCCATTTCAATTTTCCGAGAAAATCGATAAAATGTGAAAAAATTGATGTTAAGTGCAGAATTATATTTTATTGACAAGCGAAAAAAAGACTGCTCACAGTGGCGCAGCCAGTAAAAAATCGATCTTTTCAAAAAATAAATTTTACAATAAATCAAAGTCATCTACTCTATTAGCTCCTAATGTTCCCAAAATGCATGCCGCGTTCCCTCTTTGAATGGCAATTGAAATTTTCTGTAATAAATAATCTGTTGAACGTGGTTCTCCTGAAGCAGCCTTCATGATTGATCCCAATTTTTGAACAAATTTCATAGTTTCTGGCCCCATACAACCTAAAGTTTCGAAAGCTAACGGAGTGAACAAATAATTTTCTTTCAAATGTTTGTAATGATTATGTTTAAATCTTTCCGCCTTATCCGCAATTGACCGTTTTTTCTTGCTAGATGCCTTAATGTATGAAGGCGCTAATGTAGCGATAAGAGAGGTTCGTGACGCTAGTCGACTCCCTAAGAAAAGAAAACAACCAACGGGAGACTAAGGAATCATGAACCGAAGTGATAGCGGAGGTTCGTGACGCTAGTCGACTCCCTAAGAAAAGAAAACAACCAACGGGAGACAAAGGAACCTATATATAGGCGAACATTTTAACTTTTTCATACTGACCCAAATCAAAAAAAAAAATTATGTTCAAACGAAAGTGCTCGTCAATACGAGTTCAACGAGCTATAGATCATTAAAAACGGTGGTCCGCATCCGGAGAAAACACCACTTGAAAACCACTTGAAATGAAGCATCTTCACACATTTTCAGCACATTCTCCATATTCGAGTTAATAGAAATGTTTCATGTGGGTTTGACATACGTATCGAACCACTACATCTGTTTGCGAGAACTGCGCTCGCACTTTTCCTAAAACTTATATTAATTCAATCTTAACACTTTTTCATCGGCAAATCAATAAATTTTATTGAAGTTCTTTACTTAATTTCTGTAAATTTAATTAAAACATTTTCACGAACATTTCCAAAAAACGCACTTAAAACACACTTACAGTTTGTTCATTTCATTTTTACACCGTTTCTAAAGATTGTCGATATGTCAGAGTTTTTAATGTACCCAGTCAATTAAGTTCTTCCCAAATTGCGCAATATTTGAATTCGCGATAGAAATTTTAAATTTTGCGTCAAAAATTCATAATTTGGGAAGAACTTAATTGACTGGGTACATTTAAAACTCTGACATATCTAAAACTGTGGATTTGGTTAAGTATGGAAAAGTTAAAATCCGCCAAAAACCTTTAACAAGAATAGGTGACGCAGTTTGTTTATCTTCCAAAACACCTGATATCCGTCAAAAACCTTTACAGGAATAGGTGACACAGTTCCGGAGGTGAACTTCCAAAACACTTGATATCGGTTTTGGTGACGCATTCTGCGGCTAAACGCAAGAACTTTCAAACAAAAAAGTTTACAAAGATAATTTTCCCTAAAAAAAATCTGCAGCATTAGGTGGCAGACGATTCGGCTTTCTTCTTTATGAATGTTGTTCTTGTAGGACTCGTTTATTTTCATATTTTCCTAAGAGTAATTTCCTCAACATCTGCCACCGTGCCGCAGATTTTTTTGTAGGGAAAATTATCTTTGTAAACTTTTTTGTTTTCTCCGGCTATTTAACTTCAAATGTAGCGTGTGATAGCTCGTTGAACTCGTATGGACGAGTAGATTGATATGTAAGTAATTGTGATTTGATTCTGATCGAAATGGAAAATTTGAAAAGTTCGCCCATATATAGGTGACTAGTTCCTCCCGGATTTTGCATTGGGGTCTTTTTTTAGGGAAGGTTTACTGCGTCACGCCTCCGCTACCGCTCCGGCTGTGATGTTCGCCTATATATAGGTTCCTTAGTCTCCCGTTGGTTGTTCTCTTTTCTTAGGGAGTCGACTAGCGTCACGAACCTCCGCTATCGCTTCGGTTCATGATGCAATCAACATCCTCAGTTCAACTAAACCCGCAAAATTGTTTGACTGGCTTACACATGGTCGAGAACAGCTAAAAAATCCTGAAATTGTTCAATTTGTGGCATTGGAAGAAAAAGGTCAAAGAAATTATTAAAAAATTGAGGAATTTTAAGGAAATAAATCCCTTAAAAAAGGCCCTGATATCATGACCATTGTCAATGCAACAATTTTCTACTTGGAATTCGAGTTGAAATTCAGACTCATAATTGAGATACTTTTGACTTTTGAGTTTATCACTCATACTAAAGCAAGAATCTGACATAACATAATAAAGGAAAGCACGATAAACGATAAAGACATCTACATGGAACATGGGCAAAGGTCGTTGACCTTCATATTTTTACACACCTAGTGTAGTATCGACACTATCTACGAATCTACGAAAATGTAAACTGATAACGAAAAGAACTCAGAAAGAATATTTTTGCGAACAATGGTTATTGTTTGTACAACCGGTGTTCAGACACGGATTTTTTATTTTCAGTCAAATACTGTGAACATTCTATGTAAAAATTAGTTGCATTCTATTCATGAGTACGTTACTTTGAAAATAGGAAATTCCACTGAATTCCAGACCCAATATTTCGCATTCGGACGAATACAATAAATAGCTTTCCGACAGATAGACATTCGATTTGTTTCACGATGAACATAAAGCTTGTCGTAATTTTTGCGTTAATTTTGAGCTGTTGCTTAGTCAATTCAGATTTAAGTAAATCTTCGCTGGCTTCGGTGTCAAACTATGAACTAGTTGAAACATCAACAAATATAACTGAACGTGGATGGCCAGGATTTGTAATTTTAATTACTTCTATTGCTTTAGCTGCAGTGGCCATAGATAATGCTGGAAAATGCAGTGAAAAAGGAGGATGCTACAAAGGTTACTGCTGGGCATACTGTGGACTTAGTCTGTCAAGCGGTGATTGGTGCTATACGACCAAAACCTATTCACAAAGTTTTCAATATGTTACCTGTAACGACGATTCCGATTGTAACTTGTGTTGGAAGTGTGCTGGATCATGCACTCTTTAATAATGAAAATAAGAATTGAAACATTTCTGAAGTTACCTAATAAACGAAAATACCGTTAAATAAACTCAAGCACAACCGGCTTAGGTGCAGGGTTCAGGGAGCTCACTCAAAATTCGGTTCCCTGAACTATTCTATTAAATATAGTGATGTTAAAGTCAGCGGCGGTGCTTGACAGTGCTATGGTTTCTATTCTATTAGATAAATATATTAAATAAAAACTATTAAATAAAATTCTATTAAATAACTCTAAATAGATATCTCGTATCCAGATTGGTAAAATAATCCAAGGGCTTTACGAGATAGAAAATTACTTCACGTGTATAGTGCGGCGTTTTACTTTACCTAGATGTGACTTTCGGAGCTATAGCGGGGGAAAATATGCCAATCACATTTTGTCGCCGGTGACAGTCAAAAGGGGTCAAAAAATGACCGAAAAGTGTTTTTTTCTGTTTTTTATGCTAATTTAGCTGTAATTGTATTTCTTCTTGTTTTCTTGCGATGGAATCAGAAACTAATTACTGGGTAAATAGTGTCACTCTCAACCTTTATGTAACCGATGTAAAGAAAGTTTGACGTAAAATATGTCCGAAAAAGAGCCAAACATTAAATTCCTTTGGACTGGTCTTTTTTAAAAATGCTAACTTAACACTTTCACACTGTCGGCTTTATTGTCCATTTACTTAACAGAACAATCTTCGCAAGTTCAACTTTTATCTTTTTTAAAAGTAGGATTTTACCAATTGTAATGATGAGCCACTGTAAAAATTATTAATGATTCCCGCAACTCCCTGTCTAGAACCGAAGCTGACTTTAACGTCACTCAAATAGACGATTATGTGGTTATCATTTTTTTTTTTAAATATCAACAGGTGTGTTTTTGGTCTTCTAAGTGAGTGATGTCAAAGTCAGCTTCAAATTATCTGTTATTAGGTAGTTTACTACTACAACGACTACAACTCATGCGGGATAATGCTGGATATGTATAAAATTTCATTCTCACCTTAGATCGACAAAAGTATATATTTCAAAGCTATCTGCTATTACTAAGATAATTGTCGTATTTCAGTTGTCCGGTGCACAATAGTTATTTATTAACCAAGCGAAGAAAATAATAAATTTCACCAAGAGTGACGCGAGGACCGCAATTCGCTCAAGGTGGAATTTCCTATTTTCTCCTCGAGGTGTACACAATGCTTTTCAGCCTTGCGTTTTGTTATAATCCGCATTTTTGTCGACTTTGAAGAAAACAAAATAACGTGTTCTGGCATTCAGGCATTGTAGGTGAGAAAATGAACATTTTCTCACCCATTATGGCGTAATTTTAGGAGAGAAAATAATTATTTTATCACCTAAAATGGCGCCTCTCAGAATACCAACAAAACACCATTTTCACAAATGAATGTACATACCGGGTTCGGGTATGGCCGATTCTTTAAAATCTGTCGATTTATCTTTAACGCACTCATTATTTTTGTCAAAATAATATGAAAATGGGTGCGTTTAAAATCGTTATGTCTTCCGAGGTGACATTTGACAACTGATTTTGGGTGGTTTATATTCATTGATTTTCACAACGCTTCAAAGTTGACAAAATAAAGATTTTCGCGTCGTTTGCATTAAAAATATTGTAACAACACTAAATGTGAGGTACAAAAAAATGGTTTCTAAAAGTTTCGTTAACATATAAAAAATCGTTTGGCTTACATTATAGAGTTCAGCTAGGCTACTATAACAAAATGTTTAAGTTAATTAATTTCAAATCACAACAAGTAAACAGGCAAATATCACAGGTAAGGCACTCTCGTTAATTCACGTGATAGAACGGGGTTATCGCTCCATATTTATCACTTTCAGACATTAATTTAAGTTTGAGTCTAGCCTTAAACGTTTCAACATTCCGCAACTGCAATATCTCTTCATCATCATTATATTCATCAATTGATAACACAAGCGCAGGATGCACAGGGTTCGCAGAAGTTCGTCTAGAGCCATGTGGGTTGAATGAGTGTATGTGTCTCCTTATCCTTGTATTGTAGTCATGCAGAGATGCGTTTTCAACGAACGTAAAGTTGTGCTTCGTCATTGATCTTTTCATTTTCGAAATATTAGTCACCCGTTCCACAGTTGCTAGTATCTCAATAGCAAGTATGTTGTTACTGTAGATGAACGTCGTCTATGTTAGTCGTGACAGTCGGTACCTAGCTTTAACACATGAATTTTGGAGTTCCTTTAACTTCTTCTTTGTCATAAGGAAATCAAAGAAATGATAACAGATGGCGCTGTCTATCCGGTGAGTTGGCAGCAACGCCATCTGTTATCATTTCTCTGAAGGAAATAGGTTCGTTTCTGCACTGATACGACGCTTCAAAATACAATTGGTTTATATTAGTGTAACTATACAAAAAACCGAATCAGAAAATTTCGATGACCCTCGCTATGTAAATAACTATATTTCCCGAATAATATGCAGACGGTTCTGACAGCAGTACGGGCAAAAGTGTCATCATCAACGCATCAACTGAAAAATTACAACTGAAAGTCCGGTAAAGGTTTTACATATTAAATTGCGTTCCGAATTATATTTTAGTGATATTTGAGCAATTCGTACTCAAATGGCGGAGGAGATATTGTTGACCAATGTGGCTCCTAAGGTCGAGGAAGTACCAGCCAGTCTAGCCTCAACAGTATATCTGAAGAGTTCAATTAAATTTTCAACGTTACTCCAAAAATCACTCATCATCGGACATCTTTATATTTTCGATTTGGAAATAAGATCTCGTGGCGCATTGGTTGACGTGGAAATTAAACCACGTAATAGTGTACCACGCTATACAGTGAAATTGAATGCAAATTGCGCAGATAAAGAGCCAAAGATCTACGATTTCAACGAAAAGATTATCATTCTAACTGGCATTCCGTGTAAGCAGACAATGTTTCAAGGTCAAATCTTAAAACCCGTGTCTGCGATAAATTTTGAGCTAAGATTCGCTATCGAATTCTCGCCGAACTACTTAACTGAAAGGTCATTCATTGCTGATATTAAAAAGCATTTCTCTACGTCTGTACGCCTCATCTCATCGAATGGTGTTGTCGAAACAAACAAAGAGCTTCTTACCATCAGATCGCCTGTGTTCAAGGCCATGTTCGACAATGACACAATGGAAGCTGAAGCATTGCAAGTGAGCATGAAAACATTCAACAAGGAAACACTTGAGGCATTCGATAATTTCTTGGTCACGGACTCTATTGAGAATGTTGAAAAAACCGCTCTGGATCTGTTCATTTTGGGGGATCAATATGACATTCCACTTTTGAAAACTAAAGCTGGAGCTGCGATTCTTAACAATCTCTCGGAACAGAATTTCGAACAGGTCATTTCGTGGATTTTGAAATTGCAACCGGAATTGACCAAGGAAGCTGTTAAGAATTATTATGTGGAAGGTAAGAAGATGGAAGTTTCGAAAGGCAGCGACATTTGAGACTCACTTTTCGAATGAAGAACATTTTCGGAAAGATTTCTTCTTCGTATGTATGTAAATAGCAAAGTGAATATAAAAAAGAAATTAATGTGGATTCGGCCAGTCATTATTATGTTAGTACAAAAAGAACAGAAAAATTGAAATTTACAAACAAAAAGCCCCTTCTGGGTGCATAACATGTCAAATTTAATCATGAATTCAATAAAATTAATTCTTCAAAAATGATTTTGATTTTATACAGTTGAAGACAACCAAATTATTGTCTATAAGCTTTCTTCAGCTGTTTTACCAGCCGGTCCAAGTAACAAGCACACTGTGGTTATTATATGTAATAGTTGCACACACTTGTAAAACCGTATAGCCACTGGAGAAGACCAGCTGGTAAGAAATGTGGAGCAAATTTAGCTGACTTGAACTGTCAGTCGAAAAAAAATACAAAAATATAAATTATTGTTTCAAAAACAAAATTGTAACAATCCCGGATCGGACAACTACATAATTTGCTGAAGAATGCTCAAGTTTGTACCGAAATAGAATTATTTTCTGTTCAAAAGAACCGATACAGCAGGAACGGGAATTTATTTTTTGAATGTAATACCATTGATTGTATGATGAATTTACTTCTACAGTAAGGGCTCGATTAGTATGATTTTGACTTCGTCAAAATAATAATTCTCTGGAATTAGGTTGACTACAGCAACCGTCAGTGAAATTCAGGTCCGAACTGACAGTTCGAGATTACAAATATATTTTGACTGTTGCTTTCGAGATCTCCCGATCTCCTATCAGATAGCATCCGACCCCGGCGAAATTCAAACAGGAATTTGCTTTCAGCTGTTTTTTATCTGGTCCACTCATACAAACAAAACTAAAACTGGGCGTACGTCTTACCACACGAGTGAGTCCAACTATCTAATCCGTATAAGGACGTAAAACTAATTTTGTTTGTATAAGTGAACCAGCTGAGAGAGTTACGAGACAAATCATGCCCGCACGTTAGTAAGCGGGCGTGACGCAAGTCCACTACCAAAAATGTTTTTAAAAAAATTTTTGGGGACGGCGGAGCATATTTACAGCAACTTTTTTACTTATCCCCCTTAGCTCCAATGGCCCCCAAAGTAAGATATCTGGAATCTAGTAATCCATACGAGTTCAACGAGCTATCACACGTTACTGCAGCTTCAAGATTGGCCGAGATATTGAACTTCGAAATATTGATTTTTGTATGAAAATAAGCAAAATTTCGTTTTTTCAGATAACTGAAATCGCCTACGTTAGTTAATTAGTTACTTAGTTAGTTCCTATGGAAAAGTGGATCCAGCAACTCCCAAACGTTTCTATAGATTTTCCTGAAATTTTGGTTATAGGCATAATGGCCCAAAAATAAGAATGGAATTTTCAAAAGTTGGAAAAAACCAATATCTCCATACAAATGTCATATAAAAGCCAATTTGTATGTGTGTGTGTGAGTTGTAAATTTTGTTACATGATATGGATGGTAATGTGGTGAATGGTGTGTGTTGTTTTGGGATGTATTTCTTGTAGGGAATTGTTGGGATCATTAAGTATTAACTTCCACTAGGTTGGTTCCTAAAATTTGGGATGAGAGATGATTCCTCTGGTACTTCCTAACTTCCATCGGATTTTTTGATCGATTTGGGTTATTTTCGACGTGAGCGAGGTGTTCCAAGGTTGGTTCCTAAATTTTGGGATGACAGATGATTCCTCTGGCACTTCCTTTCCTAACTTCCATGGGATTTTTTGATGGATTTGCGTTATTTTCGATATAAGTGAGGTGTTCCAAGATTGATTTCTAGATTTTGGAATTCAGACTGATTTCTCTAGAATTTTTTAATTTCGATAAGGTTTTTTGATGTCGTCGAAACGACATACTTACAAAAGTGGTGATATCAGTCAAAAAACCCTTAAAGTGTAAATGTGACGCAAGTCCTTTATCTTACCTACAAAATAACTGATATCGCTGAGGGTGACGCATATGTTGAGGAACATATTATTAGGAAAATGGTTAAAAAATGCACTGAAAGAATTTAAACGGAAGAAAACCGAATCATCTGCCACTTGTGACGCAAATTTATTTTTGTAAAATTTTCTTTCACAAATTTTTTGGATCAATTTTTGTTGATGAAACTTTTGCGTACGGCGCACAATGCGTCACCCTCAGCGATATCAGTTATTTTGTAGGTAAGATAAAAGACTTGCGTCACATTTACCCTTTAAGGGTTTTTTGACATGATAGACTTCTAGTATAGCTCTGGAACTAAGTCATCGAATAGTTTCACGTGCATGAAACTCTGGAAGCCTCTCGGGAAGACAGTCTCGTACTGATTTGATATTATAGATAAGATTTTGTAGTCTTAGTATATAAGCTTTTTAACGAGTATAATGATACGTGGGCACTAGGCTGCCGTCTAGTCACTTCTGAACAAAATTATTGAAAATTCGCCGCTTCTCAAACATATTTTTCCCGGATTGCGATTTATTCAGCGTGTAACTTATACAGTATTTACATTCAAACGTTTAAAGAAAGATAAAAATTGCAATTCATTAACGTCAGTTTTACCAGTTACGTCCTTGACCTACAATCCGACACATTGACTTGGTTTGCTATTTGAATCTTTCCTCCATTGGCACTTCGGTCTGATAAATTGTTACCAACTGACCACGAAATTGACTTTCTGCGCGTAGCAATTGCTTGCATGGATAGTATCGGCTGTACTTATTCAAATATGCTGCGCATATTCGCATTGATTCAAATGACACCGTATCGCAAACAGGCATATTTGGTACATGTCTTCCCTCTCCGATTTCTGACTCCAGTCGATAATCGTATTGACACGCCATGCACTGACAACGAAATGTCGTCAGTATTTCTTGGCGTTCTGCTCGTGTTCTGCGTCTGAAGTCAACGCTGGAAACAAACAATGAAAGATTTGGATTTGAATGTCTTGCGGAATTTTGCCCGAGGGAGGGAATGAGTTACTTGTAATTATCAAACAGCTGCTCTCCGGCTTCGATTGGTTTCAACACAGTGTAAACGAATTTATTGCCAACCGATGTTATAAACAAATTGGGCGCACAAGAATGATTCAGCAAATCACGCAATGGATGAACTCCTGACGCGTATTGGAAAAATTCCTTTTTATTGTAGGTTG
Source organism: Bradysia coprophila (assembly GCF_014529535.1). Lineage (NCBI taxonomy): Eukaryota > Metazoa > Arthropoda > Insecta > Diptera > Sciaridae > Bradysia > Bradysia coprophila. The sequence goes on from NW_023503584.1 coordinate 952,703, forward strand.
CATAACGGCTATGGATGATTGGAATCCTTTTCAGGTGGTGTTGAATTAGTAGTTTGATTGTGAAGGCTGCCTTTTCATCAGAGAACGTATCTTTAAGTTCTGTCAATTCCAACAAAGGTTGGGCAATTAATGATGCCACTATGTAGATGCTGAGCCCAGCATCTTTGACACAATTTTCGGCCATAAAATATACGGGTGCATAATACGACGACTTTTTCGTATAATCGCAATCGAATATCGTCAAATCCTGACCACTTATTTCTTCAACATGAGTAGTCAGCGATTCAGCCGATTCGAAACTGGTAATCGCACGAATGACTGTTCTGAGAGTGACGGAGGTGTATGTGCAAAGTAACTGTGCCATTAAGTCAACAACCGGACATTCAAGTTTATGGAATTGTTCATAAGCTTCGTCGCGACACGTATCGCAGAACATAGACCTTACACAATGTCTGCATGGCATCAAGTTGAAATTGTTCTCCTTTAGACATTTCTCGCACCGCTCATATTTGTATTTGTGATCCAACGTTGAGCAGAATGCTTCTTCAACAGCGACTACATCACCAACTTTTAGATGCACTGTTGTCCTGATGTGTCGTCCATATTGTTCGTTTCTGTCCACTTTCAAACAATTTGCAATGAACGGAATCTGAACATTCGCTGGAAAATTGAGCTTCGGAGTATGAACGGGCATTGGTTTCTTTCTCGCCAGACCATTTCGTCTTACACATTCGGCCTCCCTATTGTTCAATTCGTCCATGTTTCGAGCTGAAACAGTTTGTCTGGCAAGGTGTATGTTTTCGATACAAATGTCGTATAAGCCGAGTTCAAAGTAAACCGCTGAACGGCTCGCGAAGCCAAGTCCAAGCTCTTCCGATCCATTTTCAGCATAACAAAGGGCTTTGTTGTATTGCTTCAGTGCTTTTGTATATCCATCGTTAGTACGTTTGTTGAATCGAACATTACCCAAATTACGATAGTTCCTACTTGTCTCGTTGTTCTTGGCTATGCGAGGTTCAAGTTTTGGTCTCCGAAAGCCGCCCTTGTGTTCTAGCTCGTCAATGATGCGAAATTTCTCCAGCGGATCTTCTGACTTTTCGAAGCGCTCGATAATTTCGTTGAACTGGCCGTTTCTATTATTTGCTGGAACTTCTTTTAAAACTCTTTGGATCATTTTGCAAAATGAACGTTTCTCGCGGATACACACAAAACAAAACAAAAAACACACTTTGTCGGATGGAAATATAAAATTTTAATGAAGTATCGCAGTTTCGCGCGAACGGAACGTTTTCTTGTACTGCCACCTAGCGAATGCATTTCGTCGATTTCGTCCATTTCGTCACTTGAAGTGCTCTACAGAGCTTTCAGCGAATTAATTATTTGAATAAAGAGCGCTAACTGCCAAATTGCATTTTACTATTCCAAAGTGGCTCATACTCCAACTCCACTAATAAGTTAACATTTTAGAAACGGCTAACCATTATGCTATCGACAGGAACGTCAACGATGTCTTATGGTCCCTTTCTCTGACATAGTGGATTGTTGAAACAAATGAAGTAAAAGATTTTTAATCGAGGCGATATTTTGAAAAAAACAAATTTTGTGTTAAAATATGGAGACCTTGAAGGGCGGCGTTTATTTGATAATTTAATTATAGCACATTCTTCAGTATGAAACCAAACATCTGCTCAAATTCTTTTATTGATGTCAATGGCTTCCTTCATTGCGGCAACGACTTGAGCTTCAGTAGAGAAATAATATTTGTACTTCGGTTGGCTGGCATTAATTATATCGCCAAGAACATTGCCAAACTTATCGAAAAATATGATCCTGTGGAGAATAGTTCATCATTGACTTCGCTTCACCATCGATTGTAACTTGACTGAAAAATTACCTCGGATAGTAGTTACCACCATCAGGTCGAACCGCTTCAGCTTTGGCATCTTCTCTATCACCATTATTTACCATGATGAAATTGTGGCTCAGAGTTATCACTTCATTACTTCCAGTTAATTTTGGTCGAAGTCTTATACATGCTGGACAAGTTGACTTATGGGTAATGAGCATAATGGGCAATGATCGAGATTTTGCTTGTTGATAAGCAGTTTCCAAGTTCTTGGCAAAACTGAATGCAGTACGTAGGTCATCAGAAGCAGCATCACTGGGTTTAACCTTCATGAAAACAAGTACGATCAATATTGATGGTCGATCATTGACTCAGGTCACCATTTGTTATCGACAGCAAAGACAAAATTAACGGATCACTTAAGGCCAAATTTGTAAGGTAATTTGCTGCAGCTGTTTTTCAGCTGGTAAATTCATACAAACTCTCGGCCTTACACGTGTTTATATTAGTTAAATGGTCATACCTCCGCGAGATAGTGGTCTACGTATGAGACAGTTTTAGGATGTATGAGTGGACTATATGGCAACAAAATGAAGTAATAGATTCAATGATTATGTAACGCATTATGATTACTGTTTGTGAACGATTGAATGAAAAAAAATATAAAAAAATTCACCTGGAAAACGGCCAGTATCAGAAGCACAATTATTTCCGTCAATCTTTTCATCTTTTCAAACAAAAGCTAAAAACTTTCCTATACTATACGCTTTCAGACACTTACTTCAAATGAAATTTTTTCAGACTTCACTTTAAGATTTGAGTGGAAATTTCCCTATAAATAGTTTTTCGATCTGAGCGTCGTAATTGCTCAAGTGTTTTTTTGATAAAAAATATTTGCTCTTATTTGCATATATATGCGTTGGTGGATCGATTTAATATTTTTGATAGATTGGATCATGTGATAGTGAAAATCAAAAGTGATGCAAGTTCTAGAGAAGACCTACAAGACCTACAGTCTTTAGAGTGATTCTTTTGAAAAGCCGCCTACCAAAATCGGACCCATTTCGCCTGGGATTGATATATACATGGTTTGAAAGGTCTTTGCCAGTAGACCTCAAAACAGGCCTCACACGGTCTCTAGACACACCTGGTTGCTGGTTGAACATCTCCGAAGTTGGTAAAATGGTGATTTTTATCAGAATTTTTTGGCCGTTATAAACAATCGTCCCGGGCGAGAGTGGGCTCGTTGGAAAGCTGAGTTCAAGTAGTTTTGGGTCATGCCTAGTTTAATTTAATTCATTGATATATGTTTGCAGAAATCTGCAAGAAAAATTTTCTAAATCTGTGTGAACTTTAGACAGGTTTGGGCTGGTACTGATGACGCTTAATGGGAACCTAACATGCTAGTCGTAACATACATTGTCTAAGCTTTCCATTGATATCCCATTTCCAAAATGACCCGAAACTACTTGAACTCAGGTTTCCAACGAGCCCACTCTCGCCCGGGACGATCGTTTATGACGGCCAAAAAATTCGGATAAAAATCACCATTTTACCAACTTCGGAGATGTTCAACCAGCAACCAGGTGTGGCTAGAGACCGTGTGAGGCCTGTTTTGAGGTCTACTGGCAAAGACCTTTCAAACCATGTATATATCAATACCAGGCGAAATGGGTTCGATTTTGGTAGGCGGCTTTTCAAAAGAATCCCTCTTATGATGATGAGACTTCGACGCGTTTTCCATTAGTTTTTCTTGGAGCACCTTTTAAATTTTCATTATAGCTTCAAATAAAAAGTGAAACCACAGCACTGCTCCTAGCAGGAACACTGAATTGACAAGAGTGAATTTGGTGGCTTTAGTGATAAGAGCTGCCTAAGATTGTTTGTATTGTATGTTTTAACTCATAAAACGAAACAAGACTGTGATTTTATCAGCCTCCGAATATTTTCTATATTCATGCTAGAAGCAGTGCTGTATTTTCTAGTTTGGATGATGTTGCGGTTTGTAATTGATTACACAAGAAATTCGTTAAACAAATGAAATCCTAGATTTTATTTTCTGAATTTTGGCTAGGTAAGCGATCGCAACAAGAATGAAAAACCTAGATTTAGGGATGGGAGGCGTTCAAAATTATCGATAATATCAATCGAAAGAAATTATCGATAATCGATTAATCATATCGTTATCGATAATTTAATAATTATCGATAATTATCAAAATATCGAAATTCGATAATTATCAAAATGTCGATATTTTGATATTTATCAGAAAATTCATGATAATATACCGATATATCGGAATATATCGATAAATATCGGATTTTCGGACCGAAATATCGATATATCGAATTATCGATATCTTGATAATTATCAAAATATCAATAATTATCGATTATCGATATTTTTTTGATAATTTTCGATAAAAAAAGTCTATTATTATCGATTATCGATAATTGACAATTATCGATAATCATTATCATTATCGCCCATGCCTACCTAGATTTTCATTTGTTGTTTCTACCTCCAGAAGAAGAACTGTAATATAGTCACTTTTACTTTTCATCATATCATTATCGACAATTATGTAGCCTTGATTGCTTAGAAGTCATCTGTCCGTTCTGTTTGCAGCCTCCAATTTTTTCAATATTCTCGAATTTTTTTTTAATGATCAAGTGCAATGTAGGGCTTTTAACAAATTTTCTCCATGCAACGCCCGAAGGCCGTTTTTCGAACCAGTCCGACCCTGAATTTTCCGAAGATTTTCTTTTGTGAGGATTTTCTAGTTTACCGACCCTTGGAAATTTCATACAATTTCCAATAATAGTCACTGAGACTCAGTTCAGTAGAGTTCGAAAGTTCACTGATCTTTTTCTGAAAACTCTGCAAAATGTATAGCCAAATTGACAATTGCTTTTCTTTGCTTTGAACAAAGGACGGAACAGATTGGAAGACAATTCACCTGCCACAGTGCAACTTCTTAAAGATAAAATTAAAACGAGTTATTGTTACTGTTATGTGACGAGTTAAATTTTTTTTTATTTTATCAAATATGTCTTACGGTCCTATTGAAAATACAAAAGTAAATTAACGATAAAATTGACGATTCCACGATTCCTAAGTCTATTTGTTATTCAGTAGATTATTTACATTTTGTAATTGATTTCGCACAACCCCTTTACGATTATTCGATGCACTTGCCATTCAAGTGCAAAACAAAAATTGTTATGCAAACGTAGTCCCACACACAAAACCCGCAAAGACAAATAAAATTGGTCGTTACTCTATATTACCTTTTCGTTTATCATAAACCATCAGTCTGTTATTTTCTTACTAAACAAAAAGAAAATAGCACCTCTTACAAATCGCCACCGTTACCGGGCTTTCGGCGAACGTATCTAGCAAAGTAATCCGGTCGCCAACACTTGCACGATCCAGGTATCAAGAACCAGTCGTAGTACAAACGTACTTGGAAACAACCGATTTCATCGTTGCCATCACAATGCGGTAATTTTGTATTGGTCTCAGCGTTTGTTCCGTCAGTCGCAGAAACTCCTGCTCGTTTCTGTAAGTATTGCTGATACGCTTGGAAGTCTTGCACTGGTGGAGCTGTTGTGCTGGTTGTTGTTGTTGTCGTGTACTCATCTGAGTTCGGGTAAAAGATTTCAGCTACTAGCATGCTGACCCAACGCGGAGACGATAGACATCCACCATCCAGGTAGTGACAGCGTGCTTGAAGGCAACGAGTTACTTCGACTGTTTGGGTAAAGTATCCTTCGTATGGAATTTGTACGACATAACGCCACGATCCTTGATAGTTTTTCGCGAATACTGGTGTTGCATATTCAACTTTTGCTGGGCATGGTGTAGGTGGTCCTTCGTATCTAAATATAGTTACGTTAGTCATTTGAAAAGGTCGATCATCTTTTATCAATTATTTTACCTCGGAAGTGGACCGATTTCTTCTCGACGTTCAGCGATTGGTGCTTGTGGACTGGGTGAATCACCTTGAATAGCTCGATACAAAGTGCAGAACCTACAATTATTTTAGAAATTCATTTCACCTAGTCTAACAGTTGTCTCAAGTCTCTCTTACATTCCACCGCCATCACAGAATTTTCTGGGCTCTCTCGGCTCTTCAGGGACAGCTCGTGCCTTACGTGTTTCTGAAATTTCTCGACCCATTCGTTTTTCGAGTCTTTGAGAAAGATTTTTGTTAACTTCCATAAAACATGCGCCATATGTTCAATGCAACTCACCCATTGTTTTCTAAGACATCGACACTCTCGTCATCAGGAATTTGAGTGACTTTCGGCAGCGTATCGTCAGCCTTCAATACTGGCAGTGTTTTCGATAAAAATTTCAGCGTTTGATTGCGGATGAGCTCACTAGGAAATAGAATTTATGACTCGGTGCTCTAAGCTTGCTATTTTTAGAGTTAGGATTCGTAAGGTTAGGAAATGTTTTCCGAATAAAATCCGTTAGGATATGGTTCGCTTAAAATTGAACCTCGCAACTGAGAAAATAGGACCAGCCTTAAACCGGAAATATAGTTCAGGTTTGTTAGATAACACTTAAACAAGGTGTAACACATCGCCCAAAAGCCTAAATTCAAGGACTTTAAATCCACAATATTTTTAAACTTACAAAGGATACGGTTCTCCCATCACATTCTGTCTCATCGGATTGCGCGGAATTTGCCCCTTATTCAAATCTCCGCAAATATTATGCACAGATACGTAAGACTTCTTACTGGCCAAGTCTTTGCATTCCAAGTTAACATGGGTATATGGTGGGGGTCGAACTTTAGGTGGTACAGCTGACGGTGATTCGACGAAAGCATAATAACTACATATGAATTTGTGTATAAATTAATGACACCGTCAAAATATAATTTATGATCGTTCAGTTACCCTTCTGGTGGTTCTTCTGAATCCGTTGTCTCTTCTCCGTGAACGAAATAAATGACCAAAGTCAGCTAATAAAATGTTAAAAAAAAAATCTGTTGAAAAGAATGAATTCATTTTCATCAATGAGTGCGACCTACATTCACAGAAGCACAAGCACGCTATTTAAATTCATAACATGAGGGGGAAAAACCACTAGGAAAAAATGTTTTTAAAATATATTTCAGGTCCACAGTTATTCTCAAGAATTTCAATAAATATGAGAAAAATATTAAATTATTTGGCTGAGACAATGCCAATGATTCACTTAGATATCGAAATTGTAACAACAATCATTTCTTCCTCTTAAGATTTCACAATCTTATTGGTTCCGAGTCAGTTTAAATAATTCTTGAAAAAATTTCAAACATTCCATTAGTCTGTCCCATTAATTCCGCTAGTGGTTTTCCCCCCGTAATACCTTTGTTTATTACCTATCTGCTCTGCATGTACCATCACACACAATCAATATAACCTCATTCATGATAAATGTGTACTCCAAAGCATCAGTTAACAACGGTCTGACACATTTATTCAAATTTGTCTACAGATTTACGGTTACAAAATCAAGAAATGATATCATTCATTATATTATTAACTATTATATGCCATTGGTGCGTATGGTAATTTAGAATTAATTTTTCTAAACATTCGTATGTAAATATTATGATTATTATTGGGTCATTGACTCGCAAAAAGAACGTTCTTTTTTAGGAACGAACTGTTAATTAAATCTGCTGTCGAACTTAATGATAAACCAAATTTACTTTAAAATACAGTTCGATTGGGGAGTGGTAATTTACCTTGGCAACCGCACCTGAAAGGATGTCACTACAACAACAACATCTTCGCATCGGGTTGTTTTCTATTTGCCATACTAATTGTGAGTAAAACTCTGATATTGGCCGTGAAGTTAAAAGTTGTGGTGATGCAAGAACAGCAAGTAAAAGTTCAAAAACTCTAACTTAAACCGTTACATTTTTGCATCATGATAAACGAAATATTTTTACAATTACCAGCAATTAACGCATTCGTTCTAATTAAAACGAGATCGAAAAATATTTTTTATTGATTTCATAACGGCTCACAAGACCTTAACCTGTCACGAACAGTCATTACATCTGTTATTAATATACACGCCAAAAATAAGCGATGTTCTCTTGTTAAAGTGTACTTATCATAGCAATGTAGGTAATGTTTAAAGTAATGAAGTAGAAGATTTCGTATCACATTGTCGATCTAATTAAGCACTAGACTGAATAATTACACTGATGATTTGTTTGCTGTCTGCGAAAATCAGAGAAGTTATAACAGATGATACTATGCCGGCAGCAGCGCCATCTGTGAACATTTATCTGGCGAAAGTGTAATATAAAATTCTGTGCAGATGAAGGGACCAAATCGAAAGTGAAGGACACAAAGTATTGCATAGAGGCGTTTTGCGAGACATCTTCGTACAACATTTGTATTTGATATCCGTCTTTAAATTTTACATATATGTGTGTCGTCCTAGGTGATATTTTGATGTGTAGTATTCTCTCTGTAGGTCGATATGTAGGCTTAGTATAATGAAAAATCAGCGACATGAACAACTTTGTTTGGACATATGATGATTTGATAAGTGAACAATTGAATTGAATTTTAACCAGCGTTTCATAAAATCAGCAATCTGTTCTTAGCAAAGCAGATAACAAATAATCTGACAGTGTAAATGACTTTAAAATGTACCGTATGTAACGTCTAACGGGAGTAGCATTTGGTCGTATCAAAATTATGTTTAGAAATAACTTAATCTTCCCTTTCGAGCCAGAAGAACGAGTGGGAGAACCAATATGGATATTTCCAAATATAATTTTCATGTGAAAAACAACAAAAGTACTGACCACAATCACAAATTGTTATTATAATGACAAGGCACCAACCAAGACATTCTGAACTTATTGTAGTTGCAGAAGGTCCTAACCAAATTATGTTACTAAATCACAGACATGTACAAGGAAAACTAGGACGACGAGTTGGTCTAAAAAGACATACTCAATTTTGGACGATAGTGAGTCGTTCTAACTCTTTCTCCAGATTCACTGACTGGCTCTGTTCAAATAAGCAGCAAAATTTGAAGGAACATTTGACTTAGCGAAACCAGTTGCACAGTTCCAGAAATTCAGAATTAAATTAGTGGAAAAACGTGCCCTCTAATTGAAGTTCTCTGAGGGATACCGAATCGAAAGATATTTTGCGAAATTTGTGAAGGTCTATGACATCATCCACATATAAAATGCACGGAATCCAGTCAAATGATCTTGTCGCTGTCGTTTCCTCATTAAGAAAGATTGACTATTGCCATGTAACAGTAAGGTATGTGGCTATGTAGACATTGAACTTTGTTTGGTTTTTGCAGAAATTTCTGAAAAACCAATTGATTCAGGTAAAAAAACTAAAAAAATTTCGCTAAAACTCTAACTGTTCATTCGAAAATCACTCAAAACTTCTGTTGATTTGAAAGAAACATTCAAGCAATCAAATAAGTGTCGTCACTCATCGGAATTTGTAACGTTATAAATCTACAAACGTAAGGCAAAAAACAAAAATTTCTTCTTACCAACAAAATATTACATCTCATCTTGTCCCAAATTTGCCTTTAAAAACTCATATAATCCAAAGTCTTTGTTAAAAAGAAAACAATTTTCGATTAAATCACTGGATTTAACTGTATCATATCACGAACGTGTATACAGAAAATATTACAAAGTGTTACACATTGAACTTGTTAACCACAGTGGAAATTATAATTATTTCATGTGAAAGACTCCATTCGATGTACGTAGTATTTTAACGGCGACTGCACTCTTCACCGAAGTTCAAACTAAACTGAAAAACTTGTTCGGTTCTTTATTTCACTAAGACGTTGCACACCTCACACCACAGTGAAAGAACGTTGAGGTGTAGTTTGAAAAGAATTTTCATTGAAGAGGAAGTTTGTCATAAAAAGTTATGGTATGCGTTTGGTGTGTATAGAACGTATATTGATGCTTATATAAGATGGTAGAAGACCATTTATATGCTCGTTACCGTACCATCTTCGTTCCAGACATGTAAGTCGATGGAATTTTCGATGGCGGCCGGTGCCTACCAATGAGAATTAGCGGAGATCAAAACAGTAGCGTTAAGACGGCATCTTACGGAGCTTATGCAAGTCTTTCATTTTGGTTACAAAACCACCCATTTTTCATTTAAAAAAATTTGCGACAAAATTGCAACAAGATCGCGCATTTGTATCATTTTTAACGGACATTTACGCAATACTAACATCATTTTATAGCTTGCACACAAAGTCAAAAAACCGCTAATAAAGAGCTTAAACGAGTAACTGATTAGATGAGTTAAAAAATTCAATAAAAACAATCCCAAGCGGTCGCTCGTATCACTAAATCCTACAAATTTGGCACTTGTCAATTCAGTGTTCATGCTAGGAGCAGTGCTGTGGTTGTAGACATCTTTTTTCAAAGACTTCGTTCTGTAACTTACACTCTTATTAAAATAGCATTTGTGCTCCTAACATTTATAAACTAACGTTACTTAAGGTAGTACCTTAAGGTGAAAAAGACGTGCAGCAGGTAAAAATATTGACCACTTAAAGTGCTTCGTTGCTTCGTTTTGTTCGAGTTCAAAAGCTTTAGAATATTGAATTTACAAAGCAGCAGAACAAAGAGTAATAAGTGTAAAATGGCAAGCGTATCGCGATAAAATCGATGTGGTGTAACTGATTTTCGTATACATTTTACAATTCTATAGTTGTAAAACAAAGCTGTGTACACATAACAACTAAGGATGTAAGTGACAAGGCGTGTTTCCATGTAATTATTAACCTTGGCTCGCCTTTTAACGAAGAACTTCACAATTATGTTAATAATTACTAAATTTGTTACAAAATAGTACTCTGTTTGACAGCTGTCGACTACGATGTCTTTTCTACAAAATCTATTACTTTATTAGCTTTAACATCCATTTTTTACGCGGATATTCGTTTATTTTTGCTGCTGCTTTCGATAACAGATCATTGTTCTTAAAGATCCGAAGGGAACTTTGTTGTAAAAAACCCTTCAATCACTGTAACATTAACCTCTTTGTAAAAAAAATCATTGACTTGAATTCAGGTTTTCATTCGACTCTGGCATCGTCGTTCATTAAAATAAAAATCTAATCCTACAAAGACTTCGACCTTTCACAACCTTGACCCACTTTACGTTATTCTGATTTTAATTCTATTTCCAGTTAAAGACATACCTATCCGCTGCGTAGATGGTAGATATATACCGCACCATTAAGGTAAAGCCATCCAATTAATTTGTTGAACTAAAGAATTTTCTTTGATTTGTTTGAATTTGAAATGAATTCATAATGCGGGCTATAACCGTCATCATATTCCATGTTATAAAACAGAGAAGAACACAGAAAATGATTTGATTTTACAGGTTAACCACCTATATGTGAATGTTGCGTCATTTAAGTATTTATTATTAACGGTAAACACACGACCGAAGACATTATTAAATGTGCGAAGACTTGAAAAATATCATGTTTTGTATACATTTATTAAACTCTTTCAAATGGAATAAGTTTAGTGCGATTAAATGCTCAGCAATGTTTACCTTATATAATTTGTATTTGGTTTTCTACGAATCGAATTTTTAACAATTTAGAAACGGCAAGCATGTCACGTCACAATGACCAAATTTGTTTTTTCTTTTGTTTGAAGATATCGCCAAGTGTTTGATAAAAAAATCTGCTACTTCATTTGTTTAAACATACATTTCGCTTAATAACAGCATATCATTTATTTGTGTCATCGTCGTCGATAACAGATGACCCGATTCAATCGTTGAATAACGAATATCGAGGGGATTGAGCATTATGTTGTCCCATATTAATACAAGAAATACAGACCATCGAAACATCAAATTGATGTTCAATTTACCTATGGTAACAAAACTTTGCCTGTCGTCTGTTATCGACAGCGACGACAAAAATTACCGATATAGTTTAAAGTCGCTAAGTTACTCTTGATAAAGTAAAGGACTTTAGTCCCAGCACTCAACTGAACTTGCGATACCTTTTCTTCAGCGAGTAAAACAACGTTTGACCAAAATTGTCACCCTGACTAAAGGCATTACAGTCCTTCCGTACGGTTATGGCTACAAACTTCCTCTTATTCGTCCAAATAAAAATGACCAGTACAGTACGCAATCAACTATAGGTGTACTTAGTACTATAATATTTACAAGTCCTGTGTTTGTTACGAGCACATCACGAGAGAGAAGAGTGCAGAAGATAGTACGTTACAACACAGTGCCGTTAAATAATGTATGATACAAAGACATTTTCCTTTCAATATAGAATGAATTCACTGGATTTTAAGAACCACCAATGAGTGCACAGAGGTACATACTACAGACGGCTGTGAATTTTTACTTAGTTTTATTTTTACGAGAAATTGGTATAATTATTATCGCAAACATAACTAACCATTCGGTTTAACGTTTTTTAAATTCACTCGTATGCAACGTTATTCAAACGATGTGTGGGCGACAATCAAACTCTTATTATTATTATTTATTTACTTATAAATAAATACTTAAAAGTTAAACGACACTTCTTCTAATGAGGTTCTTTTGCGACGTGGCGGCAATGGTGATATTATTAAATGTACGAATGTCGAAGCGATGTAATATATATTACACACTTGTCACGAAGAGGGAAGAAGTCGAGGCTTGCCGAGACTGATAGTGACAAGTTTCTACTCTATTTTTATCACATAAGCGAAAACGAGACAACAACATAGACCTGAAGTGTAATATTTGAATTATTCTTCTAGTTAAGTAATTTTGACATCCGAACACCGCGCGTATGTGATAAATGATTTTACGTGTTCATTTACATTGCCTAATCACGTAAAGCATTGTACTTACGAGGTTCCAAGTTGTTATTTGACAAGTGGGGAATACAGCCCTCCCCTTTGGGTCGGGCTGTAACACCCCACTTATCAAATACACAACTTGGAACCTCGGAAGTAATATACTATTACACTCGCCTCACCATGAAAACACTGAATATCACGCGCCAAAAGTTATCGGAAACCACACGTTTTTAGTTCTCTCTCAGCAGACCTTGCAAACAGGTCTAGGGATGTGAGCAATGTTTTACTTAATAGTGGAATTTCCTGTGGTTATTCGCCAAAGAGAGAAATTTGACTTTAAATGAAAACGAAGGCGGAGCTTACTCTTCGTATTATAATGAACATCGAACGATCGACTCGTTCGGCTTTGTAGCGCGTATTTTCGGTTTCGGTTTATGGCAGAAATTTACCACGCTCGTTCTACACACTACTTTTTGCGCGCTAATATGGTTGTAAAGGCTCCCATCAACTACATGCATGCATTAAGAGTTTAAAAACCCATTGGCGACACAGTATTCGACAAAATGTTTTAGGCATTTGAGAATTTCCACTCAATCGTAAACTGGCAAGCAATAGTAATGGATATAATCAAACATATTTAAGGTATTGTACAAAATGAAACGCAAATCCGAAGAAAATAGAGTAAAAAAGTTACTTTCTTGATCAATTTAATAACATTTTTAGTAGGACCAATTATTGGTGGCTCAGCTCTAATAGCATGGTCTATGCAGTTCGGATAATAGCAAATGAGGTGTCGTTGTAAAGGTAAGACGCGAGGCTATCAAGTGGTGAATGTGGCATCAAAATATATTGACTTTCACATGTCAAAAACTTTCAGTAGGGTTGACAATATTTTCAAATTGACTTTTCTCAAAAAAGTACCGTTAACTTTTTTTGTTAATTATTGATATAAATTCCTCGATGGTCCTAAATAATTATCCATAAAAAAATTTCGTATGCAACAACTTTTTTATTTAGACTTTTTTCAAGCTCACCGTGTAGTAGCACATCTCTGTCATAAAATAGTGTTATGAAAAAAACTGTTTGAGAAGCTACGCTGTCCTAATTTCAATTTGATGTAACAGTATTTTATCGTCTACGCGCTTTGTTTTCCCCTCAAAATTATTCACCTAGGATGTGAATTAGTTATTTTCCTAACTAGTGTTGAAATATCGCTTGTTTCCCACGTCGTTTAGGAAAGACGTTGTGCCTAACTTATGCTAAAAGGCTTTTTTAGCGAATGAGAGGTTTCCAGCTCGAGCCGAAGGCGATGTGCGTTAGGAAAATAACTATTATGACATTTATGACGCAGGCTTTAAAGCACTTTAATGCCACAGAGTCATCCAAAGTTTCCAAATTTTGCATATTATGATGCTGATGGGTGGCATAAACGAAAATTATTCTTCTGTGATGTGTCAAACATGTCATTCGCCATTCCCCTATTTTGTTGCCTCGTTTTCGCTCACACGATAATATATCTTACATAACTGGGGATAAAAAAATGAAAAGTAGAGTTTTCGTGTGAATTTTGTTAATCCGAGGCGAAACCGAGGTCAATAAGCACACAAAAATGAGACTTTTCATTTTTATCCCGAGTTATATAATGTATAACATGCTGAGGTCGTCGAAAGAAGTGCTTGTAACATGAAATGTACGGTTTTCGACGCATGTAGCAGTAAAAATAAATGATGATGAGACACCTACGAAGATCAGGCACCCAAATTTGAACGGTTTACTGAATATTTTCTCCACATAATTTTTTAGTAAGCAGGCTTGGGTACCACTGTTTTCGTGATCACAGCTGTTTCAACCCCTTTCAGAACCGAGATCATAAACTTGGTCACATAGTTTCACTTTTTTGGTATCTGCTTTCTCGAAACTTGGTCGTTTTTTATGATGTCTTGAAAAGAGTTATAAGAAACCCGACAATCCGATTTCACATTACAACAGAGCGTATACCGTCTATTTCGCAAGATGAATGAATGTTTGGTTGGAATAGGTCCTATTTTCGCGAATTCGTTTTTTTTTAAATCTCTTGAAAATTATTACAGTTGGAGGCAGTGAAATTTCAGCATGAATTTGCTTCAGCTGTTTTTCAACCGATCCGCTCAATCAATCAAATCTGTTGAAACTGCTATACGCACACGCCTCTTTGAATTTTCACGAATTTAAGAAATAAATTTCTTGAAATGCTTCAAACTGCTCGAAATTCTTTTAATTCGCGAAATTTTTTGAAATTAACGAAAATTCTTTTAAATTTTAGAAATTCTTAAAAATTAGTCACTGGGAAAATTATCGGTTCTTGTAATTATGCCACTGTAAAACAAAAAGAAAATGAAGTATTATGACGCTACAGACAACCATTTTCTTATTTTTATTATTTGCTTCTCTCTTAGATTCGATGATTGGTGCTGTGGTCTGTGCAAGAATGATGAATATATTTCTGGAATTTCTGCTCTTCCACTCCAAAAATTGTGATCACAATAAAATTCCAAACTTTAATTTACCTCTTTCTCTTACTTTATATAGTAGATCCATCAACTTACCACGTCTGCATACGAAGAAAAAGCCGCTAAAATGTCCGTAAAACACTTTCAATTGAACTCACTCTCAACTCACTCAAATCATCAGCCAACAAAACTATGTAAAACTCACTTGCACCACCATAGCGAAACGAATATAATACCATTTTCCATCAGGTTTTCTTTTCATTTAAATTTTTTCGAACTCTTTTGAAACTGAATCGGACTCTACATTTTTGTGTTGATGGAAAAGGAAAATCACCCAATTTTTATTACAACAAAAAAAAACATTTTTAACGGTTTGCACAGAACAAGGGAAACTTTTCTTTCGTTTTGTTTTTATCGTACCTTTTGCAAATGTATATGAAACAAACAAAAAACAACTCTCGGCTAGATGAAACACATTGTTTACGAGTAGAATATTTATTTTAATAAAAAGTAAAATAGATTCGTGTGTACGATGCACATTAGTTTTCTTTTTTTTCACGAAATATAATGAGGAAAACAGAAGAAAATTGGTTACACGTAAAATAGTTTGTTTGCTTTGCTTTTCTTCTTCAAATGTTTTTTCTTTCTTTCTTTCTTCATTTCATTCAACTTCTTGCGATTAACAATTCATTGAGACAGTGTGAATGTGTGTAAGCATTGCCAGTATCAAACACAAAGTAACATTTGTTAAAATAAAGTGAAAAATACAATTTTGACCAAATGCTACACTATGCTCAAACATGTACTGGCTTCTCATTCGGCAATTGTCAGAATCGGTTCTTTGATGGTCAGAAACTTGAACTTGACACAAACTGATTTTTTTTTAAAAAATGAACTGAAAGTCTCTTCGATAGAAATTCAATTTTTTATTAAAAAAACAAAACACTGACGGCTAATCAACGTGGAATTAGATTTATATTTTGGAAGCAATTAGCGACACAAAAATTAAAATTTGAACTGAAAACAAACGAAACTCTTTGGAAAAACCAATGTCTTGAGATTTGTTGCCACACTAACTTTTTTGTTCTTTTTTTTCTTGAAAAAATTCAATAAATTTCGTAAACTTTGAATTTTTTCAGTTAAACAAAAAATTATTTTGTACGAACATTACGCACTAACTTGATTCCATTTTTCAGGCTACACTACACCAAATATAGTAGACAATATTCTTCCTTAGATTAGAGCGAATTTTTTGCATTTTTTTCTTCATTTTTTTTTCGTTTTGTTTTTTTCACATCAAATAGTAGAATTACAATCACTTAAACTTAGCAAAGGTGAAATAGAAATTTGTTGCAAACAAAATTTACTTATTTCATTTGGATTTACAACACTTACATTGAACAAATTATACTTTTCTCATTTCATTTTTGTTTGTTTTTTATTTCATTTCTTCAATACGAGAATTTATTTAGCATATTCAGATGCACGAACACTCACTGTGTTCACAAAATGTCGTTACGATTTTGTTGCCACAAACTTTTTAGATCATCAACGAAAATAGAATTGGATTTAACGTTTTGTCACCATGAAGTGGTTTCATTTCAGTGTCATGTAAGCGGCGAATCGACGATGGAGATCGACTTGTTCAGGGGTATTGTATTGCAGGACTAATTTTCCTATGTGAGTGCGGGACGCACATTAGAGTTTAAGCGGATTATTTCCTCTACTTAAAGCTGTGTTTCTCTACGTAGACATTATTCCATGTTGTCACAATTGGCTTCGCTTTGTTGAATGAAATAGCGTTGGTATCTATGGTGCTATGAGGGAAAATGGATCTACTCGGGTGAATACCTCGCCCAAAGGCTCGGTAACACAATCACTTTCGTATCCATCATTTCTCCCATAGAAACGAAAGATAGGATACTATTAAGAATAGTGTCTTGAGTAGAAAAGACGGTCGGTATAGGTTTGAATTGAAATCCGATATGTAACTGTTGACTGATGTGGGAGATGGAATCATACAGCAACGGGGAAAGACACCAGAATTCGAATAGTTACTCTTGATGGTGTTCTCCTCTTCAATATCATCCGGAGTGAGTCGAAATGCTCAATCCAACCAAAACAAAGAAGCAAAATTAACGACAAATTGATGTCGATTTCGATGTTCCTATCAAACTCGCGACCAGCGATCCTACTAATGGTTAGAACTCTGCAGCAAGATCTTCTTGGTATTGGTCAACAACTGAACCCTGAAGCCGAACCATTTCTATTGTTTGTAAATCCCCAAGATCTTGCTGAAATTACTGAAGATTTTGCAGTCCGACCAGGACATTCATGTTTTTTTATCTGAATCAATGCAACTGAAATATCCCCTCTTCACTACGCTATTAAGACTGCTGCGTGTAGTAGAAGGACTGAGAATGTAAGGAATTGAGCTAGAAGAAAAAAGCTCCTAAGCCTGAGCCTGAAAAAGTGTCTGACAGTACCTACTGGAAGTAGACGAAACGACTGAACAAATTATTATTTTCCAAAACAATGTTACAGACGACTTGACATTTATTGGAATTTTAAGCGAAATTTGAACAATGATCATAGAAATTTCGGTCTTCGTCTTCCTGCTTCGGGTTCATAATTTAACTTTTTGTTTCTTACAATGCAGAAGTAATTAAAGTTGGACACTGAAACTCAAACAACTCCATCACATGTACAAACAAATTTGAACAGAACTTTTTCACTGCAAAACATTTCAATTTTCACTTGAAACTGTGAAACTTCATTCGATTGATTGATTTTTGTGTAATAGGAAAACAGCAAAAAAAAACATTAAAAAAATATTGGAAATCTTCGAAATAAAACACTTTAAACTTTCACAATGCTTTCGAATGTGCACTTTAATTGCACAAAAAAACAAATAATTGAAAATAATTTCCATTCGGATTAAACTAACACTCAAAGGTCATCATCATTCAAATTAATTATCGTTGTAACAACTGAATTAATTTAAAATTTTTTCTTTTTTAGAATTTCAAAACAAATTTCTCTACAAAATGGGTGAGGATGAGAAAAATAATTGATGTAGATAAATTTGTGGATGTATAATAAAAATATACCTGTGCCATCTATAAGGGATTACTAGGTTTAACGTCGAGTGTAGCATTGACATTTTCTGAAAATTGAAAAAACGAAAAAAATGTTCGTAAAGATTGACGGATGATTGATGGGGTTTCATTAGAGTGCAATCGAGAATTGACCGCCTTAATGACGTCAATTTATAATTACTCATTCGATTAATGCCAGGCCAAGAAGTGGTAAAATATCAGTGAAAGTGAGGTACCAGGTATGGTCAGGTCATGCAAGCCTCAGATGAGAGTATACGGATTTTGCTTGTTTTAGCCTCGAAAGAACTCATTTCTAGTGACATAAATTCATGAAATGAAATTTCGCAACCTCACTAGGAGAAAGTATGAAAATTTTCAGGTTTCTTATCTGCCACAGCCAGAACAAAATCTTGGGAAGATTTTTTACTCAAGTCGATTTAAGGGACACACTTTTCCAGTACATACAGTGAGCTGGAAAAACATCATATCAAATTCAAGGCCTGGATTCCAAGCTACCAACAATAACTCTCGTGTTTCTGCTTTGAATATGTTCTCCATCTACTTGAGTTAACAGTCTTGGTAGCCAAATCTCTACTGATCTGACCTCTGAAAATTTTCATAATTTACGTTTGTAAGGCAACTTTGGCTGGAGTCTGGAGAGCTAAAATTTTAGTTGAAATTTTCAGGAAAAATGGGTTCAATCGAGGTGGCAATTATATCATACATTCATACATATTCATCTGACTCATACTCTCGCCATACCAGGTCTTTTACTTTCATTGGTTATTTCATCAATGAATAAGTACAATCAAAGCTATGAAATAGTCAAAGTCAAAGCTCTTGTACGGTACGATCTTCTCGACTCATTTTAATCTTTTGTTGTCCTTCCGTATTTGGAAGTGAAAAGCGGCATACTTAGGCGGTCTATATAGCAAAGCGTCTATGTTTAAAAAACGAATGAAGTAAAAGATTTCCAATCAATTTCTTGAAAATGGATCAAAAAAGAAGTAATAGATCCGATGGTCGAACTGCTGTTATGATTGCCGTCTGTGAAAGGTTGAATGATGAAGAGATTCATGGTAGTAGTGAAAATTCACTCAGTATTAGAGTTCGGAAACGGAATCACCCTTTGCCATAGAAATCGCTTCCCTAACATGGGAATCAATTTTGCATAATCTAAATTTACTCAAGCGAGCCAGAGTCATTTTCCATACAAGAGCCTTAACTATTGATGCAACGAAATGTCAACAAGTAACTGTAAAATGTCCACTCACCCTATTAATTATGTGCACAACAGTTTAAACGGTTCCACCTCGCACGACCACAATAACCAAATGGTCCTCCTTCAGGCCATCCTCGCTCAAACTGCTACAGGTCTTCTTCAATAATTCAGTTGAGAATTCGCATGGTGGAAATGCGTACAACACACCGGTCGCTTCGGTCTCTTTGTTGAGCAATGAAATGACACCGGCGGCTTCTTTCTGCTTCAAATACGATACGAGATTTCGTAGTGGACGTGTCTGTACACTATCATCGTCAATAGTTATTGATGACGTCGATCCAGCCAATCCCAAAAATATCGCATGTGACGTTGACGTACTGATGCGCTTCTGAACGTCCTCCAATTTCGGTTGATCCAAGCGCAGTCGCTGAGTGATTCGTAGATGATGTTTTCCCTCTTCGTCTTTCATCAAACCGTCAACGATGTCCGGATCACCATCTGTGAAATGGAATTTGGCTGGGAATAGGGAACTTTTCAGAATTAGCGCCCCGGACCACAACGTCGAACATTTGCGTGCAATTTCTTGGAATGTGCGACAAGTACCGAGCACGCCAGTGCGTCTTAAAGATGAGTCTGAGTCCGAGTCGGGACTTCTTCGTCTTGGTGAACGTGATCGAGAACGTTCCACGCCAGGTCCACGTGATACTGATCGTCTAGCTCTGTGCGGTTCATATTCTAAAGATGTCGGTGCCGGACGTCTCCATTCTTCGCCACCAGCTGGCCGATGTGGTTCGTAATGATAAGCACCTCTGTAGGCACCACGACCTCTGTAACCACCTCTACCACGATATCCTCCACGTGGTACATATCCTTCGAAATGTGGATGTGGAGCATGATACTCCATTCCGTAGTCCGGAACATCTTCGTAGCCTGGTGGCCCAATGACTTTTGGTTTCGCTGGTTGTCCATTGGCCAAATCAGCAAAATCGATTCTCAAACGACGTTCAGGTCCTCCTAATGCGAAACCTCGCATCTCTTTAACTGCTTCTTGTGCAGCTTCAATAGTCTCGTACGTGATGTAAGCGCATGTGTCGCCTTTGTTGTACTCAATCTTCTTAATTGCGCCAAATCTATCGAATTCCCTTTCCAGTTGCGTCAATGATGTCCATGAGCCCAGACCGCCAACCCAAATTCGTGTTGCTGGTGTGGATTTTCCGTATCCAATTTTACATTGGAATTTGCCAATGTATTGACCCGACAATTCGACTTTAGCCCGGTGAGCCATGTCCAAATTTTGAAAGCGAACGAATGCAAATGCATTTCCCGTACCTGGAGGCGGACGCTTTATGTCAATGTCCTCACAAATGCCATACTTGCCGAAAATGCGACGTAATTCCTCGTCAGAAATGTTGACCTCTAAATTGCCGGCAAACAATGTTCTTGTTGCCATCGGATCATCTTCGGGAGATACGTGGTGTAGATAGTTCGGAAATTTGTCTTTCTTATTCTCATGTGGCGGAGCAACATGTCTCGGTACCATATGACGTGGTGGATAATGCGGATGATGCGGTGGATGCATATGCGGCGGACCACGATGAATTGGTGGACCACGTGGCATATATTCATGGTGCATCATCGGTCTTGGATGATGATGGTGCATTGGTACCATTGGCGGTGCATAATATGGATCGATTGGTGGATGTCTACCACGATGATCAGGCGGCGGTGGATAATACATTCGTTCGTATTCGGGTGTCCTTGAACGCTCTCGATACTTGTATTCCGGTTTGGCCGATTCATAAACCGGTTCAACTAATGCCACTTTGTCATACAACATGACCCTCGGTTTCGCGTGCTTTGCCTCTCTAGCATCTTCAGCCGTCCGGAAACAAACGTAGGCGACTCGTTCTTCCAAATCGTGCGAAATGCGAATACTGAAGTCACCGAAACGCTTGTACTCGCGATATAAAGTCTCCTTGATAAATTCATCGGAGGCTTTGTGGTGTATAGCGCTCACACACAACACCTTGTACGAGTGACTTCGTTCCGTCGATAGTCCTCGTGGAAGACGATACTCTTCGCGATGCGGTGATATGTAACGTCCCCGAGGACTCGGTGATCTGGCTATGCGTCGCCGTAGCCGGTCCGGCGACATTCTATCATCAGCTTCGTCGTATCTTCCCATGCTCGGTAATCCTCGTTTTGATCGTATCGGCGATTCACGCGATGCACTATGATGCATATCTAAACTGCTTACGTTCGTAATGAACTATTCCGTTCGCTTCGTTGATACCACTCAAAGACTGGTGTCAATGAAACTATATTGCTGTGTTGGTTTCGTCACCTGAAACAAAGAGAAAATACCGAATTGCTTAATCGATCAGTACCCGAGTTCGACTATCGATTTCGATACATTGGTCATAGGAGAAAATCTATCGTTCAAATGGTGGTCCTTACCACCTAAATGTCAATTTTTGGCCTACACATTCTTAAAATTGATTTTTAATCGTGAAGCCATGATGGCACATTCATGCTGTTTCTGCTGGCTTCACGTATTAAAATCGATTTTAAGAATGTGTAGGCCAAAAAGTGCATTTAAGTGGTAAGAATCAGAGTGGACAACTTTATTGAATTTGGTATTTTGGTGTCGGTTTCCATATCATAAAATGTGCTGATGTCATCGAGTCTTACAATTAACTATTGTTCCGTACAACGATTCGCATGAACTGTTCGAAAAATGGTAAATATCAGTGAACCTGACGGTTTCCCTGATAAAGACATCATTTCTCGTTGAGCAATATGAGGACAAAGAGCGTGGGTAGGGCTATATCGTATTATATCTATGGCACGTACAAGAAAAGCGTCAATGTAGAAACTAGCGATGACATTACGCTGCACACGGCCGAATTTCCTTTCGTTTCGAGAAAACTATCTCTTCACTCAAAATTCACTTTTGAAAGTCCAAGGGCGTAACTTTTTCACCATTTTACGCATTTTAATAGCAGAAAAAGATGGCCGCATATGGTTTGGAAAGTTTTCGGTTTTTCTAATGCGGCCATCCACTCCACATGAAAAAATTAGCATGTTTCTTACCATTCGTCGTATGTGCAGTTTTGGAACTGAATTGGTACTTTTAAGACGGTGCTTTTAAGATGTAAAAAAGAAATTTATTTCACAATACGGTGGAATCACTTTACCCACTTTACACAATGAATGCGCGCATCAAATCGGACAGATTGAGTTGACGTCGATTTTATGAATGTGTTAGTATGTGGATAGGTGGGATAGGTGCGGGAAATGCGTTCGCATGTCAAAAACGCCGACACCGCAACAACTCTTAATAAAATGAACGGATCTAAAACTAAATCTCTGTCGTTGACGTGCTGTTAGCACTGAAAATGTTAACGTAATAGGCGTAATAGGTAATAAGGTTTGTTCCAAAAACGATTTCTGTAATATGAAAATCAACACATAAATAAGCATTTTGTGGAAACATCCACATTATAACTTACTATCAATAATTCTTCTGTTTTTGGTCTTTTGTTTAAGCGCTTGTTATTTCGATCTTTTGGAATCTTTTTATGAGTTTGAAAATGTTTACGAGTTTAGCACTTAAATTAATACACTGTCTCACCACCCCTAACACACCAATGCGTAATTGTGATCTAATATTAAAGACTCTGGCAGAAACTGGCTTGGTACCGCATTTGCAACCAATCCATCCTTTTTTCCACCAACGTCAGTTGCTAAATCCAAAGTATACAAACACTGAAGGTAATGCAGACCCTCAACGGATCAGAGAAATTACGGATCCAAACTTTCAGGTGAATTCATTTTCGTATGTTGTCTAACTTAGACTTGTGCAACATTACCGCCCCAAATACCAAAGTATATAAACATACTGAAGGTAATGCGAATGCTCAGCGGATCACAAATTTTACGGAACCCAAGTTTCGGATGAATATAAGACTTGTTATGTTGCTTGCGTGACGTTTGGCGTTTTAATGTTGGTAGAAATGTGTTGTTCTGCATACAATTTTTTGTGTTGAGTATAAGAATGCAACCTAACAAAGTGAATTTAACTAGTGGCCAACATGGTAAAAATTATATTCACCCGAAAGTAGGGTTCCGTGAGTTTTTGTGGATTTGCATTACCTTCAGTATGTTTATATGGTTTATATACTTTGCTAAATACTTCCAATTCAACACTAAATACAACTTGACGCAAACGAATTTTATGTGTGTGTGCAACATAACGCCGCTAAATCGTTCCAGATTCAAAACTAGATGTAACTTGACGCAAACGAATTCAATACGTGTGTAACATGACGGAGCTAAAATTCACCTGAAAGTTTAAATCCGTGTGTAACTGCGGATTTACATTACCCAAGGTAAATATAGTGAGGAGGTAATACCATTCAGACGCGTGGCCTAGCACATAAGTTCGGTGCCAATGACATCTTTTTTTTTTAAATGGTTGACTACGGTTTACTTGTATTTCACAAAAATATTATCGCTACCTCACAACAGATGGCCCGACTTTCTATTCCATTTTTTGCTTTCAACGAAGAGATGAGATGGCGTTTGTATCGAACTTTCGTGCCACCGCACATCTGATTCGGATATATATGGCATTACCTCCTCACTATATTTACCTTGACATTACCTTCAGACTATGATCACTTTTGCTTGAAGTGCTTTGACTCCAGTACTAAATGTACTAAATTCACACGAAATATTTTTGAGCAAAAAACGCAAAAAATAACGTTAATAAGTGAACGGACTGTGCGTGTTGTCAAAAATCCATTGTGTTCCCGCGCTTTTCATTGCTTCAGCGAATTGTGTATGTTTCAACAGAAACTTTAAATTTTTGTGTAAAATATCGAGGGAAAACTTAAGGAAATATGTCTAGTCCTCTAACGTCGCCGTCAGCACCATCGACTCGTCGAAATGGCAACGCAGCAGAAACTCCTCAGCGAAGTAACAAAATATTTAAAATACCGAAATTTCCTCCTCAACGTTGACCGTAAATTTTCGCAGGAAATGAAAATCTCCTCGAAGTCGATACGCCAATGCGGCCGCCTGATAACCGAAATCGACATCCGGATACCGAAAACTCCGAGGTCTTCAATGTGCCAACATCACCAGCCGTTCAACTAAATTCATCACAACAGCCCCAAACACCGCAAACATTCAGTAACATTGACCTAAGCTCACCGTTGAATTATGGCACACCGAGTTCAATGGGATCCGTTTTAACTCCACGATCGGGAATTAGAGGCACTCCAGTTCGGGCTCGACCCGATATTCGCACTGATCGACGAATGCATCTGGTCAATGTGGCTTCGGATCCGGTAAGAGTGGATGCTTTTGATGGCAATCATTGACACGTTTCTCACGTGTACTCTTTTCAGTTAGAACCAATAGCCGAAGCAGCATCCACGGATCCAGGCTCAGTTCCAGGTCCGCAACTAGTAATCTGGGGTACGAAAGTGGTTGTCAGTGAGTGCAAAGAGAAGTTCAAACAGTTCCTGATGCGTTACATTGATCCGGAAGCGCAGCAAGACGAAATTACCGAAAATATGAATTTGAATGAGCCGCTGTACATGCAAAAACTGGAAGAAATTCATACGCTCGAAGAGCCATTCCTGAATGTCAACTGTTCGCATTTGAAAACATTTGACGAAAATCTGTACCGCCAGTTGATCTCGTATCCGCAGGAAGTGATACCCACATTCGATATGGCCATCAATGAAAAGTATTTCGAATTGTATCCGGACTCACAATTGGAGCATCAGATACAGGTCCGACCATTCAATGCTGAGCACACGAAAAATATGCGCGCACTGAACCCGGAAGACATTGATCAACTGATTACCATCAGTGGCATGGTGATTCGAACATCGAATATCATACCGGAAATGCGCGAGGCCTTCTTCAAATGTATCGTTTGCTCGTTCACCACGACTGTGGAAATCGACCGGGGACGCATTCACGAGCCGACTCTATGTAAAACGGGAAATATTCTCCTCAAGCGAAATGTGTGTCCCTAAGTCGTTTTTCCGTTGCATTTCAGGTTCGAACTGTAACACAAACCACTGCTTCCAATTGGTACACAATCGATCGCAATTCACCGACAAGCAAATGGTCAAATTGCAAGAATCTCCCGACGATATGGCTGCTGGACAAACACCACATAACGTCTTGCTATTCGCTCATAATGATTTGGTGGACAAGATTCAACCGGGTGATCGGTGTACGGTGACTGGTATTTATCGAGCCATTCCAATTCAAGAGAATCCGCGTGCACGAAATGTTAAGGCGGTTTATCGCACGCACATTGATGTGGTGCATTTCCGGAAAGTTGACAACAAACGGTTGTACGAGGAAGAAGAAGGGTGAGTGTTAGTCCTTCTCTTTCGTCTCCTTTATTCAGTCAGTTTGTTAAATGAAAAGCAGTCCTAGCATCAAGCAACACGTCTGATCTGGGTCCTCAATGTTAAAAGTGACAGTCAAAATTGTCTAAATTTCACTTCCTTTCTGTCCCACAGCAAAGATCACATCTTTCCACCAGAACGCATTGCATTATTGCGAATGCTGTCTCAAAAGCCGGATGTTTACGATCGTTTGGCTCGTGCTATCGCACCATCGATCTACGAAAACACCGACATCAAAAAAGGCATTCTGTTGCAACTGTTTGGCGGCACCAAGAAGACTCACGTCACATCTGGCCGACAGCATTTCCGTTCGGAATTGCATATTCTACTGTGCGGCGATCCTGGTACATCTAAGTCCCAGTTACTGCAATACGTCTACAATTTGGTGCAACGTTCCCAGTACACGTCCGGTCGGGGATCATCAGCTGTGGGTCTGACAGCCTATGTCACCAAAGATCCGGAAACAAGACAATTGGTTCTACAAACGGGCGCTCTGGTATTGGCCGACAATGGTGTTTGTTGTATCGACGAATTTGATAAAATGAACGATGCCACACGGAGCGTGTTGCACGAAGTTATGGAACAACAAACACTCAGCATTGCCAAAGCGGGCATCATTTGCCAATTGAATGCTCGCACAAGCATTCTGGCCGCTGCAAATCCAGCTGAATCGCAGTGGAATAAGAACAAAAACATCATCGACAACGTTCAACTGCCACACACACTCATGTCACGGTTCGATTTAATATTTCTGATTTTGGATCCGCAAGATGAAGTTTTCGATCGTCGGTTGGCATCGCATTTGGTGTCCTTGTATTACGCGACTCAGCAGGACGAGGACGATACTTTGTTTGTGAGTTGAATTGAATTCGAGATTTTCGGAATTTGAGTTTAACTAATCTGTAATGATGCTTTTCAGGACATGAGCGTGCTCAGAGACTATCTGGCCTACGCCAAGGAACACGTTCATCCAGTCCTAACCGAAGAGGCCCAGCAGCGTTTGATTCAAGCCTACGTCGACATGAGAAAAATTGGTTCGGGACGTGGTCAGATATCGGCATACCCTCGCCAATTGGAAAGTTTAATTCGTTTGGCTGAAGCACACGCTAAAGTTCGGCTGAGCAATGACGTCGAAGTGCAAGATGTTGAAGAGGCATATCGGTAAGTCGTCAGAGAATGTTCACCGAACGAGGTATAATCTAATCGCAATCTCCATCGGATAGATTACATCGCGAAGCATTGAAGCAGTCTGCTACCGATCCATTGTCGGGTAAAATTGATGTTGGAATTTTGACCACCGGCTTATCAACAGCGGCAAGGAAGAAACAAGCCGATTTGGTTGCTAGTATTAAGGACAATCTGAAGAAGAAGGGCAATACGCCGACAATTCCATGGCAGAAACTTTTCATGGAAATCAAAGAAAATTCACAGATCGTAAGTTTTGATTTTCGTTTTACTAGTTTTGTAATTAGACTGGGGTTGCTTCAATCGTGCAGTAAATTCTTTCAATGCTTTTTAAATTTCATTGCCGGTTGGGGAATTTTTTTTTATTTTTTTTTCTAATTTCCAGCTTATCACACGAGAACAATTTGAAGATGCACTGAAGATCATTCAGGATGACGGGGATATTGTTGTTATGGGTAAAACTACCATTAGAATTTGTAAAAGTACCGATTAATTCAGCCATTTGTTGTGTGGTTTCTTTTAAGTTTCTCCTTTCCTTTTTAATTAATTCTTTTTGTAATTTAAATAAACGTTGAACGGACATTAGTGCAGGCATTTTTTGTTATTCGACATTTTTCCTATCGACAAAAATAATTTTACTTTACTAGTGAGTTAAGGTGGCTATTCCCTCACTAGTGAAAACCTTTTCCCTTCCTCGTACTCATCTGGATATCAAATTACTTCACTGATATAGTAATGTACTTTTACTTGAGTGATATCGCCAAATCTTCAGGTGATTGGGAAACAAGCGGTCTCCGATTTTAATGAGTGATAGCTCGTTGGATTCGTCTTTCAATTCTTGGAAACACGTGTCTTTCACTTTTTCTTTAAAAAAATTTGTTTTCTGTGAAAAGCGCTCAAAAGTGAAGACATGCCAGAGGACTACGGAACAGTAATTAGTTTTTCAATTGGACCAATATTTGCTACGTGACAGGAGTTTGGAAAACCGTTTGCTCCCACTTGATCGTATCGTTTTTCCAAACTCCTGTCGCGTAGCAAATATTGGTCCAATTGAAAAACTAATTACTGTTCCGGACTCCGGAGGTCATTTGCTATACGCTAACACTTTATTTGACTAAAATCCTCCGAGAAAAATTTAATAATTTTTCACAAGAATTACTAACACTGGATATGTTGTAACGACCTATATTCGAGTCAAAGTGAAGCGTATACGGTAAGGGAATAGTAGACGATACAAAATTACTCACGTAGAACCGTTCCAGACGCTGTTCTGGCAGTTGGGCCCTCAGACAGAAGGAAAAAATCTGCATTTTGGCACCAACTTTTTTTGTCAAGACTTCTGTAGGCTTGCAGCCCAAAAGTACTGGGTTCATTTATATGTGCAACGATAGTGGGTGAGGCCAGCTACAACACCCCATACTCAGCTCCGTGGTACATTGAAGCTGCAGAAAAGGCGGACTCTCCGAACATTCACTATATTTCTAGTCATAACTCTAGTGGATCAACTAGCACCAAGCGGTGCGTATACTCCACCTGTAGGTCTTTTCAAGGCCGACAATCGTACAACATTACAACAATTTAAAATAATTTTTTCTTGAGTTATTGCCGAAAAACTGTTTTCGGTACCCTCTGACATGTCTTCACTTTTGAGCGCTTTTCAAAGAAAACAATTTTTTTAAAGAAAAAGTGAAAGACACGTGTTTCCTAGAATTGAAAGACGAATCCAACGAGCTATCACTCATTAAAATCGGGTACCGCTTGTTTCCAAAGTTAAAAAAAATCACCTGAAGATTTGGCGATATCACTCTTAATCGAAACGACGATTTGCTATCATGCCCGCACGTTAGTAAGCGGGCGTGACGCAAGCCCACTACCAAAAATGTTTTAGCAAAAAATTTTTGAGGACGGCGGAGCATATTTACAGCAACTTTTTGACTTCTCCCCCTTAACTCCAACGACCCCCAAACTAAAATATCTGGAATCTAGGAATCCATACGAGTTCAACGATATATCCGAGGATATATCACACGTTACTGCAGCTTCAAAATTGGCCGACATATTGATGTTTGTATGAAAACAAGCAAAATCTCCAATTTTCAGATAATGCTAATTTCCTACGTTACTCAGTTAGTTAGTTCCTATGAAAATGTGGATCCAGCAACTCCTAAACGTTTCTATAGATTTTCCTGAAATAATGGCCCAAAAATAAGAATGGAATTTTCAAAAGTTGAAAAAAAACCCATATCTTGGTAGCTGGAGCTCCCCAAAGTCTCCATACAAATACCATATAAAAGACAATTTGTATGTGTGTGTGTGCTGTATATTTTGGTGCATGAAATGGATGGTCATGTGTGTTGGGATGTGTTTCTTGTTGGAAATTGTGTGGCATGGTTGGGCAGGAAAAATTTGGTCACTATTAGTTTTTAGACTTATCTAGGGAACTGTGGCAGATGGAGGGTTGGTTTCTTCGGCAAAGTCTTAGAGTTTTGGGAGTAAAATTGGCCGGTATTGGAGAAAAATGTCGCGAAGGAATTTTCTTTTTCAATTAGGTTTTTAGAGTTATCTCTGTTGGCGCGGCAGATGGAGAATTGGTGTCTTCGGCAAAGTCTCAGAGTTTTGGGAGTAGAATACGGGCGAAATGACCAAAACTGGAAAAGTGTTTCAATTTTAAGGTTGGTGTCTTCGATCAAATGTGGTTTTGGTATTACCTTTTGTGCTACGGGACATAAAAAATTGCTTTCTTCGTCTAAAAAAAAAACTTTTGATATGTTATAACTGGCGCTCTAACCTTAAAACTTACAAAAGTGGTGAAATCAGTCAAAAAACCCTTAAAGGGTAAATGTGACGCAAGTCATTTATCTTCATTACAAAATAACTGATATCGCTGAGGGTGACGCATTGTGCGCCGTACGCAAAAGTCTTATCCACAAATTGACCCAAAATAAAGAATCATAAAACTTACTGACATATTTCTGGCCAAGACATTCTTGAAATCGATTTTTCACCATGAAGCCATGATGGCTCTTTTTTTGCCAAATGGAGAAAATTGTAGATCTGGTTGTGGTCTACATTTTTCTCCATTTGACCAAAAATGAGCCAGCATGGCTTCATGGCGAAAAATCGATTTAAAGAATGTCTTGGCCAGAAATATGTCAGTAAGTTTTATGGTTCAAGAAAGTTTTACAAAAAAAAAAAATTGCGTCACAATTGGCAGATGTTGAGGAAACTATTGTTAGAAAAATGGTTAAAGACTGAACGAATTTACACGGAAGAAATCCGAATCATCTGCCACTTGTACCGCATTTTTTTTGTAAAACTTTCTTTCGAAATTTTTTTCTCCGGTGAGCCTTTGCACTAAATTTAACGTGGATTTTGAAGCATTCGGATTTTGAGACTTCTGGATATTGAGGCTTCCGGGGTTTGAGGCTTCCGGATTATTTTGTGTGGATTTTGTAATTCCGGATTTTAGTTCTCCGGATTTTGTAGGGGAGCAAATCTAGAGCTATCCAGATAAAATTATTTATTTTCAAGATCATATTACAATTTGAGGTCTTTTACATGTCTATAGATAATATAAATTCATTTTTGATTAAAGCATTTATTTTTGTTCACAAAATAGATAATTTTATCTAGATTTGCGAGTAGAATGACCTCGATGCAAAACTCTTTCATCAACATTTCTTGTACAGGATCAAGCATGGCACATTTGGTATCGTTGTAAAGGTAAGACCCCAGGCTATCACATGAGCATTCCATTAATATGCAATAATCCTACCAGAAATATATAGTAGCGGCCAAAGTTTACCGAGGGTAGCCTAAAAGTACAATTTCTGAAAATGTAACAGAGAACTTCGATTCAAAAATATTTGTTTTGCTATTCGAAAAGGTTTTCAAAACTAGTCTGGGATTACCATTTAGAGGCTTCCTCAGTTACTTCGTAAGGGAGATATCAGTCTTTCAACATGCTGAAATTTTGACTTTCAGCTGCTCTTGCTCTACAATTACTAAAAGTTTCTTATGTGCAGAATGAGCACCAGCTGAATATCACCAGCTGGTCTACAAACAAAAACACTTTGTATTGTATACAATTTAAAGACAACCTACACACAGTGCATTTCTACGTTAACGTCATCTACGCGCACATAACACGTATGAATGAAGTAAACTAACACATTGTTAAGAATGTGTTTTGATTGTTTATCATACAATAACTGTGTGTTAGTAGATCCAGCTGGTGATATACAGCTGGTGCTCATTCTGCATATGAAAAATATTTACAGGCTGTATGAAGAAAATGTCGAGAGCAATAATTTTTACACTGATAGTCTTAGAATTTGTTCCTATATCAATTCCAATAGAGAGCTATGTTTTGCACCGAAATTGTTCAAATTGCCTCGACTAATTTTTTCTTGATAACATATTTACGAACAGAAGAGTGTCTGACAAAGCGAGCGTCGCTTCATACAGAGCCATAACCACCATAACGAGAACACTAGCAAGTGCTAATCGCTTCTTTTAGTAGTCCTTTTCTCCCAAAGATGACTATCAGTTTCTGAAAGGTTGAGCATGTTGAAAACTGGACAAAAAACTTGTTCGTCTCTTTTTTTGTTATGAAGATACAATGCAGTACAGATAAACATTCAATCTATGCGTTCAATCACAATCCAAACACAAAAAACGAAACACACATCCTTTTTCCGAAGATTTACAACCAGTTACAGGACTATAATAAGATACGGTTTATCCTTCACGCTTGAACAATGCAGAGAAAAAAAATTCTTATCCATTCTATTCTGTAAGCCTAAATAGACTAAAATCACTAAATAGATATTTTTAAAAGCATTTTTACCTGTAGCATGTTACAATGCAATCTGTGTAGGTAATTTTTTTTCAGCGCATAAAGCAGTTTTTGCACTAAAAAAAGAATCGTTGAATTGTTATAACTTGTTGTAAATATATTGACGGTAAGGTATACACTCTGGTTGTTGGTGAAAGAAAAATTGTTGTCATATGGTAAATTTTTGGCATTATCCTTGGCTATCTTTTCACCTGAGGTATTTTTTTCTTCTTCAATATTTGCAAAATCATTTTCATGCATCAAATATCTTACGTTTTGAAGAATTGTATTTGCAAAATGTCTAAAAGAATTATTACATGCCCAAAGAAACCATATCGAGATACAGTCTTCGAAGCATCCTGCATTACGATCATTAAATCTACAAAATCTGTTACTTCATCGGTTGTAACATTAATTTTGGCCGACGCTCACAGACATGAGTCGGTTATCCGAAAAACCGAAAATTTCGGATCGGTTTTGATCGAACCGAATATTTCGAATATGACGAAATTAATTGATGTCGACGAGTTAAGCTTTATTTTAACTTGTTTAGTGTCAAAACCGAAGTTTTCGGTTCGGTCAAAACCGAACCGGAAGTTTCGGTTCGGTCATAACCGAACCGAAATATTCGATTCGGTCAAAACCGATCCGAAATTTTTGGTTTTTCGGATAACCGACTCATGTGTGGACGCTCATCGTCCGACCTAACTTCTAGGTTAGCGTAGTATTGTCTAATTTTGTTCTTATTCTAAAAGTCCAAACCTTTTCCACTGTTTTAAAAGAAGAAACAGTTCTTCCAGTTATATTTTGTAAAGTAAATCACTTCACTTTTTCAGCTTATTCCGTTACAATTTCTCTTCGTAAGTTAAAAATAATTGAAAAGGTTTCCTGTTAAAGGGAGCACGAGCTACACACACATTTATCGTCACATTTGATAAAAGGAAGCATACGCTTCTTTCGTCACACTTTGTGCAAGGAAGCATGACCTCCTTGTGCCTTATTTTGAAAAATGTTTAAAAAAGAGGTTAAACTACTTCTATCACAGTTTGTAGAATAGAGCATGATCTCTTCGTATCAAATTTTGTAAGATTATTTTTAAGAGTCACTTAGCGAAAACGTCGACTAATTGAAATTCAAGTGGTGTCCGAACATGAGGTTTTATTTTGTATAACAAACATTTCAAATCAATTATATTTACATCATTCGATATAATATAAAATATTTCTTCCAATTTCGCCGTGCTGTCAAAGGTCCCCGTCACACTTGCAGCGTTTGTTCTTTGGATTGCAATGCTCAACCGTTGTTTCAAATATTGTTTTAACCTTTTTTCTCCTCTAGTTGCGTGAATGAGTTTTCCTAATTTATCGATGAATTTGACAGCTTCCTCACACCATGGACCTAACGTCTCGCAAGCAAAGGGCAGAAAGATGTAGTTGTCTGCTATTATTTTCTTGCAATCGTTTGATTTTTCGGACGCTGCACGGCTTGCTAAACTGCCTGTTCTTAACGAAGAAGAATGAACATATGATGGAGCCAGTGTGTCACGAATCGTTGCGTCCCATACGAGCATTTTCCCGTTACTCCATGGGATTAAAGTAACTCCGTCCGCCCTTTTTCCACTATCTCTAAAAAGTGGTGGTTCTAATTTCGAAGGATAGTTAGCAGACTGAAGACCTCTGTGTAGGATGTTGTTGAAATCGCTATGACGGGGAAGACGACCAGCACTATATTTACACGACAATCCATGTATTTCCACTTGGCGTCCACATTTGCATTTATGAGGAATGCATATGTCAAAACCTAAACGTAAGCGACCGAAATTCGGAAAGTATTATCGTCAAGTAAAGTTCCGATATGTCGTGATGGTAGGACAGTGAGCCATCCATTAGACTCCTTTGCGAGAGATGCCATGTATCTTGCCTTTTTTTCTTCTGTAGACAGTTTCAGTGAGTTAACGATTCTGTCTACGACAATAAGATCCCAAGCTTTCTGGATTACTTTTCGTTCGGGAATCTCATTTTCATTCACAGACGACCACTTTGTTAAGCTTTCCGTGTAATTTGCAACAATTGACTCATCTGAAATTTGAGGTAACATCATATTGACAAGCTCAATCCCTGAATTTATGGAAGCTAAAAATGCTGGTAGTGCGACATCTGTAACTTTTCTGATTCCCAGACCACCAAAATGCACTGGTAACGATGATATTGTCCATTGTTCATCGCTTAAACGTGAATTAATATTTTCTTCAATTGCCCGCTTGATGATGAAATCGATTTCTTGTAGATCTTGTTCACCGTCAAAGCAGCAACTTGTTCTCAGTATGTAAGTCAGTTTCGGAATCGTTAGGCAGTGTCTCAAGATGTAAAAAGCGATGTGATGCTTTAAATTGGACAGCCGTTCAAATAGTGTTCTGCTGAGTGGCTCCAATTTTAATTTTCCTTGAAAAATTGACGATTTTCAAGGAGATCCGTAGGACGGCGCGACACGGATACCTGCAAACTAATGATATAATTGAACAAAAATTGAACCCTCGTGAAACTTGAGTCGCTCTAGGTGATCCGTATCAAAACTTTTGATTGAAATTTTTTGTCTTATATTCTCCAGATAATTTTCTTTATAACCAAGACTTTCAAGACTTTCGCTACCATCCCATTTTGACGTCGTAAGTGTCAACTCCAACCAAACGCAGCATCACAATTTTAAATTGATTCGTTCGTCCACTGACTCACCCAAAAGCTATTAAAAAGGATCAGGGCATTTGCTTGCAAAAGGTCTATCAGATATTTTTCGACAGAGCGGGCGAATATTCTGTAAGATGGTATTCGTACGCGCGGGCGAATCGTCACTTCGAACTTCGTTATATTAAGCTCTTATTTTTCGTCCCTCTGGATAACAGATGAAATCT
The DNA here is from genome assembly GCF_014529535.1 of Bradysia coprophila. Lineage (NCBI taxonomy): Eukaryota > Metazoa > Arthropoda > Insecta > Diptera > Sciaridae > Bradysia > Bradysia coprophila. The sequence continues at coordinate 987,582 of NW_023503584.1, forward strand.
TTTAGATTCTAAAAACTATACGACTTATATAGCTGAGCATCCCCGTAATGTTTATGACGACAAAAAAGAAATTATTGCCCTGCACTGCAATTATACTGTTGTCCCAGAGTGAATTTGGTTCTCAGAAAATTAGAAGAAGAACAAAATGATGGACAGATTTTCGAATGAGGATCTGCTTTGCGCATTTTTATTTATCTTTTTTCGGGTCGATTTTATGAGTTTATGTTCCACCAATATATGCCTCTTGATGGGTCCTTTTACGATACCATTGAAACTAAGAATTTAGCAAAAATAATAAGTAAATTTCTCCCAAACTATATACACATAAGACACACGTTGCACAATGGAAACATATTGAGCGAACGATAAATTACACAATGCAATCAAAGAGGATTTTATAGTTTGCTCCATTACAATAGTTGATGTGAGTTGATTATAAAATGTGTACCTAAATAAAACGCATTGGTAGTTTGTGTTAACATAATATATATATATGGCACTCATGTGTATAGTTTTTGGTATATCACACTCATACTTAGATGAAATGCCCGAATTTTTTCCTATTTCATTCGGTATGTTGACATAATAATGTAATTTGTATTCGAATAAATTTTGGTATGTTAGTGTTGGATGATTGAGATAGTCCATGGTTTCTGAAAGTTTTGATTTTTCCTTTACTGAAAGCAACGAGGGGTAAGCCACTGGCCAAAAAAGTGACAAATCAATTTCTAATTCCTTTCAATTCCGTTTAATTACCTCAATTACCGGAGCAACTCGTCTAATTGCCGGATTCGCCCAATTTCCTTTCAATTCCTTTCAATTCCTTTCAATTTCTTTCAATTCCCTTTCAATTTCTATAGGTACTTCCTGTCAATTTCTTTCAATTACCATTAATTAAAAAAATTACAAATTGGCGGCCATATATTTTTGATTTTACACTGTTTTTAGAAATTCTTTTGATCAGAATTGTCGATACCCATGTAGTTCTTGCTGCATCGAGACTGGAAACGGCCTCCGGCACATTTTAGGCGGCTGACAAAATTGGGTCTATTTGGGGTCGCACTTTGTAAACAAAATTAATTTTATAAAAAAATCTGTGCATTTTAGAGGCATACCGTAGAACAATTTTTTGCTTAGAATAACGTTCTGCGTCGAATTGGTCAAAACTTCAATCCCCCATTCCCTTTCAATTTCTATAGATACTAACTGTCAATTTCTTACAATTCCCATTAATTCCTGTCAATTCCTTTTAATTCCTGTCAATTCCATTTAATTACCTCAATTACCGGATCAATTCATCTAATTGACGGTTTCGCTATACTTCCTTTCAATTCATTTCAATTCCTTTCAATTTCTTTCAATTTCCTTTCAATTTCTAAAGGTACTTCCTGTCAATTTCTTTCAATTCTTGTCAACTCCGTTTAATTACCGGATTCTCCGTCAATTCCCATTAATTCCTGTCAATTCCTTTCAACACTTGTCAATTCCGTTTAATTACCGGATTCTCCGTCAATTCCGAGCAGGGTGTGTAATCAATTACCCGAGTAGTTTCCCCCTCGGAAAGCAATTATTTTTTTGTATTTCTCATGAAAAACGAATTGCCTTCCTTATATGCAGCACGTTTTTTAAAATTTCATTTTTCGAAATATCCCAAAAAAAATTTGCCCTGGTGCAGTCGGTTATGCCTGATATTCACAGAATTGAATCGTCCCTTTCACTTATTAACTTCAAAATAGCCTATGTACATATCTATGGCAGTAAATTTTTACCACTTTTTCTTCGACTTTTTTTTGTATTTTGCAATGGGTCATATTTTACTATAACTCGCCAATGTGATATGAAGACATACTTCTCAACTGAAAAACGTTACCTGCCTCTTGACATTGCATATCAATGGGACAGATAATAGAAATACAGCTTCGCGTTCGCACATATCCTTGTCCCATATGAAGTGTTTAGTTTTACTTAGAAACGCATGGTGAATCTAGCCGGTAATAGGCCTTTACATGCTATATGCATCGAAAACCTTACTTTTCATGCTTAGCATTACTTTCGATGTCCTCATGTAATAGTAAATTATGTCACTGGGACCAAAAAGTTCCAAAAAAATTACACCTTTTTGGTCCGCTGAACAAATAATATTTTAAATTCAAATATGTTGATGCTGATGAAGTAATAGATTATGGTGTGTTAGGTGAGTGTAGTAATCACACTTGCCTAAACAAGCATTGTACTTACGAGATTCCAAGTTGTTATTTAAAACCTCACTTATCAAATACACAACTTGGAACCTCGGAAGTAATATACTATTACATGTTTGTGGACGGTAAGTGCATTTTCCCTGTCGCAAACAGTGATGTAAAGTGCACTTTACCGTGCATAGCATGTAAATGTATTGAAAATACGTATACCAAACTCTGATAACCCTAGGAAGTAATAGATTCAATAATTCGCGCGAGTGATATGTTTAACGTCTGCAGATATGAGCGAGCGTAGCAGTTCTCTAGCACCGATACAACACAAAATTAAGTCAAATAGAGGTCTGAGTCCTTTATTTTATCATCCAAAGAATATTCTTTCACGAATTTTTCTTTGTGTTGTGTATGAAATATTCGTGAAAGAATATTTTTTCCATGCTACATGCGTCGAAAACCGTACCTTTCATGTTTCAAGCACTACTTTCGACGCTCTCAGCATGTAATATATATTATGCACTTGTTGCCAAGATTGGTATTTTGACGTGTAGGACATTATTGCCCTAGCCGAAGGCGTGGGTCATAATGCCTACACGTCAAAATAACAGTCTGGCAATAGGTGCATATCATATTTTATCTGTCGAGAACAGATATATCGAGATAAACAAAAACTCCCTAGAGGGATAAGCTCGAGATTATCGTTCTAGACAGATAAAATCCATTACATGACTCGGGATAAAAATGAAAAGTCTATTTTCGTGTGTTTCTTGACTTCGGCTTCGCCTCGGATCAACAAAATTCACATGAAAACTCTACTTGTCATCTTTTTATTCCTGTAGTCATGTAAAAAACTATTGTATAAATAACGAGAGGACTCAAACCTCTATTTGACATAATTTTTTTGTCGTGTTGTTGTCTGCTATGATATTAGATTTGATGTTAGGAATACCTTAATTCTACTATAATGTTCTTATGCAAAAAGATGACATTACTAAGACTCTCTGTAATAGACTAAAACATGATTTTATTTTACCTATGAAAAACAAGAAAATTAAGAAAGGAAATTTTTTATTAAGGTTTCAAAATCATGTGAAATCCATTAGATAAATCGTGATAAAGATGAAAAGTTTCGTGTTTTTTGACCTCGGCTTCGCCTCGGGACAACAAAATTTTCAAGAAAACTCTATTTTTCATCGTTTTCATCGTTATGCAAGTAACTATAACTATAACTCTTATCAAGGGACACAAAATTGAAAAGTTAAGTATTCGTGTGCATTTTGTTGATCCGAGCCGAAGCCGAAGTCAAAAAACACACGAAAAAGAGACTTTTTTGCTGTCTCGTTTTCGCTTACACAATGAAATATCTTACTGACATTTAAGTGGAAATCTCGGTAAACCACAATGTTCCCAGTACTATAATAATGACAGTAATATATATTGCATGCTTTTCAAACCTAAATCAGAGCTTTTTATTTTCCCTAGGTGTGTAATAAGCCACTTTCGACCCTAGGAAAAACAGAAGCGTGAAAATAACTATATTTTTGCGTTTATTTCACTTGCAACATTGTTGTTTCAAAATAAAATTCCGTTTTATTGTTTTGTACGAAATTTTAAAATTCTTTGAGTGAATATTGAGGATGATCACATAGAATTTCAGATTTAATTTGATCCTGAAACGATTTCGATATACTTGTTTCAACCAGGGAAAAACAACTCATAGAACTAAGGCGAGGTGAAAGTTGCGCAGGTCGACTCAAACATGGATTCAAAAACGAAAACAATTTTTTTTTTGTCGAAATCTAAAAAGAACAACAACATTTTGTAACAGTATTGATTATTATATATGATTCATCACAACACATCCACAGACGAAAATGTTACGGTTGTATGGCTCAAAAAATGAATACCAACAAAAAATCGACCCCTATGATAATTCAACCACATAGAAATATGTGGAAGCATCTGATCAGAACCGAATACACTGCAGTTCATTTCTTTTTCGGCTTAGTATAGTTTTAGAGTACATTGACGACACAAGAACATTCTGTGCGAAGCACTGATGTTTTCATATATATATTGACTTTCATAATTTTTTCTTTTCTGTTTCTTTAGCCGAAGATTTTGTTTAAGTGCAACGCGATTAGACCGATTAGACTTAGGAAAAATCTATCAGTTTTAAATTGACAACTGTAATAAGTCTGAAATCGAAATTAAATTCGGATAAATTTGTGTGTTTATGAGAAACATTTTCTGTGCAGTTCGTAAAATTACTTTGGAATTTTGTCGGTTTATTATTGTTTCACTCCCTCGGCCATAATTTTTTTTTTATTCGACGGTATAAATATAGAAGAGAAATGTGTAGTTTTTGTATGTAAATAGACGTAACATATATTTTCTTCGAGTATTTTTTTCGCCTTTTATTGGGAAAGACTCTGTAACCTTTAACGAATCGTTTATGATACTTGGATGAGTGCAGGCGAAAATCACAAAACATTTCATCTGAACCAGCTTATCGTAAGTATGAGTACATTGCATGTACAATTTTGTTTAATGTTTTTAAATTAGGAGATTGGTTCGGAGATTGTCATATTTACGATAGCAAATTGTATATACAAATTGCATATTACACAAAATAAGAATGGAATTAGAAACAATACAAGTTCATCCGGTACACATGCACAGAGGTCTGTGTTTACATGGGGCTTTTATCAAATTCGACCTAGGAAAAATACACAATTTTGAAACTATTGTCCCACTGACTGACAGAACGAAGAGCACACAAATGATGTGGTAAATACCGGCTTTTTGTGTGAGTCTGTTGTCTCCATTTCCATTATTTTTCATTCAGGAAGAATTTAGATAGATATTGTGATTGCTTTCTATTTTTTTTAAAGATAAAGTTGCTAAATATCATCAGTACCGGCCTTAAGACAGGGTCGAACTGGCTATAATTTCGTAACAGGCCCATTCATTTTTCCATAAAAAAGTGATAAATTCGAGTCGAGAAACACCAGCATTTACAGTATGATCAGTTGAAATTTTAGAATATCGAGTTTATTATTAAATCTGTTACTTCAGTTGTTCAAAATATGAATGACTGATTGCGTCCGATATAAAATCTTTTCAAAATCTCACAACCAAGTCGTGACAAAAGTAATTAATCTTTTACTTCGTTGGTTTTACCATTCATGAGATTATTATAGGGTTTGCTCAATTTATCGATCCAAATTGTAAAACTTTTTTTTAGTCTTTCTACGTTTCCCGTACTTTATTTGCCGTAATTTACTTAAGAAGCCTTTTAACTTTTTTGAGACCAATACCTTTAGTTCTGAGTTTTTAGAGTTTAAAAAGTCATCGATTTTTCCAGACATAATAAAGTGTTTCCAGGTTATAATATTTTGGCACAATTCTGTTGTTCTAAAAAAAGTTAAGTTTCTTATGCAAATTACAGCAGACATAAACACTTCAACAGTAATGAATGTAACAAAATTAGAATCACAAGTGCAAAACACCGGTATCCAATGTTTACTTTTTGAAGTAAAGTATGTTTGGGACATTTTGATCAAAGTCGATTCATCCCAAAAGCGGATTTGCGACAGTAATCATAAAGAATTTTCGGATAATGTAGTTACTACTGTAGTTCATTGCGTAATTGAATAGAAATTGTGATTTTGACAAGAGAGGCGTTTGTAGCCCGAGCCGAAGGCGAAACAAGTGAAAGTAAGACCCAAACTATTTTACTAGCTAATATTGAAATTACAGAGAATGTCATCAGTTGATGAACTATTTCTGAGAGGTGCTTCGATAATAGATATTTACGTCACGAGGACGGAAAAGTTGGAAAGTCGACTCATTTTTTGCCCGAATGCTGAGAGCACCGAAAAAATGCTTCGTTGATGAAAGCACAAAAAGCGCAAAAGCATGTAAAAATGTTTTTTTTTTGAACCTCTCTACTTACTTGGATTTGCTAAGTTTGAGGGGGTGGGTGATTTGGTTGTTTATAAAAGGAAATCTTTAAAAAATTACCCTACCTATCAATACCGTTAGGCAAAATAGAAAAAATTAGGCTTTAAAAATTGAAAAAATAAAATTCCATCAAAACTCTTCCACCACTTAGACCACCTTATTTGGGTCCATTGTGAGCCTTTCGAAGTAGTTGCAAAACTTGTCGCAAAAAATATTTTCATTTTACGAATTTTGCAACTTCTTTTGCAACTACTTCAGGCGGGTTCCATTGTGCCCATGAAGTTTGGATGGGTTCTGTTTTTAAGCGGAATTAGGAGTAACTGTTGCTCAATTATTCACATTATAATTGTAATAAGTCTATGAAGGTACTTAGGCTATGTGCCCCAATTTGCTTAAAAATGTCTTTATTTTGTCAAAAATATTTTGCAAATCAAATTGCGCATCATGATGGTAGGGCAAGTAGAATTTTTATCTGATTAACCTTTAGTCGATTATCAATAATTTACCTCTATGAAATACTGCAACTCCTCCCTTCTAAAAGAAGCAGATGTTCGCTTCGTGTAGAAAAAAGGTACCCGTCTATGAGAAATGGAAATAATATTCTCAAATTGAGTCGTATAAGATTCACGTAAACGACCCTTCTTTTGAGCAAAATATTTTTTATCGGAATTGCAATCAAAATCGATCACTTCCTGGTTTTAAAGAAAGAAATTGGAATGGAAAGTAATACTTTCATATTCTTTTCAGTCACTCTTGGTGACTTATGACATTTTGAACGGTCTCGCGAAATTTTTGTCTTTGCGTATGTGGAATCAGAAATGGAAATCCAATCCGACAATGCGGATATCATGACCTAACATTCCTTGAGCTCGAACGCTTTGTCCTCATTTTTTCCCACACAAGTTTCAAATGGTTTAAGCAGAACTACTTGAAAATGGAAAATTTTCATCAAAGCCGCAATACGTCCTATCTGTGCATCCTATCATCATCATTTTGCCAAAACCAATTGGGTTTTATGGGGACAGGCTAAATTACGGTTGGTAAAGCACACCATTCGCTTTTCTACTAATAGCTTCTCGTTTATCAAAATGAGAATGTTTCTCGTAAAAACAATTGCAGTCCTCAGGTGCTCATTATACCTAATAGACGTAAAATTGAATTGATCCATTGAAATGTCGTTTTCCCTCTGTGTTATGCTCAAATATCATTCAAACAATTCACAGCAGCACAAACATTTTCCATTGGTCTTGAGCCTATCCCTATACCTTATTGATTGCATGCAATTTGTATCAAATTTTGAAAATTTTCCATCAAGTCTAATCCACAAGCCGGTGTAGGTGCGTGTTGTATTGCAAAATTTGTAACGTATCTCCGAAGCTTACGATTTTTATATTTTTAGTAAATATGTGTTCGTGTACATCGAGCCCAGCCCGAGCATCCATCCATACATATATGTTTATTAAACTGTACACCACCGCATATGTATGTATATATATTTAGTAACACAACCAAAAAGATTGCTCTTAAACATCCCTTAAGCTACACACGAAAAAAAAAAGATGAATATCACCAATATCACCCCCATGATACATGAATTTCTTGTGCTATTTTGACAGTAATCCGAATACGAAAACATTTTTCTCTTTCTATTTTATGTGCACAATACATTTCCCAAATAAAACGTGTGCTTATTTCTTCTAACATTTTTGGGTCTCTTGATGTATCGCATTCGAAATTCAGGACTATCCCTCCGAATAAGATTTTAGGTAATACACACAACGCACAATAATATTCTACTTTTACGTTCAGTGTTTTTGTTGTCGGAGGGGAGAACATTGAATCAATAATTTGATTTCTCTGTGGCTCATGACCGTGAATATGTTTCGGATAGAGTGAGTCATATATGCCCTTTTTTCGGTTAACCGGCACCATTTATTTGGGGAATGTTTAAGATGTTTTTCGTAATAAATATGAACGCGAAAAGAATGTTTAATTCGAAATAACTTTACGAATATGGAAAATGGAAAAAAATGAAATTTCCATCATTTAAAGTCCCTAATCGCATCTACATCGGATACGAGCTTGATTTATTGCCATTGTTGCCAAATTACGAGCGCTATAAGTGAGCTTACCATAAACTTCGAGATTTAATTTCTGTTCGCAAATCAGGAGTCACATTTCTATAAACGATGAAAGCTCGAATTTGACGAATGTCTTGTACCAGACTGTTGGTAACTATTGATAGTTCGAACCGGTTCATTTTATTTTGTTCAATATGAAAAATACTATTCGTACCACGGACTAAAAGTCTTTTTTTAGCGTATTCGATTCCACACCTCGCCTTCAGCTCTGTCTGGAAACCTCTCACACGCTAAAAAAGACTTTTAGTCCTAGGTACGAAATGTACTATTTTGTCACTGCACCTACGATTGAATAATTCAATTTTTCAGTACTTCTCAGAGAGACGTATTTGCGGCCGTAAAAGTAACTTTCACGAAACCTCTCTCCGGCCGACAATGGAATTGGTATCGGGGAATCTGGCACACGGTACCAAAAAAACGCACTTATAAACTACGTAAAAGGTTAACTCGCACACGCAAGTTTATTGCTGCAAACGCCTTGAAAAATTGTTAGCGTGTTCACGTTCACCTTTTACGTAGTTTAAAAATGCGTTGTTTTAGCACCGTGTGCCAAATTACCCCACGCCAACCCCCGTTTCGGCTTCGACACATGAAAATACTAATTCTTCTTCGCCGTATTGCATAATGACAATACTGAAGGAGTTCGTCTTTACTAGATTTTTCGATCAATGAAAAGTAATAGGCAAACATAGCTTGAGAGAAATTTTAATGGAATTAATTTTGTCATTGAATGAGACTCAGTTCGAACTCAACTCGAACATATTATTAAAACATCAACATTTCGGCATATCGTGACAATAGTCAGTCAAGTCATTTACTCTCATTGATCAAAAAATCTAATAAAGTCCATCTACTTCATTTGAATTGGTTAACGATCAAGAAAATATTGAGATTACATTAGAGGTATTCTCACTCATAAAATACTGATTTTTCGCCCCGTATCATGGATAAGGAAAATAATGATTTAATAACACCGTATCTTGCATACAAATTTTTTATTTTTTTTTTGTACAAAAAGGGTTTCATCGATGTACAAAAAAGATTTTTGTGTACACTATCATGGCTTCTGTGTACAAAATATTTTTTGTTTACAAAATATGGTTTCTGTGTAAAAGAACACCTTATTTGTGTACAAAAGCTACATTTTTTGCACAACATCAAAGTTTTTGTTTACAAAAAAATGGTTTCTACTTTGTGCCCAAAACTGATTTTTGTGTACAGAAGTCATTTTTTGTGTACAACAAAAAATTAAATCGTTCGAACCTTTGAATCCACTCGCATCGAAAGCCTATTTCCGTTTAGATTGATTTTATTTTCAGTTCGTCAATTTCGTTATTATTCTCAATCAGAGCATTTCACCAATATTTTTGACTGTACAGCACGTAGACGCCAAACAACCTCAATTGGATTACGTGCAAGCTTGCACATATTTTCATTGAGGGTGGATCATTTGACACGAGTACGCAGTACCATTTCGTTTCAGCTGCGGGCGTGGAACAATGATTTTGTGCTTTATTTCTCTTTTTCTTATTTTTTCGGCTGAATTTTTGTTATAATTCGACCACCTACCCAAATAACATGAAGACACATTTATCGAGTCTTTTACAGTGCAATTATGCCAACCATCATCATTCTTATCTGTATAAGTTCAATAAATAAGATCTTCATCGTTCAGGATTAATAAACAGAAGGACAGAAGCTCTGGTTGTTTTTAACCATATTAACACTTGTATGAATGGTAAGAATGGTATCCAATTTCATAACATCCGTTTCGAATTTCATTTATAGTTTTAAATATCGTCATTACACCCTTATGATTCTTAAGTTTGTCTTTTCGTTTCGGTAGTGGCAGACTCTTGAAATTTTATTGCTTAAAATCATTCCGATTTTCTCTACATGCGATATGAGTATGTGTGCTGGCCTTTGATTAGAGAATGGAAAGTCGTTTTGTTGTTACGATATGGGACATTTACGACGGTCTTCAAAGTTGAAAATTAGATGCAAAAAATTGGACAAAAAAATATTCTTGTTTGAGTTGTGCCTTGCAACCACTTTCTTCTGCTGCAATTTACATATTTCGTACGCATAAAAAAAGACGAGTTTCGAATTCCTTACACGATTTTATGACTACGAATATTGAGTATATGCCGGTTAGAAAACTGAAAACTGGTTTTTTTAAACTATTTAAAAGGAAATTTCTAAAAAATGCATGCCCATCCACAACACGATTCGTATGCAGGACCTTTTTTTTTAGGTTGAAGAATCTACTCAGCGTGATGGATGGCATTATCTCATTCGGTTTTTTGTTGTTGTTGTTCGAGTCTGTTTTTATTGATTGAATATTTTTCTGATTTGATTTGACTTCGTAACAAATTCGGTTGTACTAACCAATAATCACGGAAAATTATAGAAACCACAACCGTAATTCGATTTGAATTCGATTTGACAAAATGTTTTTTTTTCTAGCTGAAGAGTTTGAATGCAGTTTACCTCCCAGCTAAACACATGTTGTATTCATGTGTAGATTTTACGATTTTTTATTTTTCATATGAGAATAAGAACCCAAAGTTATAATAGAATCGTTTTTATACCTGACCTGACCCAATGGCAAAGAAAACATAATTTTTTTTGACTGTGAAATTTTTCTTCCCAAATAAGAGGTTCCTTGTTTAGATGTAATTTTCGGTTACACTAAGCCTGCGTTTCGTAAATGCATAACAAAGAATTGAACAAGAGAAAAAAAAAACAGATTGAAAAAAACAACTGAGCATTAACGGTATCCACTTCGGAAATTCTGCGAAAAGAGATAACGAAATGCAGAGAAATTAATCCATAGTTTTAAGTCTTCAAGTCTCCAAGACGAAAGATTTGACGGTGTTTGATTGAAGAAGAATCTTTGAAACAAACAGCCGCATTTTTTGCATAAATAAACCGTAGCAATTTGTAGGAATACAGAGCAGAAAGTGGTTCTGCAATTACATTAATCGTTGCTCTGGTTGTTGAGCTAATTAACATTTCAACGGCGTCATATGTAACAGCCCTTAGCGTTCAACTTCTATCGATAAAGAGGAAAGTTCGTCGTTTTAAATCGTTTCCCTACTACAGCTTCTGCAGAGACTTTAAGCAACTTGAAAACACCCATAAAAAGGTCGCCCGCAATTCAGCGTTGCCACACAAGTTAATCATTCCAGAAATACGCATTTTCGGATGTTAAATTTAAGCTCTATAGCGGCTTTAGGGTGAGGGAGAGTTTTGGTCATACATTTGACACTTCAGAAAATCATATTTATGGAGTTATCAATTTAAGACCTGTGTGGCAACACTGAATTGCGGACGTACTTTGTGGATGTTCTCTTTCTATGAGCCGATTTATTCGGAAGCTTTCCACCCTGCATCGTTACCTACGATCGCCTGTTGTAGACAAAACCGACTGTTCAAAAAATCTTCAAAAAAACAAGGCATCAGAATAGTCGGAGCGTTTGCTGCGACTTAGCCCCGTACGACCCGTAATCCTATTTCGTCCGTAACCATAATACGTCCGTAGCCGTAATACGCCCGGAACCCTAACACGTCTACAACCATCTAATGCGTCTGTTACCAAAATGCAAGTCAAGTTGGGCATGGTCAAATTTACTGAAAGTGTTCATTTTTAAAATTGCGCAGAGCGCAATTACGAAAGCCCGTACGAAGTACCTCTCAAATAAAACCAACAATTTACGACATTATTTTAGAAACCCAAAATTTTTTGCCAACTTTCCATTGGGTATTCAATTACCACTCAAATAAAACAAAAATTAGCAAAATCGGATGATATTTACTCGATTTATGTGCAAAAAACACGAGTAGCGGCCTTAGTCCAAGGGCCCAAATTTGAAACTTTTTTCGCCACGTTCTTTTCTGTATTCAATTATCTCTCAAACGAAACAAAAACTAGCAAAATCTGATGAGATTTACTCGATTTATGTGCAAAAAACACTTAGAGCCGAGTAGCGGCCTTAGTCCAAGGGCCCAAATTTGAAACTTTTTTCGCCATCATTCTATTCGGCATTCAATTACCTTCCATAAAAAACTAAATCTAGCAAAATCGGATGAGATTTACTCGATTTATGTACAAAAAACACTTAGGGCCGAGTAGCGGCCTTAGTCCAAGGACCCAAATTTGAAACTTTTTTCGCCACGTTCTTTTCGGTATTCAATTATTTCTCAAACGAAACAAAAACTAGCAAAATCTGATGAGATTTACTCGATTTATGTGCAAAAAACACTTAGGGCCGAGTAGCGGCCTTAGTCCAAGGACCCAAATTTGAAACTTTTTTCGCCATCATTCTATTCGGCATTCAATTATCTCTCAAATGAAACAGAAACTAGCAAAATCGGATGAGATTTATTCGATTTATGTGCAAAAAATACTTAGGGCCGAGTACCGGCCATAGTCCAAGGGCTCAAATTTGAAACTTTTTTCGACACGTTCTTTTCGGTAAAAAACTAAATCTAGCAAAATCGAATGAGATTTACTCGATTTATGTGCAAAAAACACTTAGGGCCGAGTACCGAACTTTGAGCCCTCCCAACAAGCCCACGTTGCATCTTACCCAAAAACAATGTTCAGCAACTTTGTTCTACTCATCAATACCTTTCATTTGATATATCACAAGCAGCCATTGCGTGCGTATTTCGGTAGATATCGTCGAAAGACTGAAAAACACCTATAGGGCCCTAGCTCTGGAAGGGCCGACCCTACCATGCCCATTTTCGAACTTGACCTTACTTTTGTCGATACCAATCGGGGAAAAAAAGAATTTTGAAAAAAGGTTGTGATTTGCTCAAGCTAGAGGGGTCACAGACGGACGGACGGACGGACGGACGGACGGACATTTTTTTTTTATTGCGGATTCGTAGTCTATGAACATAACCAAATGCTTTGCCCTTACTGTCTGCTTCCAATTCGACGTGTTACAAACGGCATATTAATCTTATAAGCCCCCAGTACTTCGTACGGGGCTAAAAATCGAAATAGACAGCCAGCTGAGTTTGAACCGAAGCAGAAGCTCCAAAGTCTAATCGGAAAGTCAATAGCTTTTAAAATAAGTCGTATCAGATTGGTACGCATGGGGCGAGATGGAAGGAACATGTGAATGACAGCTGGCACCTATGGGAGAGAATGCGAGAAAAATTGGTTAACCTGTTATGTTACAGACGGCAAGCATACGATCAGCATTACTATCGGGTCTATTACTTCCATCGATAAAAGTATTTTTCATCTGTTGATTTCAACTCTTGTCTTTCAATTTTGTTAACATGAAAGTACCATCGTATTACTCAGAGCTTGTCATTATTTTTGTCGTCGTCATAACAGATCCGTAATTTAACAGATGAATTGTGTGTGACAGGTTAAATTCCCTCTTATAGGTGGCAGCTCTCGAAACGTGTATCCATTCAAAATGATCCCTGGGATAAGTGTATCGATTGTCTGACGTCTTCAGTAAGTCCTCTCACACAGTGCATACAGTTCTATTTCTCGTCGTTTATCCTACCTTTTATGGTTCTTTTTCTTTAAATGGTCAAAGCTTTATTCAGGCATGGAGGAATGTTTCGTGTAACAACGAAATCTTGATCTTGCTGTGCTCCATTCATTTAACTTTTTAGATTTAGTTTTTTAGATCGGTTCTTTCTTTCCTTATGATAAGTGATTCAAATCAAATTTTTTTTTCACCTATTCCAGCCCTAAGTTCCAATGGCTCTCCTGTCGAATGGAAGCACCGTCAAACTAACGTCACCCGGCTCAGGCAAGCAGCAATTGAACAATCCGAACAACCACAACGACATATTCTTTTCCAATTTGCTGAACAATTTACCTCGATCTCGATGGGATGGAGTTCCTTCTGTGCCAGTAACACCGAGGTAATTTACCGATCAAATTATCTTTTCGCTTACTTTCAACTCGTCATTTCCTAATAGTCCTCCTCGAAATGGTGGCATCCTGAACGATGGCTTTCTGTACTCCCGTGTACTAGGGCCAATTGGGACACAATCAACCAATCATGACCTAGGTGCAGTTGGAACAAATCCATTAACGCCCAGTTCATCGCCACCGTCGAACTCCTCTCCGGGAAGTGTACATGGTGGTCTGTTATCAATGGTACTACTATTGCAATTTGATCTTTTGGGTGTCTTAATCTCACATTAACGATTGCTTTGAAGGTATGTGGAAGATGTGAAATGCAAGCGTCAAATCGTTGTCTGGATTGTAACGATTTACTCTGTGAAACTTGTGTTGCCAAACACCAAAACCATCTACCATTTCAAGAGCACTGCGTTGTGTTGCTGAGCAATTTGTCGCCGATAGGATCGATAGCAAATAGTATTGCTAACGGATCGCCGACACAGAATGAACCGCAATGTGATAGTCACTCGGAAGTATTGAGGTATGTTGTTGCATCGAACAATTTGCTAGTTCAATGATTGTCTCACCTTTTCTTCATTTCAAATTTCCAATCACATTCTTCTTTCAGATACGTATGCGAACAATGCAATAAAATTGTGTGTCAAGAATGCACGTTTCGGGAACATAAGGACCATAATTGCATAGCAGTTGCCATGTTTGCCGACGGTGCACAAGCCAAAATTCAATGCGTTCTCGAGAGCGGTAAATTGGGCAAAAAGTACATCAAAGCCAGTATCGATCGGGCTGTGGCCTATTCGCAAGCAATCGAACGGGATGCGGTTGAAACTACGCAAAAGATTCGGAAGGCTATGCGCTATTTCATGAATGCTATTGAGGAAAGAGAGCGAACTTTGCTGGAGAAGGTTGAAAAATGTCGCCAACAAAAGAATACATCGCTGTCCGATCAAATGGCTGGCTTGAGATCTGCATTGGCTGGATTGGCCTCGACATCGGATAGTTTGGTTAAAGCCTTAGATACGGCAAATTGTTTGACGCCATTGGAGCTCTCAACTGCTCTCACATTAGGCGAAACTCAGATGCAACAATTTGCTTCAATGTACAAAAGTCTGCAGCCGAAAGAAGAATTCATTGCTTTCGTTGCACCGAACTTCGAATTGATTCAGGAGCTTCGCCTTCAAGGAGATGTTGTGATTACACACCAAAGAGTTTACAACAATACGGTAACGACACAACAGTTGTCTTCGAGTGGAAATATGTTGATAAGACGCCCGATAATTCGATCCATCAATCAGACGAAAATACTGACACCATGGGATCAAGGAGGGTCACACATTGGAACTTCATTGAAAGCCATTACCTCGGGAAAGCCGAACATAGGACAGTCGATACCGGGTAGTACGTTACATGTCACGTTAAAATCTTCCATGATACTGAGTACATCGTTCGGTTTTGATGGGCAAGGTGATGGCCAAGTCAGCCGTCCATGGGGTCTGTGTGTTGACAAAGATGGAAACGTTATTGTCGCTGATCGACGAAACAATCGAATCCAAGTGTTTTACCCAGATGGTTCCTGTAAATTGATCTTTGGCGAAAAGGGTTCTGGAAACGGTCAGTTCGACCTTCCAGCTGGTATCAGCACTGATCCGCAAAATCGTATTGTTGTAGTGGACAAGGACAATCACAGGATTCAGATTTTCACGGCTGCTGGAAACTTTGTACTTAAATTCGGATCGTATGGCAAAGACTGCGGACAATTTCAATATCCATGGGATGTCGCCATCAATTCGAAAGGTGAAATGTTGGTTACGGACTCCAGAAATCATCGCATCCAGCTATTTAATCCGGATGGTCATTTCATTTCGCGGTTCTGTTTTGATGGAGTTAATCACAGTCGGTCACTGAAAGGCCTGACCACACCACGAGGCGTTTGTTTTACGCCACACGGCGATGTAATTGTATCGGACTTCGAAAATCATCGTTTACTGTTGATCGACAACTCATTGAGCAAGGTAAATCTGAATGAAAAAAAATGAAGTTGGGATCGACCTTAACGACCGAAATTTGGTTTTACAGATTCTGGCTTTGAAAGGACATGAGGGCACTGGTGCTCAAGAGTTCAGCCGTCCCTCTGGTATTTGCTGTGATGATGACGGACGGGTTGTGGTTGCCGATTCGAAAAATCAGCGAGTGTTGGTATTCTCACCAGCTCTAGACTTTTTGTGGGCGGTGAGTCACTACATTCATTCAATTCGTTTTTTTTTAAGATAATCGTCCAAGACCTGTGGCCACTCTATAATTGTGCGATTCTACATTGTCCAGAGTATGAATAGTCATCAGAGCCAATTATTGGGAATTTAATTTCCCAAAATTTCTGAAATTTTCCGAAATCCACCGAGCTTTACCAAAAATTTACCACAATTAACCGATGAAATGCTTCGGTAAATTTTGGTAATTTTCAGCAACTTAAATTCCCAATAAATAGATCTAGGTAGAGATTACATTCCCATGTCATGTCGGTGGCAAGAGCAGAGATTTTCCCAATTTTTATTCAAATCTTAAGCCTTAGAAAAGACTCTTCAAAATATGAAATCGTTTGCGAGATAGAGGTGGATAGTAGGGTAATAAATGAGCCGATGTTGCTTCGCCTGCAGATAGTGGAAGCTTTTTGTTTGCCAAATTTACAATAGCTCGGTCTCATGTATAGATCGGATGAATGAGTTTTTCGACTTGCTTATGCAAGAGTATCTGGTTCGTGTTCCCATCTATTCTAATGATCATTTCAGAAATTGATTCAATTATGTGTCCTTCGGTAAACAGTAGACCTATTGCTGGCTCTGTACCAAAATAACGAACGATACCCTTCAGTGCAGAGCAGTGCATATGGTTAGCCTACATTTAGGCGAGATAGCAATTAAGAAACTAACTTTCATCAGACGGTATTTAGTACCACGAGGCATAGTTCAAAACTCACGTTCTGACTGCACTTGGTATTGGCCATGAAAGTCAGGTCTCTAAACAAACAAACATAAAGTTCTCCAGTCCACATGTGGATGTTCAGGTCTCGAAAAAGAATTTTACTAAATGAAATATTTATTCTCTCTCTAAATATTAGGTCGACATCCGTCCATCAAACAACATCTTAATTCCATCCAATTTGGATGAAAAAGATAGACCTAGCGATGTCGCTATACTGCCGGACGGGCGATTGGTTGTTATGGTTGAAACGTCTCCGGATGCCAGAGACACATCGAATCCGCAAAAAACATTTATTCAAATTTACTAAAAGGGTTCAGTTGACGAGGAACGAACATAATTATAGAACTTTGATTGAAACGAAATGAAAAAGCAAAAAGACTGAAAGGTAATTAACATGAAAATAAATATTTTTTATCGAGAATCCATTCCATTTGAATGGGGGACAATTAACGTACAAATTTAGAGCAAAAAAAATGTGTTTTTTGCTATAGCAAAACTGATTTAAAAGAATTTATATTTTAGTCGAAATATATATTTAGATGTTTATTGAACAAAGACTGAAATTAGATAAATTGAATCAAATATAAGACTTAAAACTTAGACACTGATAAAGACTGATCGAGTTGCCATTAATGAAAAATGAAAAAAAAAAAAAATTAAGAAAATTTATTACCTCAAATTGAAATGTTTTTTTCCCTCGTATAATTATGAATGATTTATTAACAATGAACGACTATTTCTATACTATAAATCGAGTATAATTTAAAAATTTAATCAAATCCAGGACGATTTTTTTTGTGTTAAGAAACTTTATAATTTGAAATTTAATTTTTCTTTTTAGTTTTTAAGTTGTTAAACCACATGACTTGTACATATATATCAAATGAAAATGTCAAACAATACTACCGAAACCTGAACATTTATTTTCCACCGTTACAATGGAAATTCCAATTTCGAATTGCAACGACTCACCTCGCGATTTTACGTTGTAAAATCAAATTTTTTAGATTTAAAAGTTTTTTTTTATTATTTCAACACCGATAAATGCTTTCTGACTGAAAATGAAACATTATATTCAGCTATACGATGATTTTAAGTGTGCCCGTACAAATAGCGCATCATTCGATGAAAGGAACTTAGTTTTAAACAATTGAAGTATCTATACGTGTTTCTGTTGGCGTTCATGCACGAAATACGATTTTCTTCAACTAATGAGCAAAATTAAAATAAAAAAAATTATGAAAATGGTGCAGAATATTTAGATTAGTTGATTAGTGTTATGAGACAAGCAGAGGAGTGAAATTTAGATTCAAAAATAAGAAAAAAAAATTAGTTCTGGCTTAATATTTCGTACTATTATCGAAACAGAGCGAATGCACCAACAATGACCAACCTATTACTTTTTAGTTTGATTCAGTTTTTAGAAATTGAAACTGACAACCCAAGCTAAATTTTAAATTTTATTTATGTTCAATACGGGTGTACTATGGTTTGGGGATCGGAACTGGTCCACAAAAAATTCTTGCCTTCCATAGATGTCAAAAATCTTTTTTTTTAATCATTAACAACTGGCGCAAAGTCGATTCAGTAAAGTTTTCGAATTTTGGTGCGCCCACATTGTTTGTGAACCCCTTACATTCCGATCATAAAACCATTACACAACCCTAATGTTCAAACCGAACTTGAAACGGATAATGCCGTAATGTGAAGCTTTTAAGCAAACTTGAAGCTTTCGCTATTATGATGCTGAACATTTGAAAGATCCAATTAAACATTTTAATATGATTTTTATGTTCCATATTATGTGGAAAAAAAATTAGAGCCAACTGAACAAACGGAATGAAGTAGTTGCATGATTCATAAAACGAAAGCTTTCGCCAAGATTTGCTTGCAACAACTATGACAACTACTTCAACATCAAGAGTCTAATAAAACCGACGAAAAATGAAATACTTAAAATGTAGAAAGTAAAACTTCCGCCATTAGATTTGGGCTCGTTTAACCTTTTACGGACGACTATAATGTCATCAGTTATCGACAGAGAATGAGAAAAATTAGCTAGAGCTACGTTTTAACGAAAAAAAAAGTTTTGCGAGAGTGTTTTCGGCGCCTATGGCTCACGAACTCACTAGACTTCTCTACAAAAGATGGTTCCGATTTTTAGAAATAGATTTTTGGAAGAATCTGACAAACAGTTCTAGCAGTTTTTTATAGTTGCAAAATGAGATTTTAGTCCAATCTGTCGAAAATGCTTGCATTAAATGAAGTAATAGATTCGATAATTATATCGGTGACATGCTTATCGTCCGTGGGAGGGTAATTTTACTAAACAAATTTTCCTTTATAATTTTTAAATCTCTTTACGTTCATAAAAAACTTAAATTATAACAAAGTGACTAGTCTGCAAGTATCTCAAATAAATATACGAAAATAGTTAGAGACAGGCGTCTGTGAATATTCCTGTTTAAAATGCTGTTCACGCATGCGACTAGGAATTATATCAATTTTGTTTGAGTGTTCGTGAAGAGAGCTTTTTTTTGTATTATTTTTTATACTAAAACGTAAATTTGGTATTATTTTTGTGATTAACGTAATATTAATAAAAAATTTTGCTTATGGGTGCCAAATCTATGCCATAATTGAATTGAGATAGAAAAAATATCATTTTAAATGAACTTCAAATTATAAAATTATTTTAAATAAAATGGAAAGAAAAAAAATTAAAAAATTAAAATTTTCTTTACAGGGAAATACCAAAGGTTTTCCTTACGACTTATTGATGAAAAATAAAAAATTAAAATTTTCGAACAAAAGAATTTCCATCATAAAATTAATTATTTGCACAAAACACCTAGTATTTTGGCTAAAAAAAACTTTTTTTTTTTTAAATATTTTAATAAAACTAAGAAAATACAAAGAATTTTCTGGCTGTTTAATTTGTGTGTTTGTTGGACAAAATATAAAACAAAACAAAAAAAAATCATTTCTATACTACATTTTGTCAGTCACTTATGATCAACAAGGAATATAAAGATAATTGTGACTACAAATTAAAAAAACAAACAAAAAAAAACTATTTTAAGTTTACAACACTTTTTCTCCGTAGTTTGATGAAAAAGTAAAATAATTTTTAAAAAATTATCAAAAAACAAAATGAAAAGAAAGTATTCAGACTTCAAAAGATTGATGATAGAATTAGAGAGAACTTAAGTTTTTATCATTTTCGTAGCGATAAGAAACTAAGAATCTTTTATAAACGACTAATCATCTAATTATTGACAGCTACGTCAACAATGAATGATGATTGATCACTAGCTAGTGGTCTCTGATTACAAAAAAACGTATAGTACAACTAATGAAGTACAAGATTTGGTATCAAGCATGACGCGATATATAAAACAAATGAAGTGACAGATTGAATGTGGCGATACGCTTGACGGTTGTTTTCTAAATGAAGCAAAACAAAATCTCTGGGAATTTAGATAGATAAATACGCGCAAGCAATACAAATATTTTAAATAGAACAAAAAATTTAAAATGAATTTTATCGAGAAAATGATTCACGACGTAACTGCGATGAAAATTCAAATATATCTCGTACCTTACACGGATATGAAGAATTAAAATTACCGACTGAGAGTTGACATTTCCTGCAACTCCGTGTTACTTATTTTCAACTGAAGGACGCGCACCTACGACGTGAATTGTACAAAATGGCAATACATAAATTTTGACAACATTTTTATTAAAACAAAATAGAACGTTATACTCTCCTAATATACCTAGACAAATGTTAGCACCGAACGGAACGGAAATATGGTAAAATTGCCATCCAGTAAATCTATCTAACGACTGAATTCAAATAACAGTGAGACTGAGCCTAATAAATGCCATTTAGAATTAAATGAAAAAACGAATTATTAAATGAATTTTATTATATATAAAATAGTGAAATTTGAAGTATTATTTGATAAGTAAAACAATTACAAAATACAAAAAACAAAAAAAAATGAAGAAAATTTGCAAAGTGAACCATCATTTCTGCGTCACTTGCATTTTCCTAAATATTAACAAAAATATTTCTTATCCGCCTCTATATACATTATATGCTTTTTCTTTACACATATTATTTGATAAATCCATTATAAAACAAGAAAAACTAAAAAAAATAAAATAAAAATTTATGTTCTTTTGCATTAAAGATGCGTTTCATTGCAAAATGCACACGTAGCTATCGACTGTAGACTAGACACCCAACCCCACATTTAAATCAACTATACATGCTATGTGTCAAAGAGTGTACTTTGCATAATTCATGCAATTGTTTTGAGCATGTAATCGTGCTTTACATAACTAGGTAGCAAAATATGAAAAATCCAGTTTTCGTATGAATTTTGTTGATCCGAGGTGAAGGCGAGGTCGATAATCACACGAAAACTAGACTTTCCATTTTTTTCTAGATTTTTGTAAGGGATTTTACATGCTGAGGGCGTCACTATTGACAAACGTGACTCTACAAAAATTGAAATGGAAAGTGTGCACGATAGCTCATTCAGTAAGTGCATCGGAAAGGTGAATATTCCCACATGTGCGCCCGTTTTTTCAATTAAATGACACCACAAACCATTGACACTTACTCATATTTAGTAATGGTCCGTTGCCAAAGCGTTACGTTAAAATTACCAAATGTGCTTGAAACATGAAGAGTACTGTTTTCTATTCCATCAACATGAAGTTCCATTACATAATTCCGTTTTCGTTTGTTTGTGGACCCCTAAATGACTATTCCACAACCTCACAAAAATACTTTGTTCGCAGTTCATTTTGTTATTAGAGAATATACGAACATCATGGGACACCCTTATAAGTCCACTGCTTTCTTTCTACTTTAACAGGTTTCAAAGCTATGCCACATGTTCGTGAATACAGTCTGACGTGATGGTTTCAAGAAGCGACCTTCTTTTGTGAATTTTAAGGCATTACTCTGGTTGTGTATTTAGAAATTTAACGTGTTACATAAGGTGGCGATTCTGATTACGAATTTTATAGATAAAACTGTCAGTTACGAATTCTTACAGTTACGAGCGTGTGAGAATCGGGACCCAGAGTTCTAACTTTACATTTTCGATTATTTATACTAAGCTTTGAAATCTGGTGGTGGTAACAAGTAGAAGGAAACAGTAAACATAAAGAGACATGCAAGAGAATATGACAGGTGGGAAGCTTGCGGTGGCTGATCAATTAACACCAATATCTTGCAATCGAATCGATTTCAGGGTAAGGTGATTTACATGCTATACGTTACAATAGCATGAAATTTGACAAAGATTATTAGAAGAAACATTATACTTGTCAAGACCGGAATCGGATTTTGAGCGCCACTATTCTAACGAAATCAGGAGCCAATATATTATGTTTCAAAATGCTTAAACAGAAAGTTATGATTTGCTCGTGATAATGTTGCTCAATCTACATTGTAGAATCTACAACTTCGCTCGACAATTCAATAGCTTTACCAGCAACAAATTATCTCACATGGAGGTCAGGACGATAACAATTAAGTTGATTAAAAAAAAATAGAATTAGGGGGCTAAATAAGTTTGAGAAACCAGCTGGAAAAAGTAACGACACAAATTTGGTTGAGGTTAACCGAATATTGAGGAATGTGAACAGACCTTAGCTTGGTCGATAGGTAAAGTATCGAACCGATTAAAAGTGAACCATCGACAAATCTTTGAATAAAAATAATCATTTTCTTGTCTGAGATGAAGTAGCTTCTAATTGAAGAACGCACAAAGTAAAATGAAAAGACGAGGTTTACATTCACCTACCATGTAATATACAATAGATAACGGTATTTTTTTTGGCATATCTTTTAGCATATCTTTTCAAAAAAAAATTTTGTTTCCAAAAAATATTTTGGTTTTCAAAAAAAAAGTTTTGTTTTAGTATATAAGGAGTTTGGTTGAAGAAAAAGTAACAAAACTAAAGTTTTGCTTTTTCTACATATGAGAAAATATGGTAATAATTGATTGCAAAGAGAAATAATTTAGAAAGGCATCGAATTAAAGTGATACACTGAAAAATGATTTTGATTTCCTAAAAAAAGGTTTTCGATGTTTTGAAAAAAGATTTTTGATATCCTGTCAGCACTAAAAAATAATAAATTTTGATATCTTAAATGTCAAGATGTCAAATCTTTAAAAATTTGATCTCTCGAAATTGATATCCCCAAAAATGATTATGATTCACCGAAATTTGAAATTGATACCCAAAAAAGGAATTCTGATATCCAAAAAAAAGGAATTGATGACCCGAAAAAATAATTCTGATATCACCAAAAGCAAATTTTGATATACCAAAAAAAGAAAGTTATTTCATAGAAAAGGAAATTTTATTTCCAATAAATAGAAATTGATAACTCAGAAAAATGAATTTACTCGAGATTTCTTAGGAACGGAGATAAATAATTAACAAAGCGAGATAATTTTATTGAAAACGGAGTCATAGTATACCGTCATTCAAAAAGGAAGTCACGCTCATAGGGACGGACCCACTTTTCGAAAAACGTGACGTGTTCTGACATATGCGACGGACCCACATTCTCTGAAATCGGACGTCCTCTCTTTGTTAAAACACTTAAAAGAAGTTAGCATCTCTGATATTTCTTTATGTTCTGATTGAGGGACTCGAGTACTACACGAAACTGTATTTAGTTTCCGGATCCGCTCGGCATACATGACCGCCCAGAACACGAGTCAATTTGAATACAGATTGTTATCGCAACGGATAGAGGGACTAATTCTAAGCTAATTCGTGTTAAAATGGCTTCCCTCTACAACCTGGCCACGTAGCTAATCCAGCTAAAGTCGAAAATTCGCCATTGTTCAATGGTGATATACGTCCAAGACGAAGACAGTTTGATACTCTTTGAATATTGGTAGAGGATTGCATGCTCTATTAAAAGCTGTGAATTGATTTTACAAAAGTCATCTGAATTGTGCACCATTAGAAAAGTTTATTTTCACCATTAGTGAAGGAGTTTAGTTCGTCCCCACAGAATTCATTTTTTTACGAAACGAATACCAATTTTCATTGCACTTAAAAAGCGTTTTAACACGCCGAGCGATCCGGCCCATTGCCCCGGAGCGAAGCGGAGGGCCGCAATGCGAGCCGGGCGCCGGAACGGTGTCGGTAACTTAGGAGTTAATTTTTTTTTCTCTCGCTTCGTCTAATTTGTTTTACATAAAACTGAATTTACAGAAAAAAAAAGTTCAAAAATATTACATCTAACCACCGATCCATTGATTTGTTTCAATAACAATAATCATCCACAAACTTATAGTTTTTGCGAAGTCATAGAAAATGATGTATAACACAACACATAAAGAGAGAGCAATTTTTAAAAGGGAACTCAATCCGTTGCTCTAAAAAAAATTACCATTCATTTATTCACTTTTATCTCAATCTTCTTTTCGTTCTCATTTCAAAATTATTTCTCTTTGCAATCAATTATTACCATATTTTCTCATATGTAGAAAAAGCAAAACTTTAGTTTTGTTACTTTTTCTTCAACCAAACTCCTTATATACTAAAACAAAACTTAATTTTTGAAAACCAAAATTCTTTATATACTTACAAAACTTTTTTTGAAAACAAAAATGTTTTTTGGAAACAAAAACAAATTTTGAAAAGATATGATAAAAGATATGCCAAAAAAAATACCGTCAATAGATATGTGAAAAAAGAAAGTTGAAATCATTTTTGTAGAATATAGCTTCGGTGGGAAGAGAGCATATTTGTTATTTCTTTGGTTTCCTTCCACAGATTTAGGAGATAATCCAGCGGACAATTTATTACATTCTACGATAACTTGATTAATTTCCAAGAGAATGTCATTCAATTTGCTTTCAATGTTGTTAAATTAGAGCATCGTTAAATACGTCTATATCCCGTTCAAGTGAAACCAATGATGCTACCATATCGAGTGATCGAGCGGATTCCGAAACCATGCAAGGAGAGGATTTTGCCAATTAACGAACTCTATCGGAATTCCCAATACTGACGCCTGCCTGCGTCGAAAATCTTACACAGACGGTTACAGTAGGAGGCAGCTATTAAAATGTTATCATGGAAGTTGGAAGCATTGGAAAGACAATTATTTTTCGATGGTTATACATGACGCCCGGGATCATTTACTGGAGTCCCATGAATGTCTCCTAACTGTTGTAATTCACCCACTTGTCCACAATTGCAGTAAAGATCCATGATGAAAAGAATGAACTAAAATTCTTGGTTTACGTGATTTTTACACCTGACATCAAAAAAATGTCGGATCGCTTTATCGACACCGATTACTTTCAACACATCGATGTGCAATGAGCTGCTAAAAAATTCGTTTCCACAATATGGATGGATGGATGAAATTTCACTCAACCAACGCACTTCAAGCATGAGTGGTACTCTAAAGAGGGTACTGAAACTGTACAGTGTACCGAACAAATTTTAGCACTGTAAAAAAATTCTGACACTTTTTTCATACAAAGTAGTACTCAATTTGGCAGCTGTCATTAATAGCACTTTTGCTTGAAGTGCATTGACTCAAAGCAAAGTGTTCATCAGTTCCAACATTGGGATATCGTGTCGGCTTATGTCAAACTCCGACACCGCGCTACACGCGTTGCAAATTAGGCAAAATGCATTCGAATCGAATCTTCACTTTATGTATTTTCATTATACATATTTGTGACCACATCACATGTGAACCGACTCAGCAAGAGCAAACAATTTTTGAAACAATCTGGTTTTTGTGGATTAGAAAGTATTTTACTGTTTCCCCTTGGATTCATATCTGAAAGGACTGATCTGGCTATCAGTTATAGACAAAGACAACCAAAATAATGGGATCAGATCTATACATAGAATAAGATGAATGTTAAATCTATTGAAGTAAAAGATTATGTATCAAACACTTGGCAAACACATATTTAAAACTAAAGAGGTAACAGATTAAATGATTGTATAATGGTGATACGTTTGCTGTCTGTAAAAGAATAAACATTAGGAAACAAAATTTCTAATTCGCTTCTTAGGTACATTTACTCTTTCTTCAATCTTCATGCATATATACGATTTGATAACCTATTACACGCAAACGAAACTATAAAAACATATTTTTATAGTTTTGCATTAAAGTGGCGTTTGATTGCAATATGTACACACAGTTACACCGGTTAATGAACACCAATATCTCGCAATCGAATCGATTTGTGGGTAAGGCGATTTACACATTAAGTTACAATAAGTACCGTTCATTCATTTGCCACTTAAGCAAAGAAAATGGAATAATGTTGCACTACGTTAGAAGAGAGTCTCGAGTGTCTCACGAAACATCAGTCTAGTCAGACAAATAAAATCTCAATTTTTAGCATGGATAGAACAAGGTCATCCAGATCTAAGGACAGGGCAAGTGACCTAAATTCTTAATTACGCTTTTTATTTTGGTGTAAATCGATCGCTAATACGAATTCGTAAACGATTTTAACGGGATTTAGATTCACCGACAAGAAAAAGAGTTGAAAGTCTCACCTGCTGCAGGTAACTTACAATTATTGCCACAGACTTAGCTCTATATACAAAAAAATACAGCTGTAGAATACAACAAAGGCACCTGCTACAAGTGAGATTTTTAACTCCTTTTTTGTCAGCGTTCATTAAATGTATTTTCCTCGACTGTTGCTGCTCAGTGAGAGGGTTGATAACAGATGATGTTGCTCTGTGATCAGTAGAGACCCGATTCACACTAAAATTACCTTTCCCATCTTCTTCTTCTTCTTTTTCAGCCTGTTTCTGTCCACTGCTGGACGTAGGCCTCCCCAATTCTTTTCCATTCCGAACGATTAGTTGCCACTTGTTGCCAATTTGCGCCTGCAATTCTCTTTATACCATTACTCCATCTCTCTGGTGGTCTACCTCTAGGTCGTGTTTTAGGTGGTCTCCAGTTCATGATCTTTTTGGTCCAACGTTCGTCCGTCCTTCTTGCAATATGTCCCGCCCAGCTCCACTTTAAAGATGCTATTCTTTCCATGACATCAACGACTTTTGTTTGTTGTCGAATCCATTGATTTGTCATTCCACTCCATATGTGAGCACAGGAAGGACACACGTATCGAACACTTTACGTTTCAGACTATTATTCATTTTGCTTTTGAAAATTAGCCTGAGTTTTCCGAACGCTGCCCATGCAAGACCAATTCTACGTTTTATTTCTGCAGTTTGGTTGTCTAGACCCAACTTCAATTTGTGACCTAGGTACACATAACTGTCGACTCGTTCAATGACAGTATCACCGATTTTAATGTCTCTGTCGTCGTCAATGTTTGTCATGATTTTCGTTTTTGACAAATTCATCTTGAGGCCGACTTTGTTTGACTCCTCATTCAGCTGTTGCAACATAATTTGCGCCTGATCTAGATCAGCTGCTATCAGGGAGATTACTCAGGTACTCTCCATTTATGTTGATACCCATTTCACTCCAGTCTAATTTCTTAAAAACACTCTCAAGAATCGATGTGAATAACTTAGGTGATATGGTGTCACCCTGTCGTACACCTCTGCCAATTCTGAATTTTTCAGTGCTTTTATGAAGTTTTATACACGACGTAGCGTTTTTATAGACGTATCGAATTGTGTTGGAGTATCTTGAGTCTACTCTACACTCGTCTAATGAGTCCAATATCGACCATGTTTCCACTGAATCAAAAGCTTTTTCAAAGTCTATGAATATCAAGACCACAGCAATCTTGTATTCATTGCATTTCTCAATTAGCGTTCTCATCACATGTAAGTGGTCGTTTGTGCTGAATCCTGATCTAAATGCAGCTTGTTCAACAGGTTGGTAGAAGTCGAGCTTCTTGGTGTTCCTCTCCGTAACTATTTTCATGAACAACTTGTGGAGTGTTGATAAGAGACTTATGGGTCGATAGTTTTCCAACTTTGTTATGTCTCCTTTTTTATGCAGCAATGTTATCACTGCATTTTCCCATGCTTCTGGTACTTCTTCCCATTGAAGACATTGATTAAACAAAGTCGTTATTGCACCCAATAATGAGTCGCCACCTAGTTTAATGGCTTCCACTGGAACACCATCTTCACCGGGAGACTTTTTGTTCTTCATTTCGGCTACTGCAGCCTGTACTTCCTCAATAGTTATGTCAGGCATATCTTCCGATCCTACATTTCTTATTATTGGTCTATCTTCGTTGGTATACGTCGGATCTGGTCGAACTGATGAGAATAAATCTTCGTAAAATTCCTTTGCGATATTGAATATCGCATTTCGATCCGTTTGAATTGTTCCTGTTTTGTCTCGTAATTTGAAGATTTCTTTCTTTGCGTTCGTCATTTTTGACCGTAGGACCTTCATGTTGCAATTAGCTTCAATTGTGTTTTGAGCCAGTTGGATATTATATTTTCTTAAATCTGATTTCACCGCTTTGTTGATAATTTTTGTCAAGTCCCGGTATTCTACCGAATCTCTTTTTCCGTCTTTTATCAACTGTACTCGGCTTGCGATCAGATCAAGAGTTTCTCTACTGATTTTCGACTCTTTCATTTGGACGGATTTGAATTTTGAATCCATGAAACCCATTATCGTTTCTACTATTTTGCTGTTCAATTCGTCCAATGTTTCGTATTGGTTGTTTACATTTTTGCCGCAAATTCTTCATTTTGCGCGTAAAGTCTTTGTGCATCAATCCTTTCCTTTTTCTTTATCGTCTTTGCTCTTTGAAAGCGAGTGTTCAGCATGATTTTTGCACGCACCATTCTATGGTCACTACCAGTCGTAAAGCGGCTTAGGACCGTAACGTTCTTAACGGTTGACTTGCAGTTCGTTATGATGTAGTCAATCTCATTTTTCGTTACACCATCGGGACTTGCCCAAGTCCATTTGCGTTGAGGTTTTCCTGCAAAAAATGAATTCATTGCGAATAAATTGTGTTGCTGTTGAAATTGAGTAAAGTTTCTCCTCGTTCGTTTCTTCGGTCGTAGCTGAAATTGCCAATAGAAACTTCGGAATCTTCTTCTCGTTTTCCTAGCTTCGCATTGAAATCACCAACTAAATACTGGTAGTGTGAAGGGTTTTCATCCAACGAACTTATATTTTGGGGTCATTCAAATAAGATGCACACTAAAAAAGTTGATTTTTAGACTTCGGTCCGAACAACCCTACGAGACATCGTGCGCACTATTTGAATAACTTCACATCTTTAGGTCTACCATATCTTGCCATATAAGACCACATTTGAGGATTCTCAATGATCTATTTAAATGGTGAAATAAATAAATGCAAAACGAGTTCGCCTAATTGTTTTCCTTTGCAGGGGCCGTCTGTTCATTTTATATTCTCTCGAACTTTTATAGAATTATAGGCATCATAGGGAAATTACTACTGTGTTTGATATTCCTAGCGAAGAATGTTTTTTTTTTGCTAAACTTTCGTTCTGATTATATAGGGGATAATATCAAATAAACATTCAAGGTCACTCAAGTCAGCAATTATACTTAGAAAAAAGCTAACAATTTGCTCTAAAAAATTCATTTTCTTTCATTTTTTTTTCTCCCTTACCGTTACAACATTTTTAACGGATAATAACACAGCGCTCAAAATATTATGTCTCCCACTCCACCGAATGCTATTACGCGACTGTCGGAACACGTAATTGTTCGAATGTGTATAGTACCCATTTCCAACTTATATGCTATTCATTGATTGACGAGCGACAATATCAGTTGAATAGACTAACACCGTCTTCAACGACACAACCTGAGTGTGCAGTTCAAATTATACGGTTGATAAAAATAAAACCTCTTGATTGGTTGATTAGTGAAAAGAAAAGTGATAGACAGAAATCATCTGTGTGTTAAGAATTGTTGAAATGTGTAACTAGGGCAGTTTTGAGAGGAATTAGAATTCGTTTAGTGACCACTCCAATTGCACCCAATTGATCAGTGTCTCATAAATTTGAAGTTTCACGTGTAACAGACATAACAAAACGAGATATAAGTAAGAGAGTGAAAGTAATTAACCGAAGGTAAATTCTTGATTTCGTTTTGCTATACTCTATTCCCAATTCAAGTGTATCATGAGTCTCTAAAATGCAAAATCGAAGAAGTTGGTGTGTGTTTGCAAGTCTCATCATCTACATAAAATTGTTTTTTTTCGTCTTTCTGTTAATATTTGAAAAGATTTGCTTAATGAATTACTGGTTTTCGTGATTTGTCTTAGCACTTTTTTAGGTGTCGTAAAATATCAAGAAATTTTATATTTTGCTTTGTTAAGGTTATATTCACAACAGAAAAATGCAAACTTATTTCTTGTGGTTTGTCGCGAATGCGTAAAGAACTATCAATAATAACTTTGTGAATAGAATAGAATCAGGAAGATACTTTGCATAAAATTTAATCTTTTCTCAAAAGACTAGACGCAAGATGAATACGAACTCATAAATAATTTAAAGTTTAAAAAAATAATAAAATTGTTTTGTTTACTTTGTAACAAAGTCTGTTTCAAAATATCTGGAATGCGAAAAACATACAGGTTATTTGTCTTAGTGATCAATTGTTTCGATATTGTATAATCCTTCACGGAATATTATGCAAACTGACTAGGGATAAATTTCGGCATAATCTTTCAAATGTTTTAACCTGCTACAGGCGGCAAGCATACGACCAGTATTATTATCGGGTCTATTACTTCCATCGATCAAAGTATTTTTAATTGTTTGATTTGAAATCTGGTACTTCAATTTTTTTTAACATGCGATTTACTATATATAAAGGACAATATTACCCAAAGCTTGTCATTATTTTTGTCGTCGTTATCGATAACCGATGAACGGTCATTGTGTCCACATAGCTTAAACAGCCTAGATGAAGTGTCGATTTACTTGTATTTGATTTTTGAATTAGTGTTCCGTTTACCTTACAATGGAATCATCTTGATCGGTTTACAATCGAAGCAAATACCAACTCTAAAAAAATCTCTGTGCAACTCAGCATTATAATGTTCTAAAATTTTGCCTCTAATGCAAAAATCGTTGTATCGATCTCGGTGCAACGCACTTCATTAGGCTCATGATGTGTCATAAATTATGTGGGTCAGCCCAGTTTGAATTCCATACAAATTCTTCCTATCATTTTGACGCGAAAGATTAATTAACATTAACCAGTCAGAAAAAGAGTGTTAACGCAGAGCGAAGATCAATTAAATTAAACTGGCCCCGAGGGCAATTGACATTTTGACATTGCCCTCAAGGCCAGTTAGACTAAACTCATCCAAAATTTCTCTCCGGTAACAGTCTACACGGTTTAAACGGAGAGTGAAATCGTGACAATTAAACTATTTTGACACTGCCCTCATGATCAGTTTTTCTAAGCCGAAATCTATCTCTTTTATTCCGTATACTGGTCCAACCCTAGATTAGAGCGAGAAGTCCGAAGACCAGCTGTTTATAACTCGTCTTGCTGGACTTGTCATTGCATTACTCCATATGTTAATGTGACACATCCCACAAGGCAAGTTCAAATAACTGATCCGAATTATATTTCCTTCTCTCTCATCATAACAGTCTATTTTTGAATCAAGATACCACCCTTCACCCATTACGATTTCTAAAAAAATGGCATCCTTGTAAAGGGATCTCATACACAATCGCAGTGAACCGACAACGAACGGGTCTCTATAACTGTTTGTTATAACATGATAATTTTACATATTTTTGGTGCTTTTATTGCAAACATAACACCTCACAGTCAATATTATTTAAAAAGATTAATTGGTAAAGCTGTGAAGATCTGAACAAAAGAATTAGTTTGTTAATTCACAGAAAAACGAGTTATCCACTTTTATATTCCGATAAACTGCATGGGTTTTTATTTCACTTTGACTTTGTGAGGACGAATCAAGCAAAAAAAAGAGAAGAATGTTGACGGCCTTATTATACTTTCATCCTCAGAAAGGCTAAATTCAAGTAAAATGAATGAAAAGACACGTAGGACTGACACTTTGTGAATATTCCGGTAGGTATCTTAGAGAGAGATTAGCAGGGCCGCACTTGCCATATCGTGAAATCCTGATTTCCACTTTCATTTTTTAGTTAAAATTCCTATAATGGCACCTCTTTTGATTAAATCTTGCGCCACTTGCCTTTCAGCACCATGATCGCCTTTTAGAAGCCAGTACGGCCCTGGCGATTAGGGACAATTTTCTTTAATATTCAGCAGATAGACACACACCACATTATATATCGTTGAGCTGGTTGAGAATAAATTCCGTTTCTATTAAGACAACATGGGCGATGGCTCACTTTCACTCCTATCGTAAAATATTAGGTTAGGTTTCATTCACAAATTACACAAGCTCTTCATGGGGGAAATCTGATAAAAACTTACGCTTGGCAAACTTTCGTTATTTGTAATTCTTCGCGTACGTAATTTGTGAATGACCACAACAAGTGAAAACAGTTTTTGCCAATCAATAGCCAAATTATTATGGATTCCCTCTGCTTAGATGGCTGAATTAACTGTTTGGACCAGATCAGATCCAAAACAATGTTAAAAGAAACTTTCATCTGAAGCGAAAAAACTGCGAGAAACCTTTTCTCAAAAAGTTTATAAGAATTCTATTAATTCCTTCGCTCAGTCCTTGACATAATTTGCCCTACTTTCTCTGTGATATTTTGTGATAATACAATTTCAATGACCGTCATTAAACCCATACTTAAAATTGCTTTCTTCACGCACCGGCCGGTACACATTCGTTTGCAACTTAGTAACAGCTTACAGCAAGAGTTAAATAAGTTTTGTAAAGTACACACATTGTCCTATAAATTGTAGAAAAACGTTGTGTGAATTTCCAGATGTCTTAAAAGAACATTTTCAAAAACCGAGACTATTAACTATTAAAATAAATTAAAAATTCAAAAAGATGGATTTCACGGTAGTATGTTGTTATACAGGTACACAGTGACACATTTCGAACGGAAAGGTTTCATTTATTTATAAAAAATTTCTGTAAATTTTGTCGGACGACAAAAATTGTAATTCAGGTCGATGTGCTTATCGCACAAAAATAAACTATTCCGCAACTTTCGATTGTTTACGGTCGATCGAAGCAGGAAATGAAAACCTGATCAGATGACTAACGACAGTACTGCTATTGGGTCTGCTACTTCGTTTGATCTAACATGTTTCCAGAGTTTGATGCGAAATCTCTTACTTCATTTCTTTCCATATGCATTTTCCAATATAAGGGCACATTCATCAGAGCTTGTTGCTGGTTTCTATAGTCGTTATCGATAACAGATGATCAGACGTTACATTGCCGATACAATGATTTTTTATTTTCGTCGCTATTATTGCATTTAGCTGGACCTACTCAATTTCCAAGTCCAACTAATCCAGAATCGTTGAAAGAATCCAGATTCTCTGTTTTAATATGAACATTCTACATTCTACTTCTTCCAGTATATAATCAAGAGATCTATCGAGCAAATGATATACTTTTTTGGGCTTAGTGTTCATTCAATCTCAAAACAGATGACAGGCATCATCAATGCAAAATCTTTTGTCTCATTAGTTTTCCTTTAGCAAACGTCGACTATTGAAAGTTATAATTGAACTGAACATAGATAACATTCAGTGGAATCTTTTTACTCTCCGACTCTCCTTGGTTGGTTGGTTTATTTGGGAAACTTTGATTTAACATTTTACAATTATTATTAACTATCAAAATTCAAATACCGATAAGGAAAATTGAACAATGTCTTAATTGGAAAATTTTATGATCAAAAACACCGAGGCCAGTCTTCGTTGGGCCCATTGTGTTATATCTCCGTTTTATTACATTTTTATATACCCCTTTCAGGTCCGAGTAGCCACTTGCTTCCTGTAATAAAAGAAAGCACGTTAGCCAAGTCTAGCTTTAACTGTTCTTCAGGAGTCAAATAAAAGTCTCCTAGATGTTCAGTCCTCAAATTTTTTAGTCCTCCGACTCTCCTTACTTTCTACATAAAAAAGCGGAAATTTTGCGTGGAGATCTAGACTCCCTTCCCAACTACGAAAGAGATTTATGGATACAAATTATGGAATGTTATTTGTAGGATTTTCCCCTGGCCTCTAGTCCTTCCACACATTTTACTAGTCGAAAACCAGCCAAGCAGGGCCTATTTTTAGGAGTTTAATTCTTAAAAATTAAATAAAATTCCTAAAATTCTAAATTTACAAATCACAGTCATTGGCGCAGTAATATTTCAGCATGAATTTGCTTCAGCTGAAGCTGATCCTCACATACTATCAAAACTGTTTATATGGTTGAAGCTGCTACACGCACGTGCGTTATTGAGGTAAAAGCGCGTAGAGACGAATAAACAGTTTTGATTGTGTCTATCAACTGAAAAACAGCTGAAGGAAATTCATGCCGAAATTTCACTGCCGCTGACTGTAAGATTTTGGAAAATAGTTATTTATCTACCACTAGATGTCGATTGTCGACCCGAGTCGAAGCCGACGTCGACAAGACGTCGTGTGCGAAAAAATACCGGCATACCTACCATGGTATATACAACGTTTTTCGCAATTTCGGGCCATAATCACCTTTCCAATGCAAAACATGTCCTACATTTTGTTCCAAAATTCTTGTGTATACAGAAATTCATTCGAACGATCAAGAAGGTTGCATAATAATACACATTGCAATGTGATGTAAAGAGACGCGTTGAATGAAATCGAGTAGTCAATGCTTAGTATATACGCTTCAACAATACGTTCGGCATAATTGTGTGACTCTATAGCCGAATGGCTATAGTCGCTGCTTTGTGTTCAAAAACCTTTTGGTGTCGGGGGTTCGATTTCTGGTCAATGCAAGATTTTTATTTATAAAAATTTAGCCTTCGTTGAAGGTAATAGGTTCTTTAGCGTGCGAAAAAAAGTTGATATCGCACTGTGTCCAGGAATACAGTGAAATAAATACCTTCAAAACGACATTAAATGGATGCATGGAAAGGTGATGATTATGGACCGGAATTGTGAAAAAGAATTTTAAGGAATTTGTAAGAATGAAATTCCTGAAAAGATGTTTCACTCTTTTCACTTCGATATTTTTCCATTTTCTACTTTTTCTATCATAACTTTCAACAGATTCTGTTTCACCTCAACCTTAACTCTACAATGCATGCATATAAATTGCTACGCAAGGTCTACAACTAAGATGTAGACACCGTTAATAATGATTCAGCTAATTTTTTGCACACACACTTATACTATCATGTAGACTCGTCTAAAGATTCTATCGTTTTCCTTGCATCGTGAGTTTAGAATATAGATTAGATAGAGATATAGACAGATACACGGGCAGCAGGTACATCTCACAACATACTTACTGTACAATAAAAGTAATAATTTTCCAGATAATTCACAATTATTTACGATGACGGAAACTGTCGCTACTGAAACGCTCATATTTGGCGAGATTCCGGATGGCAGTGACAATTTATATCGATTGAAAAATATTGGTAAGACACGCAACTGTTTTATTCGTTGTTATTCAATTGAGCGAACAGTTTTTGTTTGTTTATTTTATCCCTCAGATAAATTGAAAGATGATGGTACGTCGGTTAGTTTATCAGAAAATGAGAAAAGCGAAACTGTTACCGGTCAACCGATCTGTAATGGCAATGGTAAACCGAACGGGCAAATAATTTATCAAAATGGACATGCAAAATCGGATGCGGCTGTTATCGATATAGTTGATGATGGTAAGATTTTCATCTATTTTTCATATCTATTTTACATTCACTAGTTATAATATGATCAGTGCCGCACTGGCCCTGTGGGCGTTCGGGCGATTCCCGAATGGCCTCTTGATTGTATAGATAAATGGCAACGAATGGTCTTTTGAATTTTTTTTTCCATACAACGCCCGAAGGGCTTTTTTGAGCCAGCCCGGCACTGAATATGAGTCGCATAATGTAGACACTCTGCTATGCAAAGTTAGTTATACCTGCAAAGCTATAATTGCGTTAAGTGGCTACACTCATCCAGAACTCGGCGTCGTTGTGATTAATACTAAGTCGACTAATTAGGTTCGAAAACACAACAGAAGTAAACGTAAGTGCGAAAATACCGAAGAAATGCCATTGCGCAGGCATAATTTACTTGGACTATTCCCAGCGACCCCGTAAAACGTTACCCAAAGTTGAATACAAA
The DNA here is from genome assembly GCF_014529535.1 of Bradysia coprophila. NCBI lineage: Eukaryota > Metazoa > Arthropoda > Insecta > Diptera > Sciaridae > Bradysia > Bradysia coprophila. Next base: position 1,024,031 of record NW_023503584.1, read on the forward strand.
TGGAATTTTCTTAGAAAAGTGAAATATAATTGAAGGTTGCATTTAGATTGACTTGAATTAATTTCTAATCTACCTTGACTTTGACCTGGATCTCGACTTTTTCAAACGTGAACAATCACATGCAATTTCACAGCGCTTTATTTACGACATTTAATCATTTTACAGTGCTATTTGGATGCCACACAGAGTTCATAATATTATACCGAATGCAATTAATTTCTTCAGCTGATTTTCAGCTGATTAACTCATACAAACAAAACTGGATATGCATGTTTACACTGTGTTACCACTACCACGCGCATGATTGTACGCTCTTATACGCTCTTAAATCCGTATAAACACTCTCAACAGGTTTGTATGAGTGAACCAGCTGAAAATCAACTGAAGTGAACCTAAGCTGGATTGCCCTTTCTGAAGCAACTAGCAAACAATTTTCTCAAATAAAATTTCAGAGAGTGCCACTAGCCAGGGCATATTTTTCCAACAGAATTCTGCAATTTTTAATCGGATCTCTTCCGAATTTTCAGAAGTAAAGCGAAATATTAGGAGACTTAAGGATCATTCATAAATTACGTCATGCTTTTTCAGTGCTGCCATCAGTGAATCTTTAATAACTCAATTAATACGCACTTTTCGACGTTAAAATTATGATGTACCCCCATTTAGATGAGTGCATCGGGAGATAGAATATAATTTCAACTTCGTAGAGTGCGCTAGTAGCAACTGTAATATCATTACCGTCATAACGACGCTATTCGTGCTTTACGACTACTACTTAGGTACTTCCTCGGTTCCTTCGCTTAAAACAAGATGAGTTATTTGACCGTACAGTAAGTATCCAAGCGCGGGTATAATTTTGTGAAGATGATAGAATTTTCGACATCTTCTACACTGTACTATCCATCTTCGGGCAAAGCACAATCGTACAGTAGTTTTTGACCATACATTCTCTTCGTATGATGTTCATGACTGCTATTAAATGGTTCACATACATTTTTCTCTTGCAAACGACTTATCTCTTGCACTTGAATTTTATATTAATAACTTTTAATCTTGCCGTTGAACACAATAGCCAGTTTAAAGCAAGTTGTTGACATTCGTTCAGTACTTTGATCATTCCAAAGAAATCCATTGGTGTGTTATCATCTGAAACACGGTTTTGTTGGCGATTATTTTTATACTTTTCTGCTTTACAATAAATCATTACACGGCCAGTGCTAAGTTATCGTTTGTCGAGTGAGAGTGAAGTTGCTTTTTCGTTTCTCGTATAATCTACGTGTTCTATTCGGTAAATAAGGAATTTGTGTTATTTGATGCTAATTTGCGATCGATTCGCGTGATGCTTCCCATAAATATTAAGTTTACAAATTGTCCAACTCACCAATCATTCGTGTTCTGTTACTGTTGGTTTCATATTCTGTTATCTGAAAAATGTCTGAAGTTGATAGAGCGTACTGTGATGGAAATGCACAGGAAACTCAATTACTATTTAAATTTGTTACACACACACACAACAAATATAAAGAAATGTTTTAAAGGTCGGAGTAGGTTGAGTAGGTCTCGGTCTCATCACTCCTACTAGACAGTTACACTCGTTTCTCGGGTCAAAAACTTGCAAGAAAGGAGACTAAGGTCAGCATTTACATAATTACGAGCTTGGCTTCTGAACGAACTTATCGTGATGCTTGACCCTACAACTTCGTGCTCGTCCAACGCAAAAAAGTACACATTTTACGAGATAGAAGCTGTCGTATTTTTGAAACAATTTTTTTATGATTTATTCGAATAAGTTTTGAAGCGACGTCAACCTATAAAGACGAGGTCATATTTATACATTCAGGTCTGTAAATAATATATTCACATTTTAACAATGCTGGTCAGTGTGAACTTTTATAATAATCGCCTTTCCATGTGTATTCGTAGACAGATGAGTGTACATATTAAACTTGAGCTTCGGACTGGCTACTCGTAACTGATTTTGAACTGATTGATGTACACTCTTACCATAGCACTGTCGTCAGCTTCGGTGCTTGGCAGTGCTATGCTCTTACAGTCTTTGAAAAACTTTATTTGGATAAATATTAATATCAGGAAAAGTGATTTATACCGACGTTCTGCATGACTGTATATGATATACCAACGCACTTCAAGGACAGACGTTATTGAAGTGCGTTGGATATACTCATTTCAGGAATGATAGTGTACATCGCCTATGAAATATTCGTCGAAATATTAAATGCATAATTTTACGCAAAATGTGTGATTGCAATTCATAGAGTAACCCCGGCTTCGCTCGGGACTGCTATACTTTCGAAATGTTTAATTATTTTTCAATTTTTCCACGTTTAAAAAATATTTTTTTCCCAAAAACTATTTTTACGCGTCGAAGATGTTACACACACGGAATTTTGAAAACCGACAAATTTTCTGCTTATTGGTTTGCTGATTTTTTGTGAATTTTGCATGTTTTTTTATATGAAAAAAATCAAAAACTCAAGTAAAACATAGAAACAGAAAATGTGTCGGTTTTCAAAATTCCGTGAATGTACAAAAATGTTTTCCCATTTGAAGAATGTATCAACGACGCAAACTGAAAAAAAATCACGCGTCAAATAACGCATGAAAATGAAAAGGTTTCAAAGTGTCAAGTCTGTAGGAATCTTCGTAAAACAAAAAATAACCACAAACAAACGTTAAACTTTATATTATAGATTAGTGGAGTATCCGGCCTTGCCCCCTTTAACGAGAAAACATTTAAATATTTTCACGCGTTACAAAAATGTTTCTCTGGTCAAGAAACGCATCCACAACGTAAACAGGCAAAAAAAATTCGCGCGTCGAATAACGCATGAAAGTGAAAAATATTTCGTGAGTTCGTCCTAAGTTTTCCTCAAGTTTCAAGTCTCTAAGAATGTCCGTCTGGTCCCCTATAGAGAGACAAACGAACAAAGATTATACTTTATATTATAGATAGGTGTTTCGTGTCACACTGTTGTAATACAAATAGAATGCCTAATGCGCAACCAATATGTCAACCTGACAAAATTACTGTCTGTCGATCACAAAAGTGATCTCAGAAACTAGATGGAAATTCTATATATAATTACAGAAGTGCGTAATTAGTCGTCCTTAACTGACCGGTTTTTTTGCGGGGCTTTTTCACATTTTATTTGAATTTATTTGGTTATGACGAATTACCTACATCAATATTTAGGTGATTGTTTCTCCGAACGCATTTTGATGCACACAAAAATCATTACTTGCTCTATACTGAGAATTTCGACGTAAAAATTGTAAAAAGCATTACGAAACTGGCCGTTGCATTTCGTTGGTTGAAATTTCTGATTAAATGGTAAAAGTGTCTACATCTCTGGCTTTTGCATCACACTCAATTTCAGAGACGATTTACACCTAACTTCAAACTACAATATTTGCTGTACTGATCAACTCTAGATCGATTAGTTCAATTAAAAATATTTTTTTTAATTGATGTAATCAAGTTGCACGAGCGTTTATACCCTTGCTAGATGTTTTTTTTTCTGTTTCCAAACACATAATGAGTTTCATACAATATATTGCATTAAAAGTGCAGTTCACATTAACTACACGCTCTGTTGCGTTGCTCATTTTCATCACTGGTTTTACACCAAGTCATGCAAAGAATATCTGCGAAAATGAAAAGTTAACTCGAGTTAATTATATTTAATCAATTCACTTGCGCAAATGAAAACTAGTGCTTTTGACATCGTTATGAATGGCGTCTCGATATAACAGTTCGAAAAATATGTTTAACTGCCACACCATTCGAGATTGCAAGACTTATTACATCTATAAGCAGACGTGTTTAATTATAGTTTGCTAAAATAATCCAAAAAGTTACCCAGACTCGATCAGCAATCATTTTTTCATAAAAGTGTCTCGCAACTGCTCAGTCTGACCTCAGGCACGGTCTCTCTGCGTTGAAGTTTGCCACAGTTTACTATTTTGATCAGAGTTAGATTTTTACCCGCGAGGTGAATTTTTGCTAGATTGTGGGTGTGGCAGCAAGAGGTTTTTGAATTTAAAACACATTTATTTTCTTCTCAATATGGTAAGAAAGCAAGATCTTTGGCCGCTTCCACTTGGGATAAAGAATGAGTCTTGTCCAAGGGGGATTGGATTGGATGGGAAGGGGGTTAGCCCAGCACCAAAGCCTCTAGTGGGCCTGTTGTGCTATTGCACACGTCACTTGATCATATGAATTGTGATTTTTCATCATATATCTCCGGACTCACATAGTTCACAAATCGACCGTGTAAACGTCCTATACGTTGTGAATTCTCTAAGCCACGAGTGGTATGCGAAGACCACAACCATCACTAATGACTCATGCATTTTCCCAATGAGCGACTAGTCGATCATAGATGACGCTTATCCTACAGTCTGTTGTATATTGTGAATTGTGTCATTGACATTATGTCAATATGGCGTGATTGTTGTGAAGAAATCAAATATTGGATTTCTTTGAAATTTGCGACGTTGTTACGGTCGTACAGCCATTAGATAACTAATAGCGAGTGCTTGATCACCAAGTGATTAGAATAAAACCAGGCAAGCATTTTTGCACCGGGAGTCGAACCCGGGACCTCTTGGGTATGAAACGACTAGCCAGAATTTATGTCCACACGGTTTTCTCACGACCATGCTGTCTTAATTGGCACCTTCAACGCCACTTTTGTTTGGAATGTCCGTAACCTGTACCAACATAGAAAACTAAATTTATATCGATGTCGATATCGATATCGATGTCATAAACAAAGTGACAGTTGCAAAGAGAAATAGTTATTTATTCAAAAAAGGTTGGAAATTTACTGGGTGTTGTTTGTGACCAGAGCGTAGCGAGTGCCACAAGCAACCAGAGTAAATGAAATAACCAACCTTTTTCCCGAGATCAACTCAACGTTTTACACATCAAAAGCTCCCGAAGTTTCAACTGAGTTAAGAAAATAGCGATTTTCTCGCCTGTGTTGTCAAAAAAAAACTCATGTTCAGCCTACAGCGATAAACTCTCTAAATTACCATCTTTTTCCAAATTTCTTATTTCTCTTATTTCTCTCATTTCTCTCATTTCTCTCATTTCTCTATACATTCGTTATGGAGAAATGAGAGAAGTTGGATAAATAAGAGATATAGAAAAAGACGGTTATTTAGAGAGTTTATTGCTGTATAGAAAGAACCCCAGCGAAAAAATTTTTTGAAGTAAGATATCTCAAAGTCTAAATCTGTCGAAATCATATATCTCAAGTCTCAAAATCTAGTGTCTTTCAAAACTCAATGAGATTTGATTTCGACAGATTTAGACATTTGTGAGAATTTTTTTTTACTCGGGAAGAGTTGAGAAAATAATAATTTTCTCACCTGATCTGTCGACCGCATTTGAGTGGCGAAAATAAGATTATTTTCGCCGCACCGATGAAAAACTCTTTGTCATGATATATCTAATCATCCACCATTTTTGACAGATGTATTTAATCTACTATTAATGTTTAAAAAAATGAAAGGGAAAATTATTGTGTGCTCTCCCTCAATTCGAGCGTTTCGATTATTTATTTACTGTAGTTGTGTAAAAGTAGACGCACTATTCAAGGTCAGTCAGCAATGTTACTAATACACTGTACTTTTCCATGATTTTCGGCTATATTTTATATGTATAATATATAACGATAGGTAGACCATTTCCTATAACTAATTTTAGTTCTTGATAGCGAAAAGTTTTGTGGGTGACTTTCAATTGAATATTTCATTTACTTCACTCGAATCGTCCATGTCGTTAACATAAATTAATTATTGAAAAAGACTTAATTAAAGTCGCATTTCGAAAAGAATTACAAACAGAAAAATATGGTTAGCCGGTACGACGAAAAAACTGAACGCTTTAGTTGACCTAAGTATATCAAAGTGTTAAATGCTCGTAAACGTAAGTTCTGCAAATTGAATTGTGTTTTAAAAATGACTTAACATCAATTTATAAATGTTTCATATGCAAACGTATCACAACAAAATGTGTGTTTTAAATTCAACAAAAAATTTATTGATATCGAAAGCCGCGCATCCATAACCCAATTCTGCAAAATAACAAAATTGACAAAGAAACAAAAAAAAAATTATTTTTATTTTTCTTCGGCTAAAAATATTGTTTTTTGAACGTGAGAGACATTGAATTGACTTCCAGTGAATATTGAAAACGACTTTAAATTTATGCGCTGAATCGCTCCGAAATGTTAAGCAGTTCATTGTGCATTGCCATTGAAAATTCACTGTTCAATTAATGATAACGTAATCGCATCGTATTTATATTTATTACAATCGGTTATGCATACCCAGACAACCGGGCAATCAACATTCATTTTTGTAAACCCACAATTCAGTGCTTACAGTCACAATGTATGCAGTCTGATTTAAGATAACTATTGATTGATTCCTGTGGGGATCAAAAAAAAACTTTCAGTGATAAAAATTCGTCCATTGGATGCGTGTGAGTTTCGTAATAACAACAAATCCACTAAATTATTCAAAGATGTTCAGATGACCAAACGAAATACCGTAATTTACATGGTGCACAGTCACTAGTCAAACATTGCTCTTGATGATCAAAACTAATTATTTCAGTCAATTAGCTGTGTAAAGACTCAACAACACGTATACGTATGTCATGAAGTAATAGTTTGTTTACATTGTTGAGGTGTTGTGTAGTGTAGGTCAATGATTTCGTGTTGGGTAATTTAAAGAGTAGCGATGACAATCGATTATCGACTGAATGAAATTTTGTCCAAATCGATTTTGTGTGTTATACACTAGCCACCAGGTAACTAAGTGTCTCCAAAGTCGAATTCAAATTCTCACATTTTTTCAACGGTGCTCACGACAAGTTAGAGTTCTCGACAAATCTCAAGCAGACTATCATTTCCGATATAACCCAATCGATTGGTTTGTTGTTAACTGGTTTAACTCGAACGCGTACGCTCGCAAATCGGCACAATTTTATGTCGATTGATCCGTCGATGTTTCGCAAGAACTAACCACGACAACAATTTTTTTTAAATCGATTAAACAGCAAACGAGTTATTCATAACACACATTCAGTCACATTCCGTCTTTTTTAAAGGTACCAGTCATAAAACATGCAACATTTTGCAATATGTTTTCCTACTAATTTGGTTTGGTAACAGATAATCAGATCAATGATCTTATGATGTGAGACATAGGCGACAATTGCTTCGATTGATTACATGTTAACATGAAGCAAGAACTTATCATAGTACATTTGCATGTTGCTTTAAACCGTCATTTTGAATGCCAATTAGGTTCTGCAAATCTTGTAAATCTAAAGAGAATTTCGAAGTGAAAAGGAACTAAAATTTCTTTCTGTTCGTGTGATTGTAGACCTTCTGAAGTTAATCTAAGGCTATGCAAGGATTTTTTAGAAATTTGATTAAAAGATCTCTTGGAGTCAAATTCGTCCTACAAATACCATACTGTCTACGATTTGGGAGTTAAATCATTGCATTTCTTTAGAACCCAGTACGGTCTTGGCGCACTAGTCAAAACTAATCACTTTGACGCTAATCGTTTTTAATAGACCATTGCTGTACCCGCTCCTGATTTACATTTACTAGACAGTGCAGTCGTTTAAAATATGTCCTGCATGCACAGTGTAAATTCAAGTGTGGCACACAGGGCCTATTTTTGGAAATTTTTTCCGAAATTTCCAAAAAATTACCAAAAACTTCCAAAAACTGCGAACCAAATTTTTCCACCATTTCGAACGGTTTTGGCAACTGCTGAATCAGCCTGGCGTTTTAACTGACTCTCGATTATTTCTTGACACTTTCAGGTTTCAAATGAAGACAAGTATGATTAATTTGAAAGATGAGAGCGTCAATAATCAAACATAAATCATTGAGAGCCGGCTAAAACATAAGGCTGAGCTCTGGAGTTGCAAAAACAGTTCGAAATTATGGAAAAATTCGGTTTTTGGACGTTCGCAGTTTTTGGAAATTTTTGGCAATTTTTCCAAAAAAAAATTCCAAAAATAGGCCCTGGCACATCATGACTTTCTAAAACGAATTACCATTCATTACACTGTGTCATATGTTATCGACAAGGCCGACCAAAATTAAAAATGAGCTCTACCCAACGTCTTCTTGCTTAAGTAGCAAAATAAATGTTAAATGAAATGAAGTAAAAGATTTGATTTCACTTAAGATAAAATGAAGTAATAGATTCAGTATCCTAATGATATGCTTCACAGCCGAGAAACAAATTAACTTGGAATGGGCGAAATCCTCTAAAATTTTTAGAGTTCCAAATGTCAGCACTTCTAAGGGATTCCGTTAAGATGAGTTCGAAGCCTTTGATATATTTTCCGAAAATCGACTTAAAATAAATAACAGACGTATTGTCACAGCGATTGCAGATTGCGTACAAGTAACGCACTTCAAGCAAAAGTGATCATAGTGCAGAAAGTACTCTATTTCATATGAAAATATTTTTACAGTGTTTTACAGCTGTGTGACACACTGTCAAGTTTCAGTACCCTATTTAGAGTACCACCACAGCTCTGCTACTAGCATAAACATAAGAAATATTTGGAGGCTAATGCTATCTTAATAGGCGTTGCATTTCTTTCGTAAAGACAGGACTCATGATTTGTTAGTGTGAATAAAAACGCACAACACATGCAATCGTACACGCTAGGCTATTTTGACGTTTATATAATGAGTGTTCGAGCTAGAAGCAGTGTTATGGTACCACTCATGCTTGAAGTGCCTTGGTACAAGGCAAAACGATATATAAAACAAAATTTTACCAAGGAAATCTTACAGATCTGCACTACATCTGTTGCCATTCAGAACAATCATTTTATCCATTCGGTGCTTAAAGCTCTTCAAGCGAATCAGCTGGAAATGGAAAACTTTCACTGAATGAAATATAACAAAAAATACAAACAAACCGAAACGTCAACTCACTGTGTATGTATATGATATACTCTCATTCAATTTGACATAACAATTCCATTCACACCACACTGATATACAAAACACAACACAGCCAACATTCTACCGTGTGATCTCAAGGCGACTCAAGTTGTACAATATTATTCAGTAAAAAGAGTCTTCTTCCTACATACCAATTCATCAATCGTCATAACATTAACTAGTTTCTGTGCTTTGGATTTGTGCGAGATTCATATTTAACAATCGATGTGCTTCTGAAAAGAGCATTTTTCTATAAAAACGAGTTGTCGTGCCGATATTGTTCTAAGATCCAGTGAATGAAATCATTGATTGTAATTGATGTGAAAGTTGTTTACATTTTTTTTACATAAGTCGAGTCGAGTCGTTGGTGTTTTTTTTCCGTTGGTTTTCGTGCAATAAACCGCAAAACATATAAAATGGTTATTGTTGGTACGTTCAATAAATTACGAAAGAAAGACCAAATGTATATGTTCCATCGATAAAATATCGTTTGCCGAGAATATTGTGTCAATCGATATCGTTTAATAGAATAGATTTTAGCAAAATAATCGATAACGTTGATAAACTAATCCATATCGCAAGGCGATGTATACCTACATAAGATAAACTCTCTATCTCTATCCCCACGAATATTATTTCATACTTGAATGGCATAACATACGTATACGTATACCACATAAACTATCTCCTCTATCCACCGTATATTATACTTATCTTACAAAACATTTTTATTCATCACATCGAAAACGAGTTTTTTTATTATTATTATTGTTATTAGTCCGCATCTCGTTGCGTTCGTGATATTCATATCTGGTTTAATATTTAATTGAAACGTAAACATTTCTTTCGAATTATCAATTATTATATTTTTTTGAAACAAAGAAATTATTTTCCATTTTTGCAGGAAACTTTGTGAATGGTAAAACAATGACCAACTACGAAGAGGTAAATTTTTTATTATTTTTTTTTAAATTTTAGTTTTCACTCTCTGTTTATTGATTTTATAATAATAATACCTCTGTGTGCTTTTCGTCAATGTGCTTCCACAAGCTACGATAAGAGTTCTTTGATAAGATGGTCTTACATAGCAATACTTTAACAAGATGAAGTAATAGATTACGCTTTTGAATCTATCAAAAAACAAGTAAAAGATTTGTTAGTTTCACCAACCGATCGATATGATTACCGTCTCTGAAAGGTTTGAAACCGGTAAAACATATATTAAGTTCAGTGGCGTAGCTGCATGAGGGCTACAGTGAGCTTAGTTCACTCTGGAGACTCAAAAGAGATCACTCTGAAAAAATTGTATCTCTCTGCACAGACGTCAGAGCCGATTGAACAATGCAAAAATTGCAATAAATTTTATGAAACTATGAATAGAGATCGTAATGGATAGGATTATCATTGGGCACATCAGGCCCCACTGGTTATTAGACACAGATTAATGAATGGAAAATTACTCTAGACGAACGTTGAACATTCAAGAATATTTTACAGTTTTTTCCAAGTCGATATTTACTTTGGTTTCGAAAGCCAAAGGTACATAATGGCATCGTTTGCGAAGATTTTAGAATCAATATTGCATAAAGGTCCAGGTTCGGACCACCCCCTAGAGGCTTCGACAAAAATTATATGTGAATAGCGTGAACAGTGTCACACCCTTGGTTCGGACTGTTCTCATGATCATCCGGGCGATGCCCAAAGAGCTTTTACCTTTTTGTTTGGATTAAGGGAAATAAAGGACTTTTAAAAAAAAAATCCTCATGTAACGCTCGAAGACCTTTTTTGAGACAGCCGGCAAAATTAGCAGATCAATGCCACACTGGGAATTAATTACAAAACCTCATCAACTCAAAAATCAAAAAAACATGTGCGATGCAGTCGGCGACTTTGAAATAAGTGACGCATGTCGTTTCAGCTGTTTTTCATACAAACAAATATGTTTTTACGTTTTTAAACGGTTTTACCACTACCATGCACATGCATGTACATTGTTCACTCGTATCAACAATTATTAGCACATGTCGTCTATGAGTGAATCAGCTGAAAAACAGCTGAAACAAAATTCATCACTTATTTCAAAGTCGCCGACTGTACTTCAATTCACTACTATTTTCCTCAAAGAAATTCAGACGAGCTCAGGTCACACTGAAAATAAGTAGCTACGGCCCTGATGAAGTCAAAGTTCACGGTGGTGCTTCATTAAAATATTTTCGTTTCATTTATTTGGTTTAAGTGGATGGGTTGCGTAAATGTTTAAATTGCTAAAACATACGCACAGCTGTGTCAGCGGCTTCATTGTTTTTGAGTTAGTAAATCTGTTAAAATTTTCGTTTTCACACCGGTCGGTATTTGTTGCCTACATAAGTTTCAATAAAAACTGGCAACATGTTAGAAACGTACACACAAGAGCTTGTAATTTTAATACAAAAATTTCAAATACTTTTCCGTCTCACTCGCTAAATATTTTTTTAAAGAGCTTTTTAAAATATGATTGAAATAGAAGTTCGTTGTTTTGTAGTGGTGCACAAAGGTACCAATCAAAGTGCAAAGTTTAAATATGAAAATCGGCTGGTGTTGGATATTATAAACTGTTATCGTTAGATAGCAAAGGCCTGAGCGAAAAATCATTATGAAATTCAGATAAGTTAGCGATAGACTACGGACAATGTGTGATTGAATGGTTGAAGTAGATTTACAGTTCACATGCATCATTGAAATTTGATTGAGAAAATATTATAAGAGGCTTTCAAACTGAACCGAACACAGCCGTTCGAACCTGAAGACAAGAAGTGAATACATTTGAGGGATTCTTTTGAAAAACAGCCGACCGAAATCGGACGCATTTTCCAGTGGACTTTTTTATATGTGCCTAGAAAGGACTTCGACCCTAGAACCCAAAACCACTTTCAAAAAAATTCTTCGAAGCTTTTGTGACTGGTGATCAAAAACCGAAAACTTCCACTTTTCTTACCAAAACTTCTCCTGGTACACGAGCCGTACATGGTCTTGTGGGGTGTCATTAGAAAAGTAATCACATGTACTATTGAGCCGAATAGAGACTCATTGGTTTTAAAATTAATCCACACTGAAATATGAGCAGTTGAAGTTTTCAACCGAAAACTTGCACTTTTCTTACCAATATTTCTCCAGTTACACGAGCCGTACATGGTGGTGTGGGGTATCATTTGAAAGGTAATTTTATGTGCTTTTGGGCCAAAAAGGGTCTTATGGGGTTTGGATGCATATGCGATGAAATATAAGAAGTTGAAATGTTTAAGTGCCCATAAACGTTTTCAAAAGAATTCCTCTTTTTCTTCATGAGGGGTTTCTTTCTAGGAAAAGTCGAAACTATCTTTCTCAAGGATTTCAGGAACAGACATTACTCCTTTCTTTCTGATTAAACTGATCCCGAACCATTTTTCGACGATTCTTACCTCGTCCTTATCGTTTACTGTAATATGTGAACAGGAAAGCCCAATAATCTTACTTTCGCAACGTTCAGAAAATATAAGAAAAGTGATTGGTGAAGTCGAATCAGCTGCTTTGGTGAAGCACTAAAAGATACTTTCATTACTGCTTTGCACACGTAAAAAATCCCACTTTCGTATCTAAGCTGTTCTTCTTGGTTTCTCGGATTTTCCTCAGTTTCTATTTGAAATAGCATACGAACTGAGAGGAAACGGCAGTAACAGTTTAGACACGAAAGTGGGATTTTGTACGTGTGCAAAGTAGTATTACACGCCATCATGAGAAACGTTGAGTTGAGTTCGGAAAAGACAGAGCAATTATTCTAACTTGTACTGTTATTAGAATTTGATATTGTCTCCGCTTGGCTTACAAACATCAACTGCTCGTAAAAGCATCATGCTATGAAAATTTCAAAAATCAAACTTTTGAGGCTGATGAATGCCCATTACTGTTACGCTTTACATCATTTTAAATTAAAGAAAAAAAAAGTTTGGAATTGAAATTGACATTGAGAATTATGTTGTGATTGTTTGATGCAAATTTAATCGACCGTTGAATATTCATCAAGTTCGTATAATGGTCGAATTTTGCATTTTTTTAAAGCGATGGGAAAAATTACTTTCGGTAATGTCAATACCGGCCGTTTTGAACAAAAAAAATAATGAGTTTCAGTCTGAGTTTCATTTGCATGTCAGACGTTTAAAGAAATTCATTTACATTCTATCAAATAGACGTTATAATATGGGAGATACGATTGAGTCGTGGGTTATTCCATATAGTACATGGAATCCAAACAAATGTTAAAAGCACAGAGACTAGGCATGGGTATTGAGACATTAAATAGATGACTTAACTAACAAGCAATCCCATCTTAAACATTACACATCGTACAGTTACTAAGGTTCATATCCTTCTTATTCATCAGATAGTTCAAACTGCGAGAGCAGCATTTGCCACAGGGAAAACACGCAATGTAGAGTTCAGGTAATTCAATACTAGTGGAGAATACATAAATTGCATAACGCAAGTGGGCAGTCGGGGATCTACAAATCAACGTTATATGATTTATGAACCTCTTCCACTCATTGCCAAATTTCGAATAATTTTCAATTTCAACAAAAAAATATCCAGAGAACGGCAGCTCAAGCAGCTGATGCGTATGTACGAGGAGAACACCACTGAAATGTGTGACGCCTTGGCATCCGACTTAAGGAAACACAAACAGGAAGCCATTGTCTTAGAAGTGGAATTTTTGAAAAATGATCTTCGACACACACTTATGAGCCTGCGAGAGTGGTGTAAACCAGAAGAGGTAAAGACATACAATGCTCGCAAACTCTGAACATTGAATCTTAAAATCACTTTCCGTCACTTATTAGCCAGAAAAATCGTTTGTTAACCTAATGGACAAAGTACGGATCTACAAAGATCCCTATGGTGTTGCTCTTGTCATGGGCGCTTGGAATTATCCGATGCAATTGACCTTGCTACCGGTCGGTGCAGCTATTGCAGCTGGTAATTGTGTTATAGTAAAGCCGAGTGAAGTTGCGCCAGCCACTGCTAAGTTTATAGCTGAAACCTTGCCAAAGTATATTGATAATGTGAGTCACAGTCGGTTAGGACGTCGAATGTCCAACAGCTAATAATAATTTGTGATTCGATGCAGGAATGTTACCAAGTCGTCCTCGGCGGAATACCGGAAACAACTGAACTGCTCAAGCAGCGTTTCGACTATATTTTCTACACTGGATCAACACGAGTCGGACAAATCATACATCAGGCTGCCAATAAATACTTAACTCCAGTCACGTTAGAATTAGGCGGTAAAAGGTTAGGATTGGATTAGGATGATGTCGAGCCAATTGTATCAACAAATTTTTGAATTTTCAGTCCTTGCTACATTGATAACACAGCCGACATTTCAATTACGACAAAAAGAGTTTTGTGGGGTAAACTTGTTAATGTCGGTCAAACGTGCATCGCACCCGATTACATTTTGTGCACCAAAGAAGTGCAGACGAAATTCGTTGAAGAAGCCAAGAAAGTGCTGGACGAATGGTATGGCAAGAATCCACAAGAAAGTCCCGATTTGTGTCGAATTGTGAATCAAACCAATTTCCAGTGAGTTGAACTTTGAGAATTAAGGCTGATGTAGACGTGAGAGTTGTCTCAAAATTGTTTTCCCCGGTTCTCACGTCCGTTGGTGGTAGTGTCAAGATCTTAATTAAAAATGGTTTTCAGTCGCTTAACAACCCTTCTAAAGTCTGGAAATGTCGCGATTGGTGGAAGGAGTGATGTTCAAGACCTGTACATCGAACCAACCATTCTAATTGATGTCAAACCAACCGATCCGGTTATGCAAGAGGAAATATTTGGACCAATTTTACCCATTGTTAACATTGACAATGCCTACGACGCTATCAAATTCATAAACTCCAGGTACCATTCCTAAAATAGTTTTCTTCTCGTTTTACATCTATATGTTAGCTTTTCAACCATAAGCGAGCGCATTTTGTTTTCTGCATTTGAATTCACATTCTCATTAAATTCGAAATCGAAATCCAAAATTTTCATTCAGAGACACAGCACTTGTCATGTACATTTTCACATTGGATAATCAAGTACAAGACCTGTTCATTAATGCAACACAAGCCGGCAGTATGTGTATGAACGACACGATAATGCAGTACGCTGGTAAGAATTTGAATATGGGACCGGTAGTGCCGTAGTTTCGGGATTTCTTAGTTTTTCCTCTTTGGTTCTTAATTCTTTTTGGTGTGACCTTTCTAGTTTTACGAGTTTTCGGTGCCTCTCTATACCTAATCTGATTGAATTAACAAAATGAATCTTAGTTCGAATTTTACTAATTTTTTGCTTTAAATTTACTAATTGACTGAATTGCTGAGACCCCGCGATGGTTGAATGTACCGCAAAATTTTCGGACTAACAAATCGAATGCCAGTAAGTGGGAAGAAAAAGAGTCGTAAACTAACTTAAATGGATGGAGGTGAATTGACCTAATACCTAAATCGTTGAACTAAATTAAGAAATCTAATTCAGTGGCAGCAATTCAATTAAAATGTTTTGTCGAATGAATCAATAAGATTTTCCGCGCATATCTTGGTTACAGTCAGAGGAAGTGAAATTTCAGCATGTATTTGTGTCATCTGTTTGTACGTCTTTACACGGTTTCATCAATAACACGCACGTGCGTGCTGCAGCTTCAACTGTATAAACAGTTTTGATTGTATGTGTGGATCAACTGAAAAACAGCTGAAGTAAATTCATGCTTAAATTTCACTGCCTCTTACTGTACTATCCTTACGAAAGTAAAGATTTTGTCAATTGAAAGATGAACCAATGTAATTCACTCAAGTCTTTAAATAGCCTGAAGTTGGAAGATTTATTTGTAGATAAGAACTCTTCTCCTAATTGGTGTTAGTGCAGCGAGTGGTACAATTTTTTATCGATTCACTTAATGCTTGGAACGGGTTCAGTCTGACCGGAACCCGAACCAGATATAGACCCGAACCTGATTTTGACCGACCCGAACCTGAACTAAGATTTCCAGTTCGACCCGAACTTGGTCTGCACCTGAAATTTTCGATTTCGGGCTCAAACTGAACCGGACCCGAAACTCAATTGACTCAACCCGAACTGAAATTTTGCTTCCAGGGTTGACCCGCAATTTTTCGTGAAAATTTGTAATTTCTGGTGTAAAATTTTCAGGTTGCCCAAACCCGATTCAACCTGAAAATTTCAGGTTGAGTTCAGGTTCGGGTCAAATGCGAAAGTAAAAGTTCAAGTTCGGTTCGAATCTGAAATTTTAGAATGAAATCCCAGAGTTAAATTGACTTTGTTGGCAGTTGCCCAATACTTGTATAATATCTAGACCGTAGGGTGATTCTCCTCTGCCATACAAACGAATTTAAAAAATTTAAACGAAGCGAGTAAGTACGCACATTGTCTCGCACATTGCACAATCTCTTCAAAAATCATGAACACTGAAGCATTACGCATTTGTAAATCGTCTAAATCGTTCATGCAATAAATTTGAATGTTTCACCCACATGCATCCATGTGTGAGTCAAAATCCACTTCATTTATCAGATTTGTGCCATTTTCAACCAGATCAATTTGCTAAACAAAAATTGTTGTTTTCAATACATATAGGGAGAAACCTCTTGCTCTGTATATATTCAGCAAGAAAGTTGACGATAGAGACACCATTTTGAATAATACATCTTGTGGTGGAATCTCTGTGAACGATATTGGTGTGCATTTAGCAGGTAGTTTGTTGTTTATAATTTGAATTTTAATGTGGATACAACAATTAGCATTTACCTACTGGACAAATCGAATGGAAAAGTTTTTTTTTATTTTTGGAATTATTTTAACCTTTCGCGGACAGGGTAATGTTTAACATCGTGTCTACTACTTCTTTTGATCAAGAAGTTGAAGTGAAATCTTGTACTTCATTTCTGTTAGCAAGCATTGTGCTCGCAATGATCAGACTTTAATTCTATCGTCGCCACCAATAAATAGTATAAATATCCGTCCGTGAAAGGTTAATTATGTTTTTCTTAACTATACTATGCTTTACGCTAAAATGTGTGATACCTAAACCTACCGCGGATTTTTCAGGTTTTTTTTTGATCGATTTGGTAGCAAGAGTTCGAAATAGCGGATGAACTCTCGGATATAATGCTCGACATTAACCATGTTGTGTTATGTTGTCGACCCTCTACGGATTTATAATTTTGATCAAATGGAAGTAGTAGTAGTAGAAAACAACGAAGATTTTTAGAGGTAGATGACGAATCTAGTGAGACATAAATCGAACTCTTGTTCCCAAATTACCTGAACAATTTGCGATATCATTCAAAATTGACCGCAGTCAACGATCAATCGAAAATGATTCTCCTGCTGGCATTAACCCTCAAACAATTTCACCGAAAATCATTGACTAAGAAATTGCATTCCATAGTTGACTCGCTACCGTTCGGAGGTGTTGGCAACAGTGGAATAGGCGCCTATCACGGAAAATATTCCTTCGATTCGTTTACCCATAAGAAATCCTGTTTGATAAAGAGTTTCAATTCGCTGGGAGAGAATTTGGCATCGTAAGTTGTAACATTTTGAGAGAAGAAATCTGGAGGCACGGACTAATATGAAATATCGACTTTTCCTGTTAGATCACGGTATCCACCGTATTCGGAAAAGAAGACCAACTTGCTGACACTGCTGTTGAAGAAACGCAGCGGCCTGCCGACGAAATATTTGTCGTACATTCTGTTCTTTGGATTGGGTGTGGGCACCACCTTTTTGATCAACGCTTTGACCAAGGTAATTTAATCGAGACATTTTCGTTTTTTTTTTATTTATTTTCAAAATTCATGGAACTCACTTTCGTTTCTGTTAATGTTTTTTTTGGCCATTCTGTTTTCCTTTTATCACTTTTGACCTTACTAACTCACAGAGGAACATGTTTTAGCGCAAACGTTGGTCGTGGAATTAATTCGCGTTAAACTTTGATGTGAAATTTTTCTTCTTCTGTGTATTACGCTACAATGACTTCATTGTTGAACGAACCAACGTATAATCATTTTTGTTGAAACTATAATTCGCACAATCTTTTGTTTTTATGTAATTTCTATATAAATCGTCAGCCAAGAAGTAAAAATAAAAATTTGTTTGAAATAAAGAAACTCGTTTTCATAACCGTGGCACCTATCTATGCATATACCATCTTGGATCACGGCATTATATTAGGAGCATTGAGGAATATATCGCGAAGTTTTCATTAATCTTACAGTCGATGACTTTGAAGTAATTGAGTCAGTTCGTTTCAGCTGTTTTTTAGCAAATGTTTTACGTCTTTAAACGGTTTTACCACTATCACGCATTTGTATGTATGAGTGAAACAGCTGAAACAGTGTGTGTCACTTATTTCAAAGTCCCCGACTGTAATATTCAAGAATTAAAAATATTTCTCTTCTGAATCAACTGTCTTCAGACTTCCATAATCATCATAGTATAATTCATGGTTTCATTGTCCGTTGTACCCTGTGTTCGGTACAGTAAACAACGCTCTGAGCAACAATTTTATGTGTCTCTTCCTCTAACAGAGAACGAACTAACTTGTCGATCACTTCATTTGACTACAATTACAGGCCACTATCTCATCACAAGAAACCTATTTTACTTGAGTGTGCAGCTGTTATCAACTCTTATCTGTACACTTGATTCAACTCGCACAACTCGAACATTTCAACCAAAACTGTTGAACCAAAACAATGTAAATGTTTTAGTTCTTTTATTGGTTGAATGAGCTTGATGCGAGCTTTATTTTTTTTTATTTTTATTCATTTATTTCGTCAATGGCGATACGCCCCCTGACTACTTACATTTTCGATTTTACAATTTTCACAGATAAGTTCACAAACAGAATTCATTAAAATCTAAGTTATACAAATAATAATACATAATGTCCATCTCAAAGCATAATCAATAATCATAATCACGACAATCACGCAAAGCTACTCGTCGACGGAAAGACGATAACAAAAATTCAAAAATTCATCGGTTTTCTAGCGGTTCACGAATTCCCTAGCGACGACTTTGCCAGGCCAGAGCTTACTATCGATTACAGAGTTTTGAGCTTTTGCTTAATACTAATGGAAGTTCTAACTTTCTCAGTGGAATTCAATAGAAGTTTTTAGGTTCGTAAATTTTACAAAACGTCGCTCATCGGCTGCAACGTTGTGCTGATGGACCGATAAACTCTTTACCATTGTCCTCTGATTCATTCACAATCAATTTATTCTTAATTCGCCTAATCGACCGCTTTTTTTCGCATTTCAGACGGACGATAACTAGAGCGAAATGTACCTTTTAAACTGCCTACTATCAACATTCCAGTGCGCATTTCAACACAAATACTAAGTTGTGTTTCGCTTAGTTTATACACTTGAAGAAAACCAAAATGATTTACCGTCAAGCCTGCGCGCATGATCATTTACATTACTAATTTAAGATAACACCATGTGGTTTAGACGACAACTGGATGCATTTTCTATGAAAAGGTTTTCACTTTTGGATAACTAATGGCTAATTTTCGTGATTTTTTAGTAAAAGAAAGACAAAAACAAAATTCTGGTCGAAGTTTTGTGAAGTTTCGATGCATTCGAAACAACGATAAAGAGTCATCTTCGATAGGTTGTAAGGAGGAAATGTTATTGATATTATTGAAATCTTCTATTAAACGTTATAACGGTTTATGATAAAACCACTGGTGTTTCTACTACATATTACTCTTGTCACGGGATACAACTCTTTTTAGCCCCGTACGAAGTACGAAGGGGCTTATAGGATTACGATGCCGTGTGTAATTGATGGAATTCGAAGCAGACGGTAAGGGCAAAGTGTTTGCCTATGTTCATAGATGACGAATCCGCAATAAAAATTTGGGCCGTCTGTCTGTCACGTCGATATCTTGAGTAAATCAAATCCGATTTCAAATTTTTTTTTTCCCTGAAAGATAGTCAAAATAATGAGGCTAAGTTCGAAGATGGGCATATTCGGGTCGGCCCTTCGTGAGTTAGGGCCACCTAAGTGATTTAAGGTCTTTTGGTGATATTTATGGCAAAATAAACGATGGAAATGTAAATGACACGGCAAATGATAGGTATTGTCAATACCAATCCAGGAAAAAAAAGCTTTTTAAAATCGGGTGAGTGGACCGTGAGTTAGGGTTTTAGAAGTGAAATGCTACTAGGGCCCTATCTGTATTTTACATAGAACTCAAGTAAATTTAATCCGTTTTTCGTAATTTTTGTTTCACTTGGAAGGTAATCGAACGCCGAATAGAAAGTTGTTGAAAAAAAATTAAATTTGGGTCCTTGGACTAAGGCCACTACTAGGGCCCTATGTGTATTTTACATTGAACTCGAGTAAATTTCATTCGTTTTTCGTAATTTTTGTGTCATTTGGAAGGTAATCAAAGGCCGAATAGAATGTTGTTGAAAAAAACAATAAATTTGGGTCCTCGGACTAAGGCCGCTACTAGGGCCCTATGTGTATTTATACTCAATAAATTAAAATTTTAGGGCTATTTGAAATTTTTGTTTTATTTGAAAGGAACGTCGTACGGGGCTTCGTAATTGCGCTATGCGCAATTTCTAAGATGTACACATTCCATAATAATTTTACTTTAACTACTTTAACCGGCGCATAGGCTTACGGTCAAAGTAGGGAGACAGACGCACTAGGGTCACGTACGCAATAGATATACGGGTTTGTACGGGGCTCAGTCGCAGCAAACGCTCCGACTGTTCTGATGGCTCGTTTATGAGAGAATCGGGCTGTGTACCTCTTGCAGAATAGATATTAGATGTCTCAACTTATTTATTGATCAAACGTTCTCATTATAGTCTGAGACGAAATATCATGATTCAGCTTTCTTCTTTCTTTCAGTAAATATTTTGGTAGAGTGTCTTCCTCATCATCTGTCACTTGTAACGAATTCTGTTTATAAACTTCTTACGTTCAAATGCTGATGCTTCACAACAGACTTCGAATATTTTGAAAATTGACACGGATCTTAACTGCATTTAGTGATTAACCTTTCAGACACGTTAGATGTATCGAGATATAAGTACATTACGTTCGTGGGTCCAAATTTTTATTTTGACGAGTGGGGACGATTAGGCATTGTATTTGCATGTATAAGCACAGCGCCATTTACATTGCCGTAATACGTAAAATCATTAAATCTGTTACTTCTTTAGTTTAAGCTATCGCCTAATGTTCGACACAAAATCTTTTACTTCATTGGTTTTAACATTAATTTAATCCAGATTTGTGGAGGTTATCGCTTATTTTTAATGTTGCTATCGACAAGAGATGATTATCCATTTCCAAGAGGATGTGCAGTATTTTGAGCTTTTCTTGTATTCCACAGTAAAATTCCATTTCTCTGATGGAATTCAACGAAAGCTCAAAAATCTTTAAAACTCCCCAAAACATTAAAAATGAAACACGTTAGGGGCAAACCAGGGTCTGTAAAGTTTGAGGGTAAGGCAATTTCGTAAACTTTTGACATTTCGTCCATATATTTTATGTGAAAAGTCTACGAAATCGCAATACTCACGAACTTTACGAACCATAATGGTTTACCCCCGTTATTTTCGCTTACAACGGAAGATCCATCGTAATTACGTATACGTAATCTACTATCATGATCTCATGGTATTAAGTTCAAGTGACGTGAGTCCAACAGACGAATAATAAGATTCAGTTTACCTTTTGCCAGGAATAATTCTAGTATTTGCACAATTGACACTGAACTCCATTTATTACAGGCTATAGTGAATAATCGACTTTCCTACAAATAACTCGGAATATATTTTTTTAAATTAATTAACGAGTCGTCAATAACGCTAATTGAATACCAATTAAGTATTTCAGAACAAGAAATAAATTTATCAAAAACCAATATTTTGTTCTTCTTCGTATATTTTATGTTAAATTTGCCTCTGCAAAGTCTAATAGCTTTGCTATCAACATTGTATCACATAAGAGGGTAATGAGTGGTAGAACATTACGTACTTGCTCGAAAATTTTTGCTTTTGGGCAGAGACTGCTCATCTCAATTCATCCGATTCATCGGAAACAGTCTTCCAATCCGAAGTTACGGCGATAAGTAGGTCTTATCGTACCTTACGGCTTGATTTCCACTTAACAAAAAAGCACTCCGTGTGAGAGACAAAAATTGATTTTTTTAATTTTTGCTTTGTTTATTTGACAGCGCTCTCTCTCTCTCTCTCTCTCACGGAGTACTTTTTGTTGAGTGGAAACCATACTTAACCGAACAACGGACGGCCGGCTGGCTGGACAAGAGGCTTATAATCTGAAGACAGCAAGTGAACAATATAGAGCGATAGAGATACACAAGAAAGGTGAGGCTGCCGTGTATAGACAGGATAGACAGACAAGGAAATTCTTGATGGAATTAAATCAGCAGTCCAAGAGTTATACATCCTCAGTTTTGATAGGAAGAGTTTTAGGCTAACCGTTCACAGTAATTTTAGATACCACTTGAATAAGATGGATTCGGTGAAAGCTGTGCGAGTTACAGGAAATGTGAAGACTTGCCTGAGACATAGTTTCCAAGAGCATTGGCATTGACGACACATAAAAGATTATAATTTTGTGGATTGACTTATGATACAGGCTTCATACCAAGGTTCTTTCAGAACCTTGCTTCATACTGGTTTGGTGAATAGAAATTTGTTTTTTATTGTCAATTTTCATGTTCAACAGATGACACTACTTTCTATGTTGCACCCTTATTGCAAATCACCAATAGCGTTGAATACATATAGAAAGCGCTGGCCGTGAAAATCGCCAAGTATGGAATTTAGTTAGATATTAATTGTACCGTTGCAAATGGCACAGCTAATTAGTCTTCTTTTGCATGTTTTAAATTCAGAAAAATAATGAAAAATTGAAATGCATAATTAGCTGTTAATGTCTATTAAAGATATGTTCGCAGAGGATAACAGTTCATAACAAGTTGTCTCTAAGAAGGATCGGCAATTTTACGTAAATTATTTTCGCAGCTAGTCTCTTGTGTAATCGTTGGTACTTACTTTGCTTTTACATACATAGCAAGCGGGAGACGTTCCAAAGTCGAAAACCTGTCATTTTCTTTTGGAAATTTCTCGGGGTACGGGTCGTGTCGGGTGTCATTGGACAGGAAAATAGTCTTGCGAGTACAGGAGCAGAGCTCCAATTTTTCGTTACAAAGGTACACTGATCGTATCACACCCCATGTGGCCCATGCATGTTTGGTGTCTAGAGAAAGCTAAGACCAGTGATAAGACAAAACTTGTTTTTTAATTGTTTTGATTGATTTTCGGAAGAAGAGGGCATGTTAGAATTTCGCCAAAATTCACCAAAATTTCTTCGATATCTCAACTGCCTATAACTAGTTGTGGGTAAATTGTATCCCCATTATAAGACCATTCAAATACCTTTCTAATGCCCCAACACACGACCATGAACCTTACGCGTATCCGGAGATATTTCCATAAGAAAAATGCGTGTTATCGATGTTCGAATGGCCTCCACTAGCTATGCAAGCAGTAAGGATTTTTTTTTGGAAATTGTTTTGCTTCAATACCAATGTCTGGGCCAACGCAAAAAAAAATATTTCTGGAAAATGGCTCCGATTTTGGTAGGCTGTTTTTCAAACGAATCCCTCTCATTAGCTGAATACTTCAAATCATTGTCGAGAGATATTTTATCGCATTGGTCCAACTTCGATTAGGTTGATTGGCGAAATTTGCTGAAAAGTTATGGG
The DNA here is from genome assembly GCF_014529535.1 of Bradysia coprophila. NCBI lineage: Eukaryota > Metazoa > Arthropoda > Insecta > Diptera > Sciaridae > Bradysia > Bradysia coprophila. Next base: position 1,047,884 of record NW_023503584.1, read on the forward strand.
TAAATTTTGCAGTAGTTCTGTGACCACTGAAACTTAGTTTAGTTGGGTCAGTGCGATATAATGCCTCTCGACAATGCAGTGCCTATTTTTAGAAATTTTTTTGGAAATTTTTTCCAAAATTTCAAAAATATTGCCAAAAATTTCCAAAAACTGCTTCTTCTTCTTCTTCTTTCTTCTTTTTCAGCCTGTTTCTATCCACTGCTGGATGTAGGCCTCTCCAACTTCTTTCCATTTCGTACGATCTATTGCCATTTGCTGCCAGTTTGTACCTGCAATATTCTTAATTCCGTTTGTCCATCTCTCTGGTGGTCTACCTATAGCTCGTCTTTTATATGGTCGCCAGTTCATGATCTTTTTGGTCCAACGTTCGTCTGTCCTTCTTGCAATATGTCCCGCCCAGCTCCATTTCAGAGATGCTATTCTTTCCATGACATCAACGACCCTGGTTTGTTGTCGAATCCATTGATTCGTCATTCTGTCTCTGAGTGTTATTCCAAGCATACTCCGTTCCATGGCTCTTTGTGTTACTCTCAATTTATCTTCGGATGCTTTCGTTAAAGTTAACGTTTCCGCTCCATAAGTGCGCACTGGAAGGACACTGCGAACGTCCAAAAACCAAATTTTTCCACCATTTCGAACGGTTTTGGCAACTGCTTAATCAGCCTTGCGTTTTAATTGACTCTCGATTATTTCTTGACACTATCAGGTTTCAAATGAAGACGAACATGATTAATTTGAAAGATAAGAGCGTCAATAATCAAACATAAATCATTGAAAGCCGGCTAAAACATAAGGCTGAGCTCCGAAGTTGCCAAAACCGTTCGAAATTATGGAAAAATTCGGTTTTTGGACGTTCGCAGTTTTTGGAAATTTTTTGGAAATTTTGGAAAAACTTTCCAAAAATAGGACCTGAGACAATGTCTCTACCGAAAAATATTACTGAGCTGATGACAACTGTATTAGCAGTAGTACGATAATTCTGACCTGTAGGTGATAATATCACCTGGTGATATGTAACATAAATTACCAAAGTCGGTAGGAAGGTTCTTTGAAGTCGTATTTTCTAACACTTTGACATGCGCTCTTTCGCTAATTTTAACACTTTCTCGATGAATATTTGTAGAAATCTACTAAAAAATCACTCTCTCACTGCCACTTCATTGTTCATCACTAAAATAATCACCGGCCGGCTGTCTTTATCAGTGCAACTGCAGCAGCAACGGGTCAAGTTAAAAGACAACTGGATTCGTTGGAATTTTTCTTTCTTTTTTTTTTTTTGATAATTCTTAAGCAAACCGTATAAAATTAGATAAATTAAAGAAGACGAAAAGAAAATGATCATTCAGACCCATTGAAACCGCTTATTGGCAATATTATCCATTTTTTGTGTGTAATTGCAGCCGAGCCGATTATAACCAAAACAAAATATTTCAATGGTGCGACATATTATAGCAATATAATGTGCTATTGCAGTCGCTGCAATATCGATGCACTCAACAGGCCAGCCTTTTCGATGGTTTGAGCCTCGTCGGTTAGCTCTTTGCTTGGAAATGTGGTCAACAGGGCAAAGTTGATTGTTGCATATTGTGGTCGAGCGCTACAAAATTCGACGGTCAGTGGAAATGCAAAAATTGAATGGAATCAGTGTGTGAGATACTCACTTCCGAATGTAGGATCGAATATCGGACACTGTGTGCGTATGGTTGAAACGTGCGGACAAACGAGATCCATCGGCTAAGCGAACTTGAATCATTGTAGTTGGCTGAGTTGTATTTACATTTAACTGCTCGTTGGCTCTGCATATAATTGAATCGATAAAAAATTGAGAGTGTGAATCTTGGAACAGAGGAAATGTCGGGCAACGATGGGGTCGATAATGGAAATCAAAAAATTTTGCACTTACGTTTGCTCTGCATTTGCACTGCTACTTATACTGGGACCCGAACCAGTCGGAGTGACTGGAGTACTGACCACTGTTGGTGCTGGACTTCCCAACGTATGACCTCTGCCGCTGAACGGTTTTGCTTTTACCACAGCCTTCGTGAATTCTTCGTTACGATGATCCTCCAAATCGACATGAACCATTGCACCGCCCTGACGCAGCTCATGCGGAATTTCACTGTTTTTGTGATAGAAATTGTCGAATTGTCACACAAACAAATTGCTTAATGGTAGTGCCTTACCCCTTCATAATGCTGCTAAGAAAGTCTTTGTTCGCAGGATCTTCGTAGTTTCGCAGATCGCCGTCATTGATTGAAAATCCCTGGCGCCACAGCTTCAACACAACCACATCGATATTATTTGGCCGGTTCGGACGTGGTGTCTGATCCGGCAACACGACATGATCACTATCCGTTTGACCGAGACGATAACCGGTGCCGATGAAGACACTAAACGAAATTCAATGAAAAATTTTTGAAGAGAATTGTTCGGCTAAAGGACGAACCTTGACGATCCGGAAGCAGTTGCAGTCTCGTGTTGATCAACAACCTGAGCTCCATGTTCACGAGCTGAACTGAACACGTCCGATACATAGTCTCTCATTGGATTTTTCTTTGGTGGTGGACCGAGCACTTGTTGACCCGATCGTTCTGATCCACCAGCGTAAAATGCCTGAATTTGATTGTAAAATTAGTCAAGGCCCGAAATGTCAACGATTCACTGAATACCTGTCCTTGTTCGTCCTCATCACTCGAACGATCCATGTTGTGTATGGTTGCGATTCGAGGTCTGGCCGATGGTTTCTCTTTCTGCTTGCCATCATCAGTGGTACTACGAACTGGTGGTTGACTTGAACTGTCTTCACTAGCCGGGAATGCTGGTGGAGCAGCTGAATCGTCATCCATATCAAAGTTAACTCCTTCCTCGTTTCCATCATTATCGTAGAAGCTAGCAAGTGCCACCTGTGAGGTAATAACATTCAAATTGATTTCTCGTAAATACCTGGAAATCCCCCGGTGTCGAATACCGGTTTAGCACAATGGATTTCGTAATTCGACAAAGCCAAAACAAATTTTTCAAAAACATAACCTCGTACCTGTAACGTCCAGTTTGCAGACGATAGATAAAATTCGGCTCGTTCAGCCGGTTCACCAGTTACATCACAGAAGTGTGTAATCATTTCTTGTCGATCCGTGTCAGACATGATTGGATTGGAATCAATTTTCCTAAGAACTTAATGAAATTTTAAGCGATGACAATTTTTACGAATATTTCAAAGTGAAATGTCATGATAGTGGATAAGGTAGCGAATCTAGCGAATGTTCTCCGAAAGTATGGAGCCGGTGACAGCGATGTGAGCAGAGTAAAACTGATTTTGTTTGTCGATTTTTCCGTCTTGAACTTACAGTACCACATGGTCAGTCGAAAGCATCGAAAGCCTGCAATGCTCAAAACTAAATAGCCTCAATACGAACAACACACACTCTAATAATATCTCTCGGATAATAGCGGCAGAGTCGAAATTTTGCTTCATTTTTGCAAGTGGTTCCAGGTGGTACCTGTGGTCCAATCGAAAAATGATGTATGGAAGGTGCCCCTTATATTTGATAATGTACAAGTCGTCCATACATCATTTTGTCCAAAAACTTCAAATTTAGCCGATATAATTTTGGGTCATTTTGACTCTGCCGCTATTATCCGTAGAGTGTGTGTTGTTCGTATTGAGGCTATTTACTCAAAACAAACGAGGCATTCAAAACGTGTTTTGGTCCTATTTTTCATGACGAAATTTTCGAAACTGTCAAATGAAGTTAGAACGTTTTCTATTCAAAATCGCGATTGCTTCATCTGTCAATGAAAACTAGGACCAAAACATGTTTTCAATGCCTCGTTTGTTTTGAGTTCAGAACTTGAGTTCAAGCGTCGATGATGAATAGAGTGTTATGATCAGAGCGAGAAAACCAAAGACCAGTTAAAGCAATTGCTTCACGTTCTACATGTTATGATGTGAGTGAGAAGACCGAAGACTTGTTTATTATAACTTGCCTTGGGGTACTTGTCAAAATATTGCTTTCTCTTTCATCATAATACTCTATAAGGTACCTCTCAGTAAACGAGTAACAAAAGAGTTCGAGTTTGGACAGTTTGGACTCGACAGGTGACATGGTGGCGCTGATGTTGATCGACAACCAAGAATTGCACCACACATGTTTAAAAATGATAACGCCACCAATCAGACCAAGTTCGATGCCACATTTTCTTACAATGGTTGACTATGATTTACTTATGTTTCACAAAACAGATAGCCCAGCTTCCTAAGCAATTTTGTGATTTTAAAGAAAGGGATAGATGGCGTTTAGAGCGAACTTTCGTGCCACTGGACATCTGATTCGGTTATATGTGGAATTACCTCCGCCCATATAGTTACCTTTGATAGGACCAGGTTGTTATAAACGTGAGTTGATCACGAAAGTAGTGGCGCCTTCATCGACTTAGAAGGCTTAGAAGAAAATATTTTTTATGTGGAAAGAATCAATTGAACCGTTCAAATTTTGCTGCATCTGCCAGTTGCTTAACCTGTTCTTTCTGCTTCAGTATTTAAAATTTTCTGCTTATTTTCCTAACGGGTCATGCCGCTCTCATACACAATCACTGCTGTAGTCCCGGTAGTCACGTCAAAAGTTTACAGGTTATGTAACTTTGTTTTTATTTTCATTTTGACAGTGAAGGTGTCAGTTCGTACAGAAAAATAAAATTTTAATTCGACGTAGAATAATGTCGGTGAAACAAAGGGTAAAATGATGAATTAAAGTGACTTTGAAGTATCATTTCGTTAAACTAGCCAATTTGCAGGTTCTAAGCACCTTCAAATCGTTACATCGGGTTGCCAGGTAAATAATTTGATTCTTAGTGTAACCCTCAGCTTTAACGCAAAGCTCAGATCCAGTCGTTTTGAATATTATCTTCACTTTGGCGATGGTTTGACTTTAAGATCTTTCTCATGGAAAAATCTATTTTTTTTTTTAATTCCAGTAAGACATTCGACGGCGACGAGCGTTCGCTGTCAACAGTACGAAACAAAATCAATGAAGAGTTTAAGAAAAACAAACACGTCCAGAATGAGGGAAGCATCAACGAATTGGTTAAACTGGCCCAAGATGTTGAATACGAACTGAAAACAAACGTTATCCAAGCCAAAGAAAAGGAACCTGGGGTCTATGGTATGTAAAACGATCGTCTGCGATTGCACTTTTGTACCAAAAAAATCATTGAATTTTATAGAGGCCAAAATAACGGGAGACACAACCAAATTGGACAACGTTATATTCAATGAAGAAGCGGTCATAGCGAAACCGCGATCCGGTGGAAAGCGGTGTAAATGAGACTAAAATGTTCTTTGCATTGTAATCATCAAGTTAGTGTATTTCGAAATTCTATTTATTAAACGGAAATGATTTTCCCGGAATGATGGAAGTTGACTTAAGTCATTACGACATTTGAGCGACACGTCAGGTCAGTTAATGGATGAAAAATGATTAACTGTACAACAATGAGAGAAAATAGCAAGCAAGAAAGGAAAATCTCCATGTTTGCGAATACCAAGTCTCCGTTCCTGACATCGACAATTATGCAGCGCTATCCATTGTAATCCCATTTGCAGTTTTGTATATGATAAACAATGGAAAATGCAGCATAATAGTCGAAAATGTAATTGCTCTTGTGTTTTGGGCCTAAGTAAATGGAAAAATTCACAACCGACCTCACCATTATTGCAGACAGAGTTCAAAAGGTAGGATGAAAGTTTCATGATGAGAATCGAGTCATCTGTTATCGATAACAACGACAAAGGCGAACCACAAACTCTGGCTTAGACCGAAATACATGCTCACCGAAATAAAGTAAAAGATTTCGCTTGAACCTCTTGATGCGAAAGAAGTTATAAAACCACTGATATGCTTGTCATCTGTAAAACAGTGAAAGGTTTATCTTTGGTTTTGTACCAAGCTTCGTGTGAGTCGATTAAATTACTTAAAACTGATTGGCGGTATGTATAATGTTGATGTTGAATGCTAATTCTTTCACAAATTATCTTAAAGACGTCACCAATTTCAAACGAATCTTTATTGCCCTCTATTCATAACTTGAATATATTCTCCATCAACACCCACTTCTCTCCCGGCTTAGCGAAAGGAAACGGTTTCTGGAATCTCCACATCAGTTGTTCCCATTCCTCCACCTTCTGATTGGTTGAATCCATTTCCGCTTTTCTCTCAAATGAAAAACCGTCCGTAGTTTCCATGATCATAAACAGTCTGTCGGCAACGCGATATATTTCCATATCCTGAATGCCTGAGTCGATAATACTTTTCCTGATTTCTGGCCAGATGTTTTTGTGATAATTTTCGTATTCCTCGATCAATTTTGGATCGTTTTTAAGATCGAGCGCGAGACAAAATCTTTTCATTTTTCTTTTAATCGGTTCCTAACTGGGGACACTGACACAAATTGCAATTAATGTTAAACTTGAAACCAGTCTGATGCCTTTATGTTAAAAATGAAAATGTTTTATTGTTGCAAGTGACAACAGGCACTCTACTGATATCGGTTATCTTATATGTATTTGACAGTGTTGTTATTATGACAAGTATGCAGTGCAGATCAATGAAAAATAGGGGGCGCATCTGTTATGAATACTGTGGACTTCTGTTTATCTCGTTTTTTTATCTCAGTACAAGATAAAGATAAAAAGAGCCTGCGAAAGATTAAGCTGAAAGCAAACATTTTCGTTGTGTTTGTTATCTACAAGCGTATCGAAACAACATTCAATCTTCTACTTCATCAGTTTTACTGCACGCGTTGCTATACATTAGATTAGAAATCACCACTGACGTGACAATCGCATTAGTTGTTATAGACTGTTATGATGCAAGGGAAGGAAATATAATTCAGACCAGTTTTTCAACTTGCCTTGGGGCATATGTCAATATGAAAATATACAATAGAGTGTTATGATCGGAGCGAGACGACCGAATACCAATTAATTATAACTTGCCTTGGGGTACTTGTCAAAAGATTTTACTTCTCTTCCAACATCTTACGATGCTAGAGAGGGGACTGAAGACCAATTAATTATAACTTCTTGCCTCGGGGTAATTGTCAAAATATTTCTTTCATCATAACACTCTATGACAAGTACCCCAAGACAAGTTATAATTAACTGGTCTTCCTCTTCGGAACTTTCGCTCTGATCATAACAGTCTATTGTGTGCAAACTCCTAGCAACAAAGCACCTAGCAGGGTAATAGAGGTTTTACCATTTCAAATGTGTAAATTTATGTGTTTTGCAAGGGTTTCTCCAAGTGGGTTAAGTTATCGACCACAAACCAACTATTTAATTAAAAGTAACACATTTTTGCTTGCTTTAATGGTTATACTTTTACCCAAAAAGGGTTTGGTTCAGAGAAATCATCAAAAAACGAATATTTTTGCGCACAAATGTAGGCTAGAAAATTGACAAGGGTTGAGCGCTCTTAATGATTTGACTTTTTCAACAAAAAACGAGCCATCAGAACAGTCGGAGCGTTTGCTGCGACTGAGCCCCGTACAAACCCGTATATCTATTGCGTACGTGACCCTAGTGCGTCTGTCACCCTACTTTGACCGTAAGCCTATTGCGCCGGTTAATGTAGTTAAAGTAAAATTATTATGTAATATATACATCTTACAAATTGCGCATAGCGCAATTACGAAGCCCCGTACGACGTTCCTTTCAAATGAAACAAAAATTTCAAATCGCCCTAAAATTTTATTTTTTTGAAGGGCCTAGTATCGGCTTCAGTCCGAGGACCCCAATTTAAAAATTTTTTCAACTACATTCTATTCGGCCTTTGATTACCTCCCAAATGAAACAAAAATTATGAAAAACGGATGAAATTTGCTCGAGTTATATGTAAAATACACATAGGGCCCTAGAAGTGGCCTTAGTCCAAGGACCCAAATTTAATTTTTTTTCAACAACATTCTATTCGGCCTTTGATTACCTTCCAAATGAAACAAAAAATACGAAAAAAGGATGAAATTTGCTCGAGTTATATGTAAAATACACATAGGGCCCTAGTATCGGCCTCAGTCCGAGGACCCAAATTTAATTTTTTTTTCAACTACATTCTATTCGGCCTTTGATTACCTCCCAAATGAAACAAAAATTACGAAAAACGGATGAAATTTGCTCGAGTTATATGTAAAATACACATAGGGCCCTAGTAGCGGCCTTAGTCCAAGGACCCAAATTTAATTTTTTTTTCAACAACATTCTATTCGGTGTTCGATTATCTTTCAAATGAAACAAAAATTACGAAAAACGGATGAAATTTACTCGAGTTATCTGTGAAATACACATAGGGCCCTAGTAGCGGCCTTAGGCCAAGGACCCAAATTTAATTTTGCAACAACATTCTATTCGGCATTCGATTACCTTCCAAATCAAACAAAAATTACGAAAAACGAATGAAATACACATAGGGCCCTAGTAGCATTTCACTTCTAAGGCCCTAACTCACGGTCCACTCACCCGATTTTAAAAAAACTTTTTTTTCCTGGATTGGTATTGACAATACCTATCATTTGCCGTGTCATTTACATTTCCATCGTTTATTTTGCCATAAATATCACCAAAAGACCTTAAATCACTTAGGTGGCCCTAACTCACGAAGGGCCGACCCGAATATGCCCATCTTCGAACTTAGCCTCACTATTTCGACTATCCTTCAGGGAAAAAAGAATTTTTGAAATCGGATTTGATTTACTCAAGATATCGACGTGACAGACGGACAGACGGACAGACAAAATTTTTATTACAGATTCGTCATCTATGAATATAGGCAAACACTTTGCCCTTACCGTCTGCTTCGAATTCCATCAATTACACATGGCATCGTAATCCTATAAGCCCCTTTGTACTTCGTACGAGGCTAAAAAGTTTTTAGTTCAGAGAAATCATCAAAAAACGAATATTTTTCCTCCCAAATGTAGGCTACCAATTTGCATAAGGTTCATTTCTCTTAAAGGCGGTAAAAAGAAGACTTTTTACGGGCATCAATCTTTCATTAATTTCGCGATGTCGCTTTCGATATCTAATCAAGAAAATCTATATCAGAAAAAATATTTTAAGCTCCACCAATGCCTATCAATTTAGAAGATAAGTTAAACATTTTCAATGTGCCATAGATATATGATTCAGTTAACATAAGGTGTGTGCACAAACAGGAGTCACAAAATGAGGTTTGCCGAAGTTTCCATCACAAAATTATCTACAGACAATTAATTACCCAAAATTTACAGGCTGGATGCTCAAAATGGAACCTATTTTCTCACAACGGTCACAAGTATTTGCTTGTTCTGGCTACCACCTAACAACAATTACAGATGTAACTTATCGGCAAATATTCGTACTGAAAACGATATAGTGACTGAAGGCATGCATAGAGAGAGCCTCGGTGATCTAGATGTTCAGGCCATTCATTGAGGCATTCAACCAACAAATCCATTTTCTGCCAGGTTCTATACTGAGACAATTCCCAAACACAGAGATTTTGTATTTGAGACGGGTCGAATTAACATTTATCTCGGATCAAAGTTTCGGGTCGTGTGAAAGATTGCGCGATCTTGACTTGAATACCAACAAAATGACATTTATCACTAGCGGTACGTTTCGAAATTGCCGGAATTTGGAATTTTTAAACCTTTCGGGCAACGATATTACTTGGATTGGACAAAACTCTTTCAGTGGGCTTGAAAATTTGAGATTTCTAGGATTAAGTCAAAATCGTATTACTGAAATACCTGACGTGTGGCCGCCTCGTCTAAGAACCCTTTCGCTGTCGTTTAATAACATCAGTGGTGAAGTGAATGGAAATGTGTTTACGGGTCTAACTGATTTGTCATCGTTGAGCTTGAGATCTAATAACATAAGTGCAATCGATTTCAACGGAACGACACTCGACAATTTGATGACACTCGAACTGACCAACAATTCGTTAAACAAGATTGAGCGACATACGTTCGGTGCAATGAATGGCCTAAGCGATTTATTATTGGATGAAAATTTAATAACAATAATTGAGGACATGGCGTTTGTCGGACTGCCCAGTCTGCGTGTGTTGCGGCTGTCAAACAATAAGCTGAGATCATTAAATCCTGCAGTATTTTCCGGAATCGATTCTTTGGTTAATTTGGAAATTTTTAGCCAAGAAATCATCGCCTTTCAAGCTGACACGTTCATTAATGCACCAAATTTACTATATCTCGGAATAGGAGGTGGATATGTGACCTCTGTTCATCAAGATACGTTCCGGGGTTTGGCCAATTTAAATCGGTTGTCTGTAGTGTCCGGCCTAATTGAAACTTTGCCAACCGGCATTTTCCAGTCACTTTCAAACGTTACTGAAATTATTCTTGCGCAAAACTCTATTGTGAGATTGGAGTCAGGATCATTTGGAGTGTTACCGTTGTTACAAACATTAAGAGTCGAAAGTAACAGAATAGACGTAATTCAACGGGGATTCTTTGAAAACTTCCCCAATCTTCGACAATTCAATGCTAGAGGCAATCGATGCGTGAATCAATTGTTTGAAAATATTGAATTCAATACGTCCAACGCTTTTGATCAGTGCTATGCAAATTGGGGACATATTTAAATGAGCTTTCGTTGCGTGGAATATACTGATATTAGATAATTGTAAGGATGGATAATTTCAATCCGATTCTTTGTATTCATTCCACAAGAGAACCCCATTACGAAGCGTGAGTATGTATCGTGATGTCAATCAGTATCATTTATGCGGAATGAGTAGAGCATTCAAAATTTCCGATTCCTCTCGATTTTTAAATCAGTATCAAATCAACCACATGTTATGTTGGAAATTTAACAAATTAAATTGAAATTTAGTTGTCTAACTCAGTTTTTTTTTCTATGTCTAGTCTATAAGATCTAATGCTGCACAGCTCAGACCCAGACTTACTTTTTTCGTGGACTCTGAACTGATAAAAAAAGTGAACGCTCTGAGTGTCACAAAAGAAAGTTTCAAAAAGAAAAGAAAGTTTCAATGAGCTTTTATGACTTAAACTTCACAACCTATGAAATGAAGTATGTTTTCTTGAACTACTGTAAAATAGTTTGTCCTCTTCATTGTACAAACAGCAATTGTTCAGAGAATCCGTCTCGTGTCGATCCATCCCTTTACGAATTACAGTTCGCTTTTCATTACAGTAACATCGCAGATCGTGATGCAAACCTGATCGTTTTTGATTGAAATTATAGTCGTTGTAGTAGTAAGGCTCACTAGTTGAACAAAATACATTTTTTGGTGCATTTTGGTATAAAGGCGTGAATTTTTTACCATTGATAAACATGCATTTGTGGATTCCAAAACGATTAGGAGACTTTGAAAAAGTGACATCTAGCGCCATCTACATCCGGTTGACGTTTTAGCTGCAGATGTAACTTCGATGAATTTCTGTGTAGCGGCAATCGAATCTACACGGGTGATATTGGGCTCAAACGAAAGCTAAAGGTCTAAATTTTTTTTTCCAGATTTTTCCGTTTTTCCAGCAATTTTCCGAGTTTTCTTAAAAATGATATTTTAAAACTCAGGTAAAAGTTAAGTAATTTTTAAAATTTTGATTCAAAAACGTTTTTTTTTCTTCGCTATTATCGTTGCACGTTCAGTTTCCAACGTTTTAACAACTTTTTTGAATCAATTTTAAAAATTACTTAACTTTCAACTCAACTTTAAAATATCATTTTTAAGAAAATTCGGGAAAACTGCTGGAAAAACGAAAAATTCTGGAAAAAATTTTCCACAAAAAAAAACTTTGAACCTTTAGCTTTCGTTTGAGCCCAATATCACCTGTGTAGATTCGATTTCCGCTACACAGAAATTCATCGAAGTTACCTCTGCATCTAAAACTCCAATTGGATCAACCAATGATAAACAAGGCATCAGAACAGTCGGAGCGTTTGCTGCGACTTAGCCCCGTACGACCCGTAATCCTATTTCGTCCGTAACCATATTACGTCCGTAGCCGTAATACGCCCGCAACCCTAATACGTCTACAACCCTCTAATGCGTCTGTTACCAAAATGCAAGTCAAGTTGGGCATGGTCAAATTTACTGAAAGTGTTTATTTTTAAAATTGCGCATAGCGCAATTACGAAAGCCCGTACGAAGTACCTTTCAAATAAAACCAACAATTTACGACATTATTTTAGAAACCCAAAATTTTTTGCTAACTTTCCATTGGGTATTCAATTACCTCTCAAATGAAACAAAAACTAGCAAAATCGGTTGAGATTTACTCGCTTTATGTGCAAAAAACACTTAGGACCGAGTAGCGGCCTTAGTCCAAGGGCCCAAATTTGAAACTTTTTTCGCCACGTTCTTTACGGTATTCAATTACCTTCCATAAAAAACTAAATCTGGCAAAATCGGATGAGATTTACTCGATTTATGTGGAAAAAACACTTAGGGCCGAGTAGCGGCCTTAGTCCAAGGGCCCAAATTTGAAACTTTTTTCGCCACGTTCTTTTCGGTATTCAATTACCTTCCATAAAAAACTAAATCTAGCAAAATCGGATGAGATTTACTCGATTTATGTGCAAAAAACACTTAGGGCCGAGTAACGACCTTTGAGCCCTCCCAACAAGCCCGCGTTGCATCTTACCCAAAAACAATGTTCAGCAACTTTGTTCTACTCGTCAATACCTTTCATTTGATATATCACAAGCAGCTATTGCGTGCGTATTTCGGTAGATATCGTCGAAAGACTGAGAAACACCTATAGGGCCCTAGCTCTGGAAGGGCCGACCCTACCATGTCCATTTTCGAACTTGACCTTACTTTTGTCGATACCAATCGGGGAAAAAAAGAATTTTGAAAAAAGGTTGAGATTTGCTCAAGCTAGAGGGGTCACGGACGGACGGACATTTTTTTTATTGCGGATTCGTTATCTATGAACATAACCAAATGCTTTGCCCTTACTGTCTGCTTCCAATTCGACGTGTTACAAACGGCATATTAATCTTATAAGCCCCCAGTACTTCGTACGGGGCTAAAAATTCACGCTTTTATACCAAAATACACCAAAATGTAGCTAGTGAGCCCTACTATAGGCATTTTAGAGACGCACACGTTCGACTTTTAAAAATGTCGAAAATCTTCGTGTGAGCGGTGTAGGAGACATTCTAAAACTAACGTTAAGTAGCTACAGCTACCATATTATAGTCCAGGTGCTTGTGTCATAAAAAACGGTTCCGCTCTCCGAAAATCTGTGAAAAAAGTCGATTTTCGAAGTAATGAAATTCTTACACAGTTGTTTGGCTGAAGGGATAGTGTTAGGGCCTCCAGTTGTTGTGTTGCTTACACAGATTTTGGTTTCCAATCGAATCGGCTAAATGAAAATCTCGACCAACGCAAAACAAGCGGATTGATGCAATCACCTGGATAACATAACATAAGTTTTACCTTTCTGATTTGTTTTGTTCCAATCATGCCAAATAAATTTCGACCTGTTCCGAGTCTTAGATTTTTCAGGCTAGGTGCATCTGAGAAATCCGAAATAAAGGAAATAGTCGCAATGACCACTCATTTTCACCACAACAACAAAGTCCGAAAATAAATAACAATTTCTCTTTGACAACAATATTTTCTTTTAATTTTTAATGATAAATTGAATCAAAAAGTCCAATGTGGAAATATATAACAAAAATTAGGCTTAACTTAAGCAAAAGATCGTGAACAGAGTTCATTATGAAATAAAATAAAATTCTGAATGAAAAATGAATGAGTTTTCCGTCTCGTCTTGTTTCATTATACATATTATAAAAATATTATTATCATCAGCAGAGTTCATCTTTAATTCAACGGTATATGCTCGGAAAACTTAGGAAGAGAGAAAACGTTTTATAGTCTTATGTGTGATATATTGATATTTAGCCAGCCATTGATACATTAAATACAATTGTTTCATTTATTTTTAATTTATAATTATTGGATGTCTTACTGAGAACATGGATGGTGGGGGTGGTGGTATATATGGATTAGTAAAATGCCTTTCGCTTAATACACAGCAAAATGTAATGGAACAATTTCATTGTTAATACAGATTAATACAGACAAAAAAATTTTAGCTGCCCAAAAAGTTGCACATTTTATGGTTTCATATTTACAACAAAATTTTTTTCTCTTAAAAATTAATTTATTTTCTTCTTTAAATTTATACTTGTCCATTGAAACATGTCTCCATGTTATTCAGAAGTAAAATGTTATTCATAGAGTTAAACAACGACTTCTTCTCTTCCCTCTGTCTCTCTTACTCCATCATTTTTCTTTATCATCTAAAAAGTTCTCTTTTTTTTTGTGTGTATACATTTATAATGTTTATCTAAAGAATATATTTTTACACTTTTTTCTCCTTTTGGTAATATTATAATAATCAATCAAATTGGAAAATGTAAATTAGATTTTTGTTTTGTTTATGCAAATAAGAAACAAACACGCACACACTGAAACGATCCGCTTAAATTGGCAGACCAATGTCGCGCAATACCTGATGTAAGCACGGATTTTTGGCGCATTCTCTGGGTCCGAGCAACGGTCCGGGCGATCCACGTAAAATCATCAATGCGGAACGAGCAGCTGACTGGCATTCCTTGTTGTGGCCACACACAGAGTCGGCGTCATTTAGATATTGGAAATCACAGGACGATTGTGACGTTCCCTGGAATCGGAGTGTTCGTGTAAAAATTGACGAATTATTATCGCTACTGGAGCGTTGGTTTCTTAACGACTTAGAAGAGCTATCGAGGAATAATGTAGCTCTAGCAGAGTTGTGAATCTCTCGGAAAATAGAGATCTTGAAGAGTAAAACTTACGAAGAGGTTGTAAAGAGGTTAAAGCTTTGAAAGAGCTTAAAGCTCACAGGTAGATGAAAACTCGAACAGACGGTAAAGTTCGCAAATAGATTAACGCGTTTAATGCATTAAATTGGAATGGGCAGAATTCTGACATTATTCTAAACCCTTCCAGCCCTTTCAATAGATTGCGTTAATGAGCTTAAAGCTCTTAAAAAAATGGTAAAACTTTGAATGAGCTTAAAGCTTTCAAATTGGTTATAATCCACAAAGAGGTTAAAGCTTTGAAAGAGCTTAAATTCAGATAGAGAATGCAACTCACACGTACAGTAACGTTCACAAATAGTTAAAAGTTTTCCAAAATATTGTATATCTCACAAGGAACTTAAAGCTTACAAAAATTTTAAAGCTCACAAAGAGGTTAAAGCTCGCAAACTGGTCAAAGCAAAGAGGTTGAAACCTCTCGGAAGGGTTAGTGATGTGAATGACTTATACAGTTCGCTGTATCCTTGTGCAGCTCTGGATGTTACTAAATCTATAGAGTAACAAGTTGTCAAAACTCTATAACATCAATAGAATGTGTAGCTTTCGAAAACTTATTTTTTGTGAATCAATGCCACTGAAACCTTGATTGAAAGTTGGGTAGAATAATATCAGACCCGTTCTCGTAAGGTATGTTCTACCGAATGAAACCTTTTTGAGTATGACGAGTTTTGTAAAAACGACAGCGATCGAATGGTTATCGAATCTATTACTTCATTTGTTGCAACATTCATTTTACTATAATAAGCCGACTGAAGGTACAGTCCATTATTTAATTTTGCCTTTGCTGTCATTGACAGTTGATATAGCCATAACTACAAAAGATTGCCAAAAATTGACTTACGCATAAATAGCAAATTTGATGTATGCCGCAGACAGGCAATAGCTCTTGCTGCATATCACCACTAAGCAAATCAACACCACGGCAACGTTTCTCCATCGATAGAATCAGTGGACATTGGCTCGGCGTAAGACCATTCGTTCTACCACTTGAAAAGCCTTCGTGCGGTTCGAAATGACCCGCACCCAGTTCCTCTTCGAATTCGCTAATGTCGTTGTAGTCGGGGAATGATTTAGTGGCCAACACACTCTTCTTCTTCTTCTTTTTATCCTCTTCGGGAACATCCTGAGCGCTGTTCTGGACATCCTGTACCACTTTTTCGTGGGTCGGTTCGATTGCATGACTAAAATTGAGAAAACCTTTTTCCTTCAAATTTTCTATTTTCGCTTTAATTTTTGTCGATGACTTACTGATTGTTGTCGAATTGAACCTTTTCCTTCTTGATTGCCACCCGTTTCTCTTTCTCCGCTTCAGTCTTTCGTTTTTCTTCGTCGATTTCATTTTGTCCTAAGTGTCGTTCGTTGTCAACCGATTGCTTAAGTTTATCGAGGGCTCGTCTCATCTTTTCCAAGCTGTAAGCTGTTGCCAGGCGGGATATGACGTGGTCCTTCAGTTTTTGAATTTCGTCGGGATTTGATGTACCTTCATGAGCACCAGTGTATTTCACCGTTTCGTCGATGATCAAGTCCTCGATATTTTTCAATTTCTGGTTCATGTTCTGAAGCTTCTCTTCGTCTAAACTGCTTGGTTTCGATACCTCATCGTGATGGCGAAAGTTTTTTATCGGATACTCGTCGTGCTGACTGTGGTGAGGATTACCGTACTTGCTCATAAACCAATCGTCCGATTTCTTTTTGCGATCTAGTCCGAAATACTTGTTCCACTGGATCGACTTTTTACCTCTCAAATCAGTCAAATCGCCGGGTATGATTTGGTCTTCTCTCAAAATTTCCAGATTACCTCGCTTCTTCTTGACCTCAATGGTTGATCGTTTCTTCTTTTTATCATCGTCATCGTCGTCTTCAAAATCGTCCTCCTCGTCTTCCTCGTGATCATGTTCGTGTTCATGGTCATGGTCGTGCTGTAAAGAAAATAATTCTTTCTGATAAGAGCTCTGGAAATCAAAGACAGATAGATTAACCTCATGGTCGTGATCACTATCATGGTACTCATCGTTGTCGTCATTGGAATGAACATCTTCTGGCTTATCTTTCTGATAATCGTCATAATGTTGCGACTGATCTTGGCGAGCTAAATTTTCATCGTCTCTCGATCGATCACTCTTCTTGTCGATTTTATGTGGCTTCGCCGTAGTTGTCGTACTAACCGATTTGGAAACTGCATCACCGCTGGACCGCTTCTTTTTCTCATCGATTACATCACTTCCGCCAAAAATCGCTTCCAAGTCACGTGCAACTTTTTCATTCGTTCCGGATATCTGTGCATCTTGCTTGGGATACGTTGACGATCGCTTTGCAACCGGAAACCGTTTCCGTCGTATTGCTGGCAACCACGGCAACACAAGGCGACGTTTTTCCGGCACAGGTCCCCAATACGACTGTGGTCCAATGTTGTGCTGTTTGTCATCGTCAAACAGTTCCTCTTCGATTTCATTTTCTTGCATTTGGTATTTTTCCCACAAACGGCGAAGATTATCCTTGTACGCCTCTTCACGTTCCAAATTGCGCTCGCGGTCAATCTCTTTCAGAAACTGGGCGGCTAGTTCCGGTTGACGGTTGTCGGATTCGCGTTCACGGAATACGCTTTGGTATGGGGTGTCTGGAACTGTTATGGCAAAGAATGGATGAGTTTTATGTCTATGAAAGTTATTCCAAGCGAAAGGTACAATTCAACAGAATTTCAACGGGAAAATAAACCTTTGAACTTGACCTATTGTTTGCATTGCATTCAAGCCATCAGACGAAAGTTTTTTTTTTATTTGCAAATAATGTTGAAGAAGGGAACATGTACAAATGCAAGTTACGCAATCTTGAACTTAATGTGAATTCGAGTTACATAATGCCGAACTTAATGTAAATAAACGAGCGTCATTACCCTCAATTCATTACTTACAATCGAATGGGTTTTTTCTTCTTTCAAATTGAGGAAATTTATCGTTATTACCTTTTATTTAAAATAAAGTTTTCCAAACGCCTCCGCAAATATTTCTCCACCACTTCATCGGAACAATTCCTAGTATAACCAGCTAGTAACAATACATTACATTATATTCAATTCATTCTCTTAACCTTTCCACAAGAGGTTTTTAAGGTTTATAAGAAGACGAAGAAAATACATTTATGCATCACGGTGCTAGCCTAACTCGAACTACCATAATAACCCTACATTGGTTGTAAGATGGGTGGAAAAGAGAAAATTTATTTATTTATGTGGAACATAAATTGATCATTGGTGGTGTGTGTATGCCATTGGAAGTGAAGCGGAAATTATTCGGCTAAAGTGAAAAAACAGAAATTTGCTAAAAATGCTTTCCACGCCGCCCACACCTATTCCGAAACTCTCGTCAGTTAACCTTTCATAAACGCAGAGTTAATGGTTTCGATTGAATTACTAAGTTATTGCTTCGTTTGTTGAAAGGAGCTTCTTTAGTTGCACTGTGCTATGTGCTTTCAAAGAAAACACTAACCAGTGCTCATTGCCGGATTTTCTCAACGTTGTTGATAGTAACAGATGACTTTTGCAAGGGCTTATTATTCGAAATATTTATTCTTAAATTGTTTAAAAATTCTTAAATTTAATTTGAAAATTCCTTAAAATTCTTTAAAAATTCTCAAAATCCTTATAGATTCTTGAAAAAATTCCGAATGTTAGGCCCTGCAGTGAAGTCTTTATAGAAATCTAAAACTTTTTTTAGAGTCTGTTCTCTAAACGAAATATTTTACGAAATAAAACCGAAGCAGAGACCAGATTTAGAACGGATCTATACAACGTCTAAAGAACAGAACATATTTTTAGGAAGTTAATTCTTAACATTCCATAAAATTTTCCTAAAGAATTTTACGGTATTTTTAAAGAATTAAATTCTTAGAAATATGCCCTGCTAAAGAATGAGTCAGCACGTTATTCATCTCAAAACATTTTTTTTTCACTTACTTCCCCGCTCCCGGAACATTGAACGCTTACGTTCATCAAATCCATTATAGTCTTCGTCATCAAATTCCGATTCATACGGTGATTGTTCTCTGTCATCATCGTCGCTACCTAAATAATTTGCTAACAATTTATTCAATTCTTGCTGCTTTATGTGTTCCAATTCAGCAGGATCTGTATTGAAAGTGATTTAATAAAAAAGAAAAAATTGTAATTTCAAGCGATGAAACACCCAGAATTGCTTACTTTCATTGTAGTATCCACTCTCGTCCGACAATGAATGTGCATTTTCAAGCTCCCTTAATGCTAGCTGTGCTTCTCTTCGGTGAAGTGCATCTACTGCTGATTGTAGCGAATGTGATTTATGTTGTGCCTGTGTCGTTACCGCCCATATTATGTGCAGTAATAGGCATAAACATGTTTTGGTCATAATTAGACCTGAAAAAAGGAAGAAAACGGACGCTAAGTAAAATGTCTTCTTTGATGTGTGTCACTCAATGCAAAAAATTAGAATTTTCTCAAAAGAGTTGTAAACGATAAAAATCTAGGGTAAAAAGGTCGGGTACGATCTCCCTTCATGTTATTTACGAGTCCCTGGCTTTGACTGTTTCTAGCACACATTTTGTGAGTGACTCCCTTTTATCGTTCAGTGCTTGTAATTGACAGAGGGTTCGTAACTAGGCTGTTTACCCTATCTCAACATCTTGATCGAAATTAAAGAAATTCTTGTTTTTAGCTCAACAACACCCCACAATTTTCATTAAAAATCCGCTTAGCAATTAATTCAAGAATTTATTCTCGGGAACAACTATCTGCATTTTTGATTGAACGGGGTGTATGTCGTATGTCTATTAATCTCATAAGAAGAAACCGTATTCTGCACACAAAACATCACCTTCCGTTTTACCTGTGAGGAAATTACGAGTGTAGATGTGGGCTGTGTGGGTGTTGTAATGGGTATTAATCAATAATTTAACTTATAGCTGCACATTATAAAGCAACCGTCTTGTTTTGTTGTTATTCATCGAAATGAAGATGTTACATATTGACATGGTATAAAAGATGATGATCTGGACAGTCTAACTGAGATATTTAATTGGGTTTGTGGGTGGTAAAAAGGTAACTTATTATAATGCGATAATTCATAGGAGCGTTACATCAAAATTAGTATTCTAAGATTTAATCATCAAATAGAGAAAGGGAGATTCTCTCATTTATATGCACGGTGGGGCTGAACGAACTTTTCATAGCTGAGTTAGGGGAGGCGTGTATTATCCAACGGCACATGTTGCAGGCGCAACCGCTGAGCCGTTTCTGAGAACTAGGAATATCGTCGCCTGGCTCCGCGGAAGTTGCTGGACCATTGTTTGAAACTGAAATCGGTAGGGGGACAAATTCTAAGAACAACCATGTAAAAATTATTGCTCTCGGTCATTTGGTCGCAGAGCAATAGAAGCTGAAAGTCGAAAATTCCACCTCTTCAAGGAGTGATGCCTCCTCGGCGAAGTTCCCGATCCAGCACTTTAATAGCGTTTCTAGACAAAGTTAATGTGCTCTTTCGAATAATAATTAAACAATTTTGAAATTGGTTTCTTTTGGTACATTTTCAGAAAAGTCACTTTTTTGCTACCCTCTGTGAACTTTGGCTACTCCCATACCTCGCCGGTTGGAATCCCATACCTCGCCGGTTGGAATATTTCAACACAACATACCTTGGTCAAGTTAGCCTGAAGTCCTACCTTCCAATGATACCAAATATGCCATATATGATGCTCAGTAAGAACTATTTATGATAAAGATTTTGCATCGAGGTCGGGCTACTAGCAAATTTAGGGTCATGGAAAACGAAATTGACAAATATTACAAATTATTGTCTTTGAGCTATGTCTAATCGCCTTACGTGAGTTATCCGTCCTGCTTATTTTGCCATAACAAACATAAGAATAGAAATTTCGTTTTCAATGACCCTAAATTTGCTAGTAGCCCGACCTCGATGCAAAATCTTTATCATAAATAGTTCTTGCTGAGCATCATATATGGCATATTTGGTATCATTGGAAAGGTAGGACTTCAGGCTAACTTTTAAAAGGTATGTTGTGTTGAAATATTTCAACCGGCAAGGTATGGAAGCAGCCAAAGTTCACCGAGGGTAGGAAAAAAGTGACTTTTCTGAAAATGTACCAAAAGAGACCACTTTCAAAAAAATTTGATTGCCATTCGAAAGAGCACATTAACTTTGTATAGAAACGCCATTAAAGTGCTGGATCGGGAACTTCGTCGAGGAGGCATCACTCCTTGAAGAGGTGGAATTTTCGACTTTCAGCTTCTATTGCTCTGCGACCAAATGACCGAGAGCAATAATTTTTACATGGTTGTTCTTAGAATTTGTCCCCCTACCGATTCCAGTTTCAAACAATGGTCCAGCAACTTCCGCGGAGCCAGGCGACGATATTCCTAGTTCTCAGAAACGGCTCAGCGGTTGCGCCCGCAACATGTGCCGTTGGATAGTACACGCCTGCCCTAACTCAGCTATGAAAAGAACCGAGATGGAAGTCGACATGTTTATTTAAAGTTCGTTCAGCCCCACCGTGATGAGAGATGGGAGCTTTGTTTAGTTGAGTTCATGGTCATCGAAGTGGAAAACAACTATGTCGATATCGACGACATAAATAAACGACGAGCTTTAGTTCATGCGATTGGATGGATGTTGATTGATGATTATTGATAGATTTCATCCACCGAATTTACTGAAATTTATCGAGAGTTTAGTGAATTTATTCGAAGCAAAAGTTCGATAAATTTTGGCAAATGAATTCGTTACGGCCGCAAACTAATAGAGAAATAATGTATTGACCTTGGTATTTATGAATGGTTTCGTGAATGATCCCTTTAACCTGTTACAGGCAGCAAGCGTATGACCATTATTATTTTCGAGTCTCTTACTTCCATCGATAAAAATAATTTTTAATCTGTTGATGTCAAATCTTGTACTTCAATTTTTTTAACGTTGATTTTACTATATAAAGGACCATATTACCCAGACATTGTCATTATTTTTGTCGTCGTTATCGACGTATGTGACAATTAATCCTCAATTTGTTCGTGGAGTAAACGTAAATCCATCCATACTTATATTGTAAAATTGGGCCTGTACATTGCCCTGAAGAGTTTGAATAGGGTGCATCTTCAAGAAGAATGACCCACGAGCACGAAATATATTTTGGAAAAATGCTTTTCCAATTTTTCACTAATTTTTCCAAAAAATATTTTTTTCTTCAACTTTTCCGATATTTCTACAGTCGGCGACTTTGAAATAAGTGACACATTTCGTTTCAGCTGTTGATTCACTCATACAAACTAAATATTTTACCTCTTTTTAACCAATTTATCACTGACACTTGCGTGTAACTATTTCACACGTTTAATCAAGTGTAAGCATTTTTGTGGGTGAGGTTATCAGCTGCAAAATAGTTGAAACAAAATGCTTCACTTATTCCAAAGTCGCCAACTGTATTTATCAAATTTTTCAAAAAGTATTTTTGGGTAAATTAAGGAAAATTAAAAAAAAAATCTGAAAATAGTCCCAATAGACATTTGCCTCCGATTAACAAATTTGACACGAAAAATAAACTCTGTTCATCCGATTTTTTGCAGCTTAAAACAGGAAATTTCATCCGACACACACGTCTGGTATAAAGGCCTCGGATAAAGCTTCTGGCTAAATTCGGCCGAATTAATAAATTATTATGAATTAGGAATATATAAGACGACTTTACAAAGACGTTTTACTAAGTGGAAACCGTCTCAGGAGACCCTAATCAAAGTGATGATAATTACTGCCTGTCTTAATAATCCCTCTCATTAAAGAAATATCCAATTTCCGAACGACGAATAGAATAACACATCACAAAAATGTTATTTTTAGACATTCACAAGGTTGAATTCGAGACAAGACGAATTTCCATCTCTCGGTGAAGAAATATTAATTTCCAAAGTGGTTGCGATGATTTTTGGGGCCGTCGAAAAGTAAAAAGAAAATTGTGCTGTTAGCGAGCGTATGGCCTCCTTATTGTATTTATTTCATCCGAAAATTCGATATCATCGCATGGCATTATCTTCGACTGATGTCGACCGGTAGGGATAACAATATAATCGTTACCGTGGTTTCATTTTCATATTTACTCATTAAGCATTGGCGTATTTATTCTATGAAATCGAATTCGCTTGACGATCGATTTTCTCTTTCGTCAAACACACACACAATGACTGAATCAACATGTCACAAAAAATCCTTCATTTTAATAATGAGCTTACGGTTTTGGCATTTATTCGATTCGGTTACGTAAAAATATTGATATCGGATGCTCTTCTGTCATAAATAAATCTGAAAATATCAAATTCAAAGAATTTGGCATATATACTACGATGTATGTGGCAGTATCTTTGTCACATTTTTACTGAATTTAAAAAACTACTCTCAAGAGGTGTAGTACCACTATTGTACGTGTTATACATTTCGCATTCGAATAAATAATACAATTTCGGTCTAAGGCACATAGAACTTGAAAAATATTTTTGTTGCAGATAAGATGTTCAAATTGCCTTTATTCCGTGTTTATCACGCAGTTTGACATTCTGTGAAATTTTAAGCAGAATTATCGAATCTGTTACTTCTATTGTTGAACAGGAGATACGTTGGATATAGTGTTGTATACAAAATCTTTTACTTCATTTGTTTAATCATTCATTTTTCTGTATAAGATGACACTATACACCTATACCTTATCGCTCATTTTCGGTGCCGTATCGATAACAGATGAGATTAAACTTAAATTTATCAAAAGTGGATGATTCTTCATTGGATTATTCTTTGACTTTGTGGTTTATTTAAGATAATTTGTAAGGGTTTAATGTTGTGTTAAGAGAGGAATTATTTACACCCTCATTTACACACACGTAATGATATCATTTATCAAATTTAAGAGGTATATCTTCTGTATTGCTGTGCCTATATGCTCGCCTATATGGTTCCCAGACAATTTTGTGTCACTGCTTTGCGAATACAAATGAAATAATCGAATGATTAAGTAGCCTTTAATTGCACTTATTTATCATAGCCATGAGGATATTTATCCACAACGAGCACAATGTGAATAGTAAAAAGAGCGGTACGGTTTCTAACAAAAATATCGGTCCAACACAAAAAGAGTCATAAAACTTTGCATGGATTGAATAGCGGCGGCTGATTGATTGATTATATTTGTATAGCTATCATTCGCCAGCAGGATGGATATTGTCAATTTTAATTCATCGCGTTATGATGACATGGGCGATGGCGATGAATGCATAAAAAACATTTAATTGAAATTTTTACGATTTTTTGTCTGGATAGAATACGTGGATGTTTGAACGATTTGAATGGTATTCAATCAAAATAAATAGATTTTAAATTGAAAATTTTTTTAGAGTCAGCCACCTGCTAAAATTGGTATAAATGTGAATTTAGAAATATCTATACCAAATAAGAATGTATTTTCAGATTGTCAACTTCTGATTGATACGTTTTGTTTTAGACAGACAAAGCATGAGAAGTTATCATTGAGAACATTATCTCTCACGAGATAGGAAGCCAATCAATTCACCTTAAAAAATTATTTTTTTAGCTCACTTTTAATATCACGCAATAAACGGCAACGTAGAAATGGATTTGCAAAAGTTGGTTTTGCTTCAAACCCCACTCCACCCCGTTGATAATTTTAATGTATTTCGCATCAGAACCTTATGTTCGTACATATGTCACAGACATAATTATGTCAGGTACGGTGAATAGAATGAAGACATAAGTCACAGCACTGCAGGGACTGTGCATAAGTCTTTCGCTGCATGTTTTAGATCGCTTCATCACAGTACAAGAAAAGTTTTCTTAGAAAACTAAGTGAGAAACTTTTTAAACAAACGAATATGCTATTGGCACGGGGTGCCAATAGTCTCTTTATAATACTGTGGCTAATGGCACCCGGTGCCAATAGTCTCTTCGTTAAACAAATTTCATGAGTTGAAACCACATTGACTTACATGTAATGTGTTTCTTAGACTTCGAAATAGTTGCATTGGCATTTACCAATACTCTCTCTAGCAAATAACCTTCGTTTTGACGCTGTCAGAACCATGTACTGTTGACTAATTTCTAATTTTACATGTAAAATGCATAAGTTATGTTGCATTTTTACCACGTTAATGAAAGTAGTTAGGTTGGTAGAGTGGGTATAGCATTTACATAGGAAACGGGCACATTTTGTACGGTTTTTACTTGACGAATTTCAGACTCACTTACTTGGCTTTCACTTCCTCGTCAAACGCTTCCTCCTTGTATGAATTTATGAATGGCCGCTTAAATATCCTACCTTATTCTACACGATATTTAGCGAATGCTATCTTATATAGGACTAATAGTCCTGGACTATTTAATGACTTTTCAAATCCAACAATTTATGGAGCCTATTTTGTACTTAGAAAATCCGTCAACATTTCTCCTTTCTCTTATTCATCAAACCGTAAATACCATTTGATGCAGAAAAGAGGATTTTCTCCGAAAGAAATTAATTTATTGCTCTGACAAATTAGATTCGTAATTGACGAATAAAATTCTATTAAGACCATCAAGCGACAATTTTGCTACGGTGATTTTCATTCAGCGTAACATTTTAGCAATTTCCTCTAGGTATATTGTCATATCCAAGGGACTTTCACGTAATTCAACGTGTTTTTTTAGTCTACTAATATTAGAGAAACTGTTGTTGGAGAGCTCGATATTTTAGTAAAATTTGTGGTAAATGATTTGGGAGTAAGTACCTGCCGTAGCTTTTTAATTTTTCTGCAGAAGCGCAGATGGCACTAGTACAATTATCAAGTCTGTTACTTCTTTTGATCTAATGATTTTGAAACATGATACTGCTGAAAAATCTTGTACTTCATTAGTTGTAACATGCATTTTGTTATATAAAGAGCACATTTTACAAAAAGTTCAACGCTGTTATTTGTCGTCGGTCGTCGCTGTCGTTACCATATGAAATGTGTATCCAAGGTGAATTTTCATGATAACTCCAAGGTTCTGAAAGAACAGGTTAAGACGAAGAAGAAGAAGAGTAACATTTGATTTCAAAAATAAAAAGTTTTCTTTCCGACTTTACTTTCACTCCCTCAATGCACACTAATTAAAAAGTTTTTCTTTTCTCTGAAAAGCCGTAAAAGCGTAAAATCAGAAGCCTAAATTGTTGGCTAAATGTTCAGTTTAATTCAGACACGTTTGATGATTGAATTAAATATATATTTTGAGAATATCGAAAAATACGTCAAGCATTCAACGTCGGCAGCGAACACGCAACACATTTATTATGTAATATGCCAAGCAATTTCGAAATTTCTTATCATTTCATTTATATAATCATTTGTGCGTTGTGTTCCACGTTATTCATCTACCGCCATATTCACCACCAGACTGACGATCACAAAGAATTTTCTGTAATTTCGTTATAAAAGTCCAAAGTACACTTGACATAATCTCATGAAAATGGGTAAAAGGATGGAAGATATGTCAATGGCACACATATAAATAGTTATAATCTGGTGGAAAATCATGTCCTCACTACGTTAAGTGTATAATTCCAGCAGAAAGGTTTGAAATTATTTTATTTTCGGGTTGATGAATGAATTTTTTGTCGGTAATAGTAATACTATCCTGCTGTGTGGACTCATATCGTTTGCATTTAAATTGCTTTTATGTAGAAATGAGAAGAGAATGCCGCGTGAAAATATGCTGTTGGAAGTGGTAAACAATAATTTCTTTTCATATGAGTTGGGGGTTAATTCTCTGTCAGAGTCAGTAAATGGTAGAGTTATTACCAACATTTCTTGGTATAATCTAATGAGTAGGTATTGCAGTTACTAAGCAATGGTTTTCACGAAAAAGGAAGTAGCTTTTCTCAACCAGTGCCGCTTTTAGCTTTTAGGCGCCATCTGGTAATTGGAAAATAGGCGCCAATTTAGTAAAGCTAAATTTTTTTAAGGACCTCGGGCGCCATTTTCTTATGCTCCACTTCGGGCGCCACGGGAATTTGCCCATTTGGCCCATATGGAAAAGGCGGCACTGTATCTCAACATTAAGAATGGGACGGGTGGTATAAAGGCAATTATTTTCTTGTGTGAATTCGTTTCCTTGCAACAACTGCTAAAGTGCTTACAATGAATAAAGCAACAGCGGATAAATAATAATTAACCCAACCGATCGATATGAAAATTAATTACTGCAACCTCAAGAAGTGAACGAAGAGAATAACAGTCATTTATGTCACCGAGTGATAAATGATTTCTCATTCTTTTTTAGATGTTGAGATTGTCATTCGAGACCGTAGGTTTAGTGTGACAATACACATCATGTACCAAAGAAGACATTTCTGCACCGATGCTGCGAAAAGTGAATCTTTTCATGCGTCATTTGGTTGGGTAACGTTCGAGTGGTCTCTTTTCTCTGTTTTCCTATATATTGTTCTTTGTCACTGAGTGGCGAAATGGATCTTCATATACACTTTCTGTCACTGAGTGACGAAATGGATTTTCGTATAATACTTTTTGTCACTTCTTTTGAACTATTAACCAAATTGACCAAATTTCGAAGCCCTTGCTTGAAGCCCCTTATCGAGCAACATATCTAAGCATCCGGCTATTGAGATATATAATCGTAGCGAACCAATTTTTGAAGTGTGCATAAAAGCAATCTACTTGATTGCTCATATCATTTTTCGTTCATTCATTGGTATAATAGAGGTCGCCAGCTTTTTGGCCAATAACAATCATTTCACGCACTAAAACTTCCAACAATAATGCCCCGTCAAAAATATCGACCATTGTCAATACAAACCATGCATGGACGAGTCAATTTTCTATATATTTTTGATTAAAATTCGGAAAGCGCATCCGGATGCATATTTTATTACTGCAATCCATAGATCTCATTTGCAGGAAGCTAGCGACATTGAGCTGCTCGCTTTGCTCGTTTGATAGAATCACATCTAGTAACAACACCATTTGTTAACTTGTTGCATAAATAACTATTGTCACCGAGTTGCATTCAACGGTTTTTTCTCAAAAAACCCAAGGAAAGTCTCTTATTTTGTCACTGAGTTGAGAAAGAGAATTCATGAACCATGGTAGGTATGGAACTAGATACTCACACAATTGACCCTTTTGTTTGGTAGGTTTATAGTACGAAGTTCCAGAGCAATGTAACTAATTATTACTGTTCTTACTAAGCTGTACATCATTCCATTCTGTATGGTTGCCATGGCAAAGGATTATTGAACAACGAGCGTAAATATTTTGCCGTTAGTACGTTGCTGGCCTCACACACATCGAATTTCTATTTGTTCTAAATGTTATGTTCTAAATAGAACACAAGAAATTCGATACATACGTTGCTTTGGGAAGCTGTGGTTAGATGTAGGAAATACGACATTTAATCCTCAATCAAGTACTAAAGGACTCGTTCAAGAACGATTTTTGTCAGGCCCACTTCGCCTTTTAGCACAAACACGCACGAAGCCTTTAAAAAGAGTTCATCCCTACTCTGTGAGTCTATTTACTTTCTATACAACCACTTCTGATTTAGTTGACGTCAAATGAAGTTTCTCGGTTGTAGTAGATAGTAGATTACGTCCTTGTTTGGAACATTTTATTTGTGAGTGTTGTTGCTCGGCTTCGCCTCGGATCACTAAATTTCACACTGGAAACATTACGTCTACTACATGCATCGAAAAGCGGACTCTTTATGGTTGAAGTACTTCTAATGTCATCTGCTATCGACAGTTTCTACAGTTATAGCCAATGAGGTCTTATTTTTGTTAAAACGAATGAAGTAATAGATTCGTAAAATACTTTTTCATCAAAGGCAGGGTTACGTCTGGGGATGCTTTACTTTAATTATAAGTATGGCTGCCGTCCATCAAAGTATAAAATAAAGAGTGGACGCCCTGTAGATTGAATTCGAAATAGTTACGAGAAAACAATGTAAATGAAACTTATATTTAATACAATCTCTATAGGCATAGTCAATGGAGCTTATGAATAAACAAGCTCCGTGAATTGGAAACACCCACAAATTGATTACATTAGAATAATTATGTCGAATAATTTCCATCTCGATTCCCATAGATTCAATTTTGCTTCGCTGAAGTAAAATGAAGTTAAATAATCAATTTATGTGTTCAGTGGAGAGGGTATGCACAGAGAAATAGAATTAACCCAATCGTAGAATCGGTCGATTTAAGTGGAAAATATTATTGCTCAGATTAAACAAATGCACAGAATGTTATGCAGCAAATTGATATTACAGTGTGCGTTGTGGAATGATGAATAACGTGATTCATGTCCTTGACCGTGAAATAAAATTGGGGGATGGATTTCGGATTACACTGCCGCTGATCTGATGTAAGGGTGTCATTTTTAATTGTTTCAATGCAGCTTAGTGCTTTATAATAGACTCATCCCTTCTGATGGAAAATTTAATTGAAAATTTTGCGTTTCGAAAATTAAGTACGAAGTCAGGTGCGGAGAGATCAGGTAAATAAAGATGATGAATTAATCGCATCCTTTCATCGTAGGTATATTTTCCCATCCACAGGAAATTGATATCGAACGATTGAATTTATAATTTGTCTTTGGCTGTGGAATATGACTTGCCAACAGGTTCGCCAAGGCGACCATGAACTTTACGTTTATTCTCGGAGCCATTTTGTCTCAATTTTATCGACATTTTTTCTTCTTTGAGAAACATTATATGCACACCAAGGGATTGATATAATTCCCGAGTTAAATTATGAAAATTTTGATAATTATTCCAATTACTTTCCAATTAAAATTAATTTTCTTTCGAATCAAACTTCTTATGTTTCCTTGCCGTGCACTAATTACATTGTGAAACTGCAAATATTTGTACACCATCGAACACAGTGAAATTGACGATAAAACCGCATGAAAATTTGTTTTCAAAGTGTGTATACGTTGTTCGATCCTTGTAATGAGAAAATGAAATTAACAAGACGACTGGCAAATTGATTATTTTATACGCAAAGTTAATTTTTATTTGTGAACGTGAACGTTTATGTAGGTACATAGCATAATCATACCGAATTCGCCGCTGGCGCTGTTAGGGAAAATTAACCGCGAAGAGGAAATTTTATCGGATGGGTGATTCAATAATTTACAAAAAAAAAAATGAAATTTAATCTTTGGAAACAGTGGAAGTCCACAAGTCATCGAATAGCCTTTAAAGTGGGTAAATTAAACGAGCACACCACTTACCAAAGAGAAAGGAATTTCTTTGTTTCCTATATGTTCTTCAACTTATCCGAAAAATTGTTTTATCTCTGTCTGCAATTTCGCAGCGATAACCACAAACAACAAAAATAAAATTCAATCACTTGAACCTGTTCACCTAACAGTTTGATTGCGATTGAATGCAAGGACCAGAGTTGTAGCACAGCAGACAACAATTGGAACGACACTGACACTTGTAGGAATATCGTTTCTTAGCGTTAAATTTTTGTCGATGGCAGAGCCTATTGCATTAACTTCGCACAACTGATGAGTTCAAGATGAAACGCTTTTTATATGGAAATGGAAAAATCGACCGAACGTATGGCATACAATCAATATGCGTGCGCCGTATGGTTTTCAATGAAAATGGGTAAATGGTCGGAAAAATGGATAAAGCGCAGGCCAGCGGAATCGAATATAGTGATGATAAATGTATGATGGATGGTTGGTAGGGATATTGTGCTTTCATTGAGACTGGTCGTGTATGTTTATTATGGAATGTTTCTTAATATTTTATAATGATCCGTGTTAACCCACCCATCATGTTGGCTATTGTTTTCCAGCTTTACATACACAACATTGTGCCATCGCGGCTACAGACAACACATAAATTGTAATATTCGACGTTTCACTGATAAAATTGAATTTCGACGACTGTAATTCTATATCTATTGCAATTTCAGAAATTTTCGAGAATTTTGCGACCTATTATTGTGGGATTGTGTGGGATGTTTGCAATTTGTGAATTAGGTATCTGCTCGAAACTACGCACCGATTTTTAAATATTGCACCAACCTTGAACTTAGTTTTCAGTACTTTGTACCTACAACTGATAATTTGCAAAATCCTCGAAGCTTTTCGTTCATTAAAGCACACAAAATACCTTCCAAGTTTGGGGGTAGATTTGATGTCAAATGCAGTCTCATCAAAAAATTGTAGGGAAATGAATGAAAGCAATTTTAGTTTAAATTGATTGGACTTACGAAATGTCCTTGCTTCAAATTTGCTGATAAATATGCGCCATTGACTAAGTATCAGAAGAAATTACAATTTCGGTGAAACGTACGCGTTTGTCAGACACCCCTCTTTTCAAAACAGCGTGCGTGATTTGTGAATGGGACCACACCTATCGTAAGAAAATAACAAAAATGTGAAACTTTGCATAGGTATAAAATGTGTAGTAGTAGGAAGCACTTTGCAACAAGTGTGGAAATTGTTTGCCGCGAGCGAGGGCAATTAAAACTGGTTATACCTGGAAGTCGATATAAATACCGTCTTTATTCGTGTAATATGATGCACTGATTGCAGAGTACATTTTATTAATTTCGCTGAGAAACTTAGTTTCCTCCGCGTAATAATGTAGTTGTTTCCCTCAGCAGAATATTTGGTTGTTTTTTGTGGAGTACACTGCAGGGTCGAGGGTAGTGTATATTATATAGTCGTTTGTTTACGCAATGCTTCGAGTTTGGTTTTTGCTTTTCATCACTGATGAATAGTCAGGCTGTATTTAATGAATTGACTACGAATCAAAATTACATCACAGAAAACACAAGTCCTTGTTAGAGTGAGTGAAATATACACTCTGTAAATGTAGTCAGATGAAGAGCAAAATAATGCTTGAAATATTGGGTACTAGACCAGAGAAGTAATTTCATACGAGGTACGTTGTTTACTCATCATGATACGAAATATGAAAATATCAAATTGTGTCCCTAGTGTAATATAACGTTTTACTTTACGAGCGATGTAAAGACGTTTCCCTAGGGAGTAAAAGGCCATTTAACATCCCTCGTAAAGTAATAATACATTACTGCTATAAGGCTGTATATAAGAGACGTGTACGTACACGAGCGCTTGCGCGAGTATTAGTACGAGTCTCTTATATACAGCCTTATATCAGTGAGGTATTTTATCGCAGTAGGCAAACATCTCTTTTTCTAGTGATTGCTTGCAAAACCTTTAGCTCTCTAGGGTAAATTTGTTTGTACGTCGTGTATATAGCGCACAATACACACACTCCGTATGCGATAAAAATGTTATGCACCTATGTCCAAACGTTTATTTTGACGAGTTGGATTAAGATCCGCGCCTTCGGCTTTGGATCACAATCACCAACTCGTCAAAATAAACATTTGGACATAGGTGCATAACATTTATTTCTCAAAATCGTGAGGTAAACTTAACTGTGCTGCACGAATGCAAAACTCTACCTTAAGTTTATGAATAAAATACCTTACTTAGCAATGGGGCAAATCACTTTCCCCATTGATAAGTAATAATGACTAGGGAGGAAAAGGCGAAAACATTAGTTGTGAGAATTAATTTAAAAATTCAGAAATCTTAGTCTCTCGCACATAAGAGCAATAATTTGGTTTCTTTTTTTACACAGCATTAGCACCACAGATTAAAAGCGAACAAAATTATTCTGATGATAACTTGCATTAAGAAATGGTGACGATATGAAGTTGCTTACATACTAAAAATACCCATATGATAATCGCCTCGGTTTATCTATATAGGGTGGATCGATTTTAAAATTTTAATCTGAAAAGCACTCAGTCGTTCCATAACCGCCCGAGTCATGTTATCCTTTTTCCAAAGTCAGTTTTTTATGTTTTAAGAGTGCGGCCCAAGCAATTGTTGATTTATCCATGTTTTTACTTGTATTTGTCAAACATTCATAGCGTGGAGAATATTTCCGGTGGATACGATGATCAAGGCCACAAAATATCGAGAACCGTCCAAAGTTTATGTTAGTATCACATTAAATCTGAAAACAAAAACTCTTTGTTGTGAGCACGACGCCCTTTCAAAATTCAAATTTTGATCTGAACGAAAATTTGATGGACTTTGCAACGACATCTCGGACTAAAAATGCAACGTAGGCGTAACGTCAAATATGTTTCGTTACATGTTTCGTTCATTCGTAATAGGTTTCTTCCAAGGCCGTTCAAAATGTCAATCGTCATCCACAGAGAAGCCAACACAACCTCACTTTGAAGTTTTAACGAACAAATTTGTTTAAGTTGCGGTTATGTTTGCTTCTATGGATGACGGTCGGTTGTTTTCGGCCTGTCAAAATTCGTTTTTACCGTACGATGGAAGAAACCTATTGAAGATGATCTATGATGATCGAATTAATCGTTATTTAATCCATAATTCTTTGGCGAATTCGAAGCAGAAGTATTTTTGCAAAGCTTTTAGGAAATGTCCTTTTCAATTATATTTCATTCTGAGGACAGCCTGTTGACAATTCTAGGAAGCTTATTAGTCGCACTAAGTGAATGTTTTGATTTCAGGAATGGATTGTACTGAAAGAGATTGAATCAGCTTTACCATTACTGTAACATAATTCTTCGTGAGGTCACTCTATTCGAATCCCTTTTGAAACTGAAAATTTTGAAGGGTCTATTGACGTCTTACCCATTGTCTCTAAAAAAATGCTTGGTCGGCATTCCCTAAACGTAAAATAAAAATATCGGATTTCAAGCAGTTATGGAACACTTTATGTCGATCCACCCTATCATATTATCAAAACGCATTCGGAATTTTTAAGAATAGTACATTATTTCCCGAGAGGTTTGTAGATGTAAATAAAAAACATAGCTAACGCCGACCCGTACGAAACACCTATTCGTATCAAAAGCCTTTAATGTGAAACTCTTACTTCATTTTCTTCTCTGCTGAAAAACTATTCTTCCTTTTAAATCACTTACATTATCCACTCTTTGCCTTGTTATCATATACAATTAAATTGCCGGAGGCAATATAGACAGCCCCGTACGAAGTCAAATTTCATAAATTCCTATTTAAACAGCTATATACCGCTATACTTACCTATATTTCACTGTAAATAAACATTTCACAGAGGAATATGCTATTATATAGCTCTATATGCCTGTATATAGCTCAATATAGCTGTATATAGGTATATATAGATGTCCATATATGGAATCCCTGAAACCCCTCACACTTAACACATTATTTCCATGTTAACAGAAACTCTCTAAGCATCATTTTTCCCACTTTATATCACTTTTTAATAAAATCCAATATGGCCGCCGGCAGCCATTTTGTTAGGAAACCGAAAATAGTACCGACGCTTTACATTCGTTAATACCTTTCAAACAAAAAAAAATTCATGAAATTCGGTCAAAATTTACTCGAGACACTTTTGACAATACACCACGTTCACTATACTTCCGAGTAGCCAGATAAGAGCTCACTCCAAGAGACCTAGCTCACGCTCCGGAGAACATAATTTCATAAAAAAAATTTTCCCTGATTGGTACGGTCAATACCTATCTAATAAAGCTAAAACAGACGAAATATGTTCAAATGTGGCCGACCTACAAGCAAAAACTGCTTGCCGCCCTGTGCCTGTTCCACACCAAGGGGTCTAACTCACGAGTCGGTCATCCGATTTCCATAAACTTTTTTTTTTGTCGATCGGTATTGTGAATACCTTTTATTTGACGTATCACTTACAAGTTTAACGTTTAAATGTCCGGAGATATCTTCGAAAAACCGTAAAGCACTTATTGGGCCACAGCTCGGGAGGGGTCGATCCAAAATCACTCATCTTCGAACTTAGCCTGTCTTTTGACATTACCAAACGGGAAAAAAAAAGAATTTTCAAAATCGGATGCGTTTTACTCAAGTTATCGTGCAGACGGACAGACGGACAGACGGACATTTATTTTTTCGCGGATTTGGCATCTTTAGACAACCACAATAGGTTTCCCCTTACTCAGGGAGTCCAATTCGACGTGTTACAAACGTATGCGTAAACCTATAAGACCCCAGTACTTCGTACGGGTCTAATTATTGCCAGGGTCAACGGTGTGCCTCCTGCGAAAATTTCATTAAAAAAATCGCAACAGAGTTAAAACGAATTCCTTATCGGTTTTTGCACAAAAGTTAGCTGTTTTAAATAGGTGACCGATAGCGGTCCTATTTAAACAAACAAATAAAAACGACGATCCATCCTAAATTCCATGCCTACATCCGTTTGTATAATAAATTTTGAGAACGAAAACACTTGAACTTAGTATTTCTATCAAGTTTTACCGTGTGGACGTGAACATGTTTCACGCAATGTTGTAAGGATACAGTCAAATTAAGGTGTTTTCATCAGATTTTCATCCTAATTTAAAGCAAATCGTGGTGCATATAAAGAATGATGGCAGTGAATACTTGCAACAAATTGAACAAATTGATGATAAGTGGTACGTTTCTACTTCTGCACCAAGTTTACCGAGTGACTACCATGGAATGTGGAACAGTGAACATAGTTCGTCCTCGTGTATTAGGTGGAACTGATGCACTCAAAGGTGAATGGCCATTTGTTGCGACCATTCAGAATCAATCTAATTATATATGTGGCGGAACAATCATTTCCAACAGACACATACTGACAGGTAACGCAATGTTACACTCAGTCTTCTTTTTGATATGCAACGATACGACTAATACTTGCAGCTGCTCATTGCGTTCAAAAGAAGAACTCATTGCGGATTCTGTCGCCGCATGAAGTCATTGTCCGTGTCGGATCATACAACATCAGCAATGAAAGCGAAATGGGAGTTGTTCAGAGAAATGTTTCTGATATTTTCATTCATCCTGATTGGGATGTGTTTGCGTACGCATTCGATGCTGACATTGCAATACTCGTTCTCAGCGAAACTATCACTTTTACCTATGGCATTCAACCAGTTTGTATGCCAGCCGATGGTATTATGGAACAGGTTGAAGGGATCGTTGTTGGGTGGGGTCTTCAGGAAAATCGAATGAGAGCTGAAATTCCAAGGCAAACATCTGTAAGAGCTATAAATGAATCCCACTGTTTGCGGGAAGATAATGGCATTGCAATCTTCACGTCAGCGCGTACATTCTGTGGAGGTACGTACTCGGCATAAAGGGTTTAAGCAAATGACGTTGATAAGATGTTTCTAGAGTTGCTCTAGCTACGTAGCTGCACATAGTGACGCGAGAGAGAAGTGGTTCTCCTGTGAAATTTGCACGCTATGTAGAAATTGCTTGACATCATTTGCCAACGACCCTATGTCCCATCCCACTTGACGAAATCGTAGAGTCACATTTTACAAATATACGCAGGAGATGGTGATGGTACACCAAGTTCCGGTGACTCTGGAGGCGGATTTTTTTTCATTTCCGGTTCTTCCTGGGCTCAGTATGGTATATTGTCAGCGATTCGTGCAAACGCTACTGGCCATGTCATCCCAAATGCATATCACATTTACACCAATCTTACACAGTTCAAAAATTGGATGATTGAAACGGTGAATCAAACTGGTGGAGAGGTGGGTGAGGCCGTCTTGAGTATTATCATAAACGGTTACTGCGATTATACTGACTCAGCTGACCCGGATAAAGCATTTTACAAGTGTTGGTTGTATGACATCGACATTCAGAGAAATAATGTTGAGGTGAGTCGGTTCGTGGGCTCACATTTATTGGGAAAAACCAATATGGATGTGGAGTCGATTCATTTCCAAAACGGGACTATGTACTACCTCCCGAACGGATTTGGATTATTTTTTGGAAACATCAAGTACATGATTGTAGGAGATGGTAAACCGGACGGGGTAATCTTGGGTACAAAGGCGATCAGACGATCGGACTTACAAAATTTGGACAAATTGCTAAAAATAAGTTTTCTCCGGAATGATATTGAGACTCTTAATGGGGACTCTTTGTGGGACCTTCCGAATTTGCAATTTTTCAGATTAATTTACAACAGGCTCAGAACACTCTCAGACGAAACATTTATCAAAAACAAAGAGCTCAAAGAAGTCTATCTGAATTCGAATCAACTGAGCTCGTTGCCAGCAAGTTTATTCGAAAACAATTTGTTGCTGGAGATTGTTGATCTTCGAAAAAATTTCCTCCGAACCATCGACGAAAGACTATTTCAAACGAATTCCAGGCTGAGAGGAATTTCTTTCGTTTCAAATCTACTAGAAATGTTGCCAGCAAATTTATTGAAAAATATATTTTCGCTGACGTTGGTTGATTTCAAAAACAATTTATTGACGACAATTGACGAAACTCTGTTTGAAACCAATGGTAATCTTACGGCAGCGTCCTTTGCCTCAAACCGAATCGAGTCACTGCCCCGAAATCTATTTCGAAATAATTCATTGCTTGACATCGTGTACTTCCGAAACAATTCGTTAACAGCTCTCAATGATAATTTGTTTGAAAAAAATGAAAAGCTCAAATCAGTCTCGTTTGCCTCAAATAGATTGGCATTGTTACAACGAAATTTGTTCAAAAATAATTTACTATTACGGTGGATTGACTTCTCCAACAACACGTTAAAAGACATTTATATGGACTTTGACGAATTCCAACAACTTAGGCTCATTGATTTAACCCTGAACAATTGCGTAAATGCAAAGTTTGTTAGGCAAACTAACCGTAATCCAACAAATGATAGCAAGATTTTTGGAAATGTAGCCGAATTTAAAAGACATGTATCGGCGAGTTGCATTGGCTAAGGGTATACATACTTTTGACTAGGTTCTGTCCGAAGAGTGTTTTGAGTGTTTTATTAAAACATGCCGAGTCCACTATTCATGTATAATGTGAGTGTGAGTGAGATACTGTGGCGGATCGAAGTATCCCATTGAATTAAAAGTGGTCACAGTTACCCATTTGTACCCTTTATATACAGCGTGTTTAATAGAAATAAATTCATTCTAATTCTGGAGCTCGACCAGTAAACATCTTGTTTTACATTCACTCCATAAGTTGGTGACCTGTTGAAGAATTCCGTCAACTTCATGGTCGGGTAAATTATTCCTAAAGCGATCTTTTAACTATCAACATCGCCTAGTAAAAATATACTGAACCCAAAATGGCTTCAACTCATAATCTTTTGCAATCTATTGCAAACGAAGTAAGTGAAATAAGAAAGGACGTGACCGCTATCCAGCGAACGTTGGTTCGTTTGGAAGCCGCCACCTTACAACCGGTATGCCGCACTCGCCGCCGATCTGCCAGCCGAGCAACACAAACAATGACTGGACCATCACAAGTTCCAACATATCGTGGTATGCCATACCCGGCCGGACGAGAAAGATATAACAACGGAAATCGTAATGAACGACCACCGACATTTCCATCATCAATTCGAACAGTTGCACTTGGATCATCCATTCCACCACTGGGAACCACAAGAAATCAGCCTGTTCAACGTCCCGCTGGCCCAGCTGAAGCCAGAATGTCCAGAATGCGACAAACATTGAACCGTGCAGCAACTACTCCCATTCCGAAAGTTTGCCGAAATCACCATCAGCATGGCGCAGCCGCAGACATACGGCAATGTCAGACATGGTGCCCCGAACGAGAAGAAAATTATCAGTACCATTTTAAACGACCAACCGGAAACGAACAACTTGCCGTCACCATTAACACCAGAAGCAATATTACCTGAATTGCCATTGATGACCGAAAATGATTTGGACACCGAGCCCTTACCAACTACCTCGTTAAGCTTGGAAATGGAAGAAGAATTATTGGATGTATCCGATTAGTTAATCATTAAATCAAAAGGGGGAAGTATTGTGGCGGATCAAAGTATCCCATTGAATTAAAAGTGGTCACAGTTACCCATTTGTACCCTTTATATACAGCGTGTTTAATAGAAATAAATTCATTCTAATTCTGGAGCTCGACCAGTAAACATCTTGTTTTACATTCACTCCATAATACAACATGACGATGGTCAATGTTCGAAGAGTGCAGGTAGTAATGGACTTTGTACGTATTTTTTTAATAATATTATTTGTTGTTTATTGAACCTTCATAAACTATAACATTTTATAAATAAAAATTTCACGCAATACAGTCGAAGGCAGTCAATTTTCAGCATAAATTAGCTTCAGCTGTTTTTCAGCTGATCCATACAAACAATCAGCGCCGTTTATACGTCTTTATACGGCTTTACCACTATCATGCGCGTGCGTGTAGCAGCTTCAACCGTATAAACAAGTATAAACCGTTTTGATTGTATGTGTGGATCAGCTGAAAAACAGCTGAAGCAAATTTATGCTGAAAATTGACTGCCTTTGACTGTACGCATGCAGCGTTGTTTTCCTGTATCGCCAACGAGATGTGCTGATATAGAAATTGAATGGATCTTGGGTCACCGGTAACTTTTTCCAATATTTTACCGACAGAATAGAAAAATTCTTTTGCTTCATTAGACCACGATCCAAAGCAACTGCGAAAGCGACGAACCTATAATTTTGACTTTTAATTTTGTTGGTACCAATTTTGCTAGTATCTCGATTGAGCGTAGAGTTCCCGCGGCTGTATCGTTAATTTTCAAAAGCCGTGAAAATCTGCCTTTACTGTTTACACAATTCAACTTATGACAACCATCTGCAAATGTCGCTTCCTAATTGAAGTGCCATGCGTAATTGATTGTTGTTCAAGAAAGCACCGACATTAGGAGAGAGAAGATTACATTTAGCCAATGATCTGATTTCACTGTTTGCGAAGCCAAAATTCTTGATTTTTCTTGAGGTAGAGTAGAAATTCATTGAATTGATAATTCTTTTTAAATTAATCGAATCCCAGTTGCGTTGACATTCTGGTACTTTGGGTATATATGATTCGATGGGTATCACTCATGCAGCTCATCAGTTATTTCAACTAGCAAATTTAATTTTTCTAAAATTAACCTATTACATACGGCAAGCGGGTCTATTACTTCCACCGATCAAAGTAGTTTTAATCTATTGATTTCGAATCAATAAATTGCAATAAATAGAAAAAATCAATTTTATCTCATTTGAAAACAATGAATTGAAATTGGTGGAATGTGAAGAGCAGCAGATAAGCTTGGTGACTAATATAGAGATAAATATACTAACTGCAAATTTTTTTTTTACAAAATACCTCTTACATCTCTGAGACTTGTTCAGACGACCCTCTCACTAAAACGATCTGCGTCTGAATGCAAAGTGAGTTATTGTATTGCATTGTCTTAAAAGAACTGCAACAAATAAATTCAGAATCTTAAAATTGTCAATCCAGAGAGATTCGACCACACCAAGGGGGAAACTACGCGGGCATATACTGGGACAGATGCCATTTACTATTGGCGCCAATAGAAGGAAATATTAAAAGGAAGTAGTGGGCAAATTGAAGGAAGCAGTGCGCCAATAGATGCGTCAATAGTCACCAACAGCAAATAGATGGGACAAAATTTGCTCGTGTAGTTTCCCCATCGGATCACACAGAGTATGAAGGCCTCATACTTTCTACATTTTCGACAACTGGAATTTTTTCGGGATTTTTGCTTCATCTAATAATGATAGAAGTCGAATTTAATACTTTTGACCTAGTTTATTCACACCTTACATATTAAACTTAACAACTATATATTATACAATTCAATGCACTATCAACTAAAATGATGAGTCGATTTGTTTTCTTTTTTTTACATACTTAACAATTGAAACCACCGTCACAATTATCACAATAAGTGCAAGTATTCCCCAGTTAATGAAAACACATACCCAGGCTGCGGTTATATTGTCGCAGTTCGACTCTACGATCATCACAGTAGACGTAATCAACCAAGCAATACGAATGATGGCAATGATGCCGAAAGAGTAGTTCACGTAGGCTACATGCTCCGGTTTGATTTTGATGAAATTACGGAAAAAATCTGGAATTTGCTGTACAGGATAGAAATTATTTTAGTATCATTTTCTTGGTATATGTTGTCTTTTAACAACGGTCTTCACTTCAAGCATGAGTGGTACTCTCAATATGGGACTGAAACTTGACAGTGTGTCACACAACTGTAAAACACTGTAAAATCCACTTTATACAAAAAAGTAAACATTTGAACGGAAATAAGCTATTATTTTTACAAAGCTGACCACAATGTGAAAAACTTCATAAAAGAGTCAATTTGCGAAAACTTCGACCAAGCTTCAATCAAGCCATTTTATGAAAATGGGGCGATGTGTTAATTAGATCTTTCCATTTTCAATTTTAAGCGCAATTTACGCGGTTTTTACTTATTTGAAGCATACGGTGCTAAATCAACACCTAGCAGGGATTTTTCAGATTTTTAAAATATTTGTTTGTCAACTGCATTTTGTCAATTATACACAAAAAATTTAATAATATTTACCATCAACAGTGCGAGAACTGATCCGATAATCATGACTACCAAAGCGACAATAAAACAATGCTGAAACATAGGAATACCCAGTCCTATCGAAACAATATTCGCGATCGATGTTGCAACGAAAATAATCACACGAACCACGAACTCTCCCCTCTCGTTTCTTTGATTTTTAACATCATCGTCATCTTTGTTAGTAGCACTTTCTGTACTCGATTCCTGATCCATTGATGTCTTTCCAGTATTGATGCAGATATACGTTACAAAAGACAACTTTCGCTGCCTTGAATTTATTGACTTTTGAGCCGTTGATTAATGATTAATGATGAATACAGGATATGACCCGTGACCCGTTGCCTTCACATAAGATTCTAATAGCAAACTAGTTCCGTGTTCGGTGTACGATTACAACACTTTTAAATTACATTTTCCATCTATTTGCTCTCCCAACTTGTCTGTTAACTTATTTTTCCAACACTAACTAGTTATAACAATTTAAATCAATGTCTTTCCTCCACAAACATCGTGTTAACTTTGACATTGTGACGTTGCAGTAGATAAAATCGATAACAGAAAACTTTATCAGCTCTGTGAACTTAATGTACACCTCCCTCACACACTGATATGTTGTTAGTCACTCAGTGTATTAGAGACGGATGATAGTGACTCCGCTTATACCCACAGGCAGGCGCTGTGTGACTCACCACACTATATTCGCAGGTCCTAAAAATGAGTCACTATTTTCACTTTTACTTACTCTCGTCTATTTCTACTAAAACGACACTTAAGATATCTTAAAATATATAAATCAGAACCGATCTAGAGATGAGTGGACATAATTTCATTGTTCCCTGCCCAAGACATCAAGGGAAAAAAAATTGGAAATTTCATTTTTTTAGTTGTATGTACACAGAACGCAGTTGGATTTATCAGTCATCAGAGAAAATAAAATTTCCCAACTTTTTTCCGAGGTCAACACAACGTTTTTCACAACAAAGAGTCCAGAAGTTTCAGCTCAGGTGAGAAAGTGTTTATTTTTACTGAGTGTAAATGCAACCCTGATAGTATCACGAATTGATAAAATGGAACGTTGTTAATGACTAGCGACTTAGTTCGTTCTTATTTATTAATGCCTGTTCATGGCTCTTTACATATTTGCGATTATACGACCATGAACTGGCCTTAAGCGTAAATTCATTGCAATGAATGTGTAATATACAGAAAATGTTACTTTACGCAGGCATGCAGTGACTAAAGATCAGGCTTCAACAATTTTCTTCAACTTCAATATCCCTCCGTCCTACATCTAATCTTCGATCTGAGACTGATATAATTTTGCTTCCTAAGTTAGGGTTCCCATTCGTCCTCTTTTTAGAGGACATGTCCTCTTTTTTCGTTCCGTTCTTCTTTTTTACAAAAATTCTACTTCTTTTTCTACTTCTTCTTTTTTACGTAAATTTGATGTAGCTCATACCTGAAGAACGAAAAATGTTAGCTGCGCGGCATTAATTAATAATCAATCTTCTATGTCACAGAATCTCTGAAAGATAATACATCTAGCACTTCATCTCAAATAAAATTTCGCTCGCTCCGCTCGCATTTTTCTATTCATTAAAATAAAAGTTACTATTTTTACAAGAAAGAAAAAAGTGTAGCGTTGTGTGAGATACCAAAGATCACGCAAGGATAAGGTAAAACGAAGTCTGTATTCTGGTAATATGGAGTGGATGTTATCACTTAGAAGTAATACAAAAGAATATCACGACGATTTAACCGCATATTGCACAGAGCATTTTTGGATTTTTTGTTTTCAGCATGAACTGTGGTGTAAATTACACAATAGTTGCACAAAGTGCATGTACAGTCTCTGTAATTCCGCGTCAGAAATTCACTATTCGTCCTCTTTTTCGAATGTCAAGGCGTCCTCTTTTTGTCCTCTTTTTTCACGCCGAAATGTCCTCTTTTTCAAAATTGAAAAATGGGAGCCCTACCTAAGTGCAATAAGATTCCGTGAATGTTAAAGCGAGGATTTCGTATGATGATGCTGAATGTAGCGAAATTGAAAATATTGAGTAGCGAAGCTACTTTTTTGAACCATAGGAACTTGTTCATGTAGTGTCCGGCTTTGAGTTTTTTTTTGCACGACGTCACACTTGCTGTTGCCAAATTCAAGGCTTTTATAGGATGGTTTCGCAGATCGCAATTTAAGGCAATTTCGCAGATCATTCATCCAAAGCAGGTACACATGTAATTATTCATGCAAAGCAAAGGAAATCAGAAAAAACTCAAAAATTGTCCTCATTTTCGGCCCTGAAGCAACAAATAGTTATTTGGATCACAAGGGACGTCGTGCCATGTGGGCCTGATTTGGACGATTGATCTGGGTTACTTTCGCTTGTAGACCTGGCCCTCAAATCAATCGTCCAAAACAGGTGCACAAAAACTAAATTTTAAAACCCCCGAAACCCGTGCTTCCACCTACGTAATAAACACATACTAGGCGAGCACATTTTTGGTCAGTTCGGCCAGTTTCATGAACTGACAGCAGTACAATAGTTATTAAAGTTAAATGATATAAGTATTTGGCGTAGGCTGGCTGTCTATTTGTGTTTCGAAATTTATACGACATAATTTTTAAAGTTCTGTCTATTCGCGAGAAATAGCGGAAAGTGAAAATTCAGAAGTTTTGGATTTGAGTAGTGAGAACTCGGAGCAATCAAACGATATGATCGACAACATTCTACAATTGAACGACGATTGCCTGATGCGGATAATGGGACA
Source organism: Bradysia coprophila (assembly GCF_014529535.1). Classification (NCBI taxonomy): domain Eukaryota; kingdom Metazoa; phylum Arthropoda; class Insecta; order Diptera; family Sciaridae; genus Bradysia; species Bradysia coprophila. The sequence goes on from NW_023503584.1 coordinate 1,092,053, forward strand.
TTTGAAGCTGATTGATTTATGCGCAGTTGCAGAAACATGTACACACCTTAAATGGGTTGCTGGTAGGGATGGGCGATATTGATATTGATAATCGATAATTATCGATTATCGATAATCGATTATCGATAAATTTTTCTATCGAAAATTATCAAAAATAATATCGATAATCGATAATAATTGATATTTCGATAATTATCAAAATATCGATATCTCGATAATAATCAAAATATCGATATTTTGATAATTATCGAAAAATCGATATTTTGATAGCTACTATGAATATGAATATTTAGATAAACCAATACAAATGCATGCAGTTTTCAGCTGTAACTCTTCCATCTTTCCATTAGGATGATGATAAATTAGACAGAGATCTCGAAAAGTTGCTTAGAACAGTTTTCAATTTCTTCACAGTAACATAACTTTATGATTATCAATTATTTTCGGAAATATCAAAATTTGATAATTATTGAAATATCGATATTTTGATAATTATCGATATTTCGATAATTATCAAATTATCGATAATTCGATAATTATCGATAATTATCAAATTATCGATAACGATTTGATATATCAATTATCGATAAATTGTTTTGATTGATATTATCGATAATATAAAAGGTCTCCCATCCCTAGTTGCTGGTGAAGCTTTCGCCTATCGGAAAAAAACGTATGGAATGCCACAGAATGGAATTAAGTTCAAAGACCATCGACGAATTCTGAAAACGTTCGGAAATTTTGTGACGACAGTTACATGCATCACGAACTTCAGCGACATCGGCCTGAATACAAGGCAGATGATTTCTGCTTTCAAATGGTTGGAAGTATATTGTGCTGAATCGCTCAAACATATCAATATTATTGGTATGGAGAAGATTGACTTGCCGCCATCAGCAATAAGACTAATGCCTAAGCTTCAAAGAATCGATTTTTCGATGCCGATTTCTGATCGAATGTTACGAAAAGCGCTCTGGAATTGCAACGAACTGGTGGAATTGAATTTGATGATGTACGAGGGGCCTTTCCATTTGCAGGATCATCGTTTCCCCCAATTGGAGAAACTGTCGAACCGTGTGCGCCTTAACCGTGACACAGATTTTAACAAGATCGAGACATTCTTTCGGCATCATACGAAACTGACAAGCCTCAGTACACAGTTTCTCATCAACTACCACGGTGATCGTGCCATTGATTTTGCATTTCTCAAACATTTGCCGGATTTGAAGAAGCTGAGTTTGATTTTGGTCGGTGAGCCGATCGTAGGCACAGAAGCTTTCGCCTATTTAAAAAATTTACAAGAATTCTCCGTCGATAGCAGCCGCGATAAGCGAACAGACGCGTTAATACTCGAAAATCTAGCGTCAGTCGACTCACTGGTAAAGCTGGTCCTGGAATTACCGGAAGTAGGTCACTTGGTTGCAGGCATCGGCCGATTCAAAAAACTTTCGAAATTAGAAATTTCTTCAAACGGCGTATATCCGCACGGTACATTTGACAACGCAAACATTTCTAGCTTGTCTCAACTTCGTGACAGCACCTTAACCGAATTGGAGATTGGCTGTATCAAGTTACTGGAACCTGAATCCATTGTGAACGTCGTTCGTAACTTGAATAAATTGAAGATCTTGAAGCTGTACTGTGAAACGGAGTTGTCTGAGACAATCTGTCTTCGTCTGGCAAACGTTTGTTCGTCGCAGAGACGAAAGCTCATAATCATTCTCGAAAAGGAAGTTGTTGATGACATGAACTTCGACTTTGATTACATCGGAACGTTCAACAAAAACCACGGATCGTTTGTCGAAGTCAAAATTGATACTTGTCCATTAAAATTAAATGATTAAATAAAATATGAAGCCTCGTACGGCTACTTGATTTAAAATTGTTTTGTCATGGTTCAGCCACGGCAGAGTAAAATGGACCAGGCAGTAGCGCTTCATTTTTGAAACGTCAAATAAGGGACCTAATACACCGTATGAAGTCAAATGAACACTGCCATAAATTGAATTAATTTCATTCACAAAATTTAAGGCTACTAGATAGTTCAGGTCCCTAATCAAATCAAGCGCCCCTGCCTGGTTTATTTTATTCTGCAGTGGTTCAGCCGTTCAATATGATTCTGTGATTTGTAGGTTCTTTTGCTGGTCAACGGTCACATAACACGGCAGAGTAAAAGTAACCCAGGCAAGAGCGCTTGTTTGACTAGGGACCTGAGTTATCTAGTAGTCTTATATATTTTGCGAATTAAATTTTTCAACTTATGTCAGTGTTCATTTGAGTTCATTTTCATACAGTGCATTAGGTCCCTCATTTGACTTTTCAATAATGAACCGCTCCTGCCAAATGAACCGCTCCTGCCAGGGTTACTTTTACTCTGCCGTGCACATAAATATTATATTCAGAGTGAATTCTATAATAAGGAGCTAAAAGGGCGGATACAGGCAGGTAGTTAAAACGTCAGAGGGAGCATTAGTATGTTAACTTAACTTCACTATGATAGATTTGCTTTGCTCCGAAATTATTTAGTAACGCTGCCAATTGCATCGGAACGGCAAAGATTTGGCTTGATTTCTACCACATTCCAAATTTCAATGCTCAGGCCAGTAGAGAGGAAACCTCCGTTAGTCTCAATTTTCATTCTCAGTTATTCATTCTTTGTTCGAAGTTTTCTGTCGGCAGAAATGTTCTGTTTTACTGTAAGTAAAAAGTTTACAAGAGGGATGAAAATGTCGATTATTTTTTAATGTTCGCCCCACTTCCTATCGTATTATCCAACGTTCTGAAAGAACAGGTTAAGACACTTTCGAGTTGATCACGAAGGCGATGGAATCCTGTAGCGCCAACTAGGTTTGTGTATGACGATTTCAACTTAACAAAAAAAAATTGTTTCCAAGTTGACTTTTCAAACAATTATTACATGTCTAAATTGTCAAGATTTGTGTTTCACCCAAGGCTTGTATACTTTAGGGAGGTCACGTAGATCGCCATTTTCCATACAAACAAACTCACCAAAATTGAATTTGTATGGCGTGGTGAATTTTTTGTATGAAACGTGGTGTGTAACCCACGTATCTGCATCTGCGTGACCTCCCCAAAGTATACAGCCTTGGTTTCACCTGCCTTCGTAAGTGTCTTTCAGAACCTTGTGTATTATCTCCCAATCTATGCTTTTGATTTTCTGAATGTTTCTACTGTCGTTTTTAGCTAATAGCAGTGGACAGTAATCAAACATCAATCGGTGTATGAACAACAAAATGAAGTAAAAGATTGTGCATTAAACACCAAAAAATTAGTTCAAACAATAGAAGTATTAGATGAGATGATTATATTGTGATGCTAGTTTGTTTAAACTGATTTCTCTTTGTTTACTATAGCACGTAATAAGTGTATGCAAAGCAGTGTAGCACTGCTCCTCGCATTAACATAGAAAATGTTAGGAGGTATCAGAAATTACTTCGAATTTCTTTCGGTGAGACTGGAGTTATACTTTGGTGTGAGTTAGAGAACGCAATAAAAGCAAGCACAACCTTATCGGAACGTTATGACACACGAGTGTTCAAATTGTCCCACTGTCTCTGAAGATATACAAATAGTTGTCCAATTACAATTCTCTTTCAAATGAACAATTTAATCGAAAAAGTTTATAAAAAAAATTTATTAAGAATTTTACTACAATCAAAGCTTTTTATATGTACAAATTACGAAAGTTTATTGGCATTAAATAAAAACTAAACGATAACATAATGGCACATTACATAATTCACTAAAAATATAAAAAAAAATGTTTTTGTTTATTAAAAATAAATTTTTGTTTGTTTGTTCACATTGCAATTTATATCATCTTTTCATCTACAAATAAACATTTGAATTGACCCAGAGCATTGACCATTTACGAGACATTTAAGTGAAGTGTAATTGCAGGAAAAACAATTTTCTATTTTTATTTGAAAATAAGAGCAATTTGAAGGTGACATTTGCAATTTTAAGAATATAAAAGCACTCGTATGGTCTCGTCCGAAAAAGAACATCCTTACGAGTCGTTCTTGAAAATTGAGATTTAATCGATGTATATTTAAAAGGTTTTCTACTTTTACAAGTCCCTATCTCCTGTAGATCTAGAGTACACAGATAAAAATGAGATGACAATTTCAAGAGACAATTGAATTACTTCCAAATAGTACAGTCGGAGGCAGTGAAATTTCAGCATGAATTTGTTTCAGCTGATCCACAAATACAATCAAAACCGTTTATCCTTGTTTCTACGGTTGAAGCTGATACAAACACTCGTGTGGTAGTGGTAAAACCGTATAAAGACGTATAAACACTTGAGACAAATTCATGCAGAAATTTCACTGCCTTCAACTGTAAGTAATTCTTTAGGAATTATATTCTGAAACCCAGCTAGGAATTGAAGAAATATAATTCATTCAGGGATTAAAACTGGGACCAAACAATGATGATATTAAGGTTTACCGATCAGTAATAGTAATTAGGTTCCGAATTTGGAGTTAAATAAAAGTAATTCCTGAGGAAATTAAATTTTAATTCCAAAAAAGATTCTATTGTATACTGTTAATCCCGAAAAGATTAGGATCTTCATCCATATCTGTGTGAGTGATTGTCTCCATACATAAAATGAAGCAAATAGTTCAAGTTCTAGGTCAATTGTGTTGTGTGCAATCGGACACCGATGGCATCTTAGACGAAAGAGTCAGGATTAAATCATATTTTTATATAACAAAAATATAATAATCGAAAATGAAATAAATAAAAAAATAATAATAATTTTGTAATCAAATTACTTACTTCATACGAAACATTCATCATAATAACTATGCAGTAGGCTCCCACAGTTCATAAGTTCATGAAAAATATCTGGAAAATTTCGATCGTTGCTAAAGTTCAAAGACCAACTCACAATATTGCTTTACGCCACGCATAACTTTTCGATGATCTTCAGACAGTTAGTGAATCAATTTTCACTTGCAGAACCGATGTACATTTCGTAAACCAATCTTTTCCAGATATCATTCATGATCTCTTGTCTACTCGTCTTAACTTACAAAAATACTTCAAAATTCAGCTTCCATTTATGCTAACGTCTCAAACAACGGTCTAGCATCGCCAATCTTAATTATACCGAAGAAACTCTTCGCTGGTTCGAACAATGTGTACCGATGATTGCCCAAATCGTTCAATTGGATCGTATCACCGTTACGTAAATAAACAACGCCACTGGTGAAACAAGTATTACTTTTGATCACTGGCTGGTGTGAATGTGTCATTGTGGTGCATTGCAGGAAGGATTGAGCATTATGCTGCACAACAAATCCGTTTGTATCGTGAGCGTCATGGTAGAAAATCTGTATGGAAAAGAAAGTGTCGCAAATTGAGATTTTTCGATTTATCTCGTTCGGTTTTACTGTGCAATCTACCTGCGCATAGACGTTGTAGAGACCGTTCTCTTGAATTGTGACGACACCTCTGTCTAATTTAAAGAATCGATCCATGGATAAAATATTCACCCATGGTGATGCTTCCCAGTCGGTGTATGTTCCGCCAGCGTGACGCAAACGACCATTACCTGAATGAGTGAGAAAACACGTTTTCCGATTTTATTTTTCTTCTTGTTTTTTTTGGGAGATTATGAATGGCACAGCATCATGGGCCATGATTCATGGCATTGCTCTTAAAATATGTTTTGTAAGCAAAACTGTCTGTTGCTTTATTCATTGAACGATTTTGATAATTATGTAATTGACGGTAATCTAGGCCGGTTTGGTGTCATGAGAATCACCATCAAATTGTTGGAAAAAAATGTTTTCCGTTGAAAATCTTCTACGGAATGAATCACCTCAAAGATGTAATTTACATAAAACCATCTCCAGAGACCAGATCTAATGTAATTCTGAGAGTGGAAAAATCGAATGATTTTTTTTATTGTACTCTCAAGGGTTGTCTGTTAGTTCTGCGTGTGAAAGAGCTTCAACTGGATGATGGGGAAAATTTTCATTGTTGCATTGTAATTTTGTCAAGCCATTCAATTTCCTTGCACGCACACCATCAACATAATCTTGACCGATTGTACCAAGGGGAACGAAACGGATGTAACGGATGGACATCGAATCAAAGTTAAATTTCGATTTGAATAGATGTCGTAGAGTCTCTAAACCGGTTGAAGTATCAGATTATAGAATAAGCAGGCTAACTTGCGGTTTGATATTTTCATTTTAATGATTTTACAGATGAAAACAACGCACTTCAAGCAAAAGTGATCATAGTGGTCAGGTGCAGAAAGTACTCTATTTTACATGAAAATGTTTTTACAGTTGTGTGACACACTGTCAAGTTTCAGTTATTTAGTGTACCACTCATGCTTGAAGTGCGATGATGAAAAGAAAACGACAGTATTTTGGGTGGCGGAACCAGTCTCCGGACATATACCAGTAGTCGGATACCTATTGTTCTTTCATTCATAAAAAGTTTATCGATGAAAGAAGAATAGGCGTCCGATTGATTACAATTCCGGAGACTGGTGCGCCGATGCATCAAAGCTTTTGACGTTTTTTTTCATCTTTCAACAATTTTCAGCACGGTAGTTTTATTGCCTGTTCAGCCTGTTTTACTTTTAAAAAAATCCAAAATTTCCTCAAATTTGTCAAAAAATTGTTAAGAAATTTTACAAAATTTAGCAAATCCATTTCCTAAAAATAGGCTCTGGTACGACCTATTTAGTCCGGTAAACAGGCTATTTATTACAGCCCCTTGCCAGTTATGAGTACTGAAAGAGAAAATCGAGTCACAACAATGTGTGATTGAAAGTGACAAAACCCGTGGTACGTAACTGACCTCTTTACCCTACATGACTTGGGACACTGCGAAATTATTACTAATCGGTTTTTATACATCAATTCAACTTACCTTCGTAATTTTCATTATTTCCATTGGTGTATTTGCTTGTGTCACCACTATAATGGATGGCTATACTCTTAAAACGATTCTGATTTGCTGATCGACCTACTTACAACAATCGTAAAAGTTGTATAAGTTAAACAAATTATCGAATTTATTGTTCTCTGTATCATCGTCGCTTACCTCGTTTAGGTTTATGAATCGGTCCCGAATGGATGGATTCAACTTCAGCGCTATCCTAAAATTAAAAGTTTTTTTTTGCATTAATCTCTAACGCTTTAAAAATGTTTAATCATGTTGATAGCAAGCTTTGCCGGCGATGCTTCGCATTTGGTATTCTTTTGAATGACAGTTAAAAAAGCCCAAATATAATTAGAAAAGCAAGGCCTTCATCGTACAGACCACAAAGGTAACCTTTTACAAACGGAAATCGCAATGCAATCATTTAATCTGGTACTTCTTTTGTTCAAAGCATCACCTATACGAAATCTTTTAATTCATTCGTTTCAGTATACAGCGTTTGTAAAAGGTTAAGCGAACCCTCAATTTTTCAAAATGTTTTAGAACCAAATTTTCGAGAAGCATTAAAAAGCTGTTGCACATTTCACGCCGATTACGCCTTAAGCAGAATATAAATTAGGAATTTATGTTTACCACCGTACGTCCTTTTCTCATCAATTTAGCGAATTCACTTTTTTTCACAGTTCGACGAAAGGCTTTCGATTTGTCCTCGTTTGTGGGCATGGCCCGACCTGATCGTACACCTACACCGTAGGATGAAGTGGCAACATCATCCTAAAAATAAACCATTTGGTAAAGGCATGAAAGTAGCGGGGGCAAGAGGTTGAAGAGTTTTTAGACCCGTACGAAGTACTGGGGTCTTATAGGTTTACGCATACGTTTGTAACACGTCGAATTGGACTCCCTGAGTAAGGGGAAACCTATTGTGGTTGTCTAGAGATGCCAAATCCGCGAAAAAAAAAATGTCCGTCTGTCCGTCTGTCCGTCTGTCTGTCTGCACGATAACTTGAGTAAAACGCATCCAATTTTGAAAATTCTTTTTTTTCCCGTTTGGTAATGTCAAAAGACAGGCTAAGTTCGAAGATGAGTGATTTTGGATCGACCCCTCCCGAGCTGTGGCCCAATAAGTGCTTTACGGTTTTTCGAAGATATCTCCGGACATTTAAACGTTAAACTTGTAAGTGATACGTCAAATAAAAGGTATTTACAATACCGATCGACAAAAAAAAAGTTTATGGAAATCGGATGACCGACTCGTGAGTTAGACCCCTTGGTGTGGAACAGGCACAGGGCGGCAAGCAGTTTTTGCTTGTAGGTCGGCCACATTTGAACATATTTCGTCTGTTTTAGCTTTATTAGATAGGTATTGACCGTACCAATCAGGGAAAAAAAAGTTTATGAAATTATGTTCTCCGGAGCGTGAGCTAGGTCTCTTGGAGTGAGCTCTTATCTGGCTACTCGGAAGTACAGTGAACGTGGTGTATTTTGACAATATCTCGAGTAAATTTTGACCGAATTTCATGAATTTTTTTTGTTTGAAAGGTATTAACGAATGTAAAGCGTCGGTACTATTTCCGGTCTCCTAACAAAATGGCTGCCGGCGGCCATATTGGATTTTAGTAAAACAGAAATATCTTGGGAAAAATTATACTTAGAGAGTTTCTGTTAACATGGAAATAATTTGTTATGTGTGTGGGGTTTCAGGGATTCCATATATGGACATCTATATATACCTATATACAGCTATATTGAGCTATACACAGGCATATAGAGCTATATAATAGCATATTCCTCTGTGAAATGTTTATATGTTTATATGAAATATAGGTAAATATAGCGGTATATAGCTGTTTAAATAGGAATTTATGAAATTTGACTTCGTACGGGGCTGTCTATATTGCCTCCGGCAATTTAGTTGTATATGATAACAAGGCAAAGAGTGGATAATGTAAGTGATTTAAAAGGAAGAATAGTTTTTCAGCAGAGAAGAAAATGAAGTAAGAGAAATGAAGAGTTTCACATTAAAGGCTTTTGATACGAATAGGTGTTTCGTACGGGTCGGCGTTAGCTATGTTTTTATTGGAGTTTTAGCCATTTATTGTAACGCACCAGAATTGTAAATTGATGGGAAAAGTGAATTTCAGGGAAAGGTGGTAATGTCAGGGGAATAGTAGTTCTTACAATACCGTTTGACGCCCTAGTCGTTACCAAAGTCAGTCACATTAAACTACTGAGTTATTTGATTGCAACAATGCAACATAAGTGAATGTTCAGATTCAGATTGAATTTGCATGGATTCAAAATTAACTCTCAACAAAAAATGTCTGCGAAATTAGCAGTGCAGATTCTGCGCTTATCTTCACACATTGGGCCGCTTCAACGCACTGTCAGTGCGTTGGCCACTTTCATCACTAGTCAACTAAATCGAATTACAAAATCAAATGGAAAATTATATTAACCTGTTGATTTGTACGCTGATTGGCATATTGATGTGAATTATGTTCATTTGATGTTCGACTAGCATGGTTTCGATAGGGCGATTGTACATATTCTGTTGGGGGTGAACGATGCTGTTGGTATTTCTTGGGGAATGAATTATGATGATATGCTGGTAGATTGTGTGCAGAAGGTGTTCTGTAATGGTAAAAGAAAAGACGAAGATGAAATACTGTCTGTGTATTGCCGCACACACAAAAAGAAAAGAAAAGAATTTGGGTCAAACTGAAAAGAATTTATCGATTTTATCATCATTTCATTTCATACCTTCCATCATTCCAATCGTGTCGCAATGCTGGTCTTTTTTTGCCCAACAGTAACCTACTAATTTCATCGTCCACCCTTGGATTGGTTCTGTTACGTTTCAATGCATATGATTCTTCGACAATCGGAACACCATGTATAGACGTTGATCGTACATTCCTTCGGCAATAGAACAGATGTCGTTCAGTGATCAGACTTCCATCGTTTGAAATTATGTACCTTACCTTTTGCCTGCATTGTCGTCGTACATATTATTCTCGTCAATTTCGTAATCATCCGGATCGAAATCGCTGCTTCCCTCTAAATCATCATCCTCGTAAAATTCTTCGTCATCGGTTTCATCGAATGCTCCGAACGAGCCCTCTTCGTTCGGTTCGGGCATCACTGCTGTGTGATCGTACTGTATGGACAAAAAAAGAGTTGTTGGTTAAAGATATGTGTAAGAAACGGTAGCCCTCAAGTGAGAAAAAGTTTCATGAAAGGGTAACCAAAGGTAAAGGGACCGTAGAGGATACAAAAAGCCACTCCGCTATGTCTGAGCCGATCAATTCCCATTCAACATTTTTTGAATTTCAATTTTTTCCCAATTTTGTATGGATTTTCACGGCAGTCATCAAGCAAAAAAAATGTTTTTTTTGAAAGGGTACTTAAGAAAAGAGTATTGCTAGGAGTGATGTGTCCTCAACGGACTCAGAAAGCTGTTCTAATATATCTGAGGTGATCCTTCAAAAAACCTTTTTTTTCTATTGAGACCACCGTGAAGAAGGAATCAGATACAAGTACCATTGATTCCTTAATCGCAATCATTTCTCATATGAGTTTAATCTCAAAATTAACGCAGAATAGTCGCCGTCAACGTCTTAGAAATAAAATGTTAGAGTGGGTATGAGCGACATACTGTAAAGAGAGTTTTACTGGAAACGTCCACAATCTGTATTCCAAATTCCTTTGTATCTTTGTGCTTAATACTGAAGTGTCATCTCTAGCAATTAACATCGATCGAATGAAACGCGAGCGAAACGTTTACGCCTTCATTTTCCTAGAACTGTCTAGCGAAATGTCCTCCTCGTCCTCATTAGAAGAAAGTGTTGTTTTATAGAGAAACAAAAGTGAAGTAAAAGATTGTCCATCAAACACCAAAAAATAGTTAAAACAATAGAAGTACCAGATGCAACGATAATAACTGTGATGCGCGTTGGTTAAAAATGATATCTCTTTGTTTACTAGCACCCATTGAGTGTAAGATCTTGCAAAGCACCATAGCACCGCTCCTAGCATTAACATAAAAAATATTTGGCGGCTGATGGTATTGGTATCAGAAAATACTTTGCATTTATTTCGTGCTATGGAGCAGTGCTATAAAACCACCTAACGACTTTTAAAATAACTGAGCGAATCGAAAGGTTAATGTACCAAAATAATTGACTGACGATAAAAATTAATGCAAAATTAGTTTTTGTTTTAAAGTTTTTTTCCTCCTCTACAATGGCTCTCCACCCGAGAGCAGCGTAAATATTTACTTTTAATTTTAATTTTACTACGCAGAAAGCTTATTGTTTATCCGAGCAGAGGAAAAAAAATGTTCACCGCTGAAAGAATTCGAATGAATGAATGAAATTAGCGAACTATTTGCGGGCCATTAAATGTCGATATTATTGCAGAGTGAAAACTGAGATTTTTTGTGTAAACACTGCATTCCTGATCTTGATCTATCAACAATAATCTCTCAGTGTTCACCGAAAAACAACAAAAATTTTTTTTAAATTTTCTTGTGTCTGTATTTTGGTTCGAAGCTTTTCGATTTCAAACTGAATTGATACAAAAATGTAATCAATTATCGACATTTTTTCCTTCTTGTTTATTTGTTTAATTATTTACCAGAATGTTAACTACCGACTTATACACATTCAAAGAAAACGCTCGTGATCTGTGGATAGACAACACTTCATTTCCACACATTTTCCTCAATCAGGCGTCCGACGACTCGACGACGGAATCAATCGAAAAATAATCATTTTCGAATATCTCTGTAGCTCAGTCAGTCGTTTAATTTTTTTTATCATGTTGATCGGTTTACGTAAATAAATATTTTCGATTCAAAAATAAAATCCATAATTAAGTCAACACGGAAACGTGCAATTGATTCCATTTCAATAAATTCATTCGTCGATTGAAAATTTTTTTGCAGATTAAATATATTGTGAGCCACGTATGAAGTATTATACTACGTCTAATTTTATGGTATTATATTTAGAATAAATTACGAAAAAATGATGTTCTAATTGCACGAACACAACTAGAAAATAGTTAATCTTTGAGAAGTAGAGCCACAGCGAGTGAAAAGCACAAATTATTTTTAAAGAAGTATCTTCCTTACAGTTGTTGCCTAAAATATTATTTAAACCATGGGGAAACGCTGTTTCGAAACTAAAATACTAACGTAATAGATTTTTGTAAATTCTAGTGCATTTCGTCCTTAAATTGCTAATGTGAGCGCTCTACTTATTGTGAACCAACTTCACTGCTATGACATATCATGGATTTTTATCGGAGTGAAGCTTTTTCACCAGAAAAGAAAGCGCAAAGAATAAAATACCGTGTCGCCTTTACAGGCCAGCAGAGGTTTCCCATAGATCTCTGAAAGGGTTGATTTGAATAATATCATCAATATCCACTAGGCCATTCCTAGAGGGTGTTTTAACGTTACACAATTTTGCAACGAACCAAACCACCAATATCACAAAACGTACAAGAAGTCTTCTACAAAATAAGAACGAAAAGGGAAGAGACTGAGAACCAATAATCACGTCTTGGGACGTCGCTTTGATGGAACGAGCCAACGAAGATGAGAAGCTGTTTCGACCTCCGAATATGGTGGTGGTCACAAGGCAGTATACGACAACCCATCGTCCGTTGTAGCCACCATATTTTATGACGAAATGTACTAGAAATATAATAGAAAGAATCATGAAACCTACTGACATATTTCTGGCCAAGACATTCTTTAAATCGATTTTTCACCATGAAGCCATGATCGCTCATTATTAGCCAAATGGAGAAAAATGTAGACCACAACCAGATCTACATTTTTCTCCATTTGGCCAGTAATGAGCCATCATGGCTTCATGGTGAAAAATCGATTTAAAGAATGACTTGGCCAGAAATATGTCAGTAGGTTTCATGACTCTTTACGAAAATCTATTACATTTGAGCTTTAGTTTCCAAACATCATTTCCCTTTAGCGAAATTTATGTTAAATTCAATAAAATACTAGATTTCGAACCAAGCGCACCTCTGTGATACCATAAACGAAAGATGTAACAGATTTAATGATTTTACCGATATGACACGCTTGCCGTGTGTATGCACTGTTAAATTGATCGTAATAGAAAAATACAGTAATAACAGTGCAGTTCTTAAAATAGAAAAAACATTCGGAATGCAAATAGTTCTTTAATTACGAAATGCGTTTTTAACCGTTCTGTAAACAAGACCCAAAAGTTAGCCGACAGGACGTAAAGAAAATGAATGAGTCTCGAGTAGAATTATTGAATTAATGTGTTGTGACATCACTTAGACACAAGTTGGACGTGCGATGGCATATAAAATTATTTAAATGAAATTCAAAAATAAATTTTTGTGGCTAAAAATAAGCCTGGACTAATATTTTCGCTTTATCGAAATTGGTTGCTGTTTTAATTCGAAGCGACCGTTATTACTCAACCACTATAACAGTTATTGCGTTAAAATTCGATTTATGTATCATATCGACCACCATTATATTTGTGGATGATGATGGTTCAATTTGGAACGAATCCAAAGCCAATAAAAAATTTAACAAACTGAGTATAAATAGTGATCCGTCACCACATACCGACCTCCTGCTCCATTATATGATAAAAACAAAATATTTCATAGAAGGTCATTCTTCACACCGCATGATGATCAAACGATCAAATTATAGACCAAATTACGAGCCAAAAAATGTTTTTCTTTCTTTCAAAATAATGATCTCGTGGAATTTATTTCACTTAAAAATTATTTATTTTTTTTTCACATTTAGTGCAGATGAACTGAAATTATGTAAACACATAGAGTTTCGCATACAACAACATATGGTCGTCTTCTCGGCAAGATTCAAGGTTTCAATGTTATGATCATGATCGCGATCTTGAAAGATTTAATTGAATGAATGGATGAATGAGACGTTTCGCTTGGTTTTCTAAAAACAGAATTCATGAATTCATAAAAATTTACAGCAATGTTATGGTAGGTCCGGCTAAACGTTTTATGCTGGACTTCTCTTTACGCACTTTAATAATTTATAATTGCCGTACGAAAAGGAGTGGGTGGTAAATATGTCATCAAATTACTCTAAATTTTTGTAGTGAACGTTTCCATTCACAACACACGACAAAAACAAGCTTAGGTTTTGGTGGTCATTCAATGTTTAACCTGTTACAGATGGCAAGCATATGACCAGTAGTATTATCGGGTCTATTACTTCCATAGATCAAAGCACTTTTAATGGATTGATTTCGAATCTTGTACTTCAATTTTTTTAACATGCATTTTACGATGTAAAGGATGATATTACCCAGAGCTTGTCATTATTTTTGTCATCGTTATCGATAACAGACGAATAGTATGTGACAGGTTAAAATATCCCCAACCGTATTGAAATTCAAAGCGTCTTGTCTCATGTGCCATTTTCGAGTTTCATGCAGTTGGAAGGAAAATTATAGGGTTTCACAAAAAGCTACACATGCTAGGCATTCTATACATTGCCATGCTGATTACAATGACAGGAATGCTGAATTAATCATTCAAAAGGAACAAGGATACGGTTATGTGGTTATGCTTTTAATATCTCTATCCTCTGATACCATTGGGTTTAATCAGTACTCAGGAATAAACGAGAAAACGGTATATGGGCAATTCCGTGTAAACTTTTTGTTTATGAATTCAGGATTAGCGAAAACACCGTTCCAACATCACCGATTCCCAAATTACATGGATTTATCCATATCCAACAAATTAAGGCATTGATTAGTAATCAATGATTACGGTTTTCTACTTGCAGGGAGAAAAGGGAAATTCAACATGTTTCTGTGATTGTTGTTTCGGTTTGTTAATGATTCCTCAAAATCTTCGTTTAACAAAAAATCTAGATTTTTTACTTTAGTATTTCATTCTTTCTGTTCTTTCCTAAACAAAACTCAGATAATGGAAATCTAGAATTTTCATTTATTTAACAAAATTATTTTGGAAACAATTACAAACCACAACATCTCTTAAATTAGAAAACATGTCGAACATTGTTTACCTAAACTCATCAGATATTGAAAAGACTTTTATTCAAAAACTTATTCTCTCTGACGTTACCGACAAGCATATTGTCAGTACATTATTTGTGGATCTAGTACTTCCTTTAATTTAACTGTTTTAACAAAGCTCAACCACACATACATAAATCCACATTAGCCAGAGAACACAACAGATGATATCCAATAAGGACCTTTCTCACATCACGTGCGTGTATAAGGCTGTTATCAATGGTATGGTATAGTAATTAATTTCACCAAAACAAACCGCGTCGTCACTGTTAACAACACAAATAAAAAAAAATCTTTTCTTTTTCTGTTCGAAACATCAAAACATTTCATGCTCAATTTATAGAGAATTTAATAATAATAAAAAATAAACCGGCGGCGCCAGTTATAAAATCTCTATTTGCTTTTGTTTTGCTATAATTTATCTTCGTGTGTAATTTATTAACTCTAAATTTTGTGTATTAATTAACGCCCTCGCATTCCAATGCCTCTAGAAATTCTTCAGTTTTACTAATTACGAACGTACTTCATTGAATTAAATGCAGAGTTTTCACCAGGGTACCGTTGCCGATAGTAAATAAGTCTCGAAATAGGTAATTTCAATAAATCCATGAAAATCAAATGGATTTACTTTAAAACATTAAATCCATCAAAGTCATTACATACTAGAAAATAATGTTTTTCTTCCAGAGAACCGATGAAAATTTCCCGGGTGAAAATTTCGCGAGAAACAAAAATTGAAAATTGATTTCCAGACGAAGGTTATATTTCCCAGTAACAAATTTACGTATAATTTCCATGGCTGACTCATTACGGAGTAATATGGCCAAGCATCCAATAGGATTTTGTTCATTACGTAGTTCATTAAGTAAGAGTAGCTGTGTTAGTTGTTTTATATGTCGTGCACCAATTTAGGAAAACCTCATCATCACCCTATTTGATTATGACATGGCCTATTTTCTCGAACGTCTCGAAATTCTTGAAAATTCTCTTTAAAAAAAATTCTGAAAATAAGCCCTGGCTTTGGTCCTTTTTTCAAACCAATATTTATTGGAAAATCACTATTTTTTATCAACAAAACCCAAAAACCAATCACAGCAGAATATATCAACGCTTCTATCTAAAAGCCATTGGATTGAATTTAATTTTCACTTTGCAATTTCCAAACATCATATGCAAGTTTATTTGTTATCTATGTTATGAATATGATGCAGTACATAAAAGTGAGCAAAGCATCTAATTTTAAACCGATTGGTATTGTATTTGCCAAATGGCGAAGATAAGTGAATCATCACTGTACAATATTCTACTCGTACAAGAGTTTCGTTTAATTGAATTCATTGGAAATTGCATACAATTTCTGTATAAACACAGAAGTAGAATCACAAGACACTCATTCATAAATAAACGAAAGAACGAAGAAAAAAAAACTGTTGAATCATGTAACAGAAAGTGACTTCAATATTTTTACTGTCTGTTCAAAGTAATAACACGAAAACCAAATCAAAGCAAATCGTCTGCCTACGAGAATCAGTTAAAATTATTTAGTTTAAATTAATATTTCCTTTATCAACGCTCAATTAAATTAATTTTGTCTTTCTTTCAGTCTTTGTTGACAAACAACATCCCGAAAGAATTTTTTTTATTTCGTTTTGCGTAACTTTTTAAACAAAAAGACAAACAAAAAATATGCCAATAATTTGGAGCATTCAAACAATTGAAAGTGTATCAATGAAGTCGGTTTAATTCAAATTTATTGTTTCGAGTGAGAGAATGAATGTGAAATAAAAAAAAATAATTCATTTTTATTTGATTCGAATTCGTCTAGGTCTACACACACTACTCACTGGGCATTGAAATAAAATTATTGTTTCAGAGGCGCCGAGTTTATTTAAAAGCCGTGAAATGTTTGTTTTTACTTGCAACATCGTAGAACTCGTAAACTTGAGTGGGTCGAACGTCGAGGTATACATCGTAGACATTTATTAGGAATACAGTGGAGGCTTAGACTATAGTCCTGTTTCGATCATGAACATAGAAAGGAGCGGTGTTGACCCAATATTTGTAAAATTGATTTGCTAAAATCACTGACAAATCTGTAGAGCATGTCCCCAAACTAATTCAATTGAATTTAGAAACTTTTCAGCGTTCCTCTTACATGTTCTAGGATCACCATAGTGTTTCCGTTGATGTTCAGAATGTTGCCATTGTTTTCTTGACATTGTATTAAATTCCATTGAATCTTTGGACTGTTGAGAGAAGATATTTGTTTATATTTCTTCAGACGAAACATAATTACTTTTGCCACAGTATCGCCTCAGTTGTCGGTAACAGAGGAAAGAGCTATCTGCGAATTCCATGGAATTTGACTTTCGATTTATTATGAAGTTTCACACCATTGTAAACAAATGAAGTAGAAGATTTGCAGCACCCACCACCACTCCGAGCGCGTTTCTATTATAGCCCTTATGTTTAAGCTCGCAACTAGCAATGTGTAGCAACAAATACCAGCTGGTACATTCAAACTTTGTCACATAATTGGTTGTCGTATACAAAATGCTTTAGATGTGTAATACACACCCATGGTACATTGCCAAAAGCTGATTACAAAGCGTCATTGAAAAAAGTTCAACATGGGATGGGGACGCTTAACACCTCCGACACCTTTGCATTGTATAATATTTATTGCAAAAAACTCAAAGCCAGGTCAGACTTGGCTTGTTAAGGTAATTTTGTTTGATATATTTGCATTGTCTGATGTGCCTAACAAAAAACCTTGGAAAGTAAATTTTGTGTCTGTGTCTGTTCGTCTATCCTTAAGTTCGAACAAGACTAAAAATAAGTTAGTCAATAAGTCAGACATCATTGTATGAATGAATGACTTTTTGAATGGGGAAACACATTCGGAAATTCTAATTCCAATTGTTGTTATTCATTCTAAATTGACACTTAATTCAGCTGCTTTGAGCAATAATTTTATTATATTATTGTCAATTACTTCAACCAATGGCTTTTGGAGCGCAATGACAAAGTGCACTGTATAAGTGGATGTGACAAATATGACATATTAATTGGACTTAAGATTAATCGTAACATGTGCGTTTATTAGAAGGCTAGTCTTTACACGAAAAATGAAAAATAAAATAAAAACAGAAATGAGAACCCATGATTCCACTTGAACATACATTTGGACAGCAAATCCAATTGAGAATCGAATTAACAGTTTATTGATCTCAACGTTTATATATAACCAGAAATTAATTTATCAACCAAAATAATTGATTTCTCGTGTAAGAATTTGATTTTTCCAACGAATCAAAATAAAATAAATTTAAAAAAACAAAATCTCCAAAAAAATATAGTTTCGGTTTCCGTTATCGGCATATATCATTTTGACAAAACCCATTTTTATATCTAACATCGTAATCAACATTTTATCAATAACCAAACATCGACGTAGAGCAATTATAGTGTGTCTCTATATCTAGTCTATATGTGTGTCTAATTGTCGTGTACTATTATTTAAAATAAGTTTGTTTCTTTGAAAGATATCAACATTATCTTACATGTAATTGCACCATTACATACACAGAACATCGATGTTTCATATTTTTTCCTAATAATTTCTAATAAGCTAAAATTGGGTTTCATTTCCTCCATTTAAGCATCTAGTTAACCTTTCAGAAGCGACAGACATGTCGCCGTTTAATCATCGAATCTGTTACTCATTTTGTTTAAAAAGTATCGTCTAATTTTTCATACGAAATCTTTTACTTCATTTGTTTAATCGATTCAGTTTCATGCTACATTTCAGTATATTTCGTATATTGGTTTCATGCAGCTGTAAGCTATTCACGTCATGCGCTTCTGAATTTTAATTTTGGGTGAATCAGAGGATGAACGAATGAATTGATAATTCAATTGCAACACACTTTGCTCTGAGAATATTTGCCATTAAATTGTGCTAAAATTATTGAAGTAAAAGATTTCTTATTGACCAGGGTAACTTTGCATACTAACCTCAGGCGGAGCTTTATGCGGCACTCATGGGAGCACATGAAGCACTGCCTATATGAACGCAAGGCGAAGAGGCCCTTATATGTCTTGAGAATATTGATAAAGCACTCGTATGGCCCGTAGTCACCTCCAAGCTGGTGAAGGAATGTAAGGAATACGTGAACCTCCTTGGTCTGAGCAATCGGATCAATTTGGTCTGGGTACCAGGACATTCCGGCGTGGAGGGAAATGAGGAAGCGGATAAGCTGGCCAAAGAAGGCTCGACGACTCAGACTCAAACGGGCCAGAACCGTACCTGTCGATTCCCTAGTCAGAGTGTAAAAGATCACTGGAAGACTGGGTCAAGCAAAAATGTGCCAAAGATTTGCTCAAAATGGACCGAAATCGCATTAGACGAGTAGGAGAGATTACGGGACATTGCGGGCTGAATCGGCACATGAATAAGTTGAGGCTTTCGGACACTTCGAGATGTTCCTGCGATCTAGAAGAAGAAACGGGTGCACACCTGATATGTGATTGCCCCAAATGACTTCAACTAAGACGCAGGATGCTCGGAGACTACGAGGTGGTTCCTTCGGAAATTGCTGCAATAGGACCTGACCATAAAAAAAGTCCTTGTCTTTAACAGTGACTGATGTCCTCCCACTTAGCTTAGAAATACATAATTTCCATAAACTTACCGAATTTTCGAAATCCTCCAAATCTTCCATAGCATCAAATCCAATGCGATGTTTCATTTCGTCTAATGCATTTCTTAATTGATCCACTTCTTGTGCAAGTTGTGTCGTTCGTATCGTGTTCCATATCTGCAAGCATAAAATTCGATGTGAATATCGTTTGTTGTGCATCGAACTCCGCACGAATTTCAACCGAAAAACTTTAATTTCTTCGTTTGAAAAAGTACTTAACGAAATATTTTGAAATTTATTTATATGTGAGCTCAGCATAACAAAAAAAAAACAATTTTTTTAAACGAAATATCCAATCATCTTCAGTATAAGTTGTGTAGATGCTATGCATGCATATTTCTATAGTCGCAGGGCATTGTCATCGAAATATGCGATAAGAATTCGTCAGTTCGATATTATTTGTATATACTTATAACTAAATAAACTGTTGGCCACTCTTGGTGTCCCTTTGAAAGAATGCTTACCAGTATAATTATTGCTTTTGAATTCTACGATAACAATAAAACAATTTCTGGGTAACGTTGTGACGATAAATAAATTTGTAAGCAAACCGAAATGTATTTGTCATTCGTTAATCATTTAAATTTGATTTCTGGTTATGCATTCGGTTGCAATTATTATTTTTATTGGATGTAGGCTGGATGTTATTATTGTTTTGAAGATGAAAGTGAGCTTTTCCGCTTCGTATCGCCGTAGAAGCATAATGTTTGAAAGTAATTTTTGAGTGGGTACTGGGTAATGCTTATATTGCCGTAATTTAAACCCTAACGATAATAATGATCGAACCTAGGAGATATACATATACACACTCACCAATGTTGGAGAACGAACTCATATGTGCAATGACCGTTTCTCGACTTAAAAAAAAACTTATTCCGAAATAGGAAGTTCAGGAGCAGTGGAGGAAGGGCTCGAAACTTCCATAACTTTCAAGTTCTCGTGTCTTCATTTCATAATAATTATGTCTCTTACGCTACATACGGCACAGTTATCTGGGGCACATGTATTTTGTACCTATGGGGCCGCAATGAAACCGTATGTGAAGAAGTACAAAATGAAGGCCCGGACTGGCAATATGAAGCGACTCGGAAAATCACACGTACGCCTTTAGTAATTTTATTGAATTTGCTACATTGTTGCCTTTCAATTTATATTTCTTAGGAGCGCTTATTGGTAACAGGGCCAGCGCGTATGTGTTGGTAACATTGATTTGAGGTTTGACATTTCACAGTCTCAAGTCAATAGGATTGGACCACGACAGAGTAAAGTTAACCAGGCAGGAGCGCTGGTTTGACTAGGGACCTGAATAATCTTGTAGCCCTATATTTTTTGCGAATAAAATTTTTCAATTTATGTCAGTGTTCGTTTGAGTTCATTTTCATCCCGTGTATTAGGTCCCTTATTTGACGTTTCGAAAATGAACCGCTCCTGCCTGGTTTATTTTACTCTGCCGTGATTGGACCCAATCATTTTTGAAAACGCCTAGACATCTGTTATCGACAACGACGAAACACAAGGCTCTGGCCAGTGTTGTCTTAAATAGCAAAACGTGTGTTTGATCTATTGACGTAAAAGATTCTTCATCAAACATTTGACAAATAGTTTAAACAACAGAAGTAACAGATTTATTAGTAGTTGTGGAATCTCTGTTCTTTTTAAATTCTTTGGACCTTGGACCACGCATGTCCTATTTACTGTAAACTGTAAATGATTCACCATAGATGATAATTATGTTCAGATAAATCGATAAACCACACTGTTATTCGGTCGGGTTCTATGGCTGTCAACCAGTAGTACGCATTTTCTGATAAATTGGATTAAGATACGTCGCACACGATTTAATGTTATTAATAGTGAGTAGCAATTTACTCTATGCGCGTTTTGTGTTTTTGTTTTGTCGCCAATATCCAATTCAGTTGACCTGATATTTTGTTAGTTCACACCTAATGTACGAGACTCTCAGGGTACTGAGTACCAAGCACCAAGTACGATAACAGAATTTTTAAAAAGGGGCCTCCTCGGAGCAGTAGTCAAAATTTCTCATATAGATTAAGTTTGTAAGGTTGGTATAATGGTACTGCGTCGCAATTATATGTAATTAATAGAGATGTCGAATTTCTGTTGAATAATCTGTTCTGGTGGGTTCAGTGTTCAGCAGGGCCTACTTTTTAGAAACTTTTAGAGAAAATCGAGAAAATCAAGAAACTTTGAGAAATTCAAGAAACTTCGAGAAATATTTCTTGAATTTCTCAAAGTTTCTTGATTTTCTCGAATTCCAGAATTCAAGAAATTCCAGAAAATTCGAGAAACTTCGAGAAATTCAAGAAATTTCAAGAAACTAATTTCTCGAGTTTCTTGAAGTTTCTCGAATTTCTCGAATTCGAGAAATTTTAAGAAATTCGAGAAAATTCAAGAAATTTCGAGAAATTCAAGAAATTAGTTTCCAAAAAGTAGGCCCTGGAGTTCAGTGCTATGGTCCAAGCCAATCTTTTTGTTAACAAACTTTGACTTTCACTTCAATTTTCCGTACGAATCATGAGGGCTCAACCAACAAATAAAAATACAAAAATGCATGAAAATAGATTATTTAGCCACAAAAGACACCCTAAAAAGCAACTTTTCTTTTCTTAATGAACAAGATTCCAACAAGATGGAAGTTTTGTGGTCAGGCGAAGCAATTGTCTGATGTTGCATAATTCACAGAAAATTTTTGTCGAACTAATAAGGAACTTCCTGACGATATAAAATACCCTTTCATTTCTTGATACTGATCAATGCACTCCAAAAACAGACAAAGGAACAAAATTTAAATGAGAAGTCTCCACGGCGCAATAGTCCAAAATTCTCGTATAAATTCAGGTGCTTATGTTGCTGTAATGCCACTACGTTACGGAGGGTCCATACAAAATAAGAGGCTGAATGACAGGTAAAAAAATCTGTTCCTTTGCCTGTTCTTGGAGTGCGTTGACGTAATGCACTATAACTTCCACCAGCGAATTTCTTCCTCGAAAACTAATATCTCATCTAAACTTGCCTAAGAGCACTCGCACTACATCCGATGCTAAGTCACGTATTTGCAATGATTTCAATTTCTAATCAATTTTGCCTTAATAATCATTTCTTCGGAAAGAAAACACGTAACGCATCCATATATGCATGATGAATATACTCATGAATCTATCGTTTTGTTATGCGATTTTTAACATGGCCTTAGAACATAAGCGAATTTTATTTCTACGAAATTTTAAAATGAAAAAAAGTTTACCTCCAAGCCGAGTATAGCACAGCAAAACAACACCATAAAAACCGCAAAAATTGTTAATCGCATTTTATTGCCATTAGCATAACGCTTGTTACTGCACTGTGAGCCATGGCTCGGTAAGGATATAAAAGATTTCAGTGATTCGGCAGTCATTTTCTTTTAAATTCGTTTGTTTTTCTTAAAATTTCTTAAATATTCACGACTTAAAAACGGAAGAACTTTTTTCTCTCTCTCAATCGGGATTGTTATGTCAAGGATAGTTAAAATCACAGCACCTTTTCGTATCACACGACTGTTTTATAAATGGGATTCAAAACTACCAATTTCTTTGCAATTGTCTCAAACACTTAATTTAATTTGGCAAAATCAAAAATCGATTTTTTTTAGTTTTGGTCAATTACACTTAATTCATTCGAATTCCGATCGAATCATTATGTTTAATAGAAAAATATCATTCACCGTCCGTTTGTTACGAGCAACTAAAAACCACTGAATGTTCAGCTCAAAATTAAGTCAGAAAATTTTATTTTTCAAAGACAGTAAGACGCGCATGTATATTCATATTCATACATGTACAGAAACTATATCAACGAAACATTTTTTTGAATGAAAACAAATTTGCTAACACAGCGCAGTGGATAGAAGTATAAGCAAAGTGTTGCGCCGATAACCGAAAATTATTCGCGATTAATGATGAAATGATGACGATGATGATTTTTATTTTGAATTCATTTTTTTACAGCTTTTAAGGTTTTTGTTTTGTTTATCTTGTGTTTGGCAACATAAATTTTTTTTGGACGATGGTGTGAACATGTTGTGTTCAGACAAACATTTTGTTTTCTTATTTAATAGATAGCAGTGGGTTCTTACAAAACACTGTCTCAATTAGTTGATTTCTAATTATTGATAAAATTGCGGCGCAGCTTACAAATATGTTTTGGCGAACATGCTAATGACATCATATTCAACGAGGGTCAGGGTCAAGAGAATTTTCATAGAAAGAAGAATGCGAGATTGCAACGTGCAACGCAAATCGTGACATTCTAAAGCAGAAAATTTCGGCAAGAAGAAAATGGAATGTAGGAAAAGAATCTGTTGCAATGGTTTAGTGACTTTCTTCTTTCTACATAATAAAACCGAAAGATCGTTAGAGTTAGGTTCAACTAATTCTAATTCGCTAGAAATGTTGATTTCTTAGGAATTCCGTTTCTCTAGGAATTGCGCTTCCGTAGGATCTACGATTCACTCAGAATTACTAAAAGTAAACAAAAAAAAGGTAAAACATTGTGTCAGTCGGTTAGGAATGTCAGCGTGGTTAGGAATGTCAGCGTGATTGGGAATGTCAGCGTGGTTAGTAATGTCAGCGTGGTTAGGAATATCAGCGTGATTAGGAATGTCAGCGTGATTAGTAATGTCAGCGTGGTTAGGAATGTCAGCGTGGTTAGGAATGTCAGCGTGGTTAGGAATGTCAGCGTGGTTAGGAATGTCAGCGTGGTTAGGAATGTCAGCGTGGTTAGTAGTGTCAGTATGATTAGTAGTGTCAGTATGGTTATTAGTGTCAGTATGGTTAGTAGTGTCAGTATGGTTTGTAGTGTCAGTATGGTTAGTAGTGTCAGTATGGTTAGGAGTTTCAGTATGATTAGGAGTTTCAGTATGGTTAAGAGTGCCAGTGTGGTTATAAATGACAGCGTTGTTGGGAGTGTCAGTGTGGTTGGGAGATTCAGTGTGCTTGGTAGAGCCAGTGTGACTGGGAGTGTCAGTGTGATGAGAAGTGTGAGTATAGTTAGTAGAATGTGGTTTGGAGTGTCAAAATGGCTGGGAGTGTCAGTGTTGTTCTCAAATTATCATTATACCTGAGGAACGACCCGAAATATTTTGATAATTCATTCCGGGGATGGTGGTAGTATTGACTATAGAATGATAAAGAAATGATAATGATTTCTATCGCCTTTGATTGAACTGAAAAGCTCTGCTTGTCGTATGTTCGCTGTTGGTATGGTTATTGTTTTCTGTGGAAATGGTTCGATGAATATAACAACAGGCAGAATTTATATGTAGACCTTATCTTCATCACCTAATTCTCAAAATTCCTACCGAATTCAACTAAACGAATGTCTACCATCTAAATGTTTAATATATACACAAAGTTCAAACCTCAAAAAGACGCACCATTCTGTACATTCCGATGCGTATTGATTTCCTAATAAAATTCCTTTTTCATTAGAATTTCATCATATTTACACAAAGTTTTCATGTGCAAATGAGATAGGTTCGTTGACTCCTCCAATCGTTTTAGTTTTCTTCTCCAGTTGAATAATAAACATTTCTCAAGTGTTGTCGAAGAAAGTAAGTAGGAAGATGACTCCAAAAATAGATGAGGATGTGATAGAGTTTCGTTGGTATGTGGTACGCATGATGTGAAGAATTTGGAATATGTTTGCAAATTAGGCGATGTTTTGTTTCTTCTCTGTTGAGCGTTTGTCTGTATGTCGCGTCGTAACTTTGACTTTGAATTTTATTACGTTTAAATTCAGGTAAAAAAATATTCAAAATTTCACGAACAAATCCACAGTTTCTGTTTGTATTGGGTAGTGGCTTTTTCATAGTACTACCAATTTAACTAATGCCCTCAATTAGTAGGAACGAGTTATCGGGAGCGTCGTATTTGAACTATAGAAGCGTATATTCCTTCGACAACAGTAGATAAACACTAGCTCTCAATAAAACTTTCAATGTAACAATCTCAATTATCTCTAGAATAATGAATGGGTTAGGTCCACGCACTTCAAGTATAAGTTGTACTCTAAATGGGGTACTGAAAAATGATAGTATGTCACACAACTGTAAGGGGCCATTCAAATAGTACGCACGCTATAAAAGTCGATTTTTGGAAAGCTTGTATGGCATCACGCTTTTGTCAGACTCCCATCCCCCCTAAAAAGAGTGCGTACTATTTGAATGACCACTAAAACACTGTAAAAAACCAGTTCATCACTTTTGCTTGAATGGCGTTGGTTAGGTCAGAATATGTCAAAATCATAGCGATCAAATTACAAATCTGAGGTCAAAAAGGCTATTTACATGTGACGATTCAACAGAGCAAAGAAAACGTCGCTCAAAAATTGCGTAGAATCACTTTATACCAAGGCAAATCCTCTTATCACTCATTCTCGGTTGAACTAACAAATTCCTTGAATAAAACTAAAATCAAACAAAAATTAATTCATTTGTGGGAATTTCCAGATAGCTCAACGATCTAATAAAGAGAATTGTTTATTCACTAGATACTTTTTCACATTCCATTCCATGCATGACTAGGCTATTCTCTAACTTTTAATGTGTGTCATATAATTGATAACATTTAACATCCATTTTTGCCATGTCGAATCAGCCAAAAAGCAGCTATTATTCAAACAATCCCCAATGATATACGGCTTAGTGATTCGTCTGATCTCCATCGATAAGAAAATGATTCAAAATCAGCATGTTCGGGTGGCGCCGCGCCGGTTATTCGATTGTATTTCGATATTTCCGTTCAAATTTCTTATATGGCATGGCAACCAACGAATTATGCAATATTTTTAATCGACAGTTAAGCCTAATTTATTGCTTCATCGATTGGCTCAATAAATCAAAAAGAACGAAAAATTATTTGTTTTCAACTGGACGAACTTTTTAATTAACCCGAACAGAACGAGACTTCTTGTTTTCTAAATACGGTTCTGAGACTGCTGCTCGGAATTATTTGAAATATAAAGAGCTTCGAGAAAGTGCAGTACGGAACTGGCCATACTGGGAATTCGCGTGGACTTCCCAAGGTCTTTTTGCCTGAGTCGGACGAAGACGCGAATGGCCTTTTTAAGATTTTCATTTATTCGCAATGATTTATTTGTAAAATTTAAATTGCATGTGTTGTTAAGTGTCCCCCTTCAATTCGCCTCTGAAATAACACAGGTCGACAATTTTTCCGTTGATTATTATTATAGTTTAAAGTTTTGGCTTTTGCGTCTCAAACAGAGATAATTAATATGTACCGTTCTCTAAGCATACATAAGATAGCCATCATATGCGAAAGGTGAATCTCTCAGAGAGATCGGAAGCTCGACACTAAACTTGAGTCGAACTGTACACCAGCTGAGGGTCAGTTCTTTGTGTGTTTGTCCATTTTCTACATACCTGGTTGGCTTAGCGTAATCTAGGAGGCATAGCGAATGGAATACATCGCTCGCTGGGTTTGGGTATTGTGAAGTCGGAGTCGGAGTTTTGGCTTTTGCGTCTCAAACGATGTGAAAGTTAGGAAGTTTTTTCAAACTTTCATAAGCCGTACATGTATGTGACGACGGTGGTTTGATTCTTCTATAGATACGAAGTGCAATGTATCTATATTTGTTGAATTTGTTAGGCCAAAATATGAACATATTATCATTATATTGGTTAACATCGAATGCTAAATGCATTCATCACATCAACAACGAATCCGTGCCATTAGACAGGCACAATGTCGAACAAATAGTAGGACGTTTGACCACTGTTTCGATCTGAGAGAAAATTAAATATGTCTTTCGACGTTTTGCATTAAGAGTTTCCATTCCTTTAGTTTTTTCACTCACCAAAATATTCAAATTCACTCTGCCACCTGGCGTTGCGTAGAGGAAATTTTGAAAAATTCCATAGAAATCTCTCATAAATGTGTGAACATTTATTATAGTGAAAATTATTGTGTGACGAGATAAACGTGCAGTTTGTGGAAAAATTCAGTCAAAAAGACGCACTTTTAAATATCAAAAAAATAACAAATTTAATTGTTTTTTCAAAAATGTGGAACCATTATTTTGTCAGAAAAGGTGTGAATTAATAGTGTAAATTAGCGAAGCGCTAGGGCTGCAGTTTTCAGGCCGTTTTATCGGGTTTTGTGCTAGGAAAAAGGGGTGATTCCTCTTAATATGCAGTTCAAAAATAACAATTTCTTTCCGATTATGATTCGCTATACTTGTTCGTGTGCAAATTGATATGGTGTTCCTAGAGTACTGTATCAAGTACCACTGTCGCCGTGACCTGATGAGAAATGGTATTTTTGAACTGCATATTAATGCAAAACGTCGAAAGACGTAATTTAATTTTCTCTCAGATCGAGACAATAGTCAAACGTCCTACTATTATAGTTTAAGAACTTTTGTAAAAGGATAAATTCAATCAGAGCTTCTTAACATCAGAAAAGCGGGCGAAACATTATGAAAGATGTATTTTGCTTCGTGTAGTTGAAACGTTTCACTTGAAATACTTTTTCCACTCGACGTGACCGTTCATTGAAATGTTTTATTTGAAAGACGATTTGCACTCGGGTGATAACCCGGCCCACGTGATACTTGTGATTTTTGAGCAATGTTTCTATGTTAGGAAAAAATGTGGGACCGAAGGCGAGTTTCGCAATCCCACGATTCAGAACATACATTTGAAATTACGTAAGGAATTTTACACTATGAAGCAAGACTACCGGTCCCGTTTTCTGGTTCTGTATGACGTATCACAGAACAAGGTCACAATTTCTTTACTTCAGACTCGACAAAACTTGGTCTTTCTTTGCTTTTTCTGTTATGCAAATTCACCGTCAGAGAAACGTTGACGCACATTGAATTTTAAATGAAATGCCAATATTTGTTCAGTTTTTTTTTCTTCAATAAATTGGGCTATAAGTTCCATACTGAACGTAGTTCAATTTTCGCAAATATCAAGTCAAGTTGTGTTTTCAACTCTTCGTCTTGAAAATGAAGAAAATTTTGGTTTTTCTCTTACTGTCCATATTTGTAAACGGTGCAGTCAGTCAGAGACTAAGTAATTCATCAACTGCTTTAGTGGATATTCGATTTTTTCAAAAGACATTTTCATATTTCAGAGACGTACAATGTCGATCCATATTCCATAACAGTTTCTGGTTTTTCTTCTGGCGCAATGATGGCCACTCAGTTCCATTTTGCGCATTCAAGTAAAATTGCTGGTGCCGGAATCATTTCTGGAGGTTCATTTTCATTTTAAACATCTTTCTGAATCAAGTGATGAAATTTTAAATGTTCAGTGCCCAACTTATGTGCTGCAGATGGTAAAGATGCTGTAGATTTCTGTCTTTTCAATCCAACTGCAGTGAATGTTAGCTTTTTAATTGAGCAAGTAAATGACCTGGCGAATCGTAATCTAATCGACTCAGTTGCTAACATTGCAGGTGACAAAGTGTTCATTTACCATGGCACAAAAGACACTGCAATTCTTCCAGGTATTATGATAAACACTTCGTCAAGCAAAAAAATATACTCTCATTCAACAAGAATATCTTTTTTGAAGCTTCGGGACAGAATGTACTAACAATGTACACTAACTATGGCGCAGACATTGAAACTGAATTTACCATTCCTTTTAAACATGGCTTTGTATGGAAAATAATTTGGTTCCGGTTGGAAGAAAATATTCATTTTTCGAATCTATTCCAGCCAACGATGAAAAATATCGGATATGATGGAGCATTCCACATGTTGAATCATTTGTACGGTGGAATGATTTTGCCAGCAGACGATGCTGGGAATTTTACAAATCTTTTGACTTTCGATCAGTCTGAATTTTTTGCACTACATCCGATTTTATCCAGCATGAGCACTAGCGGACTTATTTACGTTCCAACAGCGTGTCGTAACGGCGAAAGGTGTAGACTTCACATTATGTTCCATGGATGTTTCCAAAACAGGTGCAGCAGACCATCATCTTATTTTTTGTGCCCATTTCAATTTTTTTGAAACTTTATAATGATTCCCTAATTTCTAGAGGCACTATCGGAAATACGTTTGCCTCCACAAAAGTCGACATTATGGGAGTAGCTGAAGTAAACAACATTATTGTTTTGCTACCTCAAATTTCTGCTGTGCCTTTTATTAATCCATATGCTTGTTGGGATTGGTTCGCTTATCTTGACGATATGTACGGTGAGTAAATATGATTCTCTCAAGAATTTTTGAATTCTATATACGTCTCCAGCCACGACAGAGTAAAATAAATCAGGCAGGAGCGATCCATTTTTAAACAGTCAAATAAGCGACCTGATACACTGCATGAAAATGAACTCAAGTGAATACTAATATAACATAAATTTAATGATTTTATTCGCAAAATATATGGCTACTAGATACTTCAGGTCCCTAGCCAAATCCTGCCTGGCTTATTT
Source organism: Bradysia coprophila (assembly GCF_014529535.1). Taxonomy (NCBI): domain Eukaryota; kingdom Metazoa; phylum Arthropoda; class Insecta; order Diptera; family Sciaridae; genus Bradysia; species Bradysia coprophila. Next base: position 1,122,254 of record NW_023503584.1, read on the forward strand.
TACTCTCTTTTGCGTGGTTTCCAGCCCGATTAATGCTTATGACCAATAAACTATTTAATGAATTTTGCAGCTACTCGAAAAGGTCAACAAATTTATGCTGTCTACCTTATGGGTACTCGAGTCGTTGCAGGGTAAAAACTATTTTAATTGTAAATAAAATAAAATTCCAGAAAAATGTTTAATTCCGTTGACTGATGAGGGTCTTACGAATGATAAACACTCTAAAATGTTCACTACTATGATCGAAAATGAATGTGTGACCAAGAACCTTAAATACATGAAAATATTTGTCACACTTTGTTCATTCCTAAAAACTTTTTTATTCGAGAAAGAAATTCTTGGGTTCAGTTCGTTAATGGAAAATACTGGAGTAATAATAATCGGTGTCGGCGAATCTGTCAGACGAAGGAAAAAAGTATATTTTAAAGAGTTGAAAAATTTTTATTTTTGAGGTTACTCCACGCCAATCTAGGATTCAGTCCGATGTCTTAGCGTGATGTCTTAGTGTCGATGTCGATGATAAGAAAAAAATAAAGTTTGTGGCCAGAGCGAAGCGAGAGCCGTTTTCACACGAGTTTCATTTTTCTTCAAGAGGTAAGCAAGAAATACGCCCTATTTCCAGAGTATTTCAACAGACAATAGATCAGTATCAAATAGCGGTATCTTCTCTCAAAAAGGGTCAAAAAAGTTGTCAATTTCAGAAAGCTAACCTCAAAAGGTGTTTTGTTTACATAGCCACCTTTGAAATATAAGTATGAAAAAAAATCGGCCGCTCCGCTTGCGATATACGAACTATTTGTACAATAATAGTGACACTGTTCGTACTGTTCACAAATAGCATCTTTTCGAGTAGCTTCTAAAATATGAGCAAGCGCATAATAGCTTGGACCTTATTCGAAATAGTCACCCGAAAAGATGGGCTTTTTGGATTTTATCCCGAAGTGCTTTTTTAAGCCAGTCTGGCTCTGAGAACGTGTCTTAATTTTGATGGTTTTCTTTTACCTACAGGTATTCCCGTAACCTGTAATTGTTAAGTGTTGCATGAATAAACGACAAGCATTGACTAATGTGTTCAAACATAATCGTAAAACCAATGCTCTCCAAAGATCAGAAAACGTAACACAATTTAAGATGAATTTGAACCATTTGAACACTGTACAGCTTTTCGGCTGAAAATTCAACCAGACGCCTGTGTGTAATGTCGTTTGAACGTATCTCACTAGTGCGATAAAAGCCTTTTGTTACTGAATTCACAGAAAGATTATCTTCGGTATTTATTCGATTTTCTTCATTGCATAAAACGTTGTTTGCAACACGAATCGTATGCTGGTATATAATCGCACACGATCTCTTCATATCCTAATACGATTCATTTTACATAATAGTTATTTATGACATCGAGTGCGAAGTACTTTATTCATACACATAGTGAGCCTAATGAATACTTCGCACCGGGATTCATAAAACGTTTTATGCAACAGAGGGATCTAAAGTTCACAGTTTTCGAACATTATTATGCTTAAATAGTATGTTGTGTTACAAGTATTGTAATGTTGATTTTTTCAGCACTAGACCCAAGTTTTCCTCGGAGCTCGTAAGGAAAATTGGGTCGTGTGCTGAAAAAATCTCATTACAATACGTGTAACACATCATGCTCTGTGCCAACCGAGAATTGAAATAGACAAGAGCACAAAAAATCATAATTTTCATTGTAAAATCACTCTTCAAATTTGATCGATCACATTGCTTTGCATTTTCTCAAACGAATGCTGTAACAACTCATACAAATTCCATATCAACACTGCTTTGAGTGTTGTAATATCACATCAAACGGGTGCTGAAATAAGTCACTTTACAACACTAAAATGAGTGCTGAAAAGAGTCGTATTTCAATTCTCGGTGGCACAAAGTAACTGTAACATTTATTTTTATTCGTAGCACACTAACGTGACAGACACGTTGGAAGTATCCAATTCGGACAAAGAACCTTCCTATTTACAGACTTGAACATTTCAACGATTGGGTTGGGCTAAGTGTTCGCGATATATTTTTACAAAATCTATTACTTCAATTGTTTCGACATACATACATCAGTCAATTCTTACCAGGTGCGAATTTCTTATATCTGTAACCGTCAGTACTCTTTTCTTTTAAAGTTGAAAGTGTTTTACGTGACGTTAAACGATATTCTGTACAGATTTAGGATGCTTATTTAAACACAACACAATCCGACAATATTTGACCAACGAAAATTAAAATAAAATTTACTAAACAAGCAAACAAACTGTGCAGAAAATAAAATAAAATCCTAATTTAGATAAAGGCACTCTCGCATTCCAGACATACCTTTAAAAAAAAATTGTTAACTTACGGTGACAACGTCTATATAATGTGCGGGCAATAAAAAAAATAGTCAAATTGTGTCATACAAAATGTAACTCATATTGGAATTAGTTTCGAAAATATTTTCGTGTTTTATCTGTAGATATATTACGATGGAAAAACAAAAAATAAATTATTGCAGACTGCCTCACTTGATGTCTTTTAAAAATAAATAAATCTTAGATTAAGAACAATAAAAGACTCTGTTTGATTAAGACATTCCAAAACGTTTTGTTTAAATGGTCTCAAAATTATGCAAATTAATGTGCGATGAGTTATTTTGGTTTTTATCATTTTTTTCTTCATTTTTCTTTTATTTTTGCATAATGAAAGAGAGAACTATTTTTTATTGGAGTAATAAAAAATTAATTTTTTTTCGTTTAAGCTCTTATTTCGCAATTAAATTTTGTTAACTGCTGATACTCGTGTTGATGTGCGGTTTTGATGTGCGAATTTATGGCTGGTAGAAAGGAGATATTAATTCTACTAATAGCTCGATTTATTGATAATTAAAAAAAAATGTTTTGTTTGAACGTGTGTTCGGCTGCAGTTGTAAATCGCACACTGCTTTACATTTACATCACCGCTCACTCACTTATTTAACTTTTTCAGCTGTTTTTGAATCCTAACACTGCACCAGCAATAGAACAATTTGTTTAACGGAAAATTGTTTCCTCTGCTCAAATGATACCAGCCAAACAAACTTAATTTATATAAGAAAATTTGACTACTCCGTCGACTAGACCACCCTTGAAAATTCTGCTTGGTTCAGTGCTATCAATACATTATAAAAGAAGGTTCTCAAGGAACAGGTTAGAACACTCGCGAAGGCGGGTGACATCAAATTTCTTAAACGCACTCATGATATGCTGTATGAAAAGTCAATTTGACGAAGGCAATTTATTTTTTTGTCAAGTTCAATTCGTCATATATACTGTAAAAAACTTAGTTGTCGCGTCGTTACAGTGAACGACATCTCAAAAGTCTCATATCTTATGATTTCCACGTTTTCAATGAATTCCACACATTCCACACAGCTCACACTCTGTATCAGTATGATCCACTGTGGTTGCCAAGGTTGTATATTATTAGGAGGTTGCGCCAACACCCTTTTTTCGTGGTGACATTAAATCAAAAATAAATGGTCGCTGGTGTGTTGTGTTTCAAGTAAGTTGAATTCTTCGTTGTGACATTAACGCAAAAAAGAAGTGACAGCTGCGAAGAATTCACCTAAATACAAATAATACCACAGTTTCGGTCATTTCTTTTTCTCGTTTACTGTGACAGTGAATCGCGCAACCATCTAATTAAAAATCTAAGTCGATGCGGTAATTTATTTGGTTTCATTAGACGTCACACGACAATCCTATAGGTTTATTCCGAGGTCGAATTTCATCCATAGAGATACAACCTCATCAATATGAAAACCGATCTCTATGGATGAAATCGTGCTCATTCGGCCAGTGGAAATTCGTGTTCACAGCTATTTGGAGCAAAGCTGTTTTGTCATTATGAATTTATGAATTTTCAAAGAAAGCAGAGCGACAAAACTTATGGATGGTTCAAAGAAAATCTTTTAATGACTGTCACTATGAAAATGTTGTGAAATTTTTTGTCAGATAAAATAGAGATGCATTTATTTAAACTTGTCTTTCAACAAGAATTTGGCAAACGGATCTACCCTCACCTTTCAATGGACATGCCTTGGTACATGAGTTTTTTTTTCATTGTGCAACTGTCAGTCAGTTGTGTCAGTTGGTTTATATTCATTGGTTTATAGTGCGTAGGTGATACGTAATGGAATTTGACTGCCACTGTACGAAAATAGAATTGATCGTTTATTGAGTTGAACCAACAAATTCTCAGAAAATGTTTAAATCTTCTTGGACGCAACTGTACCGCAACTGTTGAAAGTTAAGGGGCTCAGGTTGCTGCTTACATATGTAGTATTTCGTATCATAACTGAGTCTGGTTACTTCCGGCACAAGTGAGTAAATAGTTAAATGGTCAATCCAGCTCAACCACAGACCACCCACATGTTGGCTGTGTTTAGTGATGAAATAATGTAAAAGTTTACTTTCATTTATTTATGATTCGCTAGAGATTTACATGCAAAAAGGAATGACATACTTCGCTATTCATTAGCAAATAGTAGTGTGTGCACCGTCAGAACATAAATTTTACAAATGCAGATTTATCTCGTCCACTGTCCAAAATTCCTCGAGGTGTTGATCTGGTGTTAGGGAATCTCGCGCCGCGTCATTCACAATAACTCACAAAGTGGCATCTTCCTTATACAAAATGTGTCAAAATGTGAATTATTGTGAATGACGCGGCGCGAGATTCCTAGCAACCGTTGATCTCACAATTTTTGTATTCAACTCTGTAACTTATTTAAGTTCTTTGAAAATTACCAAGTAGTCAACTTTTGCATTTTTATGATTTATCGTGCGGGCAAGTCAAACGAAAAATCGATAAACTGGTCGAATTTCAGTTGTTTGGTGCACAAAACAGTTTTTTTTTCTAGTTTCTTCTATTTTTCCTAGTCGCCTGTCGTACATAGTATATTTCGCCTTGTGGAGAAATTGAACAAAACCATCGAGCAGTTGCTGGAACGACGGATCACTCCCAATTTTGTCTTCTACACTCTTTTGCACACGTAAAATATCCTATTTTCGTTCTCTCATTATATTTGCCACGAATTAAAATCAGAGAAACGGATAGTAACAGCAGTAACAGCTTAGGTACGAAAGTGGTATTTTTTACGTGGGCAAAGGAGTATTGGAGGTCAATATATTGATTTCGTATTTTCTACAAAATTGCCAAAACAAACGTTTTTCAACGACAACGACCGACACTTTGGCGACTGTTCATTTATTATTAGGTTGAAATTGGTGAAGTAGCAGATTTAATGTCAAACACTGAGCCACTTCTAAAAGTGCAAAAAATTGGTTCCAAAAATTGAATTACCACCAAGTAGGAAAAAGGAACTTTATTTCTCTGAATCAATTAAATTTTTCCCGATTTAAACCACTCGTCAATGCTAAATACTAAAAATTGCTGGTAAAAACATTCCGAAGAACTGCATATACCGTTCTTAACAAACATTCACAATCACAACGATTAGATAAAACCAACAAAAAATTTACACTAAAATTACTCTAATATTTTTCACCCATATTTTGCACTGTTATGTTAATCAGCGGTCGCTCCAAATCCAACAGCGGCGATGATTTGTCAATACCATCGTCATCATCAAACGTAAAATTATGCAAATCCAAACCAATGATATTATGCTGCTTCTGCTGATCATCGACCAGCATATTCGGATCTATGTTCAATATGCAATCACCTTTGTACGAATCCATATTGAACTGTTCGGCATTTAGGAACTTAATGTCGTCGTAGGGAGTTGTATCCTCCATATTCAGACAATTCGGGTCGCTATTGATAGATCGATGTTGGAATTGTTGATGGTTATTGTTAGCTGTCGATGAGGTCGATGGTGACGCATAGCTCGTCCATTCAAATGATAAATTATTGCGATCCATGCCGTTCGGATCCAAATTGATACCGAGAAAGAGATTGGGTGAGAGTCGACCGGGAGACAGATTTCCTAACGTTATCTTAGAGTCAGGGTCTAGAGTATGTTGGACGGGTGACTGTTCCGTTATTATTGCAGATGGTGACATTGCTGGTAAAGAATATTTCATCAAGTTAAAAGCTACACAAAAACAACGCATTTCATTATTGACTAGATACCATCGCTTAACGTTGGTGTTTGCGGAGGGGCGTCATAAGGATTCATAGCATTTGCGTCATAATTTCCCTTCGTAAAATGTTTTTCTTGCTTGCGCCACTTAGCTCGACGATTCTGCGGAAGAAAATGGATGGGATGCATCTCGCAGTATGGTCCTAACATTACTGTCTATATACCTGAAACCATACTTGCACTCGAGCTTCCGTCAATTCAATTCGTACAGCCAGCTCTTCCCGAAAGAACACATCCGGATAATGTGTTCTCTGGAATGCACGTTCCAATTCTTGTAACTGTAGTGAATTGAACGTTGTCCTATTGCGGAATGGTTCGGAATTGGAATGTTTTAAGATTTTCGGACTTGAAAATTTCGAAATTTTACCTGTATCGTCGCTGTTTTCGTTTCATCATATGTGAAAAAATGTTCCAGCTATGTGGTAAGAGATCACCTCGAAATTTTTTTCTTCAAAACGAACTGTGTAGGTGTTCGCATACACAGTATGGGACATTAACGTATACAATTTGAATGAACCATATGAGCAAACGATTACAGTTCTTGAATGGCTTCACTCCACATCAATGTACATGTCAAATACACAACGTTGTTTTTCACATACAGCCAATATGATTGTAACATTATTTGAAATAGAAATATTAATCGATACGAATGATTTGAATAGGACACGTAAAGCTTTCATTGGTAAAACAAGAAAAACGAAAACAATTCCATTCCCGTTACAGCGGGTTCTGTTATCGTCAAATTTCTCTCAAACCACGCACAATTCTTCGAAAAATGTCTGGAGAATTTGGAACAATTTTCCGTCACGACAAAAACCGTACTAAAATCGGAAAAAAAGAAATTTTATTTTTTGACGATGTTACTTTTATGGTTGGAATAGGAAAAAAAGTGAAATAAAATCGTACAAGTGCATAATTTTGTCTATTCATTTCTAACAGCGTATGCACATGTTGTTGGTGCTTTCGTCACACGGAATGATATCGAGGAAATGGAGGTAAAACAGTCATAAGCCACCACCACATTAGTTCATCATATTATACTCGATTGAAAACATCGTTCATCGCCAGAAATTTGATCCAACTGGTTTTGAGTTCGATTTAAATCAGCTTTTTGATTGTGAGATCGAAATGGAGAGGGGAAACTGCTAACATCTACCTTAGCCAACTTAGCTAGAAAACAAAAGCTTTTACGCATCATTATGACCTTTAGGAATGTCCTCAAAAATGAAATGTGCGAGATCGATTATAGCCTCAACACAAACAACACACGCTACAGACAATTGAGACCGTGATGCATGAAAGTAATAGGAGAATCGGAGTTCAAGTGACGAGAAGGTAATCAATCTGTTTTCGACAATGACGACAAAAATAAGCGTCGAGCTCTGCTTAATGTGAGCTTATATCGCAAAGAAATGAAGTAATAGATTTCGGATCTTTCAAAACATGTTATTGAATTAAAAGAAGTAAAAGAACCAATAATTATTCTACGGTGTGTGTGTAGAATGGAATAGTATTGCGCCCACTTACAGAAACTGTATACTTGTCGACAAATAGCGTTGTATTGGGTCAGTGAGTAATTTCAATTGTTTTATGCCATAATGTGACACCCATGTGTTTGACGCAAAATACTATTTAGAGTGATTAAAATGAAATATTTTTTAGTGCAAATTCGTAAGACTCTTAACCAGGCCATGTTTTCCTAATTTTTTCTCAATTTTTTCAATTTTCTAAAAAAAACATAGCTAACGCCGACCCGTACGAAACACCTATTCGTGTCAAAAGCCTTTAAAATCACTTACATTATCCACTCTTTGCCTTGGTATCATATACAAATAAATTGCCGGAGGCAATATAGACAGCCCCGTACGAAGACAAATTTCATAAATTCCTATTTAAACAGCGATGTACCGCTATATTTAACTATATTTCACTATAAATAAACATTTCACAGAAAAATATGATATTATATAGCTCTATATGCCTGTATATAGCTCAATATAGCTGTATATAGGTATTTATAGATGTCCATATATGGAATCCCTGAAACCCCACACACATAACAAATTATTTCCATGTTAACAGAAACTCTCTAAGTACCATTTTTCCCAAGATATCACTTGATATCACTTTTATTAAAATCCAATATGGCCGCCGGCAGCCATTTTGTTAGGAGACCGGAAATAGTACCGATGCTTTACATTCGTTAATACCTTTCAAACAAAAAAAAATTCATGAAATTCGGTCAAAATTTACTCGAGATATTGTCAAAATACACCACGTTCACTGTACTTCCGAGTAGCCAGATAAGAGCTCACTTCAAGAGACCTAGCTCACGCTCCGGAGAACATAATTTCATGAACTTTTTTTTTCCTGATTGGTACGGTCAATACCTATCTAATAAAGCTAAAACAGACGAAATATGTTCAAATGTGGCCGACCTACAAGCAAAAACTGCTTGCCGCCCTGTGCCTGTTTCACACCAAGGGGTCTAACTCACGAGTCGGTCATCCGATTTCCATAAACTTTTTTTTTGTCGATCGGTATTGTAAGTACCTTTTATTTGACGTATCACTGACAAGTGTAGTGCTTAAATGTCTGGAGATATCGTCGAAAAACACTTAGGCACTTATTGGGCCCCAGCTCCGGAGAGGTCGATCCGAAATCACCCATCTTCGAACTTAGCCTGTCTTTTGACATTGCCAAACGAGGAAAAAAAGAATTTTTAAAATCGGATGCGTTTTACTCAAGTTAGAAAACCCACAGACAGACGGACGGACATTTTTTTTCGCGGATTTGGCATCTCTATACAACCACAATAGGTTTCCCCTTACTCAGGGAGTCCAATTCGACGTGTTAGAAACGTATGCGTAAACCTATAAGACCCCAGTACTTCGTACGGGTCTAAAAATTCTCAACATTAGTGCCTGCTCTTAACTGTTATGCTCTGCTGAAAACCATCATTTGTTTGGAACTTTTTGTTTTGCCAAGTGTGCTGTTTGCATCTCTAAACTGAGGTGAGGGATTCAACCACACAAGGCAAAATACAAAGTCACAAACAATTACCAACCAAATGAGTTTTAACTCATTTTCCGGGGGCGCAGTGAGTAAAACAAAAACAAAGCACACTCCATACAGTCTCACATTCTCTTTATCACAACGTCTCAAAAGAATTGTTCACCGCGAGCCTTGTTAAAACCAAGGTTCTGAAAGAACAGGTTAAGACACCCACGAAGGCGGGTGAAGAAAAAAAAGTTTTTATCAAGTTCACATTTCAAACAATCTGTAATGAGTCTGTTCAATAAAAAGCATCTATTTGTCAAAATTTGTGTGTCACCGCCTTCGTGATCAACTCAGAGGTGTCTTAACCTGTTCTTTCAGAACCTTGGTTAAAACAAGTTAAAGTCATGTGTGAAATCAATCTTCAAAGTTTCATTTCGTTTGGTTTATACCTCGATATTGACGAAACAATTTAAAATTGAACAGTTCAACAGTACATTGCTATAAATTCAAGGACGAAACATCTAGAATAAATCAGAATGTTAAAAGAAAAGAATTTGGTACAGGCGGAGAATCGAACCACCGTACAAACACAGTTTTCGCTATCTAGGTGACTGCTCTAACCATTGTACCTTCTCAATGCACATTCAATGAATGTACTTGTGTAGAAGAGGTATAAAATAAATCGTAACGTAAAATGTATGTAGAAAAATGAATGTGAATTGAGAAGTTATGGATAGCTCAATGGTTAGAGCAGTCGCCTAGATAGCGAAAACTGTGCTTGTGCGGTGGTTCGATTCCCCGCCATAACAAAATTTTTCTTTTCAAATTCTGATTTATTCCAGATGCTTCGTCCTTGAATTTGTTAAATTTGAAGTTACCAGCTTCACAACGGTCGTAAAAGATCGAACTAAATCGTTCCAAAGTTAATTTAAGTTCATTACTATACTCATCGTGATACGAAATATCAAATTAATTCCCGATTGTAGTCTACTATTACATGACTAGGGATAAAAAGATGAAAAGTAGAGTTTTCGTGTGAATTTTGTTGATCCGATGTCAATAAACACACGAAAACGAGACTTTTCATTTTTATCCCGAGTTATGTAATGGATTTTACATGCTGAGGGCGTCGAAAGTAGTGCTTGATACATGAAAAGTACGGTTTTCGACGCATAGCATATAATAGTAGATTACATAATTGTGCGGAAAAAAATCGTTGTTTTGAAGAGTGTGGAATGCTGAATTTCTTCATTCGCCAAAAACGTACTGTAAAGGTCGATTTTCGAAAAAGAAAATTTGTTCCACAACATTTCAATGCCAATTTTATGTATGATTATGTAAGCTCGATAAACGTAAATCGATAGGATTAACACAAGGTTCCCGACTATTAATTCCGACGCCGATTTGAAAGATTTTTTAAATTTAAGGACGTCTCGACTAATTACAAAATGCGTAAGACTTTAATAGGCAGGGAGGGCAGTACTATTATATTAATTTTATGAAAGGTTAGATGGGTTTAAACGCCTTACAGAATCGATTCTGATACACCCGATTTCAAAGAAGCAACTGGTACATTGCCCTATCACCGCTTCAGTCAGTACGAGCCTGGCTGTAGGTTAGAGTTCAAATGATAATTTTGATTGTGACGTGATAGTTAACACGAGTTTCTTGTTTTTCTGCTGTTTCTTAGTGTTCAGTGTAATAATGGCAAGTATCAAGAGTAGTCGTTTGAAAATTTAATTGAATTTTGCCCAAGAATCTACAGTTAATGAAGCCGAATTTGTGTTAACTCAAGCCCCTATAAAGACGTATAAAAATGTGTTTTGCACGAGTATGACCTGCAGATAAGTAAAGTTAGACACAAATTTGGTTGACATATTTACTGTGTTGATTCTAAATTCTGATTTCAAGTTCACCTACTCCAGTGCCACGAGCCCTAAAAAAATGGCGAATCTTGGGATAACCCAACGCTATCCAGAAATAAACTTACTTTGCTTAGCTTTGTTAATAATCATCACTGGCAGAATCAACATTACTCAAGGGAATGCCATCGAATGTGGAACGGTAAATTTATATCGTGAACTCATCTTAGGTGGAAGTGAAGTGCTTAGAGATGAGTGGCCGTTCATTGCGGCGCTGTATTATTCTACATCATTAAAATACTTCTGTGGCGGTACAATAATATCCAATAAACATGTGCTCACAGGTAGTGATTCACCCCAGCAAACATTAGTTCATAAAAATGAAGGCGGAAAATGATTCACAAAATCGCATATTTCAGCCGCCCATTGTATCCAGGGAAAGTTTTCAAATGTTATTCTTTCACCTGATGAGATAACTATACGTCTTGGAGCTTACAATCTTACAGCGGTAAATGAGTCTGGAGTCGTTAACAGAAATGTTACTCAGATTCATATGCATCCTGATTGGAGCGTACTCGAAGAAAAATATGACGCAGACATTGCAATTTTAGTTCTCAATGAAAATGTTACGTTTTCAAGTAACATTCGTCCAGTTTGCTTACCTACGGACGATGTTAATATTGAGGAAGTTAAAGGAATGGTTGTCGGCTGGGGTGTAACGGAAAATGGAACTGCTGAAGGAATTCCAAGACAAACCGAAACGATGGCGTTGAATGATTCGTACTGTTACAGAACGGATAATGTTATTGCAAGGTACCTCAAATATATTCACACCCATACTACCACTCTATTCAGTCTTATCATACCATCGCCATTTCGAATCTTTTTTGAGGTACTCTTCGGAACGTTCGTTTTGCGGGGTGGGTAACGGAACTCCCAACAAAGGAGACTCTGGCGACGGGTATTTTGTGGTTATTGGCTCCGCCTGGGTTCAATATGGCACTGTATCAGTGGTTCGCACGAACGCCACTGGACATGTGGTTGTAGGCTCATTCGCCATCTACATGAAAATAACGTCCTTAAAACACTGGATAGCCGACACAGTTAGACAATCCGGAAGTTCAGTAAGCGAAGCAACAATTAAAATTAATCTGCACTGTAGCTATGGGTACGATGGTGATGGGATTTATGGTTGCTGGCTGCTCGATTTGAACATTCGAAAACCGAATTTTGTGGTAAATTCAGTCACTGGTTCTCATATGCTTCAAAGGGAGGATAAGGATGTTGAGCTGATTGCATTTGTGGGTGGTGTAATGCATTTTCTTCCTGATAACGTTGGTAATATTTTCAAAAACTTAAAGTACCTGGGAGTAGGAAAGCCTAGTTCAGTGTCTATTGATACCGAGCGCATTTTTCGGTCAAATTTTCAGAACTTAGAGCACTTGGAAGAAATTATATTGATGAATAATGCAATTGAGGAATTAGATGCAGATTCTCTATGGGATCTGCCGAATTTGCAATCATTTCAACTGAAAAAGAATAAACTGAAATTACTTCATGCGTCCACATTTAGCAGAAATTCCAAACTGACGACAGTGTTCGTTTTGTCGAATGTCTTAAAAGCGCTGCCTCAGAATTTATTCGAAAATAATCCTTTGCTCGAAGTTGTGGCCTTTGATGGAAATTCAATTGAGACGATAGCCGATGGAATTTTTGATACGAATATCAACCTGAAAACAGTTTCGATTAAAGGAAATCGCTTGGAATCGCTCGGCAGTAATTTATTTCCATTTAACTCAGAATTGGAATCCATTGATTTCTCTAACAATGCTCTCAAGACCATTGACGAACAAATTTTTAAAACAAATTCCAAACTTATAAAACTTGCCATCGCATCAAATGAGTTGGAATATATACCCCCACTGCTATTGCAGAACAAGACGCTGATGAAGGAAATCAATTTCAAGAAAAATTTATTAAAATCAATAGACGAACGATTGTTCGAAACCAACATTAGGATTAGTGAGATCTATCTCTGGTCGAATCAGCTGAAAACTCTGCCCAGAAATTTATTCCACAACAATTTAGTACTGGAAGTGGTCGATCTTGGTAAGAATTTCATTAGGACGATAGATGAGACTCTCTTCGAAACCAACGTTTTACTTCGAAAAATCTCTTTAGAGTCCAATCGCTTAAATGAATTGCCCAGACACTTGTTCAAACATAATTCATTGCTCGAATTTCTAAATGTTCGAAGCAATTTCTTGGCGACAGTAAACGTAAACACGTTTGAATCGAATGGAAGGCTTAGGGAAGTCTATTTCGAAGGAAATTATCTCACATTCTTACCCACGGAATTATTCAAAAATAATTTACTGCTTCGGATCGTTGATTTGGGAAATAATTCATTGGAAGCAATAGACGAGCGACTTTTCGAAGTGAACCTTAATATCCGTCAAATCTTTCTCTCGGACAATATATTGGACACCCTACCGACAAATCTGTTTCGAAATAATTCGTTACTGGAAATCGTTGATCTGTCCAAAAATTTCTTTGAAACAATCGACGAAAATATTTTCCGTACAAATTCAAGACTCACGAAAATTTCTTTCGAAGGAAACCAATTGCAATCGCTGCCGAGAAACTTATTCCAAGGCAACGATTTGTTGCAACACATCGACTTCCGTGGCAATTCCTTGAAGGTTATTGGAATTGATTTCACTGAATATAAGAGAGCTTTTTACATTAATCTGTACAAAAATGTTTGCGTAGACGCCGTGTTTTTCAATGTTGACGGCCCTTCAACTGAGACAATTCGCAATAAGTTTAAAAATCTAACAGAATTTCAGGACCTACTCATAGCTAACTGTTCTTATCCTCCTATTAATCCTCCATCATCTCGCATCATTTCGGTAGAATAAGCTGCTTTTGTTGATGGAATAAAAATGTTGGTATACAAAGCATCAATAAAGTTGTCAATACAGTTACCCAATTATATTATGACTACGGTTGTGGGATTCATTCCTTTTACATCCTACACACTTCCCACATTCAATTGAACCAACGAATTCAATTTCATTTTTGATTTTGTCGATTGGCACCATTGACAGACAAGTGGTTAGTTCTCATTATCTGCTTGTGGTGGCACCACATACTTTGCGTGTCCAAGCAGTTAAAGAAGTACTAGGTAGCGTCAATCAAAATTCTGAAAGAACAGTTTAGATCACATCTGATTTGATCGCAAAGGCAGTAAGCAATTTAGAAGGGTTTTTTTGTGCATTATATGTATTTTACATGCTACATGCGTCGAAAACGGTACTTTTCATGTTTCACGCACTAATTTCGACTTCCAAAGCATGCAAAAACCACTCGGGATAAAAAGATGAAATGTCTCGTTTTCGCGTGTTTATTGACCTCGGCTACGCCTCGGATCAACAAAATTCACACGAAAACTCTACTTTTCATCTTTTTATCCCTAGTCATGTAAAATACTAATGCTTTTCTGATCTTTCAAACGTGAGAAGCAAGTTCGTGTGAAATGGGAGAAATGTAAAACGCTAATGAAATACATGTATAGAATGAATGGAATGAATTGGATGAAAAAAACCAACAAAACCGTTAAAGACGTGTGTTAATTGTTGCGTTTAAATTGGACAAAATAGCAAAATTCTAATCATAAGATGTTATGCAACAAAATGACGATCGGCTGTACCTCCACCGTTTTTGATATCCGCCTTCTTGGTACATGACATATGCAAGATTCTTTTCATAACATTTTCATTGTCCATTTGTCAACAGATTGCGAAGTGACATTTCAGTTATTTTTAAGCTTTTCGTGATATCGCAAAAACTGCAGGTTATTTCATTATCTTTGGGAACACGGGTTCTCCAATTCAAATGAGTGATAGATCGTTGGATTCATCTTTGAATTCTAGAGAAGTCACATCTTTAATTTTTTCGATTAATTTTGTTTGTTTTCGGTGCAAAGTGTTCAAAAGTGAAGGCTTGTCAGAGGGTCCCGTGAACAGTTTTTCAGCAATAACTCAAGAAATAATTATTTAAAATCATTGGTATGCTGTACTAATGTCGGTCTTGGGAAGACGTGCTACAGGTGGAGTGTATGCACTGGTTGGTGCAAGTACACCTCCACAAGATTTATGACCAAAAATATAGTGTTCGTCTTCTCTGCAAAATTGATGTTTCACGGGACTGACTGTGTAGTGTTCTAGCCTGCCTCACCCACTATCGTTTCACATATATAAGATCCCAGGTCTTCTGTGTGGCAAGCCTACAGAAACTGCAAGTCTTCGGAAAAAGGAAAAAAGTAGATAAAAATGACTGCACTTCCAGACGCTGTTTCAGTAGCAGAGCCCCTAGAAAGAAAGTTAAAATTTTCAACTTTACAGTAACCTTTTTCCGAAGACTTATTGGTTTTGTAGGCTTGCAACACAGAAGTACTGGGATCTTATATATCTGGAACAATAGTGGGTGAGGCAAGCTACAACACTATACAGTCAGTCCCTTGGAACATCAATTTTGCAGAGAAGGTGGACTCTCTGAACACTATATATTTGGTGAGCAGTCTTTTTTTTCGCTTGTCAATAAAAAGAAATAAAACGGTAAAACGTTATTAGGTCCAAAAAATGTTTTTGTCATAACTTTTGTGGAGGTATACTTGCACCAACCAGTGCATACACTCCACCTGTAGTACGTCTTTCCAAGACCGACATTAGTACAGCATAACAATGATTTTAAATAATTATTTCTTGAGTTACTTATTGCTGAAAAACTGTTCACGAGACCCCCTGACAAGCCTTCACTCTTTAACACTTTGCACCGAAAACAAACAAAAATAATCGAAAAAATTAAAGATGTGACTTCTCTAGAATTCAAAGATGAATCCAACGATCTATCACTCATTTGAATTGGAGAACCCGTGTTCCCAAAGATAATGAAATAACCTGCAGTTTTTGCGATATCACGAAAAGCTTAAAAATAACTGAAATGTCACTTCGCAATCTGTTGACAAATGAACAATGAAAATGTTATGAAAAGAATCTTGCATATGTCATGTACCAAGAAGGCGGATATCAAAAACGGTGGAGGTACAGCCGATCGTCATTTTGTTGCACAACATCTTATGATTAGAATTTTGCTATTTTGTCCAATTTAAACTCAACAATTAACACACGTCTTTAACGGTTTTGTTGGTTTTCTTCATGTAATTCGTTCCATTCATACTACATATATTTCATTAGCGTTTTACATTTCTCCCATTTCACACGAATTTCCTTCTCATGTTTGAAAGATCAGAAAAGCATTAGTATTTTACATGACTAGGGATAAAAAGATGAAAAGTAAAGTTTTCGTGTGAATTTTGTTGATCCGAGGCGTAGCCTAGGTTAATAAACACGCGAAAACGAGACATCTCATCTTTTTATCCCGAGTGGTTTTTGCATGCTTTGGAAGTCGAAATTAGTGCGTGAAACATGAAAAGTACCGTTTTCGACGCATGTAGCATGTAAGATACATATAATGCACAAAAAAAAACCTTCTAAATTGCTTACTGCCTTTGCGATCAAATCAGATTTGATCTAAACTGTTCTTTCAGAATTTTGATTGACGCTACCTTGTACTTCTTTAACTGCTTGGACACGCAAAGTATATGGTGCCACCACAAGCAGATAATGAGAACTAACCACTTGTATGTCAATGGTGCCAATCGACAAAATCAAGAATGAAATTGAATTCGTTGGTTCAATTGAATGTGGGAAGTGTGTAGGATGTAAAAGGAATGAATCCTACAATCCCATAGTCATAATATAATTGAGTACCTGTAGCATTGCCTCAAAATTAATGTGGAATCTCGAGCATGATGGTTGCCAAGAACAACCGAAGTCTTAACTTTGTACAACTAGACTTCACCTCGTTCACTTATTCACTTCACTTATTACAAAATGTATACTGTTCCACCAATGACAACTATGACTTAGTGAAGAAAACTTATTCAGCCATGCCAATAACTGAATTTTTGATTCGTTGGTTCAGATTTGAACTCTTGTTTTACATTTTAAGGAACGCTTCCTGGTTCTTTGGAATATAATTTCATCACGAAGATCGGTGCATTTTTGTTCTGTTAGCACTAAAGAATGAAATTACGAGATGGTATTCGGAGATGTGTGGTCCAAAAAATCAGGGAAAAGGCTGGAGCTAGAACAAATTCCGCCTACATTCCATCTATTTATGCGGACGCAACAAGTGTGAGCCCCTTTAGCAAACAGATGATCACATTTGAGCTTCGGTTATTTGAATTTCTGAATTAGTGTCGCGCTTTCCTTTGTATCACAGAACAACCGCTTATGATTTACAGTGGACGTCAGTGAAATTTAGACATGCATTTGCTCCAACTATAACGAAACATGGAACGTTTTTTCAACTCATTAAACACTCAGTGGATGTCAGTGAAAATTAGGCATGATTTTGCTTCAGCTGTTTTTCATACAAAAAAATGCTTATAATGGTGAAATACTTACGCCCACGCGCGGAGTAGTATAAAAGCATATAAAGAAGCAGTTTTGGTTGTATGAGTGGGAAAATTGAAAAATAGCTGAAGCAAATTTATGTCTCAATTTCTCTGACGTTCCCTGTATGTTTAGTGAATTGAAAATATAATCTCTAACACACAGACTTATCGAATCGAAGAAGCGAGTGAGACATAAAGTGTTGACGAATAAAATTCCGCTCGGGTTTAATTTCATATTTTAAATTTATTTTCTCTTTTTTTTTAATCTTTATTAAATTGTATTAAATTGCACCTTATACATTAACTATTTACTTTTAATTGTAACCATAATTTCCAGCTAAAAATGTAATATATTCGCCATGCTTTCATTTCTTTCTTTTTTTATTCTGAATTAATTTAATTTTCATTTCTCATTTTCTTTTTATATTATAATTAGGATCAGTTAGGATCAACGGGTTTCTTCATAAATATAAATTATCAAGTCAAAATTATCTCTTTGCAACAAAATATCTTAAGTTTAAAATCAAATTACGCTCATCCAACTATAAATATACTGCGAGATGATTTTGCCAAATATTATATACCATTCTTCAGGCTACGCCGAGGAGAGCCATGTAAAGTTAACGAAAATGGCTATTTTGCTAACTAGTTAGCAAATGGGATTGTTTTGCGCAATAGATGTGATATTACCGATACGAGCCGATGACGAGTTCGGAAACACATTGTATGCACAAAACCTTCATTTACTAACGTGTTAGCGACAAGATTTTATGTACAGCAGTGGGATTCTCTTTTTTTACGCACTAGTGCGTGAATGTGTATAATGAAAATCCATTTGCGCACAACTTTGATCCCACTGGTGTACATAAATTTCTTTTGTTTTCAGCTCTTTTCGCATTGTCATAAAATGTCAAACAATCTGCAATTTGCTGCTAAATTTTCTCTATTGAAATGAATCAATCAAAAAGAGCCAAAATCAAAGGAAATTGTTCGGTAACTTAACATTGCTAGTAAATCAATAGCTACTATAGCTACACATACCAACGCGAAAGAGACCTAATTCAAATTTTTCTTCTGTTATATTCTCTCATTTGACAAAAGAACAAAAGAAAAAATTGAATTAGGTCTCGTTCGCGTTGCTATGTGTAGCCAGGATTAGCTTTTCATTGTAAAATTTGCTAAAACTTTCCGAAAAAGTTTTGAGTAATTTTTGGTAAGTTTCGGCAAATCATTTTTAGAATGAAAATTGAACACCAACCGACGATTTAATTCAAAATCAGCTAAATCAGACCGTTTGGATTTTTTATAAAAAAAAGATGAATGACACATGTTTCTGACCCAGCCATTCATCAATCAGTAAAGTCATGATGGCTCTTTTTTGTAAACGCAACATAATCTACGTTTGCACAAGAATGAGCCATGATAGCTTCATGGTAAAAAATCGATTTGAAGAATGTCTCTGGTCACTAAGAACCTTTCCTTTATTTTTTGTATGAAATTTTAAGACATCCCCATTCAAAGTCGAATGTCCCTGTCCGAAGTTTAGAGTCAACATCAGAGTGCATTTCAGAAAAGTATAAGCAATTCGAATCAAAATACTCTCTCTGCAACTTATATTTATAATTCGATGAGTGTCACCATACATTATGCAAACAGTTTTCTTAATTCCTTAGTTTTCATTTCATTGTTTTTATTATTTTTAAAATAATTAATAAAAATTGCAAATTATAATTCTATGTGTTGTGTTCCAAATTACCTGTTTATCACTAATAAAATCAGTTCTTTCGGTTTTAATGTTTATCAATATTTACGCCGTTTAGTTTATATTTTTTCAATGAATTCGATTAATTAATTAATTTTTATGTACACAATTTTATATCAAGAATGTTAACTGTAAAAATAGTTTATCAGAAACATTGTGTGTATGTGTGTTGTGTTGTGTGTGTGTGGGTGTGTGTGCAGTGAAGGAAAAAATGCGCAAAAGGTTTTTCTTTCGTTCTTTTAATCTTAAATATTAAATTATTAATTTACAATTAATTAAAGTTTAGTACAAACAACTTCCATGAAACACTTTTCCTTCGGAACAAAATAATTGGCAGACTGAAACCGTTCGAATAGTTAAGCTCCGAATGGTTTGGGACACGCGAATGTAATATATTATTGAACCGTCTTAAAATGGCAACTGAATCAGTTTTAAAACACACCTGTTTTGCATACATTCCATGGTGGAAATAGTGTAGACATGGTACAAGTATTCAGGGATTTTAAATGATAGATCTAGACACAGTCCAGTTCCACAAGAGATATACAAAAGACTTTGACCTCATACTGGGCAAATTTCGATCAAAATTTCTAATAGATCGAAGTTTTTTTACTGCATCCACAAAATCAAATTTGTTTTAGATCACGTAGACTTTGTGGAGGACAGTGCTTATTATTCGGAATTTTTTCGGGAATTCTTAAGGCCAGGTTAAGGTGTTAACCTGGCCTTAAGAATTAAGAGATTTGTAGAATTAAAGAATTCAAATTCCGAATAATGGGATGCAAACGTATTAAAACGTATTAAAACGAATTTGAATAAAATTTGAAACTTTCGGAATTACCCATCCCCATAAGATCCAGAAGATTAATTTATATTGATGGTCTCGATTTTTTTTCAAACAGGACAGATACAACAAGGCTATAGACTGTTGGAGAGTTCAAACAGACCGACGCGGGGACACACAAAACAGAATTCACCTACTATGAAATTATCAAATTTGAGCATCCATCTTCTACGAAAATGTATGAAAATGACAAATTTTGTGTGTGTCACCCGCGTATCTGTGTCTGAGAGACCTCCCCAAACAAGGCACAAGGCACACATGCCAGAGAAGACAAGTTCAATAAATATCCAGTCGGTTCAAACTTTGGCAAGCCCTTTTTTCTACTTTCTTCGTTTTTTAGTTATTTACATGCTAACGGGCGGTAAAGTGCACTTTACGTCACTGTGACTGTGAAAATTCACTTACCACACACTAGCATGATAAATGTGTTACGTCACTGTTTGTAAATATTTGTTTTGGCAAGTGTGAGCTCTGCGGAACGAGCCGAAATCGAGTGAAGTAATCACACGACGTACAGTGACGTAAGATACTATTATGACATCGAGTGCAAAGTTCTTTATTAGGCACTAGACAAAACATATAGTGTGTCTATTAAAGCACTTTGCATCGAGGTTCATACATCGGTCTTTGCAACACAGTTTTATGCAATATTTTAAGCATCTAAAGTGTGAAAATTTGCAACTAAATGTTGCTGAGTTGCATACAAAACATTTTTAATTGTTAAACTCAAAATTGTCTTGTCTTTCCAACGTCTTCAACTCTCTAGCATGGGTTCACTCAGATAATTTTTCCGCAATACCAAGAACAGGACTAAGGAAAAACTTTTCGACCTGCTACTATCCGAACGTTTCTCAGTCTAACAAATGTTTTTTTTTTTATCAATGGTGTTGTCAGCTTAGCAATCTTTCGACCAACGAACGCAAAAACACAATTTCAGTCAGAGTGACGCAAGTTTAAAATTGCTGTCACAAAGTGACATCCATATGTGGTCAAATATCTATCTATCATAGTAATTAGGGTCATAAAATGTTTCTTGTGTTGGGCGAATATAGAAAAAAAAATCGATTGAATCAGTTAAACTGTTATTAACAGTGGGGGTTTGATTTTGCAACATTTTTACTTCTCTGTAATATAACCAATATTGAACGGTTATATTGCCTGAATGTCATCTGTGTATCGGGTTTGTTTTTTGTTTGAATTTAATTTCAAAAATTAACAACAAAAATTTCGAATAAATTAAAATTAAAAATTAAATTATTTTTTTGTTGTTTTGTATATTAGAAATGCGTGTGTTGATTTTGTTGTCGTAAAAATGTTTTTTTTTTGTACCAGTCTATTTGAACATGTTGATTTAGTAAAACTAACTAAAAACGGGTTTTTGTATATTTCCTTAATTTTATGCATTGTATATTGTACATCCTATTGTAATGAAATCTTTACTATTATTTTCTCGGGAATCTTATAAAACAGTCGAACATTTTCAGGTTTATTGGCAGTATCGTTTTTAATTCGTTTAACCTTTTAGAAACGGCAAGTGTCATCATCATTGCAATCGTCAAATCTGTTACCTCTTTTGTTCAAAGTACACATCTTCTAGTGTTTGACACAAAATCTTGTACTTCATTCGTTTTATCATTTTTCTGTAGAATAAGAAAACTATAGCGTCCATTACTGTCGTCGTTGTCGATATCGGATGACTGACTCACCGTTTCTAACAGGTTATGGTGTAAATTCATTCAGGGAATCTATTGCTCATATTTACAAGTATTAATGTGAGGGAAGAAAACTATAAAATATTGTGGATGTGTGGATCGAATCTATATTTACAAAATTATAAAAAAAGAAGAAAATCTTAATTGGATTCAATGTTAAAGACCAAAAAATAAACCAACCAACGGCAATGGTATTATCAGACCGTTAACCGCCTTATTGGAAATTAAATTATCAATGAAAAGAAAAAGGGGTGAGAAAATACGACGGAAAGAAGAGGAAAAAAAGGGGGGGATCTATATAAGAGAATTGTTTGCGTAATTAAATTGTTTGAGCACATTTTTTTAGCAAGTGTCACTGTTTGTTGTTCTTCGAGAAGTTATGCGATGCCCAGTTAAGCGATGTTTTCCACGAGTTGGCCAGAGCTTCATTGAATTTCGTCCGAAAGTGAGTCAATGCTTCGTCTTCCGAATAATCTAACACCTGATAGGAAATGGAAACAATTTCGACTTTGAAATAAAACGTATCATCTCATCATAGTTATTTACGTATTCTGTTGTGGACGGTATGTTTCAGACAATTTCGCGAAAGTGCCTAAAATAAACCGTCTACAAAAGATGCGTATACAACTTTTCATGCTGAGGGCCTAAATTACGAGAAAAATTCCGTAATTTTCGCCCAAGACATGAAAATGACATGTATGTAACACTATAAACAGGCACCAGAACAAATCTTTTCTTTATACCAATATCGAAAGTTGAGACTTTCGCCCCTTCGGCGCGGGTAGCAACTCTCGCACACGGTTGAATTTTTTACTTTCTCCCCTTGTCATCCAAATTACTATTTAACTGTAAAAAAACCTTTTATTTTGGTATTATTAGTACCAAAACTAAATTTAAAATTGACAAATTCTGACTACTGCGTCGAGTAGGTCCATTATTTCGCTTTTGTTCTGGTGCCTGTTTATGTTGAGTAGGTACTGTTATGTCGTGGGACTCAAATGTTGACGAGGTAAGTCTCTCTTTCTTTTTCGTTTAACGTTTTTAGGTCACAAAATGTTCCCTTCTACGATGATAGGGGTCACTGTGGTGACTAGATAATTAAAGTCCCTAGTCGAATCAAGCGCTTCTGCCGCGATATTAGCCTCTCATAAGGCCGTATTATTATCCAAAACGAAAAATGTCTGCTTTCGAGAGTTAGGCGAGTCCTGACAATGCTAGACCTAGTGTAAGACCAATGGCTTCATTTTCTAATCAATTTCCTTCAATGTGTGTCAGCTGAGATACATGCAAAGCCTACCTACGTTGGCAAATTTTTTGAGCAAAATGTTTTTGGCTGTTGCACACTAGTGTGAATAGTCAATTGCGAGACTATTCGCACACAAGTGCTGTGGCGTAGGTCTGGAAACTTGGCCTAATGACTTGACACTGTTCAAAAGTTCAGAATATTTATAAAAACTTCGGATGAGCTTAATTCGGACACGGAAACGCACGAATTGAGTATTTCGTAGCATTGTATCCTTAGGTCATATGTAGACCGTAGAGTCCCATACTCCAATGAAATATTTCGCAGATTTTCCAATTGATATTGCTTTGAATGACGAAGGCCATTTTATTTAGACATGCTGAACAGTAGTTTATGTCGTCAATCCATCCAAAGATCCACGCAGTGATTCTACTCTTCTAAAATTACTTTTCTTTTTCGTCCTACCGTGTTTTTTGGAATAATTTTGTTTAAAAAAGCAAACTTGCCAGAAGAAAATGACTATCAGTCACGGTCAGATCACTGATTGCATTGTATAATAAAGAAGTGGAAAAAATGAAAATCTACTTACCAAAGTGTCTCTTAAATAGTTCAAATCCTTCTCCGACGATAATTCGGGTAATCCAGTTGAAATCATCATCGCGAATAGGGAAAGTATCAGCGATCCATGACGACGCAGAATTAGGAAGCCCTGTGGATTGTAGAAGCGGATTGAATGGTTGGTTAAGTACTCCAGTTCAAAATTGATCTTTCACAGTTTTCAAACCGAATTCTTCTCAAATTTAGAAGTTTCCCATTTCAGCGAAAATATTCGACTTTTGGTATTCTCACTATCGATTGATTTATAAAAAGTGACCGAATAGTGAACAAAAACCAGCTCTAAAACGTGAATTTCAAGCACACACTTTTGCTTTCTACTAAGAAAGAGTAAAGTACACTTTAGCGCTTGTTAGCAGCAGGCGGGAGGTTTAAAAATCTTGAAAAAGAAGCACGAAATTCGATGGATTATGATTTATTGGTTACTTTATTGAGACAAAGCCTTTTTCGTTATCACAAAGTGTGATTGGGAGATCAGAAAATAATAATAAACTTAGTTTTGACGATTTGACTAAGAACTTATTGTTATCTGATTACTTGTATTTGTCCCTTAAACTGACATGACTCACAAAATGCAACTTTATTTTTACAAACGTTTTTTAGAGCAAATATATCTACGAGACGATGACTCCATAACTCCATAATACTCCATAATACTTAAAACTCAACGGCACATGTTTAAACAGACACTTTTATTAAATCGATAATATCTGAATGTACCATAAAGGACAGTAAAGGAAGGTGATCAAAAATTTAGAATTGTTTATGGGAAAAATAAAATATCGAAGTTATTTCTCGCTTACCTCATCAAACTGAAAGATTGCTAAAAACAAGAGTGACTAGTCCTTTAAAATTGTTTACCTTCGCTTGATTCCAGGGGCTATTTAGTTGAATTTTCAGCAAATTTTGGCGAATTTGGAGAATTTGACGAATTTTGGCGAATTTTGACGAATTTTGGCGATTTTTTGTGAATTTATACATGATTTTAAGAAATTTCAAAGAATCTTAGAGCTTAGTTATATATTTTTGGCCAAGACATTCCAGAAATCTATTTTTAACCGGGAAGCCATGATGGCTTTTTTTTGGAAAAACGATGAAAAATGTCCTAATTTTGTGAATTTTACATATATTTGTGAATTTGGTAGATTCTTGCATATTTTTGTTATGCTATATCACAAAACTAGCAAAATATTTCAAAAAACATAAATTTGGAAGAAAATTTTCAAAATTTGATTTTTTTAATTTGGGAGAATTTCGACGAATTTTGGCGAATTTTGGCGAATTTTGGCGAATTTCGGCAAATTAATTCAACTTAATAGCCCCTGCTTGATTCAAATAGTACATTACTTACCAATGGAACAAATGCTGGAAATGGCACTGCTTGTGCGGATTTTGGCGATCGAATCGTAGCCGAGGTTGGTAAACACACAAGAATTGCCATTTAGACCATTTATTCCATTGCTAACTTGGCAATGCCAAGTAAGGTATTTTACTCAAAAACTTGATTTAAAATTTAAATATAATTTTACCTCACGTTCCTTTTTTGAACATGATTCCTCGATAGATTAGGTTTTTCAATTGTTATACGTACATCGGTTTTCCACATTTAGTTTAGTTATCCGTAGATACACTTTTTTAGTCGAAGCCGAGGTCGAAGCTTGTGCGGGTAAAAGCAAAATAAAATCTGGTTTTTGACAGTTGAAATTCAATTGTCAAAAACTAGACTCGATCATTTTATTTTGCTTCAATTTTATTCCGAAAACGTACGAGTAGAGCCGTAGCTGGCACAGCAGAACATAGCTCATTTGAGAGGTATTTCAATTCATTATAAAGTAATAGAAGCATTGGAAGCAGAAACTAAGTTTTGTATTGTCAAGGTCCAAAAATAGGGCGAACCTTTGAGCATTTTTAAGGATAAAAAAATCCCTCCCAAAAGCTGATTTTCACTGTTCCTCTATTTTGAATGTGTTTTTTGTTAAATACAATTGAATTTATGTCAAAAAATCGCATCAGCTGGAGGTTTTCCAGGAGATGATTTTCTCCATTCATGTATAGTCACCCTATTTTTGAACCTTGTCAACACAAAAACTTAAAATGTTTTAAATTTCTGCTTCTTAATATATTTTTGTTTGAATGTCGTATGGGGATGGGGACATCTAGATTGCGTTCACAATAAAACCTTTGCAGAGGCATCTGTAGGATACTGGTCGTCTTACCAGTCCCAGAATACAGCTACCTTAGGCTACTTTCTGTTCGACTAAAAAAAATTCTCAGCGAATTTTATTTTTACATGGGATAAGTGGGCTACCGTAAACTACTCTACGACTAAAAAACAGAAAAACTGAGTTGCCCTAATACGTAGGAAAATCGGAAAATTTTCATATAAGGTAACTGACTGAAAGTTGACCTAATTTGTCAAATCTCAAACACATTGAATCGTGAGTTGTCCTATCTATACAAAAGTCATAGGACATATCACGGTTTATTGAATGTTAAGTTGACCGATAATTTTTTCTTCATACAAATTTACACGGAAAACTTAAGATCACTTTTCCACTAGGTCAACTTTCAGTCAGTTACCTTACTACATACATCTTTGCGCCGCAGGCAAATTTTGTGATGTCTTTGTGTAATAAATATTTAGTTGGAACAAGAAATGGTTCCGATTTTCAATACTTTTTCCGAAATAGTTAGAAATAGTTACAAAAGTAAAAAAAAAAGTAAGTCACTATCGCTTCTTTAAAAAAAAGTCAGAATTAGTGAGAAAAGTAAGTCACATGCCGCCCTGGACTTTATACAACGCAAACAACGTAAATGACGTAAACAATGTGGTTGAGCAGCGATGCAATTATTTAAAATGCTTCGAGAGGTTTTTGTTTTTCAGAAGTAAATATTCGATTGACAGGTACGGAGGGAAAAATCCATGAATTTTTGTGAAATGTCTTAGAGACTTCGTAACTTCGGCGGGAGGTTAGCCCAAAGTGAAAGTGTGAAAAATACCAGATATTCCTGCCTTTAATTCCAAATAGAACTAAGAATATAAACCGAGAAGTGGAGACAGTTGAAGGATCAAATTGAACATTTAATATTCCTTCTTTCAAAAATGATGCTGGGAACAGTTCAAATTCAGGTCATAAAAAGCTGACTCAAACGACTTGTAAAGAACTCGGTATAGTTCGAAGACGAGGGTAGAGAAAGTGGTTGTCTGAGAAGCGTGCCACTTCTGTAACAGGTGGACCATACAGTTGACCTAATCAAAGTAGAGCCGACATGTACAACAGAAAGTAATAGATTTTGACTAGAAACAATGTTCTACGATGCGGGGCTGGTTATGCACGACCTGAATTTGACGTGTTCCGAACCTATTATATCGATCAAAAATCAAAGTGAATTTGTAAAGATTTCCGAACAATTTAGTGTTAGGCGCTTCGATAGTTCCAAGTGATCAAAAAGTCACGACGATTCAACAATCACAATTCTTCGACTAAGAAAACCTGTTCATTGCAAAATTACTAGCTTCCTTGAGCATTATATCTACGCCCATTTTGTCTCCTAGAATCTCTCAATTACAAAGCGTCGCCTACAGCTTGTCCTTTCCCAACAAGAATATCAGTAACTTATCTATCGGATCTATTACTTCATTTGATTAGGGTATTTCAAGAGCTTGCTATCAAATCTTTTACTTCATTTTTCTTCAACATGACCTGTGCCATAGAAGACCGTAGAAGAGTTTGTTGTTTATTCCTGAAGCCGTTTTCGATAACAGATGATGCGACAGTTTTGTTAGTGATTTATCACCGATTGATAAACACAACCACTTAGAGATACAACGATGAGATGGGAGACAGCTATTGTTACTGGGAGATTTTGTTTTGTTCAATTCGCTTACAGTGGCAGTGAAAAGATTGAAGAATTTTCTGCACGATCGACTGCTAAATTAAAGCGAAACAACGAAATTGTACTTACAGTTTCACACAAATCTTTGAACTTTTTGAATTCATCGGTTTCCTTGTCCGTATTGCCATTGTTTATCACATAAACGAAGTCGTGTGTTAGCACAAATGGCACTCGTTCACGTCGAAATCCGAACTTTTCCTTGAAATGACCCAAAATGTGTCCAAAGTCAATGTGAAACAACTGCAAATCGGGAAAGACAAAAATAATTTACTTTCGACCCATCTCCGATCTGTACGATCCTCACCTGTCCATTTTCTTTCACCATAATATTATCTGAATGACGATCGGCAACGCCCAGCACGTATGTGGCCACACAATAGCCGGCACAACTGTGCGTAAACTCTTCGATGGCCTTTTCCAATGCATCCGGAGTGGCATTATGATCCTTCAGCCATGCCAGCAGTGATCCCTTTTTGAAGGCAGACGTTGCCGAAAACATTCCCTTCTTCTTCTGAATGTTGGCAATGGTTTCCGCTTTCAGTACAACTTCAATCATACCGAGCCGATGGTCGGTACTGACACAACCATACGGATTCATGCGAAAGTCGAAATCTGCACTCTTCCAAATCCGATCCATTACGCGCAGCATCTGTAACGTTAGCATATCCTGCCTGAGATCATCGCCATTTTTATACATCACACATATGTCGTCAGCCAGCCGATCCGAATTCTCGAAAACCAGCCACAATGGTCGCATTTTCGAGTCCATCACCTTGCATTCATTCGGTTTGACCACCTTGCATCGAAAGCTGGGATTGAGTGGACTCAGAAAATTGGTTAGCCGTTGTTTGACATGAGATTGATGTAGATGTTCACGCAGCAGTGAGCGTCCCTTTTCTTTGTTTCCTCTTTTCGCCTGTTCCGAAGCTTTTTTCAGCTGATCCAGACAGGACGTTTGCTTCAACAGAATCGGTATGTGCTCTTGGCTGCCCTTCAAATATGTTTCCAGTATTAAGCTGAACCGCAGTTGAATGGAAGAGACATGAATTTCGGATCGTAGATGCCAGAACAGGTAATGGCCGATGCGTTGATTTTTGAGGGCACGTTCCAGCAGAAACTTGACCAGTTCGCAATGAATGTAGGACTCGTGTTTAATCGCTTGCACCAGTTGCAGCAAGTACAGTTGAAGTTGATCATCACTGCAAAGAATGACTCAAATTAAGAATCGAGTCGAAATAGGAACGACATTATGACTCATCCGAACTGTCTCTTTACCTTATCTTTTGAATGCACTGAATCGCAAACTTGCGCACACCAAAATCCGCGTACGCATAGTCGAGTAATTCCAGTGCGTGTTCGACAAACAAATCCGGCCACTGTGTTAATATGCTACGCATTTCTGACACTTCATCCCGATTATTCCATTGAACGCATTGAAGCAGACAGGGAAGACCAGCCGGCATATTTTTCAGACATTCGTATCGTTTCGCCCAAATAGCACTGCGATCCTGATCGACCATTTCGTGGATGCGATCGTTGTTCATGTACGGACTCATCACTTCTGCCACACTTCTGGTGTCTTGAGCGCTATCACGGTTCAAATTTTTGGTTCGTTTCAGTAAAGCAGCATGCTTCAGCACCGTATCCTCGGATGGATAGACAATAGGAGTATCTTTGCTGTAGCTGAAAGTGAGACATTGGTGGATTAAGATTATAAGTGAGGCAGCAGCATCAGTAGGTGGATTGGATTCTATAATTGAAATGAACGACTGGCGCTAGCACTTAAAAAACGAAATCTTTACTTACTGATGAATACTAAGTGTAACAGCTGCACGTTCATCGGTTCTCGGATTCGATTCAACGGTTCCCAACGGATGTAACATATCCTCGGACTGTGAATCTTCAGCATAAGTCCATGTGTACAATGTCATAGCACCAGTTTTCAGTTGTTGTTTGTAATCGAACACCGTCGTATTCACCCAGGCCAAGGGATTTTCCCTCAATTTACGTCTGGTTCCGCTTTTAATGAGTTCGTACACAACCAGACATAGGCGAGTCATTTGCGGCACATTGTAAACGGAAATGTCAAACTTTAGCGTTTGTTCCCACAACGTACAGCCGTCCTTTTGCAGAAACGTTTCTTTCGTTTTTTGTGGTTCACAAAGTGGTTTTCCACCGTGAAAC
This sequence comes from Bradysia coprophila, assembly GCF_014529535.1. NCBI lineage: Eukaryota > Metazoa > Arthropoda > Insecta > Diptera > Sciaridae > Bradysia > Bradysia coprophila. The sequence continues at coordinate 1,152,053 of NW_023503584.1, forward strand.
AGACCAACTGTGGAAATGGACGATCGTTCAGAGAGTGTGCATATATGGATTCGGAGGTGAAAGTTTACCTTGTATGGCAATTTCGACCGACTGCGAACAATTTAGCTTTTCGATGGCATGAATGGTGAGCTGAAACGGTTCGTTGATGTCCCACGATGAATTTTGGTGTTGTCGCTTTTTCAACGTTTGAGTGGATCCAAACATTGAGTGCATGCTCGGTGTTGATGAAGCGCCAGCTTGGAGAGTTTGGTACACGTTGTCTTTGAAAACGGACACATTGCGTATGGGCTGCGTAACGAATGAAGGAATTCCCTTGCGTGATATTGTGTCCTATTGGAGAAGGAAGATTATCTCGTTGGTGTGTGATCGTAGTTTGCTACTTCGAGTGGTTTACGCTAGTCATTTAATGACAATATTTCTATGGGAAAAAATTCGCAAGGCATGTGGTGATGGCAAACTCATAGCTCCACAAACATTTTATTCTAAGAATTCGGTTCAAGACGTAATAGCACTGGCTGATGTCGGAATTGCACAGAATTTTGTTTTTATTTTTGCGCTTTTTTGAAACGACGCGTAATGACAAGCGCAACCCATTCCTTATCGATTAGGCATTTTTGGCTCTGTTTATAAGGAATACACCTCCGGCGGTCCGACTGCTAATAGTTTTCCGAGATTTTATGCGGAACTCTTATGTCACTTCGACGGTGTTCCTTTGAACAATAGTGAAACGAGCCATCAGAACAGTCGGAGCGTTTGCTGCGACTGAGCCCCGTACAAACCCGTATATCTATTGCGTACGTGACCCTAGTGCGTCTGTCACCCTACTTTGACCGTAAGCCTATGCGCCGGTTAAAGTAGTTAAAGTAAAATTATTATGTAATGTGTACATCTCTTAGAAATTGCGCATAGCGCAATTACGAAGCCCCGTACGACGTTCCTTTCAAATAAAACAAAAATTTCAAATAGCCCTAAAATTGTAATTTATTGAGTATAAATACACATAGGGCCTAGTATAGGCCTCAGTCCGAGGATCCAATTTTTTTTTCAACTACATTCTATTCGGCCTTTGATTACCTTCCAAATGAAACAAAAATTACGAAAAACGGATGAAATTTGCTCGAGTTATATGTAAAATACACATAGGGCCCTAGTAGCGGCCTTAGTCCGAGGACCCAAATTTAATTTTTTTTCAACAACATTCTATTCGGCCTTTGATTACCTTCCAAATGAAACACAAATTACGAAAAACGGATGAAATTTGCTCGAGTTATATGTAAAATACACATAGGGCCCTAGTAGCGGCCTTAGTCCAAGGACCCAAATTTATTTTTTTTTTCAACAACATTCTATTCGGTGTTCGATTATCTTTCAAATGAAACAAAAATTACGAAAAACGGATGAAATTTACTTGAGTTCTATGTAAAATACACATAGGGCCCTAGTAGCTTTTCACTTCTAAGGCCCTAACTCACGGTCCACTCACCCGATTTTAAAAAACTTTTTTTTCCTGGATTGGTATTGACAATACCTATCATTTGCTGTGTCATTTACATTTCCATCGTTTATTTTGCCATAAATATCACCAAAAGACCTTAAATCACTTAGGTGGCCCTAACTCACGAAGGGCCGACCCGAATATGGCCATCTTCGAACTTAGCCTCACTATTTTGACTATCTTTCAGGGAAAAAAAAAAATTTTGAAATCGGATTTGATTTACTCAAGATATCGACGTGACGGACAGACGGACAGACGGCCCAAATTTTTATTGCGGATTCGTCATCTATAAACATAGGCAAACACTTTGCCCTTACCGTCTGCTTCGAATTCCATCAATTACACACGGCATCGTAATCCTATAAGCCCCTTCGTACTTCGTACGGGGCTAAAGACCATCGAAATTGGCATCTATCACATGCAACCAGGGCCTCCTTTTTAGAAACTTTTAGAGAAAATCGAGAAAATCAAGAAACTTCGAGAAATTCAAGAAACTTCGAGAAATTCAAGAAACTTCGAGAAATATTTCTTGAATTTCTCAAAGTTTCTTGATTTTCTCGAATTCGAGAAATTTCAAGAAATTCCAGAAAATTCAAGAAATTCCAGAAAATTCAAGAAATTCGAGAAACTTCGGGAAATTCAAGAAATTTCAAGAAACTAATTTCTCGAGTTTCTTGAAATTTCTCGAATTCGAGAAGCTTTAAGAAATTCGAGAAAATTCGACAAATTAGGCCCTGCATACAACATACTACGAATTAACATCAAACGAACCGAAATCACCCAACCTAACACCTTCATTCTTCCTTAAATACCGTACCCTGAACCTGGACCATACTTTTTATCGCTGAACCTAACAGAATCGATTTTAGAATTACCTCAATTTGTCAATTGACATTAGATAACGATACGTTAGAGGTCGAGGGGGAAACTGCACGAGCAAATCTTGTCCCACTTAAAGGCCTCCCACACCTCCTAAAATCTCCCAAAACTCCTAAATGAGACTTCTTCACAACTCTCATTAAACTCCTATAAGTCAGTATCAAGATCAATATAATCAGTGGATGAGTGAAACAACATAAAAAATTTCGCTATTCTAGCGAACGGAAGCTCCTAAAAATCTCCTAAAACCTAAGTTTTAAAAACCTCCTAAAACCCTTAAAATAGGAGGATTTTTGAAGCGTGGGAGGCCTGCACCTACTTCCATTGGTGACTATTGGTAGCTAATCGAATCTATTCCTTACTTTTGCCGTCTATTGGTAACTATTGACGGCCATTGGTAACTATTGACGGCCATTGGTGTCTATTGACGGCCATTGGTGTCTATTGACGGCTGGTGTCTATTGGCGATTATTGGCATCAATAGCAAAAGCTACCTGTCCCAGTATTTTTTCGTGTAGTCACCAATAGACGGAAATATTACGCCAATACATGCTAATGGACCCGTATAAATATATTGGCGACTATAAGCATGAATTGCCGTACAATTTCCTTCTATTGGTAAGTATTGGTATCTATTGACGCTTATTCGTGTCTATTACCGTCTTTTGATGTCTACTGGCGTCCTTGTCATCTAACGGTACCAATAGAAAATAGCACCAGCTCCAGTAATTGCTCGCGCAGTTTCCCTCTTGTTAGAGGTTCAAGTTTCCGAACTTTAAGTTCATAAATGACGATTTTCAGTGCTGTCAGCACACTTCAGTAACTCAAGTGGTATGCATTTTTGGCAGGTCAATGTATGTTCATCCATTTAGGGGATGTGTTTGTAGGAGTCAGTCATGAATTTGATTTTTCAAAAATGCATACCACTCGAGTTATTGATGATCTAAATGTGCTGACAGCACTGAAAAAAGCAGACGTCATTTATGGACACTCCCTTATCGTCAGTGAAAATCAGAGATATTCGATATCTGTGGATGATATCTAATAACTTGGAGGGCTAGTCTTCAGGTCTTCAGGTTCGTATTTTCGATACACTTTCCAAAACAATTTCGTTAAAATATGATCAGTTATCGCTCGCGGTTCGTTTTCGTTGCGACATTCATTGTGAAGCGAAACCACTCGTCCCATCATAATCGACTTAGATATCCAATAAAATTGCCGTTTGCATCACACTTTTACAGTAAAATAAAAACGGACAACGCACTCACCTGCACATACAAGTAATCAATAATGGGCCGATCGCCATAAATGTACTCGTCCTGGCCGTAAACTTTCAGTATATATTCCGTGTCCTCCTTTTTCATTTTGAATGCATTGTGATTGAATATGGTCGCCAACACTTCGGCCGGTGTAGCCTCACTTGGCACTTTAAACGTTCCCGAATTGTCGTAATTTTCGTCGTTTTCATACCGTGCAACCAGCATGATCTTATTATCTTCGTTCTTTTTGGCATAACGTTCCTTAAATGACGACGTCAGCTTATCGTTTTGTAGTTCTGGTCGTAATCGTGGTGGGTATTGGTAATTAAGTTTTTCGCTTAACGTTAATTGTTGCCGATACTGAGAGTACGTATCGGTGAGAAAACTCATTTTAAATCGAAATTCATTGATCTGTTGCGTGGGGGAAGAGAAGCGTTAATCGTTAATTGAAATCACTGGGTGACCACCCCATCCGGCGCAGAAAACACTCACTTCTGGATTATTTAAGGCTGCAAAATCTTGTACTGGCTTGCCAATGAGCTCAGTGATGTGTTTTTCCAATTTGTTATCGGTGGTGATTTGCTTTTTGATGACTTGCAAAATACAAAAATATGGCTGAATGTCGCACAAACGCTTAGTTTCGTCAGTCACTTCTTGGCTCAAGACTGAATGACAATATTTACTGATCACACAAAATGTGTATTCCGATTGATCGGTCAAATTCAATCTTCTTTGCGTTATGTACCACAATTCCTTTAATGGGAATGGAAAAAAACAAAAAAAATATTTTTACGTCAAAACAAATCCACCGCACAATCCCAAAACACTTGACTCGTCCGTTTGCGTATTACAATTCAAATTTCATCGCACTTACATCTTTGATTTCTTGAAACGTATAGTCATGCGGTACATCCAGGTCAATCACATGTCCAGTAGGCATGAGACATTCACATGTTACCAATTCTGTGGGGTCATTGTTAAACTCGTTGGTGAACCAAAAGTCATAAGGTATTGGTTCGCCGCCTCCACCGGGTGCCATTTTATTGCGATTGTTTTTATTTTAATGAAACGAGAATGCGGACGGATTTCCAGCACCAATTTACATTTTGTGTTTGTTTGATTTTATCGCAAAAAACCTATAAATTGAACAAAGACAATTTCTTCACAACTAATTTCATTTAAAAAAAAAATTAAAACGAAAAAAAAGCATTTAATATTCCGATGCGAATTGATTGAACAATAATCACAGCGCAAAAATGGTTTTGGAATACGCGAAATTGGTCTTAGAATAAGCGAAAATGGTATCTGGTGTCTGATCAATTGAACATCTTAATTTCCTCAATGAAACTGAGGGGAAAAAAACAAAGGTCAATGTCTAACACAAACAAACAACTCCAAATCAATCACAACAATTCCAAGAATTACAAAAACAAAGCAGAGAAGAAAAAAAACAACTTACCGCAAATGAGCCTAGAAGTACAAACACAACTCTTGTTTTGTCTCAAGAGTGTATATTCGCCGAATTTTCGGATTCACTTTTTCGCACAATATACTCAGTTGTATGTGCAACTTTTTCGCGAAGCTCTTGAGACGAACGATATTATTAATGTTCTGTACGAAGACAATGGGGCAAAACATTAAAACGGTGTAAAAAACATTAAGGTGAAACGATCGGTTTTAATGTTTTGCCCCATTGTCTTCGTGCAAGTTTTTCAAAGTTCTGCTTATGCTTATGCTCTGCATGTATACGGCACAGAGATCATCAAAAGTCGATAGATAAATTGACCGAATATTCACCGAATAATATGCAGCACTCACCGAGAACGCGAATAAAGAATTAATTCCAAGTTATAAACAACTTTTATTAGTTCTTTTGCCACTTTTTATTCGAGAAAAATTGTAACTTCCAAGAGAAGTGTCAAGACAGACTTCTACCATCTTCTTCTGTGATAATATATTATTCGAAATGCTGAAAAAACGGTGCATATTTTCCATGGGGCGAGCAAGCGACAACTGTTATACTTGATGAAATGTTGAGCTGATTTGAAAAAAAGCCCGCGAAAATAATATTGAAGCAAGAAGTACACGAAAATTTGCCAGTAAATATTAAAATTAAGAACGTTCAAATCCATAAAAAATTCTCACTACAGTCTATCATTCTAAACAGAGCTTTTCGATGTTTTTTCCAGTTGATATTTTATTCAAAAACGTGAGCCAAAACTTCATCTCAAGTTTTTGAAAAAAAAAACACCTTACTTGGAAATGGGACAAATGATGGAAATGGTACTACTTGTGTGTTTCACACAAGAAGTACCATTTCCATCATTTGCTCCATTGATAAGAGTAATCTACTATTAAACACTGACAAAAATATTGAAAAACTAAAATTTCTTAGATCTGTTGGTTTTAGAAAAATTAGATGGGCATGCATCTCGTTGACGATTTCACAACTTGTCAGCATATTTTCACTAGCTGAATATGACGCTGTTGTAGTTTTCAGACGTCCTTTATGTACGGCCCCATAAAACTGCAAGAAACGCCCGTCTGAAAACAATGTCTCTTTGTAGTTTTCAGGGTAAAATAGTACGTAGTCCGCGTCTGCAAATAATGTGTATCCTTGTTTTTTTTGCCGAAAAATGGGAGATCAGGAAATTTACCCGGCCCAAGCAGGAAGAAATAATGAGCAGGAGAAAGGAAACTCGGAAATGACTAGAAATCTGGAAATGAATAAAAATATAGAAACGGACTGAAATCAGGAAATAACTATAGTATCGGGAAATGGACTGAAATCGAGAAACGACTAAGAATTGGGAAATTACCAAAAAATGGAAAATCGGTCCTTGCAATCGAGAATCGATTGACAGACTAGAAAATCGTAAAAACAGCAAAATAATTATTGTTAAACGAACATGAATGAGAAATTTAAATGATGATAACAGGCGAGCAAGATTTAAAAAAAACATTTTTTACCGGAAAATCCCAATATTATTCCCGGAAAATTTGGTCGAATATTCCCGGGAAGAAAACATTATTTGCAAACGTGCGTCGTCCCATGCCCTATTGAATGTGTATGAGTTACTTAAAGATAAGCACTTTAGAATTTATTTACTCCGTAGTAATTCGGCATAAATGATGAATGGATTGATTGGTTATACCTAGTCTCTAGTTTCGGAGGTGTTTCGGATTTGGAAATTAATATCGAAATATTCTAAGGGTCTTTTCAACTTAAACTTATTTTCAACTCAAGACTGAAAAGTAGAAGATCAATGTTAAGACCCGATGTTCTTGGTATGTTGAATTAACTTTCAGGTCACAAAATGAGACATTTTAGTCTCTGATGTTACGGTACTTTTGTGTGAAGAGTAGTCGTACATCTTTTCAGTATGTGTTCAGTCTGGAACAGTACGGCAGCTGATATGCACATGTTTATCAATAAAAAAAAGGTGTACTGATGAGTCGTAAACGACGAAATTGGCTGCAGTTTTTTGTTAATTGGAATTAATTGAAGTGCCTTAATGTTTTAGCAAAGTGGTCGCTGATAGAGCGGGACTGTGTTTCTTTTCGTTTTTTGATACAAACAGTTTTTTCTCCAATTTTCGTTTTTGCGATAAATTCGCTCATTTCGATTTCGGAATCATTTTACGTTCATTAAATATGGACAAATTTTCGAGACTAAAAAGTCTCATTTTGTAACCTGAAAGTTAATTCAACATACCCAGAACATTGGGTCTTAACATTCATAAAAATAGGTCAATTAAACAGCGAACCATTTTCATCTAGGTTCTATCTAATTAGAAGATCAATCCAAGATGAAATAATTTCACAATGTGTTTATTAAACTGTTTGCATCGTTTACCAAAGACAAACTCAATGATGTTATTTATATTTATTTTACATGCTTTTGGTTTCCCTAGGGTCGAAAGTGGCTTACTCGGCTTCGCCTCGGATCAACAAAATTCACACGAAAACTATACTTTTCAACTTTTTATCACTTGTTTGTTATGTAAATAACTATTATTTGAAGGGATGTATAACGAATTCATACTTAACTTATATATAACTTTGTATATATGTTACATTACAATATTAAACGTATAGAAACAGAATAACTGTAACCATGAATCTTCATTAGCCGAACGAACGGTATAGGTCTGTTCCATTGTTCCAAGGCCATACGAATTTTCCAATTGCTGCCAATTTTCGTCCATAGAGACATAACCTCATCAATATTTATATGAGACCCGATCTCTATGGATGAAATGGTGTTCGTTCGGCCAGTGAAAAATCGTGTTTACAGTTACTTGGAACAAACTTATTTCATTCATAGAGACTTTGATGTAAATATCGATGAGGTTGTGTCTCTACTATACTGTTGAAGGAAATGTAATTTGGAACAGTTATTTTAACTTACCTTGGGGTATATGTCAAAAATTTATATGAAAATATGCAATGACAAGTACCCCAAGGCAAGTTATAATTCAGTGGTCTTCGGAACTCTCGCTCTGATCATAACAGTTTATAGACAAGTTATGACTAGTTAAAAGGCGAGTTAAAATAACTAATCCAATTTATATCAACCTTATCTCTCATCATAACAGCCTATATATGAGCGTTTTTGAACGAATCTGAAACCTATTGCACAGTTTGATCTTGGTGTATGGTGTATCCAAACCATCTAAACACCCTAAACACTGTTTCTTCTAGTACTATGTGCAATCATCACTGACTTTTGTTCAACACCTTCAACACTGAGAACACTCATCATTCTGCTACTTGACGTTTCTTTATTTTGACAAAACAAAATAGATTTTTGCGAATTATAAGCAGACTAAGTCATAAAAATCCATTAAATATCGAAAGGTAAATAAATTTAAATTTACTAACTAATGGATTCAGTTCATTGTAGTGATAATTGTAAAGGGGATTCCTTTCAAAAACCGTCTACTGAAATCGGACACATTTCCAATTGGACTTTTTAAAGAGCTTCGAAAAGTATTCGATCCTAGAAGTCAAAACCACTTTCAAAACAATTCCTCGACGGAATCAAAAACCGAAAACACGCACTACCATGAAGATGAACTATGAGAATTAGAAGTGGTAAATTGCCCATATTTTATCGTAGATACCTCCAAGCCCCCATAAGACCCTATCCTGAAAGTACGTCAAATTACCTTTCTAATCACACGACCTTGTATCTTTCGTGTACCTTGAGAAATTTCCAAATAAAAAGTGCATGTTTTCGGTTTTTGATCACCTCCCATTAGCCACAGAATGAATTTTTTTGAAAGTGGTTTCGGCTTCTAAAAAAATCGAATGGTAAGCGCGTCAGTATAGGCGTTTTTTGTAACATATCCCTCTAAACAACGCACTTCAAGCAAAAGTGCTTTGAGTGACAGCTGCCAAATAGAGCACTTTCTTGTAAGACAACTTTTTCCAGATTTTTTTTACAGTGCAAAGATTTGTTTGATACATCGCTTGAAGTGCGTTGCTCTAAAACATTTGCTTGAATTGTACACCTCTGACAGTGAACAGTGTTTTTAGGATGTAAACAAACAGAAAAAAACAATCCAAAAACGACTACTTTGAGATGTGACGATTGCGAGGGGGCAATAACACGAGCGAATGGTGGTATAGCGTTCGGGCGAATAATAGTAGATTATTTACCTCTGTCCACATGTTTATTTAGACACTTGGGGAGTTATTGCATGAGCCGAAGGACAATGTTATAACACCAAGTGTCTAAATAAACATTTGGACAGAGGTGAATACGCTATTTTATCTGCCGACGGCGAAATAATAGCACTTTTTCACTGCTATTATTTCACCTAGGTAGATAAAGGTAAATATAAACGAATAGATTCGGGGAAATAATATGCGAATAATGGATGAATGGTCTAAAGAAGCGACCAGATTTTTCATTGTTGTTTCCCCCTCGAACGACTTCATTCATTCAATAAAATTAATTAATTTTATTCACCTTAAAGGTCAAATGGACAATCATCAGATAAAAGCCGAACCGCCCGATGACAAATCGACCGTTAACATAGAATTTCCGGACGATGTTACCGGTGTGAAAGTTGATCCGTCGGCAGCAGTAATTATCGATGGATCCGCCGTATACATTAAATCCGAAGTAACGTTTGGTGAATACGAATACACTCCAGCCGCTCCGGCAGTATCATCTAGTGTTGCAGAGATAAAATTAAGAAATATCGAAGAATTACTGGACACAGACCCCTCACAGCCAAAGGACCAAAGTAGAAACGAATTTAAGTGTACGAGATGTGGACAATGTTTTGATCAAAAGCCCGCTTTAAAGAGACATGTTAAATGGCATTTACGGCCATTTAAAGTTGTGGAGGAGGGATTTCCTTGCGAAATTTGTGGATTGAAGTTTCTCCATGAGTCCACCGCAATCAAGCATAAGACCCTGCACACCGGTGAGCCACTTGGTGAAAAAGAGCTCGATTGCAAAGTATGCGGGAAAGTGTTTAAAAATAGGACAAAACTTCGATATCATCAGCAGGAGGTTCATGGTGAAAAAAGTGTGATGTGTGACATATGTGGGAAGACTTTTAAGTCGAAGAACGCGATACCGAACCACATGAAGATTCATTTTGATGAGAAAACTTGGGAATGCGAATATTGTGGCAAGAGATTCATACAAAAATCAGCATTCAAAACGCATCAAGCAACGCATAGAGAGAAGCCATTTCATTGTGACGAATGCGACGCTAAATTTTCTACAAAGGAGTCATTACACAGTCACAAACTGAAACATTTGGATCCGTACGTTTGTGATACATGCGGTAAAGGATACACAAGTACAAAATCTCTCAACAACCATAAAATTTCACATGAAATCAAATCGCACCTTTGCGTAGAATGTGGTGCGAGTTTCATCAGAAAGTATGACCTGACAGTTCATCAGAGAGTAGTTCACCGCAAAGAAAAACGTTTCTCCTGCGACGAATGTGGGATGCTCTTCTCCTCAAAAACATCACTCACCAATCACAAAGTCAGACATACCGGCGCAAAGCCTTTCAGTTGTGGAGATTGCGGAAAGACGTTTGGCTACAAGGCTGCCTTAGAAAATCACCGGCTTACGCACATGGAGATCAGCGATGATAAAAAATTCTCGTGCGATGATTGCGGAATGAAATTCAGCTTCAAGCATGTCCTGCAAAAGCACAAAGCACGGCACAGCGGAGATAAACCATTTATCTGCGTCCAATGTGGAATGGGATTCGCTGCAAAATCTGGTCTCGATTCACACAAACTAACCCATAGCGGAGAGAAGCCTTTTAGTTGCGAAGAATGTAGCTCGGCATTTACCACTAAATCTTTGCTGCACCAACACAAACGTAGTCACCGACAAAAGAAACCTGAGGACCAAGAAAAGCCTTTCGACTGTGATTTGTGTGGCTCGAAGTTTTCAGCTAGATCTTCGTTGTATCGACACAGAAGAGATCATCACAATAAAAATTCTCTCACTGGCGCAGGAAAGTCTAAGATTGTGTCTCAGACAACTGCCGCTGAAGACAATAAAAATTCTCTCACTGGCGCAAGAAAGTCGCCAATTGTCTCTCAGTCAACTGGTGCTGAGGACAATAAAAATTCTACCACGAACGCCGGAAAGTCGAAAATTGTATCTGAAACACCACAACCACCTTGTGCTGAGGACAGTAATAGTGAAGACAATTGCTGGAAATTTTCAGAGACATTCAGTCGTACAATAGACCGGCCAATTAGCGATGATTGGTTCTCCGATGGAATACGTTTTGGCGAAGAGCAAAAAACAAAGCCTGTCACAATAGCCGAAGGATTACGGCCGTATCATGAGCGCAATGAAAAAACAGCAATACAGCCAGCTCAGATTCAAAAGGCTATCGTTGAAAAAGACGTAGAGAAAAAGCTTAAGAAGCCTGCCGTGAAGTACAAAAGACGTCCAAAAATTGTGGAAAAGCCGTTCGCTTGTGGTGTATGCGATGAAAAATTTTCATCACAAACACGTTTCAAACACCATCGACTGATTCATGAGCCTGGCCAAAACAAATATTGTTGCGACAAATGCGGTAAGACGTACAGACTGCATCATAGCTTCCAACATCACAGACGATGGCACGAGGGTATAAAAAACTTTATCTGCGATATTTGTGGATTTAAATGTCAACACAAGGTACACATGAAGATGCATTTGTTAAGGCACGTAGGGGACAGATCAGTCTGTTGCGATGAGTGCCCAGCGAGATTTGTTGAAAATTCTGGTCTGCAATCACACAAACGGCACGTACACCGCACTTAAACAGTTCTTTTTTTGTGAATAAAAAGTAAAATGAAAAAAAAATGGAAATTTTAATGAGAAAATCGGAATCTACATGACGACAAATAGTAGTATGCTAAGGCCAAAGTAGAGTGTTTGCATCGATGGAGATATCTAATCTATCATTACCCAAGTCATTACCACTTTACGCCAATTTGTGTGCTGCGTTATTTTTGACCTTACCGTATCTGAGAGCTGGTCATATCAGTTAGACATTTTCTGATGGACAGTAGGGTGTGTCGATTTCAATTATTTTTTTTAGTCATTCCGGGTTCCGCCCTACCGCGATTCACCCTCGCACTAGCAATAATAATCAGCAAAATTTTTTTTTTCTAAGTCAATATAAGCTTGCACCGTCACTTTTTCAAAAAGTTTCGAGCTACACGAGATAGCTGGATTATGGGTCCGAACCAAAAAAAAATCTACAGATGCTTTTGCAAAGTTTTCACTCTGTACGGCATCTAGAGGGTCTACTAGAACATACAAAAATTAAAAAAAGTTAAAAAAATGTTTTACCGTCATTTTGGTATAGCATCAAGTTTCACCGAGGTGGAATTTTCAAGAATTTTGTAAGTGGAAAAGTCATCTCTTCTGGGTGAGTTTTTTTCAAGCTATTGTTGTGATAGCTCATTTTATAGGTATTTCAATAGCGCATCCAGCAAACATACAGTTTAGATAGATAAATTTAAATATTTTTTGGTTTCGCTGTTGGAAGGCTATCTCGTGTAGCTCGAAAATTTTTGAAAAAGTGACGGTGCAAGCTTATATTGACTTAGAAAAAAAAAATTTGCTGATTATTATTGCTAGTGCGAGGGTGAATCGCGGTAGGGCGGAACCCGGAATGACTAAAAAAAATAATTGAAATCGACACACCCTAATGGACAGTTCGGTGTACTTTGAATTAAAAATGTTAAACTGTTCCCAGAGTCTGGGTTAAGTGAAGATAGAATTTTTTCAGTCAACTAAGACCGACCTCTTGAATCGTACGGCCTACGAACTTTGTTATGATGTTGATTAAACTGTTGAATCGAACGAATACGTTGCGTATTAAGAGCAATAAACCCTTTGCAAATTTATAGCCTAAATTTCGTTTTTTGATGATTTCTCTGAATCAAAATTTTCTTTGAAAAAGTAAAACCATTAAAACACGCAAAAATGTGTTACTTTTTAAGAAAAACATGGTTTGTGGGTGATAACGTAACCTGCTTGCAGAAACTTGTGCACAGATTACATAAATTTACACAATCTGGAACCATTTACACCACAAACCAATTTTTCCTTTTAAAAGTAACACATTTTTGCTTGTTTTAATGGTTCCACTTTTTCAAAAAAACAAAAACATTTTGCTTCAAATAAATCGTCAAACGAGCCATCAGAACAGTCGGAGCGTTTGCTGCGACTGAGCCCCGTACAAACCCGTATATCTATTGCGTACGTGACCCTAGTGCGTCTGTCACCCTACTTTGACCGTAAGCCTATGCGCCGGTAGTTAAATTAAAATTATTATGTAATGTGTACATCTTAGAAATTGCGCATAGCGCAATTACGAAGCCCCGTACGACGTTCCTTTCAAATAAAACAAAAATTTCAAATAGCCCTAAAATTTTAATTTATTGAGTATAAATACACATAGGGCCTAGTATCGGCCTCAGTCCGAGGATCCAATTTTTTTTATTTTTTTTTTCAACTACATTCTATTCGGCCTTTGATTTACCTTCCAAATGAAACAAAAAATACGGAAAACGGATGAAATTTGCTCGAGTTATATGTAAAATACACATAGGGCCCTAGTAGCGGCCTTAGTCCAAGGACCCAAATTTAATTTTTTTTTAACAACATTCTATTCGGTGTTCGATTATCTTTCAAATGAAACAAAAATTACGAAAAACGGATGAAATTTACTCGAGTTGTATGTAAAACGAGTACACAGTTCATTACATCTGAAAGTAATTTCTCAACCTGACTGAATGATTTTATTAACAAAAACATTTGATGGAATGTACTCAGTACATTGCATACTGAATACTGAAGAAGAATAAGTTGCAGAACCCAAGGTTCTGAAAGAACAGGTTAATACACTTTCGAGTTGATCACGAACGCGGTGGAATCAAAATTTTCCTGTGGCGCCAACTAGGTTTGAGAAACTTTATATGATGATTTGAACTTAGCAAAAAAAAAATTGTTTTCAAGTTGACTTTTCACACAAAATGAGTGGGTTTAACAAATTTGATTTCAACCACCTTCGTTAGAGTCTTAAGCTGTTCTTTCAGAAACTCCATTTCCTTAAATATTGAGTTCATTCATTCATTTTAAGATTTAAAACCAAATTGACCATGCCATCGCCTATTTTTACCGTTTAGTTGATGTCGCTAACAAAAAGGGTTAACCTATTCATTCAACGCGCCCTTTTTTCAAAAAAATTGAAAACATCTGTGTCATCAATGAGAATGACAATTCGTGACATTTAGACCCCCGCTAAAACGTATTATGACAGCTGTTTGTTTTTGTGCTCATAAAGACACATTCGAAGCTTAAAATTGTCTGTTCTCAGATCGTAACATCGAGTAAAGGGTTAAAAATGGGCCGCAAAGCCAATACAACAGTGAAACCGAAAAAGGCACCAGCAACACAATCCAGCAATAAAAGAACGTCAAAGTCTTCGATAAAGAAAATCAAAGATTATGATCGTTGCAAGGAGTGGTTGCTGGAACAAAAATCCGTACCACACGACGTCGTACCGAACCACAACATCAACGATGACCTGAATTCAGAATTCGATAATGAATTGTACAGAAAACCCGAGTCGGAAGACAGGCCTGTTGTAAGTCTGTTTATTATGTGTGTTGTTAAGATGACGCGCGTTTAACCACTGTTGTTCTGGTTTTCTTTTCAAGGAATCTGTGGCGAGAGGTGCTGAAAAATTGAATATAAACATTTTGTGTGAATGGAAGCGCTGTCGCTACGAAAGTATCAATTTGACCGAGTTTCGTTTGCATGTCGACGATCACATCGCAAATATAACGCCACAAGAAACGTACGACTGTCACTGGGACCTGTGCAACTACAAAACCAACGATAAAACCGAAATGATCATCCACATTGGATTCCATGTCTACCACACCAATTTGAAGAATATCGGTGAATGCTACCTGCAGTCGAAGGACAATCTGCCACCTTGCGTCCTGGACTCTCGTTGCAGAAATTTGATACCGGATGAGAATATGAGCCACGAATGCAAATGGGAAGACTGCGACAGAACGTTTCTGAAAATCAGCGATTTTATGGACCATGTTCGTGATCACGGTGCGCACGAGGCGAAATTCAGAAAACAAAATGCGAAAAATGCAATGATTTGTCGCTGGGCGAATTGTGGAAAATCATTTACGGTCATTGCAATCTTTGCCGATCATCGACGCACCCACACCAAACAGAAACAATGCGGCTGCCCCAATTGTGGAACTCTGTTTCGCAATTTCTCAAAATTCTATGACCATTTCAGACGGCAGGCCGCGACAAGTAAGTTTTCACAGCTATCCACCGACAGCATGTCAATGTTCAATGTGTGTTCGTGTCACTTTTACAGATGAGTTTCAATGCAGCCAGTGCCTGAAATACTTCTTCTCCATGGAATTGCTTCGAAACCATCAACACGTTCATGTAAATCGATACAAATGTACCATGTGTGATATGACAACATCATCGCCGTCAGGGCTTGTCCAACACGTTCGCTATAGGCATGTGAAAGAGAAGCCATTCGCTTGCACACTGTGTGATTATGGGTAGGTAGTGTGGTCTGTGACCATTAATCATGTGGTTCCTCTGCGACCATTTTTTGTTGGAGTTTTTTTTCGATTTTTCTTTTAAATGGACCGGAATACCTTCGCTTCTCGCGAGTGCTTTTTCAGCTCGACAAGAGAATCCTTTTTTCGACTTGCCGAAAAAATTCCCGCCTCGGCCGTCGCTTATTTTCAGAGTCAAAAGTTGAATTCTTAAGTTTCTTGAATGTTGTTTCAGGGCCGTTTACAAACATGACTTGGATAAACATATGCTGGCTCTGCATAACAACGATGAAACGCTGTACGAATGCCAAGAGTGTGAATACAATACGAATAAGCTACACATTCTGAGAAAGGTAAGCCCTGCAGTGGAAGCATAAATTCTCTCGCTTCAAATTGATTACTAAAACGAGATTTCGCATTTATTGACAGCACTTCAAAGACCACCACGGTGAACGGGTGTACGCATGTCATATCTGCCCGAAAAAGTACAACTATGGCAATCTGCTGTCGAATCATCTGATCAAAAAGCACGAATTTCAACTTCCACACGGCCATTATCGATTCAACTATCGCCAGGACTTGGATGGATTTTTCAGTGTGCAAACGACCCGAACCGAAAGCTTGGAAGTCACCCAGCAAGTAATGAAACCGAATAACATAGATGCGGCCGAAACGAGTGACATGAGCTTCGAAATATCAGAATTGCATGAGTCGGACAAAGGGCTAAAAATCGAGGTGACCGGCAAAGCTAAGGAAACAACAACAACGGCACCGGTCTTCTACGATTCGTCCAACGATGAAAATTTGTTCTTTACGCTGCCGGACTTGAATTTCGATTCGAATAGTGAGGAAGATGTGAAAAGCGGTAAAACTGAGCGGAAAGAGAAATGCGGTGCGACGACAAACACAACTATCGATGAGAGTCCAATCAAATCGGAAATTGATTTTTCGTCAACTGTTGACGGGAGTTGTTCGTCGGATATAAAGAACTTTTCGGTTATGAAACGGTACTTGAAGAAGGAGAAGCAGAGCAATATTATCATCGAATTGAACGAGGTGGACGAGGCCGGTGTCGTTGTTAAAACACAAATTGTTCAAGCGGACGAATTCAGTGTGACTACCACGTAACGTTACGTTAAATCTTGTCTAATGTAAAGAAAAGAATTTTATTTTATTTTAATTGTTCGAATTTAAGAGCTGAGGTCGACGATGACGCCTGAGCATTGAAAAGGCTAAATTGTACATAACGAAATAAAACGAAAATTGTGTCTGCAATGTCTAAGTAACCGTGTGTATTGCTCTAAATTATTTTCACCACAAAATCATTTATAAAAAAAAATTGGTTTTAATACTCCGTCGATCGCATCACAACGCGCCCATGGTGAAAAACATTCGACATCGTTCATTGAACGTTTTGACGGTACGTTGCTTAATGATATCCTCCACATTTAGCTCGCTCTGCAACATCCTCAGCTTTTTGAAATTAAATTATTTTTTTTTGTTTAAAGCAATCGGAGGTGCGACGATAACAAAATTGAAACTGAACGTAACATCGCGAAAAATTCCTTCGATTAGTATACAAGAGCACTGTTTGAATAAGGCTCGTAAGTAATCGCAGGCCAGGACGTCATCAAAACATTTTTTTTATAACTCGAGAGATAAAGGATTCCTTTGGGCGATTTCATGTTATGACAAATCTCCAATTTAACTAATCCAACTTACAAGCGAAAACGTCGGGTTTGAATGATTCTACCGGCTACTGTTCAACAGCTGTTCTTATCAAAGTACTTTGGTCCTTACGTGCAATGACCGAAACGTCAGAAATTTGTAATTGCAAGAGCAGTGGAGCGGTCAATCTTGTGATGATTTCTGCTGTTTTTGAGATGATCCTACTCAATTGTCAATAGTCAATAGGGTGGTCTAAGTTTGTCCAACTAACAATTATGATAAGTCATGGCGAGAAACTAAGATCGGCATAAAAAAATCGGTGACAAGTCGCTTGTTGGATTAGCGCGGAGGAAATCGACGCCAAAATTGAACTTAGTTGTCTTTTTTACATTCGCAAATGGTGCACAATAGTAAAACGAACGGAATAAGCACCATGAGTCCACTTTTCAATATGAACCACTCTGGCTACTACGGCCCAAAGTCAAGATTTTTTTCAGAGGAAAACTGCTGGGTCGAAAAATTGGAGGACGATGCGGCTGTGGCTATTATCGAAAATATTAGAGGTTGTCAAGAGCTACAAATAAGGCCAATTTTTTTCCGATAAAAATTTGTATGAAAAAAATGAAATTTCTTCAGTCGAGTTTCTCGACATGACCTTTCATAATTGCTAGGGGACCCGAAAGAGGGAAGAGCCGCATAAGTAGATTTTGGGACCAACCCATTACTGAACCATGTGAATATATTTACTAGTTTGGAATGTCGGAATAGGTCAACTGAGGTAAATAAAAGGATTATCTGGACGGGTCAAAATAAGATTCAAACTCAGGTCGGTCATTGGTATGAGGTAATCCTAATCCATCCCGAGTTTTAGTTGGTTTCCCATAGACTATTTGTTGGAAGATAGTAGAACCATCCAAAAAAAGGGATTTTATTGAGTTGCTTGGTGAGTTTCGAACTCTCGGTAAGAAACTGCATCTTTTCAAACTATTTTGATCTCGGGAAAGTGTGTTAACGACGCCCTGGCGTATGTCTTTTACAATATTGGTAATACATAAGTGTTCGCGATGTCAGTCGTTTTAAAATAAAGATTCCCTTACCTTACGCTGCTCATTTTTAAATGCTTGAGTTGCGCTAATGTCGTCCCGATTTTCGTCCCGTTTCACTTTGAGTCCCTTCACCGAATCGGCTGTGACGAGAATGCAATTCGTTATTGCCTTTTCCCGATTCGTGTAATTCTCCTGCAATTGATTATACAATCGTTCGCATGTTTGGCTGGGCGATATTTGACCCTTAAATGATTCGGTGGGTATCGATGTGTTCAATGCGTAAATGATTTTGTCGTCCAGTTCTCGCATCTTTTTCAGCGATTCCTGAGCAAAGAGAACGTTCGATCAGTGATCATACGAAAAAATGTTATCGGCGAATCGGTGAAAATGCAATTTTGTTTTGAGGTTAAACTCTAGGCACCGCGACTGTTTATTTTCGGACGGTAGGGAAAGATTGTCGCTAACCTGAAACTGAAGGAAGTCGCCACATTCATATTTTATTGCCATTGCCAGTCTTTTGATTTTATTTTCTTTTAACTTAAAGCGAAAACTAAGAGCAAAATATAATTTGGGAAACGAAATGCAGCAAAACCACAAAAAACTCTTATCTTATCTGTCAAAATGAGCCGACGAGCCGAAAAGTGACTTTTGTAGTGCTGCTGTACTTTCTTCAAACCGATAAACAAATTAGTCATTTCTGAACCTGTTTTGGACGATTGATTTTAGGCAATTTTGCGGATTGTAGGCCGAACGAAGTTAGTTTTATCTAATAAAATGGCGGTCTGCGTGACCTCCTCAAAGTATACAGCCTTGATTTTCGGCCCTGAAGCATGAAAAAGAGTGTACGAACCGTACGAACCTTTTTAGTACGTTTCTGGATTGTAACGGACATTTTAGACGGACTGATAACCAGAGGCGCCTCTAGCATACTGAGCGCCCTGGACCACTACATTCTAGCGCCTCGTTTTTTATTAATTTTATTTTGTAAATATGTTTATAGGTCAAAATTTATTTGTAAGACATGCGTTTTCGACTACAAGCAAGTTTTTACCAAACATTACCCTTGATCATATCTGATTCAGTCTTTCAGCATTGAACAAATACCATGAGAAAATTTTTCTATCCTTCATCGATGCTTAGCTAAAATTGCGGCCAAAATTGACGTGTATTTCATTTTTGTTAATATCTTATCATCATAAATGTATTCGTTCGAGCTGCTCTGAGAAAAGTGAGCATAACGAAATTTGCATAAACTGCTCAGTTTTCTCAGAGCTGATCAAATTGCTACAAATTGTTGAAGCTAACAAATTCTTGAAAAAGGATTCTGGTGGAAAGATACCATCAAAAGTAAACTAAATTCCAGTATTTAAAAAAAACGCCTAAATGCATGCTTCGTGTCCTGCAGCAGGGCATGCAGGACATTTTTTTGAGATACATGAAAAAACTAGGAATTCCAATTAAGGTTCAAAAACTTATTTTTTTAGGGACTCCTTTATAGAGATTTCTGGTATTCCAAATCTTCGATTTTCGTCATTGTTTCAATTATTCGGTGAATTGTAGCTGTTAGAGCAGCCTGCCCCTTCGTCGATTCACATTTAACTGCGCGAACAAAAAAAATAGTGTAAATGGATCTAGAGACGAGGGGAAAACCTCTGAGCATAGGGGTGGCAAATCAATTTCTATTGCCTTTCAATTCCTTCAATTACCGTATTAATTTCGTTTTGTCGGATCTGCACTTTAATTCCTATTAATTTCTAATAATTCGACGATATTTTCTGTTACTATCCAATTCACTGTCTACTTTTTAGAAACAATTTTCTAAAATTTTTCTTTACTTTTCTTTATTTCGATAATTTACTAAGATATCCTTAAAATTTAACGAAAACTGTCGATATTACTGCAGTTTCGTAGCTGCCGGAACATCCGGTAATTAATAAGAATTGAAAGAAATACTAGAAATTGAAGGAATTGATAGCAACTGATGGAATTACAAGAAATTGACTAGAAATACGAAAAATTGAAAGTAAATGAAAGTGAGTGAACTGAACTTATGCAGCGAGTGTGAAGATCAAGTTTATTTTGCATTCGCTTAGTTCTTTCGTTCATCGTCCTTATCGGCATATCCTTTCATTTACGTTCAATTTCTTGTATTTCAAGTTAATTTCTTGTAATTCGTTCAGTTTCAAGTATTTCGTTCGATTCCTATTAATTAGCGGATGTTCCAGCAATTCCCTCCAGTATGTGTAATTGATTACGCGAGTAGTTTTCCCCTCGTCCAGAGATTATGATCTGAAAAGTGTCATTAGATCAGCAAGTAAAGTGTCTTGAGTCTTGATGATTCTTATTATCATTATAGTGTTTCTTGTGTGGTGTATTTTTCCAACTGTGCTCTACATTATTTTTCCTCAGTAAAAATAAAGTAAATGTTCACCATACAGTGTACGAAAGATGTCAGTGTTATCATAGGAAGGCCGCGCAGCGATTTTTTTTTTGCTTTGACGCAACATCACATGAATTTTCGTGCAAAGTATGAAATTTCTGTTTGCATATTTCAGCGCCCCATTTTCCCAGCGCCCTGGACCATGGTCCAATTGGTCTCTATGAAGAAGCGCCACTGCTGATAACTAGGAATCCCGGTTAGCCAATCAAACTACACATAAGAAGAGTATACCATAATGACGCGTAAATTTCGTAAGTATGACATTTTCGCGAACTTTTGACATTTTTCTTATAAATTTTATGTCAAAAGTCTATGAAATCGCTATACTCTTACTCACCAAGGTTCTGAAAGAACAGGTTAAGACAATTCTGAGTTAACGTCATAAAAACTATTTTTATTTCTTCAAGCTGACAATGTATCAATTTGTAAAAATGTGTGTGTCACCCGCCTTCTTGGGTGTCTAAACCTGTTCTTTCATAATCTTGATACTCACAAACTTTACCCCCGAGACTTTCAGACGTCAGAATTTGTATGGAGCGACGGCAGCGGAGGAAATAGCGATTTCACTTATTTCTCACTCAGCCGAACTCATGTTTAATTTAATTTTCGCCACATTGCGTATTTCTGCAAGTGTAGTTACGTTAAGAGGCGATGTTCCAATTTCTATTGTCATTAAGGATAACCACAATGATATTAAGAATAATCACAAGCATTTCATTCAAATGAAACGAGATGGCGACATAGTATTTGGTTTGTATCAAAACTGAAGACTCGGAACCTCTTAAATGCATTTGTTGAACTCGATAGATTTGGTGAAAAAAATTTCGTTTGACATAAGTTTTTAATTAAAGAAATTCACATGTACCTATTTCTTCCGATTTGTGTGGATAGACCATATTTTTTTTTTTTTTTGTGTCTAATGCTGTTTATTTTCGAAAGATATTAAAAATATATAAATTGATGATTGATGAATTATTGACGGTCTCTGACGTGCCAGTACATTTCTGAAAATAATTCTTCGTCGTCTAGATTTCTCTTCATAAGATCGTTTTTAACGGCCGATAGTGCGGTGCAACTAATGATATGGTCGGATGTCTGCTCGCTTCGATTGCAAAATGGACATTGTGAATTGCTTTTTACACCGATTCGATTGAGGTGTTTATATAACAGATCGTGACCAGTCATTTTTCGGAAGTTCGCTACGTAGATCTTCCTGGTGGTAGATTTTATGTTAGTGAAGTCTGACCACGGTTTATTCTGTGCTGCGAAAGCTTGATCGGTGACGATTTTCTCGGTAATCTTTTGCTTAATTTCCTTTTTTGCAATTTTGAATTTTCTTTGATGCGATCTTCGTTTCTTTTTCGTTGTGAATCGACGGGTCTTCGATTGGGTAGGAATATCATATTTTCTGTGGAGTGCTTTTATGTTTTCGATGAATGAAACTTTCGACCTAAGTTCATTTTCGACCGGATTGAGGTTGTTCCAGAGACAGTTCGGTATTCTGCGAATCCGTTCATACATTTTTAAGGCAGCTTCTTCACAATGTGATTCGATCGGTCTGATTTTGCTGAACATTTCCATTGCAGTAATCGGAGTGGATTTGACGCCTCCAGTTATGATTCGAAGTGCCTTATTTTGAACGATTTCCAGCCTTTTCTTCTGAGATTTACTAGCACATATAAGCAATTCGCATCCGTTCATTAACACTGGCAAAATGTATGTTTTGTATGTTAATGTTAAAGTGTCTTTTGATGCGCCCCATTTTGTGCCAGCTAATCGTTTTAGTATTTTCAATCTCTTCTCTGACTTGGTGATCAACTCGGTTATGTGCGATTTGAAAGACAAGCGTTGGTCGAGCTTAACTCCTAGGTAGCGTTGTTCCGTTGTCTCTTTAACTTCTTCGTTGTTGTAGAATAAATTGAATTTTCTACAGTCATTTCGCATACTGAAGAGCTGGTATTTCGTTTTTTCCATGTTTACGACCATTTTATTCGATTTCACCCAACTTGATAGATTTTCTAGAGCGCAGTTCATAATCGATTCCATCATTGAAATGACGTCTCCGGATACCACAATAGCTATGTCATCGGCGAACACAATTACTTCCACACCAGGTATTGATTTTAGTAGTACGCATAGATCATTCAGCATACAATTGAATAGAGTTGTACTCGAAACAGCTCCTTGTGGTAATCCCCTTTTTATTTGTTTAAATGATGACGATCGATTGGATAGACCATATCATCATTACAGATTGTTTGAAATGTCAACTTGATAATTTTTTTTCTTCGTGAGTGTCTTAATCTGTTCTTTCAGAACCTTGCATCCATTTACTGTTTCCATAGGTTTCTTCCATCGTACGGTAAAAACGAATTTTGACAGGCCGAAAACAACCGACCGTCATCCACAGAAGCAAACATAACCGCAACTTAAACAAATTTGTTCGTTAAAACTTCAAAGTGAGGTTGTGTTGGCTTCTCTGTGGATGACGATTGACATTTTGAACGGCCTTGGAAGAGACCTATTACACTGTTTCTTTGGTACTCACTGTGCTGTCATCACTGATTTTTGTTCAACACGTTCAACCCGTTCAACACTCATTTTGCTTCTTGACGTTTCTGCATTTTTCATAATGTTTTGACAAAACAGATATTTACAAAGGCCACTAAGCCATAAATATAAATATCCATTACATATCGAACATATCGAAAGGTAAAATAACAATAAATTAAAATTTACTGACTATTGGATTCAGTCAACGCATTGTACTGAAAATCATAAAACATTTGTTAGAACTGCAGACCTCTGGCAGTTTCAACAGTGTTGTTATGATGTAAACAAACCAAAAAAAGAATTCTTTGAGATGTAACGATTGCGAGGGGGAAACAACATGGGTGGGACAGGGTTCGGGAGAATAGAGTAATAGAAAATACAAGCAAATAATAGGCGAATGGTCTACTGGTGGGACAAGATTTGTCATTGTTGTTTCCCCATCAAACGATTCTTCATTTATTGAAATTAATCGACATTTTCTTCCTTAAGGTCAAATGGACAATCATCAGATAAAAGCCGAACCGCCCGATGACAAATCGACTCTCAACATAAAATTGCGGGACAATGTTATCGGTGCGAAAGTTGATCCGTCGATAGCATCAATTGGCGACGATGATGCTACAGCCGTAGACATTAAATCTGAAATAACGTTTGGTGAATACGAATGTGTTCCAGCAGCATCATCTAATGCTGCGGCGATAAAGTTAAGAAACATCGAAGAATTACTGCCCACAGACCCTCAGCTGCCACAGGACCAGAGTATAAATGAATTTAAGTGTGACAAATGTGGACAATGTTTTGATCAAAAGTCTAATTACGCCAGACACGTTAAATGGCATTTAAAGCCATTTAAAGTTGTGGAGGATGGGTTTCCTTGCGAAATTTGTGGGCTGACGTTTCTTCATGAGACCACCGCATTCAAGCATAAGACCATGCACACTGGTGAGCCACTTGGTGAAAAAGAGCTCGATTGCAAATTATGCGGGAAAGTGTTTAAAAATAGGCCAAAACTTCAATATCATCAGCAGGAAGCGCATGGTGAAAAAAGTGTGATGTGTGACATATGTGGGAATACTTTTAAGTCGAAGAAATCGATACCGAACCACATGAAGATTCATTTTGATGAGAAAACTTGGGAATGCGAACATTGTGGCAAGAGATTCATACTGAAATCAGCATTGAAAACGCATCAAGCAACACATAGAGAGAAGCCATTTAAATGTGATGAATGCGACGCAAAATTTTCTACAAAGGCGTCATTTGACAGTCACAAACTGAAACATTTGGGTCTGAGTCCGTACATTTGTGATATTTGCGGTAAACCATACACAAGTACAAAATCTCTCAAAAGCCATAAATTTTCTCATTCCGAAATCAAACCGTACGGTTGCGATGAATGTGGTGCGAGATTCACCAGAAGGTATGAGCTGACACTTCATCAGAGCCGAGCTCACCGCAAAGAAAAAAGTTTCTTCTGCGACGAATGTGGGATGCTCTTCGCCTCAAAAGCAGCCCTCATTAATCACAAAGTCAGACATACCGGCGCAAAGCCTTTCAGTTGTGGAGATTGCGGAAAGACGTTTGGCTACAAGGCTGCCTTAAAAACGCACCGGCTTACGCACAACGAGATCAGCGATAAAACGTTCTCGTGCGATGATTGTGGAATGATCTTCAGCTACAAGCATGTCCTGCAAACGCACAAAGCACGGCACAGAGGAAAGAAACCATTTATCTGCGACCAATGTGGGATGGGATTCGCTGCAAAATCTGGTCTCGATTCACACAAACTAACCCACAGCGGGGAGAAGCCTTTTAGTTGCGAAGAATGTAGCTCGGCATTTACCACCCGATCTTTGCTGAACCAACACAAACGTAGTCACCGGCAGAAGAA
The DNA here is from genome assembly GCF_014529535.1 of Bradysia coprophila. Lineage (NCBI taxonomy): Eukaryota > Metazoa > Arthropoda > Insecta > Diptera > Sciaridae > Bradysia > Bradysia coprophila. Next base: position 1,177,386 of record NW_023503584.1, read on the forward strand.
ACCCGAGGACAAAGAGAAGCCTTTCGAGTGCGATTTGTGTAGCTCGAAATTTTTAACTAAAACTTTGCTAAATCAACACAAACGAATTCACAATAAAGATTCCACCACGAACACAGGAAAGTCGAAAATTGTATCTGAAACACCACAACAACCTTGCGCTGAGGACAGTAATAGTGAAGACAATTGCTGGACGTTTTCGGAGACATTGAGTCCTACAGTAGACCGACCGATTAGCGTTGATTCGTTCGCCGATGGTTTAGGAATACGTTTTGACGAAGGACAAGAAACAAAGCCAGTCACAATAGCCGAAGGACTACTGTCTTATCATAAGCGGAATGGAAAAACAGAAATACAGGCAGCTCAGTTTCAAACAGCAATCGGTAAAAATGACGAAGAGAAAAAGTTTAAGAAGTCTTCCGTCCACTACAATAGACGTCCACAAATTGTGGAAAAGCCATTCGCATGCGGTGAATGCGATGAAAAATTTGCAACAGAAACACGTTTCAAATACCATCAACGGATTCATATACCTGGCGTAAATAAATATTGTTGTGACAAATGTGGAAAGACGTACAGACTGCAACACAGCTTCAAACGTCACAAACGTATGCACGAGGGTATAAGAAATTTTATCTGCGATATATGTGGATTTAAATTTCAAATCAAGTCACACTTACACATGCATTTGTTAAGGCACGTGGGCGTCAAATCATTCTGCTGTGATGAGTGCCCAGCGAGATTTGTTGGAAAGTCTGACCTGACACAACACAAACGGCACTCACACCGCACTGGAGCTATTGTTGTAAAATGACCATAACTCTGTGAAAAAAAAATGAAAATGAAAAAAAAATGGAAATTGTTTGACAAAATCGAAATCGAAAGCCTTATGCTGTATCTGCTGTATACACGCTGTACAAATTCTCAAACATAAGTAATTTTCGAAAAAAAACAAAACAAACTCGTTATACGGCAACGAAGGATTTGCTTATTGATATCTTTCTCTGAATAATAGACATGTTCTTCCCTTAACCGCCAACTGCTTGTTAAGTGAATGTCGATACTGAAATAGACATCATTTTTTCGGTCCCGGCACAACTAGTATTATCCAGAGGTCCAAATAGCGTCTTTGCTTAGATAGATGTATGAGTATGAACTAACCGTCACAAAAAGACATTTTCCAAAAAAAAAAAAAAAATCGGTTCAAGCATATCTCTCCTTATATTTGTGAATTTTACGTGAATTTGAGGACCAGTTTTTTTTGGTAAAAATTATTTGGCAGATGATGAGATAAAACTAAGCCAGCTTGTTTGACCAAATTAGGTGTAAAATTTAATTTTTGCGTAACGAAGCTGAAAGCGTCAACTCTAGCGATATCATTCATTTTAGAAATTGTACTTCAAAGACTGCGTCACACTTTTCTCGAAGAGATTTTTGTTGCGATTCTGTTGTATTGAATTAAAAATAAAACCAAGTAAACGTTAAGGTGGCTATACGCGTTTGATTATTGTGTTTTGAAATACAAATTGACTGCATCAGTAATATTTTTTGACAATTTTCTTAATTTTTACGATGTGTCGATAAATAAATTTCTGTTTTTATTGATCAGCTTCGCATAAATATACTAAACGATTACGGCTAACCACACCTACTTTTCACCACTAGTTGCGAAAAGACTTTTCGCCACTAGTTGCGAAAAGACTTTTCACAACAAGTGAAAAAAGACCCCCATTACGCTCTTCAAAGTAGGCATGAAAAAGGTCACTTTTCGCAGCGCAGTTGCAGAATAAATTTTTCGATGGTAAAGTGATTTACTCTACATATAAAATGAACTGAGCACATACTTACGTGTGACTTGCAAAGCCTTATTTATATAGAGATTTTTGGTGAAGTAAAAGGCCTATTATGTGAGAGAAATATACTAGGTCCCACCTTTTGGGCGGGTCAGGTCCCTTGACTGACACTTTTCTAGATGTATTTTTGACGTATTCATGAAAAATTGTCACATTTAATAGATAATATATTTACTATATTAATGACTCCACGCAAATGACAGTAAAATTTGACAATTTTTTTTTCTTGGAAACCATCGAGGGTAAGGTGGAATTATTTTTGACCACTTTTTGAGCTCTCAATTTTCTTAAAAATTTTCAATTTTCAAGATTTTCAATCAACCTCAAATCATAAATAAAATATGACTCGTGTAGATTGCTTCGCTTCGCTCTGGCCGTAAACTTCCCACTCGTATGAGCTGTCTATTATTCTGTTTGATTGCCTTTTTGTTACATCAGAGTAGATGCGAAGCTTGTTTTGTGAATGTGGAATGAGGACTTTTTCATAAAATAAAAAAGTGGGATAGATGTTCTTCTCTTACACTTTTGCGTAAAAAAAGGAAGTTCCCCGGTACTTAATATACCTTCACATGGTGACATGGTAATAAATGAACTTAATTAGTTTTTGGTTCATCGTTAAAAATAACTCAGTTTACCAATATTTTCGGTAAATTGGTACCACTCTATAATGGTAAAGGGATTAAAAATATTTGTAAAAGGAGAAATTTATTGGTAGACCGAGAAAAAATAATCCCTCGATTTCCCATTCACAAAACCTTCAATCGTGAATAAAATGTCACGACTCGTGTGAATTACGGCCCTCGCCGCAAACTTCACGCTCGTAAATTTTTTTACAATATTCTCTTTGATTCATTTAATTCCATGAATTTAAAAAAAAAATATTCAAAAATTAGTTGAGATAATTTATATTGCCTGCACAAATTTAACTTTATTAAAATTTCTTACACTTTTTAATCAAAGTGTGCTAATTTGATAACAGGCATTTTGCTGGCGTAAGATGTGGTTGTTAAGGGAATAAAAAACTACCTACTTGATAAATGACAAACTATCAAGTTGTTAGTCAGGTGTCGGGGAATCTCGCACACGCGATCATAGTATGCTTCCTTCTACGACATGTAACGAAAAGTCATGATTGTGCGAGATTCACCACTTAGAGGTGAATCTCGCACACCAATAATTTGTGTGGTGTGCGAGACTACCCTACCCCGTTAGTCAACTATCAAATTTGTTAGTCAACTATCAAGTTGTTAGTCAACTATCAAATTTGATGGGCAACTATCAAATTTGTTAGTCAACTATCAAGTTGTTAGTCAACTATCAAGTTGTTAGTCAACTATCAAATTTGATAGTCAACTATCAAATTTGATGGGCAACTATCAAATTTGATAGTCAACTATCAAATTTGATGGGCAACTATCAAATTTGTTAGTCAACTATCAAGTTGTTAGTCAACTATCAAATTTGATAGTCAACTATCAAATTTGATAGTCAACTATCAAATTTGATGGGCAACTATCAAATTTGATAGTCAACTATCAAGTTGTTAGTCAACTATCAAATTTGATAGGCAACTATCAAATTTGTTAGTCAACTATCAAGTTGTTAGTCAACTATCAAGTTGTTAGTCAACTATCAAATTTGTTAGTCAACTATCAAATTTGATAGTCAACTATCAAGTTGTTAGTCAACTATCAAATTTGATAGTCAACTATCAAATTTGATGGGCAACTATCAAATTTGATAGTCAACTATCAAGTTGTTAGTCAACTATCAAATTTGATAGGCAACTATCAAGTTGTTAGTCAACTATCAAATTTGATAGTCAACTATCAAGTTGTTAGCAAGAGATGTTTACACGTTAGAAGATGGGCATCGAATGATGAAATTATTCTTCCTACTAGTTTCTTGCACGTCGAAAACAAACTTATATGATTTACCCACACTACCAAACAAAATCAAATTTCATCAAAGTAATCTTTTTTAATTGAGGCTATGATCAACAGTATAAAATCCCGTTTTTCTCGGATAGCTTCCAGATCCGTAGTCCTACATAGCCCATCTTCGAACTTAGCCTCGGGATTTTAATTCCACGTATTTAAAAAAAAGAATCATCCAAATTGGTTAAAAATTACTCAAGATTTTTTGTTACCCACATTTAACGTTTTTCATAGCATTTCATACATTTTCAATCACAGTGAAACTTTTTGTTACCCACATTTTTCGGTATTTTCTGGTGTAAGACCCTGACTTTCAGTCAAGGGAATAAATGGTTTAAACGTAGAGAATTAAAATGCAGTTTTGCAGTGTAGTTTGCGGATATATGACTTCATCAATACTCTCTAGCAGAAAGAGTATTGACTTGATTTATATGGACAACAAGCTATATTCCGTTCACTATTTTTTATTTCACAAAATGTTTCCAGTGAGGTGAATTTAGAAAAGTGTTATGGTTGAGAGGTCACCAAAATGGAATTAACGGAGACCGAAACAAAGACCACATCGATTCAAATTGGACCTAAGGTTTTTAAAGAATCATCAAGTATTTCGAAAATTGACGAGTTTAGACTGTTTTACGCACATTAAACGATAAAATCACTGGGTATACTTGTGCTGCGCAAATATTTTCGACTAATTTTAGTGGCACTGATCACTCACAGATAGCTTATGCCATAATTGCATGCATCCTGCCTTCAGATAAAATAATTCATTGTGAACGAAATGACTGGTACTTAGAATTTCCTATCATTTGGTTTAATCTGAAAAACGTCTTCTTTGGTCAAAAATGATTAAAAATTAAAAACAAAAGTGAATTGAATTGAATTTATTGACACCGCCAAAAAACTGGCTGAATATAAAAATGTACAAAATATACAAACGTAGATAACATAAATACTTAAGACTACTTCCGTCAAACACTAAAAACCAAGCTCCTCTAAAATTAAACTTTTAAACGTCGTTCTATTCTCACACCTAGTCACAACCGCTTTATGCTTATTAATAAGTCTAATCAGCCGAACGATCGGTTGTTCTGATAAATACACATTCGAAAACCGCGGCTCAACCAGCAATTTCATAGTAGTCTCTCGAAAACCGTAAACACTTTCACTTCGAACAAATCTAGGCGAGATAATATCATCAGTCACGTTTCCTTTATACAAATCAAAAGCAAGCATTGCATCAGCTATTGTTCGACGAGTATCCAAACTTTGTAACTTCAGTTGCTTGCATCGATCCTCGTAAGGAGCCAACCTGTATGTCGTTGCGTTACTACGGCTTTCTAGCAAATAGATAACGAACTGTTTCTGTATAGATTCAATATCGTCTTTGTAGATTTGCGCCGCAGGATTCCAAATTGTTGATGCAAATTCCAGCCTTGGACGTACATAAGCCAAATAGAGTATACGTTGTGTCTCTTTGGTAAAATTGCCGTTGGAAAAATGTTTAATGCATCCAATCATCTGGCGACACTTCATTCCCATATGCTCAATGTGACTGCCCGGGTGAAACCACCTGTTGACCAAAAATCCCAAATCGTTCATTTCTTCGACTCTCTCTATGACGTGATCACCCATTGTGTAATCGGCTTTGATGAACGATGATTCACTTCGGTAAATGCTGAATATGTAACATTTGTCCTTGTTGAATTGAAGACGATTCTCTGTGTTCCATCTATTAACGTTATCGATATCTCGCTGCATTCGATGTATATCGCTGTGATCGAAGATAATGGACGCCAACTTGATGTCATCCGCAAATAGTAGAGGGCACACAAATTCAAGAACGTCGACTACATCATCGATAAACACTGTGAACATTTGTGGGCCAAGAGAACTTCCGGCCGGTACTCCAGATGTAGATTCGTACAATCTTGACTTAAAAATGCTGATTTGAACGTAATTGGTCCTCCCAACCAGATATTGACACATCCACCTTGCTGTTTTCTTCCCAATACCAAATCTCGCAAATTTCACAATTAACAAACGTATTATCACTTTGTCGAAGGCAGTTTTGTAATCACCGTAACACAAGTCGAGTTGACATGATCGTTCGAACGCATTGTGAGCCATAATTGATAGACCTAGCAGATTGGTGACAACTGATCTCTTATTCCTGAATCCATGTTGCGCGCTTTTCAGTTGAGGTTGAATAATCTCACTAATCTTCTTCTTCACTGCAATATCATGGATTTTTAGTACGATCGTTTGGATGGCTACGAGACTCTATAGTTCTTTACGTCTGCTTTGTCACCCTTTCTTTTGTATACCGGAACGATTCGTGATATTTTCGATGTGGCTGCTATTTCACCAATATTGAAAGATTTTTGATACAGCAACCATATTGGCCATGCAACTGATGATGCACACATTTTCAAAACCGATGGTTTTATCTCGTCTGGTCCAGCTCCACTCTTCGATTCCAGTGTATGAATCGCTGCTTCAATGTCAAACAACGAGACATTAATTTCTTCAGCACTACTTATCGGAACGTAAATATCGTCAAAATCCCAATTCTCTTCATCAGGTACGTAAATCGATTCGAAGTAATCAGCAAACAAGTCTACCACTTCTTCCGTTGTATTGCCAATTTTATCACCGAATTTTAGTCTGTCAGGGTACTTTTCGATGCCACCATTCATTTTCGCAAACTTCCAAAATTCAGCTGGATTTGATTTGATATTTTCTTGTGTCTGGCGGATATATTCGTTGTATCGACGGTCGCTTTCCTCACTGAATAATTTATGTGCCTCTTCATATTCCAACGTTGTTGATTCGTTTCTGGCTTTTCGTTTAAACAACTTGTCACGACGATTCTTAAGACGCTGTAACTCTGGAGACCACCATTTCGGTTTGTTCGAGTATTTTCTGACTGTTTTCTTTGACACGTTTTGTTCGATTAGAGATTTAATGGTCTGAACGAAGAATTCGTATGCTGCGTCAACATCTCTGATATTAAATTCGTGTTGGAAATTGATCGCATTCAGTTGGCATTCCATTCTATCATAGTGTCCGCGTGCATATTGATACACAGTAACGTCTTCGGTCTTTGCAGAGGAATTAGCATAGTAATCCACCATTATTTCGTAAGGTACGTGGCTTGGATCTTGTTGATTTTGTTCGATGATAGTGAAGTTGTCCTTGCTGAGTCTGAATTCGTTTGAATTTTTGACAAAAACCAAATCCAAAACATTCGAAGACGTGTTGCGAAAATCCGACAGTTGAGACAATGACAAACTGAGCATTTTGTCCAAAAAATACAGAGCATCGGTTTGGTAGTTTGATCCCCTTCGCAGTGGCATTCGTTAACGTGTGTGGCAAATATCCATTGTCATCATCGTAATCAGCTGTCCAAACAATATCATGAAGGTTGAAGTCACCGACAACTATGATCTTGTGCATACGGTATTTTTCTACGATGAATTTAACACGTCGATAATGTTTCATTGCTACTTCTAGGTCGAATGTACTTTGGTAGCAAACGTAGACCACCATTGCCTGGGGCTTGATGAGTATTTCAATAGCCAAAAATTCACTGTTTAGGTCGACGTCATCAATGAAATCGAATACAATTGCTCTGCTGTTTAATGTGTGAAGGACCAAAATAGCAACTCCACCTGCTCGCCTTAAATTCTGGATAATTCGGTCATTACGGTACACTTTAAAGGCATCAGGAAAGTAAACACTGCTCGAAATACTAGCGTCCGCCTTAGTTTCGGTGAAACACAGCACTTTGTAGGTCGACAGTTCAATTTTCATGCTGATGTTGCGTTTATTTGAAATACTCCGGCAGTTGTTATAGTATATCGGCATCGAATCCATGTATTCGGTTTGGTTTGGGCAGGTTTGAGCGGTCGGTTCGGTATCATTTCCAGTTGAACTTCGGAAAAACGTCGTGATGAGCGGTTGATGCTTTCTCTTGCGATCACATACGGTAGTAGAAAAACGATTCAAATTACTTGGTGTAGTGTCATAATTTGCTTGGCTAGAACATATACTGTTTAAAGTGTTACCTGAGAGGTAATCTCCTATGCCTGTAAATGTGTCTCCACTACTGGTGCTACTGGACTCTGGGGACCTAGATCCATCAGTACGGGCGTTTTCGGTTCTTCGTTTTTTGATTCCGGTTCTTGATTGGCAGACTCTTGATTGCTGGGTTCACTATTGACGGGTACTTGATTCCATTGAAATTTCGGTACAGCTGACGTTTTCAACTCCAAATCGAATTCACGTATTCGACTGGTTTCAGGCCAATATATCGGGTCCATTAGTTTAGCGAAATTGGATGTCGAACATTTGATGCAGAACGAAACGAAAGAGTAAGTCGATAAGTCCCTCTCTTTCTTGACCAACTTACGGACCTCTATGTCTGGTGACGTTATTCCAATCGAATTTTTGATGTAATCGGTTATCTCGTCCGAAGTTGTTTCCCGATGCACACGTGAAAGCCAAATAGCTTTTTCTGGTTTGGTTTTGAAACGGTTTAAAGGTCTTCCAATCACATTTTTCGATGTACCAGACATAACTGGCTTGTCTGATTTGGGCGTTTGTTTAGACCTCGACGTTGTCGGCGTTCCCTTGTATGAGACAATACCTTGTTTGGCTGTATCGGCATAAGATTTCTTGCTATTGACATTCGGCACCTGATCAAGCGTCTTTTTAATCGACGAGATGTTTTCATTATTGACTTTAATTGACTCTCCAACAGCTACTTTTTGCAGCGATACAGTTTCATTCATCGTGTCGACTGATGCTTTCAATCCTTCAATCGTTGATGTTTGAGTTTCGATCTTTTGGACTAAAGTTTCAATTACGGTTTGTAGTTGTTGACTATTTTTGGCGGTATGAGACTTTGACGGTGTCCAAGCTGGTGTAACGGTTACGGTTTTAGATAGCGATAATACGGGATTCTGAACATCGATGGTACTTTGAACCAAGTTGACGGAAGCGGTGGATTGTTTACGTTTCGGTGATGGCATTTCATTTGGTTCTCCTAGACATTTATCGCAGACCATCACAATGTTGTCGATGAAGAAAATCTCCTCCACTGTCTTATCAACTCCATAGCATGGCAGATGAATCGGGTCCTTGCAGCGAAAACAGAAACGTAAACGATCAGCAGAAATGTTCTTAGGCGGACAGTCTTCCTTCGAACATTTTCTCAGCGGCGGTGTCATATTGATAAAATCAAAAATTCTGGTTACTTTTTCAAAATTATCAATATTAAAAACCAAGTTTTACCTGGATGGGTATTTTTCTTTTTATTTCAATAAAAAAAAGAAAAATCCCAAAAAGAAAAAGATACGATCCAAAATTACAAAAATTTGCGCCAAAAAATATTCGAACCGACGTCCTGACAATTCGAAAACAAAAGTATATCAATGATAAGGAGCTGAGCCACATATATAAGCACCCCAAACTGACCAAAATTAGCAGACAGTTCAAAAATGAAGTTTGTGCTAATAATTTCTTGTTGTGTACTATTTGGTAAAAATCCAACGGACGCCTTCGTGTCATCACTGGAGGGGAAAAGTTTGGAATTCGCAGACGATGAACTGACCAATGGCACTCAACTGATGGACGAATCATCATCGCCGGTAGCATTCATTCAACGTCCTGAAGACTTGAAAACGAATCTAAGCACCGATGCCGTTGCTGAAGATTTAGTTTTTCGTAATTTCAGAGGTCCCATTCGTGGTATTAACGGTAGATGTTTAGACGTTTTTCAAGGTGGAACCGCCGATGGAACTAGAACTGTCCTGTACGACTGTAATTCAACTAGGCATCAACGATTTATCACCCTACTAAGTGATAACACAATAAGAGTAATGGGTAGCTGCCTAGACGCGAGCTCTACTGCTCAAAATGGATCATTCCTACGCATATGGAGATGCCATGGATACTCACAGCAACAATGGATATTTACTCCCTCTGGCCAAATTGTTAACGTCAGAGGCGACAATTGTCTACACTCGGTAACTAGTTTAAATGGAGCTCATATTGAAGTTCATGATTGTGATGGCAGTGCAAATCAAAACTGGTCTTTTGGCTGAATGAACCGTTAAATTTACATTGTGACGATGTCGAATGTCGATGTTTTTAAAATAAAGTCGTCTGACTACTGAATACACATTTTTTTTGTTAAGGGAAGTCTCCGAACACTCTGTCACCCCTACATCTAAGCGTTTTCTTAAAAACAAGTTCAAGTTTTAAATTGTCAAAGTTTTTATTGTATCATGATTTGGAGCGATTCTCAAAAGTTGGACAGAAAACATCGTAAGTCAGAATTCACAGTCATCAGGTTGCATTCCGTTTTGCCCCCGTGTACATGACAGTTGGCATTTCATACAATAGAGCCGTCATCCATAGAGCAATAACCTCAACACTATTAACAATGCAATTGTCAAAATAACAAAGAAAAATAAGTTGTGGTTATGGTTCTATGGATGACATCAGTTCGTGTACGGTTCATTTTGTTCGGCTTAACCGTTGCTTGGAAGAAACAAGAAACCTATACTGCAACGAAGCAGTAGAACAGATTTTCCAAGAGGGGTTGTATACGGAGAACCCTACTATGTTGTCATTATAAAAGATGAGAAATAAAATAATAAAATAAATAAATAAAAGATGAGAGTTGCCGGTGTACTATATTTTGGACACAATGCACTAGTTGTTGACAGTATTTTGGTTTCAATAAATAAATGTTTCATCTATTCGTTTATTGACAAATTTTCATTAAACAATAATATTTGTGCGAATTTTTATAAATCTGTTTGAAATGACCTACTTGTCTACATTTTAAAATGAACTAAAAATTTAAAATTTTTGCCACTTTCGGGCTCTCATTAAATTTATAAAATGTTGTTTATTTTGTGGCAGATCATAGTATCATAGCGATTTTTCTTATTTCACCTGAACCCAATACCACATTTGCCGTCTTAAGAGAAAGACGCACAGGGGTTTAGAGGGTCTACGGATTATCTGTGCAAGAAAATGTATTTAAAAAAATCTTCAGAAATTAGTTGAGATAATTCATCTTATATTGCCTGCAAAAATTTAACTTTTTTATTAAAATTTCTTACACTTTTCAAAGTGTGCTAATTTGATAACAGGAATTTTGCTGGCGTAAGTAAGATGTGGTTGTAAAGGGAGTAAAAAACTATCTATTGATAAATGACAAACAACTTGATAGTCAACTATGAAATTTGTTAGTCAACTATCAAATTTGATAGTCAACTATAAAATTTGATAGTCAACTATCAAGTTGTTGGTCAACTATCAAATTTGATAGTCAACTATCAAATTTGATAGTCAACTATCAAATTTGATAGTCAACTATCAAATTTGATAGTTGTTGGGAATACTATTTTCTACATTGAAACTATTTACCTGGGGATGTTGTCCCCCGAACTCTTGTCCGACAATTTCTTTATTTCTTCCTCGATTACACCATTATGACACACACCTTTTCTCCTGTCTAGATTCTTCTCCCCCGAAACTCGCCTTCTTGATTGTTTCTTATATTTTCTCTCGAGTGACTTGCTAGAATACCTGACATACTCCAACCTTGACCTTCAATAATTTCCTTAATTATTAAGGTCAACAAATTGCCACCAGGATTTCGTTAAGACTTTTAGTTTCCAAATTCCTTGATTTCCGTGGTGCGTCCAATGGCCAACGAATTCCAGTGTTGCGTCCAATGGCCAACGAATTCCAGTGTTGCGTCCAATGGCCAACGAATTCCAGTGTTGCGTACAATGGCCAACGAATTCCAGTGTTACGTCCGATGACCAACGAATTCCAGTGTTACGTCCAATGGCCAACGAATTCCAGTGTTACGTCCAATGACCAACGAATTCCAGTGTTACGTCCAATGACCAACGAATTCCAGTGTTGCGTCCAATGACCAACGAATTCCAGTGTTGCGCCCCAATGACCATCCAATTTCGTCTATATTTTTTGAAGATTTGATTGACATTTTTTTGCCATACATGCTTCTAGCCATACCGAATATATTAAAACATTTTGTGATGTTATCTAGTTATCTTTTTGTCCAATATTGCAACACTATAGAAAAAATGTAGCTAAGTTAAGGGACCTCCGTGAAACCGAAACCACCAAAACCGACACTTTCGTAACGAAAAATATATAATTTAAATAGAGAATCGTTTTTATCTGCTTCGAAGACATCGAAAAGATACTAACATTAGGAAACTGTAGTCATATTAAACTCTGATTGGTCCTACAATGCTGTTACGTACAGCTACTCCGAAATTTTGGAGCGCTGCTCACATATATCGAAGAATAACATCATAATTGTCACATTTAGTGGCACATTAAGTTCTTGTAACTAGTTCACAGTATTCTTGATCACTTTCAATGATCAGATAACTTACCAAAATTTATATAATAAGTCATTTAGCCCACAACAGTTATTAAAAGTGCAGGAAACGGCCAAATAATGGACTTCAGATGACGTTTTCGCAATTTTTTCGAAAAGCGTCCGCTGCGCCAACCTACCCCTCGAACAAAAGTTGTTTGTTATGGACCCAAAAAAGAGAAATAAGAAGAAAAATCAGAGGTGCAAAAAATTTTGTTTAAATTTGGTTCAGGCACACCGTGAGCCGTGTTGCATGAACCCACACATTTGTACTTTCCAATTCATCTCCAATTCATTTGTACCATCTCCAATTCATTTGTACCATTTCCAATTCATTTGTACCATCTCCAATTCATTTGTACCATTTCCAATTCATTTGTACCATCTCCAATTCATTTGTATCATTTTGACCAAACCAATTTGTCTCTTTACGCAAATTGAATGCTGCCAATTCTATTTCTCAAGCTATCAAAATGTTCGACTTTACATTTGATATCGACGTCCCTCTCATTGACTGAGTTTTCTTGGCCTCTCTTTGATGGATGAGCCTCTTTGACCAATTCATGAAATTTTCACTGAACTATCATGCTGTGCCTGCACCTTTCCAATATGTGATGTTCAACCGTTGTCATTGAACATTCCATTGAACCAAATCTGTTGTCGCCAATCGAAGCCAGAATTTACGAATTTTGCCAGACTGTCAACAATATTAAACTTATTTGGAGCTTTCTTGAGAAATAACTACTGCCTGTGCCCAATCCACACTCCGGTGAGCTGACTCCGGCCACATCCCCAGTAGTCATCTCTACTCTACTTTAAGAATAATTTGTTGCACAAAAGTATTTCTTTTGTTCCTTCAACTCCACATAATGTACGTCAATGATTTTAGCTTTCCTTTCAATAAAATTACTTCACGGGCAACAGTCTACAGCTGCATCTTTGTTGAAAAAAGCATCCACGTTCAAAAAAATAAAACGGTTCACCCCAGTTATTCACAAGTCTACATAAGCTAATATAAACTTCCGAAAAACTGATATAAACCATCGTACCCCCTGAACGTAGCACCGCCTCAACACAAACGCCTCATCTGACGTACGTCGTACAACATCACTGTCAGACCTTAACTGACCAACCAATTTGATGTGAAGCGCATTGCATTACCATCTCTCACATAATAATTCCGACTTCGACTTCTATTTGACTGAACAAGTCATCTTATTCACGCCGTCAGTCCGCTCAATATTTGAAATTTTGCAACGCATCGGGGGCGATTTAACGTTCAGGAAAAAGTCATGACTGCCAATGTAAAAAAAAAAATCCAAATTCTTTTGTTGACGTGATCCATTGTTTACATTCAATTTCATTCATATTGGGAATAATGGATTCGTTAATATCCCTTTCATCGATAATTTTGTATTTTAATAATAATCACAATCTTTTTAAAAGAGGAGAAAATTCTTTTAAATCGAAAAATGTGAAAGAGGTTGCATTCGACGGAAATCTCAAAATAATCAGAGGAAAAGTGAATGCTTCTATGAAACAACGTACATATGCCGTTGAGGTACATATGATTGCTCCTTTTAACTATAGACATAGCTTCCTTAAGCTAACTTATTTCTTAGATACGCCTGTCTGATGATTAAGAAGTTGAGACTGCTCAATGCGAATGTCCTCGAGGGCTAGAGATCTGCCACCATATTGCGGCAACTTTGTTGGCCCCTTATTACGAAATTTCAAAGACCGATAGTGACTGTTGGGCTCCGAAACCAAGTGAAGCCAACAATGTTCATACAGTTGATGAAGTCTTTAATATACCGAAACCTCCACGATCAACGAATCGAGTTTTAAGCGAAATGAAATGGAGAGAGCTTTACGAAGAGTTGCAGAAAGTTCCGCCTGTGGGGTTTAAATGGATTTTGAGAAATCATTTTGAGAATGATGAACCTGGCGATGACGATACCAATATGAACGATGCTATTATCGAATCGGTGGATATAGCGCGTTTTATTTTTTTCTAAGGACTTTGACAATGCGTCGAACAAAACATGCAGACAATTAACATACCAGCAGAATTCCATTTTATGATTTTTGAAAATTGGAAAAATCAACAAACAAATGAGTGACATTTAGGTTATTTTTGTTGGTATAGTTGCAATAGAGATTTAAAAGTCTGCGTTATAGATTTATTTCTGCGTTTCTATATTATGTTTGAATTTAAGGCGCACTTACGGCGTGAATTACCTGACTGAATGATGCACGCACTATTATCGAATCAATTTCCGGGCCAAAACCAACTTGAGTTCACCAACTGTTCACAATAAAATTTTGATTCCTTTTCCAAAGTTGTTTTGTAGTATCAAAAGTTAAATAAAAGTCACCAAATCAGTAAAATTGTCCAACAAAACCCAAAAGCTTCATAGGCTTTTTTTCATAGGAGTCACATAAGTTCAACGAAAACATTTTTTTTCATATCGTTTTCTCACAATTGTCAGGGAAACTTTTGGTTCATTGATCGAAACAATCATTACGTACACTTCAAGTAACACTTGTGACAACGTTTACACGGTATTTCTCACATTTTTTCTTCTAGATCAACTTTTGACCACTGGTATCTTTCATAAGGATTGTTCTTTTGTTTTCAAGAAATTTACACTGACTTAGTTCACTATTTTGTTCCAAGAAATCTGTCCATTTTCTTTAGATGCAAATATCTAGGCCGAGACTGAACTTATGACAACACACATTGACTTTTTTTTACTCAAAATCACCATTCTTTTCACTTCCACTATTTATTCAAAATATTTGTTTTCAGGCTGCGCCACTTGTTTGGAATACTATTTTCTACATTGAAACTATTTACCTGGGGATGTTGTCCCCCGAACTCTTGTCCGACAATTTCTTTATTTCTTCCTCGATTACACCATTATGACACACACCTTTTCTCCTGTCTAGATTCTTCTCCCCCGAAACTCGCCTTCTTGATTGTTTCTTATATTTTCTCTCGAGTGACTTGCTAGAATACCTGACAATAGTCAACTATCAAATTTGATAGTCAACTATCAAGATGTTAGTAGTTCACTAGCAAGAGATGTTTACACGTTAAAAGATGGGCATCGAATGATGAAATTATTCTTCCTACTAGTTTCAAGCACATCGAAAACAAACTTATATGATTTACCCACACTACCAAACAAAATTAAATTTAATCAAAGTAATCTTTTCTAATTGAGGCTATGATCAACAGTGTAAAATCCCGTTTTTCTCGGATAGCTTCCAGATCCTTAGTCCTACATAGCCCATCTTCGAACTTAGCCTCGGGATTTTAATTCCACGTATTTAAAAAAAAGAATCATCCAAATTGGTTAAAAATTACTCAAGGTATCGTGCCCTCAACGTTTTTTTGTTACCCACATTTAACGTTTTTCATAGCATTTCATACATTTTCAATCACAGTGAACCTTTTTGTTACCCACATTTTTCGGTATTTTCTGGTGTAAGACCCTGACTTTCAGTCAAGGGAATAATCCGATTCGTTTGTGAATATGGATATTAATATCGTGCAAAATGTTGTGAAAATGGTGTAATTTATAACGAATTCCGTCGTATTGAAATCAAAAAAAAAACAAGTAAACGTTTAGGTGGCTAGCTATATGCGTTTGATTATTGTGTTTTGAAATACAAATTGACTGCATCAGTAATATTTTTTGACAATTTTCTTAATTTTTACGATGTGTCGATAAATAAATTTCTGTTTTTATTGATCAGCTTCGCATAAATATACTAAACGATTACGGCTAACCACACCTACATTTCACCACTAGTTGCGAAAAGACTTTTCACAACTAGTGAAAAAAATACCCCCATTACGCTCTTCAAAGTAGGCATGAAAAAGTTCACTTTTCGCAGCGCAGTTGCAGAAATACTATTTCCAGCTCACTGTCTCGACCTGGAAGAGCGTACGTATTATCGATTTAAGTCAAAATATTATGACGGTTAAGTTAGCTCAAAAGTTTTCTCAAAATTTTAGCGATATCGCTAACCTTGAACGATTTTGCGCTACGAAATCAGTTAGCGCTATTTCGTAGCGCTACATCAATTTTGAGAAATCTTCAGACATTTAAAATTTTGAGAAAACTTTCAGATTTTGGGATAACTTCGGTCGTCTCGTATTCTGAGAAATCTTTCAGATTTTGGGATATCGTCGGTCGTACCGAAATTTGAGAAAACTTTCAGATTTTGGGATATCTTCGGTCGTCCCATATTTTGAGAAAACTTTCAGATTTTGGGATATCTTCGGTCATACGGAATTTTGAGAAAACTATATAATCTTGGGATAACTTCGGTCGTACGGAATTTTGAGAAAACTTTCAGATTTTGGGATAACTTCGGTCGTACGGAATTTTGAGAAAACTTTCAGATTTTGGGATAACTTCGGTCGTTCCGTATTCTGAGAAAACTGTCAGATTTTGGGATAACTTCGGTCGTACCGAATTTTGAGAAAACTTTCAGATTTTGGGATATCTTCGGTCATACAGAATTTTGAGAAAACTATAAATCTATAAAATCTTGGGATATCTACGGTCGTACCGAATTTTGAGAAAACATTCAGGTTTTGCGGTATGTTCCGTTGCAGTCTATACACCGAAAATTTTGAATTTGGAAAAGAAAGATCCCGTAGAATCGATTTTTTGATGTTTACGATTTAATTATGGCGAATTAGTGGATCAAGGGTGTGTCGATTTTATTGATGCATAGTACCAAGAGTTGTGTTTTATTTCATTTCAATATTTTTATTAACGAAAAATCTCGGACATTTGATTTCTAATTTTTTCATTTTAGTATTAAAAAAAACTGTGAATTGAATTCTAATTCAAGATAAAAGTTTTGATTTTTAAACTACATTTACACATAATTCCAAGTGCATTGCCGCTATCTAAATTCAACGAAACGAGCACCGATACGTGTTAAAGACTACTTTTTTGTGTTTGAATTATGTGTAAATGAAGATTAAAAATCAAAACTTTTACCTTGATGATATTAGAAATCAATTCACAGTTTTTTTTAATACTAAAATGAAAAAATTATAAATTTTCGAGATTTTTCGTTAATAAAAATATTGAAATGAAATGAAACACAACTCTTCGTACTATGCATCAATGAAATCGACACACCCTTGATCCACTAATTCGCCATAATTAAATCGTAAACATCAAAAAATCGATTCTACGGGATCTTTCTTTTCCAAACTCAAAATTTTCGGTGTATAGACTGCGACGGAACATACCGCAAAACCTGAATGTTTTCTCAAAATTCGGTACGACCGTAGATATCCCAAGATTAGATTTCTCAAAATTCCGTATGACCGAAGTTATCCCAGAATCTGACAGTTTTCTCAGAATACGGGACGACCGAAGTTATCCCAAAATCTGAAAGTTTTCTCAAAATATGGGAAGTCCGAAATTATCCCAAAATCTAAAAGTTTTCTCAAAATACCAGACGACCGTAGATATCCCAAGATTATATAGTTTTCTCAAAATTCCGTATGACCGAAGATATCCCAAAATCTGAAAGTTTTCTCAAAATATGGGACGACCGAAGATATCCCAAAATCTGAAAGTTTTCTCAAATTTCGGTACGACCGACGATATCCCAAAATCTGAACGTTTTCTCAGAATACGAGACGACCGAAGTTATCCCAACATCTGAAAGTTTTCTCAAAATATGGGACGACCGTAGATATCCCAAGATTTTATAGATTTCTCAAAATTCCGTATGACCGAAGATATCCCAAAATCTGAAAGTTTTCTCAAAATTCGGTACGACCGAAGTTTTCCCAAAATCTGAAATTTTTCTCAGAATTCCGTACGACTGAAGTTATCCCGAAATCTGAAAGTTTTCTCAAAATTCCAAATATCTGAAGATTTCTCAAAATTGATTTAGCGCTACGAAATAGCGCTAACTGATTTTGTAGCGCAAAATCGTTCAAGGTTAGCGATATCGCTACAATTTTGAGAAAACTTTTGAGCTAACTTAACCGTCATAAAATATTGGGGATCAAATTGTTTTTGTATGCGCTAATTAAAAACGAATGTTCAAACTTTCCAATTTTCTGCAAGTGAGGTTACGTTAAATGCATTTGTTGAACTTGATAGATTTGGTGAAATTGATGAGTAAGCGACAACTGAGTTCGTCTAAGGGTGAAATAAGGGAAATGGCTATGTCCTTCGGTTTGTATAGACAGACCATACCTCAGATATGATACCTGCGTGTCTCGTCTTTTGGCGAACAAACTTGAAACCGAAAATGTGCTGTCATCACTGGTTTTGTTCAACATTCGTTTTGCTACTTGACGTTTCTGCATTTTTCATTTTGACAAAATAGATAGTTACGAAGATCACTAAGCATACTAAGGAGACTAAGCCATAGAAAGCCATTGCATATCGAAAGGTAAGTAACAATAAATTAAAATTTACTGACTAATGGATTCTGTTCATTTTGTTGTAATGAAAATCATAAAATATTTGTTAGAACTGCAGACCTCTGACAGTTTTAACAGTGTTTTACGATGTAAACAAACCAAAAACAAACACTCCGAAAAAGACTACTTTGAGATGTAACGATTGCGAGGGGGAAACAACGAGAGTTGAGAATGGTGGGACAGGGTTCGGGCGAATAAAGGGAAATACAAGCAAATAACGGGGAAATAATAGGCAAATAATGGGCGAATGGTCTACTGGTAGGACAAGATTTTTCATTGTTGTTTCCCCATGGAACGATTGTTTGTTCATTGAAATTAATCGACATTTTATTCCTTAAGGTCAAATGGACAATCATCAGATAAAAGCCGAACCGCCCGATGACAAATCGACTCTCAACATAGAATTGCGCGACAATGTTATCGGTGCGAGAGTTGATCCTTCGATAGCATTAATTGACGACGATGATGCTACAGCCGTAGACATTAAATCTGAAATAACGTTTGGTGAATACGAATGTGTTCCAGCAGCAGCATCTAATGCTGCGGCGATAAAGTTAAGAAACATCGAAGAATTACTGCACACAGACCCTCAGCTGCCACAGGACCAGAGTATAAATGAATTTAAGTGTGACAAATGTGGACAATGTTTTGATCAAAAATCCAATTACGCCAGACACGTTAAATGGCATTTAAAGCCATTTAAAGTTGTGGAGGATGGGTTTCCTTGCGAAATTTGTGGGCTGAAGTTTCTTCATGAGACCACCGCATTCAAGCATAAGACCATGCACACCGGTGAGCCACTTGGTGAAAAAGAGCTCGATTGCAAAGTATGCGGGAAAGTGTTTAAAAATAGGACAAAACTTCGATGTCATCAGCAGGATGTTCATGGCGAAAAAAGTGTGATGTGTGACATATGTGGAAAGACTTTTAAGTCGAAGGGTGCGCTCCCGCTCCACATGAAGATTCATTTTGATGAGAAAACTTGGGAATGCGAATATTGTGGCAAGAGATTCATACAGAAAGCAGCATTCAAAAAGCATGAAGCAACACATAGAGGAGAGAAGGCATTTCAATGCGATGAATGTGACGCTAAATTTGCTACAAAGACGTCATTAAACAGTCACAAACTGAAACATTTGGGTCTGAGTCCGTACGTTTGTGATGTATGCGGTAAAGGATACACACATCCACAATCTCTCACAAATCATAAAGTTTCACATTCTGAAATCAAACCGAACGGCTGCGATGAATGTGGTGCGAGATTCTGCAGAAGGTATGAGCTGACACTTCATCAGAGCCTAGCTCACCGCAAAGAAAAACGTTTTTCCTGCGACGAATGTGGGATGCTTTTCTCCTCAAAAACAGGCCTTACCAATCACAAAGTCAGACATACCGGCGCAAAGCCTTTCAGTTGTGGAGATTGCGGAAAGACGTTTGGCTACAAGGCTGCCTTAAAAACGCACCGGCTTACGCACAACGAGATCAGCGATAAAACGTTCTCGTGCGATGATTGTGGAATGAACTTCAGCTACAAGCATGTTCTGCAAACGCACAAAGCACGGCACAGTGGAGATAAACCATTTATCTGCGACCAATGTGGAATGGGATTCGCTGCAAAATCTGGTCTCGATTCACACAAACTAACCCACAGCGGAGAGAAGCCTTTTAGTTGCGAAGAATGTAGCTCGGCATTTACCACCCGATCTTTGCTGAACCAACACAAACGTAGTCACCGGCAGAAGAAACCCGAGGACAAAGAGAAGCCTTTCGAGTGCGATTTGTGTAGCTCGAAATTTTCAACTAAAACTTTGCTAAATCAACACAAACGAATTCACAATAAAAATTCTCTCAATGGCGCAGGAAAGCCTAAGATTGTGTCTCAGTCAACTGGCGCTGAGGACAATAAAGGTTCTACCACTATCGCAGGAAAGTCGAAAATTGTATCTGAAACACCACAACAACCTTGCGCTGAGGACAGTAATAGTGAAGACGATTGCTCGACGTTTTCAGAGACATTGAGTCCTACAGTAGACCGACCGATTAGCGTTGATTCGTTCGCCGATGGTTTTTTTGACGAAGGACAGAAAGTAAAGCCAGTCACAATAGCCGAAGGACTACTGCGGAATGGAAAAACAGAAATACAGGCAGCTCAGATTCAAACGGCAATCGTTGAAAAAGACGTAGAGAAAAAGCTGCATAAACCTTCCGTCCACTACAATAGACGTCCACGAATTGTGGAAAAGCCATTCTCCTGCGGTGAATGCGATGAAAAATTTGCAACACAAACACGTTTCAAACACCATCAGCGGATTCATGAACCTGGCGTTAATCAATTTTGTTGCGACAAATGTGGAAAGACGTACAGATTGCATCATACGTTCCAACGTCACAAACGCATGCACGAGGGTATAAGAAATTTTATCTGCGATATTTGTGGATTTAAATTTCGAATAAAGTCACACTTAGAGATGCATTTGTTAAGGCACGTGGGCGTCAAATCATTCTGTTGTGATGAGTGCCCATTGAGATTTGTTGGAAAGTCTGACCTGACACAACACAAACGGCACTCACACCGCACTGGAACTGTTGTTGTGAAATCATCATAACTACCCGATAGCACAAAATCTGTGAATAAAAACTAAAAATAAAAATTTTAAAAATTGGAAATTTATTGAGAAAATCAAATTTGAAAGCCTCATATTTTGTCGTATAATGTCATATTTTCGGCCGTTTATCATTAAATTTTTGGAAGGTAATATTTGCCCCAGAAGTACTCGACCTCAGCTTTCCAACGAACCCATACACGCCTGTGTCCTCGCCACTTTACGGAAATGAAATCCGGACTACGAATCCCCATTTTTCGACTTTTGGCCACTTTCAACCAGCCAGGTATGAAGATCAGAAATATCTAAGACTGTTTTTGGGGCCTATTCACCAAAGCCACACTAGGTGTATATAAAAAGTCCCGGAAAAAATAGCGCCTATTTCGGTCAGTCGAAATTCAAAAGAATCTCTCTAGGCAAAGCACTGTCAAGCACCGAAGCTGACTTTGACATCACTCAATTAGAAGGCCAAAAACACACCTGTTGACTATTTTTTAAAATTTTTTGATAGCCATTGTATGAAAAACAATAGCCAACTTTGATCGGTTCAGTCCTCTATTTGAGTGACGTCAAAGTCAGCTTCGGTGCTAGACAGTGCGTTGCTCTAGGTAAGATAACATACCCCAAACCCAAGGTAGATATAGTGACACTATAATAGTGTAGCGGTAATGCTATTCAGACGCGTGGCCTAGCACTTAAGTTCGATACCAATGACTTCTTTTTGTAAAATGGCTGACTTTACTCGTGCTTCAAAGAGTATTTTCACTATCTCACAACAGTTGGCCCGACTTTCTATTCCATTGTTGGTTTTTAAGGTTGTCAACGAAGGGAGAAGATGGCGTTCGTATCGAATTTTCGTGCTGCATCTGATTCTGTTAATCCCTTGACTGAAAGTCAGGGTCTTACACCAGAAAATACCGAAAAATGTGGGTAACAAAAAGGTTCACTGTGATTGAAAATGTATGAAATGCTATGAAAAACGTTAAATGTGGGTAACAAAAAATCGTTGAAGGCACGATAACTTGAGTTCTTTTTAACCAATTTGGATGATTCTTTTTTTTTTAAATACGTGGAATTAAAATCTTGAGGCTAAGTTCGAAGATGGGCTATGTAGGATCTGGAAGCTATCCGAGAAAAACGGGATTTTATACTGTTGATCATAGCCTCAATTAAACAAGATTACTTTGATGAAATTTGATTTTGTTGCGTAGTCTGTGTAAATCGTATAAGTATGTTTTCGACGTACATGAAACTAGAGGAAGAATAATTTCATCATTCGATACCCAACTATCAGTGATAGTTTGATAGTTGACTAACAACTTGATAGTTGACTAACTTGATTCACGATTTAAGGTTTTGTGAATGGGAAATCGAGGGTTTTTTTCGGTCTACCAATAAATTTCTCCTTTATGTGTTTAATCCCTTTACCATTATAGAGTCGAAGTTGGTACCAATTTACCGAAAAATATTGGTAAACCGAGTTATTTTTAACGATGAACCAAAAACTAATAAAGTTCATTTATTACCATGTCACCATGTGAAGGTATATTAAGTACCGGGGGACTTCCTTTTTTTACGCAAAAAGTGTAAGAGACGAACATCTATCGCACTTTTTTATTTTGTGAAATAGTCCTCGTTCCACATTCACAAAACATACTTCGCATCTACTCTGATGTAACAAAAAGGCAATCAAACAGAATAATAGAGACTTTATACGAGTGGGAAGTTTACGGCCAGAGCGGTCATATTTTATTTATGATTTGAGGTTGATTGAAAATCTTGAAAATTGAACATTTATAAGACAATTAGAGCTCAAAAAGTGGTAAAAAATCATTCGATGGTTACACATTGTTTCGATGCTAAGTAATGACATCTCTTTCTAAAATGATTTTCATGTGTTTCACAAAATATAGGTTTCTTCCAAGGCCGTTCAAAATGTCAATCGTCATCCACAGAGAAGGCAACACAACCTCACTTTGAAGTTTCAACGAACAACTTTTTTTCAAGTTGCGGTTGTGTTTGCTTCTGTGGATGGAGGAAACCTATTGTGACAACCACAAAACACAGCTTTCTAAGCAATTTTGTGTTTATAAAGAAAACGAGAGATGGCGGTTGTATCGAACTTTCGTGCCACCCCACACATATGGCATTTCCTCCGCCCACATCATTATCCCTTGGTCTGGTTAACTAAGGACAGATTTTTTTCAGTCAATCTCGATTCTAGATCTCTTCAATCTTCCGGTTTACGAATCCAAACATCTGTTATAAAGTTTATTGACGCATTGTCGATTTAAGTTAAAGAATTCGAGATTAAAATGCCTCACATAAATTTCCGAGACCTTCAAATTGGACTTACGGTTTTTAAAGAAGTGGAACAATCATCAAGTATTTGGAAAATTTATGAGCATAGACTGTTTTACGCACATTAAATGATAAAATCTCTTGTACTTGTACTGCGTAAATATTTTCGACTAATTTTAGTGGCACAGATAGCTTATGCCATAATTGCATGCATCCTGCCTTCAGATAAAATAATCCATTGTAAACGGAATGGCTGGTACTTAAAATTTCCTATCATTTGGTTTAATCTGAAAGACGTCTTCTTTGGTCAAAAATGATTAAAAATTATCAAGAATATACCAATGATAAGGAGCTGAGCCATATATAAGAACCCCAAACTGACCAAAATTAGCAGACAGTTCAAAAATGAAGTTTGTGCTAATAATTTCCTTTTGTGTCCTATTCGGTAAAAATCCTACGGACGCCTTCGTTTTATCTTTGGGGGAGAAAAGTTTGGAATTCGCAGACGATGAACTGACCAATGGCACTCAATTGATTGACGAAACTTTCATTCAACGTCCTGAAGACTCGAAAACGAATCGAAGCAGCGGTGTTGTTGTTGAAGATTTAGTTTTTCGTAATTTCAGAGGTTCCATTCGTGGTATTGGTGGTGGATGTTTAGACGTCTTTCAAGGTGGAACCGCCGATGGAACTAGAACTATACTGTACGACTGTAATTCAACTCGGCACCAACGATTTATCACCCTACTAAGTGATAACACAATAAGAGTAATGGGTAGCTGCCTAGACGCGAGCTCTACTGCTCAAAATGGATCATTCGTACGCATATGGAGATGCCATGGATACTCACAGCAACAATGGATATTTACTCCCTCTGGCCAAATTGTTAACGTCAGAGGCGACAATTGTCTACACTCGGTAACTAGTTTAAATGGATCTGGTATTGAAGTTCACGATTGTGATGGCAGTGCAAATCAAAAATGGTCTTTTGGATAACTGAACCGTTAAATTTACATTGTGACTATGTCGAATGTCGATGTTTTTAAAATAAAGTCGTCTGAATACTGAAAACACATTTTTTTGTTAAGGGAATTCTCCGAACACTCAACCACCCTACAATTACTGTATCCTTACCTTTGAGCGATTTCTTAATAGTCAAGTTGACAACGACCAACGTTTTTACAAGAAGCTATCACTTAAATCACCTTCCCTAGCTGCAACTTGCCGCAAAAGAATTCAATGTGTGAAAATTTATATATTTTGGTAAATTTCATCCAGATTTTTGACCGAATTTAACAATTAAGTTGGACCTAAGACTCGGAGTAGGCCGATTTAGGTCGACCTATGACCTGAAAATCGAAAAACTGATTTGACCTGAATTGCCTTTGATCTGAAGCTGAAATGAACTGATTTTTTTTGCTAGAGGAAACCTGTATTTAACTAGAGAATTCTTTATTTGAGCGGAAGTTTTATTATTGGGAAAATTGGCAACATCTCTGTAGCTGCCTGATCAACTTGAATACTTTCGATAAGAAGGAAGCAATCGTGTTAAGCTCAGAGTAAGTTTTATTAACAGTCGGCTGTCTCAAATAGTTCATTAGATCATGTTCAAGGCCGTTTGAAATGTCATCCACGTCAAGAACTGCCATGATGGCCCATCCACGTTGAAAATAATGTCATTTGAACGAGATGTTTTGAACCGCCGCCTATTGTTCGTTCTTTTTTACACAGGATTTTAAATTTGGTACTCGAATGATACATCTCTCTGAAGTATCGACCAACTTAAACCTACCAACTTCTGATTATAGTCCGGTCGTTGTGACGACAATTTTGGCAAAAAGTTAGGATGTTTGACAAAAAAATTGGTAGGTTTAAACCTACCAACTTTTTAGTCGCGCTCGATAAGAAAGTTGGTATCTTTTTTTGGTAGGTTTAAACATACCAACTTTTTACCAAAGCTACTAACTTTATGATCAACCTCGACTGAAAAGTTGGTAGGTTTAATCCTACCAAAGAAATATACCAACTTTGTCATCGAGCGCGATAAAAAGTTGGTAGGTTCAATCTCAACTCAATTCCTAACTTTCTTCACGCCGTAAAGGCGTTCTGTTGGTTCCTAGGGAACTCATCCCTTTACGAAATGTAACGTAAAGAAGTTTAGTAATACCAATTTTCATTGCACATAAAAAGCATTTTAACACGCCGAGCGATCCGGCCCATTGCCCCGGAGCGAAGCGGAGGGCCGCAATGCGAGCCGGGCGCCGGAACGGTGTTGATAACTTAGGAGTTAATTTTTTTTTCTCGCATCGTCTAATAATTAGTCTGTGTAATTTTGTTATATTTATAAAACTTAAATTTACAGAACCAAATTATAGACGGCAACTGAATTTACCTTTCAATAAATTGTATTGTGCCAGAAAAAGATCAAAAATGGGCTCTGGAGATATTGTAACTTCCGTTTATTGCGATCCGATCAGAAAGTTGGTAGGTTCTTTTGGTAGGCTCAAACCTACCAATTTTTTTGCCAAAGCTATCAACTTTTTAGTCTCGACGTATCAGAAAGTTGGTAGGTTCTTTTGGTAGGTTCAAACCTACCAACTTCTTGTCAAACCTACCAACTTTTTTCTCAAAACTACTAACCTTTTGCCAAACCTACCAAGTTTTTAGTCTCGCTCGATCAGAAAGTTGGTAGGTTTTTTTGGTAGGTTCAAACCTACCAACTTTTTGTCAAACCTACCAACTTTCTGTCAAATCTACCAACTTTTCTCATCGAGCGAGACTAAAAAGTTGGTACGTTTAAACCTACCAACAAAACCTACCAACTGAAAACTTGGTAAGTTGGGCAAAAAAATTGGTAGATTTGACAAATAGTTGGTAGGTTTGGAAAAAAGTTGGTAAGTTTAAGACTACCAACTTTTTGTCGGAGGTTCAAATCTACCGAATTTGGAAAACTCGCAAAAATCTTCGTCACGACGACCGGACTATAAAAAAGTTGGTAGGTTTAAAGTTGGTCGATACTTCACTGAGATGAATGATACAGCTCGTTTTTGACATAAAATTTCGTGTTCAAAACACAACGAAACTAATCTGAGGTTACGTTTGAAAGTACCGTATCTTGAAGATGATCTATTACGGCTTTTTCAGTAAAGTCTAAAGTGTCCTAAAGGAAGAAATTTTTAATTCTATAATTTTGGGGTAACAACGCGTTCACTGCTAGTGCAATTTGGCTGAGTTGAGGATATTCGAAATCTGTTTATTGCGGTTTCTTAACGTTACGCTTTAGCAATACTCTCTCTAGCAACCAAACTCTCGGCTCTCTGTGTCAAATCCACATATTATTTCTTTGTATTATACAAACATTTACATTTTGACTGACTACGCTGTAATTTACATGTAAATTCCAAAGGCTTCTTGATTCTTTCACCACCTTAATAAAAGTAGTTTGTTTGCTAGAGAGGGTATTGGCTTTGGCAACATAATGTAGTGTGCTTGTGGACCTCAATCGATCAGATTTTTTACCTGTAATCTCGAAAGGAACACATGGGGTTTAGAGGGTCTATGTGTAAGAGGAAATTTTGGCCAACGTTCCATCATTTCAACATTCTCTCAGTGTCAAACTACAAAGAATTCACCGCATCAACGCACTTCAAGCATAAGTAAATAGAGTACTGAGCCTGGACAGTGTATCATAAAAACGTAAAACGTTTTCATGTTAAATAGAGTATTTTCTGCAGCCGACCACTATGATCACTCATGCTTGACGTTCGTTGACCGCATTCAAAATTTCATCAAATTCAAAAAATTACACGTAACGACACCGGTTACGATACCCCTTAAGACCTGTTTCTTTTCTAGCCGACTTTTTGAGCCCACTTCAAACAAAAATCGAGCCAGAAAGCGACTCTGGTATTCTGTTTTGCTCTGTTAACATTTACAAGGAATTTTCCAGCTGGGGCTCGTAGCTGATGCATTCTTTCTTATGGTAAGAGGAGGCTCGTAACCGGGAGGGAGAACTTAAAAGAAACATGTCAAACAGATCAGACTTTCGATTTTCAAGGTTCAGGTCGAATCAGGTCAGGTCAAAAATCTTATTTTCAGGTTCAGGTTAAATCAGGTTTCAGATAATTCATACCAGGTTTCGAGCTTTAGTCGGACCAAACTCAGTCGTAAATGAAAACGTCTTACGAAATCGATTTTATCGATTTGACAATCTCGAAAACCTAGGGTCCTAGAAAATATCGTTTTTATGTGAGCAATTTTAACGCCTGACGTGAATTTCCATTCTTACATAGCCTGTTCAAAACCTAGGCCAATAGAAGAAAATAATTTTAAATTCGCTCAAATTACGTAAGAAAGTTTGGTCTAATGAAGGGTATCCTCAAGGAAACAATAATGACCTTTGAGATCTTGGTGAAAACAACTAGCGCCTGTGAGATAAAAAATTCTTAAGACGACTTAAGCAGGTTGTTCCTCAATCAACCATCGAATTTATTTCTACAAAATCACAACGAGTTACCATTTAAAGAAATTTAATCTTCCGAATGCAAATTCAGTCGTTCGTGGATTTCCTTCACTGTACCATTTTCAATTGTTGCCAATCCACCGATCAACGTCTGCAACATGACAATAACAGTGTGACAACAAAAATTCAAAACACATCACAATGCACAAGAAAATAAACACGGACCTGGACCGCATCCTTTACAGCGTTGTACTCTTCCAGTAATTTCATAACTTCCGTCTTGTATTCACTTTCAGTTTTCGGACACAATTTCCTGAGCTTATCCTCCAAACTCTTCTTTTGCTCCAACAACTTGTTCTCGTCCATTATTTTCGAATAACAACACACAAAACGTGTTCTTGTACGTACAGTCCAGCTGTTCATCAAAGAACAAAAACGAACGCAATTTCAAAAAAAAAAAAAAAAAATCAACGATCTCAGCTGGCGTCACCAGCTCCATTGACAATTGAGTGACACCATTCAGTAACACCCCTCTCATATTTTTTCAGTGATTTTACAGATTTCGTGCAAACCGAAAAATTTTTATTGAAAATTGTTCGAATATTTGATCAGAACCGTAAGTTAATTTCAATAAATTGTTGAACAAATGCCACGATTCCGATCGGATTCGTGTGCCAAAAACGGAGTTACATGTGCCAAATTGAAAAAGTCAAAATGTTAGCGAATGACGAAAAGATCGAAAGTGTCAATTTAAAGATGGTTGTCAAACGAGGACTTCGTTTTTGGTTTCTTTTTTTCTTCTCAAAACGTCGTTTTACCTTTCCTACGGTCAGACTGCCTTAGCAGATTCGTATTGAATTGTTGCTGGTTGCCGAATTGGACGCAATATATTGCTTGTATTTTGCTAGCTAGTCGTTTAACGTAGTTCATATGGTGCTGAAGTTGAACGAGTATTTTCTAGAACATGTTTGACGTGTTGTGTTCCAAGAATTAATCATAATTTTCGTCGGTCGTAAATCACATTTAGATCGTTAAATTTGCAGTGAACGACCGATTGTTGTTGGTGGATGTGGAATTTGCACAAGCAATTTTCGTGGCTCACCATTCAACCAGAACATTTTAATTGAAACGCAAAACACATTTTTTTGACGGTGCATGCATTCAGTGTAAGGGGAAACAAATTTTTTGTCCCATCGAACACTTCATTGTTGTCAAACTGAAGATCAACAATTTTATGACAGCCGAAGGTCATTTGACTTGTCTTCTAATACGATTCACACTTTCAGTTCTTATGAGAATCCATTTGACAATTTGTGATCCCAACTGTCCGGACCCGTGTACGGAAAACTAAAATTTCCCAATCCACAGATGTCTAGCACTGCACACAAACATCGTTACAAGAACGTCGGTCTCGATTCGTCAGAAATGCGACGACGACGGGAAGAGGAAGGCATTCAGCTGAGAAAACAGAAACGCGAAGATCAGCTAATCAAACGGCGTAATGTTGACATAACTCACGGAATGGAAAATGACATTGACTCTTCGGTTCCGGTAAGTTTTGTTGGCCCACCCGCCCATGGATTTGAATTTTAAAATAAATATTCCTTCCGTTCGCCACAGGACATTGACCTTGAACTAGCAAATTCGAACAATCCATCGATGATAAATGCAGCAATGATCCAACAGTTGTACAGCAACGACGAAGGTTTTCAACTGGCTGCTACGCAAAAATTCCGTAAATTGCTGTCACGAGATCCGAATCCGCCGATAGAAGAAGTAATCAAAGCAGGAATCGTGCCGAAATTTGTGGAATTTTTATCGAATGGCAACAATACAACGCTTCAAGTGAGTAAACGATCGGAAGAGCCGTACAGAAACCGTGACCGAATGTTTGTCATTTTCAGTTTGAAGCAGCATGGGCCCTGACAAACATTGCATCCGGTACATCAATGCAAACTAAAATGGTAATTGAAGCCGGCGCAGTTCCCCTGTTCATTGAATTACTGTCGAGCCCGCACGATGACGTTCAAGAGCAAGCCGTTTGGGCATTAGGCAATATTGCTGGTGATTCGCCGGAATGCAGAGATCACGTTTTGGATAAAGGAGTGTTAGCACCATTATTGCAGTAAGTCCATACAGATCCGACGATCGACCGAATCTCTAAATTCAAAATTTCCATCCGCCCGCAGAGTTCTTAGTAGTAACAAAGATCGAATTACGTTAACGAGGAACGCAGTGTGGGCGCTGTCTAATCTGTGTCGCGGTAAAAATCCACCAGCCGATTTCTCAAAAGTTGTACGCGGACTACCCGTCTTGGCTCGATTACTTTTCCATTCTGATCCCGATGTTCTGAGCGATACGTGTTGGGCGATTAGCTATCTGTCGGATGGACCAAACGACAAAATTCAAGCAGTCATTGATGCAGGTGTTTGCCGACGACTTGTAGAACTTTTACTGTAAGTCGCTTGGTCCTTTGATTTTTAGCCGGGGCTTGGATATCGAAAATTGATTTTGTCTTTCCGTTCATGCAGTCACAACGTACAAAATATTGTATCAGCAGCTTTGCGAGCTGTTGGCAACATAGTCACTGGAGACGATACACAAACACAATTGATTTTGAATTGTGGCGCTTTACCATGCATATACACGTTACTCACATCGGAAAAGGAGTCGATTCGCAAGGAGGCATCCTGGACGGTTTCGAACATTACCGCCGGCAATCGACAACAAATCCAGGCAGTCATCGATGCGAACATCTTTCCCGTTTTGATAAATATTTTGAAAGTGTCCGAATTTAAGACAAGAAAAGAAGCGGCATGGGCCATTACCAATGCGACCAGCAGTGGAACAGCCGAACAAATCAAATATTTGGTAAGTAATGCGAACTGCGTGGCGACAAGGATCAATTGGAATAAATTTTTTAATTTCGTTTTTTTTAATTAGGTTTCCGTCGGCTGCATACCCCCGATGTGCGAATTATTGAACGTAATGGATTCGAAAATCGTTCAGGTCGCCCTCAATGGACTAGATAATATACTCAAAGCCGGCGAACTTCACAACACAAAACCAAATCCCTATGCCGTGCTGATCGAAGAATGTTATGGTGAGTACTTTGACGTCACTTTGTTCATCGATGAGTTTTGAATTTGTGGTTCGTCAGAGCTATGTCCAACTTAGATTAAAATCTACTCCTTCGCTCAGTCCAGGCCAGATTATCGTTCACATTTAAAATTATTTTTTTATCTAGTTTATAACTCGAATCATGCTCAGGTCGACATGCTGAACTTCAATTGTATCACTTGAATCTGAATCGATTACTTCAGGTTTAATCTGATGGGATGGGTGATCTTGATCCAAAGGACAGCCCCAATTCACGTTGTCTGAAAAAAGGTTTTGCAAATTTTGTAGTCTAGAAGCTTTGTTACCTGAACCTGACTGATATGTTGGACATGAATTAAATGCCACTCATTCCATTGAATCGTAGAATCGAATGACGTTCTCTATCCGACCTACTACCAGTCTTTAGGTCATAACTAACAGGGAGGTGCGGGAAAACAGGTAAAGTAGGAAAACATGCAATAGCTACTGTTGTATGTTCAAAC
Organism: Bradysia coprophila; assembly: GCF_014529535.1. Taxonomy (NCBI): domain Eukaryota; kingdom Metazoa; phylum Arthropoda; class Insecta; order Diptera; family Sciaridae; genus Bradysia; species Bradysia coprophila. The sequence goes on from NW_023503584.1 coordinate 1,209,056, forward strand.
CCGATTTTCTTAAAAATTAAATATTTTATTTCGTCTCGTCTTTCATTTGACATATCGCACACCATTTTTGACCGAAAACATCCACAGTTATGCTAGAAAAGTTAGCCAAAAATTCGCAAAACAAGCTTTCTTGCAAATAGCTACTGATCGACCAACAAGATTTTCCTAAAACTGAAATATTCCGATTCGTTTCGTCAACAACTTTCATTTGAAGGGAAACAGGCAAATACTCCCACTGTTTTGAGACCTAACGCAACAAAAATTATTAGTTTTACTTTGGCTTATGGCTACTCAACGGAAACTGCTAAAAAACAGTAACAGAAGTTTGGAGTCAAGTGTTTTGCTTTGTTTTGCCTGTTTTTTCAGCATTAGTTTTCGCTCAAAAATGGTGTGCGATACGTCAAATGAAATGTATTGACGAGATGATTCAACGAACCGATCTTGTTTTTGCACTCGTCTAAAAATTGGTTTCTGCTGTGACTAATCGAAAAAAATGACGTCGACCATCAGAGTCCCTTGATTTAGCATTTAGCACAGCATTTAGCGATGATTTAGAATTTAGCGATGCCCACCTCAACGGACAGTACTCCAAAACAGCGACAGAAGTTTAAAGTCCAGTACCTGGACTGGAACAGTGTTTTCGTTTTGTTTCACCTGTTCGACTGTTTTTCACTAGCTTTTCCAGCTAATCTCTAAATGTTTTCGCTCAAAAATCGGGTGCAAAATGTCAAAGGTATTGACGAGACGAAAGAAAATGGGGTTTGTACGTACGACAGTTCGCGACAAACCAAGCAAAACTGCATATTCGCCTACATTTCCAGTTTTACCGCACCTCCTAGTTGATTCATCTAACTGATAATGCCGTCGCACCAGTCTAAAACTTGGTTTCTGTATCGATTTCGACGAAGCATTAGTGGCTAATCGAAAAAAAAGATACGTCGACCAATAAGAGCACCGAAATCGGACGCATTTTCCATTGGAGTTTTTTAAATGTAAGGTATTCGACCCTAGAAACCACTTTCAAATAAATTCTTCGAAGCTTGTACGGCTAGTGTGAGGTCATCATAAATCGAAAACATGTATTTTTCTTACAAACATGTATCCAGTTACATGAGCCGTACAAGGTCGTGTGGGGTGTCATTAGAAAGGTAATTGCATGTACTTTCAGGGGACTTCCAGATCCCAATAAGACCCTATTTTCCCCGAAAGTACATGCAATTATCTTTCTAGTGACACCCCACACGACCCTGTACGGCTCGTGTAACTGGAGAAATTTCTGTGATAAAAATGCATGTTTTCGGTTTTTGATCACCTCTGACTAGCCACTAGCCACACAAACTTTGAAGAATTTTTTTGAAATTGGTTTTGGTTTCTAGGGTCGAATACCTTACTGTCATTGTGCCCAGGGCACATATAAAAAATTTGAATGAAAAATGTTTCCGATTTCAGTCTGCTGTTTTTCAGAAGAATCACTTTAAAGTCCCTCGATCACATCATTTAGCGATGATCAATTTTCGGAAATGGACTTTCTGGGTCATTTTGGATTTTAAATAAGTTTTATATTGACCCCAAAACGAAACGATTTAAGGACAAAACCGAAAAAGCAAATTTAAACTCAATGACACGACATGCACACACAAATGTCCCGTATTAACTATGTAAGTTTTTCTCATTTTGTTCCCACAGGCCTCGACAAAATCGAATTCCTTCAATCTCATGAAATCAAGGAAATTTATCAGAAATCATTTTTCATCATCGAACAATACTTCGGCAGCGAAGAGGAAGACACCCGTGTGGCTCCATCATCCGACAACAATCAATATCAATTCAGTGCCGATCAATCAGTGCCAATGGGTGGTTACCAATTCTAAAAGGAAGAAGAAGAAGAAAAACTTGAATTTCAAAGCAGAAGAAGAAGTGAAAGATGAAGTTGAAGAAGAAGTAGGAGTCTTGACTACCATTTCCACAATAATGAAATAAACAGTGAATGAGTGCCGGTGTGAATAGTTTTGCATGAATCTTCTTATGATAATGGCAAATAGTTCGTTCAGTTAAATAATTTTCTTTTCTTTTTTAAAAAATTTTATGAGCATGTGAGACTGACTTGTTCGGTGTATAAACAGAATATTGTTAAAAGAAAACGTTGGAAATTCATTTTTGGAAATTTTTCCATTTTTTTTTTCGTCGAGTTATTTGGCGCAATTATCAACGTGATTGATATTTTGCTTGTGAGAGCGTTGTCAAGTGTAAAAAAAAGTTGAAAGAAGAGGAAGAAAAACTATTTTTGTGTATAACGAGTATTAGTACGTAAGCAAATAGATTGTAAGTTGTAGGCTTTTGAAGAAAGAAAAACAAATTACCGCGAGTTCAATGTACATAACGTCTTCGTTCAGTCGTGCTATACGCGCTCAGTGTGCAGATAGATGCAAGCCGAACGAGTTACATTATAATCTGAGAATACCAAATCCATACAGTAGGTCACTCTCGTTTAAAATAATTTTTTAACAATTTTTCACCCTTTTGAATGGCAAGCATGGCATGTCAATCCGTACGATTAAATTTGATTTCATCGGATGTTGGCGTTTTGCAATTACAATTAAAAGCAATTCCTTAAAAATCCATCGTTCAAGGGCAAACCGGCAGATGTGTAGACATGCCAGGAAGATTTGAGTGGATAGACACAGTCGAGGACGATCTCCGTCGGAACATTGATCGATGACCTATCGACAATGATGGTTGTTGCAGTCATTGGACTGGTATTCCACTCAATTTTGATCACGTAAGTTTTAACTCCATCATTTCATGTCACCACTGTGGTGAATTGGGTCGAATTGAGGTAATATGGTAGCAAAAAAGGCGTTATTCCTTTGGCGGAAAACACACGAGCGATTTTGCGTTGATGGGATCGACAATTATGATGCGTTTTTCATTGGAATTCGATATTCACCACAGGTTTAACAATGGAAAAAGCAGCATAATTGTCGATCCCATCACCGCAAAATTGCTCGTGTGCTTTCGGCTTTAGCTTCGAATAGTTCCTATAGTTTTGTTATTAATCAAACAAACCTTCTTTTCCGCTGACGACTTAGACACTCAGCCTCGCTAGGGTGGGGTGTTGCGGCACATTCGGACATTAAGGTCTTTTTTCATACTAATTATGCTTAACCTGAGACGAAAAGATCAGGAGCGCAAATTGCAAGAACCGAATGTCCGCACACAGAAACCAAAACAGGACTCCTTTTCACATTTATTGAATTTTAAAGAGATATCCTTCGGAACGACAAACAGAGCTATAGCTCTTCCCTTGCCCGCACATCACGTAAAGTTGTGTACAAGTCGTGAATAAACACCAATGATGGTCCGGGGATATTACCAACATCTTTAGATCTGTAGAACGTAGGTCACACGTCGTAAATCAACAGCAGTGTATAATTCTTGACTAAAAGTTAAAACCTTCGTTTTTTGCTGCTAAGACGAAAATCTGCAACACGTTCTTCCACAGATAACGTCCGCTGTTTTTCAGCTCTTTGAGAGCGTTCTCCGCTTTGTCTTCTACTTTGGCGTAACACTCATATTCTGAACATCACAGCACAGCGTTTCGGCTTAAAGCCAGATGCTGCACTTTCGGATGATTCCAAAGTCTAATTGTATCTTCTGGGTTTCCTACAAATGTTAAACGGTTGCAATGAGAAACATGCAGTTCTGTAAAAGGCCTTTGGGCTAGGTACAGCCAGGTCTAATATTTGAGAATTATTTAATAATTTTCACTTCCACGGCAATTGTTAACGATGATAATGTCGTAAGTTTCTGCGATTGCATTTTCAGTTTATGATTTTTCAAAAGGGAATTCGATTTCGAAAAAACATAAATTTTGCGCCAATAATCTACGGAAACATAAGTGGTGAAGAACAATTTTTACAGTCGAGGTACACACCCACCACTCTCTTGACCCTGCCATGCTAAACAGTGGATTTTTGTTTCGATATGCGTGCAAAAAGTGATAATAAATTTTTGAAAAATGAAAGGATTGTGCAGTGTATGTTAGTTAATTGCAATAGTACAAGCTTTTTTTTCGTTCTAAATAAACAATGAAATGATTAGGTAAATGGGAGAGATGTAATTAAAATGGAAACAGTGAAAGTGAAATAACCAAAACGAGTAACTCAAATAAAAACGTAGAAATCAAAAGAGAAAATAGTAGAAAAAGAAGAAAATAAATTAAAAACTTAACGGAAAGAGAGGATCATCTTAATTAAACATTAATGTGTGTCAATTTCTACGAAATGTCAAGCCGGACTTCAGGTCCGACTCAGCAAGTGTGTAAAATGTTTAAAAGAAAAATATTTTCCTGAAAGGGTTTTCCGAGATATTGTAAGGGTTCCCCTGACTTTTTAAATTGTCGAATTGAGGACTGCTGGTCCTAATAGAATATTGAGGACTTAAGGAAGTTAATTGGTCTGAGTACAGCGAATTTTTTGTGACTTCTCTGACCGTAACTCGAGCGATTTCTTGCCACAACTTTTCTGTGTAGACTCGCTATGAAAACTCCTTCACAATGAGTAATTACAAGATAAATTCCCAATTCTTTTATAGGAGAAAGCCTGTCTAAAAAGTACACAATTTCCACATTCCCGAGACGGTTTTCCACCGGAAAAACTATTTTTTCAAATAAGAAAGATTGTCTCTGGAATATGGTTATTGTTTCGAATCCTCAATATTCTAGTAGGTCCATCCATCTTGATGACAATTCGAAATTTTGTAAAGTCTGGACCCCTAGAATATCTAGCTCAGAGATCTTGTAAATTTTGTAAAAAATTGTTTTGGAGAAGCACTAACCTTGCGAGAAATTGTTTTGCATTTAAATTTTCGTAAAAACTTTCTGAGTGGGTCCTGAAGTCCGGCTTGACCTTTTGAAAAAATTGACACACTAAAAACATTCAAATTTGAGACTCATGGAAGGTAAATTTTCATGTCTAAGAAAATCGTCTGTTCTGTTCAAAGGGTCGCTACTGTGCATATAACTGACAGGATAGATACAGATCACTTCGCGTGCTGTCAACTTCTCAGACACTTGGCACTTTTAAAAAGAAAATCTAACTTGACAAAAAAAAACAATTTTCGTCGTAACCTAAGTGTCCCAGAAGTTGACAGTCCCCCGAAATATCCTGTTCGGAATCTGATGCATGGGGCTAAAACTCAGATTTTATTTGATATTCAATATGAAGTGGTCCCATGATTTCATGCTTTTTTAGCATGATTTTTGGATTGTCTTTAAATTAGACCTAAGTAAGAGAAGGATGGATTTATTTTCCAAGACCTGAAAACTGACCTGCCACGAGCCTTGCATGAATTTTATTAAAAAAGTTTAAATGTATGAGAGCCGTAAAATTTGGTATAAAAATTAATAGCAAGAAGAAAAATTGTTGATTGATTACACCTGAAAGGTGAATTTAAGAAGAAAAATGGAAATTAAAAACTAAGATTTTATGAGAGTCCGATTGGTGAATGATGATGAGTCTTTGAATTGAAAGTCATGTGATAATTAAATTCCTAAATTAAAACAAACAAAAAATTAGAGTAAATCACTTAGATTGTGTCATTATTACTAACTAAATAAAGAAAACTTTTTTTTAGAAACGATTTTACAAAATTATTTTGTTTTTTATTTAAATTAACTTTTTTTGTATTTCAAACTCTTTTCTAATTCAAATATAATTTATTCAACAAAACAGAAACGTAAAATTCTAAAATGCGAATAATAAAAAAACACAAAAAATCTGTCAGTGTTGCGTAACGATCGCAACCCTATCTATAATTGCTCTAATTAACTTTAGATTCGATTGATTGATTGACCAATTTATGATAAATTAAAGCAAAGTGAAAATAAATTGAACGAAAAATTTCTTACTTATTTCAATAATTGTATAAATGGACGAAAATGCGGAAGATTTTCTGGATTTTCTGAATGAATAAAGACGAATGATTGGAAAAATGTGTTGCGTTTGACTGAATCAGGAATTTGTTAAGGGTGGACAATCAGTGAACGGTAAAAGTGTTGTACATATTGTACGTGGTTAGTGTTTTGTCATGGTTAGGCCCGTTAAGCCCGCAATGGTATGGTTTTATTTGACCTTTTAACGACTGCATAAAATCAGTATAATTACTGAGTCGAATACTTCTTTTTATTGTCCTGAAATTTCGACAACATTCGTATCGACGATTTTTTTGAAGAAACGGTGAATTCTTGACGAAAAAACGAGTAGTCGTAGCTTCTTCAGGAACTCACTACTTCTTAAGGAAGTGGTCGTTTCCTAACATTTTTTTTAAAGGAATATTTCTGCTGAAGAAGCGTTGACTACTCGTCAGGAACTCAGTCGTTTTATAAGAAAGTCGTCGATACTCATGTCGTCGAATTTTCAGGACAATCTTCCTTTTGATCTAAGTAGTTTCATCTTCAGTAGAGTGATAGCAAATCTTTTCCTTTATCACACATTTTTCTATACAAGATCGTAAATCGTATCCAGAGCTATCGCCTAAACATTTTAGGAAAGTCTTGGAAAATATCACACTCAGGTCATTCAAAACCAATTCAATTGACATAGTAAACATAGTACAACTCGGCAAAAGTACGAAATCAGAATGATTCTCTTGTCATTTGTCTTACATTTCACCGATCGTTGCAACGCATCGATCAAAAAACTTTCGTAGCAGCCTAGCAATGGTATGGGAACGTTTTGCATTTGCAATTTCATGAGAACACTTTGTGTGTTTCGGTACAATTTGTAAGCCTACCTTTCCCACCTTATCCATAGCAGATTAAAACTCTAAACAGGTCAATTTTAGCTTCTACCTGATGTGATAACTTGTTTCAAGATGCAACCTGTCTCTCCCTCTGCAAATTATCCTGTAAATTCATTCATAAGTCTTTTCCTCTGGCTTATCACAAAATGTTTAAGATGTGACACTTGACTGTAAATGAAACAAAAATGATTCGTTCAATTTCGTTTAATTCTGTTAACACGCGCCTTAACACAAAAACACTGCAGAAAATACGACAGAAAACGTGTTGTGATCATCTGGACCAAATGAGTTTTTTTTTTGTATATAATTTAACCAATTCTTTTCCAAATACGAACTGCTTGATTACGAGGCCGAACTTCACCTGCAGACTGTTTAAATCTCAAGGCCCAATGATTACGAGATACTGGTGGATGGGCACCAGATGAAATTCCTGTACTCAATTCATCGTTCGATGAAATACCGACATTATAAATATGCTTCCCTCTACTCATCGTTTGTACATGAGTTATTCTCGGACTGTTTTCAGATTGCGTAATACCAAAGGCCGACGACCCTCCTCCAAGTACACGGAAGAATAGTCCAGCGTAAGTGTCGCTTATGTCTTGCCACGTGAATTTCGACCACAAACTATCGGGTGATTGTTGATTAGAAAGTTGTACATAAATAAAACCAATTGGAACTAAAAAGAAAATCTTGTCGATAAGATCAATAACAAAGAATGAACTTTTATAGAACTTTACTTGGATTAGCTCCTAGTCCCGCTACTTCAGCACCTGTTTCGTTCAATTGCGTTGACAGCCTTATTAATTGAGAGGTTTGAACTGCGATCAGTTCTAATTGAGTACTTAACTGCACAGAAAGGCCATTCACTTGGTTTTGTAACGTCTCTACAGTTCTATTCAAAAATTTAATACAATCTTCAAAGTACCAACCGTCTGCAGGACAAACAGATTGAGATGCTATGTTACAGATATATGTATCAGGTCAGTGTTAGACTAATTACTTTTCACACTATGCTACACATACCCTGGACGTTGTAGGTGGAAAAACCGATTGTAAGTAAATATAGAAGGATTATTCCCATATTTCTGCTTTGATTTCGAAACGTGTACTTAAAGCTAATTATTCTTTCCGCACATATTTATAGAATGTTGAGATAAGCCGTATCAATTTCATAACATTATACAAAATTTACATTCTGATTTCAAATTTTTTGTATAAATCTACTTTTAAGAGATAATTTTTTTTTTATCACATACGCGCGGTGTTCGGATGTCAAAATTACTTCACTAGAAGTTTAATTCAAACATTACACTTCAGGTCTATGTTGTTGTCTCGTTTTCGCTTATGCACTGAGCGAAATTTCCTACGTGCTATGCGTATATCATTCGTGCCCCTGTTAAAAAGTGTGGTAAGGTAGTTATACAGCCGGCTCGAATATAATACGTGCGAGAAGTATTTCTCTTCCACAAAGATTTAAAAATATGAGTTTTATTGAATTCATCTACGGTAGACACCATATTAGCAGCTTATAGTAGTTATTATGTATTTTAGCAGCTATTGGTAAAAAATATTTCAAATTAAAAATTAACTGCTTCGGGAATTGAACCGGGGACCTCTGGATCATGAGCCAACGATCTTTCTAATGTTGCAGTACAGTAGTGTTGGTTGACATTTCTTATTGTTGAAGCGTACTTTAAAAGCCATATACGTGTGTGGCGTATAAGTTACGCATAGAACGTTATAAAGTATCGCACATAAATAATTATATGTCGTTTTTTAACATAATTGAATTTAAGTCGACTTGATAGTTAGATTATCAAAATGCTTATAATCAATTTCAAATAATTCCAACTTAAACAACTTCCTGATATGATTACGAAATAAAACTACTTCACAAAAAATGAAATTATTTTGTCGAGATTTCTTTAATTTACTAAAAAACAATTTTGTAGTTGATCTTCTTCGTGTTAAGAAATATAAATAAATCTGATCCAAATTCAATGTTTAAGACCAACATCCACTATATACGTTAAACATACGTTATGTGCGTTAAATTTCCGTCCCACCCGTAAGTTATTCACATTCCACGTACATCACTACAATACGTAGCACATGAATGTTCAAATCTGACAATCAAAATACGTAACTACGTTGTCAACGTGTCCCACGTATAGAAAACATTGTCCATGTATCATATATGTCAATGATGTATATCATACCGTTTCGATGAATTTTACACATACGCGGAGTATTGTCTGAAGTTTCTTTTTCTGGGTGTGTGATAAAATAGAGTACCACTTGTCACTATCAGTCTCGGCAAGCCTCGACTTCTTCGTGACAAGTGTGTAATATATATTATCTGTCTAGAACGATAATCTCGAGCTTATCCCTCTAGGGAGTTTTTGTTTATCTCGATGTATCTGTTCTCGACAGATAAAATATGATATGCACGCACCTATTGCCAGACCGTTATTTTGACGTGTAGGCATTATGACCCACGCCTTCGGCTAGGGCAATAATGTCCTACACGTCAAAATACCAATCTTGGCAACAGGTGCATAATATATATTATCTGTCTAGAACGATAATCTCAAACTTATCCCTCTAGGGAGATTTTGTTTATCTCGATATATCTGTTCTCGACAGATAAAATATGATATGCACCTGTTGCCAGACTGTTATTTTGACGTGTAGGCATTATGGCCCACGCCTTCGGCTAGGGCAATAATGTCCTACACGTCAAAATACCAATCTTGGCAACAGGTTCTAGACAGATAATATAGACTGATAGTGACAAGTGTGTACTCTATTTTATCCAGGCCTCTCACACCTCCTTATTTCCTTATTTTTCCTTATTTTTTTTAAAAACCTCCTTATTCCTCCTTATTTCATTAAAAAATCCTTATTTTCCATATTTTTCGCAAATTTCATCGACACAAAGAACTATAATAAAAAGGTGGTGTCGTAGCTCATGATCGTTCCAACACGTAGAACTATTTGATTTAACATATAAATCACCCTTAACATTGTCTCAGACATGCGTCCTTATTACAAACAATTCAAGGTTTTAGTCTTATTTACACTTACTTCTTTCAAATTTATACGTTTATACTTTCACCAATTTATTATTTCGAAATTCGAACGGGAAAGAACAGCTTTTGCAGTTAACGAGATCAAAATCTAATCCAGCAAGTTTTTAAACTTGAGGGTGGAGTCAAGTTAGAATTTCCGCCGTAAGTACGTCTTAAATTTCAAAAATTTTGTCGCATCGAAAACTGATTGAAAACTGCCACCCTACAAAAACGATAGGTACGTCAAAATAAACAGTAATTCGTTTTATTTTGAATTTTGAAGCGCACTTACAGTGATAATTGGTAAAGCTAAGCTAAGCTTTGCTAAGAATCTAATTCAAGCCTTAAGCTCGTCCAAAATATTCAAATTTTCATCGTGATAAAAGTGAATTTTACGATACAACTTTACAAAAGCGATACGTCAAAATAAAGTTGAGGCGGACTTCCGATGTTAATTGCTGTATCTTAGAATAATTTCGATTTTTATCGAAAAATTTCTCCTCATTTTTCCTTAATTCCAATAAACAATTTCCTTATTTCTCCTTATTTTTGTGCTAAAACCTCCTTAATTCCTTAATAAGGAGTCCAAATTTAGAGTGAGAGGCCTGATTTTATCACATAAGCGAAAACGAGACAACAACATAGACCTGAAGTGTAATGTTTGAATTAAACTTCTAGTGAAGTAATTTTGACATCCGAACACCGCGCGTATGTGATAATATATATTATAGCATAAGCGGTGTGATTCCCCGAAAAAATTATTCACCTAGGATATACAAACAAACATTATTTCTGTTAATTGTCAAAGTGTCATTCGCATATCTTGTTGTCTCGTTTTCGCTTATGCGATAATAAATATTATGCACGTATGACAAAGCGGTCGAGGCTTGCCGAGTCTCACTGTCTTGATCACTGTAAAGTAGTGATTAGTGTAAGCGTGTTTAATGCATACCCACAAAAAATTTGAATAATGTCAAGGTGGTCCTGAACCTGAACAAGAAAGAAGTCTTATGAAAATGTACCCAAAAAATGAAGGGGTTCTGCAATGAGATTTGCATTTCAGAGCATAGTAATCAATCGTCAAAAGTCAGGAAAAGATTAGAATTTAATTAAAATTTAATTCCTACAGGGATTAGGCCCAAAAGGGATTACTCATTTGGGCATAATCTATATAGCAATGAAATTTTAATTCTAACAAAGATTCGGTCGCCTATTGTTAATCCCAAAAAGGTTTAGCATGCTTCTTCTTCAAACATTTCGCGCAGGGCTAAAAATGTTTTGTATTATTTTCCATTCATGTCTGATGTAAAGTGAAACTAAAAGTGTAGCGATACCTAATACAACCCAAGCTACGAAAGAAATCGACATGAATACAATCGAATCAAATCGAAACTCAACTTTTTATTAAAAGCGAGCGTATCGGCATATAACGATCGAATCTGTTACTTCTTTTGTTTAAATAATCGCTCTTGGTGTTTTCCATGCCAAATCTTTTACTTCAATAATTCAACTTTACCACATCTCTTAAGAGATTCCTGTTGTCGATAATAGGATGAATATTATCTTCGTAAGATTCGGGGAACTGAGTCGCATCCCGTACACATTCTGGTAACAGATGGCTCGATAAATTTTGGATTCGAATGGGCTTAATTTTCTTGCTTTGATTCGCTCAGTATTTCTACGAATAATCGGAGTTCTAGATGCATTTCCCAACCAAAATCAATTCCCTGGCGCAGCACTCTTATTTCGAGTATGAAAGACGACACAGCTCAAGTAAAAATTTGTCGAATTTGAATTTTAATTTAAGGTTCGTCCGAAAAGATAGGCAACAAATTACAAAACATGACAACCATAAGTTAGGGATCTTCTTATTCCTTGTTCAGCACAAACACTTGATCGGTAACGCGTGCAATCAGCGGATCCAAAATGAAATTTTCCATATCACTCCAATTGGAACGTAGATAATTTTCAACCAAATGCAACGTATTGGCGTAGGAACTTGAGTGGCTGTTGTCGGTTAATTGCATCGTCAAAAAAATGATGGATCGATCAACCAGTGGATTAAGTCCGTCGCAAAATACATGAAAAGCCGGAGCAACTTTGCTGGGTACCTGCACAAACGAAACGAACTAAGTTTACTTTCCACACTTTACAACCGAGTCAGCCCCTCATCGTTACCTTATTCAAATCATGCACCAACATAACGCCGCTCTTTTCCAATTGATTCTTAAATTTCGTAATCACCACTCCGTAATCGGTTTTCATTTCATGGTGCGCCAGATCGTCGGAACTCAGCACCAAAGCGTTCACTTTCGAGTCCATGCAATCGGTAGCTCGTTCGACGATACTACGAGTAATTTTATTTGCAGTTGGGATGTCCTCATAAGCCAGCAGGAAAATTGATGGTTTTGTTGGTATGTTGTTCAGTACACTTTCCACGCCGTGTTCCAAAGATTTCCATAACATTTTGTCTTGTTTGGGAAAATCTCGTACTGATTGCTCGAAGCTGCAACGCAACGGCGGCCTCTTCATATCGCCACCAATTTGAGAATGATTCGTAAGGTAAAAGTAAACTGCCGCCAACATCACAACAACAACACCAATCCCTACAAGCACAATCTTGATCATCCCTTGACTTTCATCGGCCTTTTTTGGAAGTAAAATCTTTTCGCTGGTCTTCCACATATTGACCTCTTGAACGTTTCCGTCCGGATAATATTTCACATTCTTCTCCTTTCGGCAGCGACTGACTTTAATTCCACCGCAGTCAGCTACATCTGACGAACTATTTAGCGTTGTATTTAATGATGAATTCGTATCTGCATAACTCTCTAGTTCAATCAGTTCTTGGTCAACATCATCTTCTTCTTCACCTCCACTCAAATGTCTATTGACAGAAAAATACAAAGTCTCGGTTAACCGTCAACTTCTTCAATCGAAGCGCATCCACTTACGGATATAATTCGTTCTCATTCCGTCTAATTGGCGATCCATGTGATGGACTATAGCTACCGCGTTGAGCGGGACGTATGGGCCTTCTCGACCTGATTGTTCTCTCATCCTAAGAAGAAAAATGTTACGAAGATGGTCAACGAACAAATAGTCAAGGTAAACAAGTGTAAGGTGCACGAAATTACCATTTTGTTGGTCTAGTAAATTCACCAGAACGAACGGGCGATTTAGTTGACTAAATGTGCAATTTAACAAAAAAAAAATCTTAAATCAAACGTAACATGTAAACATGCAAGCAGTGCAAACGGTGCAAACTGAACCAAAACAAGCGTTTTAGGTGTTTTAGGACTTAATTCATTACAATCAGTGGTGCTATAGCTGGAAAATGTACTAAAATACAGCTGTTGCTGCCAGACAATTATATAAAACGTACCAGAGACATCTGAGCGAGCGACGATTCCGGCTTTATTTGACAACATGATCATCTGTTTTCCTTGACAGAAATGTCAAATTTGACAATAACACAAACTGCAGAGCTTCACACTCAAATTCGAGACATTCGATTTAAAATGAATCAATCGGAGAGAAAATGTCTGTCAACCGTAACAAACCCTCAGAATTTCTGGAAAACAATCAAACTCTACCTCGATATACCGCACACTGTGAATAAACGTCTAGCTGGCACCGTTCCCTGGTCATATTGTAAAACATCCCATGGCATCTCATCGGATAACTTCATAGCACTGCGGAACTATTTACGGAATGAACGGGAATACAACGGTGACTCGGTGCTAGGTTTTTTGAAGGAAAATCACGTCGATGCGATGAGGTGTCCTGCTGCTTTTCTGGACAATATGGCAAGTACAGCAGGCAAGAGAGACACCGCTCTGCAGGACGACAAAGTGTTAATACTGAGGAGGTTGCTGCCGAAAAACAAAAATCTCTACAGCACCATCAACGAACTGGTGTTGATTGGTATGTTATATAGTGATTAAAGATAGCGATTTTTGACCACTTTGTTTAAACTGGTCTCGGGGTCACACGTCAAAATGAGAGAAATCACATACAAATTTAAACTGGGCTCAACTCTCAATTTCGTTTTTCATTGATGAATATTTGACAGCTGACCCCGAGACCAATTAAATTTAACTGGTTTTCGCTCTCCTTAAACACTGTATTGTGACCCGACACAATCCGCGACGAGACGATCAATTTTAAAAATATTTTTCTTTTGATCCAATCAACAGACTTTTCATCCAAATCTGCGAGTTTTGTACCAGTGGATGCGACAAACGGTGTATCGCCATTCTCGTTCATGGTCTCACTTACCAGCGACAACTTGATTTCAGTTGAGGTAATTGGCGACGACGAGTCGGATAAGAAAGTGTTCATTTGGATAAAGCACTGCCTGCTTCCGAAATTGGTCAAATGGTGTGATCAAGAAGAGAGTGAGAATGGTCAGGGTATTGTTTCAAATGTGCCGTCACTATCTTTGGTCAACATAGAGGAATACAATGACCTGTACAATGAACTGAAAACGAAGTACGGACTGGAGATGGTTAAGGTAAGATTGACCGGAACGATTACGCGCGAATACATTTACACGAAGGCTATCCACAGATTTGGCCGGAGTCTACCGATCCCTCGAAATTCGTTTACGAAGATGTGGCCATTGCAACCTACTTACTATTGATATGGCGACAGGAGCGCATCAAAAAGCAAACCACAAAGCTGCAATCATTCGTAGATCTTGGCTGTGGCAACGGTCTTTTGGTTTACATTTTATCGTCTGAAGGACATCCCGGCTATGGTGTAGACATTCGGAAACGAGGCATCTGGGATTTGTATCCTGCAACAACCATTCTAAAGGTAGTTGAAGCCTTCTAGTTGCTTCATGGTCCAGTTGACTTTACATCGAAATTACTTTTGCAGATCGAAACCGTTATACCATCAAATAAAACGACGTTCCTGGGCATCGATTGGATTATTGGTAATCATTCCGATGAACTTTCCGCATGGCTACCGGTGATGGCGTGTCGCAACTCATTCGAAACAAATTTCTTTGTGCTGCCTTGCTGTCCGTTCGAATTCGACGGAACGAAATATCAGCGGAAAAGCTGCCAGCTGAGTCAATATCAAGACTTTCTCGACTATATGCTGCAGATATCGGACGTGTGCGGCTTCGAAACCAAAATTGATCGATTGAAAATTCCGAGCACAAAACGGTGTGCGATCATCGGTATTGAGAGGACATGGAAGGAGGAGGAATTCGACAAGCGGTGCAGTGATGTGGAGGCGTTCATTGAGGAAAGAACGAGACCGGTTAGCTGTGATCAGTCGTGGAATGTGAATTTTAAGCCTCGTGATAGCATCCAAAAAGTTCAGAATTGCACCAAAGTCGACAAGAACGTCCAGCAACGGATAGTCAAGTTAATATTCGATCACCTTCTGTCTAAGAAGCGTTATGTCGACGATTTTGTGAATAGTCAGTGGAATTTCGGTGGAATCGTTGCACTGGGCGACCTGGCACAAATAATACCCGTGGAATTGCTGAAAGAATTGAAATCGGAATGCGGTGGCTTGCAGACGCTGTTACGAAACAATCATCAAATCTTCCAAGTGCAACAGGGAAAAGTGCAGGTACGTAAACCGCTCAACAGAAATGAACGAAAATTACAACAGGCGAATCACAAAGGTAAGCCGTTTGTGTTCAAGCCAAAAGATTGTTGGTTCCGATGTTTTCATCCTGATGGATGTCCGTTCAGTGACGAGGACTGTACGTTTAAGCACTGACGTAGGATTGACTTGTTGTTTTTATTTCCAATCTTGTTAAATAAAAGGACATTTGAAGTCGAAAGTTTTTGGTTTGCTGTTCTGGCTTTACTCATCGTCATCGTTCATGGTGTCGCTGAAATAGTCGAATCATAAATTTTTGCCGTCTACCGAAATTCATAACGTGAAACTTACACCGTCGTTTTCAGATCTTCAAGTTTGATATCGAAATATTGGTAGAGGACGTATATGGTACCAAGAACGGCATATTGTAGAAGTACCTATACAAAGCAGAAATATTCACCTGTTATCGTCAACAATCAATGTGCTGTGCTCTGTGCTAATCAACTGAATATTTTTGCTTCTAACGTAAGTTTTTCGACACTCTACACTTGTCGAAAAAACAGTTACCGAAGCGGCTACAAGAAAAACTAAAACTAGGCCAAACGGTAGTCGCGTAATTTGAAAATTCTTTTGCCTTTAACCTGTCACAGACGGCACGCATACTAAAAGTTTTACTATCTGATCTATTACTTCATTTGATCGAAGATTTTCATAGATTGATTTCAGGAATCTTTTACTTCATTTGTTTTGAACTTGCTTCTTGCTATATAAGAAATCTTTAGTCAGAGCTTATCGCTTATTATTACTGTCGTTGTAGATAACAGATGACAGCCGTCTGTAACAGGTTAAAACGCACTTTGAAAAGAGTTTCTGGTGTTCAAAGTCATGGAACGGGGTACAAGAACTCTCAACGTTTTCCCCCAAAAATCTAGTCCAAAAAATTGGAATTTAACTTCTGCTAGCTCGTACCATATTTACGAATTACTACAATGCGATGGAATCTTGCATAGTGTACGACCGATATTATTGGGTCTATTACTTCATTTGATTTAAGATTTGATGTAAGAGATTGAAGCGAAATCTTTGGCTTCAATTATTTATTCGTGATATTCCGAGTACCATTAAGCAATGGCTTAGAACCTACGTCATATTAGGAAGTTTACATTAAATTTGAAAAATTATATGTAGGTTCTACAGGCACTTCAAGCATGAGTGGTACTGTTAATACAGTACTGAGACTGGACACTGTGTCATACAAAGATTGGCAGTGCAAAAAAAGTTGGAAAAAGCTTTTAAACAAAATAATACTCTATTTGAGAGCTGTCCACTAAGATCACTCAGAGGGATTCTTTTGAAAATCCACCTATCAAAATCGGACCCATTTCATCTGGGATGGATATATACATGGTTTGAAAGGTCTTTGCCAGTAGACCTCAAAACATTCCTCACACAGTCTCGAGCCACACCTGGTTGCTGGTGGAAGATCTCCGAAGTTGGAAAAATAGTGTTTTTTATCCGAAATTTTAGGCCGTTATAAATGATCGTTCCGGGTGAGAGTGGGCTCGTTGGAAAGCTGAGCTCAAGTACTTTCGGGTCATTCCTAGTTTGATTAAATTCATTGATATATGTTTGCAAAAAATGCAAGAATTTTTTTTCAAAATATGTGTGAACTTTAGACAGGTCTGGGCTGGTACTGATGACGCTTAATGTGAACCTAAGATGCTAGTCGTAACATACATCGTCTAATCTTTTCATTGATACCTCATTTGCAGTGCTGGTGATGTGATTGCTGGCGAGTTTTACGAGTAGCGGTTGTACTAACATAAAGTTCGGTTATGTCAGCAATCACCATCACTACAAATGAGGTATCAACGGAAAGCTTAGACAATGTATGTTACAACTAGCATGTTAGGTTCACATTAAGCGTCATCAGTACCAGCCCAGATCTGTCTAAAGTTCACACAGATTTTGAAAATTTTTCTTGCAAATTTTTGCAAACATATATCAATGAATCTAATCAAACTAGGCATGACCCGAAAGTACTTAAGCTCAGCTTTCCAACGATCCCACTATCACCCGGAACGATCATTTATAACGGCCTAAAATTTCGGATAAAAAACACTATTTTTACAACTTCGGAGATCTTCCACCAGCAACCAGGTGTGGCTCAAGACTGTGTGAGGCCTGTTTTAAGGTCTACTGGCAAAGACCTTTCAAACCATGTATATATCAATCCCAGACGAAATGGATCCGATTTTGATAGGTGGATTTTCAAAAGAATCCCTCTCATGTCAAGTAAACTTCCTAATTTTCAAGCTTTATGTCAATCTATAATTATAATTAAAAATAGTAATCTGCCTGGTATTACGCTAAATGGGACAAAGAAATATTTTTTTCTCGCTCAGTCGCGAAAAGTAAAACTGTTGTTGGCTTACTCGAGTAAAACATAGTTTGCACCTCGGTGGTAAATGATATTTCTGCAACTAAGTAGCGAAAAGTGGCCTTTTTGTTGTTTACTTTTGTCACTAGTGATGCAAAGAAGTTACTTTTTGTCACTATAGTCACACATCGAGTCTTGTGCCTACAATAGTTATTTGTTACCCAAGGGAATAGAAGTAGGAAAGTTTATTTCGAGGCTGTCTTTTGTGGACAGAGAGTAGTGATCGGGTCACCCGAGAAAATGACATTTCCTACTTTTCTTCCCGAGGTCAACACACAATTTTTCAGCTTTATTCACTCGGTGGCATAAATTACTTAGGCGCGTGCTATTTGCCCTTAAGTGCAAATAGTCTTCTTATACACTATTTGCACTTAAGTGCAATTAGTCTTATACACTATTTGCACTTAAGTGCAAATAGTATTCTAATACGCTATTTGCACTTAAGTGCAATTAGTCTTCTAATACACTATTTGCACTTAAGTGCAATTAGTCTTCTAATACACTATTTGCACTTAAGTTAAATTAGCACAAAGACTATTTGCCCTTACACAGGTTAGCAGTCGCTATGTAACACGATTTTGCGCTGCGCAAAATCGTGTTACATAGCGACTGCTAACCTGTGTAAGGGCAAATAGTGAACATTATAATTAACTTCAATTAAAGTATGGGAAGAAATAAACTTCTTAATTTTCAATTTCAACAATTTGAAAGTTCCTTCAAATGTCACATGACCGAAAAGTACGTATCCTTACGATTCTCTCCATTGAGGTACCGCATATACTTTTTAGTTGATTTTCTTGAAAAATAAAGGGACACGTGTTTTTTCTTCTCTCGAAAAAGACAAAATTCCAAAAATTATCACTGTTTGAAGGTGAAAAAATTTTCGCACCCGATCACACCCAACATACAAATTGTTGTTGTAATCGTCATCTACATGGGAAGTATAAAGTGTCCTTTAGAGAGCACTATTGCTAGAATCAAAAAAGACAAAAACACGGGTCCTTTTATTTTCCGAATTCTTCAAGAAGATTTTTTTGATGTGGTGTGTGTATTTCAATGTATCAATATGAGTGGTGGGAGGGGGTGGAGTATGCCATATTGAAGACAGTTATTTTACAATCGCAATATTTTTTGCTGTTAGTCCGTAACAAAATGGTATTTTTCCAATAAAATAGTCAATTTGATGACTAAGACTGTCGTCCCACTTGATCATGTCGTTTTTCCAAACTCCTGTCGCGTAGCAAATGTTGGTCCAATTGAGAAACTAATTACTGTTCCGGAGTCCTGAGGTCATTTGCTATACGCTAACACTTTATTTGACTAAAATCATCCGAGAAAAATTTAACATTTTTTCTCTTGATATTGCTAACTTTGGATCTGTTTTAACGACATATATTCGCGACATAGCGAAGCGCCTTTTTATTGATAAGGTAAAAGAATAGTAGACGACAAAAAATGACTGCTTTAGTACCGTTCCAGATGCTGTTCCAGCTGTGGAGCCTCCAGAAAGAAGGATTTTGGCACCAACGTTTTTTCCAAGACTTCTGTAGGCTAGCAGCACAAAAGTACTGGGTTCATTTATATGTGGAACGATAGTGGGTGAGGCCAGCTACAACACCCCATACTCAGTTCCGTGGAACGTCGAAGCTGCAGGGAAGGCGGACTCTCCGAAGATTCACTATATTATTAAAAATAACTCTCGTGGATGTACTCGCACCAGCCAGTGCGTATACTCTACCTGAAGGTCTTTTCAAGGCCGACATTAGTACAACAACATTACAACAATCTAAAATAATTTTTTCTTGAGTTATTGCCAAAAAACTGTTTTCGGTACCCTCTGACATGTCTCTACCTTTGAGCGCTTTTCACAGAATATAATTTTTTTTCTCGAAAAAGTGAAAGATACGTGTTTCCTAGAATTGAAAGTCGAATCCAACGAGCTATCACTCATTAAAATCGAAGACCACTTGTTCTCAAAGTTAAGAAAATCACCTAAAGTTTTGGCGATATGACTCTTAAGAGTCATATCGCCAAGACTTCAGGTGATTGGGGAACAAGCCGACTCCGATTTTAATGAGTGATAGCTCGTTGGATTCGTCTTTCAATTCTAGGAAACGCGTATCTTTCACTTTTTCTAAAAAAAATTTGTTTTCTGTGAAAAGTGTTCAAAAGTGATCACATGTCAGAGAGTACCGAAAACAGTTTTTCGGCAATAACTCAAGAAAAAAATATTTTAAATTGTTGTAATGTTGTACGATTGTCGGCCTTGGAAAGACCTACAGATAGAGTATACGCACTGCTTGGTGCTAGTTGATCCACGAGAGCTATGACTTAAAATATAGTGAATGTTCGGAGAGTACTGCTTCTCTGCAGCTTCGTTGTTCCACGGAACTAAGTATGGGGTGTTGTAGCTGGCCTCACCCACTATAGTTCCACACATAAATGAGCCCAGTACTTTTGTGCTGCAAGCCCACAGAAGTGTTAGAAAAAAAGTTGGTGCCAAAATGCAGATTTTTTTCTTCTTTCTGAGGGCTCTACAGCTGGAACAGCATCTGGAACGGTACTATGGCAGTCATTCTTTATCGTCTACTATTGTTTTACCTTATCAATAGAAAAACGCTTCGATATGTCACGAATATATCAGATCCAATGTTAGTAATATCAAGAGAAAAATTATCAAATTTTTCTCGGAGGATTTTAGTCAAATAAAGTGTTAGCGTATAGCAAATGACCTCAGGACTCCGGAACAGTAGTTAGTCTTTCTAATGGACTCTTCCTTTTGGACATTCGTAGAAGCAACGCACTCCAAGAACAAGCACAAGAGCAGATTTTTTTAACGGTCAAAAAGCCTCTTATTTTGGTCCCGCAGTGGTATTATACCAACATAAAAAACTAAATTTATATGAAAAATTCTGACTACTGCGTCGAGTAGGCCTCTTATATTAAATGTGTTGTCGTGCCTGTTTTGGAGTGCGTTGGTAGAAGTAAGAATCAAGTGTTGCCGATGTAAAACTCTTCTTTCTGACCATTTGTAGATGCAAAAATCAAGTTTTGTCGATGGAACACTCTTGCTCGTGGCTATTTGCATAAGGAAAATTAAGGTTAATATCGGCGTTAATCTACAATCTTTAACATTTCAAATGTCTCACTATCAAAATTTTCAGAGAATTTCATTGTGTCGTTGCGAA
Organism: Bradysia coprophila; assembly: GCF_014529535.1. NCBI lineage: Eukaryota > Metazoa > Arthropoda > Insecta > Diptera > Sciaridae > Bradysia > Bradysia coprophila. The sequence continues at coordinate 1,230,127 of NW_023503584.1, forward strand.
TTCTCAATGACATTCTATGAAAAAATGACAGTGAGACATTTGAAATGTTAAAGTTTGTACTAATTTTCTCTAATCTTTCTACTCTCAGCAGACGATCAAGTTATTAGAAGACTATTTCCAAAATAGTTATTTCGAAACAAACCGTTTACGAACTGTTTGATAAGCTTATGTTGCCGACCGTTAACCGTTAGATGGCGTATTAAACCTAATCTGAACTTGTTTTTGTAGGTTTTTTTTTCAAATTTCATTGAAAAATTAGTTTGTGCGTCTAACTGTTTGAAACTGCACTTATATTATAACGGAAGTTGACTGCCTTTAGTCATTTCGAGGAAAAAACAGTACTACTTTCCACTTATATTTTCATTTTCTCAAAAACATATAAGTGCAAATAGTCCATTAAGACACTATTTGCACTTCAGTGCAAATAGTGTATAGGAAGACTATTGGCACTTAAGTGCAAATAGTCTATTAGAACACTAATTGCCCTTAAGTGCGAATAGTCTTTTTATACACTATTTGTACTTAAGTGCAAATAGTCACTTCGAATTACTTATGCTAAAAAGCGAGTTTGATTCAGATCATCTCCGACTGGAAACCACTGATCTCCCTCTCAAAGTCCTTATGGTCAGATCAGCCCCGTTTATATGATATTTGGGTCTTTCTATTTGACACCAATCTGGTTAATCTGCGTTGTAAATTGTATAAGACAACACTGCGCCGACCCTCCTATCATTTTTCATCTTTCTTAGGGCAACAATACGAGAAAGGTTTTAAGGGATGGCCTTGGAAGAGGCTGATCAGAGCGTGGACTCTCAGTTGTGATTGTTGAATGACAATGAAACATACCATCAAATAACTGCTACCATCCATTTTGAACAGATCGAACGCGTAAACATTTTCCTTAAAGCTTTGCAATTTGAAGTAAAAGTAGCTAACCGCGCAACGAACGTTATCTGAGAATGGCATAGCCATCAACTTTGTCGCGATAGATTTCGTATCTCTTATCTGAAAGTAACTTTTTCATGCTGCAAATTGTTATAGAAAAGAAGCAGAAAGCTCAACTATACCTCAGTTCTGCAAATGATTGCCGTTAATGTTAAGCAACCAAAATCATGAACAATTTGTACCAAATGAACCGTGTAATTAGTCTTCACCATTTTGACATCTTTTTCGTCTAACAAATCGCCCCATTCCAAATAAATTTCCGTGAATAGGTGAATCGCAACCACAACAATTACCGTGTGCTGGCACACAAGCAAAAATAATTGCTTCTGAATTAGTGCTTCCAGCTTCCGATACAATTTCATGAAATCATCATATTCACCGAAAATGTTTTTCAATCTTTTCAACACATATTCATTCGACGCAACAGCATCTAGCATTTGAATCACGTCCGTTTTGCGCGGTGAATGATGACGATTTCGGATTGTGCTCCACCATTTTTGGAAGAAAACACTGTCCTGCATTTTAAGCTCTTCATATTTCGCATTGATCGTTGCAATTGGCCGAGATCTGTTCCAAGCGGTCACGCTCGTGCATGGTGATACATTGACCACATCGGCAATTTGTTCGCTTTTGATGTATTCGAGGAAAAGTCTATGATGTCGAAATTCGTGGGCTAGCTGAATGTCGGACAGTTTTTTATTCAAATTTTGACTAACGGATTTTAGTAGAGCCATTTGAATGGTAAAATATCGGATGCAGTTGCCAAGGGCACAATGGGGATAGTAGAGAGCTGGAAAAAGGGAAATTTGATTGGAATCATCTGTTGTCGACAATGTTTCTTAAAATTTAGAAATTTTTAGAATTTTTAGAATTTAGTTCAAATAAATTCTCAAAAGTCCAAAAATTCTTAAATTTAAAGAATTGTTGGGAAACTTGAGAATTTTTAGGAACTGAAACATCAAGGTCTTTTAAAAAATTCGTTAAAAAAACTGCGAAAAATAGGCCCTGCTTCATAAAACATGGCGAATTTAATGATCTAAAATGTTTAAAACTCCGATTATTTCTAGACAGCCCAGAAAGGAATCCTGAGTAGTGAAAAGTTTGAATAAATGATGAACTGAAATCAGTTCATCGGTCTTACGTCCGTTCATGCCAAATTGTTAAACTCGACGTGTTTCAAACAAGACCGAAACAAGAATTGGGTAGTCGGGCGATTCGCAAGGGTCTTTTTGATTTTTATATCAACAAAGGGCCTTTTACAAATTTTCGTCATTCAACCAGTCCTTTTTCCCTTTCGAGTGTCACTCTGTTTACTCACTATTAAAAAACAATGAAAACTGCTCTCTCTCTCTTTCCATTGTTGTGGAGTGCAATTCGGATTCGGAATTAGACGCGTTTAATTTCGTACTCTCTCTTCAAGAAGACAATTTAAATTATTTTTTTTATTACTTTGGAATTCTCAATTGAATTTCTTTCTGGTGGCCCGAAATTTTTAACTCGCCCGTACAGTTATAACTTCGAACTTGAAGAACTTAAAACTTACTTAAATTCTAAAAAAGTTCTAAACGATTCCGACAAAATCCCAAAAAATTCAGAAATAAAATTCACAGAGCTTTTAAGCTTCGTCCAGTTATCAAACTTTCGAATAGATGACCTTGTTTTGTCGTGAGTTTTGGAGAACTTCAATTGCCCCAATACCCTCTCTAGCAAACAAACTACATTTATTAAGGTGGTGAAAACGATTGAGAAACTCTGCCAATTGTTTACGATTCGTGAGTCTGTTCACTTTAAGCCTTATGAAGAAGCATAGTTTCTCAAACTTATTTTCCACCCTAATTCGATTTTTTAAGAAAGTTTGTTTGCTAGAGAGAGTATTGATTGCCCCCTTTCGTTCCTTTAAAGTGCTTTAAGAAGTGTGTTTACAAATTATAGTAAATTTTTTACCTATAAACAACATTGCTTTACTTCTGGTCAAATATTTTAGGTCAATGATTGATAAGTCGTATGCCACGATTCCAATGAATGCGACCAAATTGACAAATGTTCGATAATACACAAACAGTTCCACTCGGTCAAATTTGGGCCTGACTTCTTGTTGCTTAGGTAGCGCTTGTACGACCTGATCAGAATATTCCAAAAATGCGCTCAAATCGAATAAAATGACGCAAACACCGATTATCCCAAGGAAGAGATGCGTATACAACGAGTAGTAAATGGTCTTCGAAAAGTCCTTCACGTTTTCCAAAAAAAGTTTCTTGTCGTAATGCTCATACAGGCAAATCAAATACAGCAGATTCAACAGTACGAACACAATCGTCCCTCGAATTGAGCGCTGGTGAATTTGGAATTTCTTCGAGAATTTTTTTACGGCAAAGCCAACACAAAGTAGGTATCGATTCGATAATATTAATATTCGTTCCGGATTCATGGTGTGGACGGTGTGAAGAATGTTCCATGTACTGAATACAATACAACCGCGGTGGCTAAACACAAAATTTTAATGGTCTCATATCAAAAATGGTTTAATTGATAACCATCTCGGGTAATTATATTTGCGGTTCATGAACATAATATGCGTTACAAATTACCAGTGTGACAAAGGTCACACTATACATTATATTATTAATGGCCTTGAAACGTGTTGATGCGAGTTCAACTACTTATTTTTTAACCTCCGAGCTACTAACCTATCTCTTTTTGATGTATCATTTGTTTGCAAATCGGCTGGAGATGACCGGATAAATCTAGCGAATGAATTAGTGAGAAAGTAAACATTACATTCGTCATCTGCTGTCGTCAGTAAAGGTGAAGCCAAAAATATACGAAAAGCGTTCATGTGATCTTATGTAGCAAAATTAATGGTACAACAGACGAAGTAAAAGATTTTGCATTAATCTGTTGAAGGATTTCGCGAGTGAACTTTTAAAATCTAGAAAAAATCCTCTCAACCATAGAAAAATCCGAGGTAGATTTAGTCGGGGAGGTAATGCAAGCGCATAAGTTCGATGCTAATGCCATCTTGTTTTTAAATGACGGTGGCCCAACTTTCTATGCATTTTTTTGTTTTTAACGGACGGGAGCGATGGTGTTTGTGTTGAACTTTCGAATAATCTGCTTCGGGTACCTCCCCACTACAGTGGGTATTTTTTAGAGTTTTTAAAGTCATCGATGATCAAAGTCAATTCAGAGTTTCCAGTTTATGATAATTTGGCGCAAAATTTGAAAACGCCTTGGCGAATTCAAATTTTGCACCAAATTATCATAAAGTAAGAATCACTTGATTCACTGGGAAAGCCCGAAGCTATGTTTGCTTGTATATACAAAAGATCATTGTTGTAAATCGATAGCTGTAGCTCATATTGGATACAATTGTTGGGCAAATAGCTGTAGAAGAATAAATCTACTGATTGAAAAAGTTGTTAAATAATCTTTTTTTGTCAGGGCTTGTAAGGTCAGAAGTGAATTTTTTAATGGTGTCAACGCTATAACGCTAATCTATAATTTATTTCGCTTATCGTTTGAAACATAGCGCACTCACATCGTTCGATAGGCTCGATGTTAGCGGTTTAATTGCGCTGGTTTCGGTAAGTGAAATTTGAAGAATCTCATGAATGGTCAACGATTTTTTTAAGGGGTGATAGAAGAGCCTATTGAAATTATTTAGCATGTTCAATATGGATAATGTTTTCAGTCGTTGATATCCAATGAATTGTTGAATGATGAAAGCAGAGAATGGTCTTGCTAGCTGGAAAATATAAAATTTTGAGCTCTATCCGCTAATATTAAATTGTTAGCAACGTTTGCTGTTAGCGGTATACAGTTATGCTTATCTCCTTATTAAGAGTTTTGTTTACTTTAAAAACAGCAAAATCAAAATTCCCGAAAGTTTACGTCACGAAAAATGATCATCACTTTGAAATGTCTTCGTATTTCCTTTTAAAATCTTTCAAAATTAGTTTAACAGCGACACTGACAAAGGTAACCCAACTGATATATAGTACACCATTGAGAGATCAGATTAATCAAGTCCCTCTTTGGAGGTTTTTTGTCCATATGAATTGTGGAACAAATAGACCGGGCTTACTTTTCCACGATTTTGCTCACAGAATGGCAACTTCGCATACCATTAATTACGTACTCATCATACTCGTTGCTGTTGCATTTCGAGACCATGCATGTAGCCTGGAATGTGGAAGTGTCTATATTGTTCGTGACCTTATGCGCGGTGGAAATGCTGTGCTGCGAAACGAATGGCCTTTTATTGTAGCTGTGTATGAAGTGAATCCAATAAAATACATTTGTGGCGGAACATTAATATCAAACCGGCACATTCTAACAGGTAAATTTAAGCAATTGTAATCGTTCCCAAATAACAGTGATACGATTGCACAGCTGCACACTGTATCCACCGACGACATTCCAACGTGAAATTGTCTGCAGATGATATCAAAGTGCGGCTCGGGGCATACAATCTTACTGTCGAAAGCGAAATAGGAACTGTAAATCGAAACATTTCTGCCGTTTTTGTGAATCCCGATTGGAAGCCAGATGCAGACAGGTTTGATGCGGACTTGGCCATTCTAGTTCTTAGCGAAAATGTTACCTTTTCAATTTACATTCAGCCGATTTGCATTCCGACCAACGATGTCGTTATAGACGGAGCAGTGATTGATGTGAACGGTACTGTTGTGGGATGGGGCTTAGCGGATGACACGCGTCACGAAGAGGTTCCCCGAAAAATTGTCGCAACGGCATTAACAAATTCGTTGTGTTACAGAAGTGAGCCCAGTATCGTTAAGTCGACGTCATTTCGTTCGTTTTGTGCTAGGGGTCAAGATGGAACGCCGAATAAGGGCGATTCTGGAGGGGGATTTTTCGTGCTCTCCAAATCGTCTTGGGTGCAATATGGGATCGTGTCGGCAATTCATGCCAGCACCAAACAATTTTCAATTTACACAAATTTGAAAGCTTTTAAACGCTTCATTGTTGAAACGGTTACCGAAACAGGTGGTGAGATAGGCGAATCCACCATGAAAGTCCATTTGAATTGTACGTACAGTAATAGTGACGACGGCAACTACACATGCAGTTTTAATAAATTGGAGGTACGTTACGAACATAACGAGATTGATAAAGTCGATGGAGTGCATGGAACTGGGAATGGAAATGAGAACGTTGGTTCGATTGAATTCAATAGTGGATTCATGTTCACCCTCCCAGATGGTTTAGGAAGAGTGTTTGAAAATGTGAAAACAATTCGAATTGGAAATTCAAATTCGTCGTTGGGATTGAGAAGGATATGGCGATCAAGCTTAACAAATTTGAAGGGTTTGCTGGTTCTGGATGTCAAGCGAAATGAAATTGAGTTGCTGGATGAGGACTGTCTCTGGGATCTACCAAGCTTGGAAATATTTCGGCTAGTAGACAATGAGCTGAAAGAATTGCATGAACTCACGTTCGATAAAAACAAACAATTAACTGAAGTCCATCTCAGTGGTAACAGACTGGAAACACTGCCGAAAAGATTATTCGCAAGCAATCAGTTGTTGAACTACATAGATTTGGAGAACAATTCGTTGAGGATTATTGACGAACAGATTTTTATGATGAACAGACATGTGCTAATAATCGATTTGTCGTCGAATCGATTAGAAAGTCTGCCCCGCGATTTGTTCAAACATAATTTCTTCTTGTCATCGTTATCGTTGTACAATAATTCATTAACGACCATAGACGAACAAATGTTCCACAGAAATTTACGTCTCGACAAAGTGTATTTGTCTGCGAATCGATTGATCGAGTTGCCTAAAAATTTGTTCAGAAGTTGTGAGTTATTGGAACAGGTTTTTTTGGATCAGAATTCATTAACGTCGATCGATGAGACATTGTTCGATAAAAATGTTATGTTGACGACAATCTACATTTCATCGAATCGATTGGAATATCTTCCGAAAAATATGTTCAAGAACAATTCAGCTTTACAATTACTGGCAGTCGGTAACAATATGTTCCGAACATTGGACGAAAATATCTTCCAAATGAATGAAGAGATCAGACAGATTAATTTTGCATTTTGTCGGTTGGAATACTTACCGAGCGATTTGTTAAAAAATAAATTTTTCATCAGATCTGTTAATTTTGGAAGTAATTCTCTGACCGAAATACCCGAGCCAATTTTCCACAGGATCCTTCTACTTCGAACAGTTCTTTTACAGTTCAATAAACTGGAATCGTTACCGAAATCTCTGTTTCGTAATAATGCTTTGTTACAGGATGTCTTCGTGGACAACAACCGTTTGAAGACGTTAGACGAAAAAACTTTCGAAAGGAACCTCAAATTGAAGGTAGTCTCTCTGGGATCGAATCGATTGGAACATCTGCCCCAAAATTTATTTACAAATAATTTGGATATCGTGAGTGTGAACATTTCTGACAATTGTTTGCTGTACATTGATGCGGATTTGTTTGCAACAAACCTCAATCTCAAATATGTTGGAATTTCATCTAATCGACTCGAATCGTTACCGACACCATTATTCCGAAACAATTCGCGTTTGAAGATCATTGATATTCATAACAATTCATTGGCGACAATTGACGAAAGCATTTTCGAGACAAACGTGAGACTTACTTACGTTGGACTATCGACAAACCATTTGGTAGCTTTACCAAAGAATTTATTCAAAAATAATTTGGTGCTGGAGAGAATTTCATTGTTTGGAAATTCATTGAAAACAATAGACGAGCGAATTTTCGCAATGAATCCTAATCTTAAAACCGTTCTGCTAACATCGAACCAATTGGAATATTTGCCGAGTAATTTATTCAACAGCAATGCATTACTGGAGGAAGTTCATTTCAAACGGAATCTTTTGCGAATTGTCGATATTGACTTTAAGCAACTGGGCCACATAAATGTAATTGAAATGTCCAACAATACATGCATCGATGCAATCTACAGCAATAAAGTCGATACATCTAAATACTTTACCAATCATTTTAGAAATGTAACGAAATTTCAAGAATTGCTCAAAACGAACTGTAGTCTGACTTAGACCTAGAAAATATAGGAGTTCACCTCTAACTCCATTAGTAGCTTGTCGTCTTTGAAAATCGTTAAATATACGAGGAGAACAGAATTGTTGAGCAATTTTTATTAACATGCTTTTGATTTCCCTAGAGTCGAAAGTGGCTTATTACATTACTAGGAAAAAGAAGAGAATTGGTTTGGGAAATCACAGCATGTAGAATCCATTAAAAAGCTCGGGATAAAAATGAAAAGTCACGTTTTTGTGTGATTCACTTTCAAACGAAAACTCTACTCTTCATCTTTTTTTCCTTAGTAGTGTAAAATACCAATAAATTCATTGTAAATGCTTCAACGGAATAAATTTTGAGTGTAAAGTTGTTACAGTGTTATTTGCGCACCTTAGAGTTACATCCACGCACCAGTTATTCCGCTTGGTGCCCTAAACAAGGTGTTCCAAAAATTTTTGATTTTCAACTGCATCACTCGGTGCACTAGGAGTCGGGGCACGTGTAGGCTAAGGAGTGTGAGTACCTGAAAACTTATTGCGCTGTAATCGGTAGAGGTTGCAATGTTAAATTTTTAATTGTACTAGTACACAAATTTGGTGCCATAGGTGTAACGGGAGCTGCTGAAGATTCGGTTTAAGTTCTTTTTTTTAAAATACCTTTTGTATCAAAATTTTCGTACAAAGTATACCATCTTCAAAACCGTTGTTTGAACTCGTGCAGACCGTTAAACAAAATCGAGTAGTAGCAGACATGTCTATCTATTAATAGAAGAAATTACAAAATGTACAGTCTACAGTGCAGAGTATACATTAACTTTCACTCCGTAGCATTTGTGACCTGACTCCTAGTCCGGTCACCAAGTGGTGCAGTTGAAAATCAAATTTTTTTCAAGAATCTTGTTCAGGGTGAACAGATTAATTCCCTTGACTGTAAGTCAGGGTCTTATGCCGGAAAATACCCTAGAATGTTGGTATATGTTGTATGAAATGTTATGAAAAACGGAATTGTTTGTCCCAATATTTTGCTTGTATACACGATAACTTGAGTAATTATCAACCAATTACCAATTTTATTTTTTTTATCGACGCAGAATTCAATTCCTGAGGTTAAGTTCGAAGATGGGCTATGTGGGATTAAGGATCTGGAAGTTATTCCAGAAAAACAGTATTTTCCACTGTTGGAAAATTCAATCAATCGAAAAAGATTACTTTGATGGAATTTGATTGTGTCGGTTAGTTATATCCAGCTATCACGCATGCATGATAGTCAGCTATCACGCATGATAGTCAGCTATCACGGTGATAGTTGGCTATAGTCAGTGATAGTCAGCTATCACGGTGATAGTCAGCTATCACGGTGATAGTCAGCTATCACGGTGATAGTCAGCTATCACGGTGATAGTCAGCTATCACGGTGATAGTCAGCTATCACGGTGATAGTCAGCTATCACGGTGATAGTCAGCTATCACGGTGATAGTCAGCTATCACGGTGATAGTCAGCTATCACGGTGATAGTCAGCTATCACGGTGATAGTCAGCTATCACGGTGATAGTCAGCTATCACGGTGATAGTCAGCTATCACGGTGATAGTCAGCTATCACGGTGATAGTCAGCTATCACGGTGATAGTCAGCTATCACGGTGATAGTCAGCTATCACGGTGATAGTCAGCTATCACGGTGATAGTCAGCTATCACGGTGATAGTCAGCTATCACGGTGATAGTCAGCTATCACGGTGATAGTCAGCTATCACGGTGATAGTCAGCTATCACGGTGATAGTCAGCTATCACGGTGATAGTCAGCTATCACGGTGATAGTCAGCTATCACGGTGATAGTCAGCTATCACGGTGATAGTCAGCTATCACGGTGATAGTCAGCTATCACGGTGATAGTCAGCTATCACGGTGATAGTCAGTCAGCTATCACGGTGATAGTCAGCTATCACGGTGATAGTCAGCTATCACGGTGATAGTCAGCTATCACGGTGATAGTCAGCTTATCACGGTGATAGTCAGCTATCACGGTGATAGTCAGCTATCACGGTGATAGTCAGCTTATCACGGTGATAGTCAGCTTATCACGGTGATAGTCAGCTTATCACGGTGATAGTCAGCTTATCACGGTGATAGTCAGCTTATCACGGTGATAGTCAGCTTATCACGGTGATAGTCAGCTTATCACGGTGATAGTCAGCTTATCACGGTGATAGTCAGCTATCACGGTGATAGTCAGCTATCATACAGAAAACTTTAAAACTCCCACGAGTGTGAAGTTTGCGGCCAGAGCGAAGCGAGGGCCGTAATTCGCACGAGTCGTGCTATTTTTTTTTTCATGATTAAAGGTTTTGTGAATGTAGAAAGTACCGGGGGCTTCCTTTTTGTACATAAGTGTAAGGGAAGAACGGCTATCGTACTATTTTATATTGTACCAAAGTGAAAAGTCCTCTAATCGTTCCAAATTCGCATCTTTTACTTTTGTTTAACGTCAACAATAAGACTATAAAACTGAATAATAGACGACTTATACGAGTGGGACGTTTGCGGGCAGAGCGCAGCGAGAGCCGTAATTCACACGAGTCTTTGTCTATTTTTGTATTGTTGATAAAAAATCTGGCCGCAAATTTACAAGCAAATAGAGAACAGAAAAGGTGGTTTTCCAAAGAACTTGTACTCAAGCGAATGTTTATATCAGTTATTTGTGATGTTTCGGAAGATTAACAACGGAAAATAAAATGAAATTGATTAAAAATATATTGAAAAAATTGTCAGTCAAGGGACCTGACCCGCCCAAAAGGTGGGGCCTAGTAATATTGAAAAATATCAAAAGTGAATTCGGATTTTATTAAAGTCACGTCAACAATAGATGAAGATTTCTAGCAAATTCTCTTATGTAGGAAATAAGGAAGAAACATAATTTCTACCAAACAACAGGTGGTACTTCAACAGACTTAAGGATACTAGACTATTAGGATTACTTCATCTGAGAGGTGTGTATATGTGTGTGTCCAGTGTGTCATAAAAATTAAATTTTCTATTTCTGTTCGTAACGACATAATAATTTTGTTAATAATGTTTAGGACAATTACAACTGTTTCATACTTGTACAAAAGTAGTTCAAAGCTCGCTGAAATAATTCCAAATATCTTCCATTGACTAAAACTTCCAGTTTGTAATCATAATGTCTTTGAAATATGGGATCATCAGTGCAAACATTCTCGTAAACATTAATTCGTCTCACGTTCCTTAATTTACTAAAATCAATTTCAATAAACCGTAATTGGTTGAACTGCAGCAGAACGTATTTTAAATCCAAATTATTTTGAAACAAATTTTTTGGTAGATACTCCAACTGGTTCGACGACAAATCAATATTTTGCAGATTAATATTGGTGTCAAAGACGTTGTCGTCGATAATTTTGAGTGAATTATTGCGGAGACTAATTCCCTCCAGTAGCAAATTGTTTTCGAATAAATTTCTGGGAATCGATCCCAATCGATTTGTTGCCAAATCGACGAAAACAAGTTCACGGTTTTTTGCGAAAGTCTCAACATCAACGGTCTCCAACCAATTGTAGCACAACGACACGTACTTTAATGACAAATTATTTTGGAACAATTTTTTCGGCAAATAGGTCAACTCATTTGATGATAGTTCGATGAGTATTAGATTCGGATTATTCGCAAAACAATTTTCGTCGATGACTTTTAGAGAATTACTTCGCATGGAAACATTAACCAACATCAAGTTGTTGCTAAAGAGAGTGTTCGGCAAGTATTCGATGAAATTGAACGATAAATCGATAGTTTTAACATTTGTCGCGGAAAGTCCTTCCTCTATAGCAGTAATTGAATTGATTCCGGACGGCACAGGTGTTTCCATCGTGGTTGGCAACACAAATTGGTTTAAAGACAAATCGATCGTTTCGAAGTACATATTTCTTTCAAAGAACCCCTTATCCATCGTTTTTATCGAATTATTGCGCAGGAAAACGTACCCCAACAGCAAATTGTTTTTAAACATATTTCCAGTTAGATGTTCCAGTTGATTCGATGATAGACTGATGGATACGAGATTGATGTTCGAATGAAAACATTTCTCGTCGACAGTCTTTAACAAGTTGTTGGCGATGGACAAGATCTTCAGCAACAAATTGTTCTTAAACAAATTCGTCGGTAGAGTCTCCAAACGATTCGATGACAAATCGATGTATTGGAGTCGCGCGTTGGTCTCGAAAGTTTTCTCGTCGATAAGATGCAAATGATTGTTTTGAAATTCGATGTGTGTTAGCAGTAAACTTCTTCGCAGTAAGTGTTTCGGCAATGTTTGCAATTTATTTGAGTCAAGAAAAATCGTCTGAAGCTTTTCATTTTTCTCAAAAAAATTTTCCTTCAGCTCAACTATCTGGTTACCAAACAACTGAAATATTTCTAAGTTCTCTAAATCCCACAACGAGTCTTCTTCTAGTGTGTCGATGCTATTTTCGAAAAACTGCAACTTGTCCAAATTCGTCATATTCCTAAAATATGATCGAGTGACTCGCTTCGTACCTAATCCTGGACCGACCTGTAAAGTTCTCAAATTTGTGAAAAAATTTCCGATTCCATGCGGAAGATAAATCAACGATCCATTAAGAAATGTGAGATATTCAACATTCTGATTAGAGTTGTCGTTCATATGAGAGCCAGTGACGGACTCAATTTCAATATTATCTGTCTGTACATTCACTGCATCCGCTATACATCCATAGTACGACCCATCCTGGTAGACATAGTCACAGATTATTTTGATCTTTTCTATTGCTTCACCGATTTCACCCCAAGTCTCTTTAACAGTTGTCACTATCCACCGTTTGAAAGACCTAAGATTTGTGTAAATTTGAATTGATGACGGAAGAGCATGTCCAGTTCGGTTTGTGCGAGTCACGGAAATTATGCCGTACTGTACCCAAGTCTTATCTTGCAGAACGAAGTACCCTCCACCCGAATCACCCGAAGTCGGATAACCATCTCCAAATCCACCACAAAATGTGTGATCAGATGAAAAAGTCGACGCTGCTTCGTCCTTATGATAGCAATACGTGTCATTTACAGCAGTAATGGAAGCTTGTCTCTGAATGTTTTCCCAATTGTTAGAACCTGTAACATCCCAACCAACGACCATTCCTTTAAGATCAATCGTTTGACTGTTAACATCGGCTGAGTCGGCTGGAAGACACACCGGACGAATAGTTTTTGTGAAGGAAACGTTTTCGCTGAGTACTATAATGGCTAGGTCAGCCTTGAAATCACTAGTGAAATAAGGATCCCATTCGGGATGAACTCGAATGTCTTCTATGTTTGCTTGAACAACTCCTACATCGTCCTTTCCAGACAGATTGTGCACTCCCAAGTATACCTTCAAGTCATCGGCGTTAATCTGCAAGGGTGCCTGTTTGTTGTGGATGCAATGGGCAGCTGTAAATTTCCCAAAATTTCATATTGATTGAGGCAGTTATAACAACCGGACACAATAATTACCCGTCAGAACATGTTTTTTAGATATCAGAGTTCCTCCACATGAAGGTTCCGAACGATTTACTTCGTATAGAGTCACAGCAAAGGGCCATGCTCCTTTCACTGTTTCATTTCCACCTCGAATCAGATCATTGATCACATTCACATTTCCACATTCGATTCCAGACGATCGATGAATGTACAGACATAATAACCAATATCCGACCCAGCTAATCACTTTGAGCTTTTTAAATGTTAACTCCATCAACGTAGATTGTAATAGACTGTCTTGGTTGGTGAAAGAAGAATGTAGTCATCTCAAAGTTTTCTTATGTCTTATGCGAGGGGTTTCTCTACTGTTTTAAAACTGCTTTTTACGATAAACAGTTACATCAGCTCTGAATGATGTAAGTATATAATCGAGTAGACTAATCCGAATGATTTACTCGTATAGCAACTGACCCCCCTAGTCGTTTCGTATTACGACTGATAGCAATGACCTTTTGGTAGCGTAATCTGAATTGTGTAAACAATTTTGATTAGTATGATTGTATGAGAACATTGTTTTACTTAAACTGCACCGGAATATTACTTACTGAATTCGAAAATCTCATATTTTCCCTATTGCTCGGTTTATATGCTCCAAATACCGTCCGTTGGTTGATGTACATCTCTATTCTCTACGACGATGAATTTTACAAAGGACTTTCGGAGCTGCCTCACATTGAATTTGGCACTAAATCTGTTAAATATCAAACGTGTAGATCGTACCACTCTCTAAGTTTATATATATGTAGCTTCAAACGCCAGCTAGCAACAATTGCATGTTATTCGTCCTCTTAAATTTCAATTACTATTACTCGAAATGTCGAAGCCATTCTAAACAAATGTTTCTTCTAATTTTGGTATATTTTGGCTATACATGGGTACACATAGGGACTGTTGGTACTGTTACTGGAAAAACATTTTCCCGTATTTTCTTGAATTTTCCCTAATTTTGCTAGATTTCCCGTAAATTTTATTTTTATTCGGGAAGATGTGGAAAAATCGAGGAAAATGTTTTCCCAAAAATAGTCCCTGGGTACCTAAAGATATTTATTGAACGTCTACATGAAATAAAACAGTTTTTGCCTGGTTACAGCGAGGATCTCAATTTGAATTTCAACGAGTTTTGTCATAGAATTTTAACAATTCAGTAAATCAACTTCCCCTGTCGACTGCAGCGCATGTTTTAGAGAATTTTTATTCTAAAAAATTCTGAAATTTCTATTCAGAATTTTTTGGAATTATTCGGAATAGCTTTTCTCACATGAGACTTATAACTTTGTACTTAAATTAAGACCAGCAACTATAGTGGAGCAGCGTTCGATGACAGCAAAAATTAAATTCAAAAATTGGTTTCAACAAAATATTTTTTTTTCTTTATTTATCCTCAGTAGAGAATAGGTAAATGTAACGTAAAATTAAAATTATAAAAATTATAACAAAAAAGATGTAATTAAAGCAACAATAACGTCCAACATAATCTTGCATACGTAAATCATTTAATTGCTTGTCTTCATATCCAGCAATTTGTTTTGCAATGAAATCATTTGATTCGCTAACATCAACTACTTCATACCGTTCAGTGGTTGATCTTGTTGACGTAAGTCTCACCACTTGCAATTCGAATGAGTAATTAGTTACGCTAAGAAATCTAATTAACATTTCAGCAAAGACATTAATATCCTTACGCTCTTGATACCTTTCGTTCGTTAATACGAAAATTCGAATCTGTCTTTTTGCATCCAATGTTTGTAGAAGTGACTGGCGTAATTGCTCAAAAGTAGTTTTATACCTAACGAATGTTACCAATTGAACCAGATCCGAGCTTTCATAGAAAAGACGTGACAGCATCAATGGTACGATTTGTTTTGTGAGGCGACGATTTCCCCTGGCGCCACATAAGTGCTCATCGAGAATGAAAACAGTTTGAGAAGAACCCAGTTCATCGTCCGGGTCATTGAGACTTGTTATGTCCTACTCAATACAAAAATCATTAATTGCGATCATATCTGATTTGTCATACATTTGGGAAAACTTACCAACTCTTTGTCGAGGCGATCCTCCTCCGCTCGTTTATCACGTTCTGTTTCTTCCTCAGCTGCCGTTTCTTCTTCCAGTTTCTTCATTCGAGCTTCTTCTGCCAGTTTCTTGATTCGAGCTTCTTCTTCCTCAGCTGCCTTTTGTACTTCCAGTTTGATTCGAGTTTCTTCTTCCTCAGCTGCCTTTTCTTCTTCCAGTTTGATTCGACCTTCTTGTTCCTCAGCTGTCTTTTCTTCTTCCAGTTTCTTGATTTGAGCTTCTTCTTCCAGTTTCTTTATTCGAGCTTCTTCTTTCAGTTTCTTGATTCGAGCTTCTTCTTCCTCAGCTGCCTTTTCTTCTTCCAGTTTGATTCTAGCTTCTTCTTCCTCAGCTGTCTCTTCTTCTAGTTTCTTGATTCTAGCTTCTTCTTCCTCAGCTGTCTCTTCTTCTAGTTTCTTGATTCGAGCTTCTTCTTCCTCAGCTGCCTTTTCTTCCTCCAATTTGATTCGAGCTTCTTCTTCCTCAGCTGCCTTTTCTTCTTCCAGTTTGATTCGAGCTTCTTCTTCCTCAGCTGCCTTTTCTTCTTCCAGTTTTATTCTAGCTTCTTCTTCCTCAGCTGCCTTCTCTTCTTCTAGTTTCTTGATTCGAGCTTCTTCTTCCTCAGCTGCCTTTTCTTCCTCCAATTTGATTCGAGCTTCTTCTTCCTCAGCTGCCTTCTCTTCTTCTAGTTTCTTGATTCGAACTTCTTCTTCCTCAGCTGCCTTTTCTTCCTCCAATTTGATTCGAGCTTCTTCTTCCTCAGCTGCCTTTTCTTCTTCCAGTTTCTTGATTCGAGCTTCTTCTTCCTTAGCTGCCTTTTGTTCTTCCAGTTTTATTCTAGCTTCTTCTTCCTCAGCTGCCTTTTCTTCTTCCAATTTGATTCGAGCTTCTTCTTCCTCAGCTGCCTTTTCTTCTTCCAGTTTAATTCGAGCTGCCTCAGCTGCCTTTTCTTCTTCCAGTTTGATTCGAGCTGCCTCAGCTGCCTTGTCTTCTTCCAGTTTAATTCGAGCTGCCTCAGCTGCCTCTTCTTCTTCCAGTTTGATTCGAGCTGCCTCAGCTGCCTTTTCTTCTTCCAGTTTGATTCGAGCTGCCTCAGCTGCCTTTTCTTCTTCCAGTTTGATTCGAGCTGCCTCAGCTGCCTTTTCTTCTTCCAGTTTGATTCGAGCTGCCTCAGCTGCCTTTTCTTCTTCCAGTTTGATTCGAGCTGCCTCAGCTGCCTTTTCTTCTTGCAGTTTGATTCGAGCTGCTTCAGCTT
Source organism: Bradysia coprophila (assembly GCF_014529535.1). Taxonomy (NCBI): domain Eukaryota; kingdom Metazoa; phylum Arthropoda; class Insecta; order Diptera; family Sciaridae; genus Bradysia; species Bradysia coprophila. The sequence continues at coordinate 1,246,963 of NW_023503584.1, forward strand.
CTATTCTTTTTTTTTCTTCTTCTTCTTGTTGTTGCTTAATTCGAGCTGCTTCAGCTTCAGCTTCCCTTCTTATTTTTTCTTCTTCTTCTTGCTGTTGCTTGATTCGAGCTGCTTCAGCTTCAGCTTCACTTCTTCTTTTTTCTTCTTCTTCTTGCTGTTGCTTGATTCGAGCTGCTTCAGCTTCAGCTTCCCTTCTTCTTTTTTCTTCTTCTTCTTGCTGTTGCTTGATCCGAGCTGCTTCAGTTTCAGCTTCTCTTCTTCTTTTTTCTTCTTCTTCTTGCTGTTGCTTGATTCGAGCTGCTTCAGCTTCAGCTTCCCTTCTTCTTTTTTCTTCTTCTTCTTGCTGTTGCTTGATTCTAGCTGCTTCAGCTTCAGCTTCTCTTCTTCTTTTTTCTTCTTCTTCTTGTTGTTGCTTGATTCTAGCTGCTTCAGCTTCCCTTCTTCTTTTTTCTTCTTCTTCTTTCTGTTGCTTGATTCGAGCTGCTTCAGCATCAGCTTCCCTTCTTCTCCTTTCTTCGTCTTCTCGTTGCTTGATTCGAGCTGCTTCAGCATCAGCTTCCCTTCTTCTTCTTTCTTCTTCTTGTTGCTTGATTCGAGCTGCCTCAGCTGCAATGTTTTCTTCCTCACGCCTCTTACGATCATATTCTCTTTGAATATCCATTTTGGCTTTAGTCTCGCGGAGAAACGTAGCCATTTGATTAGAATCATGAAAATTAGTTCTACTATTGGCAATTCCTTTCAGTAAATTGGATATAATATCAGTGTTCGGAGTTGAGCTGTTGTAAGCTACTGTTCGTTCGTGCCTCTTAAGACACTCCAAAATTTCATTCACATTTGTAATTGCTTCTTTCGTATCAACAATTTTCAAGATTATCATGTGATCAGTAATGTATTCCAGTTTCCATTCCATTAATTCGTGAAACGTGCCAAGAGATAGTTCCCTTCGAACGACTACGTTGACAGTATCGTTACCCAACCTAACACCACTTGGCACATGTTTAAACCAAAAGATATTCCATCCAGGTGAAAGTATAACTCGCATGCATGCATGAGTATTCCACGGAAACTTCAAAACTATTGACCTTTGAAAGTTTAGGAACTGGTGATTGTGGAAGCAATCCATTAGAAACAGTCTTGCAATGTTATCTGCAATGTTTCTGTCCGCTTCATTAGTTCTAGCATCATAAAGCCGTGTCACAACGGTATTGTTTAGTCGCAACATATAGGACAATGCCTTTGTGTCCGGTTGACTCGATGATGTAAACAGTCTTACTGCTTGTGAATTGATTGTTAAATCGGATGTGGCCAGAAAGTTCACTAGTTTTTTCATTTCTCTTATTGCGTCATTTGGGTCGTTTATCTCTCCGTCAGAAATAGTTAAAACTCTCATCGGTATGCTTGGACTTTGCCTTTCATGTAGTTCCAATAGCTCTCTAAGTGCTGCAATTGCGGGCCCGAAATTCGTTTTCCCTTTGGACATTATTCCTGTAGCTACCTTTAGTTGACTGCACGTTTTTCGGTAAGTTTTAGATTCTGCCGCAAATGTAATTAAATTTACGCGATAATTGTGGTCATAACCAAGTATTGACATGACCATTGGAATAATCACTGTAACAAATCGTGAAGTTTGTTCATTCATAGACCCGGATCGATCCAGTATAACCGTTGTCGATGAGTTATTGATCATCTTTGAAGAATTCACATATATCGATGCCAAATATTCATTATCGTTTATTGGATGTAAATGAAGCTCGTTTTCATATTGTTGAACTGCCATCGTAGTAAATGTTCCTTTGTTCGTTCCGAACGTTGGCTGGTGAACGATTGAAAAAGTCGCAATTAGATTTATTTCTGAACAGAATTGGCCAGACTGTATCTGCTTTCTACTCACCCAGAACTATTGGAAAAATATTTTATGAATTTCGCTTATTAAATGGAAAACAAAATTCAGATTTTGTGTATTGAAGTAAAGTTTTAAATATGAAACGATATCCGTGTGCACTGTATGCTTGACGAACAAATTATAATGTTACAAAAATCCGTTATCAATACAATAATATTTGGCACAAGAGAGATCAAACTCGAAAAATCTGCTCTCCTGCTTTCAAAGAAAAATAGGTCTGCAAAATGATGATAGATGACATTGTCCTAACGAAGAGGTTGTAAAACCTTTGAAAAAAGGGCGCTTCATGTGTCTGTGTGGATTGATTTTTTTTAGCAGATCGGGATTGGACTGAACTGCCTGTTCGACATGCAATCTTGTTGTCGAACAGCCCTAACCATTGACTTAAGAAGAAAGAATTAGGGAAAAATACTTTCGAGAGTCACTTTCCTTTCAAAAATTGAACATTTCGTAATAGAGTAAGACCTTTTATCTGTCATAAAAGATATAGGAGAATGGACTTTAGAAACTAAGGGTAAAATCTATTACAATTTAGTACTTTTCTTCATAAAAAGACTGCTGTCACTGAATTATTTTTTCATGAACAAACTTCACTGCTGTGACATTTAATGGGAATGAATCAATGTGAAGTTGTTACACAAAAAAATAGTACAGTGAAATTGAAGTACTATAAAAAAAAATGTGGCGCCTCTACAGGCCAACCGACTAGGCGAATAATCAATACTTGTCTGTATTGCTCGGCATTGTTTTAGTTTTGTGTTAGAACTACTCCCACTTTTTCCAGTGTGGTTAAGAGCCACCAGTACTTAGCTAAAAATTGTAGCCTACATTTGTGTGCCTAGTATTTCATTTTTGATGATATCTTTCTCAGGGCTGGTCAAACTGCTACAACCAAATATATTTTCTGTTGAAAGCTACCACATTCGTGGTCATTATTGCCGTCGTACATTTTGGAAATAGGATTCTGGTGGAAAAATATCATCAAAAGTAAACTAAATTCCAGAAAGAAGATTGTCACCGTATGATAGAGTCTACTACTTCGTCATGGATATCGCCTCTTGAAAATGACGCAATCTCGAATTTTTTTGTACTGATCGTATCGTCTCGAATTGATATTTTCTAACCAAGTTAAATCGATACAAGACTGGACCCGGATCTTGTGGTTTTAAATGTGTCTACACTCACAACCTGATTTCAAACAAAAAAACAGTTTTGGTATAATATTCACTTTATATTTAAGTTTGGTTCGAACGAGATGCAACTTACTTGGCAGTTGGGTGCGCATTATACAAGTAGTCAAGAAACAAGTCTAGTTCGTGGAACTATGTTTTAAAAGAACTTCAAAATGGTACCAGATTCGCCATTTTCAGTAGTCCCTTTGTAGAATGAGTAGGCATCTATTATGCTTATGCGTACATTTACTTACATCCATAAATGCACCATTTTTGGGCCTTCCAACAGCGACAGCAAAAACTATTTTAATTTACCTATCGAAACTGAACGTTTGCTGGATACCTACAAAATGAGCTATCACAACAATAGCTTGACTTTTTCACTATTAAAATTCTTGAAAATTGCACCTCGGTGAAACTTGGTGCTATACAAAACGACGGTAAAACATTTTTTTAACTTTTTTTTAATTTTTGTATGTTTTAGTAGACCCTCTAGATGTCGTACAGAGTGAAAACTCTGCAAAAGCATCTGTAGATTTTTTTCGGTTCGGACCCACAATCCAGCTACCTCGTTTAGTTCGAAATTTTTTTTAAAAGGAGCGATGCAAGCTTACAATGACTTAAAAAATAAAACTTTTTGTTGATTATTATTGACATTGCGATGGTGAATCGCGGTAGGTCATAATCCGGAATCTCTAAAAATAAAAATTGAAATCGATACACCCTAATCATCAGTAATTGAAGAGTTTAATAAAGTATTTTGAACAGATTTGTTTAAAATATTTTACTTCATTAGTTTTAACATATATTTTACTATATAAAACCACATATTCCAGCGTATGCTCAGAAAACCAAACTTCGCACGATATCTTTGAAAAAAAAATAATTTAAACCCAAATCAAACTACAACTATCGATTTTGAGTGCATCGTTAGTCTTGATTTCGACCTACGAAAAAAGCACTCCGTTTTTTTTCCGCGTACTATCTAAACAATAGAAAAGATGCGTGGATTAGCAAAACGGAGTGGTTTTTTTGTAAGTGGAAATCAAGCCTTAATCGAAACTGAAACTTAGCGAAAACTTAAGCTTACATTTAGGCGTTTCGTATTGTTGTTTCGCTGATACCTTTTTACAAAAATTCGATTTGATTGTAAGGCTACAGTGACCACCACAAATCCCTTAGCTTACAAAAGAAATAGATTTATTTGTGATAGTTCGACCAGTTCTCAGAAAACTCCGAGGAAAACTCAATAGTTTGCCGAAATTTACACAAACTGCTGAGTTTTCTCTGAACTAGTCAAACTACCGCAAAGAAATCTATTTGTTTTTTGAACGTTTATACATTTGTGGTGCACGTGCTTATGTCGTCCTGCATTTTTCAAAAAGGATTTTTGTAAAAATATATCGGCACAAATACAGTTCTTCGAATGCGCCCTAATATAGGCTTTTCAATAAAGCATCCATTCCTCTTAATTAACGGTACAAGAATTTGTAGCTTTTTGGAAAATTCGGCCTGGGTCGGTGGTATAACATCTGACAAAACAAACGACGACAATGTTCAACCGGTCCAAACACTTCACCACGTATGCATTTCAACATATTTTATTAATTGCGGTGAAATGAGTAGATGGTACATATACAATGGTGAGTATATTTCAGTGACAACCACTCATCTAGAAGCTTTCTTATCAGTACCGTAAGTTCCGTTGTAACTCTCTCGACTTTCGACGTCAAGGTATATTTTTATCTCAGAAATGTTCGATTGTTGGCTCGAGCCACTGAAATTGTTGTAAATGTAATTGCAGTTGAAAAGGCACCAATATTAACTTCGGTAAGCTAGCTTTATGACGTTATTTACACTCATACAGCTAGATAACCAAAGACAACTATAGCACCAGTCGATGTAAATGTTTAAAACGTGGACGCACTCGCACTGATTAGTTTCTCTACGATTTTTCCGATCAGGAAGTTCTTTAAACTTGCACTGCACTTTTTCATTTGATTTTAATTCTGTACGAATAATGAAATTGAATAATGTCACAAAATATCCACTCAGATAATAGTTTATTATCGTGAAATCGGTAATTAAAATTTCTGTAATTTACACACTCTTATCAAATGGAAAATATAGGTGTTCCCTTTGTATAATGCCTAAATTAAAACTGTGAGTGTTGCGAGAGATAAAGTATTTTTTTTTTGTAAATAATTTTTTTTCGCTGTTTCTCTGATTACGTATGGTTAAATCACATGTATTTGCTTTAAGCCAAGTTCAAGTTGATTGTATTGGTATGTTAATTTTGAAGTAGTTAGGAAATATGTGACAGTCTCCGATTTTGTTTCATCATATAAAAACGGAAACCATATCACGATTTAATTAATAAATCTGTTACTTGTTGGCGCTTGATACAAAATCTACTACTTCATTTTGTTTAACTCTCACTTTACTGTATAAGCCAGCAATAAGTAGAGTTCATCTTCATTACCAACGATTAACAGATGATTGCATATTTCGCTCGTATGTTGAGGCCTTCTTCGTGTCTAGATACTATCCCTACGAGTCACTCAAAGCGTTGTCATTTTGATGTCAAACCGTAAGTTCTTTCAATAGTTGTAGGTTAGGTCGAATTTTGCATTTTACTTTAAAACGTCTGACCCCTGGTTGCATTCAGGACAGTCCAGAGAATCTTTCATGGAAGAAACTTTTTTTTTAAATATGTTTTTCCCATTCCTCAAGAGCAATTTTGATTTTCGGTGTAGTATAGTTAGGTTGCTCGACAAGCAATGCACGTATCGTTGAATAATTTCTCTGACATGCGCGAGGTGTATAACCATTACTATTGAGGTGACTGGAGTTAATATACAGCTGAATAATAGCTTAAAATGGCACCAGCATGTTGGAGTTAGAGGTCGAGGGACAGTGTAAGTCAGCAAGTTTTCCCGACCATTTCGTCAAAAAAAATTCGACAGAGAATAAAGTAATCATTACAGGTAAATACGTGTGTGGTATGTCCTTATAGGTAATCTCAGAGAGAATCTGGGATAGGTAAGGTTTTTCATATTGCCTTAAAAATAACTCATACGACACTGAGGTAAATTTATCAAAACAAACCTTATTGCTGCCCAACCTGATCCCTTTCAAATGACTTAATTTTGTACAATATGAACCTGCAAGTGACCGACATCTGCAGAGTCTTTGTAACTGGTTAGACAGTTGTTTTATCTCTGAGGACCGAAATACCTTCAGAATAAGAAAGCACTAAAGGTGATCTTGTTGCTATGATCGCAAATTTTAATGATGAAAAAAGAACTTCTGCAGGTTGAATGGTACGCTACAACAAATGTTTTCGTTCGTTTGGCTTTGAGCATCGACTGAATTCTATACTCGATCTGTTTTGTCCGATACAAATCAATCTCTCTGAATATTTCTGTAATCGAGAAACAGAGTGCAAAATAGTGCGAGTTAAATAACCTGACATGCTAATTAGCTCAAATGCCAAAATTAAATCAATAAATATTTACATACTCATTTAGCTGAAAATCGTGTTTTGTATAACACTAAAAAAAAAGCGCGCGCGCACATACACTCAATCGAGAAGAAATGTTTTTTTTTATCGTTCCAAGATACCGATAGATAAAGTCAATCCGTTCTATGAGGTTAAATTGACTTTATATGGGCAATTTTGATTTAGGAATATTATTTTATCCAATTCTATATGATACGCTATTATATGCATATGATTAAGCGTATTAAAGTGTTACATTGATGATTCAATGTTTGAACGATTCGAATTACGTAATTTTATTCAAAGAATTTCGCGCATACAACTTAAATATTGAAACGAGGCACACAGTTCGGCATATATGTATTTTAAAATATTCGTTATTTTAACCGTTTAACGGTCATTGAAATGAATTAAGTTTTACAAATAAAAGAAGAGAAGAAAAAAAAAACTGTTAAAATGTTAACAGATATTCCAGCATTTAAAAACACATTCGGAATTAATGTGAGCAATCGTACGGGGATAATAATGGAAAACAAATTAAATTCACCGATTCAAACTGAGCATTTTATCCACACAAAAAAAATTCTTCTTCAATATCTCTGCATGTCCAGTTATCGAACATTAAATTTGTTATTAAGTTTTAACACCACTAATCACCAATTAATTGAAACGTAAAAGCGCTTTACACGTGAGATGACCTCAAATTAAAAAGAAAGAAAAAAACGCAACTTACGTAGTCAAAGGCTTGATGAATATGATAAACATATGGGGTAATGATCTGAAATGCAAAGCATTTAATACAAGAATTTCGAGTTCGAAGTAGACATAGGCGTCGCGAAAAGTTTTTTATTTGGGAAATTTGATGATCATTCAATGAAATTCAATTCACGCCGTAAGTGTGCCTAAAATTAGAATTTTAAGTGAACGATTCGATGAAAAAGTGAGCCGAAAAATACATTTCAAACGCTTCATTGTATGAAAATGGCGTTACGTTAGAGAGACCTCCGCACTTTCCTTTTTGAATTTCGACCGCACTTACGATGTGAATTAACAAAATTTTCACAGAATATTTTTCGGACTCAATTTATTGACATATTCTGGTGTAATCGAGGTGGAATGCACCTCGCTTACAAGTAAATTTTGAGATTGTGAGTAGTTATTTATGACACAGAGTGATAAATGCTTTTTAAGGCACTTGATGCTGTTAGCCGAGTGTGACAATCTCCACATCAAGTGCTTGAAAATGTTTTTTTCACCGAGTTGCACAAAACGTTTTTCTCGAAAAAGCCGACGAAAATTTTACTTTATGCAACTCGAGATCATAATGTTCGAAAACTGCGAACTATAGATCCCTCTGTTGCATAAAACGTGGTATGAATCACGGTACGAAGTACTTGGTTAGGCTCACGATGTCTATGCTTGAGGCCTGAGGTCTCGTGTCATAATTACACATCTAGAGCCTAATCAATAATGTCATCAATAACTATTTAATCACTGAGTTGCTCACTAGGCGTCGAAGGGTTGCTCACTCTTTTCTAATTTACCAGTGGTGAATCAGTGATTCGTAAGTCAGTTACAAATGGTGATAAATCAATCAACCTTGGTAAATCACGGTAAATCTCTGTTTTAATTTTTGGTAAATCAAAGTGAGCAACCCCTTGCTGGGCTTAATTTTCAGAATTTTCTATTAACAATCTTAAAAAATGTATCGAAATTTTAAGAATTTTTCCGACAGACAGCGAACGAATCGGTACCTTTCATTATTCCGTTAAACATAATGAGTGTTGCAAAAAAAAAGTTTTAAAAAAAAACTTGCAATATACATTTTGAACAAAATCGGTCGGTGAACCTCTATATCATTTCGTTCGTGGGTTATAAGACATGTAATTTTGTGTTAAAATAATTTTTTTTTTCGTAGCTCGATTCCCACCCAATTTATATTTATTTCTTTCATTCAAATTGTTATAAAAACTTAATGATTTATAATTTGCAGTTTTTATACGGACAATTTTGTCTCCTAATTAATGGCTACACAACATCGTCAATAAATTAAAATTGTAGTCTGGTATAGGAACACAAGCAGCGGAATAGTGTAACAATTCGCTAAGACAAAAAAAGAAGTCGGGTCGTTATTAGAATATCAGACCGGACGCCAGTGGTCGCAAACGAATATATCTTTTCTTTTCTTTTTGTTCGTATCTCTCAACACTTCATAGGTAGCACGAAAGTTTGAACAGAAAAAAAATATTTTAATCAATTTTGCGAATATCATAAATTCTCAAATACCAAATTCAAATAGGGTCAAAACTTTCTAAAATGTAATTTATTATTCTTACGGTTGCTGGTATATATATGCATGGTATATGGTATAGTTTGCTGACTAAATCAGCATCAAACTAGAAAATGCTCAATATCAGCCAGCGTCCGTCGGAAATTTAAATTGAAATGTTTAGTTTACATATTAAATGGAGTATTGTAACGCAGATTGTTTTGCAGACTAAATGCTTGAAACGTTTTGTACCGCTTTAGTTTGCATTAATGCGCTTTTATCAGACGGGACATAAAAGAAATAATATTTTAATAAGAGCCGAGACGAAGTTTTTAATTTATTGTTTTTCCATGCCGGGACTCTATTGTTAGTCGTGAATTTTCTTCCCTTTGTCGATCTGCACATATATAAAACGTTTCTACCACATACGGTGTGCGGTGCGTATTTATAATTTGAAAAGAATTTAAGTGGAAATTCTTCTTGGTAGTGAATTTCGATAGAAAAAAAAGTCTTGGTTCTTCGAAACCAATTACCAGGCATGGCATATCATTTCTTAAGATACCTGTTTTACGATGAGACTTCGTATCCGGTCCATTCTACGATAAAATGTTGGAATTCTGAGGATCGTTCAACAGGTTATATTGCTACCAAACCGTAAAAAATATCCTTCAAGACGGAATTATTACGAAACGTCGGTAAAATTGAATTGCTAGTTTCCTAGAAATGTTTGGCTTTGCATTGAAGATTAGGAGTCTTAATCTTAATTTTCTCGGAAACTTTATGTCGTAATGATTGCGGCATTATTATGGAAATGTCCAGAGATAGCTTGGGGACTTTTATTATTATTTCTTTAGAATATTTTTAGCTAACCAATCCGACCAAGCAAATCTTAATGCGGACGAGCAATTCAATTCTGCTTATTGAAAAGTGTTGAACTTAAAAAGTGTTGAACTTAAAAAGTGTTTTGAAAACGGCTAGTCATTACGTCATTCATAAATATGCTAAACGAACTGACTGGGCCGAACTGGCTACCAAAAGGCGATCCTGTGACATATAAGAAAAGGCGCTAAAAGTAAAGGAAAGGCGCCAAAAAGCTCCATTGGAAGGCGACAATATAGCAAATTAAAAAAAATTACTCAAGGCGCACTTGTGATTTTCCAAGTCACCGCAAATGGTCAGTCCGGGCCTGCGAAACGTACTTACGTTCTCTTCAATTGACTAACACAACTTATAAAGTAAAATATTTTGTATGAAGCCATAGGCGAAGCTTTCAACACAATAAGTACCAGATTTGCTGAGTACATTTTTTACTAATTTTAATTCAACTTCCTATTCAACTGTACATTGAAGTGGAAAAACCAAAAAATCATTGAATTGTCGCAAAGAATTCCGATGTCTAAGGAAAGGGGTCAGCTTTACAAGGAGCCTGATATAGTCAAATTCATCAAAATCAATCGATTAAGCTGGCTCGGTCATGTACAAAAAATGAACGAGGAACGTGTACCACTGAAACTGCTAAATAAAAATCCCGATGGAAGACGCAGACCAGGAAGACCAAGAGCGAGATGGAAAGATGCAATTGAGTCTGATCTAAAAGTACTAAGTGTGAGCGACTGGAGAACGTTGGCGCGGAATAGGTCCGATTGGAGATGATTGCTGGAAGAGGCCAAAACCAATAGTAGGTTGTAGTGCCCGCCTAAGTAAATAAGTAAGGGAACCCATTTTTAATCTGAATTCTGTTTCCCCGTTTTATGACTCGGAAATCATTGGACCTGTCAGCCTAGATTGTAATTCAAATCAAATTTAAACAACTGCACCGCCGAATGGGTGATATCATATTTCAGAGACGCGTTTAATCAAATGTTCGCAGATTAATATATTATTCTCATCACTAAACGCAATAGCGCAAAAAAGCAACAACATTTTTCTCGCTAGCTATGTGTTTCACGGTCAAGTAACCGCTTATTCATTGCCGGCGTGGATACATTTCCCCATATCTTCGGTATATTTAATTGTTTTGAAATGAATATTAAATTAATGAAATTGTCTTAATATTTTATTTTTTTTGAATAAATAATTTCCACCGAATCAACTCACTGCGTATGCGGGCATAAGCAATTTATCATGGCGTATGAAACGAATATTTTAAGGAAAAATTACGGAAAAAAAAGATTCTCGCAGTTAAACATCATGGTGTGTACAGTGTATGCACACGCTGTTTTCCCCGAAAAAAAATGAAGAAGAAAAAATAAAAATTTTCGTCAGATTGTTGGTTCAATTAAAAGTACCGTAGACCATGTAGGAATAATTTAATATTTTAATTTCTATGTGAAAAAAAATAAAATGAGAATAAAACAACGAAATTTTTGAAACGAGACTAGATAGTGGTTACAATACGAAATTATTTCTTTTTTTTTCTCATACATAATGCAATCACACCGCATGAAAAACTCGCATAGGTACTACGTCTTTTCTTCGCTGTTTTTTTTTTGGGAAATATTTTTGTTCGTTTAATAAATGGTTTTCTTCGGTTGGTTGAGTGCGTGGAACGATAAACGCAATGGACTCTATGACCACGCGGTCGACCGTTTCGACATTTTACTGATACATTTGATTATATCATTTTAATGTTGTCTGTTCCACCATGGTAGAATTTTCTTCGAAGACAATTTGAATACAAGTGATTTTTGGTTATTGTTAATTTCCCAAATTGTGAGACCGCAACAGACGGAAAAATGAATTCGAAATTAGGCGCACCTGTTGAGCCGTCGATTTTTTTTTTATTCTTTCTTCTTTCGGTGGGACGAACATTTTAACAGAGATTCATTCGGTTAAACAAATTAATTTGTCTTGGGAAATCGGTGCGGTGGAGGGCATTGTTTTCGGTACTTCAATGGAACAAAATGTAAATGTGAACGTTAAAAAAATCGAATTCTTAATGTTCCCGAAACCGGATACATATTCTACCCACAACTTGACCAATTTATACATCCAAAATGTTAAGAATATTTTATTCAAACAATCACCGACGAATCATATACAAGTTCAAAAATCTTTTGTTGGCTATTTCTAAGAAATTACCTTGAATATTTACAACAAAAAATATTCTTCCAAAATTTATGATATAATTATTTGAACAATAAAAATATTATTTTTTCGGCAAATATTTGTTTAAATCGTAAATTTCACACGGAAAAATGTCACATTAGCACACACTAAGAATATTAAAAATACAAAAAATAGAAGATTTTACCAAAAAAAAAATTATTACTTTCGACAACAAAATTAAATTTAAAATCAAAAATAAACTTCTTCATTCCAACCAGACTTTAGTTTCTACAAAATCTTTTAACAAATTCTCGTTTTTCCATTTTACAAAAAAAAATTAAAATTTTTACTTCAAGAATTAAAAAATCGGAGGAGAAAACGTATTTGGTATTTTCTCTGACGCCAAACACCACAAGACTAAGTTTCGTTATAGCCGTGATCGGTTTTGCTAAACACTTCAGTACACACAATGTGTGTAGGTAAATAATATCACCTGTTCTTGAAAAACACCTTTCTTGTTCTGAGATAGTTTGAGTGTTTGTTCAGGTAGGCATATAATACAAAAAAAATGTTCGACTTTATAACAGAAATAGAGAATGTGTTTCGTTTCTATTTTTTATTAAACAAAAATAAAATAAAATGCCAAGACGTACACATTATCATCACTCAATGTAATTTTCGGGTATTAATTCGAAATTGATATGTAATTGTAGCGATAAAAAATCGAAATAAATTATCTAAAATTGGATGGTGTAGACTGGGTCGTAGATAGTGGTATCGGGTCTCGGGAAATCTTATCATTTCAGTTACAAAAAAATAATATTATTTGGGTCAAATTTAAGTACGCTGGCAAATTGAAATGTGAATCGATTAAACAATCATTGCATTTCAAGTTAATCAAAAATAAAAATAAATTGTTTTGATACAGTGGCTCCTATTTTTATCTGAAACTGAAGAAGAGCCAGAAAAATTCTACTTAACAAATGAGGTCCATAACCTGTTGAATCATGAAATGTGCTTCAATATCAATTTAAAGTGAAATTCCTTGAAATGGACCACTCGAAGCTACCAAATTCAGTTCTTCACATCCAAAGAAAATATGTTCACCATCAATGTTAAACCACTTGCTCGCGCAGGTAATCAAGAGGATTTTAACTTGCCTTGTCCACCATCTCAATTTTTTTCCTACGTGTATTAGTTTAAACATTCTTTCGTTCTTTCATTACACGAAATTTCTGGTATATGAATTAAAATCAATGCTAGGTACCTCGAATATTGCAGGTATTATATGAACGGAGCGATCTTTACATATACGGAAATTTGTATAGAAAAACGTATATACATAGCTCGGGCCTATGTAGAAATTGTCCAAATTTATTTTGTGTTATGTTAGCGCTTAAGTGAAATAATTTTTATACCTAACCTAAAGCTACGTTGAATGTGTGTATATGTAGTGCACTAGTAACCAACCTGCAAGAAATGATTTTTTTGTTGGTGGTGTACAAAAAGATTCTGATTTTAGATTGTACATATTGAACACATTTGTACGGATTTAAATTTCTTTCTTCCCTAGCACATTAGAAGGATAAAGTATACCTTTGACTACAATTGTAGTACTAAGCTTCAAGGGTCTACAGATATAAAATTGTAACTTCAATAAACAGGAAGCAATTATAATTAGAATTTATTGTTCATACATGCAGCCAAAACATATTTGATAACTACATCTGATCCAAACTGACTTCTCATATTATTAATTTGGTGCTTGAATACTTAGCAAATCTTTTTTCGTCTAGTAGCTCTTAATATGTACCACACGTTAGAGTAACAAATTTCCGATCAAGAAGTTAATAACAAAATTTTCGACCTCCATATTCATGTAAGGGCAGAAAAAGATCCACAATCTATTTTTGACAAATCTGTGACACAAGGTCTCAATAACTCTAAAGGTCTTTACATTGTGTCTTTACATATCTTCTTATTTAAATTTTGATATGACACCAATTAACCTGTTACAGACGGCTGTCATCTGTTACAGACAACAATAATAAACAACAAGCTCTGACTGATGAGGTATTATATAGCAAAAATCATGTTCAAAACAATTGAAGTAAAAGATTTCTGAAATCAGGACAGGTTAAGAAGGTGTAAGTAACGAAATTTGCTACTTCATTAACTATACGCTAAAGCTAAGTATGCAGTCAGCCATGAAGTGAAATTTTGACAGGAAATGTATGTACTTTCTGTCACTTCTTTTGCTAGCAGTGTAGCAGTGAAATAATGACTGATTGTAAAACCTTAAGCTCATAAAACTAAAACTAAAACTAAAGTTCCAAAATAATTTCTAAAAAAAAGTTCAAATATTCTCAAGCTTGAAACTGGTCTAATTGAGGTAATGAAAAATAACTTAATCGCTTATAGCAATAGATCGAATTTAGTTTGATTTGTAGTCACCTCAGTAGCTTTCCACTGTACGTATCGTTGCTGTAGTGTCACAGACATGTGTAAGGTGATATATTCAAACAAGTCAACTTGACCCGATAGATTGTACCTGAAGTTGAATCCGAAGAATTATGAATCTTCGGGAAATATCAAACCTCTGGAAAATGTGCATCTTTTCATATGAACTTGAAACCTAGACACATGTTCTCCCAATGTTTTGCTCTCGTAAATCTATATCGTTGGATAATGACATTTTACTCACTCATACCGGAAAATGAGTCTCTACTTCATTCACATTTTTGGAGCCTCCATTCCAATAGTCAAAATAAAAAGTTCCGAACCGGATGTAATCTACTACTTTTCCTTAAATGTCCAAAATGTATATTTCTCTTCTCCCAAAATAAAGGGAAAATTGACCTTATCCCACACTCTTCCGTAACAGCCATTTTATCTAATCGACTTGATCTAGTACCTAAAACCCATGAGGCTAAATTTAAATTAGTTCAAGTTTTGATTCAACAGTACTCATAAAACCAGACAATTTCGAATCAAATCTCAATTTAACAGCCTAATATTGACGGTCGTTAACCCAAAATTAGTTGACATAGTCTACAATGCTTGTTCGTTATATTTTCGGTAAATTAATAACTTGTCTGTCTATGGAATTGTACCACACCACATGTGAATAATACTGTGGAATTATCCATTGTACTGACAGCGTTTCAGGTATTTGGTAGGAGAAAAAAAAAGTTCAATCAGATTTGATTGATTAAATCACAACTTTCTAAGGATTTTTTAATTTTTATTAATGAAATTTCGTCGACTCTAGCAGAGATAATGTTTTCGAGTAAAATATTGCATCCAGACAATATCGAATTAAAATGTTTCTTCTTTAGTGTACGAGTGTGAATATTCAAACCAAAAAAAAAATCCTCTTGTTGGTTATACTAAGAGAAGTCGGTTGTATATTATATTTCTGTGGCGTATAAGATGGCATGGTAAATTAAAATTTACTTCTTCGTATATTCCGATGGACATTATAATGGCCATGTCATATGGATGTGTGTAAATTATGAACAGAATCTCAAATGATTGCATGTGAGGAAAAACCATGCGGTGTGCTGTGTACATACGTACGTATATATAAACGTTTGTGTTGAACATAAATAAAAATGAAATGTTCGTTACGTACCACTTTACTGGTTTAGCGTTTGATGATGATGGGACTTTGGTTGTTCGTTCGATGATATTCTATAAATAAAATCGGAAAAAATGGTCTACCATTTTTAATTCTGATATATTGAAAACAAAATGCTGACTCTCCGTATTCAATGCCTGCCACATTCTTTTGCCTCTGCTCTTCCATTTGATTGTGTAACTTGATTCGGAATGGATTTTATATGACAACGATTAAAGGCATGACATGTCATCTATAAAAATAGCAATTATAATGGTATATAAATACAGGAATATTGTTGCGTATTGAAATGAAAATTGATTTTACCATTAAATTAAACGATTAGTGGGGTAGTATCTATCTCAGGTGGTCACGAATGGTAGGTCGTTACCAACTCAGTTTTTCATCTGTTTATCGATAACGACGACAACAACAATGACAAGCTCTGGGTAATGTGGTACTATATATATAGCAAAATTCATGTTAAAAAAATTGAAGTACTAGATTTGAAATCAACCGGTTAAAAATACTTTGATAGAGATAGATGGAAGTACATATATGACCAGATAATAGTACTGGTCATTGTGCTTGCCGTCTGTATGCGGTTCTCACAGGGAAACACACCGTTAAGTACTTGCCCCATGCGAAAGTTGACCATTAAACAGCGAAAACGATCTGTTAAATTTAGACTTTTTCGGTTCATTTTTTTCATTTTTTTATGTCAACCAGAATTCCTTGGATACTGTTACGTACTTCATTACTGCGGAAACAACTTCAACTTTGTGATACTCACACATTGCGTCTGTGAGCAACTTGATTCGGTAACGGGTAACTGTTTTCGGCAGGTGTAGTTGTATACCTCGCTGTCGGCTCGGATACGCAATATACGCTTGTTGAAAAGACATCTTGTTGCTTGGGAGTTTGCTTTTACCACAAAATTGTTACCTCACGTAATGCATTACTTTCGCAGCATCCAAAGTAATCTACTATTACTTCGAATAGACGTGGATGCGGAATAGCATTTCGGTGTGGCTAATTGTCTTATCATCCGTAGAAGCTCTTATGTATGGGATCGATAATGTTTTGAATAATATATTGCGTAGCAACAAGTCTCTAGATAAATTATAGCTCATGGGTTGTGACTCTTCTATATTTATCAAATCAAATCAAATTTATTAACTTTGCTGGAAAATATTGAGCCTAGACAAAAAGAACTAAACTCTGCAAAACAAAACCGTACAGATCCTACACAAAACAGAACCCTACAGACATTCTGCGATAGAACTTTTAGGAACTTATATATTCAGGGCCAATGAACTTCATCGTCTCTCTTGGGACGTGGATGTAGACTGGTGTAATATTGTTAGATTTTGCAAGGTGAAAAAATTTAATTTTTCAGGCACGCCAAACCTTACAACAAAAAATTCATAATTTGACAGCATTACCTTTATTTTGACAACAATTTGGACGTTCCACGATGTGTGACGGCAGAGGAAAACACTTGAGGTATACACCCTTGCTGAGACCCTTCTAACGCTCAAATATAAAAGTCATCAAACAAAATGTTTTTTATCTTACAAAATCTAACCCGGTGAGCGACGATAAAGCTTTTCGTCTATTTATGACATGTAATTTTCACCTCATAACGTCAATCACCTTTTCGAAGAGTTCAACGCCAGTCAGGGGACAAATCTATATTGTAAGGTCCTAACGGGAATTTTCACACAAGGAGAACCGAAACGCGCCCTAATTTCGCCTGAAATGGTGTCAGGGGACATTTCTCTACCATTCACAGTCAAAAAATCGCCGATCCCCCCTGTTCACCTATACTGCATTTTAGCCCGTTTCTTCAATGGTCTGGACAAGTTGATCAAGCCGAAAATTCTTAGTCGACCCTCGATGCACATGGTTTTGGACACATCCCACGTCTCATCCAAAAAACATCAATCCTTCTTCAGTTTGAACCGCTGAATATGACCCTAGACCCTCTGTTATCGAAGAGACAGCAATGAACTCTGCCTAATGTCGTCTTATATAGGCCAAACGAATGATTAATTTAATGAAGTAAAAGAATTTATATGAATCAATTGAAAATACTTTCAACAAAAGAAGTAACAGACTCGAAACTTTTAATACCTATGTGCATGTCGTCTGGCATAAGTTTAACAATTGTTAGACGTCATACATTTTGACAATTATTCTAATATTCGATTATTTTGGTCATTTCTATCCAGCTCTGAAAGCTTTCGTGAATGCAATAATATCTTTCCTCGTAGTCTTAGTCATTTTCATTTCGAAATTTGAATAAATCAGCAAGACAATTTCCGTTATACCTCACCAATCCTACTACCAGATAGCCACCATATACTAGCTTCAAACACGTAACGATACAACCAGTTCGATACTCTGACATCATTCGAAAGATATTGACAAAATAAGAGGTTCGTGTCAATCTCATTGAACTCTTTCGTTATTTTTTGCTATATATGTTGCGTTACAATCAATTAAATTTGATTTTACGTGATGCTTACTATGTATAGATTATGCGTACGGTGTATATTACGATGTCTTGTGAAAAATTGATGAGGGAAAACTGATGAACCAAACCAACTTCCAATATGCACAGTTAAAATTTCTTATTATCCGAAAAAATTAGAACTGGATTCTGTAATACGAAAATGACTTAAACATTCTGAAGTCTTTATGTACGCATAAAGCATAAATAATTATAAAAAAAAATTATTATACACGACGATAAAGCTGAATGGCTTCAATAACGACCGTTGGTTGCTGAATGACGTCACAAACGGATCTAGATTCATTCTATAAGAGACTAGCAATTTTTTTCCATTTTTTTATTCTTTCTTTTGAGCATACCTACAAAAATCTACCTATAAAATTGTTTGTCTTTCTATATTCGCTGGAGCTATTATGGTTGTTATTCTGTTTTTTTAATATTATGATGACAATAAATTATGTGTGTGTCTAAAGCATGTATATATAGCTCTGTTATTCTTGCTACACAAGTTGAAATTCAAAAGATCAGTTCATGGTTATTCATAAAAAAAGGTGCGTAGCGCATGAGTAGATTTAGTTGTTCATGTAGAAATATGCAAGAAATTGTGATTTGAGAATATTTTTTTTCGTTCATTTAATTCGTAGAATAGACGAATGACCTTCATTATAGTGGAATAAAATTGAAATGGATTTGATCAATACATTTCCTTGATGAAACGCTTTGAACTCATAGTACTGAACTTGTGGAACAATAGAGTTTAAATTCCGAGACGTATGTATTAGACGGCCCCTGCTTCTGTGGAATGTTCAAAGCAACATTAAACAAAAAATGAAAATCATCTCGGTCGGCGCCCTTGTTATCGTCTAAGGCACGCTGAATTGTAAACTTTTTTAGCCAATGCCCAAATGTCTAAACTATTCTTTTGTGAAAACCTTATCTGTACACATACTCGCGAATTTTCCAACGTTTCGTTTCCGATAAACTCGGGACATATTTCTGATTTAGGAGTTTTTGTGGTCTGACATTGTTTCCACATAAATTTGGTTTATCAAATGAAAATCTAGATTCACTCTTTTAGTATTTCCTTCGTTATATACCAGCTCGTACATAAAAAAAGTTTAGTCTGCAGATATAAATCTAAAATTAATCAATAATTTTAGATTTATATCTGCAGACTAAACTTTTGTGGAAACAGCTTCTGAATCAGAGATATGCTGTGAGTGTACCAAAAAATTGCCTCAACAGCTTCTACAGTGATTTAACTTTTATAAACGGCTAATCATCTTCTATTGCCAACGACGTCAATGATGAATGATGATCTGAAGCTAGGCTTCACATATAAAACAAAAATTTATCGTGAAACTAAAGAAGTAGTAGATTTAGATTCAAACAATGATTCATCGTTATTCCTGAAATAGTAGAAGTTCAAAAGTAACAGATTTAATCATTATGCTTCTGCAGTTTATGTAAGATTAAGCACAGATATTCCTTTGACGCAAAACAAACTTGTGCTCAATCACCGTTTTGTGATACAACGAAAATAACTATAATGAGAAATGTGGACGACAACAAAGGCCAAAAACTTTCAAGTTTAGCTGTAGTGCGACTTGTTAAGTGACCATCAAAAGATCTCATTTGTGTCATAGATATCTTTGTAAATCTGTTACTTCTGTTGTTTCAAGTATCACACTAAATGATTGGTACGAAATCTTTTACTTCCTTATTTTTAACCTACGTTTTGCCATATAAGAGTTCGCTGGGCAGACGCAATCGCTTATTTTAGTCTTAGTTCTCGATAACAGATGACTATCCGTTTCTATATAATTCATTGACTAGAATTTGCATATTAAACATAAAATTAAAATCAAAATTTTCAATCAATTAGCGATCACAAATAAATTTAAAGAAAGTTTCAATGTCTACGCTTACAACTAAAAATAAAATTTATTACAAAAAATTAAATTGAAATCACTGATGTACAATAAATAAATAAGGTAATACACACATAGTACCACCACACCACACGTATGTTTTTTTCTTCTTCTCCAAAGCTTTAAAACCTGGCGGCAATTAATTTTCAGAACAAAAAATCGATTCAATCATTGGTACATTAACAACAACAACAAAAAATGAGAAGTAAGAAAATCGTGATTTTGGAGGTCAATACTCTTTTAATAACAAATTATTCATAATTTCAGGGTTAAGTTTGATTTTAACAATAATTCTTTGAATAGCGAATAACACATTGGTTTAACATTGTGTAGAAACGCGCGATGAGTATCGTTTGTAGTCTTTCACTTGATGAACAAAAGTTTAACAAAAAGTTTTTCTCAGTAGGACAGAAAAAAATGCAACTTATCAATGTCAAAAGTTAGTTTAGCATGATGAGCAATGAAGTCACATTTAATTCCAAGTAGTGGGTCTTTTCACCCCATCTATATACTTTTGCAGGAAGCGATTTCTAGAGGAAATATGGGCTAAGACGTTCCAAGGATAATATACACAAATGCGACCTTTTAAAGTTTTGCGGGGGTTTCACGTAAATCTACAGCATCTACAGTAAACGGTCAATAAGCTGAAAAGAATCAAAGATACCTTCTACATAGTAACGACCCAATCTTCTCTATTTGCTGAAAGTCTTCGAATATCAAAATCAACCATATAAGTGCAATCATATCGAGTGGTGCAGCACTGTTTCGGCGGTAGCAAGGTATATTATTGGTAAATTAAAAACCGATCTTGCAAAACTAACGAAAAGTAAATTCGGTAAATTTGTTAGGAAGTCGGTAATTTAATCGGTATATTAGGTAAATTTGGTAATTAAAATTACCAATAATATCCCCGGGTGGAAGTGAACACTGTGATTCTATTCATCAAAGTTCAACAGGTATAGTCTGGACCATTAGTTACTTAAAAATTAAACTGTACGGGAGCTTTTTCAAGAATTTTTAAGGATCAAACATTGAAGAATTTTTACGAATTTTTAAGAAATTTTTTCGAATTCCTGTTGGGTGTATCAGATTCCTTGACAATCTGAAATTCTCAATAGTTTACGTATTAGCAATGATTTATTGATTAATTTCAATATAATCTATAATATTGATGGTCACAAAAACATTTGAAGGAACTTCAAGAGCGGTCTTAATCTCTCATTATTAACCTGTTACAGAGAGCAAGCATATGACCAGTCTTCCCAGTAATATTATCGGATCTATTACTTCCGCTGATGAAAGTATTTTTAATCTGTTGATTTCAAATCTTTTACTTCATTTTTTTAACATGTATTTTACTATATGAACGACCATATTATCCAGAGCTTGCCATTATATTTGTCGTCGTTATCTATAACAGATTAATGGACGTATATGTGCCAGGTTATATCAATTTTGTCTAGTTTGAAACGTTCTGAAAAGGAGGATTTCAATACTTCGTAGAATAAAAAAAAGTTTTTGGAAATCGGTTGAGTTTTACTCAAGTTATCGTGTTAACAAAGATCAGAAAAGTTTTACATTTAACGTTTTAATCACATTTCCATATATTTTCAATCATAGTGATCGTGTTACGTATGGTGTATTTTCGGTTGTAGAACCCATGATTTACAGTCAAGTGAATAAATATTCTGAATAGTGAGCCCTGTCGTTATAATAAGTCTGTAGATCAAAAAAGCATCCGGCACGCGTATTTTGAACAGATCTCTGAAATGCAGCATAAGCTCCGTCCAATCAAATATATAAAAGAAGAGGTTACGTCTGAAATGCTCACTTAGAGTTCACTTTTCATATTGAGAAAATTAGCGTCCAATTTTTAAGTAGTCCCATCCTCGTCGATAATCAGAGCTGTGGCGACAGTATAGTTTTTGGAAAAACAGCATCGAAATGTAAAATTGTTTTCAAGTTTTTCAACAGAGTTTTTTTTAGAAAATTGATTTAGTTTTAGGCCTTTACCAGTACGATTTGTAGTTATAATGATACATGATACACATCTATCATATGGGACCCCTGCTGCCTGTCGGCTTTAGTTGGAGACGAGGTACACGATTATTAATCTGCCATTTTCACAAATTCTTAAAATATCATGAAATGTTTGGTTTGAATTGGTATGAATTGGAGATTTTCATCGAAATTTTCATAGACATTCGCTGTTATGCGTCGGCTAGCATTGTATTGATTGGGGATTTTTACATTGGAGATCAAATTGATTGTTTCAACATCATTGTTTGAACACAAATCTCGGCAATGATGTTAAGATTTCCATTCGTACACTACACACTGCATATACACATAATACAATAATTGCCTTCGAAAAGATTACAATAACCCCCTTATACAACAATCAATGTTAAACAATATATATGTGGAACAGTCTCTCCATTCGCAAATTACCATTTATTTTTTTCGTTTATAAAATATTTCATTGAGATAACCTTTACCTCCCATAAGCATTAAAAGTGCAATATTAAATCATTGTTCAATTCAATTCCAGCGCATGTATGGAAATAAATTATGCATGCCTCTTATACACCACATATTATAAACCAACCATTAACCATGTAAAAATGTAAAAGTTTTCGTTTATATTTTATATGTAGAAATATTTACAACAATATATTTATATGTACGGTGATGTACACTGTACAAGTACACCATATAAAGGTATATCTATCTATATATCTCTTTACATATATCTATATGTTCTTAAGTCACCAATGATCTTGCCATGTAATCCTTACCGCCCTTAATACCATTAACATTATTCAACTTTTCTTTTATAATTTTTTTTTTCTTCTCTTCTCTGTGTCTTGTGATTCACCGGCGATAAAATAACTCGTTTGAATGAACAATATAACGATTTTATATATCGTGATGTGTTGTTGCTTCATTACATTATTCAATATATATATGAATGCATGAAACGCACAAGGAAAATGTATATATAAAACTGAGCAGAGTTACGAACAACAACAACAACAAAAATCTTCCAATCTTCATCCCATGTACCATGTACCTCACTACATTATTATAACGAAATATTTTATTATTTTTAACCAGAGAGGAAGAAACTACAAATTTTGAAGAAAAAAATGGTTTTCAACAAGAACAGAAATGTGTCGGTGCTTATTATTTTTCATCTTTCCTCTAGTTTCCAAATATTTCAAGAAGAGAGAGAGACAAACAAAAATGTTTAGTTTATACACCTCTGGACAGACGAATCACAGTAGGGTCAAACACGAATAAAAGAAACCCTAATGGAAGGTAATATGTCTACCTGTATTTTAATTCTGTTAGACAGGTAGAAAAGAATTGATTTTTTTATGAAGAATTCTCAGTGTGTATTCAGAATTGTTTTCTTTAGGTTTCCATAGGGTAAAGCTGATGGTAAAGCTGAACACCAACTTATATCCGTTTAGAAACGTCTAGTCATCTGTTATCGATAAAGATGACAAAAATGAGTGATGACTTCTGGCATCGGTTTTTATATAGCAGAATGTATGTTAAAACAGGTGAAGTAAAAGATTTTGCACAGCAGAGCCCGAGTCAGAAGAAGTAACAGATTCATTGCTTTTTACTGTGATGACTGTCAGAATCAAAAGTCGGTCTATTCCCAAATTGATGTTGTAGAGCGTTGTCTCTTTCTATTACGTTAGGTGGATTGACAAAAATGAAAAAAAAAATCAAGATGGATCAGACCGACTTTTGTTTCTGATAGTCGTCTTCGAAACTATCAAGACGCATTACAATTGCATGTACACATTGGCCTTTATCTCAATCCACATCATCATTAATCACTTTATTATTTGAAATGAAAGAAAACGTCGAGAAGAAAAATGATTTCATAAAAAAAACCTTAACCAGAATGGGCTTCTCGTTACTTTTTGTTACCCTACACTGATTTGATCCTAGCAAGAACGTCGAATATGCATTGTTGTTCGTGCGTATACGTTTTGCTGGTATTAATTGTAGACGTTTTCCATTTAAATGAGAAATATTAAATGGCTTTCGGTAATTCATCTTTTGAAATAAATAACTTACGCTAATGATGTTTGTGAAAGAAAATTTAGACATTCGCTTGCTAGTATCTCTTTTTTGATTCCAAATTTTCTTTAATATGAATGAATTTGTAGTCTTTAAAGCCTTTTTGCGCACTCGCTTCGCTCGTATTGGCCAACTCGCATCTAGTGCGCAAAAGAACCCCATTTACTAATTACTTAGCAAAATGGCTATAATTCCCACTTCATTGCAAGATACTAATTTTTTTGGTCAAAACGAAGACCGAAATACAACCAAAGATACCGTGACCAGAGTGATCTTCTATCTAGTACAAGAAGTTCTATCTAGAAATTACGAAATCTTGTTATTCTGTTATAGGAGGTTGGTTTTTAGGTCGATGCTCCGAGTGTCAAACGATTCTTATGTCAAAATCAAAACCTACCACGTTGACACAAACTAGCAAACTCTTCTGTTTTACAGCCGTATGCAGTATCTGTTACCAACAACGACTAAAAAAATAAACGGCAAGCTCTGAGTAACGTGGTCTTATATAGCAATACGCATGTTATAACAAATGAAGTAAAAGATTTCGAAACAATGTCTTCGAAGTTGTTTGATCGATGGGAGTTGTAGACCCGATGATTGTATTGTCGATGTGTTCGTCGTCTGTGAACGGTTAATGTTGGTGTGAGCGTCTGGCTGTCGTTTTTTTTTTTGAAGTTAATTTGAAATTATAAGCAAAAATATCAAAATGGAAATTGCAAAATCGTTTTACCATTCTGAAAGGAACGTTATTGATGGTATCAAAATTCTATGGATACATCTCACGTACGTTTTGTTGTATACGATCACGTAAAAATACGAAATGGACAAGATGAAATTACAACATTTGAGAATATAAACTTTACTTTTTGTATCGAACACATGTAAAATGATATTTATGATGGTTAGTTCGTTCGCTTTTTTTTGTTCTTCTCCTTTCGTGTGTATACTCTATGGACGTATGTTAAAATTTGTGTTTAGCAAATTCATTTTTAATTTCATGATGTAATTAATGGCTCGGTATGAAGAGAAAATTTGTATATTTGTGTAGCGAAATACATTATACGACTTTAATGGTTAACAATAAATTTATGACATCAGAGATTGAAGATAATGTTGAACGTGTTATGTGGGGGATTGTATCAAGGATTGATGATGGACTTTTGAACCTTTGAACACTTAGAATTGACATGAAATCAAATGAATTTTGTGCTGATCTTGACTTTGAGAATGAGGAAAGGTGATAGTGATAAGCATTCATGAGAACTGTTTAGTAAATGCAACCTTTCTACTTACTCTAACAAAGATAGTAATATGGACCCTTGAATTAAGTTCTTTAATAGTAAGCGGCCGAACCTTTTTTAAATCAAAATCTATTACTTCATGAACTACATTTCAAATTTCCAAAATTATTTTTTTTAGATTTATTGACATCCACTACGTGTTTGAATGTTAATTAGAAACTGTTTCATGCACTTGGCAAGATTTCAACCCTTGACCTGCGGCACACCAGCAGAGAATCTTCACACTGATACTTTGAGTTTTTAAAATTTATTCCCTAAAAGTCACTCAATCGAAAGTAATTCAATTCCACACGGACCTAAAACTTTAATCTCAAATTTTTATCTGTGAAATTTCCCAGAATTTCTCTAACTTTGCCCTTATTTCAACCTTCAGTTACATTAGCAAAATTTACAGAGACCCAGTTAGATGCAGTGAAGTTTCAGCATGAATTTGCTTCAGATGATTTTCAGCTGATCCACAGCTGATTGTATGAGGAATTCAAATCAATTTATTGAATTATCATTTGATAACTAAAGCGAGAACCAATGTAAATCTAAATAATTTCTTCTGATCCTTCTCAGCGGTAAAAATAAACATTTTCCCCTTCGAAGTTAAAATTGTGGTGTTTTTACATCGAAACAATGCACCCCAAACGAAAGGTATGAAAGGAAACTCAGCGCCCCCTTAAAGCCTAATATTTTTACTGTTTTTTTTATCCACAAAATTAATTCGAAGAAGAAATATGGTGAGTCTGAAGTAGGGTAAGACTTGGAAATGAACGGGGTCCATGACTGTTGTGCTGTACCTCTGGCTGGTCGGCTTTATTACAAAAGCAATGATAAAACATCGAAATCCTTTGAATTCAAACAGAAACAACCAGCAGTCAATCAGTGTCAAGTACACGAAGACACTACGAAGATTTTCAGAACTGGTTTTTAATGACGTTAATGGCTGTTGGTCTTGAAACATTATTTATATTTCAATTGAATCCACCCACGCCAATATTATACGTTTATAAGCATAGCTAAGATGATTAAAATACCTTTCCGTTCACATACTAACTTCAGCCCTGTAAAATTGACTTTACACACAACGTCGAGCATTTTATATACATTCTACTACCTACCTACCTCCTTATACTGTACAAAAAAAGAACAACCAAAACCGAACCATAAAAAATGTTCATCACGATGATCGCAAACTAACAACATATAACATTAAATCGTTGGAGGAGATACACAAAAACCATGAGATGAAAAATTTAAGAAAAAAAAGAAGAAAAAAAAAACGAAAAGAACGTTACAGCGAAGAGTTAAAAATTCTTTTTTTTTATTTTTCATTTTATATATTTGACTTTTTATGCCCAGCAGAGAGTCTGAATACCTTAAACAAAAAACCAGTTTATCGAATTCATTTTAAATCTTCACGAAATAATAAAAAAAAAATTCATAACATCATCCACTCGAAAATATATTTTTAAATAATTCTGGTTGAAGTTCAAATATCAAATAATGAATATATTTCTCTCCATCTCCATCTCGAACGGAAAAAAAAATCTCCGGTCGTTTTTTTCCTTCTTCTTCTTCTCTAGCAATTTACTATTTTATTGAGAATCATTTCCAGCGCGCAATTTTTCTTCTTTCTACCCGTAATGATTGTGATAGGAAATCTCTTATGTTTTACGAGGTTCTAAGTCAAGCGCACATTAAAAACTAAACGATTTTAAACCGGCCGAACAATAGATCAATGTTTTATAGAGTGTTCCTTCGTTGCTATACAGAAAATAAATTAATAAATTTCTTTCTTCATGAGCCCGAACAAGCGTTCATATAAATTTTTGAAACACAACACAGAGATGTATTATATAGGCATAGACACACAACATACATCACATGATTGAAGTGTTCTACCCACTCTTGTTCATAATATATTAAAATGAATCGAGATTATGATTCTTAATGATCTAAAATAGATATGACAAGCTCTTAAGTCATTGAATCTTGTATGTTCATTCGGTTTAACCGTGAAAAGTCCATCGTTCATCGACTAGGATGACATATTACAACAGACGAGATTGAAGAATGATTTTTTTTTCCTCTTCATAATTAATGGTCTGGAACAATTGTTGCTAATGGATTTTTTTTTTCGTTTGAAAGAGAACTTTCAAATGGGAGTTTAGTTAATTTTTCTGATGTTTCAGGTATTAGATGGATTATGTAGGTATCAGTCAAATTATGAACTAACAGGTTCCGTAGCCGAATTTTAATGTTGTATTGTACGTTAAGCATAATTATGTTTCCATTTGAAATTATTTATGCAACAACGACTCAAAAGCGCTTCAACGGTTATTACTTCAAAAATAAAAAATCTCGGCCAAAACATAAATTTAGCCGAATGTCGAATAAAAAGATGAAAAAAGATTGTAAAAGGTAAAGGGAAATGCAACAAATTGACATAAATGAATTGAGTTTCGCAGAAATAAAAACAGCACTCGACCCTATTTCGTAGAATTCAGCTTTTTTATGAACTCTGTTAGTTTTGGTTTCTAGGTACACAAAACACACATCGATCGATGTTTGTAAATTTGGTTTTTTTTTAGGCTACGTTAAGTATTGATTGATAAAATTGATTGTGATCCGTTGAATCTGTTACTTCTTTTGTTTAAAAGCATCGTTTAGCGTAGAAATCTTGTACGGCGTTAGTTTTGCTAGACATTTCACTAAATAAGAAGACACTTAAACTGAGCTCATCGTTTGTTTTTGTCGTTATTGTCAATAACAAATGAGTCGTTTTCGAAGTGACAATTTTTACGAACAAGTGCGTTCATATTGCTAGAACGGTTAGTAGGTGACAGACGAAATTCCATAAAAAAATTAAAGAAAGTTATGCAATTCAGAGATGATGTTTGCCACATGAAATGTTATGTGTGCGTATTTTATCGCACTAGTGTGAAAAAAGCTATATGTTGCTGACGTCTCACTACGAATATCTCCGATATTTGATCGATTTTCTTCATTGCACAAAACGTTGTATGCAACAAGAATCGTAAGCTGGTATATTATTGCACTAGATGTCAGATTGCCAATCCGATGCGATGCCGAGGTTGGCAAGACATTGTGGTAATCTGACTGCCCTGATAAAGGGTCGTCGGCTTAGAATTTGTTAACCGGCGATTCGGGAGACGAGCAAAAGTTTACTCAATTTCAATTTTTTTGTTAAAGACAAAGTTCTTCGACCTCAAGGTGTGTCGAGTACCTCTAAAGCTTTGTTTACATTGGAATCTCCAATAAAAAGGAAACAGCCAGACCTCATTTAATGAATTTATTTCCAAAATTTTTGCATTCTAATGTAATGTCGTCGATTACTTTTTCGATGTGTTTACCATTTGTCTTAACTATGCTATAAATACATACTGTCCTCCATCGATCGTTCATTTCATGTAATAAAAGTTCCTCTTATTTGTAGAAATAATCTTACAGACGACCAAGAATCTCGTACACAAAGTCTTCCTATTAATTCTAAGAAATCTATATAAAATGGAGCAAACGATCATGAAAAAAGGCAACCTTACTGTGGAACAACAACATCATTATAGACTATAGTTCCAATTGAGCGGCATAATTAAAACAAATAACTAAATCGTACAGTGTCAAGAAAAAATTCTATTCAATTGATTGAGAGGATGACTGGAAAGAATCAATAGAATGCGCTTCAATTTTACTGAAAAACTTCTTTTGTGTTTTGTGTTTTTTTAATATACCCGATGGTAATGTGTCTGCATTTAATCCGGTTCATTTGATCGTCCTTTACGAATGGGGCACTCATCAATGCATTCACAATCATTCTGGTATCCTTACAGCTTTTCGAAAATAGTTCAGAATTTCATGAAAAATGTGTGCCTTATGTTTGGCTGAGACATTCTTTACATAGACTTTTCACAGTGAAGTCTCAATGGCTCCTTTTTCGGCCAAATGAAGAAAAAATGTAGTTCATCTTGTCCACCGCATTTTTCTTCGTTTGGTCAAAAACATGCCATCATGGATTCATGGTGAAAACTCGATTTAAAGATGTCTTGGCCAAAATTTAGTCAACAAGTTTTATTGACCCGACTAACAAACTCTGCTACAGTCAATGAAGTCTTACAACATGTTAAGACTAGTGAAGTAAAAGATTTTGTATCAGTCTGTTGAAAGATGTTCAATCCGCAGAAGTAATAGATTCAGTAATTTATACGGTGTACTGGCATATCAGTTATGAATAAGGCCTTCATCCTTTTTCTTCATATTTTGTTACGCTTCAATTTCAATAGGCGATAGTGCACATGACTACATACTACATAGGCAAGGTAGATGCAGATTTCTTTTTCATTTTTTTTATTAAGAATTTAGTCTTCATCTTAATAGAATCAAGTTTGAATGTTTTTCTTTGATTCCATCTCAACTGATGTGTATATAAATACACTGTATAACTCGTATGGACGGCAATTTTATAGCCGGGTTCGTTCTTAATCAAGAATTGACTGAATGATGAATAAAAAATTCCATGGAATGACTATTACAACTTGTTATTGATGATGTGAGATGTATGTAAAAGGAACGATAAATATATTTACTGATTGTACGCGTACGTTACATGTATGATGAGAAATATTTTACAATCACAATTACGTCATGACGTTGTACATTTTTGGTTGTTATTTCGTAGAGTACAGTTGCTGAAAAAAATACCTCCACCATAAAAGAGTGGAATGCTTTTGGTGTTTCAATTGAAATTAACCGAACAAAGCATGGCGAAGATTTGTGCGGTTATGTCTTTTCAATAGAGCAGTCTTACTAAGTGTCGGCTGTTAATAATCTTAGCTTTTTAATGATAAACATTTCAGTGGATTTTCAATGTAAACGTTCCACAGAACTACCCATCATTGTCACTCTACAATAGTTGTGACTCTACAAGAGCTGAAACTCTACAAGAGCTGAAACTTTGCAAGAGCTGTAACTCTACAAGAGCTGTAACTCTACAAGAGCTGTAACTCTACAAGAGCTGAAACTCTACAAGAACTGAAACTCTACAAGAACTGAACCTCTACAAGAACTGAACCTCTACAAGAGCTGGAACTCTACAAGAGCTGAAACTCTACAAGAGCTGAAACTCTACAAGAGCTGAAACTCTACAAGAGCTGAAACTCTACAAGAGCTGAAACTCTACAAGAGCTGAAACTCTACAAGAGCTGAAACTCTACAAGAGCTGAAACTCTACAAGAGCTGAAACTCTGCAGAGCTGAAACTCTCCAAGAGCTGAAACTCTACAAGAGCTGAAACTCTACAAGAGCTGAAACTCTCCAAGAGCTGAAACTCTACAAGAGCTGAAACTCTACAAGAGCTGAAACTCTCCAAGAGCTGAAACTCTACAAGAGCTGAAACTCTACAAGAGCTGAAACTCTACAAGAGCTGAAACTTTGCAAGAGCTGTAACTCTACAAGAGATGTAACTCTACAAGAGCTGTAACTCTACAAGAGCTGTAACTCTACAAGAGCTGTAACTCTACAAGAGCTGTAACTCTACAAGAGCTGAAACTCTACAAGAGCTGAAACTCTACAAGAGCAGAAACTCTACAAGAGCAGAAACTCTACAATAGCTGAAACTCTACAATAGCTGAAACTCTACAAGAGCTGAAACTATACATGAGAATCCATTGTACGATTTTCTGACACGAGCTTCAATTCATTTAAATTGAGACGCTTAAACTACCATTTCAAACGAATCAGAAGTCAGCGCGTAGTACTAACCTTACATTAAAATTTATGTCGTAGTCTTGATTCTTTCTAATGTGAATCAGGCCGGTGCTAGTTGCTCAAAGAAACGACATTTTTTAAGGAAAACATTTCTAAAGTTGGCTTGTCAAGTGTAAAATGCAGATCAGTTCTTATTTATATAATATGTTAAAACTTAGTCAATGCTTGCAACCGTTCAATTTATCGACACATCGACAACATATCTTCACATTTTCTACATCTCTGTGATTCTATTTGCATTAAAGTGATAGCGATTGCCGGTTTTATTTTAAAATATTCAATTAAAATTTTAATTGCCATATTTTTCTGGTTTATTGAATCGTACAATAAAAAAAGAAGCGAAAAGACGAAAACGTTGGCGTCGCTTCCATGTTCCTTCTCAACACAATCAAGCGATTCGCATTTTCGTTATATATAACGCTGAAATTACACACAGAGCGCTGAAAAGTGATTTCGGTTTTTAAAATAAGACTAAAAACGTTCACCAAAGAAAGATACTATAAAAATCTGTAAAATATATTCTCTAAAAACCAGTTCTTCAATTCTGATTGTATACCTAATCTTACAGACAACATATTTCGTGCCGCGAATAAATTGTTGTTGCCTCAAAGAATTATCCAGACTCCAGGCCGTACCGGTAATAAAAATAAAGACTAAAATAAAATACGAAAAAAAAGAGCTAAATGCAAAAAATCAACAACAAGAACATAAAAATGTGGCCATCCGCGCCAAAGCAGCAAACTAAATTGTTCCCTTTGAATCGTCTTATATCTCACATAAAAATTTCTCATCTCAACTCTTTTATTTTTTGAATTTACTTTTTTTTTGTTTTTACTTTGTCCGCAGGATACGCAAAGGCTTAGGAGGTTTTTTAGTTTCATTCAAACATTTGTTAAAAAAACGATTTTCTGTTATGGTAAAACTGTTGGTGTAGATAAAAATGGATTGACCATTGACAGGAAGATCGTAAAGTATTCAGATATCTAAGTTAATAGAGAAATACTACGACAAATAAACAAGGATCGACACAATAGATAAATAGTCTCACAAAAAAGGAAAATGTATGAGACTATCAAAACCTAAACTATTCTTGTCATATCGACAACGACTTCAGTAATGAATGACAATAAATCACTGGTCGAATCGACGATCTAATATAGCAAAACTCATGTTAACAAAAGTGAAGTACAAGATCTGAAATCAATCTATTGTCAATACTTAAGTCAAATGAAGTAGTAGATCTGATTGTAGAAATGTTGGTATGCTTGTCGTTTGTGAAAGGTTAAAAAAGATATAAATTTCAGTTGCAAAATAGTCTTAGTGAATACTCAGCCTCAAGCTTCGCACTTTAGGGTATTAGATAATCCACGAAGTGGGTCTTTACCATGGTTAGGAGGAAAGTGTGTGACCACTGACCGATTATGCTAAGGTCAGCTAAAGAAGAATCGAGTATATGCGCTTCTATCTTAAGCCATAGGTTGAAGTACCAGCATCAGCTTAAAAACAGGCTTTAAATCAGATATAAAGACGATCCGCTTTAAGCAAAAATCTAAAAAATTTACATACAGTTCCTGAGTCCCAAATGGTGTTCCTTTCGAATTAGGAAACATATTTCCGTAATAAATTAAATGTCAAAAGCAGGAAGGCGATTTAATTGTTAGTTTAATGATTCCAATTGTTTACAGTGTCCGCTTGTAAATTTCATTATCTTAGAAGTGTATAAATACAGTGTAATGAAATTTACAAGAGGACACTGTACGATTTTTGGCCTCCTAATTTTGTAAACAATTGGTGTGATATTGCCTTGTTTCAATACATTTATTCAATTGACATTGTCAGATATACTTTTCCCTGCTGCCTTTTTTTCCTTCATTTTAATGTTCAATATATGCAGACAACCAATTTTATGTTTGGTTTCGTGTGTTATAAAATGCTTCGCAGGAACTTCTACATCTTATAGGTAACACGAGATGAAAACCAGTTTCACCTTCGCGTTTTTTGGCTTTATCCGTATAACAAAAACATCGTTTTGCTTTTGCAATGCGAAAAATATTTATTTGATTTCACATAAGTATTTTATCATCCGGGCTTAATTGAAATTTCGGTTAAGCCGATACATATTCAATTAATTTGGAAAAAAAAAAGAAAATTTACACCTTGAGATGCATGACTAATGACTGTACCGTTTAGCCGACGAAAGTAAACTACAAGAATAACTGCAAAGTTCAATAAGACAAAAATATTATGATCCCTGCTTTGAAACCTTTCACTGACTGACAAGTATAAATTTATTCATTGAGTCTGTTGCTTATTTCAATCTCTCAGTTTTCACAAAATCTTTTACTTCGTTTGGTTCAACATAAAATTGTTTTCTTCAAATACGAAAAATTTTATTCAGACCCTTTGTCGAAAATAGCTTTTTTTGAGTTGTCCTGATTGTCCTAAAAGTCCATATTGCAAGTTTTCGATACGAAACTGTGCGGTCCACTAAAAAAACCGCGCCAATCTTTAACAGGCTGCATTTATATTGTGAACATAATAATTTCACTTCAAAGCTGAAGAACTCACAAAATTTAAAGAAAAACGCGGAGCTGACATAATAGCAAATTACTATCATCGATGCTAGTGGATTTGAGACTGCCAATAAGATTTGCAGGTGACATATTATGTTCAAAAAACATGCCATTTCCCATACTCCCAAATAGCCTTGAAAATGGAACACGAAACATATTGTCGTCGTAACTAAGCCACAAATGAATTAGAAATATTGATAGAAGACCAGAACTGTTTATAGATGGACTTTTTCAAACGCGTTTACGTTTTCACGGTTTCAAACTGGGCAAATTTCTTTGACCTGTGAAGATAACTCTTAAAACTTTGACATAAACTAAGTTATGATTGTTCTAGTATTTCTGGAACTACAGAACGAATTTGTGTCGCTTAGCGGATGTAGTTATTCCATATCTAATAAGTTACGACTTGGTAGTATTGTGTTATAATCTAGCCGTAGAGATAAAGGATAGAGGGACTGTGAGGGCTCTAGCATATCTGAAGAATATTTTTAATTTTCAACTGATCAACAATTTTGAGCTAGTTTATTCCTAAAATTTGGAACCAGTCATGTATTTAGGTTAGCAATCCATCAAAAACTAAGAGAGGTGGTTTACTCTGAAAGTAATACTCTCATATTAAAAGATCCATAAAAATGTTGCATTAAGCGATAGGGGTAGAGGCTTGTTTATCGCTACAAATCAGATAAAGTTATTGAATCTCTTATTGAGTATGATTGTTCTAACAATGCTAAAATGCACTTAAGACTAGAGAATAGCACTGCCTTTGGTCTTCGTTTTCGAGAGGAGAAACTGTTCAAATAAAATAAATACCGTAGTTGCTCTTGAAATAATGTTGAAAAATACCTCAGAGACAACGATGTATTCACGTCATAGACTTGAAATCTGATCATCAGATATCTTGAAAATTTCCAATGGAACAGTTGATGGGTGATAACTCGAATAACTTTGCTCGTTCAAGATCCCTAGACTTGAGGTCGGATTCAATTGTCAGCCCTAAATGAGCCCTAAACGTGAAGCTATGATTTAATTAAGTAACACATTTATATCAACAAAACGCCCATTATGACATGCTTTTTTTCTTAATCATCGAATAACTTTGGTCACTGAGCGGCTCCAAACTCTGGACCGGTTTCAATCATCAGCCCTAAATGAGCCCTAAACGATAGACTATAATTTTAGTCAGACGCTTTTTGAATATCGTTGAAAGAGCTAATATGACATGTTAGTGTTTAGAGAAAGCTGAATATCATTGGCGGGATAGCAGCCCTAAACTCAGGATTGGCTTCAATTGTCAGCCCTAAACTAGCCCCAAACGTTAATATATACTTTCAACTAGGAACACTATGAATAACATCCAAAACTGCCAATATGACATGTTTTTTCGAGAAAAAATTGAATAACTATGGTATTTGAGCAGCCCTAAACTCGGGACCGGTTTCAATCGTCAGCCCTAAACTAGCCCCAAATCATAGATTGAGTGAAATGTCAAAAACCTATTCAGTTTATGACAAAACACTTAAGTGACATGCTTGAAAACTTCAAAACGGTATAACTCACGTAAATCGACAGCCCTAAACTCGGGACCGGTTTTATTCGTCAGCCCTAAACGAGCCCTTTAAAATGAGCCATAACTCGACACAGCCCTAAATGGTGGCGGTGCCAGCGACATGTACCTGAAAAACATTGAAAAAAATTAATTTTTTTATAGAATTTATTGAAAAATATTGTTGCCATCCCGATTAATAAAATTT
Organism: Bradysia coprophila; assembly: GCF_014529535.1. NCBI lineage: Eukaryota > Metazoa > Arthropoda > Insecta > Diptera > Sciaridae > Bradysia > Bradysia coprophila. Next base: position 1,282,422 of record NW_023503584.1, read on the forward strand.
TAGTAAGAATCCAATTAGCATGAATCAGAATGGTTCGGATATCCTTTTAGTCTCATTCAAATTACAGCTTTTGAAATCAAGCAGACATTTTTCAGATATTCTGTTTACACTTTTGTTCTACAGAATAATAATCTACATCAATTAAAAATAAATCATGCCCGCACGTTAGTAAGGCATGACGCAAGTCCACTACCAAAAATGTTTTAACAATATTTTTTTGAGGACGGCGGAGCATATTTACAGCAACTTTTTGACTTCTCCCCCTTAACTCCAACGACCCCCAAGGATGTCTGGAATCTAGGAATTCATACGAGTTCAACGAGCTATCACATGTTACTGCAGCTTCAAAATTGGCCGAGATATTAATGTTTGTATGAAAATAAGCAAAATTTCGTTTTTCCAGATAACTGCCTACGTTAGTTAGTTAGTTAGTTCCTATGGAAAAGTGGATCCAGAAACTCCTAAACGTTTCTATAGATTTTCCTGAAATTTTAGTTATAGGCTAATATTGGCCCAAAAATAAGAATGGAATTTTCAAAAGTTGGAAAAAACTCATATCTTGGTAGCTGGAGCTTCCCAAAGTCTCCATACAAATGCCATATAAAAGCCAATTTGTATGTGTGTGCGTGAGTTGTATATTTTGTTGCATGATATTGATGGTAATGTGGTGAATGGTGTGTGTTGTTTTGGGATGTATTTCTTGTTGGGAACTGTTGGGATCACTAAGTATTAACTTCCACTAGGTCGGTTCCTAAATTTTGGGATGACAGATGATTCCTCTGGTACTTCCTAACTTCCATCGGATTTTTTGATGGATTTTTGGGTCCTAGGTATGAAATCGAATTTTTCTAATTCGGAACTGTCATTTTGTTTATGTTCATAGCATAGCGAATCGATGTTTTTGTTTCGTGAAGAAAGACGACAGAACACAACATGCATGCATTAAAAACAACTCGAAGAAAATTGCAGCTCTCGCTTCGCTCTGGCCGTAAACACCACTCTTATTAGAATAACTTATTTCCTCCCCTCGGTAAACAAATTACTTTTAAGGCTCCACACAACACTCAATCGCATTTTGATGCGGTGACCCATACTTTGCTTCAGGTCGATTCTGAGAAATTTTCCGGATGTCATATTTTTGGCCGTTTATCATCAAAGTTTTTGAAAATAATATTTGCCCCGGGAGTGCTATACTTCAGCTTTCCAACGAACCCATACACTCCTGTGTTATCACCAGCTTTCGGAAATGAAATCCGGACTGCAAAACCACATTTTTCGACTTTTGGTCATTTACCACCAGCCAGGTATGGAAGTTCAAAAATATCTGAGGCTGGTTTTGGGGCCCGTCACCAAGGGTTTCAAAAGAATCCTTCATAAAAAAAACCTCACCCATGCGATTTTACTGTTAAATGAAATATCGAAAAATTAATATTTTCAAAAATCTCTGTGGATCTACCCTATTGAATTATAACGCCATCTACATTGCACTGGTTGAAATGAAAGTCCAAATAAATGAAATGTCAAAACTGTCAAAACATAACCAAACAAAAGCGAACGTCACGGATCCAAACATTATACAATTTTCAATACCAAAGGTGAGATGAATGTTATTCCGTTTCAGGACCCACAGCCTGTTGCAGTGTTTTACATTTCGAGTCCTCATTTCGTTTAATATTTTAATTTCAGTTGCACGTAACGATTAGTCGACTGTAGCTGTGATGTCTCTCGTCCGGAACGTAAGGAACGTACTGCGTATCAGTTCAGCGTACAAGTCACCGTTATTATGGACTCGCTCAATGTCCTCCACACCAGTGCCCTCGCAGCCAGGAGCACCGAAACCTAAGCCAGTTAGTGGTGATCCGGCAATGGGTGATCGAGCTACGCACAAACCAGATAATTTAGAGAGAAGATTCCTTGTTTGGACAGGTAGATACAAGACAATTGATGATGTGCCCGAGTATGTGAAGTGAGTCATTTTCAATCATTGACTTGGAATGCAGATGTCATTTTGGGGAGTTATATCAACAAATCCATTCTTTTAGCCAACAAACAATGGAAAGAACCCGCAACCAAGTCCGCATTAAAGGTGCCAATATAATGATTCTGTTGACGATAATGGGATGCATCTATGCGGTGTACAGCGGCAAAAAGGCAGCTGAGCAGGGCGAATCGGTGGAAAAGATGAATCTCGATTGGCACAAAAAATACAATGAGAGCAAGACCAAGTCAACATAGTGGCAGCGTTGGAACCGAACGAATCTGTAGAGGAACGGGACCGACGACACTGTTGTTATAATTCTCAAGTTTAATTTGCAAAAATATAAATTCAGTCCGATGGTGGATGCAGTCGTAGTGTGTAACATTAGATTTTTTTGATGAATGAGAAAAAAGAGCAAGAAAAGTCATAGGAAACGGTGAGTCCACAATATCCTCCGAATGAAACAATGCGCTGAACGGTCTTTTCACATTTATTTACGACATTTCAACAATCCCAGCTCGACATTGCTCAGTACAATTTAACCTTCTCCACCGAGTACCATTTCGAGCTCGTGTTGTCGTTCTGTTTCAGTTTCCCACTCACTATATTCACCAATTTGGCCGTTAACGGCTTCAAATCACGAATGTCCCTAACAAATGACTCGATCAACTCTTTCCATTTCAAAATAAAATCGTTTAGCGTCGAGTCGCGAGACAACAGAAACTGTTGGTAGTGTGCCTCCAATATAACAACGAACCAATTTATCAGCGCCACGTCACTGTCGAAATTGTGTTCGTACTGCGGTGCCTCTTCCAGTGACAATTCATCGTCGACAAGATCCCGATGGATGATGTCCAACAGGTAGATAGCGCCGTCCAAATTCAACTCCGTACGGAGATGTTCCTTGATCAATTCGGCGTCGAATGAACATGCGAACACCTGATTGATGTACGCCAGTTTTTCGTCCGAGTCGGGCATGCTGAGGAAGTATTTCAAGCATTTGGCCAACATCCGTTCGGATACATTTGTGTATTTGCGTAAGCATTTAACCAATTCGCTTGGCTGCTTCGCTTTGATGAGAATGGGTATCACATGCTCCGTGATTTCTGTTTCACTCGAACCTTTGTCCTCCAACAGATCCGACAAAATTCGAGTTAGCTCGGTGGAATACAGATCATCTTTCGGATGGACAACGCTCCGTACCTTTACATCATCTGCAGAGCCCCCTTGAATAAAATCAAGCGCAGTGTCGTACCGATACATCCGTGACAGGAAATCTTCGAAATAGTCGAATACTTCGGCTTGATTGCCTGCACTGTAGATCTCTTTATATTGTTTAGGATGTGGTGGTACCTCAAATGGCGTTCCTACTTTGACAAATGATGTCATCTCTTCCAAATAATGCTCCTCGTTGACGCACTCTTTGTTCACCTGTCGATCCCATTCAATCGATCGTTTCGATCCGATTGCTTCGGACAGTTTGCCCTGCGATATGCGGAACCGTGCGCACAACAATCGTTGACCGTCAGCCATCAATATGTACTGTTTGCCGATGGCCCACAAACGGCAGTTATTCAAGTGAACTTTGAACTGTTGCACATCCACGACCGTAAAGTGGACGGTGTTGTACAGAACCAGTAAGGCGCCATCCTCTTTCACATTGCCGCCGTAAATCGCGATGCAGTCTGTGCTCACATTGACAATGGTTAGTGGTCGGTCGACTCTGAGACAGTTGAATGTGGCACTATGTGCACCGAAATCGGATGGTGTGTTCTCTTCAAAATTTAGTGGCCGCATGTAGATCCGTTTATCCGACTCTGTGAATAGATGAAACGGACCATTTGAAACGCAAGGTCAATGGAGTCGATTTTATTGTGTCTTCAGTTTAGGTGCGGTGTGATCGAATCGTGCAACTGATTCATCGAAAGATTGAGACTAATTTTGGTGATAAATCGGTCACCAGTTGTGGACCATAATAAGCACCTCACCGACACCTTCAACGGAAGAACAACTTTCCTTCACAAATAGCTTACCGATCTTCATAACGCTGGGAAACGGGTCTCCCTCCACAACAAAGAATGCCGACAATTTGGACACATCTTTAGTGACTTCGATTCGTTTGACTTTGGCATGGTCACCGATTGATCTGACTGGCGTCAGATCGTCATCATTCAACAGGAAATACACCAACTCCACTATGCCACCGCCGTTTTTGTTCCCTACGAAATAGGTCAGCATCACACGATTGTCCCGTGTATTGAAACATTCGATTCGGCTGATTTGATGTGTTTCTGCGTTTAAGATGTGGTTGCAATAAAATGGACGACCGTTCACACGATTTTCGAGCGATTCGCACGTTCCATCTTCGTACACTAAGATCGTGTGTCTGTCGTCGAACGAAATGATTTCTTGTAATTGTCGTGGCAACTGAAAGAGAACCGATTTTATTCCAACTGGTCTAACAAAACCACAGCCGACAGGGTCCTCACCTTGATTTTTCCTTTTTCAATTTTTCTCGTTTCTTCTCCCCAACAGCCCAGCTTTCGATTGTCGAAGACGCCGACATATTTCTCCGATTTGAAATCGTAGACGACTTTATGCGATAGCTTTTGCTCGGAGGTCCAGCTTTGGATTTGCTTCTGATTGCTCAGCTGGAATTTATGTAAACAAGATTACAATACTGACACTGTCCGGCATAGGTTATGTTTATTCGTTCAGTGGGTACCTCTATGCGAAACACAATGTTTTGATCGAGTGTACTTATGACTCTTCCTTTGACCGAATCCGGTGATAGGCCGAGATAAGCATTGTCGCCACTCATGGAACCAATCGAGTAAAATGTGAGGAATTTAGCCATGGTATGCAGGTATTAAAGAGCCAGTGTTATATGCGAGAATCCAGCATGTCCAGCACGCGTTTACAAAACACAGATGACATTTGAGCTGTCAGTCGAGGGAATGAGTTCCATTTTAATATTTTCTGGACCTTGTTCAGTTTTTACACATTTCTCGATTTCTTTTTCTTGAGTTTTTTCAAGGTAAATATATTGAGGAGGTAATGCCATATATAACCGAATCAGATGTGCAGTGGCACGAAAGTTCGATACAAACGCCATCTCATACCTTCGTTGAAATCAAAAAATGGAATAGAAAGTCGGACCATCTCGACCAGCGAAAATATTTTTGTGAAATACAAGTAAATCGTAGTCAACCATTTTAAAAAAAGATGTCATTGGCATCGAACTTATGTGCTAGGCCGCGCGTCTGAATGGCATTACCTGCTCACTATATTTACCTTGAGATTTTCGATGAAGTATATTTCAACATACCCCAATACACAGAAGATGTGTGATCGAGTGTGTATTGCGGTATTTTGAAAGATATTTTTGTATGCTTGCTAAGAGGACCGAAAGTAAAGCTGTCAATTCATTTCTTTACTTTCGGTCCTCTTAGCAAGCATACAAAACTTAATACGTACCTCTTTCGGCCTACTCAATCGATACGTAAATAACTATTCTGTAATAGTGAGAGTGTGTTGGTGCATTCCTTCCCAACCGTTACTTTCCTTCTCGACCGTTTCCTTTCCCTACCGACTGATTCATATCATAGCTCACCAATACACTCTCACGCATACAGAAAAATGATTTTTCATGTGTCGGGGCCGAAAATGAGGGCAATTTTTGATTTTTTTTCTCGAGTTCTCGGCCCTTTGCATGAAAACTCACATATGTACCTGCTTTAGACGATTGATTTTTGGCACTTTCGCTCTCGCCGCTTGAATTGACATTTGCTTTACTTTCGGTCCTCTTAGTAAGTATACAATAGTTATTTGTGTATCTGTTTTGGACGTTTGATTTTAGGCAATTTAGCGAGTTGTAGCCCGAACGAAGTGAGATACTCTAAACAGATACTCTAAAAAATGTTCATGTAAGGTCTCGAAACTCCCTCATTTTAACTAAAATATATTAAAGAATAGATAAATTCTATCAAAAAACATCAAATATTGACGTATATAAGCACTAAAGATCAGCTCGATCAACCTATAGATGTTAATTATTTCGTTCAAGACAATCAATGGTCACCAATTATGCTGTTACTGTATTGTATATAAATAACTTGGATGGAGAAACAAGGCTGGTATATACTTGGCACAGGAACAGGTGGTGCTATTTGCTATTGGCGGAAATAGCTAAATATTTATCTTCATTTTGATCTTACCTTCTTGTAAAAAAAATACGAAAAAGCTCGAATTTTAAGTTTATTTAACTACTATTTCCTTTTGGGAGAAACAGAAGGAGATGGAAATATTTGCTTGTGTCGTTTCCCCTTCGAATTAACTATATCTTTACGCATGACGTCGCGACGTCGCCGTAAATGGTATGAGATGTCTTTATGCTGACCATGATTAGTAGATTACAGCAGAGCCTATGTAAATGAGTAATACATGTGTGCGATGTTTGCGGCGTGTGAGCCGAAGGCGAACCGCCTAATTTCGCACACATGTATTACTCATTCACATAGGCTCTTCTGTACTGTTATTTAATGTGTAGGCATCCAGCGCGTTGTATTTACATTGTCTAAGATGAAAACTACGAAACAATTTAGCATAAAACAGCATTTTGGAACCTTTCCACTTCTAACCATTTTGAACTAAAATTTCATTTTTATTTAGTAGGCATCGGTTGTGCACGCCATTTCGGCTATATTTAATTGACTTCTTTGTTGTTGTCATTTTCAGTTTCAGTTGCAAAATTTTTGATTTTGTTGTTTTAAACTATAAATTCAGTGTGATTTTAGTGTTTTCTTAATGTTATCGATGGCAGGTGTACCAAAAAATAGTTCTGCCTGTGTAGATTCTAATTTATATCGTGGTTTGTGTGAAGTGAAAACATAAACAAAATCATCGAAAAATTTCCGACCAGCGCATAGCATGTAAATCATCGAAAAACCTAACATGTAAGTTTCGTTTACATTCTCATCGCAGACAATGTAAATACAACGTACAGGATGCCTACACATTAAACGCCGCAAACATCGCATACATGTATTACTCATTTACATAGGCTCTGCTGTAATCTACTATTAAAGACATCGTAAGTAAATACTAGCCTTTATTCGTTCGATACGTGTATTTCAAATTGAATTGTAAATGTTAAGATTCTACCGACTTTGAACAGTTTCAATGGAAACTGTGACTATATATCGCTAGTAATTAATGTTACACGCAAATTTATAAACATTTACTTAAAAAATATTGGAACCAATAGAAATCGGATGATCGACAATTTGTAGGTCTTTTTTCTTTTAAAAAATATCTTATTGTGTACACTTTTAATGTTCGACCGTCCGTTCATCGATATATCGATAGATATGGAATACAACATGCTTTCCGACAGCTTTAGGTAGCTTTGCTTAACTACTTATATTGCTGTGGTCCCTAATTTTATTGTCAACGAAATTCATAACATAGCCCTGATTAAATTATGACAACAATCAACAACATTCGCATACGTTCATTGTTGTATTTATTTACCAATTCAATTTGTGCCAGTATTTTCAAATTTTTGTCGGTAATTTGTCTTTAATAGGTTTAGACCAGGTCTCGAAGGGCATGTGGTCACTGGAAGAAGAGTAAGTTCAATTTATTTCCACCAATAATAAGGTGCGGGACTGAAAAAATGTTTTTTGAAAGGTTCGTTGGGTTTCCTCACCCATCGGAAAATTACTTCAGCTTTCACCTCAAAACATTACTCCCACGAAACATTTACCACAGAACGGTGTAGATTGTTTACTATTTTCAAAATTATATAAAAACGTCGGCAGATTTTGCTACCGTTAAATTTCTAAGGAAACTTAATGTTTACGAATGTTTCGAAACTTTTTTCAGTCCCACCGTAGTAAGGACTAACATTTAACCAACTAACTCTTAGCTTAAAACGTGTGTTATGGCAACTAACACCGGTGAGTGGTGCGTTATATAACAAGGAAATTTGAAATTATTCTTATTCTCATCAAAATTATTCACATTTCTTGCAGCCTTATGAGAGCAAGTGGCCATGGACTTTGCACTTAGGCGGAGTGGGTATATGTTTAGTGTACAGCATAATATTAATGTCGAATTTTGGTACACCATCCAGCGTCGACCTACTAGTTTCAATTCAATTCAATTTATTCAATAATTAAGAACAAAAAGGAGGATCCTTATACAAATGTTCTGCGCGAAAAACAAAAAATAGCAAATTTACAAATTAATTAAACGACATATATAAAAAGAGAAAAAGTCGTGTCAAAAACGAACTATATAGACGGAAAGTAGACGTTAGAGTTTGGTTACAGTAGAAGAAAATAAACAAAAAAAAGAACAAAAATTAAATAAAAACTAAATTGACTCACATTAACACGCACCGGATAGTCACACCAACTCGCTTGCAAAATCCTAGAAATAAAACAGTAAAAAGGAAACGTAAAGACTCAGATCACGTGGGTGGCAGCACGCCCAAGCAACACCCAATCGAAATCTACAACGACGTAAAATATGCCATACTAGCGTCATTAAACTTCGCCACCGATGGTAGCCCCCTAATATGGACCGGAATAGAGTTATAATCGGCCACTGACCGAACGAAAAAAGAGCGGTTGTACTGAACCGAAGAATGTCTGGGTAGCACGTAATTCCGACTGCGCACCGAGCTACCGACACAAAGCCTCTCGTAAAGAAAACCAGGCTCCCGCCGTTTCGCCACATTATAGATGACGGCACAACACCGCAGCCTGAGGTTTGTTTGATAGTAAACGTTTGTGAATTTACCCTTACGCTCGTAACTCCAACTAGGGATCGTGTAAGTTAGAAGCGATATTTTTTGGTCACTAGACAACAATCAACTTAATCGTCAATTCTTATTTGTTCGTAGGTCTTGAACAATGCTAACGTTTTGGTATTCGCCTTAAATTTAATTTTATTGGTGATCTGTCTACTTGCTGCTGCCGTGGTTGGCTCGACAGCCAGAAAAATATTTTTTTTTTTTAATAACATTTTGTGTTGAGGCAGTAACTGGTGGTCCATACATTCATTACTTGCACTGTCCTATAAACACAGTGGAGACAGAAGTGTAAAAAATAAAATCGAATCGTGCCACTTAAACTTTTTACTCCACATTTAGTGCTCTAGATAAGAGAAAAAGATTTTTTTCGATGAAAGGGAACTCTCTTTCAAATGTCAAGCGTCAAATGTATTTATTTACGACGTTTGAACAATTAGTTCGATAATCACCAATATTTCTAAAAATATAAACTATCACAACAATCGTTGACCGTCAGCCATCAATAGGAATTGTTCGCCAATGGTCCATACTGTTGTACATCGACGACCGTAGTGGACGGTGTTGTACATAACAAATCAGGCGCCATCACCTTTAGCATTGCCGCCATAAATCGCGATGTAGTCTGTGCTCACATTGGCAATGGTTAGTGGTCGGTCGACTCTATTCTCTTCAAAATTTAGTGGCCGCATGTAGATCCGTTTATCCGACTCTGTAAATAGATTAACCGGGCCATTTGAAACGTAAGGTCAGGGGAGTCAATTTTTTTTCTTCAATTTAGGTGCGCGTGGCAATGTATCTCCACTGAACCGAAACGTTTTACGGTTGCAAAAAGAGAATAGAGCGCTTATTGAAGCAGGGGAAGGGAAAACGCTCTGATGAAGTTTAAGGACAAAGCGATATAAATTGAACTGGGGAAACCATTCTAAAAAATCTGTGAAATAACCGGAAATCACGAAAACACATAAATTAGGGAAGTGCGTTCAAATTGGAACTGGTCCGGTGGTCTAAACTAGTTTGGAAGAATCGTTCCGATGAATCGTGCGATTCATCGAAAGACAAACTAATATTGGTGAAAAATCGGACAGCGGATAATTAGCACACCGCCTTCACCTTCAACGGAAGAACAACTTTCCTTAACAAATAACTTACCAATCTTCATAACGCCGGGAAACGGGTCTCCTTCCACAACAAAGAATGCCGACAATTTTGACACATCTTTAGTGACTTCGATTCGTTTGAATTTAGCATGGTCACCGATTGAAAACCACAGCCGACAGGGTCCTCACCTTGATTTTTCCTTTTCCAATTTTTCTCGTTTCTACTCCCCAACAGTCCAGTTTTCGATTGTCGAAGACGCCGACATATTTTTTCGATTTGAAATCGTAGACGACTTTGTGCGATAGCTTTTGCTCGAAGGTCCAGCTTTGGATTTGCTTAGGTAAAATATGTAAACAAGATTATAATAGAACCATTGCGGCTTTGGGAAAAAAATGCGAGATGACATTTGAGATGTCACTATAAGTTTGTTAATATTCAGTCTTCAGCATCAATCTAGTTAGCAAATTCAGTCGATTTACACACGAAAATTTTCGCGAACAAATTTTTGTATCCACTACGAGCCCTCGCTTAGTTACGAGCACTCTATTCTCTTTTCTTTTGTTTGTTCGAAAAATTTTGAACGAACAAAAAAAAACACAATAGAGTGCTCGTAACTAAGCGGGGGCTCGTAACTGGAAGAAATACCCTATTTGTGCTCGCATTTGAAGTGGTTTTGCATGAAAATTATGAATATTTTCACTAACAGTAGATAAAATCTTGTTGTTAACACGTTAGCAACATTCTAAGCACACGATGTATATGTATTTTAACGAGACACAATGGTATGATATTCATTAGAGCGCGTAGGACGAGTCGATCGTTCAACTCCCCATTCAACAACGCCTGTCGTATGTTCAACGCCGTTTCGAACATTATCGATCCCACATTGCCACACAACCTCTTCCGCAATGCCTTGTATCGACTACCAGACTCCAACCTGACTAATTTCTTACGAATGTGATATGCTGACTGACACTTGCAATTACTTTTATGTGACGATCTGTGATATTCAACTCTATTCTGTTCTATTCTATTAATTTAATTAATTTATTTGTTAGGTAAACGTACTCTATCGACGATCATTTGTGATTCCTTAAACTTAACTCTAAACGCTCTAAATGTTTGATACGTTACGCTTCTTACAATTTTATATTTTACACTATAATAGTCCGCTTGTATTAAGACGACTGAAAATGAATAATAAATAATAATAGTGCGAAAAACAACCTCATTTACTAAATTGTTAGCAAAATAGCTATTATTGCTTGCCACATGCGAAAATTGATTCATACATATCAATTTGGGCCCCACGAAAATGGTCGATTCCCTTAGGGATATTTGCGTGACACTTTCGTCAGGGAATCTATCATGTCATTCATGTAAAATCAGTTTTCGTGGGGTGCAGCCATATGAAAGTGAATGCGTCATCTGAAATATTTTATGCTTTTTGACATGAAAACGAGAATAATTATTGATGTTTTGTGTTTTTGGACAATTATTTTGCAGTGGCGAGAGTTCAGTGTGGCAAAAGAATTTCAATTCTTAAAAAGAAAAATCACAAAACTGAAAGCGTCAGCCATATTTGTTCTAGCAATAATTTCAATGTTTGTTATGAACACACATAGCGAGCACTTTTAGTTGCGTATTTTTCACTTAAATTCGAAAACACTTCACACATTGATTAATTTTAGACACAATTCATTTCACTTCACTGCAAAATTTTTCGTCTAAATAACAAAAACAACAAAATCATTGCTTAGAATGTATTATCACGGTACGGAATAACAATTCAATGACAACATGGCACATGCTATAGTGTGATAACTTCGATCACTTTCGGTACGGTTGGTACTGCTGTACCAATACCAATATTTTCGGGATATTTCATGAAGAAGTATGAGCCGATTTCGGCTGTGTACTGGTTTTATAGTGTTTTGTTTTGTTTATTCGCCGATAAAAAAATCCAACCATACTGGTTTTATAGTGCCGAAAAAATTTCTATTTGTTTTGTTGATTTTGTCTACGGAGATAGTTGTATTTAAATCAGCTTTTGTTGCTATTTATAGAAATTGATATGTAAGAATCAATTTTCGCATGGGCAAGCAATAAAATAGAATACAGTGCATCCTGCTGCAATGATTCATTACATGGTGGAACAATTTTGAAACTTGCAACTCACGCGTGTGTGTTTAAGCGCCTCGGTTTGAAAACTGTTATTTTGACGCGGGTAGTTACATACCTCGCCTTCGGCTCGGATATGCAAACTCTACCCTTGTCAAAATAACAGTTTTCAAACCTTGGCGCTTAAACACACACTTATGAGTTGCTCGTATCTCAAAATTGTTCAACCATGTAATGAATCATTTTCGCAGGGTGCACTGTAACCTACTATTATTGCTTTCCCCATGCGAAAATTGATTCTTACATATCAATTTGGCCCCTGCGAAAATGGTCGATTACATGAGGGATATTTGCGTGACACTTTCGTCAGGAAATCTCTATTTTCGCGGGGTGCTCGAGTCATTCATGTAAAATCAGTTTTCGTGGGGTGCAGCCATATGAAGGTGAATGCGTCATCTGAAATATTTTATGCTCTCTAACATGAAAACGGGAATAATTATTGATGTTTTGTGCCTTTGGACAATTATTTTGCAGTGGCGAGAGTTCAGTGTGGCAAAAGAATTTCAATTCTTAAAAAGAAAAATCACAAAACTGAAAGCGTCAGCCATATTTGTTCTAGCAATAATTTCAATGTTTGTTATGAACAAACATGGCGAGCACTTTTAGTTGCGTATTTTTCACTTCAATTCGAAAACACTTCACACATTGATTAATTTTAGATACAATTCATTTCACTTCACTGCAAAATTTTTCGTCTAAATAACAAAAACAACAAAATCATTGCTTAGAATGTATTATCATGGAACGGAATAACACTTCAATGACAATATGGCACCTGCTATGGTGTGATCACTTCGATCACTTTCGGTGCGGAAAATATTGGTATTGGTACAGCAGTACCAATACTGCTGTACCAATACCAATATTTTCGGGATATTTTTATGAAGAAGTATGAGCCGATTTCGGCTGTGTACTGGTTTTATAGTGCCGAAAAAATTTCTATTTGTTTTGTTGATTTTGTCTACGGAGATAGTTGTATTTAAATCAGCTTTTGTTGCTATTTATAGAAATTGATATGTAAGAATCAATTTTCGCATGGGCAAGCAATAAAATAGAATACAGTGCACCCTGCTGCAATGATTCATTGCATGGTGGAACAATTTTGAAACTCGCAACTCACGCGTGTGTGTTTAAGCGCCTCGGTTTGAAAACTGTTATTTTGACGCGGGTAGTTACATACCTCGCCTTCGGCTCGGATATGCAAACTCTGCCCTTGTCAAAATAACAGTTTTCAAACCTTGGCGCTTAAACACACACTTGTGAGTTGCTCGTATCTCAAAATTGTTCCCCCATGTAATGAATCATTTTCGCAGGGTGCACTGTAACCTACTATTGAGTTTATCCGTCCTCTTTTTAAACGTTTTCTGTTGTAGAGCATTTGCGTTGTCTAACGATATGAAAAATGTCATCTTTAGCAGCAATGTTTCTAGCATGAACCATAGAAAATATTTGCCAGCTCAATTCAGGGTTCATGCACATATATCACATATATCCTGCGAAATATTCAATTTATCGTTTTGTCAACGCACTTCAAGCAAAAGTGGTACTCTAAATAGGGTACTGAAACATGACAGTGTTCCATACAAAATTTTACACTGTAAAAAGAGTGGGTATAAAATTTCATACAAAAAGTACTCTATTTGGCAGCTGTCATTAATAGCAGTTTTGCTTGAAGTGCGTTGGTTTTGTGTGTGAAAATGCATCGAAAATACCACACCATTCAGTGCACCAATTCGAATTTATAACATCGAGTGCGAAGTACTTTATTAGGCTCTAGATGATCATGAGTTTGATCAAGTACTTCGCACAGTGATTCATACAACATATTATGCAACAGAGGGATCTAAAGTTCGCAGTTTTCGAACATTATGATCTCGAGTTTACCTCTATGATCTCGAGTTGCATAAATGTTTTTAATAAACAAATTTCAAATACAGTAATGGCCAATCAAATTTCAGCCGAAATTTGCTTCAGCTGTTTTTCAGCTCATACAAACACAACTGGATAAGCATGTTTATACGGCCCTACCACGCGTATATGTGGATTGCTAAACACTAATAACACTCATTATGGATGATGATTTTTCATTTTAATTTGTGATTCTAATCCAAAAATGAAAACTCAATTGTAATTGACCCACCTCCTGTGCGTATATAAAACATTTATTTCAAATTTATTTACATTTTTTGTTGTTGTTGGTTGTTCATTCTTCAGTTTTGTTGTTGGTTCAATAAAGCGTCATCTTTTTTGTCATCTGTTTACCTCCTTACATTCTAAATACTTTTTTTTAAATTTAATTTTTAAATTCTCCCGTCAATCGCACTAGATATAATTTTCTTTTTATTTATAATACTTCGGTAAATTTAATTTTTTTTTTGTTTAAATTAGCTCACTAAATTTTTTTAGGTTATGTTTTTTTGGTTTATTAATTTAAATTTTACTTTTGGTTTGTTAATTATTTTTATCAATGAAGTATTTTAAGCAACATTTATATAATTTTAATTTTGCCTTACTTTTTTGTATGTTTTTTTCATTTAAATTCATCATGCCTTTTCTTGTAGATTAAATAGCATTTTTAGAAGATAAAAACGTTTTGTTAAAAAAAGAGGTTAAATGGATTTTCGATGTTTGAGGAGTAGTAGCTCTCGTATTTCTGTTTCATTTCCTTCTTTTTAAATTTTATTAAAATCTATCGGTTTGAGAAAATTTATGTGGCTTTCTGTGATATGAACTTTTTTGTTGTTTTTTTTTCCTTCAATTTATTATATAATGTTCCTTAAATACTCTGTTCTCTGTATCAATTCAAATCAATTAAATGTATCAATTCTAAAAAAAATCCCACACTTAACAAGAGCATCTGTTACTATCCGGACTATTGCCTAATGTAAATGGTCCTAAACCTGTTCCTGATCCCGTTCCCGATTTCTTTTCTTGTGTACCGTCATTATCAAAATTTTCGCCACGATGTTCTCGCTGTTCCCGGATTTGTCGAGCTAACGTCAGAAAAGACTCTTCAATATTGATATTGTTCTTGCACGATACTTCAAAGAAAGGCATGTCAAAGTTTTCAGCAATCTTGAATCGGAGGAAAACAAACAATCACAACGGAACTGTAATTTCGAACATTCACAGTAATTTACCCTGTCTCCCCGTTCCTTTTCCACCATTCTCTGCGCTGGCAGACATTCGCATTTATTGCCAGCTAGCACCTTCACCACGTCGGGAGCTGCATTTTCTTGGATGTTTCTCAGCCAATAGGAAAGATTGTTGAATGATTCCAAGCTTGTTACGTCATACATTAAAAGTATTCCCATTGCACCACGATAGTAGGCAGTGGTCAGCGTTCTGGAATTATATTAGAATGATGAGATGTTCAAAAGATTTTTTACATTTTCTTTATCACAAACCTAAAACGTTCCTGACCGGCTGTTTGAAGGAGAAATGAAAGCAACAAAAATTGATTAAAAAAGTCAAATTTAAAAATTTGTATTTGATTATTATATTTTGGGCACAGTAACACAGAATCGCAGTGTAGGGGTTGACATTTTCACAGCCCAAAAATTGATAAGAGAGAAAATATTTCTCAAGATTTCATGAAACAGAAAATTTCAAATAGTGTCAAAAATAAGCTATCACCAGCGGCTCATGTGGTTGTATAAATAAATTGTAAAATAAATGTTGAAACAAATGAAGTAAAAGATTTTATGTATCAGTTTCTGGACGATACATTGAACAAATGAAGTTACAGATTCAATTACTACACATTACACCGTGATTAGGCGATATTATGTCCTAAGACTGTTCATCTGTTAACGACAAAGACGACAATGATAATGTCTTATATAAGCAAATAATGTTAAAAATAAACGAAGTAAAAGATTTTTTTTTGAAGAAAGAAGTAATAGATTCGAATTATTATATTGGTAATATACTTGTCGTCTGTAAAAAAATTGTTCTGCCCATGAACAGATCAATTTTAGAAGTTTATCATACACCAATGCTACTACAGTGATTCCAGGTGACTTCTTGCAACGAATAAGAAATTAGCAAGAAAACAAATTTACCCGTATCCCAAATTTGAAGTTTGATTGGTACACCGTCCAAGTTGATGAGTTTCTGTTTGAAATCGATTCCTAAAAAAGAACAAAGAGATATTGTTGTGTCTGTTGCTTTTGAATTAGACGAGGAAACTACAGTCGGCATCTTTCAAATGAGTGGCGTATTTTTTTTCAGCTGATCAACTCATACAAACAAATGTGCCAATACTTGTTTATACGGGTAAACGACCGTTTAAAGACATAAAACCGTATTTGTTTGTATGAGTGGATCAGCTGAAACGAAATACGTCACTTATTTCAAACTCACCGACCGTGTTTACAACATGATATAAAAAAATGTAAGGAAAGGTTTCCACAAAAATCACCTCTAAAAATATCAAAGTTTCCCACAAATATGCAGATCTGTCCCTCGGTTCATATTTTCAACATAAATCTTAATCCGAATCACTTAATAATCGCAGATGACACCGTATACACTTCCGATTGTATTCCCTTACAATTTTGTCTATATCGCGGAAATAACCCCCCATTAACACAAGCTAATTCCACCTGATTTGACCCAGGTCATTGAAATAACTTTGAACGAAACACCCATAATCCATTATTCAAATGATTTATGTTACTATATTTACTGCTCAAAGTAATAGTATCACGTAAACTGAACTTTTTATGACCCAGTGCTGCCTATACACAACCTCCATACACACAATTATATATACCAGATCTGAATAAACACCAACGACACGGTTGAATCTAGCCATATAAAATTTTATGTCTAGCCAAAAGTATGCCTATGATGCCAGTGATGTGTATATAGCGATGTACCATATAAAGTATAAAAATATTCAACATACATCACCATGGAATCATATGGTAGCATAATAAAAATATCAATGAATTATGTAATTTGTAAAATTGTAGTGGTGGCAGAGGTATCAGCTTTTATACGGTTCGTGTGCTTTTCCTGTGTGTGATTATCGCCCAGGATTATATTGTGTATGGTGACAGAGTGGTTACTTCGATATGGGGGTGGTGGTTCCGCGTGGTCTTTGAAAAATGTAACATTAAGTTTACCACATTTTTGCTGTTACCTGACCAGACTTATTAATGTAAATGAATTACATTTTGGAGACACATCCGTTTGTTGAGAAAATGGTTGGAAATTATGTCGTTTACTATCGTATTACTAACGGTTAATTTTAGCCGTCACGTTACAAAACAATTAAATCCAAAGGGTGGAAATACTTGGCTTTATGATACGGTTTCATAACAATGTACGCAGCATTGTAGTCTTGATTACCTAGACCGTTGTTACCGGTACACGAGAACATATATGAAAATATCGTTTGAAAACAATTGACCTAATTTTGTGTTTTTAATGTTTCAATATGAGATTTCATCTAAAATTGAATTTGAACCATCACCAAAAAATGTTTTTAACAAGGTATGCGGTATGGGCGAGATGACAGCCAATTTTTAGGAAAATTATTTTCTCTAAATTAAAAAAAAATCTTCTTTCTTGTCAAATTACGGTTAGCCATCAGTTCGAGGGACAAATATTCATAGGAGATCCTTTGATCCTCACTCAACAGAAACTCCGTCAAATCCTTCAAAATTTGACGGAAGAAAATCCTCAAATTCATAAATTGTCCGTATAAAAACCCATCCAGAATCAGTAAAAAATCCTTGGAAAACGATAGGAATTCAGGGGATTGTCTTTTTGAAAATCCTTTGTCAACGAAATTTCCCCTCACATCAGTTGTTGCCAACGACGCTCGAAATAACCAATATGAGCGCTAGGTAATGTTACTTTATAAAGTAAAATGTATGTTAAAGCTAATGAAGTAGCAGATTTTGCATATGCACCACTTTAAACAAATGAAGTAATAGATGAAATAAATCCGTTTGTCGTTTTGTAAAAGGTCAAATAGCAATTGAGGTGATTGAGGTCATCCTAACGTTTACGGTTTACCCAAGAAATGCATGTCAACCGTTTTCCCGATTTTTTTTAATTTACAGAAAGTCACTTGTGTTAGTCGATCAAAAAATCAGATTTCTTTCATATTTCAATTTAGTTCATTTCCCTTCTATTTTCTAGTTCTAATATTGACCAATTACTGAATTAATAACAGTTACAAAATAGATCCAGTGGAAAAAACAAAAAATCAATCCGTTCAATTTCCATGATCCTTACCGATTGTTGAAATATATGTGTCGTAATATCTTTCATCACAGTATCGATGTACAATGCAAGTTTTTCCTACGTTTGAATCGCCGAGCACTAGCACTTTATATGTAGCCGCGAAGTCTAGAGCCATTTCACTGGTGTGTTAATCCTTAGAAACAAAAAAATATTTTAATTGGCTGTTTGGTTCTGTGGCACCGATGTATATAATAATAAATCATAAAATTTTCTGGTTGAAATAATTTTTTCTTCTTCATTACATTGTCGTATGTTATATACTGTGGACCGTATAACCAACCAAACGAATACGTACGTATATACATACACCGTGCACAACAAAATATAAAAGACAAACGTCGGGAATGAGATACAATATCAATATTGTATATATATATATGGGGATGACTCATTCTCTGTTTTTCTTTCTTTCTTCCTCAATGGAAAGCAGTAAGTGAAAATAAAATTCGCTTCGTAATTTTAACAATCAAATTTGTCACCACATCATGTACGAATAATTACCATCCTTGAATTGAATTTATCAACACACATCGATAATAATCAAATGTTTTCAAAATAAAAACCAAAAAAATATTTTCATTCGAAATTCAACAAAGAAAATTTTGCTCGTCCCTCCGAATTATGAAGAAAAATATTTGTAAAAAAATAATATCAAAGCAAAGTCCGTCCATCGTACCCGAATTTATAGCACTAAATGATGAAAAGCCAGCACAATGTGATGGCACAACAATAAATTTTTTTTGGTAAACAACCTTTAAATCACTTTGGTATAATTGTTATTTTTCAATGGCGAGCTAGTTTTCTTTGAACGGTAACAACGAACTCGATGAACATAATGAAGGACTTGCAGGCAATGATTCAACAACAACAAGGAAAAATCGATAGTTTTTCATGACGCATGCGCTTTTTTGAGGGGTGAACTACGGACACCTGTTAAAGGTGGAAACATATGGTACGAATTCAATGTTCGTTGCTATAATTATGGATATGGTTTAAGGAATCATACATTTGATTGCGGCGACTCAATTATATTATATACCGTAACGGTACTATTTCGATTGTCCTTGTTCGTTTTGTTTTGGAAAATCGAAATTAGGGATATACAAATTGAGTTCATAAGCAGAGGACGTAACGATATTCCTTTTTTAGAGGATTCAACATGACAAATTAAGGATGTGACTTGGTTCAGCATACCTTAATGTTCTATGTAACACAAAAGGAAATGAGAGCCGTATAAGAAGGCATTCATTGCTGCTGTTTGTAATGAAATTCAATTTTAAAATTTTTATGCGTCTGCTGTGACCAACTACGGGTTGGACATAAACTGATTAAATAAGTAGTAACATCGACCAGCATGAACCCTACCCTGTAGTTCAAGGGAATATTTCCAGGAGCTGAGCAAGTGACGATTTTTCTAATCGATTCTCGGTAAGGATGAAGGGTCATAACAGAATCTTAAGAAGTGTTTTGAAGTAATTGCTTCCAGTTTTCGCCAGCGACACTAATTTGTTTCTTTTCTTTGCAAAGGCTGGGTATTTTGTTAAAATATATTAGTAACATAATAAAAATAGAGACAAGCTCTGGGTAATATGGTCGTTTATATAGTACAAAATGCATGTTAAAAAAATTGAAGTACAAGATTTGAAATCAACCGATTAAAAATACTTTGATCGATGGCAGTAAATGGACCCGATAATAATTCTGGTCATTATGCTTGTCATCTGTAACTGGTTAATTAATCGAATCTACTGCTTCATTTGATCAAATTGATTTTGACTTATGTTGATCGTTGATAAAATCAATGCAAATACCTAATTCGCCACATTGAAAGTAAGAAATCAACTTGCAAAATCCACTTTGACAATGTTAATCAAGCTGAAAAATACTCTCTAGTTCTTACTAAAAATTCTTAGAGAAATTCCCATATAGACGAAACATGATTAGATGGGCGGTCGGGTATTTAACAACATCGCATAAATTTGTTTACGATGATTAATTGACCCTGACCACAAATTCTGTCAATAAGGTTGTTTTTCTTTCTCTTAATCCTTAACTCAAATTTATGCACACTATACTGCGTTAGGGGGAAAAGGTATGTCTAAATTATTGCCTACATTTGTCAAATTATGGGTATTGTGTTCTTACCGTTTTGTATCATTTCTAGAGACGTGAAACTTACTTTGAGAATAGTTTTTATACTTAACCGTGAACTCAATGCTAAAATTGGTGTGAATTTTCTAACAAAAATTCAACTGCACGAATTTCTACGCATTTCCGCATGTAAAAATCGCATCGATCTTAAGAGTTGGTAGTTGCAACCCGGTCATTTTTCTCTATTCCTAATTTGTTAGGCGTTTAAAGTGTGATCATTTTGGGGAAAAGTGTGTGTCTTACGAAAATAACTTTCTTCGCACATTGAAACCATTCCGAACCCGAATGCGTAAAATAAAAAGCCGAAAATAGTTTTGAGGCAATTTTATATATTTTTCAACGATTTGGTGTGGTGTAGACTCTACAACAGTGAGTTGGGAATGTATTACGACAACAACATTAAATCCAATACAAAAATGTGAAATATGACACCCCTCTGGTAGGAATATCCTTTTGTATTTTAAACGAGAAATATTATTTGTTTGAAGTGTTTCTCGTAAATAAATTTTTCAGACTTTTATGACATGTTGTAAAAGGGAGGGCACTGATTCGTTCTCAACGACGTAATTAATTACTGGAATGTGTTAAATGGAATTAAGAAATCATCACTGCAATTAGGTAATATGAATCGATGACACGTGACGACACAGTCGAAACCAGACCATCATTAATAATCTCCCATAATTCGTTTATTTTCCGGATCGAATGGACTCTTCAAATGACACGTTGCCTTGTATTTACGTCCTAACACCTCCACTTCATATTCTCCCGATTTCAAAAAGGCTGCATCAACGGTCCCATTTTCAGGATGTCTTACGAAAACTTTGCCGACCATTTTATCTAAATAATATGCGTATTCAGCACGTCGTACATGACCGACTGGTACACCATTGCGATACACTCCTTCTAAACCGAATAATGGAACTTTCTCGTCCAGTGTGAGGAAAACTAATCGTTTATTGATGCCACTCAGTCTTTGTTTTTCGATTGCCTCCTTTCCTTTATAATTTCCTAACTTTCTGCATGTGAATCCGAGATTGGCTTCGATCGGTGAATCGTCCATTCTGAGATCGAATCCCCAAAGGTGATAGCCTTCATGGATAAATGATGTAATTAAGTGAATCGTGAAGGTATCGCGACACAATTTACCTTTTTCACAACTCATTGAATAAAACGAACGATAGCCGACATTTCCGAGACCAAATGGTTGGCCAACTTCCCATAATTTGTTGTAAACATCAACACATTTGTCAGCTGGAATATGTAGTTCGAATCCTAGCTCTCCGATAAAGCTGAGACGTAACGCCCGGACATCAATTTTTTCTGAAATTCAAATTTTGTTGCAGTAAATCAGATCATTTTCCCTGATAAATTCGTTGAGACGTACCTTTGCCATTGATCGATAGCATTTGTGAAGTGTACGGAGGAAATGAATCATTTGATAATTCGAGGTCGGTGACCTTTTGCAAAATATCTCGGCTGAAATTCATCAACAGTTTCATAAGGTAAATTCACTTGCAAATATTTCATTCATACCACACCTTCTTGGACCTTGTATTGAAATCACACCAATTTTATCGGTAACGTCCTCAATCGATGCATTGAATCCCTTTTCTTTGATACCACTTTGAATGTGTGCAAATGTGTAATAGCCCGATGCACCTTTTAACAAAATTAAATTTAGTTATTTGTTGACGGATGCATCTTTCACAGGCGGCAAGCATAACAACAATTTACTATCAGATCTATCACTTCATTTGATCAGCGTATTTTCAAGAGATTGACTTCAAATCTTTTACTTCCTTTTTTTTGAACATACGTTTTTTGCTATATAAGACCGTTTTACTTAAAGAGTTTCGTTTATTTCTGCACTCTGCGGTCATTATCAATAACCGATGATCGCGGTCTGTAACAAGATGAGTCGTACATACGGACTAAAACCAATTGTTTGATAGATTCTGAAGAAGAAGGTGAGTTGTTGGTTTTGTCTGTGCAAAACTGTTGTCGAAAACATAAAGTGGAGACAAAAATTCATGAAATTCAGTTGAGATTCAGCGGAGAATGCTGCTCACGACCGCAGCTGATATTTAGACCCGTACGAAGTACTGGGGTCTTATAGGTTTACGCATACGTTTGTAACACGTCTCCCTGAGTAAGGGGAAACCTATTGTGGTTGTCCAGAGATGCCAAATCAGCAAGAAAAAAAATGTCCGTCCGTCCGTCCGTCCGTCCGTCCGTCCGTCTGTCTGTCTGCACGATAACTTGAGTAAAACGCATCCGATTTTGAAAATTCTTTTTTTCCCCGTTTGGTAATGTCAAAAGACAGGCTAAGTTCGAAGATGAGTGATTTTGGATCGACCCCTCCCGAGCTGTGGCCCAATAAGTGCTTTACGGTTTTTCGAAGATATCTCCGGACATTTAAACGTTAAACTTGTAAGTGATACATCAAATAAAAGGTATTTACAATACCGATCGACAAAAAAAAAGTTTATGGAAATCGGATGTCCAACTCGTGAGTTAGACCCCTTGGTGTGAAACAGGCACAGGGCGGGAAGCAGTTTTTGCTTGTAGGTCGGCCAAATTTGAACATATTTCGTTCGTTTTAGCTTTATTAGATAGGTATTGACCGTACCAATCAGGGAAAAAAAGTTTATGAAATTATTTTCTCCGGAGCGTGAGCTAGGTCTCTTGGAGTGAGCTCTTAGCTGGCTACTCGGCCGTACAGTGAACGTGGAGTATTTTGTCAATATCTCGAGTAAATTTTGACCGAATTTCATGAATTTTTTTTTGTTTGAAAGGTATTAACGAATGTTAAGCGTCGGTACTATTTTCGGTTTCCTAACAAAATGGCTGCCGGCGGCCATATTGGATTTTATTAAAAGTGATATAAAGTGGGAAAAATGATGCTTAGAGAGTTTCTGTTAACATGGAAATAATGTGTTAAGTGTGAGGGGTTTCAGGGATTCCATATATGGACATCTATATATACCTATATACAGCTATATTGAGCTATATACAGACATATAGAGCTATATAATAGCATATTCCTCTGTGAAATGTTTATTTACAGTGAAATATAGGTAAATATAGCGGTATATAGCTGTTTAAATAGGAATTTATGAAATTTGACTTCGTACGGGGCTGTCTATATTGCCTCCGGCAATTTATTTGTATATGATAACAAGGCAAAGAGTGGATAATGTAAGTGATTTAAAAGGAAGAATAGTTTTTCAGCAGAGAAGAAAATGAAGTAAGAGAAATGAAGAGTTTCACATTAAAGGCTCTTGATACGAATAGGTGTTTCGTACGGGTCGGCGTTAGCTATGTTTTTGTTGGAAAATAAGGTCGAATAAGACTCTCGGTTAAGGCTATCTTCCAGGTCTCTAATTCAAACAAATTATTTAAAATTAATCACAACGTACCACCAGCAACAATGTAGTACCCTTTTCCATCAAATGACGGGGTGTGCACTTCGCCATTTCCTGAATCGATTACTGTTACTGTTAGATCACTTTCAACTCCACCATTATTATTCAGTGCACACGTGTAGATAAGTCTATATCGAAAGTTAAAAACAAATATGAAAAAACATGTTGAGGACGTTCACTCAGTTATTGCAATGAACATTTGGATTTGGTGAATCAGTCAGACAAGCAAAGGTCTCTGAAAGTCTTGATCTTTTCGTGAATTATTTTTAGGCAGGCATATGACCACTGTAATTATCGGGTCTATTACTTCCGTCGATCGAAGTATTTTTAATTGGTTGATTTAAAATCTTGTACTTCATTTTTTTAGCATGCATTTTACTACATAAAGGACCATATTACTCAGAGCTTGTCATTATTTTTGTCGTCGTTATCGATAACAGATCGCCGTATGTGACAAATTGAACAAATAACAAAATTTTTGCTATCCCTGATAAGAATTTGTGTCCCATGACTCTTGTTTGTACGCACGACTTATAGTGATAAAAGCAACTTGTTTATGTCTGCTGTTCGTATTGTTTTCATTCAAAACGGCAAACAATAAAAACAGGAAACGATTTGTTGTCATCAATTGGTCGTGTGACATAAACAAAAGAAAGAGTCAGTGGACAAAGCATTGACATTGATAGGGTTCCATCAAGTCCCATATAGACAAAAAATAATTCCTTCGAGAATAAATAAGAAAACTTTCTCACTTGTTCGGTTCCTTGTTTGTGTCAGCCGTGAAAATCCAATCGGCAGCATCCTGAGCCTGTGGTCCAGTCAAAAACAGTTTACAGAAATACGAAATGTTTATCAGCGATGCATTCGTTCGGCAATTCATTGACTCTTGTCCGATCTTTTTTAAGAAAAATATAAAACGGAACAATGAGAACTGAAAACTTCCCCAGTTTTTTGTTGGGATTTTATTCTCACCAATTCGTGATTGTCGGAAAACTCGTATTTGTGTTCGCCCAGCAATTTATCGAAATAGACATTTGTCTCGTGTTTCACGTGTCCATAATTTCCGTACCAATCATAATTAGGAACTGTAACAATTTCATCCTTGAGGAAGTAACCCGGTCGTTCCCAACCTTGTTTCTCCTCCATCACAGCACCTTTGCTAATCATCACCTGAAACAAGGGTTTTTTTTAACTTCATTTACCTTCCAGACATTAAATTCAACTCTCACATCATGTAGAGGATCTTTCTTAAAGTTTCTACCGGCTAACGGTTGGTCATGCAGAAATACTTTCGAATAATTTTTAGCGTACGCCTCATGACTTCGTTCCACAGCCCAATTATGGTTCGATGTCTGTTTCGGTGTATACCGTCTGATATCAAAACCGAACATATTAAATTCAGGCCTGCCGTGAACAATCCAATGAGCTATTTGTTCACCACAACCACCGCCAAACATCATACCAGCTGAATTGAAACCACAATTGTGGAACAGTCCATCTAGTCGTGGATCAGGTCCCATCAGTGGCTTATGGTCTGGCGTAAATGATTCAGGACCGCAAATGGTAGTTTTAACGCCAGCTGTACCAAATACTGGACAGAGTGCTTCCGATCCTTTGATATGGTCTTCGAACGTGTTCCAGTCCAGTTCGTACAGTCCGAAATGAAAATCATCAGGAACTCGATCCAAAAGTATCGGATTACTTTCGTAGCCACCCATGCAGATTGACGACCCTTGAATTCTCAAATAAATCGAATTGTCATGATCGCGTACATTTGGCATTCCCATGATGCCTTTAATCGGTTCGGAAACAATGTATGCGTGACGCATTGGAACTAAAGGCAAATGAACGTTATGCTTTTCAAACAAATCTCTACCCCAAACACCAGTTGCATTAACGACACAGTTGGTTCGTATGGTACCGAATGGTGTCTGCACGCCTTGAATATTCTTCGAACCAACAATACTTTCGCCGGTCAAAATCTCCAAAATTGGACAGTCTTCAAAGACCCGCACTCCGTTGTTTTTTGAAGCGGCTCTGGTTAGGGCTGTACACAACATAGCTGGATCAACTACACCGTCGCCGGGTGAATAGAGAGCTCCAATAAACGAGTTTGGATCCAAAAGTGGGAATATTTCTTGTGTCTCATTTGATGTTAGTATTCGATTCTCGATTCCTACGGCCCGTCCGAATGTCGATAGTCTCTTATATTCGTTTAGTCGATTCTGAACGTATGAGATATGAACGTTACAGATTGCAAAGTAAACAATATTAACAACCGACCTCATTATGAGCAATAAAAATGCCCCCATTGTTAATGAACCCTGGGTCGAAGCCAGTTTCAGATTCAATTCTGTTCATCAGGTCAATCGAGCGATTCAGCAATCTATCACAAATGAATCGGTTAAAATTTGTGTTCAAGTCAATCATCAATTCCAAGTTATATTACTGGACGTCCACATCGTTCGGTCGAAGTCTCCAAATTAGACCAGCAGTGTGCCAGGTCGTTCCGGAAGTTAATTTATTTCGTTCCAATAGAACGGCTTTAATCCCTTTCTTTGCCAAGAAATATAACGTGTGACATCCTGCGGAGCCTCCACCTTTTAAAAAAGAATTTCCTCTTTAAAACGTATTACTCTTACGGCAGTAATGCGAAGTTAAACGGCATGGCAGTCGAGTAAGAAACTATTGTCTTAGATTTTTCGATGGTCTGGTCATTAGGCAAGCTTTTTTTGGGGTAGGGAGGGGCAGTCACCTCGAAAGGGGCTTACGTGGTCCGGAGGGCTAAAATATTGGACACGTATTTTTTCTTAGAATTTAAAAAAATATTTTAGGCACCTAGAAAAAGGCATTCATTCATATATACGAACACGTTGGTTAGAGCAGTAAAAAAGATATGCACAATATATCTGTACTGCTCTAACCAACGTGTTCGTATATATGAATGAATGCCTTTTTCTAGGTGCCTAAAATATTTTTTAAAATTCTAAAAAAAAATACGTGTCCAATATTTTAGCCCTCCGGACCACGTAAGCCCTTTTCGAGGTGACTGCCCCTCCCTACCACAAAAAAAGCTTGCCTACTGGTCATTCACATGATAAATAATTTTTACCAATTATAACAACATCCGCGCTATCTGGGAGCTTAGGAGTCGATGTGACTGAACTCCTGCACCTTAAACTGTTACGATAACCACAATATTCTTTTGAAATTTTTGCAATACTTTTGAACATTTTCAACTCTATCACAATGAACCGTATTCGACTACGTACCTTCCGTTACTGAGACATGAGCTAGCAAAATTGCTAATTTAAAACAAAAGGTTATCCACCAGTTTGAACTTGTGGAGTGATAGCTGGACCAAAAACTAGATTTCGTGCTCGTGCGGAGTTGTTTAATCTTGTTGGTTGATTTAATTTTATTATCATCGTGTGCTTGTTTATTACGGTCTCTCATTTTTGATTGTTGGGGTGAATGAGAAAATTCATATCAATGGATTCACGTGGCAGTAACAATGCGTGAGTCTATGCTTATCAGTAGAATGGCGCTGCCATGCCCACATTTTGGTTATCAATTTTTTGCTTCAAATAATTTGTTTTTTTGGCGTCGAACCATTTTTTGTAGGTAAATGACTGCGTATTTCAGTTTGGTTTGATTCTAGTTAATCGGATAAAACCGGAAAGAACTCCTTCAAGAGCATTTTGCGTGCGCGTTGGTCTTCGTCGTAGTTCAGAAAAGAAAATAAAAACAAACTCTTAGCGAGATAACTAAAGCTAGAATGTAAGTGTTAAATATAGTTGTTTTGATTGTGCAGTCTATTTTTGGCTATCACACGCGAGATCATAAAAACACACCTGACTTAACTTTACAGACGGTAAGCATATCAGTTGCCTTACTATCAGATCTACTACTTCCATCGATTTAAGTATTTCAAATCTTTTACTTCATTTTTTGAACATTGTTTTTTGCTATATCAGATCAAATTAGGCAGAGCTTGTCGTTGTATTCTTGTAGTCGTTAACAATAACATATGACAGTAGGTAGAACCTTACTTCATCTTCACATTTGTGGGTACATACCACGAAACAGCAAAGCAAATACTTTCTTTAGCTTGTGCTTTGATTCTTTGCCATACAAAGAGTATATTTTTGTGCGGAATTTTTCGAATGGAGAAGTCCCTATGTGAATATCTAAATGCTGAAAGAGATCAATATCTTTTCGAATCTGACGAGTCAGGCGGTCAGGCCACGGCAGAGTAACTCCAGACAGGAGTGATTCATTTGTCGGATGTCAAATTAAGGAACAACAGACTATGTGAAAATGAACTATAAATGAAATTCTATGCCCCTATGACGCTAACACTGGTTCACGAAGCGCTCATAGCCTGTCCTGTGAAGAGGTGAGTTTTGGAATCAGCTGAAGAGCACCGTCTTCAACGATCAGTAGCCGCCATTGCTCAATGTTTCGAGGCCGAAACAGATGTTATGATAAGGCCCGTCGTAATGTTTCACGCATTAACTAGTCTTCCATTACGTGGATTTCTCTGTTGTGCTGCCTGCTTCCTGTTTTTTTGTTTTTGGTTCGATTTAGAGCTTCAATTTGATTGTGGGAAGAAGTGTGAGCCAGGAAGGTGTGGACTGAACGAGTGGTACGGGATATGATAGCGTCAAGCTGTTTGCGTAGTACACTTTCTATGCTCTTCCAGAATAGAAAGTGATTGATTGATATTTTTTTATGAGAAAATGAACTCAAATGAACAGACATAATTGATTTAATTTTACTTCTCAAAATGTAAGGCTAATAGATAACTCAGGTCCCCTGTCAAACAAGCACTCCTGCCTGTATTTACTCCGTCATAGTATGACTATGTTAACAGAAGATACTTCAAAAGAAACAACATCGTCAGCCTTGGACATGAAGCTAAATCAATGAAATTTTATTTCTCTTATAATTCGTTAATTGGACACATTTATTCTGCATTTAGATATCCATGTAATATCAAATGAAATTTAAGTCAAAATTTCGAAGCGTCTAGAGGATTGCTTGGGCTAAACTACTAATTGAATAATAAGGTAGAAAGGAATAAGGAGTAGAAAAGGGAGAAGTCTTGGCCTATTGACTTCTCCCTTTTTCTACTCAACAGCATTTGCTCGTGCATCGTAAAATTTTACGAGATTTTAAATTTACAAAATGAGTACCGTTCTTGTTAGTTTTAACCGTCGATGGTAATAACTGTAAAAATCTACTTGAAATCTAAATATTTTGAATAACACAGCTGTAGAGCACGCCTCTTCGTTAACCAATGAAAAGTATCCTTAAATACTCATTCCTAAGTAAATGTTTTGTCTCCGCCTATTTTACTTCTATTTTAAAATTCGAAGATGATCTTTAAGATAATTATACCGTCTGTTGTGTGCAAATGAGTCGCACAGTTTCTGTTGTCGTATGAACATATTGACTATACTACTAAAGTCTTGTGGCAAATAATTTTCTGTTAGAGTGGAAAAAAGTGTCTCAGCTGCTTGATAGTTGAGGTTGAAGAGTAAATTAAGTGATCACTGCTAGTGTCGAAAGGTCATAATGAATTAATTAAATAATCTTTCAAGAGATTACCAGACCAGTGAAAGTGTGAACTTTAATCCTTTTGTAAACAAAACAAAATAACAAAAATGCCAAGACGGAAAAGATGTGCATCACCGTCATTTGATGATTATGATGAAGAATACGATGACGAGCTCAGCTCGAACGGTTAGTTAGATCAAAATTAATTCCGGATGATAGGGAATGGTAGATTAAACGATCCGGATCTTGTTTAGGTTCAAGGAATCAACAGCCACCGATTCAACGGAATGCGGCTAATGCAAGGGAACGAGCCCGAATGCGTGTACTGTCGAGTGCATTTTGTCGATTGAAAACGAAATTGCCATGGGTGCCGGCCGACACGAAATTATCGAAATTGGATACGTTGCGATTAGCCACAATATACATTCAGCAATTACGGGCGAGTTTGTCGAAGGAAGAGACGGATGACGAAATTTTCTGCCAAGCCAATGCTCAGAGTTTGGTGAGTTTACAGAAAATTTGTTTTTGTTTGCTGGAAAATGAGATTGTGTCGTAAATCGTTTCGACTCCGACTAATAATCCTAGATAATAGTTGTAACACATTGCCAATAAAGGTTACAAGGATAGAAAAGTGAAATTCGACATGTTTTCTGATTTGTGAGTTGTTGTGGTTTATAATTGATTTCACAAGAATTTCGTTAAAAAAATGAAATCTAGATTTTCATTTGTTAAACGAATTTTGCGTTCAATCATTTTACTTCGAATCTCACTTTTCTCTCCTACTAAGCCAATGACGACGTTCCTGGGTGTTTAAAGATCCAAGAGTGTCTTTTATACAATTAGGGAAGAAAACGGCTGAGATTGAATTTGACCAGAAGTAACATACCAACCTGAAAATCTTAATGCGAAATTTTCTCAAACGATAAGCATAGCACCAGCACAATTATCGAATCTGTTTTTCTTTTACTTGAAATATGTGCTTGTCATTACGTTTTGCGTTAAAAAAAGGGGTGAACTATCTCATTGGTTAGTTTGTCATCGATGATGATACATAGATGATTGACTGACAATAAAATGTACAAATTAGACAGGATAAAAAATAAAATATCTTTGTGATTCAAGCATCAAGCTTGGTAGCAGATTACTTTTGCTTTGACTATTGGATATTTTGTAGCTCGAACCGCTAGCACGTTAATTCACTGAGGTGGAAAACAGCCTCATAGAAACGGTTAATCATCTGCTATAGACAATAACGACTGAAATAGCCTTGAACTCTACTTCATTCGGTTTTATTATAGCAAAATATTTGTTACAATGAATGAAGTAATAGATTTTTCGTATCAAAAACTACATGATAGTCTAAATAAATGAAGTAGCAGATTATCATTTATGATTATAATTGTTGCTTACCGTTTTTAATCGATATATTGAGTAAACAAGGGTGTTTTTACACACTAACACTGTCTTACTACAATTCTCTGTATATCCAAAAGATCCATTTAAAATTAGTATAGCTTTGGTCAATACAAACATCTGAATGAACTGTTGCGTATTGTCTGATCTGAACTGTTTGAGTCTATAATTCAGGTACCGACATGGCCATGTTGAGGAGAAGTTTTCTATATTAGAATAATGTGAAACATACATTTCTTTGGCATTATAATAAAGATTTCCAACACCCAACGTCTCTACGTATTCAAAGTCACATTTCATTCAAGTAAATCTTGAACTCAATATTCCGATAATTGCAAACCGTATTAATTGCACTGAGTTCTTTACGCCGATGCCGGTGAATACAAACAAAATTTTGTGTTTTTTCAAAATTAATTTTCGAAAAATCGATCGAACACAAAGACAGAAACGAAGAAAAATTATTTTTCTATTTCAAAATTCATTTAACTACATCCGCTAAAATAATATTAGTGTTAAATGTCAGCACAGTATTTCACGTCCAAATTGTCTATTAGTACACTTAAAAATTTCTTTGACAACATCCACCTGGAGTGTCTTTCTCGTTTTTCATTTTGTCGGAATGGAAAATTAATATGAAAATAGCTGGTGAATGGTTGCGTATATACGACATCGATTTTCGTTGTATTTTTTGTATTTACGATGAGATTATATTTTTGGAGTCTCCGAAGTGTAGATATAATAACAGATTGCAGAATTTGTAAACTTTCAGAATCGAATTGTGTAGATTAGTGGCGCCAAAATTAATTTTCATCCGAATAAGCTTATTTTCTCCACTTAAATGCGGTGAGAAGATGGCGTTTTGTTGACGCTCTCTCAGGGGAGAAAATTTGTATTTTCTTCCAGCTTCGTGTACATACCGTAAAAAGGAACTCTTAATGTTAAAAGTAAAGCGATTCATAACGTCGAAAGAAGCAAAGTTGACATTTCCGTGTTAGTAGTGTGTGTGACATAATTTTTCAATGAATTTCGGGTCATAATTCCTCTGGGTTTTCTCTATGATTTTCTCAACTCTTTTTTTTCCATGGGGCGAACAACTATCGATTTGCAACTACTACTTTGTTTCGGCCAGAGCGAAGCGAGTAATAACCATTCTTTTAAGAAATCATAGGAATTAGAGTCGGTTGTTGAAATTGGTTTTCTTAACCTGTTACAGCCGGCAAGCATTATGGGTGGGTCTATTACTTCCATCTGTCAAAGTATTTTTAATCAAATTTCAAATCTTGTACTTCAATTTTTTTTAACATGTATTTTACTATACAAAGGACCATGTTACCCAGAGCTTGTCTCTATTTTTGTCGTCGTTATCAATACCACATGAAGAGTCGTATGTGACAGGTTAAATGGAAATTCAAATTCTCAGCACAGTGAAACACTTTTCCTGAACATTTTCTTTGTGTAATCCAACTAATTACAATTTTCATTGCACTTTGGAAACAATGCTAATATCAAATGGAACAGCTGCACGCATACACGATTTTTGTACAATATAGTATATACAACGTCAACCGTGTATATAGCCCAGAACAACCATATTATTAAAATAATAATGCAATGATGGGTTGTTATTGTTAACTGACATTATGTTTATTTTACTAACCGCTTTCCGGGGCCGATTCTCTGACAAAGAGATTCATTTCAGATTTTTTTTTGTTTAAGGATTTTCGTTTTTTTAAGTGATCACTTAAAAAGCGCAACTCCACTAAAATATACAAATTATACGATGTATTTCCGGATCTGATTGTTATTTATGTACACACATCCACAACCATTAAGACAAAAAAAAATATAAAAAGAAATCGACATCCACACAATAGAAGATGTTGGTGAGATGTGTTATAAAAGCAGAGAAAATCGAGTGATTAAGACAGTGAATTTTCAATTAAATTTTCATTGATTTTCAGGTTTGGCCTTTCAGTTTTCAACAGCACATCGACAACAAACAATTGGCAACGGTCAGTTTGAATCAGTGGCTCAACCGTGGTGACACCAACGATATTTATTTGCATACACAAACATCATCGACGAAAAACTTAAATAATTTTATGAGCAACAATGCGTCAACACATTTATAGCGAAACGTGAGCTCGTTCCTGTTTAAAAGAATTAAATTATCGAGCGTCACAACTATCTGGAAGATAATATATTTCGTTAATTAATCATGTTAGGCTAGGCGTAAGGACATTGTGACCAAATCGAATTAAATGTAAGAGAATTTTCACTACACCACTGGCAAAATAACAAATCGCAAGAAGTCATGGCAGAGTGAAATAAACCAGGCATGAGCGGTCCATTTTCGAAACGTCAAATAAGGGACCTAATACACTGTATGAAAACGATCTCAAATGAACACTGACATAAATTGAAAAATTTTAATCGCAAAAAATATAGGGCTTCTAGATTATTCAGGTTCCTAGTCAAATCAGCGCTCCTGCCCGGTTAACTTTACTATGTCGTGAAGAATTGCATTCGTTCTCTAAATTTTTCCATACACGAGTCTACTACTTCATTTGAACGAGGTATTTATATCAAAATCTCTTACTTCATTAGTTCTAACACACATTTTGGTATATAACTTCACCTCAATACCTCATTTCTTATTTTTGTCATCTCCGTAGATAACAGATAGCATGGCATAATATCGCCAACTCTTTTAGATTTTGGATGGTAAAAGTCGATTTTTTTAAAAACTTAGATTGTATCGAATGTTTGCAAAGGGGTCGTCTCTAAATCCCGTCTCATCTTTTCCCCCATTGTCCTCAAGTTTCCTATACATACCTTATAACACGCATGACCCACTTTCGTCATACCCCCAAAGAGGACAGGATTTATGGACGAACCCAAATTCCTATGATAAAAATCAATCTTTCGAAGCCGCAAAGTAAAAACCGCTGCAAATGATTGTATGTCAACCATTATTTATTGTATTGTGAGGTCATTTACTTCTAACTGAATTATTCCAACAACGACAAAGAGCCAGTCGAGCAAATTTTCTTTCCAACGACACATCACTAAATTCTTGTTTGTGCAAGACTTTCTTTTTCTCACACTTTCTTCCATCATTCAAGTGCCGTAAACCCAAACACTGAAAGTGTCAGGCATTTAAGTGGGATGTGTTTTTTGACATATTATTTTGACAATAACTGGCAATAACTGAAATTTAATATTATTTGTGAAGGATCTTTATCTTACGAAAGCATATTTAGGACATGTGATGCTTCTGTTAAGTAATTTTGTTGTTTTCAGATTATTTCGGTCAACGAGAGCGACATTGTAGGTGAGTGCAAGGAGAGGCGCCGATATAATAAATCAGAATTAAGTAATGAATAAGTGAGTGATATTGGTGAGTGGGCGCTAAATGTACTCCGTACATCCACAGTCGGAACTAGGTCAATTTCGTTGCTGTTATATTAGTAGATCATCATATCAGTGAAGTAATGACATATGTAGTAGTATCCAGATGAGTAAAAGGATCCGAAGGTTTCAGCCCGAGCGAGATAAGGAGTTTTCACACTTGAGAAAAAAGCCGCATTACTTCACTAGTAAAGTAATAGTACATTA
This sequence comes from Bradysia coprophila, assembly GCF_014529535.1. Lineage (NCBI taxonomy): Eukaryota > Metazoa > Arthropoda > Insecta > Diptera > Sciaridae > Bradysia > Bradysia coprophila. The sequence continues at coordinate 1,316,932 of NW_023503584.1, forward strand.
CTTAATAATGTGACAAATGATGGAAATGGTACTTCTTGTGTGAAATTTACCGATCGAGGCGTAGCCGAGTTTTTATTCAAAAACTTGAGCTAAAATTTTGGCTTCGTGAAGTAAAGTAAAGTTAACTTTACCTCGTTTTTGAATAAAAAAAATTGATTCCGGTTCTCTATTCAAGTAAATAAAGTAAAGCCTTGGGGAAGATATCGTCAACTTTAAAAATTTCTTGAATTCTTTACTTGTCAGTTGAGGGGACAAGTCATTGGAATGGATTTTTCCAAAAAGATAATTTACTTCAAAAAATGAAGCGAAAATTTGCCGCAATCAACGCACTTCAAGCAAAAGTGGTACTCTAAATAGGGTACTGAAACTTGACAGTGCTCCATACAAAATTTTACACTGTACAAAGAGTGGTGATAAAATTTCATACAAAATAGTACTCTATTTGACAGGCGTCATAAATAGCACTTTTGCTTGAAGTGCGTTGCCGCAATAATCTTTTGTCCATCAAACGGGAATACAATTTCCATGGGTTTTTAGTAAACATTTTCCTTCCAGTGGGGAGTGCAGTTAGAGACAGAGTAATTGCAGCATGAATTTGCCTCAGCTGTTTTTCAGCTGATCTGATCCACAAGAACAATAAATATGTTCATACGTCGTTATCACTACCACGAAGGTATGTGCAGCACCTTCAACCGCATAAACAGTTTTGATTTTGTGGATCAGCTGAAAAACAGCTGAATCAAAGTCATGCCGAAATTTCACTGCCCCTGACTGTAAGAGACTTAGTCAAAGTTTTTACCACAATCGTTCAATTATCGAGCCAACTGTAGTTCATTGCTCATTTTAAAAGGATAAAACTTTAAACGCTTAGGAGGGATTCTTTTGAAAAACAGCCTACCGAAATTGGACGAATTTTCTATTGGAATTTTTTATATATACCTAGAAAGGGCTTCGACCCCAGAAGCCAAAACCACTTTCAAAAAAATTCTGTGGGCCAACGCACTACTCATGCTAAATAGAATACTAAAACGGGACAGTGTACCAAACAAATTTTGGCACTGTTAAAAAATCTGTAAACATTTTTTATACAAAATAGTACTCTATTTGGCAGCTGTCACTCGAAGCACTTTTGCTTGAAGTGCGTTGTGTGGGCACTTAAATATGGGAAATATGGGCACTTAAACATTTCAACTTCTATTTCATCGCATATGCATCCAAACCACATAAAAACCTATTTGGCCCAAAAGCACATACAATTACCTTTCAAATGATACCCCACACGATACATGGTCGTTTTGTGTACCTCGAGAAATTTCTGTAAGAACAGTGTAAGTCTTCGGTTGAAAACTTCAACTACACATATTTCAGTGTGGATGAATTTTAAAACCATCAAGTCCCTATTCGGCTCAATAGTACATGTGATTACCTTTCTAATGACACCCCACACGACCCTGTACGGCACGTGTAATTGGAGAAATTTTCGTAAGAAAATTGCAATTTTCCCTAATAATCCTAAGTTTAAGTCGGTGACCCCTAATTGGAACGTTAAAAAGCACTTCGCATATGTCAGAGTCACGGATGTTTGCAAAATTTATGCAATCAACCTTAATATGGTGAATCTGTTCATGTTGTGTGTGAACAGATTCACCATATTAAGGTTGATTGCATAAATTTTGCAAACATCCGTGACTCTGACATATGCGAAGTGCTTTTTAACGTTACAATTGCGCAACGGACTATTTCTAACATTAGCACTATCCCACAGCGCGAAGCTATTATACTAATCGCGAGCCATTCGTCTGACGTATTTCGACAAATCAGAAAACAACGCAAAAAGGCCAAATCTCTGTCGTCGTTAAGTCAAAATTACGTTAAACCGATCAAAATCAAATTGTCTAAGTCGCGTTATCCCTAAAGTACCTAGAGACACCGTTTCGTCCAGCTAATCTCAAAACTCACTAGTTCACTTCCATAAAATTCCCGTGAATTTTATGTGGAAACAGAACACTGGGGGACTCGTCAGGAACGACAGTGTCGAGAGTTTTGTTATTGTATGCGCTCTACGGTAGGGAGGGTAAACTTTTTGTAAAAAATCAAGCAAACAAATGAAACCAAAAAGAAGAAGAAAAATCAACATTTTAATGAAGTAACAGATTCAAACCTCAACCAATCGGCTCACGCACAGATCCATTCACCCATTCATTCACTTTTGCACAAAAACTCACAACAGTAAACTTCACAAACATGTTCACTAAAACTGAAAATTAAACAAACGGAAAATACTGACACTAACACTAACAAAAGCCATGGCCACTAATCTGAAAAAACAAAAGGGGGATATCGACCTAATTCTCGACGTTTTCAGAGCGTTCGTGTAACAACGAGGTATATCAGGAATATTGTCAAGAATGCATTGTCTTGAAATTTCGTTAACTTTCGTTATGTTCCTCTTCGCGTAAATCTATAAACTCCACGAAAATGTTTTCTCGAAAATAGGCTGGGTATATGGATGGAATCGAACTGATCTTAGCTGTGTATGTGTTGGAAATAGTTTGAGACAGAGGATAATGTCTGTGCTTACCAACCAATTATATTGCCATATTACCTTTAAAACGACTTGATTGCTCAACAATATCTCTTGCATCGAATTTTTACCGATCGATGTAGTAGTCTCACAATAACGAGATTTCTGTCTTTTAGTGATTGACATTTTAATATCAAAATGATTCACTCATTTTCACATGTACTCGGTGCATTAAGTGATGTCTTAATCACAGATGATGCTGCGAATGCCATATGGCCCTACGCCGGTTCCTTTGAACACGTCCCATATAATATTTTGGACTGACTTAGTGCTCTTCACAACATTTCATTTTTACGCTGAAAATTTGTTCCGTTTCTCATTACCACTATGTGATTGACGTTGAAACGTTGACATGCATTAATGCGCTTCAGATATGGGTTTTTGCGGAAAATATCATTAGTCATCTGGACACAAATTAAAATTCGTCTTGCTTTAATCGAATTCATTTCGTTCGAAATGTTTGCATAACAGAAGTGTTCTTTGGAAAATTGTACCAACCAATTAAAGCAGCAAACATGAGTCAGAATAAAAATCGTCCAATTCTTCTATGTGTGTAGCACTCGGTTCGATCTTACACATTTATTTGCATATTATTTACAAATGAGATTACATTTTACACAAAACCGTTCATTACAAGTCACCGCTGCTGTTGTAACGTTTGTTTTTATTTTTTCGTTTCGACTTAATTTTACTCAGCACTTCGTAGGCATGCGAAATTTCCATGAATTTCTCCTGAGCGATTTTCTTCTCATCTTCGCCCTTCACCTTATCCGGATGATTTTCTTTGGACAGTCGACGGAACGCAGACGTTATCTCCGACTGGGATGCTGTTGGAGACAGTCCCAGTGTCTGTGGGGGGAAATTGCAGTGAAATTAGTATAAATCGATCGAGACACCGCTGCTGTACGTACCTTATAAGCATTCTGCTCCCCGTCCGCATCCATCATATCAATCATTTGTTTCCAAGTTTCGTAAAATCTGAAAGGTCGATAAGGGTCATTGTAGAATCGGTTGATATTTGACGACAAAATATACTGAGACTCACCCGTGATGCTTAGCAAACTTCCATAATTCGTTCAACGAATTCTTCAGATCCGTCCACCAGGGAGATTTAAAGAAGTTGGTAATCGCTTCGTGAACTGGTACTTCATCCCCTTCGCTGTCCGTAATTTTCGCATTGAAATAGAAATAACATCCCAGGAGTCCCAGATACAGGCAGCAAGCAACCGACAAAGTTATGAATCTACGTTTCTTGCTCCGTTTTTTCGGCGGAGTCAGACGCCATTGCTTGGAGTAATTGTCAAAGACAATGGTCGACGCAACAATCGTAGCTGTTAACCAATACGCTTCTTCATACACCACAAATCGCAGCAGGTAAACGACGTACGCTGTGAATAGACATTTCCAAATTGTTCCTCGTTCGCGGCCCACATTACCAACACTCCAAACACCTAAAAAAGGATTGGTGATCAAATCAAATGATTATTGAGTTAACTCGGTGACTAGGAGGTAGAGTGTTACCTAATGCTACAACGAATGGAGTGAGCCAATGCAAGAATGTAAAACTCATGCCATGATAATCGTCCTCTGGAATGGCCATCAAAAACACCTGGCACCAGAGATAGGAAATCATAATTTGTGCCAGAAATTTGTTGGTTGAAAACGGCGGTCGTTGATGCTTTCGAATGTTTTCTTTGAATTTTTCGATGAACTTCGGATCGTCATTTGCATCACGCACCAATTCCGGCATACGGAAGAAGTCATGAAACCAACCGACTAGGAAATATCCACCTGGATAGCAATTTTGAAGGAGTTAGATTCAAACTAGTTTTGTGATGATTCGCATACTTACCAACAGTTGACCACCAAATGAAAGCTTGTCTGTCTCTTCCAAGATACAAATGGTGCAGACCAAATATGCCACCGAATAACCAGCATAGATATGCTCGGAAAAGCGACTTTTTCGGAGTTCTGCAAATTACGAAAAGAAAGTTTCAATTAACAGAGGTAAAACTTATGATGACGTGAGACGAGGAGCTTGGGAGTTCAGTCGAAGTTATTTATATCGGAAAAACAAACTGAAATTATTTAATTCGTTCATTGCACCTTGCATGGACTGATTTAACATGCATTTTGCTATAGATAAGATAGTGTTAGCTAGAGCCACAGCGCTGCTACTGGCATGATGTAACAATAAATATTCGCTGCAAGTGGAATGAGTTTCAGTGAAATTAATGCACAAAAATCATAAAATAACTTCCAAAGAGACTAGATTTATTGAACAAAACATTCGCTCGTCTTAATTACAAATTTTTATCTTTTTTTAATGTGTGCAACAGAACTTCACGGACAGCGAGCAGTCGTTGCAATTTTAGCATCTTCTCGCATTGATTGTTTATCGTTGCAGTTTTTGATTGCACTTCATTTTTCAAGGCTTTTATCTCCACATTTTTCGCACTAACGACTTCTTCGTGGGATTTCATTAGTTCCGTAACTCGATTCGATTTTTGACTCAGAAGCATTTCCATGTCCAACAACTTTTGTTTAGTATCAGTCACGGTGCGTTGAAGGACTTCTTTTTCTTGTTTAAAATTGTTTTCAGCTGAGATGGGAAGAATATTTCAAGTTTTGTAGAATGGATGGGGTGGATTTGGACTAAAAAAAATAAAGGATGGAACGGTGCCTGTATCTCCTCTGAATTCATGATTTGAACCTCGAAAGCCCTTCTGAACTCTCCCCTCTTGAGAACATTATTTGTCAACAAAATTCGCTGCGCCAAATACTAGGCAACGAAGTATAGGATCCAACAACATCAATCCGAACAATTTTATTCATTTCACATGAGTACGACATTACGATACGTACGTTTGTGTATGGTAATATCAATATCGCATGTGGAATGGTCAAGTTTCTAATTCGTATCAATTTTCCTAAAAACTAGTTCGTACATCGCGCCTCTTCGAAATTAGCTTTTGCTAAGAATCACCCGAGCAAACGACAGACCTTTTCGGACCTAGTTTTTGGCATCAAAGGATTTAAGAGTAGAAATCAGGGACTGTTTTAGAAAAAAATATTTTCTCGTATTTTCCTACGTTTCCCTACTTTCCCCCGTATTTTTCTACATCCTTGAGAAAAGCTATGAAAATATGGAAAAATTTCTTCCCAAAAAGTCCCAGGTGGACACACTAGTCCCAATACACCCGACGCGCCAGGAATATACTCGAAACCTATTAGCCTAACTGGAGATTTCCACACGTTTTACCTTTCGTGTGTGCAGCGCTGTATTCATTGTTTCTATTCCTTGCGTCTACTAATTCATTTTCCATTCGATCGATTGTGGTGTGTAATGCAACCAATTGTTCTTCGTACGTCCTTACTATTTTCTCATTTTCTTGACAATGGAACGAAACTTTTTCTTTCAGCGATTCATTCAACTTCTGACAGTCTTGCCTTTCGTCCGAACAGTTCGTTAATGCCTCGCTGAGTTTATTGTTTTCTATCTCTAATGCGAAATAATCGGATCGTAAAACTGCAAGTTCTCGTTCAGTTTTCGCCTGCAGTAACTTTTGACTCCTGAATTGACACTGCAATTTCTCAATGATACCGCGAAGTTTTTCTTCGATTTTCTTGAACGATTCGGTTCGGCTTTCTTGAATCGACGTATTTTCAGCGGCTTGAGTAACAAGTTGCTGCTCTGCCAATTTTATCTTAGCTGTGAGTTCTTCAATGGTACCGTTGAGTTGGCCAATTTTGTGCTCGTATTCGGTGATCTTTTTATTTCCTTCGGTTGTGGCTTCGATCAACTTAGTTTTTAAGTTCAGAATGTTTGCGAAGAATTTAACATTTTCATTTTCATTTAGATTCTTCAGAGTTTGATGGTAGTACAGTTGAATAGCGTTTTCGCCCAGACCTTTAAGTAGTGAAAAAGTGTCATTATTTGAAGCGAATAAATTGATGATGAACTGAACTTAGTTCCTCGATTTTACGGTCGTTGATGTTAAATCTCACTCCGTTCAATTGACACCCACTTTGATCATTCGTACTATCACCACTCGCGTTAATTTGCATTTTGTCAAGCAGTACCCTCATTTCTTCACACTCCTTTTCATAGCTTAACTGCTGCTTGATTAACTTTGACTTTTCCCGATTTTCTTTCCGACACTTGAATGAAATTGGTGACTCCAAAGCAGTTTTACCGAACCTTTTTCCAAAGCTTGATGTCAGTCGCGTCCTATCTCTGCCGTACGGTTTTTCCGGAACGGATGTCAGTGACTTCTTATGGTGAATGCAGCTGTTTTTCGGTGATGTATCTGTCTCTGCAACTTTGGCGTTTAGTGGTACGCGAATTGGGATGCGTGAAGTAATAACATTTTTCGTAATTTTTTTGTTAGGTTGGATGTCTCGTATGTTATCCTTGAAACATTTATCGCGGTTAATCAATTGTTTCATACTTGCAATTTGTATTGTGTAATGAGCCGGCGCATTAATTTTCCGTAGGATTGTTGATTGAAATGTGCAGAGATTATTGATTCGGTTACTGCGATACTAAGAAAGTTATAAGTGCCTCGGTGCAAACATACTATTTACGAACTCTGTGCTATACGAGCATTGACAACCATAAGAATTAATAGGAAAGAACAGTTCCAACGTACCATCTTCTCTCTTATACTCAACCCAACCTTTTTTGTAATGAACACGACAGAAGGTATTTGGAAGGGAACGCTCGAAATAAAAGTTTTTGAGTTTTATGACGTTCGATAGCTGATTGAGTTCTAGAACCAGACCAATCCACATAGTGAATCTGACATATTCAGTTTTTGAAAACCACAATAAAGTAAAGTTCCGACTTTTCTTAACATAAAATTTTGGGGGACACGCTTATTGTACAGTTCTGAAAGCTAAGATAGGATACAATGAGTAGAGTGACCGAGATTGAAGAACATATTTGAGGAGGAAGTATACAACGATCAGCAACTTCAACTTCAAGAATTTTATTTTCAAAAAATTTTAAAATTCGCAAAGCTTCACCGGTTATTCATTCCGCATGCTCGCTAGCAAATTGTCGCGTATCACTAGCAATTTTTGAATCGAACTGAACGTTTCCTCCTGATTTGTCAGTTCCAGACATCTATAATTGAGCGGGTCTTTCAGGAAATCAAGTTTGTATGAATCGAAGCTACTTCCTCTCAATTGCTTTATTCCATCCATTGCATCGTTGAACTCTTTCGTCACATTTTCTGCGTCTTGTGCTTTGAACATGTGCTGTAGACTGGTGACTTTGTTATCTCGTTGTTTCAAATTACTTTGCAATTCCTCAATTTGTCTGCAGAGACGCTGATTTTCATGCATTGTTTCGGTACTTGCTAATTCCAGTCGGTCCTCAAGATTCACACATTTGCTTTCGTAAAATCGGAGCCTTTCGGTTAGATCGAAACATTTCCGTTCCGAGATCGTAAGTTGATTTTTGCAGGAATTTATTTCTGCCCTAACGTTGACGATTTCAGACTCGTATGAAGTCACGTCAGAACGGAGATTGTCAGCTTCCTTTTTCAGTTTTTCTTCAACCAATTTTGCTGTCTTCAATTTAGTTTTCATTTTCTCTATTTCGGCTAGATGTTCCTCCATTTGCTTCTGTGTCATTTCTTTGTTTAGTTCCATGTCGCGTTTGACAGCCTCTTGAGTCTTAACATGCTGTTCAGATTGTTTCAACTTCTTTCCGAGATCTTCCACCTGCTTTTTCAGTTGACTGTTGTCGATTTGATACTCAAGAATCTTGCTCCGCTGATCGTTTAACATTTTCGATACAGACGATTCGGTAGCGGCGTCAATGAAGTCCTTCTTTAGACGAATCAAATTCTGCGAGAGAAGTTCTTTCGTTTCAGTCTCGATGCTCTTGAACTTGTCATTGTGATCCTCGAAATATTTGAAGGTTTGTAAACACTTTTGTTTGATGTCCTCGTCCTGGATCCGGTTCAAATTCTCCAAAATATCAGAACTGGCTTTTAGGAATTTGTTTCGTAGCGACAGGTCACCTTCACGCATTTGGTATATTTGAGCTTCGATGTCATTCATTAGTGAGATGTCGATGTCCTTTTTCGCTAATTCAATAGCAGTTCCTTCACATTTCAACGGCAGTTTAGACTCGCCACTACCACCTCCATCTAAATCAACGAAATGAATCTCATCCAACCTAAGCTCCTTTCCACCCAAATTTATCAGCTTCTGTTTCAGTCGCTTTAAGTCATTGTATTCCCTTTTGAAATTGGCTTGTTGCTCGTGCAGCTTCTTCTTTTCTGACTTGAACTTACGAAATTTGGCGAAAAATTCTGATTCTATCGAAGATTTACTGTCACCTTTCAAGTAACTCGGAATGGTCCCAGGTTTGTGCAGGAACGACGGAGTCGAGCATAACGACAGACCTGAGTTACATTTTGATAACGAATTCGTCAGTAGCTTGCGCTCAGGATATTGTTTCGACGTCAGCGATTTGTCGTTGATGAATTTATCGTTGATGGTGGAAATGGTTTTCGGACGCCGTGTACTCGCTTTTAGTGCTTGTTGGTTTATACTAGAGACCGATCTAACAGCTTTTGCTTGATTGTTGAATATTCCACCGGCTTTGCGATTGAGTTTAATTGATGTCGACTTTTTCACCGGCAATTGGGAAACGACCGTAAGTTCGGCATGTTTTGGAAATGGAATGCTCAGCTGACATGAATTTTCCGGTACTGATTTAACGTCGTTATTGGGCTCAGTAAATTCCGACATGTTTGTTTCAAAATGAGTTAAAATAATAAATGAAATTAGGACTGAGAATTACGACGACAAATCGCAAAACGACCGACTGCTTAGCTGTGTATTCCTATTCTTTCTGTTCTATGCAATGCTTTCTGACTCTTAATATGAGTCGAAATAATTTTTTAAATAATTTAAAATGACGAATCGTCCTTGACGATGAATATCAGTGAAAACTCCGAGACGCAATCATTTTGGTGCGGGTAGAAAAATCAATTGTCTTCCCGCAAGCACAATAGAAAAGAACCTTCCTATGAAAAAACACCTTGCAAATAGATAGGTGGCCTGAAACGGATAATCATCTGCTATCAACATTGATGAGAAAAATAAACGATATTCTCGAGCAAATGCTGCAAAATGTACGTTTAAACAAATGAAGTAATAGATTTTTTATGTAATCGTGCAAATCATTTTCATGGCCTTTTGCATAGTAATTTGAAAAAATTATCATCACTTTCAATTATCATTATCATTCAGGGTTGATCCTTTAAATACACTCAAAATAAAACAATTTCAAACCAATTCATGTTATCATTGTTCATGTTATCGTCACTATGACCAAAACGGCGTATTTCTGACTCAGCACTCCCTTGCAACAACAGTGTTCCGTATGGGACAGGCATTATAGCATACATCAATTCATTGACTCGAAATCAATTTGTGAACTAGCGAATTCGTGTGTGTTTGAGAGCAACTCGGTTTGGAGACTTTTATTTTGACTCATGTAGTTGCATACCTCGCTTTCGGCTCGTAATAAGCAAACTCTGCACTTGTCGAAATAGCCGTCTCCAAACCTTGTTGCTTAAAACGTACTCGAGAGTTCGGTTCGTATCACAAATTGATCCCTCGTGTAATGAATTACATCCACCGCATCCAATGTAATCTAATATTTCTAGAACTTATAATATTCATTCGACCTTAACATGTTAAAGTAATAATACCTACGACATACGACATACATCTGGCTATGAAATAGATCACGAAAAACCTATACCTTTGTACAGTTTGCTAATTTATGATCGATAGTTCCACACATAAGGTTGAAAATCTATTCTACAAATTCTGAAACGATTTTTTGTTCAGTTTCTCCAACATACCTAAACATAGGTGAATATCAGAACAAGTGCGGAAGCATGGCGACGAAAAGAATGACGGTAGAATAATTGAATTTCAATTACAATTCCGCTTAAATTAACACATATTCAATCCGATAATGTACGTAGAACAAAAACGATTGATAAAACATCATTGACATCGTACAGAAATTTGTCTTAAATCGGAGTAATTGAGTAAATGGGAATATATCGCGTAAAACAGTGCACTTTTGAATTACGATAAGAGCGTTTATTGCATATCGGTGTGTCTATGGGACAAATGATGAAAATTGTGCTAAGTTAAGACAAACGAGTCATTATTCTCATAATACACTTAAAGAAACAGAAAACAAAACTTTTCTCATCTATAAAGTAAATTGAGTCACAACGCACTCGTCCCCAAGTTGCCTGCTTTAAAGCGAACAGTTTTTACAATTTGTTAAGACAGCAGCAGTTGCTGTACCTTTATTTCGTTCAGATATTTGATTTTACTAGAAAAATATCTTTCCTCAACATTTCGTCATTTGCTAGAACGTCTACAACTTTTCCAACTCCAGATGGTTTGGTTAGTTAATACACACAAAAAACTGAAAAATTGTTCAACAATTTACTTTGGCTTTAGTGTCTCGCTCAAGTGTTTTAAGTTATTTATCGTGTTCAGTGAGTCTCTCAGCAATGCCATTTTGTCCGACAAATTTTGTAATTCATTTCTGACTGAAACCTCTGAATTCTGTGTAAAATCGTCCTTTTGACTGACGATGTTATTGTCTCTTACGGCCACTATTCCTTCGTGGAGAAGGGCATCCTCTTCGGTGTTGACGTCATTCTCTTTTTCGGCCAAAATTCCTTCGTGCTTATCGCCCCTGTTGTCAATCACATTTTCTTCCATTTTTTGTGTGTGGAAAATTTACTTATTAAACACTATTGAATCGCACGCTAGTAATTGTAGCACATCAATTTATTATTAACTCAACGAGTTGTATGTTCGAACTAACAATTGACAAAATTTCGGTCTGTTGAAACAGATGTGAAAAAAACTTGTTTAACATTTTTGTTCGAGAATAAATATTCAAATTAAAGAATCGACGTGTTGTCTTGTTACACGTCATTTAATTGTTACACTTGAATATGCAAGAATGAATGGTTGGAATTGCTACTGATAACCAGACGAATTTCTAAAGAAAACCTAGTTTTACCCAATCATATTTCATCTATCTACAACAAACAATGCTACCACAAAGTCCTTAAGGGTTGTTCGTGTTCGAAACGATGACTTTTTTCAGTTTTTAAACTCTTTAGAAGAAGTACGTAGTGCATGGCTCAGAGGTCAAGATACGGTGAAATGAATTATTTCAAAACATTACGAAAATGTGCTGCTTATTACATCATGGTGACAGTAACAATGATTCTGTGAAATCAAACCGTTTCTTCTAGTGGCGTTTTGTTTCTTAAAAATCGAAACTTTGATCATTGATTTTGAGGAATGGAACGGACCAAACAGTGCTACATCACTAAAAAACGAATTCATTCACTGACACAAAAAAATGAGTTACAGGTAAAAATTGTAATAAGCTATATTTTCAACTCTGTCTATGTACCAGCAGCCGGTAATGAATCCGGAAATTACCTGCAGAAAATAACTGAATTCATTGCCATAATACGACATGACACCACGATATGATATGACTTTTCGTCTCATCCTAATAAACTTATCAATAGTTATTTATACAACGGACTGATAAATGCCTTTTTAGGCACTAGATGTGTAGATTGTCACTAGAGGCCGCAGGCCGAGTGTGACAATACACATCGTGTGCCAAAAAACCCTTTATCATCGAGTTGTATACACCGTTTTTTGCAATAAAGGCAAAAGAAAGTCCTACTTTTCATCACTTGTTGCGAAAATAGCTATTTACAACCCTTTGGATGAGCAATTGATTTTAAGCTCAAAAACATGCAATTCGTTATTTATGCAATCGAGGTGCAAAGTACTTTATTAGGCAACGCTTACTGTGATACAAAAAATCTGAAGTACTAATGACCTCAGCTAGGTACACCTTACAAGTAAAAGTAATTTTGCCAAATAATTTTCAGTGCCTGGTAGTTTTCGAAGAAGAATGCCTGCTGCAGGTCACTTCATTCTAATCTACATTCTCGAATCAGAGGCCAAAGTGCTGAGATTTGGGTCTCACCAACTTCTCTTAATCCTATTATTCTCGACGCTGTATTGTATGTCCAGTTGAGAATAAAGTAAAACAGAAAAATGTTATAATTCCAAAACCATTTCTACTGCTATTACGATTTGAACGGGCACTAACATCAACGAAAATTAGGTCAATTATTTCTGAATTCTCTCTTTGCTTCTTTATTTACAAATCTTAAAGAGATGTGCCGCTAAAGTATTAGCATTATACACATAGAGTGGAAGTTCATCAACACATGCACAAATGGTATACGTTAATATATTAAGCTGGCGATATGACTAAAGTTATAACGGCATAGTAAGAAACTGAGAGTATTTAAGTATATGAGACTTATACCACCAATTACTCGAAATTTGCTAATAAGATTGAACATGGAAACAAGTGAATTTGTGAGAGTGGAAATAGGTTTCATTTTGCATCTTGTATGATTAATCCTACAAAACAGTTCAGAGTCAGAGATCTGTTCCTCCCTTTGAGGAACATCATTTTCATTTTAATTTGTAGACGGCAGAGCCTTCAGAACTTTTTCATGCCTTGAGGCGAAAATAGCTACTTTCACACCGCTGAAGAATGTAAATCAACCATCGCCAACCTCTACATGAAAAGCTTTGCACATAGCTGGATAATTTCGGGAAAGTGTTCAGCACAGCTCGCGTTTAAACACTGCATACACGTCAAAAAATAACTTTTCCCTTGTTAAGTAAATAACTATTTCGCATCGAATTCAATAATATAGCAGCTTTACGACATGACGAAAAGCTTACTATACACTTTAATGTCGTGCTACCATAAACAGTGATCGTTAATTTGTGTTGATAACAAACAAACACATTTCTAATCTACGCGGTTCATGTCTAAACTTAATCGATGATTGTTTAAACGAAAAGTTACCGCCTGTTATCATCCATCGCATTGGTAAGTTGTGTATACAAAAGTGTTTATTTCACAGTTTGTTCGTTGAAAGAATCGTTTAAAAGTCTTGTGTTCCATCAGTGCATACCTTTCGTAACGTCTTTAAGGTAAAGAAGGGTTTTTATCTGCCTAGAACGATAATCTTGCATTTATCCCTCTGGTGCAAAACGGTTTATCTCGATATATTTGTTCTCGGCTGATAATAGTAGATTATTGACTTATGATATGTCAATACGCTATTTTATTGCATAAGCAATACCCTCTCTAGCAAACAAACTTCGTTTTGACGCTGTCAAAATACAACCTTATTCCTTTGTATGATCACACACTGTTGACTGATTACTAAATTTTCATTTAAAATGCAAGGCCAATTTTGTAAGCAATGAGTGTGCAGTGACTTGAGAGCTGCCTTGACATAAGCGAAAAATAGAAAACAGACATAGGAAACGATAATATAATTTTTGGGGGAAACCTTGCACAATGCACATATGCAATAAAACACGGCAGAGTAAAATAAACCAGGCAGGAGCGGTTCATTTTTGAAACGTCAAATAAGCGACCTGATACCCTGAATGAAAATGAACTCAAATAAACACTGACATAAATTGAACCAACGCACGGATAGTGCGTGGATTGAGTTAATTTTATTCGCATAATAATAAGGCTACTTTTTGAAGTTAATATTTGCCCCAGGAATACTCGACCACAGCTTTCCAACGAACCCATACACGCTCGTGTCCTCTTTACCTTACGGAAATGAGATCCGGACTACTAAACCCAATTTTTCAACTTTCGACCACTTACAACCAGCCATGTATGGAAGATCAAAAATATCTAAGACTGGTTTTGGGGCCTAGGCACCAAGGCCTAACTAGGCACATATAAAAAAGTCCCGGAATAAATAGCGCCGATTTCGGTCAGTCGAAATTCAAAAGAATCCCTCAACATTTTGGACAGAGGTGCATAATCTACTATTTTACTCTGGAAAAGTCTCTCCTACACCGAAACTTATTAACGTCCAATTAAATGTGCCGCTCTGCTCTGTGAAGAAAAGGCATTCATTTTGATCTGCAGAACAGAAACGTTTCTCTAAAAAAAAACCCAGAAGCTCTGAAGCACATACGATCTAACATTTAAAATTCTCCACAATGTGCTGTTATCTCAAAAAGTTTACGAAACATCAAATTTTTGTGTAAAACTAAAAATTCTTTATCTCGAATTCTTAGAGAGTTGATAAATTCATGTTTTTAGCCTGTCGAAGTTTTCACCGTTGCAGTTCAAGCAAACATAATTCCGATGTCACAGTAGATTAATAACAATTCGGAGCAGAGACAGGTGAACAATGTTCACTGAACAAAGATGAAAAGATTGCTACTTCACTCGCTACAGATCATGGAAGTAAATCGTGATATAAAGTGATTCACAAAAGGTGCTTCCGTACTAATTTTTGTTGCAGCCAAGATACATTGATGGATTGATTTTATTCAAGAGTGTTCTCTTACAAATTACATTTGAATTTACAAGAAAACGGACACCGAGGCCATCCTTGTTGGGCCCATTGTGTCGTGCTCTTCGAGTGTGGTTGTTGGTTTGTGTATGATGTGGTTGTACCCACATTACTGCAGCCAAGATACATAAAATGAGATGCAGGCCTCCCACGCTTTAAAAATCCTCCCATTTTAGGAGGTTTGTTCATCATTCATCATTGTAGAAATGCCGATAAGCCCTTCTTTCTTGTTAAAAACTCATATTTTTTTCATTTACAATGGCTATTTCTAAGAAGTCTCTATTACTTGTAACATCCTTCGATTTCCCACGTGCAAAGTATCTATCTCATCATACAGGATCGGAAATGGATCTATCACGAAAAATTCTAGTCTCACCCAAAGTTACCAAAAAGCGCTCAATTTTGGACATAGGTTGTAAAAGAGACGAAAAAGTTGGATTGTCTGATTTGAGATGTTTGTCTCGGCCATACAAAAGTTTAAACTTTGACAAATTGTGACTAAGTGGGTATTATATATTACAATTTGATCGAGCTATCGTCACTGTGCTCGCCGAAAATTTTTAGAACTAAATAAAACCAATGAAACTACAAACATACGTAGAGTATACTTTCATTGAATAAAACGAATTCTTAATTTAAAAACGAGTGAGACTCTTCCAAATTGTTTTTTTTGTAAAGAAAATTATGGCACAAAAATCATGTGTATCTGAATCCAGGATAAACCAACACTAACATTTACTGAATTTCCAAAAACGATTGCTTGTGATCTAAAGAGGAGATTCTTTTGAAAAACAGGCAGCCGAAAGCGGATGCCTTTTCTTGTGTGCCTTTCCTTTCCTACAAGCTCGTGTGGGGTGTCATTAGAAAGGCAATTGCATGTTCTTTCGGGACAGTGAGTTATGAGCAGTTGAACGTATGGGTAAAAAAAGAGTAATTTCGGCGAACTTCTAACGGTTCCCGTGCATCCGAAAAGCAACAGAAACACAAAACAAGAATAGACCGGCTATAAGCCTAGTGAGGTCTTTTTTCTTTCTCTCAATTTTCTCACTTCTCGAGATACCAACTACCAAATACGTGAGTTACAAATAGGCAAGCAGGAAGAATAGTTTCTTCAGTCGATATCCAGCTGTTGAACAGTAAACATCGCCACCATCGTTCTATCAGTTTCGTAGTCAACTACCAATTTTGTATTCAACTACCAAACTCAACTATTCAACAACCATTTTGGTATTCAACTACCAGTTTGGTAGTCAACTACCAAATTATCGAATTATAAATAGGCAAGCAGCCTAAGTAATCTCATCAGTTGGTGTGCAGCTCTCAAACAGTTAACATCTCTACCACCTCTCTATCAGTATGGTAGTCAACTACCAGTTTGGTAGTCAACTACCAAAAATTCAAGCTTTAAATAGGCAAGCAGGCAGAATAATTTTGTCAGTCGGTGCGCAGCTCTCGAATAGTAAACATCTCTGCCGAAAATTACGTTTGGTAGTCAATTATAGCCTTGGTAGTCCAACTACCAACTACCAAATTTTCGAATTGCAATGTTAACTGTGAGCTATCGGTGATCAGATAACAAATAATTATTATTTGCCTGGTGTTGATATGCTCATGGTGGCTTTGCAGTTTTGAATGTCAATCCAGCTCGCAACTACCAACTACCGAAGCTACCAACTACCAAATTTTCGATTTATAAATAGGCGAGCATGTAGAATAATTTCGTCAGTCGGTGCGTAGTTCTCGAATAGTAAACATCTCTTCCCCAAAAATTACGTTTGGTAGTCAATTATAGCCTTGGTAGTCCAACTACCAACTACCAAATTTTAGAATTGCAATGTTAACTGTGAGCAATGGGTGATCAGATAACAAATAATTATTATTTGCCTGGTGTTGGTATGCTCATGGTGGCTTTGCAATTTTGAATGTCAATCCAGCTCACAACTACCAACTACCAAAGCTGCCAACTACCAAATTTTCGATTTATAAATAGGCGAGCATGTAGAATAATTTCGTCAGTTGGTGCGTAGTTCTCGAATAGTAAACATCTCTTCCCCAAAAATTATGTTTGGTAGTCAATTATAGCCTTGGTAGTCCAACTACCAACTACCAAATTTTCGAATTGCAATGTTAACTGTGAGCAATGGGTGATCAGATAACAAATAATTATTATTTGCCTGGTGTTGATATGCTCATGGTGGCTTTGCAATTTTGAATGTCAATCCAGCTCACAACTACCAACTACCAAAGCTGCCAACTACCAAATTTTCGATTTATAAATAGGCGAGCATGTAGAATAATTTCGTCAGTCGGTGCGTAGTTCTCGAATAGTAAACATCTCTTCCCCAAAAATTACGTTTGGTAGTCAATTATAGCCTTGGTAGTCCAACTACCAACTACCAAATTTTAGAATTGCAATGTTAACTGTGAGCAATGGGTGATCAGATAACAAATAATTATTATTTGCCTGGTGTTGATATGCTCATGGTGGCTTTGCAATTTTGAATGTCAATCCAGCTCACAACTACCAACTACCAAAGCTGCCAACTACCAAATTTTCGATTTATAAATAGGCGAGCATGTAGAATAATTTCGTCAGTCGGTGCGTAGTTCTCGAATAGTAAACATCTCTTCCCCAAAAATTACGTTTGGTAGTCAATTATAGCCTTGGTAGTCCAACTACCAACTACCAAATTTTAGAATTGCAATGTTAACTGTGAGCTATCGGTTATCAGATAACAAATAATTATTATTTGTCTGGTGTTGATTTTCTCATAGTGACTTTGCAATTTTGAATTTCAGCTGGCAACTACCAAAAATCTACCAAAACTATCAACTACCAAAACTACCACCTACCAAATTTTCGTTTTATAAATCGGCAAGCAGGTAGAATAATTTCGTCAGTCGGTGCGTAGTTCTCGAATAGTAAACATCTCTGCCAAAAATTACGTTCGGTTGTCAGATACCAACTACCAAATTTTCTAATTGCAATGCTAACTATGAACGATCGGTTATCAGATAACAAATAATTATTATTTGCCTGGTGTTGATTTGTTCATAGTAGAATTGCAATTTTGAATCAAGGCTGTTATCGTCTCATTTTTGAATAGTGACACAGACACATGGACAGACAGACAGACGGACGGACAGATGAAGTGTCCACAATAGGGTTTTTTTTCTAAAAGAAAAAAGACCTAAAAAAGGATTTCTTCAACTGATACTGATCTTAGCTTTCAAATAATAGCAAACATGCACGGGTACCGTTTCGATGAATGTGGTTTTGGAATGAAAATTTGAGGCTCAGTATCTCTACTCAAAAAATTTTGTGAACGTGAAATGTTTGATGAAAAAATATTTTTTTGCAGCAACTTTTAGCTGCTGGTTCACTTTTTCGAAATAATTCTATCTTGACCAAAGATTTCTAGGACACATATTAAAAAATTCACTAGAAAATGCGTCCAATTTCGGCAGGTCGTATTTTAAAAGAATCCCTCAGAAGTGAAAAGCGCCGCAGGCGAAACTTTTAAGTTATTTTACTCATCCATTGATTGGATTGATCTTGATCCTGATTTATGGAAGTTTATTGAAATTTTCGAAGTCTTATTTTAGGAGTTTTAGGAGATTTATGAGGATTTTTGAAATTTTAGGAATTTTAGGAGGTCTCCCTGGAGATGTTTACGATAAAGACTTTCGGGCTCAGTAGACATCCAATCAAAACATTCCTAATCCTATAACATGTGGAATTGTCTACGCAGAAGAATATCAGAAAAACAACTTAGCAACTGAATAACTCAATAGGTCAAATGATTGAACTAAATATTAAAGTTTCAGTTACTCGGGCACCGACTTCAAATTTTTTAACGAATAAATTCTTACTCCATTTTCTCATTAAATTCTCTAAGATTTTAACTTAAATTGTGTCGTGTCACAGTTTTACAACGATACTCAATTGAACCAACCATGTTATATTGTCAACATATGCACTGAATGACCAATTTTATTTACTTACATTGTAATGTTTTTGGTATCCATTTCTCTCTTTTGAATGATTCTCTTGTTATTCTATTTGATTTATGTTAATATCCACGTTCTATGTTGCGTAAAACTTTTTTAAGAAGTACCGTAACCAAATCACTGACGTGTTACAAAGTGTGTTCCACTAATGACACATAAAGAACAAAATTGTTATTTTTTTTTTTATTTCAATTTCACGTTGACGACGATTCAATCACAAAAGTCCACAATTCAATTTATTTCATTTAACTTAAACAATTCATGTTAATCGAACAAAGATTTTTAATTATGAAATGGTTTAGAAACCGGTAGTGACTCGTCTGCATTTTATATCGGACACACATTGAATAACACTGAACCGAAATGAAATATTATTCATAAGGTGTTCTGATTGTATATACCTTGTTCACGTGAAGCAATTCTATCACAGACTGGTGTGTTCGTTCTTAACATTACGTTGTATCACCGCAACAATAATTTTGTTTTACTTCTTCTGTGGAAGAAATTTCTTTTTAACGGTAAAAAGAACTTGTTTCTCTTGTGCGTTGGTGATAGATTATAACCGCTGGACTTCGTTTGTATCCAACATTTATGGGTATGTATTACAAGTTCAATGTTTTTACGGAATCTCGTCTCGACATTTTAATAAAACTGTGGACCGTATGAGTCTGTTTACAACAAAATTCCGAAAATGAAGTTGATAAAATTGCAATATTGTTACAAGCGATCGGCTAATGTTAGGATTTGTTATCACGCACGGTGTGTGTGTGTGTTCTGAGTCGCATAATAATAAAGTAAACGTGATAAAAGCAGGACCGTACTGGGCGTTCAATATATTTTTTTTCGAATGGTTCTTTAGTCATGCGAAAAAAGTGTATTAGACCATGAGACTTTGCTTGATACCCGCTTTAGATAGTCCTGCCCCGGTTTTCCTGTTGAAATAAGAGTGACATTATAACTACAATGAATTTTATTGAATGAAGTTCCTACTAGAGACGTGTATGTTACACGTGTTAGATACGTTAATCCAAATTGGAAGTGTACATATTCCTAATGATCGAACACAACATGCCAGAGCCTATTTTTATAAATTAAATTTCTGAAAAATCGGAAGAAAATAAGAATTTTTTCGAAACTTTTTTGGTATTTTTGGATTTTTAAGAAATAAATTTCCCGAAAATAATCCCTGCAGCGTACTTCAATCAAACAGTATCTAAATAATCAAAAATGATCCATCTATAGATGTGGCTGACTCTCTAACCTTTTAGAAGCGAAACGTATCGCCATATCTCTGTTAAATCTTCTACATCATTTGTTCAAACAAAGTCGTTTACTTCATTAGTCTCACGCACTTCACTATAAAAACCTTGTAAACAGTACCACATCACTTATTCTGGTCGTTGCTGTCGATAACAAATGAGTTCATTATATGTTTAGAATTTCTGCCTTTGACCGGGGTTCCCTAGGTTCTCGATTTTAATTGAGCCAATCTCTTCTATCATTAAAATAAGAAAGGACACAGATAATGAGTGTGGTGTGACTAAAAAGCACTATTTGTGTACACATGAAAAAATTTGTAAATTAGAGACGGAGGCATCTGTAGTAGTTGTTTAACTGAAATTCATAACTGATAAGGAGCCGTACATAATTGACGTTATGCAAAAAGTAACCCAAATTTGTTAAAACCCAAACGTTTTTTATAGCCCAATATCCCCTAATGGTGTCATTTGTGAACGACCGCCAACATAGCACTTTGAAGACAGTGCCCCTAACAACGATTCTCAACCGTTGACGAAAGTTGAATATAACGACACGCAACCTGCCCTCCATACGAAATGCTTTATTAATGAAACAACCTTTCATATACGACCTTAGGTAATTAAGCGATAGATTGATGGAAAATCTTTTACTTCATTAGTTTTGACAGACATTTTGCTACATAAAGACAGAAAAAATCATTCACACGCTATTTGTAGCCAATGGTGTTGTTGTATCAACCAGAACCAAAATACTGTGATGCAATGGATAAACATTAGCTATGTTGATGTAATATCCCAGCGAAATTTGCTCTTCAGAAGAGTAGACTCTGTAAGGGGGTGGTGATTCGTTGACAATATTGATCTCTTTCCGTAATTCAAAAAAAAATCTTACGCCAAGACATCAATCGGATCCAAAATTAATTCTGATTTGTAGACTGATGCCAGAAAATTCGTGAAGGCTGCTGTGCTATTACCAAGTTCAAAGTTATTCGGCTTCTCCGACTTGTCCAAGTTCTTTTTATTGTCGCTTCTGCTAACATCCTCATTTTTATCGGGTATGCCTAGTTTTCGAAAGATTATGCCTCAGGCCGGGTACGCAAAGCCATACCGGCTATTTTCAATGTTTCAGTATCACTTTACCTGATCGAGTGCCCCACAGAGTGATTACATTGTCATCGGAAAAAACGACCGAATATGTGGGACTGCACTGAACTCTCTTGATGTACTTGTCTTTGATACCCGTGACCAGTGTTGGTATATCAGTTGAGTTACAGTGACCAAGTCCTCTTTGTCCATTTGCGTTTTTACCGATTGTTACAACATATCCACCTTCTATAAGAAATACTGAATGACTGGTTGAGACTGCAACGTCAAGCACTTTTTTGGTGATGTCAGTAACCTTTCTCTAAAACAATATGACCGTTGGCAGAAGTACGGGTATTGAAATTTTCCGAATTATCTTACGAAAACTATCGATTTCAGAGCACTTTCCCCAATTCCTAATTTATTGTCACTATTCCGCCCGGCAGCTAACACCTCGCCATTTTCCAGTAACAGTAAAGTGCAATTTTGAGCGCATGCAATTTTCAGAATTTTCGTTCCAAACAATGCAGACTGTACTTTAGTGGGAACAGAACTGCATATCTGATTACCAAGACCTAGTGCTCCATACTTGCATGTTCCCCATGAATAGACTGAATTGTCATTGCTAACCGCTATGACGTGATGAGATCCGCATGCAATTAAAACTATGTTGACTTCGTTCAAACAATCTGCGAATAAGAGACGTCGGTAGGTTTATCCTTAAAGAAAAATATTTTTTTCTTCGTACCAAGCGGTCTGCAATGAAGATAGTTTTTCATGTCAGTGTGACCCAAACATCCTTTACTGTTGTCGCCCACAGTGAAAACTACTCCAAGATCAGACAGAAAAATTGAGAATCCATCACCAGCGCATGCATTCACAATTTTGTATTTCTTCAACGAATCCACACACGATGGATAGTGCTTCCAAATTCCAACATTCCCGTAGCCCAGTTGACCTGCATTTCCTTCGCCTTCATAAAATATATTTTTCAATTGAACAATTGGCTCTTTTAAATTCCAAAGAATTAAGCAGACAAACCCCATGAGTAAACCAATCCACCCGTCGTGACAACCAAAAAGTGTGACCCATTAGTTGCGACACAGGTAATTTTTATGTTTGACGGTAATTGGAGCGGATTCAGAATCGTGTTGGTACCGAACGAGCTCAGTTGGTATAAAACGGATCGTTCCATGCGCGATTCGGTAACACTTGCCGTTGATGCTTCCATATATTGTTTGTTCAAGAAGTCCTTACCGGATGCTACAGCAGTGAGAACAGATCGATATGAATCCGATAACATTTCACTTGATTGGAATTCATGTCTATTGAAGACAGAAATGAACCACAAGGCGAACAATTAGATATTTGTCCGTGTACCATACCCTCTGTTCTTTCCAATGTTTCTGTAGACCAATGGTATCCAATACTGAAGCACTTCAGACGCGGATGGCCTTTGACTTGGTTCAACTTTTAACAGTTGACTTAGCATTGATTTCAGACCTTCGGAATAACCACTCGGTAGGGGACTATATTGGGCCTAGGTTGATGAAACTTTATGCAAATAAAATGCCGTTAATTTACAGCATAGTGTACGTACCGACATGATTTTAGCTACTAATTCCGAGAGGTTGGTCGCAGCGAAGGCTGTAAGAAATTTCAATGAAAATCTATTGTCTGGTAACTTTTACTAGAAATTCACCCTTTTGAAGACAACACATTTCACCTAATATGCATCCTAGCGCCCAAATATCGCTCTTGTTGTCATAGTCTTTTCCTTCACACTACGAAATAAGGCTTGTCCTTCATGACTTTATGTTTTAAGAAAAGCAGAATTTACCATTTCTGGACTAAAATAGTAGGGGGTGCCCAGGACAGTCTGGGCATGAATTTTTGTGGTCATTATTTTGCTGATGCCAAAATCTCCAATTTTAACAGTTCCCCGTGAATTTAGAAAGACGTTAGCTGTTTTGAGATCTCTGAAAACGATTCAACCACCAATTCAGTCAACGAATTTTTGCACAACAATACAAACATGTACCGACCGATGCATAATGTTTTCCAGATGCATGTAGTTGATTGCACTGGTGATCTGTTCAAATACGGTTAGAATGTATCGTTCCGGCATGTAATCTTTTTCGGCTTCCTTTTGAGATAAAATTTGGGCCAATGTCCCACCATTCGCGTATTCCATTTCAATCAACAAGACATTTCCTCGAATAAAACTGCCTAGATAACTGTAAAATGGCAACATCATTCACATCATCTGTTATCGACAAGGACGACCATAAATAAATAACTCTAGCTAACGTCGTCTTATATATCAAAATGAATGTTAAAACAAATGAAGTAAAAGATTACATTTACATCCATTCAAAATAATGAGATCAAATAAAGTAATAGATTCGATAACTGTCCTAATGATATGATTGTCGTCTGTGAAAGTTTAAAGTGATTTTCTCCCACAAACCTACCAAATAATGTTGGGATGATGAAGTTTCGAAAACACTTCGACCTCGTTCATAGCCAGCTCTTTTTCCATTTTGGTCAGATTAATCAAATTGATTTGCTTTAGAACCACCTGAGTATTGTTCGACTTTCTGATGTACAAAATTGCAACACCAAACGAACCTTTTTCGATTAAATTAATTTAGTATTATCCTAGTCAGTTTACTTGAAACAAGAAATGCACCTCGACCAACCACTTTCACTTTTTCATATTCGGGCAATTCAATCTCCTCTTCGTCGACGGTTATAATTTCCTTTTTCTCGTCTATCACATCGACTGCCACTTGGGTCTTTGATATTGCTAACGATGAACTCACAGTCGTGGTATTATTTAAGAAACCATTGGTCGTCCCATTTCTACTTGCCGTTGTTTGTTTCAATTTATTTAACAATTCCGTCATTTTCGATTTACTTTCTTGTTTCAAAGAAACGTTGAAACTGTATTGTTGTGGTCATCATATCCAGGACAACGGACAATATGAATGGAAGAGATGATTTAGTGCTAATGTGACCTTTTGTGTCAGTCTGTTGAAATTTTTAGATCAACAAACTCGATAGGACTTAATCATCAACATGAGTCTGTTGATTTATTGCCATTTTATCGACTGATTCAATCTCATATTACTACCGCTGTGTTGAATTGTAATATAATGCAAAATAATGCTTTAAATACCGATATGCCATCCTTTACGACAACATATACAACCATTTGTTGGTCTTAACAATTTTGAAAATTTGCCGGCCATTATTTAACCATTTTTGTTTTCAGATGTCCGGTGTGAAAACTTTATTTTCTCCCCATGAGCTGTCACTTTGTTTTTCTTTTTAAAGATTCTATCTCGGATTGTTGTTTTCTTTTCGTTAAGAAATAGTAGATTACGTCTTTGTTTGGAACTTTCTATTTTACCAGGTGTTACGTTTGGCAACCACCACCACACAAGGCAAAATACATAACTCCAAACAATTACGTAAGCTATTTTACTCACTAATGCATGTGACCTCGGGAAAAAAGTGGAAAATTTCTCCTCCAAACTGCACGGTCTGGTTGAACAAAATTTAAATTGTGTCACGACACCACCTCTGATTTTTCTTCATGTTCTGGTTGAGAGACTCGGAATTTAGTTTCCGGATCCGCCCGGCCGCTTCGGAGAACCGGCATACCTGGCCGTCCGGAACCCACGAGTCAATTTGAATACAGATTGTTATCGCAACGGATAGATGGACTAATTCTAAGCTCATCTGTGTTAAAATGGCTTCACTCGACAACCTGGCCACGTAGCCAGCTAAAGTCGAAAATTCTACATTTTTGGATGGTGATAATGTCCTAGACGAAAAGAGTTTGAAACTCTTTGAATTGCGATATTGGTACATGATTGTGTGCTCTATTAGACACCGTGAATGGTCTTTACAAAGGTCATCTGAATTGTACAATATTTACAAAAGTTTATTTTCACCATCCTCGGCGAAACTTGGACTCAACTGTAATACACAGGTTGACCCTGTCTGCAACAGTTATGTCTGATCAGCCTGTCGTCTCAGCTTTAAAAAGGTACCAAACTTGCCATACAAGACTCACAACAAGTGTCTGCTACGGCATTTTGTTTGCAGCAAGGTCACTCTACGACGAAATTTTAAATTTATTATCTATTTTTCCGTTCCTTTAGGGTGAGTGGTATTGTTCTAGGAGTAATTATACCTAGGTATCAACTCTTAATAAATCAGTGGTTTAAGTTATTTGAAGCATTTCTTACAATGATTTCGTGTATCTGGAGTCGGATCAAGCTGATTTCCACATTTCCCTAAAACTACCCTCATGTTGGAATTTCATATTTTTTCCACTCGATAAAGAAATAACTATTGAACATCTAGACATCTGCTGCTGCTATATTAGTAAACAGCTATATTAGGCCTGTTCATTTTAGAGAAATAGTCTCAAATTCATCTGGCATGGTGTCTATCTGGTCCGGAAGGCTAAAATATTGGACCCGTATTTTTTTTTAGAATTTAAAAAAATAGTTTAGATCTGGGGAGCGAAGCATTTGTTCATATGTACGAATGCGTTGGTTAGAAGAGTAAAAAAGATGTACACCATCATTCTCCTCTCTTCTAACCAACGCTTTCGTACATTTCAACAAATGCTTCGCTCCCCAGATCTAAACTATTTTTTAAAATTCTAAAAAAAACATAGCTAACGCCGACCCGTACGAAACACCTATTCGTATCAAAAGCCTTTAATGTGAAACTCTTCATTTCTCTTACTTCATTTTCTTCTCTGCTGAAAAACTATTCTCCCTTTAAAATCACTTACATTATCCACTCTTTGCCTTGTTATCATATACAACTAAATTGCCGGAGGCAATATAGACAGCCCCGTACGAAGACAAATTTCATAAATTCCTATTTAAACAGCTATATACCGCTATATTTAACTATATTTCACTATAAATAAACATTTCACAGATAAATATATGCTATTATATAGCTCTATATGCCTGTATATAGCTCAATATAGCTGTATATAGGTTTTTGTAGATGTCCGTATATGGAATTCCTGAAACCCCACACACATAACAAATTATTTCCATGTTAACAGAAACTATCTAAGTACAAATTTTCCCACTTTATATCGTTTTACTAAAATCCAATATGGCCGCCGGCAGCCATTTTGTTAGGAGACCGGAAATAGTACCGACGCTTTACATTCGTTAATACCTTTCAAACAAAAAAAAATGCATGAAATTCGGTCAAAATTTACTCGAGATATTGTCAAAATACACCACGTTCACTGTACTTCCGAGTAGCCAGATAAGAGCTCACTCCAAGAGACCTAGCTCACGCTCCGGAGAACATAATTTCATAATTTCCCTGATTGGTACGGTCAATACCTATCTAATAAAGCTAAAACAGACGAAATATGTTCAAATGTGGCCGACCTACAAGCAAAAACTGCTTGCCGCCCTGTGCCTGTTCCACACCAAGGGGTCTAACTCACGAGTCGGTCATCCGATTTCCATAAACTTTTTTTTTTGTCGATCGGTATTGTAAATACCTTTTATTTGACGTATCACTTACAAGTTAAACGTTTAAATGTCCGGAGATATCTTCGAAAAACCGTAAAGCACTTATTGGGCCACAGCTCGGGAGGGGTCGATCCAAAATCACTCATCTTCGAACTTAGCCTGTCTTTTGACATTACCAAACGGGAAAAAAAAGAATTTTCAAAATCGGATGCGTTTTACTCAAGTTATCGTGCAGACAGACAGACGGACAGACGGACATTTTTTTTTCGCGGATTTGGCATCTCTAGACAACCACAATAGGTTTCCCCTTACTCAGGGAGTCCAATTCGACGTGTTACAAACGTATGCGTAAACCTATAAGACCCCAGTACTTCGTACGGGTCTAAAAATACGGGTCCAATATTTTAGCCTTCCGGACCAGATAGACACCATGCCAGATGAATTTGAGACTATTTCTCTAAAATGAACAGGCCTAATGCTATATTGATCTGCTAATAAAAAGTGTTGTTGTCTCGTTTTCGCTTATGTGATAATAGTAGATTACATTGGATGCTGCGGAGGTAGTTCATTACATGAGGGAACAATTTTGTGATACGAGCCGAACTCACAAGTGTGGTTTTAAGCAACAAGCTTTGGAAACGGTTATTTTGACAAGTGTAGAGTTTGCATATCAGAGCCAAAGGCGAGGTATGCAACCACACATTATTGAGATAGTAGCAAACTCAACTTTCATAGCCAAAATGTTTCGATTCAAACATGATCCTTGCCGATCCTGCAATACTGAAACATACCATTTGTTGTGCAATTTTGTTTACATTACTTAGTAACGAAGGATTGTGAACGTTTACGCCCATTCAAGCCCTTGTACGTATCTGACCCTGTTCAGTTCTCCTATGCGATGATTTTTGATTTTTACTAAGTGCGTCCTATAACCTTGTGTTGTTGCGTTATCTTCTGCTGCTATCTTAGAATTATTACTTTTCAAATTGCAACAATCCATGGATACATTACACCCAATAATTGAATAAAAATTCTTTATTTCCAGTAATAAAATTAAGAATTACATTCGATTTCAGCAACAATAAGATTACGTTCATTGCTTTCTTTATTTTATCATTTCAGACACACTGACTAATTCGTTTCACAACGACAACAAAACGAATATTTGAGCCGCTCATTACTCGTTACCAGAAGCCTACCGACATTCATCATGAAAACAGTCGAAATAA
Source organism: Bradysia coprophila (assembly GCF_014529535.1). NCBI lineage: Eukaryota > Metazoa > Arthropoda > Insecta > Diptera > Sciaridae > Bradysia > Bradysia coprophila. The sequence goes on from NW_023503584.1 coordinate 1,345,138, forward strand.
TTTTCAAATTGTTGTTGAGCATCATCTTTCTGATACATTTCTCAAGCGGTGAATGGTTACCAAAAGTTGTGCTACCGGAAAAAATCATTGTGGGCTATGCGACTTGGGATCAGTGTGACGATAAAATAATTCGAGCAGCGGAAGAGGGCGTAAATACAATAATTTGGTTTTCAATCGATTTGCTTCATAATTACACCACGGCCAGACCGTACATTAACCGAGGTCCCGATCCAGATTGTGTGGCTCAAATTGCGAAAAAGCTGAGGGATATGAATCTGGAAACCGTTCATCTAATATCCATTGGCGGTTGGAATGCTCTGCATCCTGACACGACCAATACTGCTGAGCAAATTTTTATTGAGTGGAAACGATGGAACAGCGAAGTGATAGCAAAATCGGACCTAGAATTTTCCGGATACGACGGAATCGATTGGGATATTGAAGGTACCGATGATGTTGCGAACGAACGAAATCATTTTAAAGTTGAGACGCTAGATTTGATGGGAAAACTTTCCCTGCTAATGAAACAAGATGGCTATATTGTGGCTATGGCACCAGCTGAATCGTATCTGGATCCCTCTACATCAACTTTCGACAGAAGCTTGAGGCACACCTATTCTGAATGGGACCCAATCGTACCGAATTTCAGCTATCGCGGCAGAAATACGTACGGGTATCTGCTGTCTCGATATGGCTCGACTGTGGTCGGAACCGCTGAGAACGGTCTAGAGATAACAGAAGAAACATTCGACTTCGTCACTATACAACTTTACGAAGGCTACAGTCACTGCTTGTACAACACTTCCATACTGAACCAACCTGCTTCCGAATACATCCAAAATATTGTTCAACGTTTTCATCGGGGATGGAATGTTGAATTTTCTTCGGATCCGGAGCTACTTTGGAACACAACACGTGTACAAGTTCCATCCGCGAGACTCGTTATCGGATTGGCAAATGGCTGGGCGGATAACACCAAGTTTTTGTTGTTGAACAGCACTGAAGTTGGGCTGGGATACAAATATTTGGAGGAAATAGGCCTGGCTCCGAAAGGGTTTGGATTTTGGGATATTTTTGATGAGGGCCGTGCAACGTATAGAGGAGATGTGGTATGGCTGGCTAAGGAGTTGAACGAAATTATGAACATCAGAAATTCAGGTGGAAAGTATGGAATCGGTTCTTTGTGCTTGATATTATGTGGTCTGATCATATTTTTTTTTTTTTTTTTTTTTTTTTATTTATTTCGTCAATGGCATCCGCCCCCTGACTACTTGCATTTTTAATTTTACAATAAAAGAACAGAAAAAGATTATACATGTCAAGTTGAATGATAAAAAATAGGACAAAAACATAAATAAAAACATTCACCAACGTCACATAGGAGTGAGTCACGTCTCGTTTGACCAATAACCAGAAAGTCGTCAATAGATCGTTTTCTGAGCCACCTGGAAATGAACGGTTAGTGGTTAGCGGGAGCCAGTCGACTAGACTGGCTCGATTCGGCACAAGTCGATAAGACTCGGAGTTAAGTCGTGAGACCACTTTTTAAAGTCGTGAGACCTAAATAACCTAATCGATACCGATTAGAAAAAGAACCATAGGTCCAGCATATTTGCAAGTGAAATGAAATCAGTCATGACATTTTGATCTTACCATTCAATTTGATTGGAATCTTCAACATTCTAACAGTCGTTTTGAATGAGTTCCGCGGCATACCCTGAAACCAAAGCTGTGAGAAACGGTTAAATTCCAAGCACATGTTATTTATTGGTTCATGGTAACCATACTTAGTCCTGTGTTCATCGACAATGAGTAAATCGTCAGCTCGAGTGGGACGAGGATTTAGAGTAATTCTTCTTGTTATTTCAAATGAATCAAGACCACCACTTAAAAGGTCAAAAGTAAACAATGCACAGGCATTTATCCTGCGTCTAGCAAGCGGTTCAATGTCGATGGAGCAACATCTGTCAATGTAAGGTGGAAGTTTATAGTTCTCGTCACGTCTCACTGATCGTCTGAGTGCAAACATCAAAAACTTCTTCTGAATCGATTCAATCCTATCAATGAAAGTTTCTTGATACGGGTGCCAAACGACCGAAGCATATTCCAGATATGAACGCACATGTGCGAAATATAAACTCTTCAAGGTTTTGACATTCTTAAACTCCTTACAAGTCCTGATGACAAAACCGAGCATCGAATAAGACTTAGCGATTACGTATTCGACGTGTTTACCAAAGGTCAGTTTTTCATCCATGAGAACTCCTAAGTCTTTCACCAGTTTCAAGCGAGTCACCACAGTATCGTTGATAGAGTAATTGAATTCAATCTTTGACCTTTTGCGAGTGAAAGACATCACATTGCATTTTCTTACGTTTAAATAAAGCTGGTTGACTTCGCACCACCGTAAGAACCTGTTCAAATCTCTCTGAAGAGCAGTAGCATCAAGTACAGTTTTGATCACTTTGAAGATCTTCAAATCGTCTGCATACAACAGATGAGTAGAGGAAGAAAAAACTTTCGTGACATCGTTCATGAACAATATGAACAGAAGAGGGCCAAGATGGCTACCTTGAGGAACGCCAGACGTCACATTAAAAGTCATAGATGACCACCCAGACAACTTTACGAACTGTGTACGTCCGCTTAGATAAGACGCAATCCACGCCAACACCTCAGAATGAACTCCAAACTTCTTCAATTTGAATAAAAGAATTGAATGCTTTACTCGGTCAAAAGCTTTTTGGAAATCAGTGTAAATGACATCTAGCTGATGTTTAGACTCCATGACTTTAGTCGCATGACTTACAAACTCCACTAAATTCGTCGCTGTAGACCTTCGTTTCATAAAGCCATGCTGAGATTTCGAAATCACGTTATTAAATTTCTCGGTTAAGATTTTAGTTACGACGGCTTCGAACAGTTTTCCAATAGTTGGCAGAATAGCAACACCTCTGTAATTTTCTACGTCACTCCTAGATCCACTCTTGTAAATCGGTGTAATATACGACGATTTCCATCTCGTAGGAAACTTACCAGTTGAGAGTGATGAGTTAAAAATGCGGAGAAGTGGATAAGACAGACTATCAGCGCAGTTCTTCAAAAGAACGGGTGAGATTTTGTCAGGCCCTTCGCCCTTACTGGTGTCAATACCACGTAAATGGCTCACAACATTTTCAATAGTAAAAGAAATCGATCCAACATCAACAAGTTGATCAATGTGGTAAAACTTACGGGACAGGTCTGATTCACTCTCGTTATCAGTAACATAGACACTTTGAAAGAACTCGGCGAATAAACTACAGGATTCAATAGGACTGGAAGATTTTTTATCTCTTTTACGCATCGTTGAAGGATAGCCTACAGTTTTCTTGCGCGACTTCACAAACGACCAAAACCTTGACGGATCCGATGTCAGCATTTTCTCAGTCTTTGTCAGATACCTGCTAAAAGCCAAATCACGCACAGTGCGAAATTCTTTACTTAACGACAAAAAAACCATCTCTAATCTAGATCTCTCAGTGGGGTCAGTCTCAGAATTAAGGCGCTTACTAGCTTTGCTCGTCCTATTTTTAAGGTTCCTTAGACGTTGGTTGTACCAAGGCGGGTCATCAATCGTCACTTTTTTCTTGAGAGGGACAAACCTTTCGAAACCGGCTAAAAGCGTTTCATAAAGCAAATCAACAGCGACATCCACGTCAGAAACGTTCAACATCAGTTGATTCCAATCAACAGAGTCAAAATAACGGTTCAGACCGGAGAAGTCACCTTTCTTGAAGTTAAATTCAGTAGAAGACTCATCACATTCAACGCAATCGACTACGTCCGCGGAAAAGATAACCTCAATGGGATAATGGTACAGGTCAACACGACTCAAAGGCTCAAGACACCTAGAAACGTTTGCCCCATTGGGGTTGCTGAAAAAAACAAGGTCCAGAATATCTCCATAAAAGTTGCGCTCGCCGTTGACTTGGTGAAGACCACTGCTCAACATGAGATAGATTATATCAGCTTTCGTTCCTTCACCAATCCCAGATGGTAGAAACACATTAGGCTCACAAGACTCGTCATCGCCATTCATCAGGTCGTCAACACTGTTGGCGTGGCTGTTGAGGGTGTCGGGCACCCAATCTACAAGACTGAGATTGAAATCACCTAGGACGCACATTTCGTCATTCAGATCCAAATCGACAAAGTTCAATACTTTCTCCAGTGCATCACGATATTCGTTATAGACCAGTACTGAGGAGCCAGAAGGAATATAGATACAACAGATAAAGAGCGAATGATCCTGAAGTTGAACTTTTACCAACACCATTTCGACATTGTCTGTGCCAGGAACTAGGATACGATCACTGGGGTAAGAGGTACGAACAGCAATCAACACGCCACCATACATCTGATGAACACTGTTCAAATGAGAACGATCAGTTCTGTAGACAGAGAATCGTTTAAGATCGAAAAGTTCACCATCGAAAAAAGAATCATTGAGAGAAGTCTCTGTCAAAGCAACAGCATCGTGGTCGCAAGACAAAACATTATTCGAGAAGTCAAACGTCTTAGTCCTTAATCCGCGAACGTTCTGATAATTCAACTTAAAACCACTTCTTGAAGTGGAAAAATTACATCTAGGGGAGTTCATTGAATCAGAAACGGGACGTTGCGGATGAGATACAGCTGACTGAGACGGCTGAAAGTAGTCAGATATCAGAGGCTGCGACTCGCGGTCACGGAAAGAGCGAGTCAGTTGACCGGATCTAATTGAATAAGCGGATCGTCTTGGGCAATAGGATCCGTATCCATCTGGCGAGGAGGCGACAAATGAGTCGGAGCTTCCGGTGGAAGATTGCCAGCAGTTGAGGACGTCTGCTTGGACGTCCAAGTTTGAGGTTTCGATAAAAAATCTCCAAAAGTGTTAGATTTAGGCTTCTTCAGAATTTTTCAGATATTTTAAAATTTGTTGAGAATCGTCTGGGAGAATGGTCAATAAAGTACGTTCAATATTTGGTTGTTTAAATTGTAGGCGAAATAACAAAAGGAAAATGGTTCTTGTGCAGCTAATTTTTCATTTTTTTTTTTAAGTGGTGACATTGAGGTCTGTCCATAAAAGGAATAATATCCTTGCTTGAGCCTTAGGACAATAATCGTGTAAATAGTGATCTCCCTTCCTACAACTGTCGTCCAGTCCTGTCGTCCTGTCGTCCCAACACGAGCGGGAAGAGGTTCAACAAATGAGGTTTCAAATGGAACATTGAACTTTGTCGTTATTTGCGTCATCTTTAGATTGTAATAGAAGTTCGAGTATTTAGTGGATAAAGGTAAGGCTAATCGATCGACGAAAAGACGACAAATGACGAACATTATAACCTACACCCCTGAAAACACCAATGGCCAACATGAAAATTTCGAGAAGAGAGTTTGAAGTGTTCCACCTTATTCTACATTCCAAAAATTCTCATTAATTTGTGAATGACCCCTTGAAACACTCTGAACATCTTATGTTTGATTAAAAATTTAAGAAAATAAACAAATCTTCTCTAATTGCAGTGTTATCGCTATACTACGCTCTTTCAAATTAACTTGTGAATGAGAGATATATCAATTGAGAACATAACGCAGAAGCAACTGAACTGCAGTGTTATGTCTATTTGTAACTTTTTATTTAACTGTTATCAACAACTATGACACAAATAAACGATGAGCTAGTCAGAGCTTCTTCTATGGCAAAAATGTATGTTTGAACAAAAGAAGTAACAGACTTGCCTAATGTATCGTGGTGCGTGTGCTTGTTCTTGAAAAGGTTTCGATTAAAGTTTTATGCAATGATTAAACTTTACGTCGCAACCGCTTAGTATGACATGCATTTCAATCAGAAATAATTTGGAGCCATTGTCTTATACACCCTGCTTGGGTGGAAAATTTTCATAATCATAACACATTGGGAGAACGAGTACGATTTACGAATGAGACGCAAATACTACATCTAGTACGTCGAATGTTCATATGAATCGTAACATTTTTCCTATTTATCCTAAAATTTACGCTCAACTAACGACGACAAGTCCAATCGTTCACTCATTCGTACTTTATACGAGTAGGACGTAAAATTTTACGATATTGTATACGTACTAGATGTAGTATCTACGTCTCACACGTAAGCCGTATACGTCCTGTACGTATGAATGGTAATTTTATAGCAAAATCATAAGTGGCGCCCTGGAATAGTACATTTGTTGCAATCAGCAATATTTACGCACACAAGACAATCACGACTGTGACTCAGCATGTGTTATATAGCAAAATTTACTACAACATTTTTCTCCGTCCCGATCATATCGTTTGAACTTTAACATGGAAGTGATAAGGCTTCGAAGAAATCATGTAAATTCTTGAAAACAGACAAATTTGTGCGATTTTATGAGATTTTTCAGCTCGTTTTTCAGTCGCATTTTGTTATTAACTGTGAAACGAAGAAAATTATTTTTGCTGAACAAAAACCCACAAAAAATTGCATTCGAATCCAACTTTTTAAAATGAATTTAATTCTGCACTTGATCTTCTGTGGATTATTTGCTAGTAGCGCATTAAGTGTTAGTATTTCCCCACGCCTTTTATTGGTGCTACGACCTGATTGAATAAAACTCGTAAATTCGCAGATTTTAGATGTAAAGACGCCAGTCAAACGGCATATTTGGAGAGGTAATTACGTTTCGCAAGCAGTAGAAGAGCCCCGATACGTACAAACGAAAGGAGGTCGAAGCGAACCGGCCATATTAAATCGCCACATATCGAAACCGCAATGTGTACCCTATGAAAACGGGATTAAGTCCCATCCAAACAGTTGCCAAATGTACGTTAACTGTGTGGACGGTCAAGTGTTTGTGGATACCTGTTCGGAGGGATTTCTGTTTAACGATGCTACCAAAGAATGTGATTTCGCTTCCGAAGTCACATGCTCATCTCTCAGACAAAATGCGCGGTTATACAGTGCGCAACAGACTTCGTACGACGATACTACTCATTACACGGACACCGATAGACAAGTGATAAGCCAATTCAAATGTCCTCACGAAGGTATTTTCGAGCATCCACATGACTGCACGAAATTCATTCAGTGCGCCCATTCGGGATTATTTGTACAATCTTGTGGACCGGGCACTATGTTCAATTCTGCGTTGCTGGTGTGTGATTGGCCCAAAAATGTCAATTGCAATAAGAACGTAAACGCAAACATTCAGTCGGAAAAACCTAGTCATAAAAGTGAATTTCCCAGTAATCAGGAGGGTCAAGACAAACGACCTGCTGGCGATGATTACGATTTTGACTTTGATGTACGAATGTCTGATACGGATTCTCGGTAATACGTCGCATTTCCATACACGTAATAGAATTTGAAATTGTTTATTTTTCGCGTAGCACTATCAACAACAACAACAACAACAACGATCAACACCATCGTGTTTATTCCACATCTGCAGTTCAAAATGAACATTCGCAATCATTTAATCAGCACCACAATATTCCGTCACAAACACACTCTACGAACTCACGATCAGGGCATAGAGTAAATGATCAGTATCCACAACAGAGTTATCCTCAAACGTCATCTCACACCAATGTTCAGCATTCACAACATATACCCGAAAGGGATCTGCTTCCACCTTTACGAACCATTCCTCATCACACTTCTGATACAGCTTTCACCCAACAACAAGAAACTTATCCAGCCACTTCACAAAGCCGAGCCTTTCCTCAGACACCTGTTCAATATCCACCGCAAACAAGCCCACAATATACGCCTTCGAGACGTCTTCAGCCACCACTTCCGCAGGAGCAATCTGATTTAATTTCCACTCAACAACAAGGAGCGTATGCACCAGCTCCACAAAGTAGATCTTTTCATTCTGAACAAAGTGGACAAGTAAATTTTGATATATTGACGTCCGTTCAACCACTTGCCAATCCGAGAACACAACAGCACGCAGGATATGTGCATTCGTCGCCTTCCTACTCGAAAACGAAAATTTATTCTTCTCAACAGAACAATCACTACAATAACCTTTATCCCAGCCTCTCAACGAATCAAGACACCGTAGACACTGATCAAACACAATCGCTCAACCGACATATTCCTACCAACAGACAACTTAATAGTTTCGGCCAGACCATGGACTTACTGGACACATATGCCAACTTTGAAACTACACGAAGAATTCAAGAACAAAATGATAGGGCCAATGTGATGACCGTCGAACGAACTACCCCGAATAGAGACCACGAGGTCCCAATATATAATCGTCCTCCACGTCCAATAACGTCGAGATTTGCGCCAGATGATCTTCAAACACAGGGAACGGAACATGATTTACATTTGAACGATGCACTGAAGCTCATGCTTTCGCCATATACGAAAAATGCCCAGTTGGGGAATGATAAGGTTGACGAGATGAAGACGAAAATTTTGAGTACTGTCACAGATGAAACAGAACATTTGTCAAGTTTTGTTGATGTAACAACTGAAGCAGAAGAGGCAGACCAAGAAATTGTAAATGAAGAACGAATTCAGGGTGAGTTTTATTTAGACATCAATGGTACACCTTCTACGGACGGCAATATCATCTGTTGTCGACGGCGACAACAAAAATAAGCGATGCACTCTGTTTGATGCGGTCTTACATAGAAACATTTGTGTTAAAACAAATGAAGTAAAAAACTTTTTATTGATCCGCTGAAAAAAATTAGATCAAAAGAAGTAATAGATTCGATAATTCTGTTGGAGATATGCTAGCCGTCTGTAGAAGGTTTTTAATAAAAGTTTCAGTCAGTAACTTTAGATAAAGGTCTATTCTACTTATACTAACTTACTAACTACCAAGTAACAAAAATCTCTTTTAGAAGACGACTCAAACGATCCTCAGCTTGATGAAACTTATGATGAAAATCAACGCAACGTGTTCGATGCTGCACCTACACCAGACACTGAAACTCTTTCTGATTTTAACAGCCACGCTCAAACAAAAACTGGTCGTTTTCTACCCCGAACTAACATCCTACTGAATGGTGATCAAAACCAGATGTACAAGAATCGAAATGCCCTTTCTTCCGACAGAGCTGAAACCGAAGCATTTTGCTCGTCCGGTTTCGATTGCGGAAACGGAGTATGTCTGTCCAGCGCAAAGGTATAATGATACTCGGATCATGTCGAACAATTTTCTATTACAAAAATGAATTCTTAGATCTGTGATGGAAGAGATGACTGTGGCAATCGCTTGGATGAAAAAAATTGCAAAGACATTAGCTACGACGTTCGATTGTCGGGGGATGGTGATCGACCGAATGTGGGACGATTGGAAGTGAAAGTTTTTGATAAATGGGGTCATATTTGTGGCGATGGCTTTGGCATCAATGAAGCTAATGTTTTTTGTCGTGAAGCCGGATATCCATTGGGTGCTGTCGAAGTAAAAATCAATTACAACCCTCAATCGCAAGTCACTGTTGGCGACAGTTCAAATTATATTTTGGATGAATTGCACTGCGGTGGAAACGAGACGTCCATAAAAGAGTGTGAATTTAATGGTTGGGATGTGCGTGACTGCAATTCGGAGCAAACTGTTGGATTAGTGTGCAAGTTACCGGATATGAAGTGTCAGTTAAATTATTGGCTCTGTGATCAATCGGAAGAGTGCATACCAACTGCGTTCTTATGGTAAGTTCTTAATTCAGTTACACAGAAGATATGCAGTCTGCCATATGACCAGTATCTGTTCTGTTACTTCTTTTGATCTATTAAGTTTTCAGACATTGATGCTAAATCTATTACTTCATATCTTTTATCACGAGCTTTAAGAGAACATTATTCAGATCTTGTCTCGGTCGTCGTTATCGATAACAGATGAATAGTCATCTGATTTTGAAAATTATCAGTTGAAGAAGGTTGACCTGCTTTTTTCAAACTCAATAACAATATCTTTTTTGCCTTCGTGATTATTAAATTTTGCTTATCGGCTCTTACAGCGATGCAGTGAAAGATTGCACAGATGGATCAGATGAGAGTGCTTATCATTGTAATTCGTCGATTCAATATCGGCTGGGTCATCAAAAATCTGATCGCAAAGAAGGACGTGTGGAGGTCCGATACAAAGGCATTTGGGGAACAGTATGTGACGACGGTGAGTCGACTCTATATATAAAATGAGTTCAAATGTTTTTTAATATTTCGAATCAAAAGATTTCGGTGAAAATGAGGCAAAGGTTTTCTGCCGTTCGTTGGGATACGATGGAGCAGCGGTAAGATAATGAATTTATTGATTAAGAAAAACCTTTGAGAGAATTCTTCAAATTCAGGCTGTCATAAAAGAATTCACGCAACCTGGTGAAGGTCTTATCTGGTTAGATCAAGTATCTTGCACTGGAAACGAGACCAGTTTGGACAAATGTACTCATTTCGAATGGGGTGAGAACAATTGCAACCACACGGAAGACGTGAACGTTCGATGTTTTGAACGAGAAGGTTGGTACATTCAGATTTAAATAGATAAACAGCTACTGACGACAGTTACCCGTAAACAGTTGAAACGAATCAAAAACTAACTCTGAGAGATCCAAAGAGTAGCTTCGCGCATCTAAATGAAATCACTCACAGTAGCAGATCCGATCAAGATCATTGTGGACAAATTCGAGTCGCCGACGAACCAGATGATTACGACGATCAGCCGGTATTCAAAGTTATTGAAGGCAGAGTAGCGAAACGTGGACATCATCCCTGGCAGGCAACACTCAGAGTACGAGGACGCAATGGAAAGTCATCGCATTGGTGTGGAGCCGTACTGATATCGAAGACTCACGTGTTGACAGCAGCACATTGCCTGATTGGATTCACGAAAAACGCATACTTCATTCGGCTAGGAGATCATCATTCTGAAACGCCCGAAGACACCGAAGTCGAAATATTTATTGAGGACTGGCACATTCATGAGAGATTCCGGAAGGGGCATTTGATGAACAATGACATTGCGTTGATAAAGTTAAAATCGGCTGTGAAATTCACGGACTACATTCAACCGATTTGCCTGCCGACAGAGGATACAGACTATACGATCGGAAAGAATTGCTCAATTTCTGGATGGGGATCGACTCAGTACGGAAAATCAAGTAAGTTGGAAACATCTTTTTCTTAACGGAAAATTACTCACCCTAAACGATGATATTAAAGCTCCATCATTGCATTTACGATCTGCCTACATCCCAATTATGTCAGAAGAAATTTGCAAACAGCCGCACAACTACGGCAATTCCATACAAAGTGGAATGTTTTGTGCTGGAATAGAAGGTAACATGATCGATGCTTGTGATGGGGATTCTGGTGGTCCATTCGTATGTCAAGACAACGATGAAAATGGTAAGAAAATTTGGGAAATTGATATCTGAGCAAAATTTTCTGATCTGAAATTTCGAACAGGATATCATTCACTCTATGGCATAATAAGCTGGGGTCAAAGGTGCGGAGATAAAAATAAGCCAGGCGTGTACACGAAAGTTGCTGAATATTTGCCTTGGATTCAAGAAAAGCTGTTGTTGTAGAGTGTAATTCAGGGCCTACTTTTTGGAAACTAATTTCTTGAATTTCTCGAAGTTTCTTGAATTTCTCAAAGTTTCTTGAATTTCTCGATTTTCTCTAAAAGTTTCTAAAAAGTAGGCCCTGGTGTAATTAGAGTAATATAATTTGTAGTTTCCAATGATGGTGCTTTAAGTGTAGCTCAAGAGAAAAAGAGATTGTAAAAAATTTACTGCGACTCGCAGTCTGCGAGGTCACTGAAGAGTAATAAAGAAATGCATATTCTGCGCAGAACTCTGACTTAAGTTTCAACGATGTGCTCCTCTTATAATGAGAGTTCAAACTTCAAAGTGCTTGCGTTTCAACACTGTTTCACTAAACAACTGGACTTTAACATTATGAACATCAAAAACGACAGATTAGCGTGATAAACTGGTTGTAGACATAGCCATCAGCATAAAGGATTGAGCTTTTCAATGTACCAGTCGGATGAGAGAATTGACACAGCTTAAGAGTTCGGTGTTGAATTTAACAATAACTTTAGCCCTTCAACGCTCAGAATCAGTCGTTGGCACGCGCTTATCTGTACCGGTTAAAACGCATATCAAGCATCTCTTATCATCGATTTGTAGTAGGAGATTTTGTTAGCCTGATTACGTCTAGGCTTCCAATTCAAAAGATGCAGAAGCTTTTCAATTTAAAGACTGAATTTCAATAGGCCCACTAAAGTCGTCCATAGTTTTTTACGTCATTTGTGATCCTAATTGGATGCTTTCCGGCGTAAAGAACCAAAGTATCGAAAGTATAGGAGGAGGCGAAGCATCCATGGATGTTGAACAATGATGAACTAAGAACGCTGCCTGCTGTCGACTGACACTAAAAATTATCCTTTGGAGATAATAACGCTTGAGCTGAAACTCTTTATAGCAGAATAAATGCAATAAAATTGAATTTCACGCGGAAACGATAGTGGACTCTTACAGTAAGCGAATATCGGAATACTCGCCGTATTCTATTCTAAGATTACAAGTAATCTGTTTGTTTTTTTGCGTAAATATTACCGCAATTTCTATGCATAAAATTAATATTTTTCTATAACTCTTTCAATTTGCATCTGTTTGCCGAAGTTGTTTGTCATTCGTCACGGTAGTAGACAGCTTGTCTAATGACTTGTAGATTCATTTTGATTCAAAAGCTTGATAGAATTTAACTTAGCATTGGCGACGGGGTAGAACATTCATTAATAGTGCATCTAAAACAACTTTATACAAAACTTTAAAAAATATCCAAATCCAATCGTATCCTTAGAACTCACTAGCCTCAAGTATATTATAAGCTCAGAAAAACACGAGCAAAGCACCTAGCAGGGTAATAGAGGTTTTGCCACGTCAAATAGAGTAGTTTTTTGATACCAATAATACCATCAGCAGCTTAGAAAAAAAGGTATGGAAATATTCGCATACTTCAATTAAAGTACTACTTTATTGTTTTCTATTACCCCGCTAGGTGCTTCGACACAAGATTTTTTTATTTCAAAATTTTTAAATTGGGTTTTCTATCAGTTTTCTTTTAAATAGAACCGACCTAGCTATCACTAGATAGAAAATTGGTAGTTGAAGTACTAAGGAGAAATTTGGTTTTCAACAGACGACAAAATATTCGTTCGGATGACGTACCAACACAACATAGGTTTTTAAAAAAATTGTGAAGATTCCATTTCGTTGAACTTTAGAAGACACACTTTGAAGTTGATGATTGTTTTCCCATGTCTAACACGAAGGCCAATATTATTTTGGGGAAATACCTACTACTATATTTCCTGCGCACAACGCTAAACTAATACGCGTTACACCTTGACTTTGCACGCGCGTTTCTTATTTGTAGGAAATGCTATTTTTATACTCAACTACCTATAAAAGGAGATGAGTTACTAAGCAAATGTATCAATTGATAACATTTTGAGCCCGAAAACGGAATCGCAGACGCATTTTAAATGACATCGTTGGTTAACGTTCTTCATTTTTGGTTTATTTGTTGGTGCCTGATGGGTAAGGTAAAAAAAATACAAATGCATTTTTCAGTCGAAATTTCAGTCAAAGTTTTTCATGTTCGTTATTTTCAAGTGGATCAACGCTACACCAGCACAAACAGCCAATTCTTACTTGGAAGATGTTGCAAATAAGGTTAAGGGAATGCCAGGTGGAAGTAACATCAAAATTCCAACTGCACCAGGAGGCGGGACTGTAGTCATCAAGAATCCACCCGCTATTCCGACGGTTGCATCAACAACAACGAAGGCACCGACTACAACAACAACAACAAAGGCACCGATGACAACAACAAAGGCACCGATGACAACAACAAAGGCACCGACGACAACAACAACAAAGGCGCCGACGGCAACGAACGTGGCTACCACAATGCAAGTATCAATTACAACAACGACGCAAGCACCGACTTCAACGCAAGCACTGACTTCAACTCAAGCACAGACTTCAACGCAAGCACCGACTTCAACGCAATTTCATAGTACCACACAAGTACAGAGTACCACACAAGTACAGAGTACCACACAAGTACAGATTACCACACAAGTACAGAGTACCACACAAGTACCGACTACAATGCAAGTATCGACTACAACGCAAGTACCGAGTACAACGCAAATACCGAGTACAACGCAAGTACCGAGTACAACGCAAGTACCGAGTACAACGCAAGTACCGAGTACAACGCAAGTACCAACTATAACCCAAGTACCGACCACAACGCATGTATCGACTTCAACGCAAGTACTTACTACACCAACGACCCAAGTTTGGAGTACAACATCATCGTCCACTACAATCATGTCAACTTCAACCACTAAAGTACCAATAACAATAGCAATCACGACAACAACCATACCACGTACCACAATTACTGGAAACGAACTCAGTACTCAAATTGTCGATAGAAGTTTGATCGTAATTCAACTCGTTTCTCAACTAATAAAAGTATATACTTCAAAACTTGAGACAGGGTGCGGGTGGTGTGATTGTTGTAATATTTACGTGACATAAAAGTTAATCAAATTAAAATCAAAATGGGAACTGCATTTGATCGAGATTTTTATATAACTATAAAATGACAAAAACGCATTTTCACTTTTCTGTTTTCTTTTGTTCAAAAAGAAAAATTCTTCTTTTAATTAGTTTCGTCGCACTGAGGCTTTTGGTGGGTGGGTATTGAAATAAAAAAAGTTTTGTTTTTCAATCAGAAAGTTTAGTATTCAGAATGTAATCTGAAACTCACTTAAAAGAAACTGGATATCTACTCGTTCATGAAATTTGTCTTCGTTTGTCCAAGTTAGGATTTTTCGTATTAGTTCGCTATTTATTTATCGCTTCAGCGGTTTTCTTTACATTTTTCGCAGTTCTGTTGTCATCTGGCGTCTCACAATTCTGAATATTGTTCCAAGTTTGTGTGTATCCACTGTAACGTGTAACGATTATAAATGTCAAGCACGTATATGGTTGATCGCTGACAAAAGTTATACAAATGAGGAAGCATCCCAGAATAAAATGTGCTGTTTTGTGAAGACTTAAACGGTTAGGTTCCTAAGACAATTTTTGGATTACTTACAACAAATGGAAAATATTTTAAGACCCGTACGAAGTACTGGGGTCTTATAGGTTTACGCATACGTTTGTAACACGTCGAATTGGACTCCCTGAGTAAGGGGAAACCTATTGTGGTTGTCTAGAGATGCCAAATCCGCGAAAAAAAAATGTCCGTCTGTCCGTCTGTCTGCACGATAACTTGAGTAAAACGCATCCGATTTTGAAAATTCTTTTTTTTCCCGTTTGGTAATGTCAAAAGACAGGCTAAGTTCGAAGATGAGTGATTTTGGATAGACCCCTCCCGAGCTGTGGCCCAATAAGTGCTTTACGGTTTTTCGAAGATATCTCCGGACATTTAAACGTTAAACTTGTAAGTGATACGACAAATAAAAGGTATTTACAATACCGATCGACAAAAAAAAAGTTTATGGAAATCGGATGACCGACTCGTGAGTTAGACCCCTTGGTGTGGAACAGGCACAGGGCGGCAAGCAGTTTTTGCTTGTAGGTCGGCCAAATTTGAACATATTTCGTTCGTTTTAGCTTTATTAGATAGGTATTGACCGTACCAATCAGGGAAAAAAAAGTTTATGAAATTATGTTCTCCGGAGCATGAGCTAGGTCTCTTGGAGTGAGCTCTTATCTGGCTACTCGGCCGTACAGTGAACGTGGAGTATTTTGTCAATATCTCGAGTAAATTTTGACCGAATTTCATGATTTTTTTTGTTTGAAAGGTATTAACAAATGTAAAGCGTCGGTACTATTTTCGGTTTCCTAACAAAATGGCTGCCGGCGGCCATATTGGATTTTATTAAAAGTGATATAAAGTGGGAAAAATGATGCTTAGAGAGTTTCTGTTAACATGGAAATAATGTGTTAAGTGTGAGGGGTTTCAGGGATTCCATATATGGTCATCTATATATACCTATATACAGCTACATTGAGCTATATACAGGCATATAGAGCTATATAATAGCATATTACTCTGTGAAATGTTTATTTATATGTAAATATAGCGGTATATAGCTGTTTAAATAGGAATTTATTAAAGTTCGTACGGGGCTGTCTATATTGCCTCCGGCAATTTATTTGTGTATGATAACAAGGCAAAGAGTGGATAATGTAAGTAAAAGAAATGAAGAGTTTCACATTAAAGGCTTTTGATACGAATAGGTGTTTCGTACGGGTCGGCGTTAGCTATGTTCCAGATAGCATTTGTGCTGATAGTCTTCCGTTTCACCAGCAAATCACCAACATAACCGAACATTATTGCACGAGGTACCCTTGTTAGATACGGGACACTTGCAAACAAACCAGTCGCAGTTATGCTAAATGAATGGACCTAGAAGTTTTAAGGGCTGGTAAAAGAAAATTTTCGAATGTTGTTTTCACATATGTTCCGTCGAACAGTAAGAATCAGAATTGAATTTTGAGTGAATTCGCGGATAGGCAGTTGAACCGAAATTATCTATTTTCCTGACTATAGCAGCGTGAAAGTCGCACTCCTATATGAGAATGAAGACTCTGCGTTAGTTCATCACTTCTCACATTTGTATTTTGAAACCCTACGGAACGGCGTGAATTACAAATTTACCTCGCTCAAATACCTCGGCACTGATGTTAAAAGAAAGTAGTAGCCGCACATATCACCAAAATAGAAGCATAGCAAAGCCCAAAATGGTGTCGATCGGATCCAAAAGACGGCCATGGCTACAAAAATGATAAAGCTAAAGACGAAACTGTTGAATTTTGATTTGCTCTTGCTTGATCACCTTCTTTTCGACGCCTGTTCTGCTCCGGCTCAATTTGCTTATTATGTACTCTCGCTCTTCATCTGTAATTGTAGGATGCTGGCTTGGAGAATCTTTTTTTTATCCGTTTCTATTTACTTTACAGTACGAGGTACTAGTAATGTTTAGAGATTACATGCAAGCAACGATAATTGCTGCTATAATTTTGTGTCGATAAGCACTAATCATTGCAAATTGACACGTCTGTAGGCAACGAGTGGTAGTTGAATGGTAGATAACAACTTCATTATTCCGTGGCCTTCGAAGACACGCGCGACAGATAAATAAACCCAATGAACCAGGGCCTATATTTGCGAGATTTTTTCTCAAATATCTAGAAATTTTTCGAACTTTCTTCAAATTCCTTGATTTTAAAAAATTGAAGAAATCAAAGAAATTACAAGAAATATTTCTAAAATTTCCTAAATTTTATTAAATTTCCTCAAATTTCTTGAATTTTTTGATATCATGGCTGCACGTTACAATGCCGCAACTCCTAAACGTTTCCATAGATTTTCCTGAAATTTTGGCTATAGGACAATAATAGCCCAAAAATAAGAATGCAACTTCCAAACGTTGGATACAGACCATGCCCATACCTCCCTAAAGTCTCCGTACAAATAACTAGTGTTGAAATATCGCATATTTCTGACGTCGCGTCATTCAGGAAAAACGTGGTTCCTAAATTATGCTGAAAGACTTTTTTTTAGCGAATTCGATTAGAATTGGACATGGGAGGAGCGGTTACAAGTGGAACTTTAGGCAAACTCCAAATTGTGACTGTGGAAGGTCTGAAGGTGGTCTATCAAAGATACATGAACTGCAACCTGAAGCCGTCAGGTGAATAAAATCTGTGGACATCCACGTGTAATCGACAAAATGATTTTTTTAATGAGTTCAAGTAATTTTTCTAATTTGTGTTTTTCCTTTGTCTGGTTTTAGTGGTTACATTTCTTATCGTTCAATTTATTTGTTCTTCCTTGTTTTAATTGATGAGATCTTACAGTTAATTAACGAATTGACCAGATAAGCTTTGTAACTTGTGTTTGTTTAAATTATCATACGATAGAATAGAACAATAGTTATTTATGCAACAAGTTTCATACTACGTTTTCTGCAACCAGCTGCGAAAAGTGAACTTTTGAAATGCAACTTACCACAAATTTAACTTTAATAGTTACCAGTCCAGTACCTTTAGGGTTCCCATTCGTCCTCTTTTTAGAGGACATGTCCTCTTTTTTCATCTCGTTCTTTTTTTTTCTACAAAAATTCTAGGAACATCACTTTTTTGAAGACGACGTCGACTTTGTCCTCTTTTTTTCAGCTCTGTCGGAGAATCTCTGAACGGTAATACAACGAAATCTTCATCACAAAAAAAAAAAATCGCTCGCTCCGCTCGCATTCTTTGCCACCTCATTATTTCATACATTAAAATAAAAGTTAGTCATTTTACAAGAACAGCGTAGCGTTGTGTGAGATACCAAAGATCACGCAAGGATAAGATAAAACGAAGTCTGTATTCAGGTAGTATGGAGTGCATCTTATCACTGAGAAGGAATCCAAAGAATATCAGGAAGATTTCAATACATATTGTACACATAATTTTTTTTAGCATGAACTGGTGTAAATTACACAATAGTTGCACAAAGAGCATATACAGCTGCTGTAATTCCGTGTCAGAAATTCACTTTTCGTCCTCTTTTTTGATGCCGAAATGTCCTCTTTTTCTAAATTGAAAAGTGGGAACCCTAAGTGTCAATCCGCTCGCTGAGCTTTTCCGATATCATCCATGATTGGGAATGAAAAGTTAATTTTCTTTTTCGAAAATCGACTTTTTAAGTACATTTTTAGCAAACAGAGCTATTTTTCTGACACAAGGCATTGCATTAAAAAAGCTAACGAAAGTTTTACTTTTCGTCACTGAGTTGAGAAATAGTCATTTACGTATGTATCTTCGGCGATTGATTTTAGACAATTTCGCGAACAAGCCCACAGGCCTTAAATCAATCAAGTCCAAGACAGGTACGTACGTAATTTTTCATGAAAAGAGGTGAAAATTGAACAAAAAATTCCAAAATGGCTCACAGCGTCGCGCCGTTAAATCTATTAAGTAAACAGTAATTGAAAGCATTCGAAGAAGAATGAAGAATGAGTGATCATAGCTGTGCCACTACTCTATTTTATATGAAGATGTTTTTACAGTGTTTTACGTTTGTATGATACACTCTCCTGATTCAATATTATATTTAGAGTACCACTCATGCTTGAAGTGCGTTGGTAACGTCCAATACCTGACCACATGAAATCAAACAGCCGACTTTGTTGTTGCTTTGTTTACGTTTTCAATGAATCTTCAATTTACAATAAGATAAAAACGAGAGCCAAGTGGGAGCTCATTAATGTACTTAATCTTCACTCAATTCATTGCGTTTTAATAGAAGTTGATAACGACGTCGAGTAGCGTTGAACAACGAATTAGTTTGGCAGTTTGGAGAAAGACGTTGAGTCGGAGCATTAGCAGCAGCAAGACTATAGTACATAATGGAAGAAGAGAAGAAACAGAAAGACACTGAGCTTGGAACTACGGAGAAACCAATCCCTAATGCAACATACTGGTTTCAGTATGTAGTTGCTGTTTCCGGTAGGATCGACCATATTCATGTTTAAAATTATTTTAAATAATTATTTCGTACTAAGCAGTGACTATACCTAAGTACCAGTACCATATAGTTTGACCAACAATTTATGGATTTTATTTGTGTTGTTTGTAGCTTCATTGATTCTATTATCGTCTGCTGTCGCCTTCGGATGGAATTCTCCAGCCATACCAAAATTACGTCTCGAAGATTCGCCCATTCCGCCCATTACTGGCGGGCAAAGTTCATGGATCGTGGCACTAATGAAAGTCGGCTCAATATCAGCTTCATTTTGTGCTATTTGGTTGATGAACATGTAAAATTGTGAAAAGTTACATGATACCAACGAACGTTAACAACGGCCAAATCTTTGGTTTCAGACTCGGTAGAAAGACGCTGATGTTGATGGCTGCTGTTCCACTAATAGCTAGTTGGATTTTAATTGGTGTAGCTACGTCAATTGATGTCGTTTATGTATCGAGAGTATTGAGTGGTCTTGCATATGGCATAGCGTATTCGGTTTTGCCCATGTACCTTGGTGAAATTGCATCGGATCGTATAAGAGGTTCAATTAGTACACTCCTCACAGTCATGGCTAAATCGGGCATTCTATATGCTTATGCGATTGGACCGTACGTATCTGTCCGCTTGATGGCATGGCTAGCAATAATTCCAGCTGCGATATTTGTCACCACATTCATTTGGTTGCCTGAGTCACCGTATTATTTGATTGGAAAAAATGAGCAAGAAAATGCACGGAAGAGTCTGGCTCGGCTACGACGACGTAGTGATGTTGACGAAGAATTGGATAAAATGACCGTGGCAGTGAAAAAATCACAAGAAAATAAGGGCACCTTCCACGAACTCTTTTTCAATAAAGGCAACCGGATGAGCTTGATCATCATTCTAGGATTAGCTGTGGCTCAACAGTTGTGTGGAAGTCAGGCGGTGATAGCCTATTCAGAAACAATTTTCAAGCGTGTGGGAAGTACGCTCGGAGCCAGTGAATCAACAATTATTCTCGGTGTAGTTCAATTAGTAAGCTCAGCAGTTTCATCGTCGATTGTGGACATTGTCGGACGACGACCACTGCTGTTGGTGTCAGTAATCGGAGCAGGTATTTGCAACACAATCGTAGGATTGTATTTCTTCCTAGAGCGTTTTGAAATCGACGTGACTGGCATTGCATGGTTACCAATGACAGCCCTAATGATCTTTATTGTCACATACACTATTGGCATGGCCACAGTAACGTTCGCAATTCTTGGTGAGATTTTTCCGAAAAATTTAAAATCGGTCGCCGGTCCTGCGTTTACAATTACTGGCGGTGCGTTCTCGTTTATTGTGGCTAAATTGTTTCAAATTGTCTCCGACGATCTGGGCAGCGATTATACGTTTTGGGGCTTCGCATTGTTCACCTATATGTTCGTTCCGTTCGTTTGGTTTTTAATACCGGAAACTAAAGGCAAATCGTTGGACGTAATTTTGGAGGAAATTAATTTGAGAAATCACAAAAAGAAAACGATCAAATGAAATAAATTGTATCGATGAGAGTTTGGACTAATTTATTTAATACTTGCCGCTTGTATAGGAGTGTGGGGGCCAGTGTTTGGAAAATTAGGATTCGGGAAAACTACGTTCAAAGATGAAAAAAATGGGTCGACTAACGCAACTAATTGTTTTTATCAATTTCTGTCTCGTTTTGAAGAAAAATGAACAGTGGGTAGTGGAATCTGTAAATTAAATTGTGGCTACGAACGGGTCGCCTTCCATCCACATTGCATATGTTTTTACTTTAATCCGATTTTATAATTAACAACCACTTAATGAGATAGCTCAATAATTCGACAACCAATCAGCTGTTCTTATCTTCTTTAATTGGCGCTAAAAAAGAGCGATTATATTGTTGGTCGTAAGGCGAAAAGCTTTTCTTTCCTTCAAGTCATGACACAGATAAAAAAAAAGATTTTTCTCTGAAATTGGCAGAGTGGTGTTGGACTCGTTAGAAATGGTTTGTCAATCAACGCAGTGTTCACATACCACAATTCGTAGAGCTATAGTGCATTACCGTCGTCTCACTGGGACATTTTTTGTTGAGGAGTGTGGGGAGATTGTATATCGAGCCGGAGGCGAGGAATATATCCCACACATCGAAACAAAATGATTTCACAGCGAAACAGTACACGGTATTTTGTTGACTTGCGGCAGAAAACGCGAAAAACTGGTTTTTGTAACGAGTCGTTTTCTGGCCGCAAGACAAAATAGTAATATAGCAACTGCGCTGCGAAAACTGAACTTTTTCATGCGTGATTTGGGTGGCGATCGAGGGGTCTTTTTTTCTCTGGTTTTTTATATTTTTCATGTGTCGGGGCCGAAAATGAGAGAGTTTCGAGATTTTTCTCGGGTTTTCGACCCCTTACATGAAAAATTTTTTGAGTATCTGTTTTGGACGATTGATTTTAGGCACTTTCGCATGTAGCCCGAACGAAGTGAAATTGCCAAAAAACAATCGTCCAAAACAGACACACAAATAACTATTATCACATACGGGCGGTGTTCGGATGTCAAAATTACTTAACTAGAAGTTTAATTCAAAAATTACACTTCAGGTCTATGTGTTGTTGTCTCGTTTTATGTCTGTATTATGTGATAAAATAGAGTACTCACTTGTCACTATCAGTCTCGGCAAGCCTAATATATATTACTTTTCACCACTAGTGATGAATAAATAAAAATTCTGCTCCGACCAAATTTGGAACCACCGACACCAAAACCCAATGCTTATCGAGCAACACCTCTGCCCATTCGGCTATTGAGATATAAAATCGCAGTGAACCAATTTTTGAAGCGTACACATAAATGCAGTCTACTTGATCGTTAATACCATATTTCGTTCATACAGTAGAACGTTGCCGGTTATTGCGACTTCTCAACTTTAGGCACACCGGAAAGTGCTAAGAGAGTCAAGGAATACCTCCAAATAAATTTCTAAAAATCAAAAATTTGATATTCTTCGACTCCCTTAGAACTTTCCGGTGTGCCTAAAGTGCTTGCTCGAGCATTATCCTTTACGTGTTAAAGGAAGAGTTATGTTTTGCTTTCAAAAGCTCATTTTTCGCAGTTAGTTGCAGAAAACGTTGTATGCAACACGTTGCGAAAGTGGTAGTTTTTGTCACACGATGTGATTATCTCGCTTCGCTCGTTTGATAACATCACATCTAGTGATAAAAACTACCACTTTTCGCAACTAGCTGCGAAGAATGAACTTTGACATGCAAAACATAACTCTACCTTTAACGTACATTAAGTTGATAAGTAGAGTTTTCGTCTGAGTTTTGTTGATCAGATGCATAGCCGAGGTCAATAAAATATTATGGCACTGTAACAAAGCCACTGTTTAGCCGACCCTGTTAAAAGTGACGGATTCGACTGGACCACATTCTTAATGTGAACGAGGTTTATAAACACACCGAAATGATACTTTCAATTTTTTATGGATTTTCGGTCGAAAGCAATGAATGTACAAACCAGGTGTGGTCTGTTCATACAAACCGGAGGACATGGCGATTTCATATAGACAAACTCACCTCTCATGAGAGGTGAGTTTGTTTATATGAAATCGCCATGTCCTCCGCTTCATACAAATTTTGACATTCGACCATACCTTGTGTTGACGTTCATTGGTCGAAAGTGGTTTTCTCTGCTCCGCTAAGAATGCGATGTTAAAAACTTTGTTTGCCTCGGGGAAAAAACTTCAAAATTGTATTTGCTCGGGTGACTTGTGAAGCAACATCGAAGTGCAATTTCTGACTTTTTTTCCCATCGGTGAACAAATAACTATTTTTGATGTTTCGCGATTCGTTACGATTTTGTCGAAAAAGAATTTAAGAAAAATTCAGGAAAATTCACCAAAATATTTTTTCCAACAACAGGTCCTGTCCTGTATGCATTCAATATAATACTTATCCAAGACGTTGGACTTTCGTCTCATACGTTAATAACTCGCTTAAGTGGTCTATTTAATTAGAAGACATTCCTTGCAAGCATTGCTGTCGATGCGATAAAGAATTGTTGGAAAGAAATCGTGGACACGGAATTGATGCTACATTTTTATGAATGAACGGACGCGTTGTCTATTTTCGGTCAATCGCATCGAATTGGGATGAGCTAAACAAACCGATTTCTAGCCGAACTTAGGTCGTAAAATTTAATCTCAAGATGCGTCAATAAACCAACGTGTTGGCAGATAACGAATTTCTCTTTTAAATGAATGTCAGGTGATAACAGACTTAAATGTAAAGATATAAAATCTTGGACAATAGCACCATCACTGTTTTGATTGGATCTTTGTTGTGATGCGTACGATTGTTCTTTGAACTTTCACATCTGTATGGATAGAAAATGCAAATACATTTTCTGCCCACAATCATGAAAACCCATTTCCAAAATAGTATCCCTGTCAGGGATTCCCTGAAGTGTAGTCCTTCATAGCAATACACCATAGACTCGAAGCTTAAAAAACAAATTTTATTTAAGAAAAATAGACCTTTTCCCAGTCGAAACCATTAGATTTCCACTCAACAAACAGCCAATTTATCTGGCGCATAAATTTATAGGCGGCGGCGTAGCTCATCAAAGTAGGTTAAAATTCAAAGAACATGGAACGTAAACAGAAAACCGAAACATTTACGTCGAACAATCCAGAGCGACAGTCAGGAAATCCTCGAAATTAATGGTAATGGTGCCGTTCTGTTGCTGGTCACGCGCACGGAATGCTTCAGTGAATCGTTGAATTTGAATGCACAGCACGATGAACTGATCGACAGACACTTCTTTGTGCAATTTCGGATCACTCTTGCCAACCAGAAATTTGATGAAATTCTGCGAAAAACGGAAACCCATTTGGCCGAGAGCTGAAACGGAAATTTTGATTTGATTTCGATTCCGAGCTGTTGAAATGGTTTTCCTTTTTTTACCTTGCGCCAATTCGGTTTCATCAATGTGACCAGACGCATCACGATCATAGGTTTTGAACACAGACAGCCATTGATTGATGTAGGCGTACAATTTCTCGAATTCATGGATGTCCACAGTGCCACTTTTGTCTCGGTTAAACATACCTATACACAAAGGAGCATAACGATAACGGGACACTATTCAATAGATGGCAATGAACCAATTACCAATCATCAATTTGCACGCTACATCCGAGAAATTCTCTCCTTTTCCATTGACCAAGGCCGTCTTTAACTCATCTGCACTGATTTTCCCAGAACGATCCCTATCTACCATACCGAAGAGTCGTTGCGTGTCCGACGATACACCAGGAACATTTGTCGGTGGATATCCTCCGGCTGTTGGTGGAGCATATCCTCCAGCTGGTTGTGGAGCATATCCGCCTGCGGACGGTTGTTGATAGCCTCCTGGTGCACCATAGCCAGGCTACATAATGAATCAAAGTTGTCAGAGGAATTCGATTTCTCAGTAACAGATGTTGTTTACCTGTGGCTGTTGTCCCGGATATCCACCACCTTGTCCCGGATAGCCTTGTTGTGGTTGTTGTCCTGGATATCCACCCTGTCCCGGATAGCCGCCTGGATAACCGCCCTGTAATAGTCAGTTGTGAAAATCATTCTCGATACGAAGGGCGGAACTTCGTCTAAAAAGGTCATAAAAATGGAAAAGGCAAATGACGTGGAGTCAGAGTAGAGTAGAGCTAAGAACAATTTGATTTGGGAATTTTGAAAGATTTTTCATCAGAAAAATCGTTTATGGAAGTCACTTTACGGCGCCGTCGTCCCAGCAACATTTTCAACAACGGTGGAGAGACACAAACCAACCACACTGGTTCTATGTAAATGATCAGACATTCAATATGCATTACATTCATGAGATGATGATGAATTACTGCAACACTGTTGTTAGATTGGAATGACGTCATTGTTGTGTGGAACGACATTCGTAATTGCCGTTTTCATTATCGAAATTAAGAAATTGAAATTCCTTAAATTGTAAACGCCTGCACTAATTACCGGCAAGACAACATAATTTCCAATGAATCATGCTGCAATTTGAGTACAACACATTTTAGCAAACAATTGCGGGTAGAGTACGGTTGCGTATGTTAAAGACTGTGTTTTCGGTGATCGTAATACTTTTCCGGTTTTCGTTTTTGTGTTCAAGTTGCACTAGCACTCAGGACCTTTCCACTAAATTAATCGTTCAAACGATATGCTCACCTGATAAGACATTTTGGTTGAGGAATAAATAATAAATCAAAAGTTGCTGTCTCTTCGACTCCCCTAGTATGTCCTGTCAAAGTCGAACTAATCATTCACGACATTCACACAAATTCACAATGGAACGAATGGAACCGATGAAAACTCTGAAATTGTTGTGGAAAGCATTGTCCGCGTTCACTTTCACGGAATTATACGACTGTGGCTGCTTGCCCACCAGGATTCAAAAAGTAAAATTTCTCTCGACTCTAAAACATGTTTCGTTTCTACGACATGACACGAAATGGGCGAACAATGGCCTTATTTTAAAAGGTCAGCAATGCACAGACACTGTCTGTCAGACAGTGAAAAATGCAATAATCAGCTGAATTTAAAATAATTTCGGCTGCATGGCATTCCCTTTTAACCAATAGAATCAGATGCAGACTCAGAAATCTTTGCAGATGAATATGTGCCAGGTATTATCGAACGAGACAACAAACATAAGGTCCGGCTAATCTAGCAATATGCAAAATGGTTGTTAAGATCCAATGAAGTAAAAGATTCGCTAATGGTGGTGGTGGTATACTTACAGTCTATCTGGTTAATTTCCATAGCAACCGGGAAATGCATGACTGGGAAGTAAATTTTAGATTTTTGATAACCAAGACGTTTTCGTTACTGTGAAGAAAATTCCCAAGGCCGCCATTTATTCAAACAAGATTTATGAAATCACAGACGCACCCAGAATAGATTTTACAGCCGCTTCCAGTTCGCTTACAGCTATCTCAACATCAGATTCTTCACTTTCTCTACCTAAACTTAATCTAATAGTACACGAAGCTAGACTCCGATCAACGCCTGATGCAATCAACACAGCTGATGGTTTCAACTGACCGGAATGGCAAGCGGCACCAACACAGGCGCGAAGTGTTTTACATTTACTGAGAATCTCTGATCCCTTCAATTTCGAATCGGTAAACGTGAGGCTTATAGTGTTCGGTAAGCGTCCGTATGTGCTACAGTGCTGACCGTTGATCGTCACTAGTGATCCGAATCTGTCAATTAATTTCGTTTCCATGCCTTGCCGAAGGGATGTCATATGGTTCTCGTATCGATCAATGTTATCATAGACGAGTTCTGCAGCAACTCCCAGACCAATGATCATTGGAGTATTTTCGGTTCCTATTAACGAGTCAAGGCATCCGAGTTTAATTTACAAATTGTCTTTTGAGAATTCCATTCAATTACCTGGCCGTAATCCGTCTTCCTGCCCACCGCCGAAAAATATTGGATGCAGTGGAGCATGACTTTTTCGGTAAAGAGCTCCTATCCTCGGAGCATAGAACTTGTGGCCAACAATCGTAAGATAATCGACGCCCAATTTTCCAACATCGACCTTGATCTTACCAATAACTTGAGCCGCATCTGTATGCAAATATATTTCCTTTCCCAAGCGTCGCTCGTTGACTGTTGTCAATAATTCGGATATTCTAGCAACGGGCTGAAATATTCCTGTTTCGTTATTCGCCAGCATCACAGTAATCAACACGGTATTCGATCGAATCGCATCAATGACATCCTGGGCGGAAACAAAACCAGTTGCTTTCGATACTTCGACGAATGTCACTTCTAGCTTCCCATCCGATAAAAGTTTTTCCAAGATTAGTCTCACTGAATCGTGTTCAATGTTCGTTGTTATGATATGAGGAACGCAGTGACTGTCCTGTTTAAGTCTTGCAAATATGTTGAAGGATTCGATAACTGAGTAGATTACCCAATTGTTTGTTTCAGTGCCACCGGATGTAAAGATAATATTATCACCATAATCGGTACAATTGATCATTTTGGCTACTCGATGTCGACTCTCCTCGATCATTTTCTTTGCATGACAACCAGTTGCATAGCCACTACTGGGATTCGTCCACAAATTAATGCAGGCTTCATGCACAGCTTTTATAACTGCAGGATCCATGGGTGTGGTGGAATTAAAATCCATGTTAACAATTGGTGGCGGGGATTCCATTGTTACAGCGAGATTTATTTTGAAAACGGTTTGATATTTTGAAATTTCAAGCAAAAGTCGTCAACATCGAAACATGAACTGTCCGAACTGTCTTCTTAAATGTCAACGCCATTGTTAAACTCTCTTTAACAAGATGTCGCTGTTTTTCAAAGAGAAAATATTCCATATTTTCAAAGGGTTTAACGGTTTACATCAATTAGTCGCAGAGTTTCCACGGCTCTTAAAATTAGGAATTTTAGGAGATTTTAAAGGTAATTTTAGGAAAATTTTAGGAGGATTTTTTTTTTAATTTGGGAAAGGTTGTATAAGTAATTTCCGGAGGAATTTTTGCAGCCTTAAGATCTCTCTGTTTATCATACATTTACGTAAAATACTAAAAAGGTTTCAGAAAATTAATATGTTTAATCAATACATTCTCTAGCAACCAAACTCTCAGCTCCCTGTGTCAAATTCACACCTTATTTATTTGTGTTCTACAAACACTATTCCACATTTTGACTGACTACACTGTAATCTACATGTAAATTTCAAAAGCTACTTGATTCTTTTAGTTTGTTTGCTAGAGAGGGTATTGGTTTAATTCATGGAAATTTTGACAATTTTTTTTTGTCAAAACATCTTTTGACTTGTGTAGATCAATAATTGAAACTTTTATGGTTTCCACTTTTTTGACGGCAGCAGTTGTTTATCAGTTGTTACTTGTCGACTGGACCTTTCGAGTTAACATGATTCACCATTTACGTATAGATTGAGGAGGCCGAAAGAGTTACGTATTAAGTTTTATATTTATTGCATTTAAGCCTACTGGGGACGAAAGTTGAAAACAGTAAGCCCAAGGCCCGAAAGTGGCAGAAAAATGTAAGCCAAGGTAGCGGAAGCGAAGATTTCGCCGCGTGGGCTTACATGTCTGTCACTTTCGGCCCGTGGGTTCACATTTTCTTCTTTCGTCCCGCAGTAGGAAGCATATATAATAACTTTGTATGCTTGCTAAGAGGACCGAAAGTAAAGCTGTCAATTCGCGGGGCGAAAGCTTTCGCTTTCGCCCCTTGAATTGACATTTCTTTACTTTCGGTCCTCTTAGCAAGCATACAAAACTTAATACGTAACTCTTTCGGCCTACTTAATCGATACGTAAATAACTAATTGTTTCCATCATTTATTTATAAATTAGTAAAAATTACACGTTTTGCAAAGGTTCTACAAGTGGGTAAAGTTATGTATCACAAACCAATTTTTCCTTTAAAAGTAACACATTTTTGCAAGCTTTAATGGTTTTACCTTTTCAAAAAAAGATTTTGGTTCAGAGAAATCATCAAAAAACAAATATTTTTGCGCACAAATTAATGTAGGCTAGAAATTTGCCAAGGGGTGAGAGCTCTTAACCCTTCGATATGTGCGACGCATCACGACAGAGTAAAGTTAACCAGGCAGGAGCGCTGATTTGACAAGGGACCTGATTGATCTAGTAGCCCTATATTTTTTGCGAACAAAATTTTCCAATTTATGTCAGTGTTCATTTGCGTTCATTTTCATCCAGTGTATCAGGTCCCTTATTTGACGTTTCTAAAATGAACCGCTCCTGCCTGGTTTATTTTACTCTGCCGTGGTCGCATCTTATAACAAGCTGCGATCCTCTAGAATGTATTTGTATGACCACTGTTTGTATGACTCAAAGAAAGGACTGTTTCCGCAAGCTGACTCAGTTTTTAGCGTTTTTAGTTTTTCAGTTTTCTAAAAAAAATTCTTGGATAGTGTGAGTGTGATAGTGTCATTTTAGGAGTTTTAGAAGATTTTAGGAGGATTTGGTCCATTTTAGGAATCTTAAGAATTTTAGGAGGAGGGGGAACTCTGTAGTCATTTGAGTGTTTTGGCTACATTCCTTTGACAACGTGAGCTAGAAAGCTTTATTACAATAAATGGTGTGTAACATACGATAACAAATATAAATTGCAATCAGCAGATGGTGGTGGAGATAAAAATTTGTTGTGCAGCCACTCATCATCAGCTGAAATAAAGAACTGTTCGAAAATAGAAAACGTAGAAATTGTCCACTTCATTTTTCACCCCACAAAAATTTAACTCAACAAAATCAAAGCCCGCAAAATACAAAATACAAAATACTTTGAGTTCATTCCCTACTTCCTTTATCTAGAAATTAATTGCAGTCGTAACTTGTTCCAAATTATTTCACAAATAAAAGCCATCAAACTAGCAATCCATCCACACCAAACCATCGTTGGTATCGTGGATAAATCGGTGTCGTCAACTATTCTCTTTTGAAAATTGACATAAAATTTGAGCATAAAGGCCACCGATTGTCGATCGAATTCATCGTACCATTTATCGATCAGTCCACCACTTTGCAAATGGTGAACCATATCATTCAGGTAGTCGTTAAAAACGAAAAATTTCTGTGTGGAAAATGTGAGGAGACGCTTTTTAAGGTAAGGTTCGGCAAGCACATGGAACACTTCCACATCCAATCGTTTCTGCACCTCTAACATTACTTTCGAGTTGTCTTGTTCATTCGTACATGACATGTTGTTGTTCAGTGATCGTATTTGCTGCTTTACTTCCTGTAGCTTTTTCGCCTGTACTCTGTCCGTCCATCCACCATGTCCTGATAAATTTGTTAATATTTCAATGACCATGTCCGAAACGTGTTCATCAACGAACAATGGAACTGAAGATGACTTGTAAAGTTGGTCGATGGATTTGATTTGATTCAGATAAGTTGGCAATGTAATGTAACTTAGAAGGGTTGACAAAATCCCATTCACTGACACTAATCCCACAAATGTCAGTGGCACAATGATCCACACATCTGCCGAACGCAACTGGCGATAATTGATTTTCTCGTTGTCATTCATTAGAATATTTAGAACATCGACAATCGACTTAAAAACGCAAATTTCATGTCTTTGCAAATGACGAGATATGATTAGGACAAGCGAAATCAGAAGAATCATAAAAAATGCGTAGCCAAAGATCCTTCTGGTTATTAGATTCTTCAACAATGTTATGAAGCTGGTTAGTGGCTTGGCGTGAGGAACCATCACTACCAAATTACTTATACGGTGCGGGTACAAATAGTTATCACCTTCATCTGCCGACACTATGTACGGCAGTACATCTTCCTCTGCTTCCGATAAATCCTTTACACTCCTTTTAGTGAGAGTAAATGTGGCATTGAACTTCTGGATCACAGTTTCCCAAAAAGTTACTTCGTGCAAGGAAGTGTTTGCCTCCTTCAGAATTGTTAGTTGAAGTGGATGCTTGCGAAAATTGGGAACATTGTCCGGAAAGTAATTCCGTGGGGACATGCTTCCTGTCACATTAATCATGTCAAATGTTCTGAACGGATTGTAATTGAAAATGTTTAACAGTGACAGTGGCTTCACATTCGATGTCCCAGAATTAAAGTGGAATGCACCGAAAATGTTATAAATTTTAAGTTCCCAGCACCACCGGAAGAAAAATTTGATATTATTCATAGATCTGATGTTGTGTGTGGAAAATACTCCAACTTTTAAATTGATTTTGAGGTCACGAATCCTTACGATCTCGTGTAGAAGTTTAGAATCGTCTGCGAAGTTAAAATTATCCACCACAACGATCAAGAATGTACGTTTGCTGGTTATTTCTTTCAACATTGTCTGCTGGTTCATTTCTGTGACCGAATCGAAATACAAAATCGTCTGTGGGACGAACATGGTCCGATTATTGACTTTGTCGTTTGATAAATGATGAACATAGCGATGATAGTAAGTTGATAGTGATGACTCAAACAAGAAAATGTTTTGATCGAAGCCGAAAAATCCATTTAGTTCATCGATGAGCGCCAGTTCTTGATGATCAGTATGTAGCGTCGATATTAAGTTTAAAATGATGGTCGCGATATCGTGGCTCATATTAGGAAAATGTCTGGAAAGCTGTCAGAAGACTCGGTGTGTAATGCAATACCGACACGATGAACACGGGTTTCCAATTTACTAAAATTTATATTTTCGTTTCAATATCAACGGAATGCTCCGTAGACAGGGAGTTTTTTTTTATTATTTTTTTAAATAACTGATGACTCAATATTTAAGGTCAGTTATTCGTAATTAAAATATGTTTTTTTAATTGCTTTGTATGCTCGAAATATGATTATTGTTTGCACATCAATTAAGTGCACAAATTAAATATATATTGAGAATGAGAATGTCGTTCACAATCCAATTGAAAACAATTCAAAATATACAGAAATTAGAATTTCGATCTGCCAAAAACCACTTACAGTGGAAGTGTGGCGCAAGTCCTGTTTTCAACTTACAAAAGAACTGATATCGATGAGGAAAAAACAACGAATTTGTTATTAAAAATCACAAACGTTACACTAGCTATGTGATTATGGAATCTTATTTTTATAATATAACAAACGAATAGTAACAACCTTCAATACAGTGTTTAAGGAGAGCGAAAACCAGTTAAATTTAATTGGTCTCGGGGTCAGCTGTCAAATATTCATCAATGAAAAAAGAAATTGAGAATTGAGCAGGCCCGGACTGGCCATATGGTGAATTCGGGGAATTCCCGATGGGCCTTTTGGATTTTTGTATGAGAATTTTTAATTTGTGGGCCTTTTTAAATTGAGTTGCATGGAGCCCCCGATGGGTTTTTTCGAGCCAGTCCGGTACTGGAATTGAGCCCAGTTTAAATTTGTATTCTCTCATTTTGACGTGTGACCCCGAGACCAGTTTAAACAAAGTGGTCAAAAATCGCTCTCCTGAAACACTGTATATAACTACGAAATGAAAAATCCGGGGGTATTAAATGTAACTTATTATTTCATTCATTACAAACTTTGTTAGCTTAACAAATTATTGTCAAAAGATATGAAGCCGAAATCATCTGCCATTTGTGATGCATTTCTTTTTGCGCGTTGAATCCCGCGTTACCCCAACCGATATCAGTTCTTTTGTAAGTTGAAAACAGGACTTGCGTCACACTTACACTGTAAGTGGCTTTTGGCGGATATTCCTTCTCCAGTTAATCGTCCAATGGACTAACGTTGGTGCAGAGAGAAGTATGAGGTCCAGAGATCCATTATTTCATCAAAATATACTTGAAAGATACATTTGAACTGTTTCTTTGCAGAATGGTGGATGCGACCGACTATCTGCTGCTGGGTCATTGGTATGATAGCCTGTCAAAATTCGTTCTTACCGTACGAAGGAAGAAACCTATATGTGATTAGTGTTGTTGTTGTTTGCTTTTTTAACTTGTCATGCAACACAATTTCTTCGAAAAATTCAACATATTTTACAGGTAGAAAGCTCCAAATTCCAAATTTTGTTTTTTGTAATTCGGTGATGAAAACAGTTATCGCATTTGGGTTTCTAGTGAGGAAAAGAAGCATTTTTTGACACTAATTTTGAAATGAAATTAAGTTCGGCTTCAGCGCACTAGTGCTCAAATGTAAAAATTGCTTCGTATGGAACTTGACTTTTAGTTGGTTGAGCGTTAACTGTAAAATATCTAGGAAGGAGTAAGGAGACCCTTTGGATGCATCTTTCGATTTGTTGCAGAGTAGTTTGGCCACAGAGAAAATACATGTAAATGCGTGACTACAGACGAGTCTATAAATGCGATATCGTTTTTTCTTCAATTTAGTTTTTAATATACTGCAGAATGCATTAAATCGCACAATACTTATCAAAATCTTGTCTCTATCACTGACCTTACCCGAAGCTATTGCCGAGAGAGCTGTTGTCTTGATGAACACAAAATTTTGAAAGTACCAATCTATAAACCTGATATTTACATATGAACGACATGAAATGAGAACGACATATTGTCTGGTTACGAATATAAACCTAGGTAAAGAAGTTATATAACTCAACCGTCTATCTAATAGTACATTTTCTACCTTGGTGTATATTTCGAGAATAACTTCGTATGTACAATTGTATATAACGAGCGCCAGCGAGTGTATATACAATTGTACATAAGAAGTGATTCGAGAAATATACACCAAGGTAGAACAATGTTTTATCTCCTGCAAGCTGATATTTCATACATTAGCGAAATAACCACAAAAATTTGGATTTAAAATTAATTAATTAAGCATGTTGTTTTAAAACGCATTCACAACAAAAAAAAAACATCATACAGAGAATCCTTTATTTACTTACTCACACACATATTCTATCCACCTCAACATTTCGTTCAAATCACATCATTCCGACTACTCTGATTATTTGATCGATGTAGAAGTGACTAACGAACCACTACCGACACCAATTGTATCGCATTATCGTATTGGTTGATATGCTGCTGGTCCCGTGTTCGCTTCCGCCGTTCGGCGATTTTTTTTTTTTCAAATATGTAGATGGAAAGTAAATTTACCCTAGGTGGGTTATGTGTGAATTATCCAATCGTATAGGCTGTGGTTATGTATGTGTTTGTGTTTATATGCAGAAACGCGTAATGTATGAAATATCAGCTTGCAGGAGATAAATTAAATTGCGTCTGTTGATATATAAATGGATGGTAGAGAATCAAAGAAACCAAAGAATTTTTTAAGTGAGATTTTTCTCGTTAGTAAGCGGGCGTGACGCAGATCCTATACTACAAAAAATTTTAAAAAAATTTAGGGACCAAGGAACAAATTTACAGCAACTTTTTGACTTCCCCCCATAACAGTTATTTTGTATGTTAAGACACAAGGACCTACGTCACCTTCACCCTTTAAGGGTTTTGACTGATTTTTTATACGTTACGTAATATGTGAACAACATCAAAGAAGTTTGGATTTCTTTTCATTTTCGTTACTTAGTGTGTATGAAACTGTGCAAGAAATATAACTTTCTATAGTAAAACGGGAAATGATAAAATGGCTTCGCCTCTGGGTCGACAAGTTCTAAAAATCTTTACACAACACTTGGTGCATAAATAACTATTTCAATTATTCGCTGTTCTTCGTTTTATTGTTTCAAACACTTGGTTTTGTACGCCTAACATCCAAAGAAGGAACCGTCCAAGCTCGTTTGGAAGCCATTTGAACTGCAGCCTCCGTTGGGGTTGAAAAAGCAACAGTAATAGCTTTCCTATAAATAAACATTTCACAGAGGAATATGCTATTATATAGCTCTATATGCCCGTATATAGCTCAATATAGGTGAATATAGATATATATATATATATATAGATGTCCATATATGGAATGCCTGAAACACCCCACACACATAACAAATTATTTCCATGTTAACAGAAACTCTCTAAGTACCATTTTTCCCAAGATATCACTTGATATCACTTTTATTTAAATCCAATATGGCCACCGGCACCCATTTTGTTAGGAGACCGGAAATTTTACCGACGCTTTACATTCGTTAATACCTTTCAAACAAAAAAAATTCATGAAATTCGGTCAAAATTTACTCGAGAAAATACAAACAAAAACAAAATACTCCACGTTCACTGTACGGCCGAGTAGCCAGATAAGAGCTCACTCCAAGAGACCTAGCTCACGCTCCGGTGAACATAATTTCATAAACTTTTTTTTCCCTGATTGGTACGGTCAATACCTATCTAATAAAGCGAAAACAGACGAAATATGTTCACAATATGACCTACAAGCAAAAACTGCTTGCCGCCCTGTGCCTGGTTCACACCAAGGTCTAAAAATCGAATACCTTAAAGCGAGCGAGCCGACTTTTTCTGACACAAGGGGCTGGACTAACAAGCCAACCAAGGTTTTCTATAACCAGGCATATCCTTGTTCAAAAATAAAAGTGCCAGAACAAACATTTCTCGTGTTTGGTTTCAGTGCTACGACTATTTGATTATTTTCACCGTCGATAACACGGGATAAAAATTGAAACGTCTCGTTGTTGTGTGATTAATGATCTCGGGTTCGCCTCGGATCAACAAAATTCACACTTTTTACCCACAGTTTACGCAAATAACTTATAATAGATTCTTCACTGTCTCGTTGTTGACGACAGTGTCGTCACGACACTCAACTCTAATTTTCAAGTTTAAATTTCTTGGAAATATGAAGTATATGGACGACACTTGTTCAAATGTTTTCCAATCGTGTTTCAATTCATTTTTATTTCAATGGAAATAACTTGGAACTTGGAAAAACGTAAATAATTGGCTTTGACATAATTTCCCAAAATAACCTCACACGCCTTAGGTATGTACCTAACAAACTATCTATAAAGACGATCGTTTTTCCGTCTTGACTATCATTTTACTTTACATTGTCCGGATGATGTTAAAGATGACACCAGGAAGTTGTTTTAAGTTTATTTTCAATATTTTATTGTTAATATCAACGTATTCAGTGTTAGTTTTCGCAGGCAGTGAGTATAAAATTGGTAAATTCGTAGACGTGACGTTGTGTTAAAAATTGTTTTTATTTACATTCAGAGCCTATAAAGAAAATCACCTGCGAAGGTAACACATTAAATATTAGTTGTGGTGCTGGAGTGATCCACGTGATTAGGGAAAACTATGGTAGACTGTCCAAAAATGTTTGCACCAATGGGATTGTCGTCAATCCTCATTTGCATTGCATGGCAATTGAGACCCCGAACATCGTTCGCAGCAGATGTTCGAATATGCACAGCTGCAGTATACCAGCCACCAACAGTGTCTTCGGAGACCCGTGTGACGGCACCAGCAAATATTTGGAAGTGGAATATAAATGTATAGCGTGTAAGTTGATTGGGACACTGAATGACATTCTAAATCGTTTTGATTGATTCGGTCAATCCTTAAAACTAAATTAGCTCCGGCAGCAGCCAAACAAACGATAGCTTGTGAGTGGACAACCTTAAATATTGGTTGTCCAGCAGGGTATATAATTGACGTATTACGCGTAACCTATGGTCGAATGTCTGGAACGATCTGTGCTGATAGTGGTAGAGTGCGGAATCAGTTTTGTCAAGCAAGAAATGGCTACGAGATAGTCGACCTTTACTGTTCCTATCAGCAACAATGTTCTATACCAGCTCTAAATAGCGTTTTCGGAGATCCATGTCCTGATACCAGCAAATATTTGGACGTTCAGTACCAATGCCTGCCAATGAGTAAGAAAAACGAACACTAAAACCGGTCTCTTCGATAACTCAGCAAATATATTTTCAGCAACTCCAATCAAACATGCCGTTGCTTGTGAGTGGACCCATTTGTATATCGGATGTGATCCAGGCAAAGTCATTTCCGTTTTGCGCGCAAACTTTGGCCGGTTGTCGTCAAGTGTTTGTAACTATGATGGCAAGGCGGCAATTCGTCGTGATTTTTGCTCGTCGGATCGAAGTCTAACAGTTGTCAACGGCGCTTGCTCGGGTCAACAGTTTTGCAGTGTTCCAGCAACGATTCAAACCTTTGGAGATCCGTGTGGGGATACTAACAAATATTTGGAGGTCGATTACATTTGCAGTTGAATGTAAAGAAAAAATATTAAAATGACCTCGAAAGCTTGTCTAGCCTTATTAATCCGTTTCTGTGTACCGATTGCACCGGATTCACATTTACACATCAAAGCAGAGGTAAGGCCTTTTCTAACGTACAACGGCATCGAGGAATCTGGCACACCATCAATTTGTATAGTGTGCCAGACTACCCCACGACCGTAGAGAGACGAATTTGTGAGAGAATTTCATATATTTTCTCTCACAAATTTTTATGCGTTGTACGGTAGTTTTCAGAATGCTGTTTTCTAAGCGTGCATATGCAATTCATTCGTGTAGGTGTATTAAAGTCAGTGTTGATTTGATTGAGTTCAATACCATAAACCTACCTTAACTTGCTGAAAATTCTGGCTACGTACGGAAGAGGATCGTGGAACGAACGACAATTTTATACATTCTTGAAAAGATCTTCGCAAAAACGTTGCTCTGCTAATAAATCGACTGAACGTTCAATCTTAAACTGCTTCCAAATTTATGAATCGAGGTGTGGGAATATTGTTGCTCTAAGTCGAATTCAGGAGCAGTTTTTTTATCAGTTCGGCTGTGAAGATATTATAGATCACTTTACAGCACGGCAACTACTTCCAACAAGTTTGCTAAACTAGAACTGAAACAGGGTCCTCCTAGACTCGGTTGCACAAAACCTCTAATGTAATTTGAGTTTTAAACGATGATATCATGCGAATTGGGAGCGATGTCGTTTTTTTTTCGTTATAAAATCCTATTTGGTTGAAGATGTTCGGTTGCTGTATGTAAAAGAACTCAGTTTCAGATTTCAGATTGTCGTTATTGACAAGAGCTGACATTGATACATTGAAAGTAAGTCGCATTCACCAAACTTGTTTTTTATTACCCACTAAAGTCATTAATACATTATCTGCAACCTACACCATGCCAGAATGTCGAAAAAAGTTCCTGCTCCATTAGCGGCAAAAATTTCTTTGGCGACTGAAGGGAGGAAAGAGAACTTTTTCGACAGAAGAGAAATGTATATTGCGGCTTTAATAGGTATTAATTTAGGTTAATGAATTCAAAAAATTTGTATGAACTTTACCGTTAAATGTAACGTTTGCCGGTAAATGTAATGCTTACCGGTAAATGTAATGCTTACCGGTAAATGTAATGCTTACCGGTAAATGTAATGCTTACCGGTAAATGTAATGCTTACCGGTAAATGTAATGCTTACCGGTAAATGTAATGCTTACCGGTAAATGTAACATCTACAAGTAAATGTAATGCTTACCGATAAATGTAATTCTTACCGGTTAATGTAACATCTACCAGTAAATTTCATACAAATTATTGACCGAATGAATTCACACTATCTTGGGCCTTGTCGCTATGGTTATAAAATATGAAATTTCGCTATACCTCCCCAGTTCTTTATCGTCTTATTAAAAGAATATTTCGAATACAAAACGTTTACAAATTTGAGCGAACTCCACGCACGAGAGTGTTTTTCAATCGCCATATATCGTTGTACTCGATTCCGCTCAGCGAATATCGTTTGCATGCAACTTCGACTATTTCCTTGGCGATTGGTTCGTGAACAGTGCCTTTTATCTGAAACATTCTAGAATAAAATTGCGATCTTAACATATCATTGTTTGACGACGTCACTTACATCGATGTAGTGACAGTCGCCAGCGGCGTAATGGCAGGATATAGCTTTTCTTGTACGATTCGATTTGTTTACCCCAGATCCATGAATTAACAAAGGATGGAAGAAAACGGTATCACCTGGTTCCATTTCTAGATCTATCCATTGCGTCGTATTCGGAAGGTTCTTTGCATAAATTGGTCAGATCGCTTGCCACAAACACACAAAATGCGCAAAAGACTTACTTGTATCCCGTGGTATAATTTATTATTTGCACCCGGCGGATACTCGTGAGGGTACAACTTCTGTTCTAAATGCGATCCTGGCGATACAAAAAGGCATCCGTTGAGAGAATCACACGGTTCAATAGCAGTCCAAGTAGCTACTATCCGTTCCGCTGGACGGAACGCAAAGTAGTACAAATCTTGATGAGGTGGATGCCTGCAACGCAGATCAATAATGCAATTAAAATAACAAGCAATGCAGTGCAGATACACCCTTCAGATCGCTACCTGCTAGTATTTGCACCGGAATCCGGCGGCTTCGCAATCAACATACTATGAACAGCCATAACATTCGGTCCGGTAACCGCTTCAACAATATCGATCATTGGATCGTAATTGATGTACAGTCGAAGGATTTCGTCTTGTGTTATGTCTTGAATTTTGTTCACGGATGTTCGGTCGGATACGTCTCGCATCACAGTCATTATGTCTTTGCTGACAGCACCCGAAGCTATGTCGTCGAATCGTTGACTGCACTTTTGCAGCAAGTCCAAAGGAACCAATTTCCGAATGACAAGGTAACCATTCTTTTCGTAGAAGCATCGCTGGTCAAATGTTAAACGACAGTTGTCTCTTGTGTACACCAGTTTCTTGGAATTTGCAGACATTTTGCTGGAATTTTCATTTTTTACAAATTTTACAAATGTTTAATGAAAGCAGTGCTATCTGGACGTATGCGTTCGTTATCTATTTTGCTCCAATTCACATAAATTCTTATCGTAACTAATTGATGTGATTGATTTTAGTACTTGATGTGAAATTTATCGCTTGAAAGAGCATAATACCACATGTAATACAATCTATTTCTTTTATTTTATCTCTACTCTACCATCGGGTAAACGGATCCACTGCATTTTGCTTCTCACCGAAGATAAAGTGGAAAAACACTCGAGAGAGATTCTTTTGAAAAACAGCCTACCGAAATCGGACCGATTTTTTAGTGGAATCATTTTTATGTACCTAGACAGAAATTGGACCCTAAAATCCAAAATCACTATTTCCGTCCCCTATGTAAGGTGACCGAAATCTGAAAAGTGCAATTTTATTCCCTAATTTTCTCCTACAGGTGACGAGGGACATGGCCGATCATGGAATCGATGGATATCTGAGGTCATGTAGTTACAGGCCAACATAGGTTATGTGGGTTGTCGATCTTATCTACAGTGAGAAACACCCCTTTTAGACTAAAATAGGTGAACTTTGAAGGGTGCTGTAGGTCTGCTAAAACAAATTTTGATTTGAAAAAAATGTCGGCCTGTCTCAGCTGACAGAATAATGCCTGACAAGACAAGCGAAAATACAGATCCTATGACTCGATGACTCGCCTTATAATGGTATACCCCTATTGTATGTGAGTATACGTATTTACCATTTCATGAACGGAATTTTTCTAGTTTGTCCAGCTTTGATATAGTGTCGCGCCAATACAATCTTTAAAGTTCGCAACGAATGTGGTTATGCATGGAACTATATTAACTCTATTTGTAATATCCTAGACTAGACTAGGACGGACGTTACAAGTTGACGAACTTAAGTCAAAACGATGTTTAAGAAAATCAATCATGGTAATACTTCAACGAAGTATTTTAGTCTATCTGCCCCTTCTACCGCTTTCAGGCACGCAATTACTCTTATTCACGAATAAAAAATCGACTGATAAGACACGCACAACTTAGCCCTACCGAGTATAATGATAGTACTACGCATATATGCAAAACTCGTTTGTTTTAATTCATTCTCGAAACAAACAAACAACAAATAAAAAAACTGGAAACTTTACTCACCGATGTTATTTGCAGTGAATTATTATGACCTCACAAGAAAATTGTTGAGAAAACCAGCAATGCAACTAATATATATTTGCAGCTCCACACAAAACAAGTTGTAGGTTTAAGACGGGTGTACCACCTAACTTAATAATTAGTGGCTCGTTTTACTTTATTAACAATGACCAACAACGTTGTATTTATGTAGATAAGTGATAAGAATCAAGTATGAAAATCATCTGTCTCCGTGTACACTGTACAAACAAACACTTGACAAGGCAACACTAGACTCTCTCTCTCTCTCTTTTTGTTGAGTGTTTCGAGGAAAGGTCGAAAAACTTGATAAAATACAAGTGAAAATAGGTTGACTTGCATTTGTTCACACCAAAACACCAAATTATGAGCTTGTTTAAAAGAAAATAGAGAAGAAAACAATGCGATCGCGGTTTGTCTACTGACTTAAACTGTATGACTTTTCTAAATTTACTTTTTTTAGCCAAAGACAAAACGAACGAAACATATGAACACCAACACGAGCACTGGAAAATAAATAATTTGAAAAGTTGAAATGCGATATAGCGGGTAATATAATATACGTCTTGCGAGCAATGCGAATAGACCCATGAGTACTGGTCTCTCGGTTGATTTAAGCGAAAGAGACCTAATAGAGTGTTTAAGAATGAATTTGCCAAGGTATCGAACAACTGAGATTCAAGCCACATCCGATCCGAATGATCGATGGCTCTATAGAATCGCTAGTCTCCCTTGACAATTTTGTGGAACAACTTTTTTCTGGTTGTCTTTTTATTTTTGGCAGTAAAGTTGTTCCACAAAATTGTCAAGGGAGACTAGCGATTCTATAGAGCCATCGATCAGTCGAATCGGATGAGGCTTGAATTTCATTTTCACATAAGCTGGATGAAGTTTTCGCAGATTCATTCTTAAGATCGGAGCGAGACGACCGAATACCAGTTAATCATAACTTGCCTTGGGGTACTTGTCAAAGTCTTTGCTTCTCTTTCAACATCTTACGATGCGAGCGAGAGGACTTGTCAAAGTATTTGCTTCTCTTTCAACATCTTACGATGCGAGCGAGAGGACCGAAGACCAGTTTATTATAACACTTGTCTTGCGGTACTTGTCAAAATATTTCTTTCTCTTTCATCCTAACACTCTATATGAATATCTAAAATGCAGAACGGGCACATGTCCAATTAGCGAATTATAAGAAAAATGAGATGTCATTGATTTACCATCGTTTTGAATAGGCTGACGATGTCTTTTCTTCTAAGTCATCGAAAAAATTTATCGACATCTTCAGACGATTCGAAACGAAGTTAAATCAATGAAATTTCATTTTTCTTATAATTCGCTAATTGGACATGTACCCGTTCTGCATTTAGATATTCATATCTCTTCTGCACGATTTATGTTTTTCCGTAATTTTGAAGAGGTTGCGAAGGGTAATAAAAGATGGCACATTCTTCCTTACTAAGTGGTTCTTGGTCAACTGATTTTTCACTTTTGTTTTCAATAGGTAAGAATAAGATGATGTGTGTAGACTGATTTTCCTACCAATTCTCACATCAAATACGAAGTAATGGTAGAAAAATTGTTACATTTAGTTGGACCTCTAAAGTGCTTGATTGCCTGAGAAAGTTTTATTGTTACAATTTTACAAAATTAAAAGAGAAACCCCGAACAGCTTAGGTGCTATCTCCATTTTACCATCCCCCAATCTTTATTGCCAGTCAAATTGAAATGGTTTTCACAAATTGGATCGTATTCCACGCACTAGAGAAGATTTCAAACGCCAGATGTCGTTGTATTCGACATCATCTGTTGATAGTCGACGACACGCTATTTCAGTAATCTCTTTAGCAATTGCATCCTGAACAGTACCTCTCACCTAAAAAGCAAACAGAACGCATTACTGTCTAAGGGAGCTCAACATTAGGCGGTTGTCCATAAATCCCGTCCTCGTCGAATGAGGTATGACGAAAGACGGAAATGCGTGTTATCAGGTATTTCAAAAGGTGGGAGGGAGAGTCTAAAGTCTGTGAAAAGAGGGAACCGGATATATGGAACATAGGCGTAGTCGCACATACATTGATGTAGTTACAGTCGCCAGCGGCATAATGGCAGGATATTGCTTTTCTCGTTCGATTCGCCCTGTTCACGCCAGATCCGTGAACGACAAGTGGATGGAGAAAGACTGTATCACCAGGCTGCATCTCCAGATTTATCCATGGCATCGCATTGGGAAGGTCCTAACATTTAAAACGGAAACGGTAAGCCGACAATATTGCGACACAATTTAGTAGCATACTTGTATTCCGTGGTATAACTTGTTATTTGCACCGGCTGGGTACTCGTGAGGATATAATGTATCAACCAAGTGTGATCCTGGCG
Organism: Bradysia coprophila; assembly: GCF_014529535.1. Taxonomy (NCBI): domain Eukaryota; kingdom Metazoa; phylum Arthropoda; class Insecta; order Diptera; family Sciaridae; genus Bradysia; species Bradysia coprophila. The sequence continues at coordinate 1,388,494 of NW_023503584.1, forward strand.
ATATAAAGAGACAGCCATTGACAATATCGCACGGCTCGATTGCAGTCCAAGCTCCAATTATTTTATTCACTGGACGAAATGGAAAATAGTACAGGTCTTGATGTGGTGGGTGTCTACAAAGTTGGGGTAACTAAAAACAGTTAGCAGAAATACCGTTTTCGGAACAAACCTGCTGCTGTTTGATCCCGAATCTGGAGGCTTTGCAATCAGCATACTGTGAACGGCCATTATATTGGGTCCAGTGACAGCTTCGATTATGTCCAACATTGGACTGTACTCAACGTACTTACGAAGGACATCGTCGTGACTTATATCCTGAATTTTGTTCACCACCTTTCGGTCGGACACATCTCGCATCACGGTCATTTCGCCTTTATGAATACGACCGGACGCAATTTCTTCAAATCGTTGACTGCATTCTTCAAGTATATCTAAAGGAACCAATTTCCGAATGACAAGGTAACCATTTTTTTCGTAGAAGCATCGCTGGTCAAATGTTAAACGGCCGTTGTCCCTAGTGTATGCCAAGGTCTTTGCAATCGCAGACATTTTGCTGGAATGTTTTTAGACTTTGCTTTATTTACTCAATCGTTTCAAATGGTTAATGGCCTATCACTGTTAGCAATTTAACACTAGTTATCATTTATCATCAGCAATCAACCCTCACTTAAGTACAAGATCATCTTCTGAGTTTGATAAACCATAAGTTTGTTATTAAGAAGCGGAATTGGAACGAAGTAATCATCTTTGATGACAATATTTGCAAAACATTAGAATGGACTCTATCTACACTCTTCAGCCACTCTTGACCAAAAGTCACATAGAGTAGATAATCCTTTGCGATAAGTTATCGCAATTAATAGTAAGAGAATCCATGTTGATTGCTATCAACAGTGACGATAAAAAAGTGACGATCTGTGACTAATGAAGTAATGTGCTTTCAATCTGTAATGAAAATGTTCAGAGCAAAGGAAGTGTCTGCCAGATGCTACGCTACATGCATAGTCACAGCACCGCTCCTAGCATGAACACTGAATTGACTATGCTTTGCTTTAGTGATAAGAGCTACCGTTTACAATTGTTTGTATGGATTGCAACGCACTGCTTATTGTGATTTCATCAACCTCCGAATATTTTATATGTTAATGCTAGTAGCAGTGCTATGGCATAGTTCAACGAGAATTGCTAGCACTATAGCTTTCTGTGAAGGCACTAACTTACGACAGACTGACACCGTTTCCATTCCATGATTCGCATTGTCACTACTTGTCATTTTAAGTTCCTTTAAAGAATTTATACTTCAGGCTAAATATTCTCGAAAGATCCTACGACACTCAGGCAGCCATAGCTCAGTAATTTCAGAATTTCATATTGACAATTCTGTCAGATTTACTCTAGGTATGCTCTTAATAAACATTGGAAACTGAACGTTATACTCACAATTATTGATGTGCACAGGAAGGTTTAGGCACCTAAGTACCAACGGAATAAAAACGACTCGATAACTAACTTGATAACTTGACCATACGATTCTTTTGTATCAGTTGAAAGACGAGTTAAAGCCGCAGTTAACCAATCACAAATAGACGAGATAACTTATCACTATAAGAAGTGTAACCGTGCACTTCAGCGGTCAATAATTACTCCCCTTTCCTAATTCAGACGTTGTAAATGTTAAACAATTCAGCAGACGAGCTCAAATGCAACATGCAACCAGTGCCGCCTTTTCCATATGGGCCAAATGGGCAAATGCCCGTGGCGCCCCAAGTGGAGCAGAAGAAAATGGCGCCCGAGGTCCCTAAAAAAAATAGCTTTACTAAATTGGCGTCTATTTTTCCAATTGCCCTATGGCGCCCAAAAGCTAAAAGCGGCACTGCATGCAACTAAATTGTGTTACAGCCCAATAAATTTATTATGACCTTCGCCGATTGACGCAGTACGTTTACACACGGACACAAACATGTTTACGATGGCCGATAATTTTGACCATCGTCATGAAATTATATCAAGATATAGTATGAATCAAGATTGTGTGTGAAGCATGTTTGGTTAAACTTATTCATTACAGATTGTGTGTAAAATGTCAACTTGATAAAAATATTTTTTTTTTCAATCTTTAATGAGTGAGTTTAACAAAATATGCCTAAATTGGTCAAGATTTGTGTTTCACCCGCCTTTGTAAGTGTCTTTCAGAACCTTGAAACAAATAATGTTTTGAAACTGCCGCGCAAAATTCCCATTTACTTGAAAAAGTGAACGGATTCATTCTGGTGGAATGTGGAATGCTTTTTCAAAAAACGTATCAGCCAACTTCATGTTGTTTGAAATGTCATAAATAAATTTTATTCTACAAAGGTTGTCACTGTGGTCAGTTCTCGTAAAACTTTTTATTTTTTTGTGAACAAAAAACCAGAATTATTTGTCGATAACGATGGCAGATGATTTACAGAGTTACAAGCTTCAATTGCAACAGGTACGTTGATTTGAATAAATGAAAAATCTTGCTCGTAAAACGTTTACAGCAACCTGTTTTCCGTAATAGCCTCCAAACCAATATAAACAACAGACGAAAACAACAACACTGATCGGAATTTCTATATCTCTTCCAGGTTGAAGCAGCTCTCCTAACTGATCCCGAAAATTCCGAATTACTCAAACTGAAAAAGGATCTAGATGAAGTGATCGAACTGACCAGAGACCTGATCAAAACTCAATTGGAAGAACAAAAGAAGTCTTCGTATGTAGAGCCTGCCACCTCGGCGTCGTATTACGACGAAATCGAAGCTGCTTTGTTGGCCGCTGAAAAATTGGTGCAAACGACACGAAACTGGAAAATTGGCGACAAATGCCAAGCCAAATGGACCGAAGACGGTGTATATTACGACGCTACGATTGAAGGAATCACCGATGGCGGTGAAGTGATGGTTGTTTTCGACGCTTATCAGAATCGTAGTACGACCACACTGAAAGAGCTGAAAGATCGGGTCGCCCGGAACGAAGTATTTCCATCAACAAAACGCCATCGTCCCAACAACAAAGAATATTTGAAAAAGAAGAAACAGAAGAAGCTGCAACGTTTCAAGGAATTGGAGGAAGTGCGAGAACAGGACAAAAACAAATGGCTGAATTTCAAAACGAAAAGCGGCAAAAAGGCAGGATCAATTAAAATCAAAAGTATTTTTGCGTCGCCGGAAAATGTCAACGGACGTGTTGGTATCGGTACTTGTGGCGTCTCCGGCAAGCCGATGACGGAGTATTCGTATGGCGAAAAGTATCGGAAAGGCGTCTAAGTTCTCACTTTGTTGTCTCTAAACGTAATTTAAATAAATTTCAATAGGAAATCGACACGGCAAGCGTTTTTGTTGTAATTGAGGTTTGGCTGCACGAGGCATTGCATCGAATTTTGGGACATAATTTTGGTTCGTCACCTTGATCATGGTCAAAAATATTTATGTGGCAGTGGTAGGCATCGGAACTAAATGTTTCCGTATTGTTATAGCTGCTAAAGGCTACGCGAAGGGGATTCATTTCAGCCGTTCCATCACACATCGTAGAGGACCCCAAATTAGCAAATTACTTGTACGAAGGTGCCGCCTGATGAATGAAATTTAGGAATGCAAATATTCGAATTTTCAACTTGAGGAGCGTCAAGCCTTGCAGTTAAAATTTTACTTTATACGTTCGTCTTGTACCCGATCGGTCAGAAAGTATTCTACTTTGGGCCCCACAGTGGTATACCAATATAAAAAACTAAAATAAAAAAAATTCTCACTGCCTGGAGTAGGCTACTTATTTCAAATCTGTTGTGGTGCCTATTTTTAGTGCGAAGATAGGCCCCCGAAGTTTCGCCTGCATTGTGAAATAGTTATTTTCCTAATGCATGCTAAAAAAGCCTTTAGGAAGTTAGGAAGAACGTTTTTCGTAAACCACGTCGGAAATAAGCGACGAAGTCGCGATAGTTCAACACTAGTTAGAAAATAAAATTTCGTGTTAGGTACTGTAAGAATGTCTGATATGTGAAAGACCGTGGCTTTTTTGGGTAAAATGAAATCCTTAATTTGACGTTCATTTTCGAAACGTCAAATAAGAGACCTAATACACTGCATGAAAATGAGCTCAAATGAACACTGACACAAATTGAAAAATTTTATTCGCAAAAAATATTGGGATTATTCAGGTCCCTAGTCAAATCAGCGCTCATGCCTGGTTAACTTTACTCTGTCGTGGTTTCAAGCACTAGTTTCAACGGCGTCAGCATCCGCAATTAACAACATTATTCACGGTAAAAATGAAAAGTCAGGTGTTTACTGACCTCTACTACGACTCCAATCCAGCTCAGGAAGAAGGGCTCTTTCATCATTCAACGGCTTTTTAATAAGCTAACTTGGCCCTGCTCGACAAAAATCACACGAAAACTCTACTGTAAAATACCATTGCCTTGAAAAACTTTGTTACTAACCTGTTACAGACGGCAAGCATATGACCAGAATTACTATCGGGTCTGATCTATTACTTCCATCAATCAAAGTATTTTTAATTGGTTGATTTCAAATCTTGTTCAGTCGGAGAAAAATAGATTTCGGTTTTTTTCATTTCCCTAAATCTCTCAATAGAGTGTTATGATGAAAGAGAAAGAAATATTTTGACAATGACCCCAAGGCAAGTTATAATAAACTAGTCTTCGGTTCTCTCGCTCTGATCATAACAGTCTATTCACGCCGTAATTGTGTCTAAAATTTGAATTTTAAGTGAACGATGCGATGTGAACCGAAAAATACATTTCCAAGGTTCTGAAAGAACAGGTTAAGACACCCACGAGGGCGGCTGACACACAAATTTTGACAAATAGATGCTATTTATTGAACATACTCATTACAGATTGTTTGAAATATCAACTTGAAGAAAAAAAAAAGTTTTTATCAGGTTGACATTTCAAACAATCTGTAATGAGTATGTTCAATAAATAGCATCTATTTGTCAAAATTTGTGTGTCAGTCACCGCCTTCGTGATCAACTCAGATGTGTCTTAACCGTCTTAACCTATTCTTTCAGAACCTTGTACATTTCAATGTTTCATTGTATGAAATGACGCTACGTTAGAAAGATCTCCGCACTTTCCATTTTGAATTTCGACCGAATACAGAAAAACGATGAAAACGGTGATGTCTCTTAAAATCTCAAAATCTATACTTCTCCGAGTGTACCCCAATTTTTTTTATATACATTTTACTATAGGCTTGTTCTAAGGCTGTATGTATTGTCAAATTTGATCCATAGAACCATAACCTCAATAATATTTGTATTTGTACGTGATCTAGGCGCCGTTGCCATATTTGTATGAAACATCTCGTAGGCGACGTTGCTATGGATCAAATCATCGTGGTTCGGGTTGCTGAAGTTCGTGTTTGCCGTGTTTGCTGCTATTTGGAACATACCTATAGGGCGTTCCATTTCGGATATAGTTCACTTTTATGCCGTGGGACATCATACAAAAAATGAGTTACGTGTTCACTTTCGGTATTTTTAATATGAAGATGCCGTGGGACAAACTTCAACCATCTCCGAAATGGAACACTCTATATAAAGGACCGTACTACCCAGAGCGTGTCATCAATTTTGTTTTTGATGTTATCGCTAACAGGTGAATAACCGTATATGTGACACGTTAAGTCAACGAATGTAGACCTTTTCGTTCATCTTTTCACGTCCGTCAAGTGAATTTTTATCCCTCTAATTGTTAAATTTTAGCAACTTAATCCCCCATTTACGCCGTAAGTACGCAGACAATTCTAAAATGGACGTGAGAAGGTATTTTTAACGCAGCATTCAATCGCCCCATTCTCATATAAGGAAGCGTTGATTTATTCGTTCATTTTTCGGTCACTCGTTCATTTTAAATTTAAATTTTAAAGCACACTTATGGCCCTGCGTGAATATCACACCTTTTCCATAATGTACGATCGACTTCTCTAAATGCGCTTGTTTTCAAAAAACGCGGAAGTTCACAATATACGTCAATAAAATCTCAAATAAAGTGACGTGAATGACGTGTGGTGAATGACGTAAGAAAATGACAAAAAATCAACATCTGAATGAATCCATTTTGAAAATGAAATTGTGAATGGTGTCTAGTCCCATACATAAGTGCGTGGTGTGTATATGTTCTCTGTTGCGGTCGTCGGCAATTTTTCTTTCGTACTATCGTCTGTTGGACGGATAAATTATGCGAAATTACGTGGATAATTGGTGTTAAAATCAATTTAATGAATAGCCAAAATATTATCGACCCAATTTGTGATTGTATCAGCGCTATATTCGAATTTAAACTCAAATGATACACAGCAGTTACACCTACACCTGTCAAAAGGTGCTCCACAATTTGACATGATTTTTTTATCCGAATCAAAATAATTATTTTTGCTTCCGCTTCAATTCAGGAGAAATTAGAAAATTTTATTCAAAGCTTCGTTATTGTACACGACAATTAAAGTGAAGAGTTTGAGATAAAGTTTGTGTCGAAATTTTTTTTTTTTTGCTTTAAATTCTTTCGCAAAATAAACAAAAGCCTAAAATGATGGAATCAACAGACCGTTCAAATTACCGACGAGCCAATGTCGATTGGGACAGGTAAATTGATAAAAATTCAATTACGTTGATAGTGAATCACTACAACAATTCCATCGATTTCACACTGAAAACACCAACGTCGTACATCATTTCTGTAGGTACGGCCTAGGCAATGAAGATACGCATCAATACAGTCGAACCAGACCCCGAGGCAATTCCGGCGGTTTTGTCGATTTGGGAAATGAATATCAGTATGGTGCTGGTGGCCATCAGGCGTCTGGAGCTAACGAAATATTTGCCGAAGATCAAGGCGAGAAGCCGTGGTGGCGAACCAATTTCTTTATATCGCAACGGGTGCTGTTTGGTACATGGGATGGTGTCTTTACATCGTGTCTGATCAACATATTCGGTGTCATTGTGTTCTTGAGATCGGGTTGGATTGTCGCCCAAGCCGGTGTGGTCAATGCGGTGCTTATTGTTTTTGCAACGGGTGAGTGGAGAAAATCCGTTTCTTTGTCATGTCTTAGTCATTTTATACGGTGCTGTTCTGATAATGGCCTGTGTGTCACCTGCGATCGATGTTTGCTATCGACAAGCTTGATCTAAGACGTCTTATCATAATTACGTTTCTGATTATTATGTTGACTTAACGTACTACTTAAGGCGCACACAGAGTCGAAATATTTGTGTTGAAGATTAACGAGACCATGCGATGGTAGTTAGTTGATGAGGTAAAGTGTGGGGAGATAAGAATCTCAGCAGTTTTTTTTATGTTTTTATTGTTGTGTATCAACAGAGTATTCTGAGCAAATACGTTTGCTTGTGTGTCCGTAGTCCAGTCCTCAAAGTATTGGGTAGTTGTAACTCACGAGTAGTTTTACCTTTCGGTACACGGGTACACCTCCTCTTGAGAGTTGTACAAGAATTTTTTACGACCCACGAGAACCTCTAACTGTTTAGGATTTTCCAGAATCTGTAACCATCAAATCGTCCTAACGCTGAAGGGTTATTGCAACTACCGGGAGTTACAGTCAGTCTTAGAAGATGACTAACCATTGCCACGTTATGCCTGTACTTGTAAACGACGACGAAATTGTTGTTATCTCGCAAAATAAATTAAGATTTTCCCGTTGATTACAAAACTTACAGTCACATGCACACAAAACGTTATCTCAATCCTCGATTGTCGTGTGGGAAATCGAAGAAATTTTAAATTTTCTTTGTTACAGTCAGCATTGCCTTGGTGTCAGTTCTCTCAGCTGTTGGCATTTGTGAACGATGTCGGGTCGAAAGTGGTGGAGTTTACTTCCTAATTGCCCATACTCTGGGCTCCCGTTTCGGTGGATCACTCGGACTGTTATACTGTTTCGGGCAAGCAGTCGGATGCGCACTGAATGTTTTAGGTAAGGAAATGACAATCATCGATGATCGGACACCGAAAACAATACTTTCCTGCAACAGGTTTTGGCGAGTCAATGGCTGGATTGGTGGGACTCCAAGATAATACGTGGGCGATTCGAGGCTTTGCAGCCGGAGCTGTGCTGTTACTTAGTGTAATCAATATAGCCGGCGTTAAATGGGTGATCAAACTGCAATTCGTTTTGTTGGTCGTCCTATTACTGTCGGCCTTGGATTTCATGGTTGGAAGTTTCGTTGGCTACGATCCGGAGAATGGTTTTGACGGTTGGATGAGTGACAACATGGCGAAAAATCTGTGGCCAGACTACCAGAATGGTTACACGTGGTTCCGAGTATTCGGAGTTTTCTTTCCCACCGTAACAGGCGTGTTGTCCGGCATAAATATGAGCGGTGATCTACGGGCTCCATCAACAGATATTCCGAACGGAACTCTGGCGGCATTTAGTACATCGTAAGGCCATCTAATACGCTGATGTGTTGGATCAGATTGAATGTTCCGTATTTTCCAGAACGTTTTTGTATTTGGTGTTCATTCTGTTTCTCGGAGCGACGTGCAGACGTCCACACCTGTTCAGTGATTTTATGATAACTGCCAGGGTTTCTGCTGTGGAGTTCCTTCTGTTGGCTGGTATCTACGTCTCAAGTATGTCATCATGTCTGGGCGCAATGTACGGAACACCGAGAGTGTTGCAGAGTATCGCATTGGAGAATGTTATTCCAGGAATCGGTGTGTTAGGGAAAGGAGTAGGTTCTTTGCGGTAATTTTGTTGTGATCGTCAAATGCTCAAACGAAATGTTTTTCTAGCGAGGTCCGAACAAAGTTCCCCTGTACTCAATGGTTGTTGTGGCCACAGTCACAATCACCTTCATAATTGTCGGTGACATCAACACCTTGGCCCCAATCGTAACGATGCCATTTCTATTGACGTATGCGTGCATCGATTACTCCTACTTCGCATTGGCTCAAACATTCGATATTCAAAACAAAAGGGAAGAACGATTCCGCATACAGGCTCAAAGTCCGTCGTACGAGTCGCGTCGATATGGTTCGACCAACGACCAAGACAGTGATTTGGATCATCTGTTCCCCGACCGTACCCGTCACAAAAGTCTTTCGGTTAGTCCAAATGGACAGTAGCGAAATTCGAATCGATTTTTACCGGCGAAAAAACCAATTTATTTCCAGGCTCCGTTACATTCCAACACACCACAGCCTTTAACAAACAATCTTCCCACTTCCGACACCAATAATTCAATTGACAGCACCGATCCGGATCGTGTTATATTCCGTGGCGGAGCCACAACAAACAGTACGAATGTGACTGATAATGGAATCGGTGCCGGCGACAATAATGATCAAACAAATGCTGCCGAGGACGAACCGATCGCTCCCATTCGGCCGCCAATTCATTCGAAAACGAAGAACTGGTATTCGAGCTATTGCAATCGATGGGCGTCGCTGATAGGGGTAATTGAAACTGGTTGTCATTCGAATAGTGCGTACGGTAAGGGAGGGAGTATTAGAGGCTCCTTCACTGAAAATATAGGACCAAAATGCAAGATGAAATGAGAGCCACCGCACGATCTCCTCAAAGATCGTACGCACCATTCGATTCAACAGTTATATGGACAAAAATTAACTTTTTTTTCATCCGACATGATCAGGCGGTTCTCAAGATCCTCATTATGTTCCTGGTCAATTGGTACTACTCTATCTCCTGTCTAGCTGTCGTCTTCATCGTATGGTTCTACGTAGGCACGGCAAATCCGGCTGTGAAACCAGGACTGGCAGCCGAATTCCGATTATTCGTTTGGGTCAAAGGAGTGATATTCCGATGTTTCGGGTAATATTTTGAGTCTGTCACCGAAATCCTTCCGCTCACTACTAACCGTCACCCAACCATTTTCACAGAAAACGTGTTCATGAATACGAACAAATTGTTGTAACGCCATCGTGTCCCGGCGTTGACGTGCAATCGGCTCAACTGAACGATGAGAATGAGGATTTTTCGTCCAGGCGACGATACCATCAGTCATCATACGTCCAGGGTCGGTACGTCGACGATGTTTAATATTACCAAAAGTAAAAGTGTCCTGTCCCTCAACCTCTTAATATGTACCGTGATTGATTAAAATTTAATTAATTTATTTAACTGATTCTATTTGGAGAAGAAGAAGAAGAAGCTAACTTATTTGTTTTAAGAAGAGAGAGAGAGAAAGAGAAGCGTGTCTTCTTTGCCTGTGTACGTACAGTTGACCTAAGTCGTTTTTTAATGAAAATTTTATTTTTTAAACTGTGAAAATTGTGGTATTGTTTTCGTCGACAACACTTCTTGTAGAGTCACTGGCTCAGAGGTCCAGTATGTACATGTCATCTTGTAAAAATGATAATAAGATTAAGGCTTTTATATGTTTTTAATAAAAAAGAAATCTTTATAATAATTTAAACTTGAAACTGTGTTTGGTCTTATCGAACTTATCGAATTTCAGCGAATCGCATTTAACCAACAACGCGATAACATTTCCTTTGTGGGCACTAGTACTAGTACTAGTGTTACACTAGTAGTGTAAATTCGCTAAAAACAAAAACAAGCGAAACCCAAGTTTAGATGAATTCGAGTGCATCGCAAGTTCACTTCATTGTAACATCTAGCACCTACGATTTCAATAGAATTTTCGCAGTGTTGGAATACTTTTCCAACATTCATGCTACCACATTCCATCAATCCTATGGAAATCGTTGGTGTCGGGGAATCTCGCACACGCGATCATAGTATGCGTCCTTTTACGACATGTAACGAAAAGTCATGACTGTGCGAGATTCACCACTTAGAGGTGAATCTCGCACGCCATGAATTTGTGTGGTGTGCGAGATTACCCTACCCCAAATCGTTAGCGCTACACCAAACGAAATTTAATGTTGCACTTAAGAGTTTCCATTCCTTTAGTTTTTTCACCCACCAAAATATTCAAATTCACTCTGCCACCTGGCGTTGCGTAGCGGAAATCGTGAAAAATTCCATAGAAATCTCAAAATGAACTGACAAAAATGGCTGCCGCCATTTTGAATATTCGCTTCAATAAAAATGGATTTTATTAGTTTGTGCAAATTACAAAACGAAATTTAAAAAAGTGGAACCATTACTTTGTCAGTTTCGACGGCAGAAATGTTTTGTGTGAACATTTATTATAGTGAAAATTATTGTGTGACGAGATAAACGTGCAGTTTGTGGAAAAATTCAGTCAAAAAGACGCACTTTTAAATATCAAAAAAATAACAAATATAATTGTTTTTTCAAAAATGTGGAACCATTATTTTGTCAGAAAAGGTGTGAATTAATAGTGTATATAGGCCATAAGCCGTGTAGTGCGTCCACCGAAGCGCTAGGGCTGCAGTTTTCAGGCCGTTTTTTCGGGTTTTGTGCTAGGAAAAAGGGGTGATTCCTCTTAAATTCACCTGAAACATGGGTTCCGTATTTTTGGTAATCCGTCGAAGACATTGCTACTTTCGGGTGAATTTAAGAAAATGAATCTTATGCCGAAAACACACGATGATTTTTGCGCCACTATACTCAGGGCCCTTCGGGTCGGGCTGTAACACCCCGCTTATCAAATACACAACTTGGAACCTCGGAAGTAATATACTAGAAAATGTAACATAATTACCGATCTCAGCACCGCAAAAGTGCTTGGAACTTTTTACCTTTAACGTGCTAATCGAAAAATATAGTCGTTGTGGCGATTCTTTCGCGTAAACAGGGAATAAAACAGGCTTGAACTGGTCAAAAGCATATCTCTAGAAACCGCATACACCTAATTTACAAAATTAGGAGGCCTAAAATCGGACAGTTGAGAGCTATTTTCATATTTTCCTATTTTCTATTTTTTACCATCCCTGTATTGGCGCATTAACATAGTGCGTCTTTGTTCTACGAACCCGATGCGCTTTTTGGTAGTCATCTGAAGATAAAAATCCTTAACCTGTCACATACGGCTACTCATCTGTTATCGATAACAATGACAAAAATAATGATAAGAACTGGGTAATATGGTCTTTAATGGGTAATTCCAGCTAATTTGAGACTTTTCGAAATATTTTCACCAAATGAAAACCGATTTCGGTAAACTTTTTTTCCCCCTTGAAAGCTGTTGACCAGACGCGTCGTTTAAGCCACATATTAGATCGGTGGCCGAAAATCTTGGGGAGATGCTACCATAAAAATATTTGAAAATTCCAGTTTATTTCACGATATCTGAACCGATTTCGTTGACTTTTTTGTTGCTGAAAGCTATTGACGAGGCGCGTAGTTTGATACCAATATGAGGTCATTGACATAACGTCTCGGGGAGATATGACCAAAAAGTGTTTTTTTGAATTCGACTTTCCAAGATATTCCTTAGAGTAATTATATAATTACTCTAAGAGATATTCTCAATAAATCACAAATGATTTCTGTAAACTTGTTTCCCTGTAGAAACGAACGCTATAATTCCACAATTGCACCAAATGACACGAAATTAAATTTTTAGAAGATTTTTGGTTCGTTCTTCGAAGTAAGGTGAAATCACCTCGACCCAAACGTTGCCAAAATTACATTTTTTTTTCAAATAAAAACTGAAGATCAGCGCCATTCGAAAGCTGCAGCATATGACTTCACGAGAAAAATAATTTTGGCTCGATCAGGTTAGTTGGGTGAGTGAAGTAGGTGAAATCAGCTTCCCAGTGGTGATAAGTGTCATCCTCGAATTTTGTCTCGTCGAGGTTATTTTGAAAAAGTTTGTAACCATTTTTAAACAATTTTGAGTTAAAGCAACATTTTCTTCAAAAAAAAAAATCGGGCTACCGAATGACCACCGAAAAATATCACTTTTATAGACATATCTTCCACAAATTTTGTGCTACTAACCTCATATTGGGCTTAAACTGCCCATAGCTTTCAGGGGAAAAAAAAGTTTGCAGAAATCAGTTTACTTGGTGAAAATATTTCAAAAAGTCACAAACGTGTAGCGCAACTAAGCGCCGACTTCTTCGATCACACAAGTCACACTTCGCAGGCAAGAATAAGAAATTCCATTGGTAAACCGAAAAATTCCGTCGCTGGAATATGTTTTCCCATTTTTATTTACTCAGAGGAAGAATTAAATCCTCAATTTATTCACTTCAAGAACCGTCAGATTTTTGCTTTGTCATACTAATCCTCAAACTTTCAAGGCAACAAAAGACAATACAAGTATTTCTACATTATCAAATCTTTTACTTCATTTGTTCTGCACAGTTTCAACATGTTAATGCGTAACATCTTTTACATCAGTAGTATGAACATTAATTTTGCTATAAGACGGCATTCTATGCTACAACTAGAATTAATTGCTTAAGTGTGTCACTGCAGTTAACAGATGAAATAGTAGTTAGCAAACTCAAAAACACGTCTGCATACTTCCACTTATTTGATTATCACTTTCAAAAACACTTCTAAGATCACATATTCAAACGGTCAGTTTAAATGATAAAAGTCTCTCACTAACCACTGACGGATGCAGTGAGCCGATTTTCATAATCTCTTTTCTCTCTTCAGTGTCAATTGTTTCATCTTCCAGTGTTATGTAACAGTCAGAAAAGAAAACCATCGCTGGGGTACGGGGTCAACAAAAAAACATTAATTTCGTGATTTACGTAAGCAAGTATATTTTTGAGATTATCGTAAATTAGCGAACAGAGAGGTAGATTATGTTAATGTTGATTATGATGAAGTCACATTATAGAAACAGTATTTCTTCAAAGCAAATCTACAAACTTTTCGCCTTCAACTTTCGCCACATTTTGAATGTTAGCAATCGCGTTCGCCAACTGTAAATCAGCTCCATTAACAATAATTTGGTTTCCAATCGGCAACGACTCCCACGTGATAGGAATTCGATTTTTCTCGGTCTCTAAAAGTCCAACAACCTGAGCCTGACTTTGTGCAGCATACGCAGTCAATTGATTGTGTTGTGTAGTCAATTGTTCTTCTCGAGTGGCAAAAGTCCTATCGCCGATGCTTTTTAGAATGTCCTCTGTTCCTTCGATCATTGAAATCTGTAATCTGGCTCGTTGTCCACCATTAAGGACAGCCAAGAGAGCGGAATCGATTTTTGATTGTGCCATGATGGTGGTAAGTAGTATCAAACAAAGCCCTAAGCGGAAAATGGTCGACATTCTAAGAAAATTTATTTAAGAGAAAGAACAACACATCAGCACATTGAAGGCAAAAAAAAAACTTTTTGTAGCGACGCTCTAAAGCTACCTGAATGTATATTTTAGTAACTGTTCGTTCGGCAGTGCGGTAGCGTACTAAATTTATTTTTCTTGTGTAAGTCTTTCATAGACCTTATGGTGAACTATACGACAAGATAAGATAATGGAAACTTTGTTCATTAGAGAAAACAGAAATATTTTTGAGTCACATCTAATTCGCAGAAGACTTATGCAAGTCTTTAGTGAATTTTGTTTTTTTAATTAGTTGACGCAATAATTTTATATAGAACCGAAATGACAGTAGACAGTGAAGCACAATCGTGTGGGGGCAGGAAGGATAATAGTGGAATGAACGGTCCATATTACAATCAGAGTATTAATTATTCATATTCACCGTACAGACTATGCTAATCACTCATACTCTCAACAATTACACGACAGAAAACAATGATCTCATTAATAAATGTAAAGCCGGCCGCACCTGCCTATATACAACTTGTATATAATATATACCTGACGCCTCATAAATAGTCTGATTATTTGTAAACAAACAATTTAATTACGATGTTCGTACATCGTCATAGCTAAACGTTTGAATAAGGAAAAAAGTTTCGAATTCAACAATCAAACTGAGTGTGATGAAAATATGAAGACTCCGAGATAATAGGAGTCTATATTTCACGAAAATCGATCCCAGTTCTATCTAATAGCTCACAGACAAAAACAAAAGCTTTGCTAATAATATAGTTTACACCAACTAACCTGAGAATTTATAATTTTCGACTGACTTATCACTCTCTGAAGAACAATGACATGCGTATATCGTGCGGACCGTGCGTGAGTGAGCTATAATACATCGCGGTCGATAACTGGATAATGCAGAGCCCCTATATGCGACGTAGCATAATTTGAAAAAAAAAAAAAAATTAACAAACAACACGAAATTTATTTAAAGTACTGCCACTACGTTTCCCAAAATAAAAGGCCAAATGACCATTAAAAAGGCAAAAGGCAATAAAATAACGTTTCAATTTATCGAGACGGAAAAATTAGGCAATTTAATTCCACTAAAATAGGCCCTGATTGGCACGAGGGGTATCATACATTCGACTTACACTAAAAACACAGGTTCGTATAACTAAGACACTTTCCATGTCATTGTCAAGTGCAGTGCCAATACTAGTGCGTTGATGGATCAAATCTTTTACTTCAATTCATTGCTCATGAATTTTACTTTATAAAGTCGCATTAGTCAAGAGTATCGCTTATTTTTGTCGTCGAGGTCATCAATCCACGAAGATGATGCAGGTAAGCCGAGCAACGACGACGGTACATATTCTGTTTACTGTAGAATGAATCAGAATAAGTTTTAGATTTTCCCTTTCACAAAATAAGATGGATTTTAGTGGTAAACATAGTGTGAAGGTAATGCCATTCAAACGCGCTGCCGAGCACATAAGTTGCTAATGACATTTTTTTAACGGTTGACTATTATTTGCTTGTGTTTCACAATAGTTATTTATCTACCAAGGTAGGTATGACGGTATTTTTTCGCACTAGATGTCGACTAGAGGCGAAGCCGAGACGTCGTGTGCGAAAAAATACCGGCATACCTACCGTGGCAGATACAACGTTTTTCGCAATTTCGGGCCATAATCACCTTTCCAATGCAAAATATTACCAAAATTTCTACCAAACATTCACATGCAAACATGAATTCATTTGACCGATCAAGCAACCTGCACTATATACACATTGCAATGTGATGTATAGAGACGCGCTAAATAAAATCAAGTAGTCAATGCTTAGTATGTACGCTTCAACAATACGTTCTGTATAATTGTGTGACTCTGTAGCCGAATGGCTACGGTCGTTGCTTGGTGTTTGGAAGAATTTTGGTGTTGGATGTTCAAATCCTGGTCTGTGCAAAGTTTTTATTTATAAAATTTAGTCTTTCTTAAAGGTACTGAGCTATGAAGCGTGCGAAAAAAATGTGAAAAAGCCCAAGTGCGAAAAAATAATCAAAAACGCACTGTGAAATAAATACCTTCAAAACGACATTAAATGGATGCATGGAAAGGTGATGATTATGGACCGGAATTGCGAAAAATGTTTTTGCTATCTCAAAACAGATGGCCCGACGAGTTTCTATTCCATTTTTTTTGACATTACATCCACACCATATTTACCTTGAATAATCCAAATGATGTCGGTGAATGTTCACAAAACTGCCGTTATGGAATAGTTATTTGTGGCACTAGCTGTGTAAACTGTCACTAGAAGCCGTATGCCGAGTATAATAAAGGTTATCATGTGGCACAAAAAGCCGAGTTTTACTTTTCGTCACTGAGTTGAGACATTTTTTTTTAAGGTATTGGGGGAATAGAGTGAATAAGGAAAGTCTTCTATTTCTTACCAAATATTTATTTGCATTAAATTGTGTTCATGAGAACAGTGCGCTCTTTGAATGTTTCTGAAATTTCAACTCTTAATAGTAGTCCTCTTCAGTATCTTCAGTACTATCTTCAGTACTATCTTCAGTACTATCTTCAGCACTATCTTCACCATAATATGACTTTGCATATTCGAAATTCCATTCATTTTCTGGAAAATAGTCCGGCAGCGTAATGTTCATTACCAAAATTATGACAAAAATTGCTAACAAAGCTCCGATGCAAATTTTCTGCAAGGTCTCCTCCCACGGATGTTTTTTGAAATTTTTTAACACCAAAATTGAGACCAGAAAACCAGTTACAGCTCCTCCAAAATGACCAGCGTGACTGATCTAGAATATGGATCAAGGCATAAAACTGGAGATTTCTATTATATGTATAGGCAGACTAACATTTGACCTTATATCTAAATATACTTCCGTGTAAACGTCCCTTCCAACGTCATAGATTATATACAGTGCCAGGCAGAAAAATCTACTAAATTTCCTTTCCATTTCGTTCCAATTCAATATGATTGTGGCCAAATGGGAGAAAAGTAATCCCATAACTGCACCCGATGCACCGACACAATACGAACTGTTGTCTAAAACAGTTACGCATAATGAACTACCAAAACCCGATGCAAAATATATTATTGCGATTCGCTTCCACTCATGAACTATTTCGAGAAACACGCCCAATATTAGCTGCATCACCAGATTTCCCAATAAGTGCGACCATCCACTATGCACAAACATTGGTGTAAAGAAACGCCAAACTTCATGACGACGGCTAGGATCGTAGCCAAGTTTCATAGTAAGTTCATCCTCGTCGTAGAAATAAAAAAGGAAAATCTAAAGAAGCGAAATTCGTCATGAGATGATCCACTATATATCTTGAATCGATTTATTTAAGTTTACTTGAACAAGTGAAACTCCAATCATAAATATTGGAAATTTTTCGATTTTCCTTGTAGCTGTTTCCTTGTCTGGAACGACGGTTTCTTGTGGATGCTGACTCTCGACACTATTCATCTCCATTATTGCATTTTTGGGAATTGGCCGTGAGGTTCGTTCATTCATCGGTAAGACAATATTGTCTGCCAATTTGACGATTCTCGTTGATTGTTGTCTTGCAAGTCTTCGCTAAAATTAGAATTCAATTTAGGCAGCTGTAAGGCGGAAAATAATCTTTTTTCTTAAATACCCATTGAGATACCACCTGCCCTGCAACAATCTCGTCTGATTTATTTTCCATTTTTTCAGTTGCTTTTTTCGTTGCTCACAACAAATACCAGAATCTTTCCTAATAAAAAAAAAATTGGCTAAATGATAACGTAGCACAGAAAAATAGGCTATTAATTCCAAAGTTTTGAAAGAACAGGTTAAGACAACTACGAAGGCGGGTGACACCAAATTTTATAAACAAATCAACTTAAAGAAAATATTTTTCTCGAAAATTCAGAATTTAGTTTTTGTTAAGTTCTACTTTACAGCGTATTTACCTGATGTCCAAATGTTGTTCTTAGGGATATTGTGTGACCATTCAACACGATCCGTTTTAGCGAAATATTTGTGTTAAAGAACAGACTTTTCTTCGCAAAAGAATACACACACATTAGTGTTGCTAATCTAGCCTTTTTCAAATAACTTACTAAATTGCTATTAAATTGCATGCTCATTTTTACAGATAAATTCTAGACATATTCTTATCATATTCAGGCCCGGGCTTACGTCAAAGTGAGTCCGATACTTGGTGATTCAAGTATCAATTGCTCTGATCGAATGACATTTCTAGTAATAAAAAGACATTTTGGAGAAAATAGAACTTTTCTCATTCGACCTGTCACTTTGTTTATGTGTTAGAAAATGATATGACAAATCGATGTTTTCGTTTCGTTGAGAAAAACGGCAAAACACAACATACATACATGAAAAACGTCGTGTCTCTGGGAAAATAGGAAATTCCAACAAGAGCGGTTTTTGCTGCCAGACTGAAGCGACCCTCGGTTAACAAATAGCTATCATTGAATCCATTTTTTTTTCATACTTAAATCACCAAGTACTGGATTTACAACGGAAATTATTGTACTGTGTTTTCGCGCCATTTTATCTGTTATGTATTCTAGTTTACCGATTTGAGAATTGTAAGAATGAAAGAAAAACCCCTAGAGTGAAAATGAAGACTCATCACACATTAATCGAAGTCAACATAGAAGTCAATATTTCATTTAAACCTGTCACAGACGGCAAGCATAAGTTTTACTATTTGAACTATTACTTCATCTGATCGAAGATTTTCAGAAATTTAAACATGCTTTTTGCTATATAAGACCTCATTAGTCAGAGCTTGTCGTTTATTATTGCTGTCGTTGTCGATAACAGATGACACCCGTGTTAACAGGAAACAAAAAAAAATGGTTTTCAATGACAGAAAGGCAAACAGCAGACACAGGTAATGTTCTTCATCTGCCAAGATAATCTTGTATTTATCCCTCTAGGACAAAATTATTTTACGTAATTTTGTTTTCCTTATGCCCTAGAGTCGAAAGTGGCTTATTACAACCCTAGGGATAAAAAGTATATTGAATTTAAGCTCAAAAGCATGCAAATTCCATTTCCTAACTAGTATTAAAATATCGCGACCTCATCGCTTATTTCCCACGTCGTTTAGAAAAAGCGTTGTTCCTAATTTGATGCAAAAAGGCTTTTTTTTTAGCGAATTCGTTAGAAAATTAACTATTTTATATAACTTTTAAAAAATTGTGTGTCGCTTCCGATCAACAAAATACACGAAAATACTCTTTGATCTTTTCATCCATTGTTATATAAAAGTCTTTATCTCGATATATCACTTATTGGCAGACACAATTAGTTCAAACAGACTTAACAGCTTTACAGGAAGCTTTAAGGTACAGTTACCCAATTATATTATGACTACGGTTGTGGGATTCATTCCTTTTACATCCTACACACTTCCCACATTCAATTGAACCAACGAATTCAATTTCATTTTTGATTTTGTCGATTGGCACCATTGTCATACAAGTGGTTAGTTCTCATTATCTGCTTGTGGTGGCACCATATACTTTGCGTGTCCAAGCAGTTAAAGAAGTATTAGGTAGCGTCAATCAAAATTCTGAAAGAACAGTTTAGATCAAATCTGATTTGATCGCAAAGACAGTAAGCAATTTAGATGGTTTTTTTGTGCATTATATGTATTTTACATGCTACATGCGTCGAAAACGGTACTTTTCATGTTTCACGCACTAATTTCGACTTCCAAAGCATGCAAAAACCACTCGGGATAAAAAGATGAAATGTCTCGTTTTCGCGTGTTTATTGACCTCGGCTACGCCTCGTATCATCAAAATTCACACGAAAACCATACTTTTCATCTTTTTATACCAAGTCATGTAAAATACTAATGCTTTTCTGATCTTTCAAACATGAGAAGGAAATTCGTGTGAAATGTAAAACGCTAATGAAATACATGAATGGAATGAATTGGATGAAAAAAACCAACAAAAACGGTAAAAACGTGTGTTGATTGTTGAGTTTAAATTGGACAAAATAGCAAAATTCTAATCATAAGATGTTGTGCAACAAAATAGCGATCGGCTGTACCTCTACCGTTTTTGATATCCGCCTTCTTGGTACATAACATATGCAAGATTCTTTTCATAACATTTTCATTGTTCATTTGTCAACAGATTGCGAAGTGACATTTCAGTAATTTTTAAGCTTTTCGTAATATCGCAAAAACTGCAGGTTATTTCATTATCTTTGGGAACACGGGTTCCCCAATTGAAATGAGTGATAGGTCGTCGGATTCTTCTTTGAATTCTAGAGAAGTCACATCTTTAATTTTTTCGATTAATTTTGTTTGTTTTCGGTGCAAAGTGTTCAAAAGTGAAGGCTTGTCAGAGGTCTCGTGAACAGTTTTTCAGCAATAACTCAAGAAATAATTATTTAAAATCATTGTTATGCTGTACTAATGTCGGTCTTGGAAAGACGTACTACAGGTGGAGTGTATGCACTGGTTGGTGCAAGTACGCCTCCACAAGATTTATGACCAAAAATATAGTGTTCGCCTTCTCTGCAAAATTGATGTTTCACGGGACTGGATGTGTAGTGTTCTAGCCTGCCTCACCCACTATCGTTTCACATATATAAGATCCCAGGTCTTCTGTGTGGCAAGCCTACAGAAACTACAAGTCTTCGGAAAAAGGAAAAAAGTAGATAAAAATGACTGCACTTCCAGACGCTGTTTCAGTAGCAGAGAGCCCCTAGAAAGAAAGTTAAAATTTTCAACTTTACAGTAACCTTTTTCCGAAGACTTGCAGGTTTTGTAGGCTTGCAACACAGAAGTACTGGGATCTTATATAGCAGTCTTTTTTTTCGCTTGTCAATAAAAAGAAATAAAACGGTAAAACGTTATTAGGTCCAAAAAAATGCGTTTGTCATAACTTTTGTGGAGGTATACTTGCACCAACCAGTGCATACACTCCACCTGTAGTACGTCTTTCCAAGACCGACATTAGTACAGCATAACAATGATTTTAAATAATTATTTCTTGAGTTATTGCTGAAAAACTGTTCACGAGACCTCTGACAAGCCTTCACTTTTGAACACTTTGCACCGAAAACAAACAAAATTAATCGAAAAAATTAAAGATGTGACTTCTCTAGAATTCAAAGAAGAATCCGACGACCTATCACTCATTTCAATTGGGGAACCCGTGTTCCCAAAGATAATGAAATAACCTGCAGTTTTTGCGATATTACGAAAAGCTTAAAAATTACTGAAATGTCACTTCGCAATCTGTTGACAAATGAACAATGAAAATGTTATGAAAAGAATCTTGCATATGTTATGTACCAAGAAGGCGGATATCAAAAACGGTAGAGGTACAGCCGATCGCTATTTTGTTGCACAACATCTTATGATTAGAATTTTGCTATTTTGTCCAATTTAAACTCAACAATCAACACACGTTTTTACCGTTTTTGTTGGTTTTTTTCATCCAATTCATTCCATTCATGTATTTCATTAGCGTTTTACATTTCACACGAATTTCCTTCTCATGTTTGAAAGATCAGAAAAGCATTAGTATTTTACATGACTTGGTATAAAAAGATGAAAAGTATGGTTTTCGTGTGAATTTTGATGATACGAGGCGTAGCCGAGGTCAATAAACACGCGAAAACGAGACATTTCATCTTTTTATCCCGAGTGGTTTTTGCATGCTTTGGAAGTCGAAATTAGTGCGTGAAACATGAAAAGTACCGTTTTCGACGCATGTAGCATGTAAAATACATATAATGCACAAAAAAAACCTTCTAAATTGTTTACTGTCTTTGCGATCAAATCAGATTTGATCTAAACTGTTCTTTCAGAATTTTGATTGACGCTACCTAGTACTTCTTTAACTGCTTGGACACGCAAAGTATATGGTGCCACCACAAGCAGATAATGAGAAATAACCACTTGGATGTCAATGGTGCCAATCGACAAAATCAAAAATGAAATTGAATTCGTTGGTTCAATTGAATGTGGGAAGTGTGTAGGATGTAAAAGGAATGAATCCTACAATCCCATAGTCATAATATAATTGAGTACCTGTACGCTTCCTGTCATAGGTAATACGCCAGTTGATAAACTTGTTGGAAATATTATCGACCACAGTTAACATAATTTCTTTTTTCGTCAGTGGTCTTCCGGGCTAGCCTGATTTAGAAACAGTTCGGATCTGATTATTATGTTTAAATCCATGGTTCAACGCAATTTTTAATGTTTTTCGTTCACAGATTATTTTATCAACTGAATGTAAAACAAAATTCGTTTTTGTTGATTGTAGAGACTGTGTGTTATAAAATAATTGATAATTTGCTTTTAATTTGCTGATCCGTCATTGAATCGCGTGCTTCACGTGTAAAAGACGTAAATTATATTGCTATGTGAGCTCGCCTAATTTCGCTTTAAAGTTTGCTCCTCGCATAATAATTTCAGAAATAATATTGCTGTGAATGGTAAAACATGTTGATCAGAGCATTATTTGTATAAAAGCTAAAAAATTTGGAGACAATTTAGAGTAATTGTGAGGAGTAGTCCTGTGATGAACGTAGCCCCACTATATTTTCACAAAGTTGTATGTGTAACAGATTAGCACGTTATTACGCCACGATATAGTATCCCTCTTTCAACACTGATAGAAAAGTTAACGTGCTAAACGTATAGTATACGTTGTAGACGGCTAAAATGGCTAGCAGACAGCTATTTTCGGGTCGTACTCCGGCTACGTTAGTTTAACAGCGGTGCGTATGTAAACGTCACATACGTATTACGTTGAAAGCATACGAACAGCAAACAGTTTCGATAGGTAAATTATATATATTATGTACCTGATGCCAAGATTGTTATTTTGACGTGTAGGACATTATTGCCAGAGCCGAAGGCGTGGGGAATAATGCCTACACGTCAAAATAACAGTCTGGCAATAGGTGCATACCATATTTTATCTGTCGAGAACAGATATATCGAGATAAGTAAAAACTCCCTAGGGAGATAAGCTCGAGATTATCGTTCTAGATAGATAAAACATTTTTTTAACTTTTTTTTAATTTTTGTATGTTTTAGTAGACCCTCTAGATGCCGTACAGAGTGAAAACTCTGCAAAAGCATCTGTAGATTATTATTTTTAGTTCGGACCCACAATCCAGTTACCTCGTTTGGCTCGAAATTTTTTTTTAAAGGAGAGGTGCAAGCTTACAATGACTTTTAAAAAAACTCTTTGCTGAATATTATTGCAGTGCGATGGTGAATCGCGGTATAGGTCGGAATCGAAATCGACACATCCTACTATTCAGACCAGAGACCTGCAAATTCAGTAAGTAGCAAACCATGCTCATCCGAGCAGATGGGTAATACGAAAATCTCAGCTCAGACGAGTGAGATTTTAAATCTAGTGACTGAGTTCGTACAATTTATTGAAGTCTCACTTGCGAACAGTCAAGTCTAATTGTGCTAAGTTGAACTTAGGTAAATCAATTTTGAGTTTAAATAAGTGTAGCAGTGCTCGAGTTCGGTCGATCATGGGTCATTAAAAGATATGCTCATCGAATCTGTATGAAAATGGATGAGTTCGATATTGTATGAGCTGCTCTTGATACCATTACCGACGACATTAAATATTTCATCTCAATGTATGATTTTACAACGTCAATTCTACGGACAAAGTTTCTTACAGTTGAGTATTGTTTTATTATTGAAATTAAAAATCAAATCTCAGAAATTATCCTTTACAATAAGTATTTCATTAATGGTATCTGGGTTTAGATTATTTTTCATTGCAAAAGTATTTACTATGCTGGTGCATGTAATAAGGCTATTACATATATAGGCAATAACCTTTACATCACTCGCATAGTAAAACGTCGTACTACACACGGAAAATAAAGTGATATCTCGTATCACGATGAGTAAAAGTACCTCGGGCTGCCGCCCTCGGATACTTTTTCTCATCTGGATACGAGATATCACTTTACTTCCCTTGCATAGTAATGTACTATTTCCCAAACATTACCACAACAAGCTGGAACATGCAGTCTCGTAGTTACCAATTGAAATAATTTTGGCAATGTTTTCTTTCTTGGTTTCCAGTACTTGGTGATTATGTCGAACTCAGATTCGAACGAAGCACTCGAAGTTGGTGGAAAGTTGATGTATTTGGAAACCTCATCTTCTTTTTGTAAATCGGAATCGTTACTTTCGAATCTCGTAAATCGACGTTTTTGTGTTTCACTATCAGGTTTCTTGTGCTTCTTGGCATCATTTTTGTTACCTTCATACAGAGAAAATCGCCCTTTTTTAGGATCCGGGCCTGATGTAGCTTGTTCAAACAATTCATCGTCTAACACAATTTCTTCTAACAAACGTCCAACTTCTTTAATGACTTCGGTCTTTTCGGTTTCGCTAAGCATTTTCAAATACTTGTACCGAGGGGCAAGGAAACAGTCAATCTTGTTTGCCATTGTTGGTCGAAATTTGTAATCAAATTGGGTGTCAATTGCTATCATCAGTGCTTTGATTTCAGACGAGTAATTGCCATGAGTTCGTAAGTGTTCTTTTAAATACGTCCACCATAAAAGCACTTTGTTTGCAGTGGTATGTGTTGTCGCTGAAAGTTCGTTAATTGCTTCAACAAATGGCTCCAAAAATGACTTTAGCTCCTCCGCTCTTCGCTTATTTAGAACCAATTTGCTCTTATTCTCATTCTTGAGAGCAATAACAATGTCGTCGTACCGGTCGATGATTGAATGCAACATTGCAACTTTCGACTTCCAATTTCCTACGTCAGTAGAGGAGGAGACACTTCTCGTACACTTTTTTCTTTATTTTCCCACGATAGAAATGTACACGTGTATGTAATAAAATGTTCACGTGTCGGTTATACACGGTCTTATGAATAAAATGTGCACGTGCCCATCAAAAGCCACGGCACGTGTCTTATCAATAAAATGTTCACGTGGCGAATAATACACGTGCGTGACACGTGTCAATGCAAAATTTTTGCACTATGACTTCTATAAATGTCCACATGACCATCAAAAGCCACGGCCAGGTGTCTTATCAATAAAATGTTCACGTGTCGAATTATACACGTGCGTGACACGTGTCAATGCAAAATTTTCGCACTTAGACGTTTTGTTCAGTACAAAAAGAGGGTTAAATGCTCTATTTTGATTGGGTGAAGAACCGATTGCAGCTGTCAGCTGTCAATTCATACCTCCAGACCATCTAGTCTTTTTTTCAACTTAAAAGGGATATTATGCCATTTTTAAACAACTTTTTCTATTTTTTTCCTACGCTAGAAATATGTTTTATGAATAGTGTTCACGTGACCAACAAAAACCACCGCACGTGGCGAATTATGTGTGTGTGTGTGACACGTGTTAATGCAACGGTTTTATTGAATTAACGGCTTTATTGAATTAACGGTTTTATTGAATGTTCTCTAGCATATTGATTGAGTCAGTAAAAGTGACCTCGTTATCGTCATTTATTGAACCTCAATCAGATTTTTCTCATCGAAAATCAAAACATTTATTTGACCCCATTCATTCTCGCATGTAAAAAAAATTAATGTCCTAGCGTCCATACATAAATACTACTTCTTCCATTCACCGAATTGCAGACTCATTATTGAAATGTCAAAAAATATGGTTGTTTATGACCTTGGAACAATTCCTAATCAAAATAGCTATTTCCGTTTGTATCATACACGTGCGTGACACGTGTCAATGCAAAATTTTCGCACTTGGACGTTAGTATTGGATGAGGAGCAGGAGGAATGGATGTGGAGCAGGAGGAGTGGTTGAGGAGCAGGAAGAGTGGTTGAGGAGCAGGAGGAGCAGGAGGAGTGGATGAGGAGCAGGAGGAGTTAATGAGGAGCAGTAGGAGTGTATGAGGAGCAGGAGGAGTGGATGAGGAGCAGGAGGAGTTAATGAGGAGAAGGAAAAGTTAATGAGGAGTGGATGAGGAGCAGGAGGAGTGGATGAGGAGCAGGAGGAGTGGATGAGGAGCAAGAGAAGTAAATGAGGAGCAAAAGGAGTGGATGAGGAGCAAGAGGAGTGAATGAGGAGCAGGATGAGTGGATGAGGAGCAGGAGGAGTTAATGAGGAGTGGATGAGGAGCAGGAGAAGGAGCAGTAGGAGTTAATGAGGAGCAGGAGGAGTTAATGAGGAGTGAATGAGGAGCAGTAGGAGTGGATGAGGAACAGGAGGAGTAGATGAGGAGCAGGAGAAGTGGATGAGGAGTAGGAGGAGTTGGAGTGAATGACGAGCACAAGCGGGTAGAGTATGACGAGAAACAGAAGAAATTTTATTAAATAAAATTATAGATTCCCAGGAAACTAAAAAAAAAACACAAGATTTATTTTTGATACATTTATTTCCAGGCAGATTTGTACGGATTACAGTGAATAATTGAAAATAGTTTATTTCTTATGATATAAAACTAGGCCTGACTTGTACAGCTTCAAGTATAAGTTTTCTGCAATATCCATTTTTCCAGTCCACGGTTTGCCGCCGTCCAAGTCCCTTTTGACTTTTAAAATAACATTTACTGCTCTTGCTATCTCGCTCGTATCCATACGCACTGTACTTGTGGTTGATAGATCGTTGAATAAACTCATGAGAAATGGTACAGTGCATCCAATTTTTGGCAAGCGAATAACACGCGACTTTTTAGTCACTTTGAGAGTAGACTCTAATCTTGTTTTCTTATCTACTTCAGCTGCAACTCGATCGGTGACGCTCGTTGTAGAAACACCTGTACTTTGTTTCTTATTTTTCATTATTGTTAAAATGAAGCGGATGCATGGACATTGAAGCTTTGTCTTTTTCATTTTATTTTTCACAAATGTTGATTTTACTTTCAAAATTGGTTTTGGTTCTGAGTTCATACTGAATGATTTTTACTTCTTTCCTAGTTAGCTGTTCGACTCAGTCTGGTGGAAAACGAATAAAACTGAACTTTTTAACTCTCACTTGATTTTAATGCATAGCGCAAAATTGCTCGCACCTCGTCATACGTATAGTTTTCGCTATCTTCACTTTCATCGGAACTTTCGTTTGATTCCTCGTTTTCGCTTGTCTCGCTCTGTTCTTCAGTGTCACTTACTCCATCACTTTCACTGATGTTTTTCATTTCGTTTTTTTCACTATCTTCCTGATTTTTGTGCATGGTCTCCATATGTCGTCTCAAATTGTAACCAGTGGTGAAATTGCGCTGACAAATCGTGCAATGTGAATACATGCTTATTATATCTTAGCACTAGGACCTCTCTCTTCAGTAGCAGAATTCTAACTGAATTCATACTATTTGTAACTATATTTTTATTTTTTTCATTGTCGCTCCTAACATATCTCATGATCGTTGTTCCTTTATTTGACACAAAGTCCACACACCATGTGGAATACGTGTGCATGGAGTAACAGCGATGGCTAAGACATTTTTACGTTCGACTTACGTTGAGTATATTGCAATTCTTTTTTTGTACAACATATTCATCTTGATTTTCGAAAAAGAAACTGTTCTTCTCCTGCTTTGATAATCGGTCGAAGTAAGGTTGGCAGAAATGCACCACCAGTTTGAATAATAATTTTCCTCGTTTGATTTAATCCATCACATCGGTTAAATCTTCTTAATATTTTTTTGAACTTCTTCAATTTTATTATTTCGCTCCTCTTTAACGGGATGTTTCCCTTCAGAGTATTGTAAATGCATTCGTCTATAGTTTTAATGAAATCTAGATCGCATTGTGAAATTATTTGCTGACGGAGTTTTGGCTTTGACGTTTGCACAAGTTTCAAGATAGGGAGATGCTTCTTTACGGATGCCATTTTAAATTGTAACTGTGGGAATGTTATCAAAGGCGGTGTTTTTATAGGTATTTTTGATGACCTTGGAGAAAGGAGAAGGGGAGTATGGTTGATGACTTATATACGGATTTTCCGTTAGAAATCATTTTTAACGTGTTACATCGTGTTTCTAGCGGTTTATAACGTTTTTGGGTATGAACTATTTTTATCGGTTGTCACAACTCCTTTTTTATGGATTTTTTGTAGGTCTCGATTCGTTTGAAATACGTATTTAAATTATCAATACAGAGTTGCTGTATATTGTGCGGATACTTGTCGATTAATAAAAAAAGCTTTTTTTATTTCATTTAATCATTTTATTTATCCAATTCTCCTTATTCCATACACTTGCATTATACCAATGTTTTGATTAAAGTTGGACTTCTTTTTTCATAAATTTCAGCCACAATGTTGTTGATAAAAGTTACTGGACCGCGGCGATACGCTGTCAATGTACAATTACAATCGTACACCCCAAACTCATCAAAAACAAACATACAATCGTATGGACAATGTTCTATGTTTTCTATATCCTTATATTTGGACATATCATAGAAATTTTCGAGTTTTTCGCACAGTTTAGGATTAGCTGAATGTAAAATGTCCAAAAGCTGTTCCATCACTACTTTCAAGTCCATTCGTCTCCAGTTATGTTTGAAATTGGTTGTTACTTCCTCGTACGAACAAAATGATTGTACTTGCTCTACAATACACGGAACTGGATAATATGCGTTGACGATTTCACAAGCAATCTCTCTTGGGTATACGAAAATAATACGTGTACAGTAACATCTGGAATTACCACGGCAGTCGTCAAAATGACCGGCAATCGGCACACCATATTGCTTCGAATCAGAAAGAAAATCTCTCCATCTATCATTGATATCATCGTATTTCCTTCTGTACATTGACTTTTCACTCCGCTCCTCTAACGAATCTTCGAATTTTTTTAGTAGATTTTCAATAGTTGTTTCATAGTTTATTGTTCTCCAGTTTTTTTCAACATACTTTATTATTTCCACACGTTCAACATCACCGAGCACTTCACTTATACACGTGATATTATCCATTTTGGGAACTATTTTTCCATACCTACTTCTAATACTCAATAATCAGTAGCCTTAGAGTGCATCGTTTATATACCGTGAAAATCCAGAAAGGAGAGTTGTTTCAACCAATCAAAATCGACCATCCACCCCTATTGTTACAAACAAAAGATCTAGTATGATTTAGACGAAATAAAATTTTATGATAAAGTTCTCAATCACTCGAAAAAGCAATGGTCATATCACTTTATTCATTTTTACGACAGAAAAACTTCACCCCTCTGCAATATTAAAATTAAGATGTGTGAAGAAAGAGACCGGCACCCTCGATATTGATTTGAGATATATCGATCCGATATTGATTTTTCAATCAAGGGTGTATGTGTGTCAGCTTTATGGAATACAATACTCGATGTATGACAGTGTTACTAGATGATTAAAGTAATTTCGTTACTAATGTTGCTCAGTATAATTTATTATTCGGTGAGTCCAATAGTATGAGATGAGTATTTGGAGGAGTATTTGGAGGAGTATTTGGAGGAGCATGAAGAGTATTTGCAGGAGCAGGAGGAGTATCTTTTTTGTATATTGTACCTACTCGTACTCCTCCTGCTCCTGCAAATACTCTTCATGCTCCTCCAAATACTCCTCCAAATACTCATCTCATACTATTGGACTCACCGAATAATAAATTATACTGAGCAACATTAGTAACGAAATTACTTTAATCATCTAGTAACACTGTCATACATCGAGTATTGTATTCCATAAAGCTGACACACATACACCCTTGATTGAAAAATCAATATCGGATCGATATATCTCAAATCAATATCGAGGGTGCCGGTCTCTTTCTTCACACATCTTAATTTTAATATTGCAGAGGGGTGAAGTTTTTCTGTCGTAAAAATGAATAAAGTGATATGACCATTGCTTTTTCGAGTGATTGAGAACTTTATCATAAAATTTTATTTCGTCTAAATCATACTAGATCTTTTGTTTGTAACAATAGGGGTGGATGGTCGATTTTGATTGGTTGAAACAACTCTCCTTTCTGGATTTTCACGGTATATAAACGATGCACTCTAAGGCTACTGATTATTGAGTATTAGAAGTAGGTATGGAAAAATAGTTCCCAAAATGGATAATATCACGTGTATAAGTGAAGTGCTCGGTGATGTTGAACGTGTGGAAATAATAAAGTATGTTGAAAAAAACTGGAGAACAATAAACTATGAAACAACTATTGAAAATCTACTAAAAAAATTCGAAGATTCGTTAGAGGAGCGGAGTGAAAAGTCAATGTACAGAAGGAAATACGATGATATCAATGATAGATGGAGAGATTTTCTTTCTGATTCGAAGCAATATGGTGTGCCGATTGCCGGTCATTTTGACGACTGCCGTGGTAATTCCAGATGTTACTGTACACGTATTATTTTCGTATACCCAAGAGAGATTGCTTGTGAAATCGTCAACGCATATTATCCAGTTCCGTGTATTGTAGAGCAAGTACAATCATTTTGTTCGTACGAGGAAGTAACAACCAATTTCAAACATAACTGGAGACGAATGGACTTGAAAGTAGTGATGGAACAGCTTTTGGACATTTTACATTCAGCTAATCCTAAACTGTGCGAAAAACTCGAAAATTTCTATGATATGTCCAAATATAAGGATATAGAAAACATAGAACATTGTCCATACGATTGTATGTTTGTTTTTGATGAGTTTGGGGTGTACGATTGTAATTGTACATTGACAGCGTATCGCCGCGGTCCAGTAACTTTTATCAACAACATTGTGGCTGAAATTTATGAAAAAAGAAGTCCAACTTTAATCAAAACATTGGTATAATGCAAGTGTATGGAATAAGGAGAATTGGATAAATAAAATGATTAAATGAAATAAAAAAAGCTTTTTTTATTAATCGACAAGTATCCGCACAATATACCGCAACTCTGTATTGATAATTTAAATACGTATTTCAAACGAATCGAGACCTACAAAAAATCCATAAAAAAGGAGTTGTGACAACCGATAAAAATAGTTCATACCCAAAAACGTTATAAACCGCTAGAAACACGATGTAACACGTTAAAAATGATTTCTAACGGAAAATCCGTATATAAGTCATCAACCATACTCCCCTTCTCCTTTCTCCAAGGTCATCAAAAATACCTATAAAAACACCGCCTTTGATAACATTCCCACAGTTACAATTTAAAATGGCATCCGTAAAGAAGCATCTCCCTATCTTGAAACTTGTGCAAACGTCAAAGCCAAAACTCCGTCAGCAAATAATTTCACAATGCGATCTAGATTTCATTAAAACTATAGACGAATGCATTTACAATACTCTGAAGGGAAACATCCCGTTAAAGAGGAGCGAAATAATAAAATTGAAGAAGTTCAAAAAAATATTAAGAAGATTTAACCGATGTGATGGATTAAATCAAACGAGGAAAATTATTATTCAAACTGGTGGTGCATTTCTGCCAACCTTACTTCGACCGATTATCAAAGCAGGAGAAGAACAGTTTCTTTTTCGAAAATCAAGATGAATATGTTGTACAAAAAAAGAATTGCAATATACTCAACGTAAGTCGAACGTAAAAATGTCTTAGCCATCGCTGTTACTCCATGCACACGTATTCCACATGGTGTGTGGACTTTGTGTCAAATAAAGGAACAACGATCATGAGATATGTTAGGAGCGACAATGAAAAAAATAAAAATATAGTTACAAATAGTATGAATTCAGTTAGAATTCTGCTACTGAAGAGAGAGGTCCTAGTGCTAAGATATAATAAGCATGTATTCACATTGCACGATTTGTCAGCGCAATTTCACCACTGGTTACAATTTGAGACGACATATGGAGACCATGCACAAAAATCAGGAAGATAGTGAAAAAAACGAAATGAAAAACATCAGTGAAAGTGATGGAGTAAGTGACACTGAAGAACAGAGCGAGACAAGCGAAAACGAGGAATCAAACGAAAGTTCCGATGAAAGTGAAGATAGCGAAAACTATACGTATGACGAGGTGCGAGCAATTTTGCGCTATGCATTAAAATCAAGTGAGAGTTAAAAAGTTCAGTTTTATTCGTTTTCCACCAGACTGAGTCGAACAGCTAACTAGGAAAGAAGTAAAAATCATTCAGTATGAACTCAGAACCAAAACCAATTTTGAAAGTAAAATCAACATTTGTGAAAAATAAAATGAAAAAGACAAAGCTTCAATGTCCATGCATCCGCTTCATTTTAACAATAATGAAAAATAAGAAACAAAGTACAGGTGTTTCTACAACGAGCGTCACCGATCGAGTTGCAGCTGAAGTAGATAAGAAAACAAGATTAGAGTCTACTCTCAAAGTGACTAAAAAGTCGCGTGTTATTCGCTTGCCAAAAATTGGATGCACTGTACCATTTCTCATGAGTTTATTCAACGATCTATCAACCACAAGTACAGTGCGTATGGATACGAGCGAGATAGCAAGAGCAGTAAATGTTATTTTAAAAGTCAAAAGGGACTTGGACGGCGGCAAACCGTGGACTGGAAAAATGGATATTGCAGAAAACTTATACTTGAAGCTGTACAAGTCAGGCCTAGTTTTATATCATAAGAAATAAACTATTTTCAATTATTCACTGTAATCCGTACAAATCTGCCTGGAAATAAATGTATCAAAAATAAATCTTGTGTTTTTTTTTTAGTTTCCTGGGAATCTATAATTTTATTTAATAAAATTTCTTCTGTTTCTCGTCATACTCTACCCGCTTGTGCTCGTCATTCACTCCAACTCCTCCTACTCCTCATCCACTTCTCCTGCTCCTCATCTACTCCTCCTGTTCCTCATCCACTCCTACTGCTCCTCATTCACTCCTCATTAACTCCTCCTGCTCCTCATTAACTCCTACTGCTCCTTCTCCTGCTCCTCATCCACTCCTCATTAACTCCTCCTGCTCCTCATCCACTCATCCTGCTCCTCATTCACTCCTCTTGCTCCTCATCCACTCCTTTTGCTCCTCATTTACTTCTCTTGCTCCTCATCCACTCCTCCTGCTCCTCATCCACTCCTCCTGCTCCTCATCCACTCCTCATTAACTTTTCCTTCTCCTCATTAACTCCTCCTGCTCCTCATCCACTCCTCCTGCTCCTCATACACTCCTACTGCTCCTCATTAACTCCTCCTGCTCCTCATCCACTCCTCCTGCTCCTCCTGCTCCTCAACCACTCTTCCTGCTCCTCAACCACTCCTCCTGCTCCTCATCCATTCCTCCTGCTCCTCATCCAATACTAACGTCCAAGTGCGAAAATTTTGCATTGACACGTGTCACGCACGTGTATGATACAAACGGAAATAGCTATTTTGATTAGGAATTGTTCCAAGGTCATAAACAACCATATTTTTTGACATTTCAATAATGAGTCTGCAATTCGGTGAATGGAAGAAGTAGTATTTATGTATGGACGCTAGGACATTAATTTTTTTTACATGCGAGAATGAATGGGGTCAAATAAATGTTTTGATTTTCGATGAGAAAAATCTGATTGAGGTTCAATAAATGACGATAACGAGGTCACTTTTACTGACTCAATCAATATGCTAGAGAACATTCAATAAAACCGTTAATTCAATAAAGCCGTTAATTCAATAAAACCGTTGCATTAACACGTGTCACACACACACACATAATTCGCCACGTGCGGTGGTTTTTGTTGGTCACGTGAACACTATTCATAAAACATATTTCTAGCGTAGGAAAAAAATAGAAAAAGTTGTTTAAAAATGGCATAATATCCCTTTTAAGTTGAAAAAAAGACTAGATGGTCTGGAGGTATGAATTGACAGCTGACAGCTGCAATCGGTTCTTCACCCAATCAAAATAGAGCATTTAACCCTCTTTTTGTACTGAACAAAACGTCTAAGTGCGAAAATTTTGCATTGACACGTGTCACGCACGTGTATAATTCGACACGTGAACATTTTATTGATAAGACACCTGGCCGTGGCTTTTGATGGTCATGTGGACATTTATAGAAGTCATAGTGCAAAAATTTTGCATTGACACGTGTCACGCACGTGTATTATTCGCCACGTGAACATTTTATTGATAAGACACGTGCCGTGGCTTTTGATGGGCACGTGCACATTTTATTCATAAGACCGTGTATAACCGACACGTGAACATTTTATTACATACACGTGTACATTTCTATCGTGGGAAAATAAAGAAAAAAGTGTACGAGAAGTGTCTCCTCCTCTACTTACGTCTTGAATCAATACAAAGTTGTATTGTTCGTTCGACGATATAGCCTGAACAGCACTTCTGCAATTCGATAGAAGTTCGTTTAATTCAACACTGAGAGTTTTTTCAA
Organism: Bradysia coprophila; assembly: GCF_014529535.1. Lineage (NCBI taxonomy): Eukaryota > Metazoa > Arthropoda > Insecta > Diptera > Sciaridae > Bradysia > Bradysia coprophila. Next base: position 1,423,002 of record NW_023503584.1, read on the forward strand.
ACGAATCGTCCAAAATGTCGATAATAGTCGATGCAATACAACCTCTTCGTTCAAATGGATATGCCAGCGCTTCAGATAAAATTTCACTTCTTGGACTAACAACAGTCAAGTTCATGAGATCATTTTCATCGCCACCAAAAGATACGAAGCCTTTAGCAATACTTCGTTTAATGCTTTCAACATCGTCGATATCATAACTTGTGGTAAATATAATCTTCTTCTTCAGTTCTTTAACGTCTTTGTCGATAAACTGAATGCTCATGATCAGCAAATCATTTTCGGTAGAACACAAATACTTTCGAGTCTCAATAGTTGTAGAGCAGAAACCAAATTTCTTTGCCTCTCGAAATTTCTTATAATTCTCTTGAACAAAATCCTCTTTCTTGATACGCATTTCACGACGGACACAATTTACATCTGGGTAAATTTTTTTCAACTCAATATTGCCAAACTTGTAGCCCAAAGTAACAAATGATTGTAAGAACTCCGAAAAGTTTGTTGAACCGGAAACAGACTCGTACGAACAGAACTCGTGTGTGCACAGTTTAATAATGTTTTTCATTAGCATGCCTTGAGTTTCTTCTATTTTTGCTGAAGGCAGCTCTCGAAATTTTGATGCATTTTCCAACTCCTGAGGAAAGTTGCATTTGTGACGTAATAAATGCGATGTACCGCTGAGATCCTTAAATTGTAGTAAACCTCTACACTCAATACACTGGACATAATCCACCCGCTGACTGGTTACAGAGTGCTTAATAAGCGAAAATTGTTTCCAGACATCAGACGAGCCGTTCACATTCGGATAAATTTCATATACACCGTCTTCAAGATTCGTTAATATCTCCTTAATTTCCGATGCTTTTCTTTGAGCCTTCGTTTGATTTGTTGCGTTTTCGCCTCCATTCATGGCTCACAAAATGTTTTAAAATTATAAATTCAATAAAATAATGAAGAACAGCAAAGTGTGATTTCTATTTTTCTGATGGCAGTGAAAACCAGATTATTTTGTTTGATTTTTGCGAGTGTCAAGTGTTACTTAATTTTTTTTTTAATTTGGTAAAAGGAAACTTGTAAAGTTGAATGTGAGGTTCTCTACTACTATAGTATGTTATCTACTCACTTGGACATCATTTAACCCGAAGGTAAACGATATACCTATATTCAGTAATGCAATAAAGTTAGAACCAAAAACCAAACACTTATTATACTGTAAAGGTCTTGTGAAAATAAATCCATAGCCCACTTCCAAGAGCGGTAGCAATGACATATTTCCCGTACACAAAGACGAAAAAATTATTACCACCAGCCGTCCAACGACGGTTGAGTTACATACATCACCACATTGAAATAAAACATCGTTGCAAAGTAGAATAATGATCACGAAGACAATAGATTCGAAACGTCATTGTTGAAAAGAGTAAACACTTTTATTTGCAATTTTTATATCGAAAAATAACGTAAAAAGACTAAAAGTCAATTTAAGTAAAGAGATATTAATTAATTTTGAAGACGTTCGGTGCGATCTGTGCAGATGGTTACCACAATTTAAGGATCTCATACTAGTCAGGTATTGAAATGACTATAAAACGTTTCGAATTCGATTTATACTGTGCGTCGTCTTCGTTATCATTATCGTGTGACAAAATTCTGAGAATGTCATTATCATCTGTGAGCAAATGGACCGAGATAGTAGAATAAATTCTCAAGTCGAACTTTTGCTTCGGTGTTCAGAATCTTGTACTTCAAAAATTAATAGTGGAATTTATAAAATTTTCTGAAAGATTATAGATTATTAGTGCTACCTTGTAACAGACAAATGTAACAACAATTAAGGTATTTAACTGTGGGTTTTTCATTTTTTTCAGACTACATTCGCCACAGTCTCTGGTAAATCAGACCAGGTTTTTGATACACTTCGGTTTTCGCTGTAATTATTACAATAATAAAGCCATACTGAGTTCCTAAAAGTGGTTTTTTGTTTAAAAAATTGTTCGTAAAATTGACGTTGTAAAATCATACATTGAGATGAAATATTTAATGTCGTCTGTAATGGTATCAAGAGCAGTTTATACAATATCGAACTCATCCATATTCATACAGACTCGATGAGCATATCTTTTAATGACCCATGATCGACCGAACTCGAGCACTGCTACACTTATTTAAACTCAAAATTGATTTACCTAAGTTCAACTTAGCACAATTAGACTTGACTGTTCGCAAGTGAGACTTCAATAAATTGTACGAACTCAGTCACTAGATTTAAAATCTCACTCGTCTGAGCTGAGATTTTCGTATTACCCATCTGCTCGGATGAGCATGGCTTGCTACTTACTGAATTTGCAGGTCTCTGATTCAGACATGCTAGCTTGATATAGTACATTACTATGCAAGGGAAGTAAAGTGATATCTCGTATCCAGATGAGAAAAAGTATCCGAGGGCGGCAGCCCGAGGTACTTTTACTCATCGTGATACGAGATATCACTTTAATTTCCGTGTGTAGTACGACGTTTTACTATGCGAGTGATGTAAAGGTTATTGCCTATACATGTAATAGCCTTATTACATGCACCAGCATAGTAAATCTTATTTTTAAGTGTTGGTAGAAGTACGTAAACGTAGTGTATACGTAGTGTGTGTACGTACATGCTCTACGTTTACGTATGATGCGTATGATGGAATTTTGCGATGAGATAAATATACCAAAATGTTATACATACAATACGCTGTATTATACCATTATACGTGTAAGATGTTGAATGAGAATTTTATATTTGCTACGTTTAAGGGTGCAGTCTACGGTCACGGTCAGAGTAGGGCGACGGACGCTCTAAGGGTCACGTACGCAATAGACATTATGTGTTCGCAGCAAACGCTCGACTGTTCTGAAGACTCGTTTTTGTTGCATTTACAAAATATTTATTTGTATGAAATTGTGTTCATGAGATCCTCGTACTCTTTGAAAGTTTCTTCATTTAGAATTTTAGTAGTAGTCCTCATCATACGGCGTCGTCGTACTACGTGGAGTAAAGTCGTAGTGGTAGTCCTCATCATACTGCATCGTCGAACTTTGCTCAGTATAGGTGTCGAGGTAGTCTTCAGTATCTTCAGCACTATCTTCACGATAATAGGTTTTCGCATAGTCGAAATTCCATTCATTTTCTGGAAAATAGTCCGGCAGCGTAACGTTCATTGCCAAAATTATGACAAAAATGGCTAACAAAGCTCCAACGCAAATTTTCTGCAAGGTCTCCTCCCACGGATGTTTTTTGAAATTTTTTAATACCAAAATTGAGACCAGAAAACCAGTTACAGCTCCTCCAAAATGAGCAGCGTGACCGATCTAGAAAATGGATCAATGCACAAAACTGGAGTTTTCTATTATACGTCTAGGCTTACTGACATTTGACCTTATATCTAAATATACTTCCGTGTAAACGTCCCTTCCAACGTCATAGATTATATACAGTGCGAGGAATTTCCTTTCCATTTCGTTCCAATTCAATACGATTGTGGCCAAATGGGAGAAAAGTAATCCCATAACTGCACCCGATGCACCGCCACCATATGAAGTGTTGGCTAAGACGGTTACACATAACGCAGCACCAAAGCCTGACGCCAGATAAATTATTGCGATTCGCCTCCACTCATGAACTATTTCGAGAAACACACCCAATATTAGCTGCATCACCAGATTTCCCAATAAGTGCGACCAGCCAATATGCACAAATATTGGTGTGAAGAAACGCCAAACTTCATGACGGCGGCTAGGATCGTAGCCAAGTCTCATAATAAGTTCATCGGAGTCGTAGAAACAAAAAAGGAAAATCTAAAGAAGCGAAATTCGTCATGAGATGTTCCATGAGTCAATTCACGTCGTAAGTGCGGTCGAAATTCAAAATGGAAAGTGTGGAGGTTTTTTTAACGTAGAGTAATTTTCATACAGGGAAAAGCGTTGAAATGTATTTTTTTTGTTCACTTTTTCATCGAATCGTTCACTTAAAATTCAAATTTTAGGCACACTTACGGCGTGAATTTATTTATGTCCAAAAAAGATCGCCAAATTTCAAATATTGCAAAGGGATTAGCAGGTTGCTCCACCACTACATTTTCTAGGATATTTAAATTCGATAACGAACAACAATTCCCAAAAATGGAAGATGCCTTCGAAACTTTGAAATTAGGCGACAATTCAAAGACGTCACTTTTTACTTGAACAACTGAAACTCCAATCATAAACTTAGGAAATTTTTCGGTTTTCATCGCAGTAATTCCCTTGTCTGGAAAGACAGCTGCTGGTGGATGCTGACTCTCGACACTATTCATCTCCATTATTACATTTTTGGGAATTTGCCGTGAGGTTCGTTCATTCCTCGGTAAGACGATATTGTCTGCCAATTTGACGATTCTCGTTGACTGTTGTCTTGCGAGTCTTCGCTAAAATTAGAATTCAATTGAAGCAGCTCTAAAGCGGAAAATAATCGTTTTTCTTAAATACCCATTGAGATACCACCTGCCCTGCAACAACCTCGTCTGATTTATTTTCCATTTTTTCTGCTGCTCTTTTCGATGCTCACAATTAACACCAGAATCTTTCCTAATATTTTAAAAAATTGACTGAATGATAACGCAGCACAGAAACATTCACTCAGGGCTATTAAGACAAATCGACACAGCGCTAAATTGGAACCTAAATTTTACCGAGAAAATTATACATTTCCTTTATGGAAAAAGTAGGACCATCGTTTTGTGTCAAGAAGGGTTTCATTTCAGTAACATTAAAAAATGTTTGTGGTGATGTGTCCTTTATTAACCCCTTACGTTATGTAAATTAACTAAAAATTCTTTTTGAGAGTCCTAGTTGAATGACCTTGCTTCATAAAAGATGTTTGTTGGTTGTCATGAATATCATGATTGGTATCGCTGTAAAGCTTAGACCTCAGGCTAAACAGCAACTATATTTTTGTGATCAAACAAGTCACCAGGAGGGTCCAAACAGTCTTCAAAGCTTCCAGCAGGTTCCGAAAAATCGATCTACAAAAATTTTACCATCGAAATATTTTCTTGTTATGTTATTCTTAGGGGCCGTTCATAAATTACGTAACGCAAAAATCAACATTTTTCAGACCCCCCCCCCGGGTCTGTAACGCTAAAAGGGTCAAGTTTGACCCAATTTTGTTAGAACCGTAACGCTTGCCTCATACCCCCCCCCCTCCCCCCTCTAGCGTTACGTAATTTATGAACGGCCCCTTACTCGTGGTGTCGCCCTCTAAAAAAGCCATTACAAACATTTCTTGTCGACGAGACGTCGAATAATTTTTTTTTGAAGCTCACTATTAGAAAACTCAGAATTTGTGATAATTTATTATTTTTACTCAAAGCCAACACATTTTCACAAGACAATGGTCCAACTTTTTCCAGAAAGGACGCGGATACGAAGTTATCATCGAAGATGTATAATTTTAGGCTACAATTTAGCTGTTGATTCGTCTTAATTCAGGCAATGATATTCAAGAGTTCAAAAGCCAACAAAACAGTTTTAGAAATATTTTCACTGTCTATTGAACAGGGTTTGTAAAATGATTTTTTCTAAGGTCTCCTTTCATAGCCTTTGGAATTAAATTCTAAAAAATTCTTAAAAACTAAATTTTTTATTTGATGAACTTTTAAGAATTTTACTCAGTGAAAAACTTTATTTACACAAAATGTGAAGCGAATTTACCAGTTTTCGTTTTCCAAATGGTGTACTTAGGATTCACGATCTCACGATCTCTTGCGACCATTCACCACGATCCGTTTTAGCGAAATATATACTTTAAAGAACAGACTTTTCTTCGCCAAAAAATACACACAAATGAATGTTGCTTATCTCGTTTTTTTTTCTTCAAACAACTTACTAAATTGCATGCTCATTTTTACAGATATATTCTAGACATATTCTAAACATATTCAGGCCCGGGTTTACGTGAAAGTGAGGACCCAACCAACATTCATAGAAGTCTTAAAGGAAATCATTTCATTTTATATCATTCAAATATTTCGTTTATTTCGTCATAATCAAAAATTTACTATTCATAATGATCAGCGCAAGTCTATTTTGCATTTAACAATTAATTAACAATCGTAAGCTGCAAATGTCGAAAACAAAAATCAAATCACAAACAAACTCAAATTCCACAAAATGCAGAGAGTTGATAAAAGATGGCGTCCCGTCTCGCCGGATAAAGTATACATCTGACCAAATACGAATGAAATACGAATGAGGCGGAACCAACGCCATCTGTTATGATCTCTCTGACAAAATGTGATATGGAAGAAGTCAATATTTCAATTTTTGTTTGAACGTATTGGAAGTACCATAATATGTATGCGCACCACTTCCCAAAATTGTTATGGAGACGCGTGCATGGAAATAATGCGGTATCCTGGTATCCTAGATACCGGGAAGTCGTCGGGGCGAAAAATTGGATACCGGGAAATTCAGCCTTTTCTTTTTTATTGTAAAAATTAGACCTCACCGGGAAATGTATATCAGCGGGAAATATCTATAAGCAGGAAGAATTCAGAACTAACCAGGAAATAGCTGTCACCGGGGAATCGGAAACATCTATCACCGGGAAATATCTATCAGCGGGAAGTACTCACTGGGAAATATCTATAAGCAGGAAGAATTCAGAACTAACCGGGAAATAACTGTCACCGTGACCGGGAAATCGTAAATAACTATCACTGGGAAGAACTCTCCGGGAAATTTTATGAGCTGGAAGAACTTATTGAGAAGTTTCTACCGACGGGGGAAGAACTCATTAAGAAGTTTCTAACAGGGGGAAATTTTATTTTGTTAGAGGACAGTGTTGTGTTAAGTCTCTATCAACGGGAAGTACTCCTCGGGAAATTTTTATCAGCGGGAAGAAGTTTTCGTCACTATCCCGATCCCGATGAATTATTCTCTTCAACGAACTAAACTTTTGATGAGTTACTACTTCTGGTGAAACAGTTCCTAATAAGGTGCATTGACCTAAGAATTTAAGAGCTTCGCCTGCGGCGCTTTTACTCAAATTAAAGTTTCATTTAAAATTTTGAGTTTTTACAGTTTCAAAGAATGGTACTATTTTTGCATCATAAAAATTCAATCTTCAAAAAATTTCACTCGCTCCGCTCGCGAATTTCATTTTATATATTTAAGTAAATTAAAACAGAATATCCGAAAGATTGTTATATGTTGGGCAATATATCTGGCAAATTAGTGGAGAAGATAATGAGTTTATATCTGTTTTATCTTTACAAACATTCTCATCTACAAATTGATGAGTGAAAGTTCATGCAGATGAAAGTCACGAAAAGGTTATAGCACTGTAAAGACTAATGTTCAACTTAAATCTGCACAAAAAGGCTAGAAAGCGCTTGGGAAATAATATTCGCGCCACCGGGAAGTCAATTGCGACTCACCGGGAAATTTTTGTCACAATTTTCGGATACCGGGAAGTTTTGACTTGGTTACCGGGAAGAAAACATTATTTCCATGTACGTGGAGACGTTTGGGCATTGCTGGTCGAGCCTTAAATCGTTAAATCTTTTGTTAAGTGAAAGACCATATTTTGATAATGCTGTTAGCGGCAGATACAATAACGGATGTACATCTTTCCAAATCGACAAAGTAAACACTTTGAACAGATGTGCATAATCCAATAAGTTCCAAACAAAAACGAGCCATCAGAACAGTCGGAGCGTTTGCAGCGACTAAGCCCCGTACAAACCCGTATATCTATTGCGTACGTGACCCTAGTGCGTCTGTCACCCTACTTTGACCGTAAGCCTATGCGCCGGTTAAAGTAGTTAAACTAAAATTATTATGTAATGTGTACATCTTAGAAATTGCGCATAGCGCAATTACGAAGCCCCGTACGACGTTCCTTTCAAATAAAACAAAAATTTCAAATAGCCCTAAAATTTTAATTTATTGAGTATAAATACACATAGGGCCTAGTATCGGCCTCAGTCCGAGGATCCAATTTTTTTTTTCAACTACATTCTATTCGGCCTTTGATTACCTTCCAAATGATACAAAAAATACGGAAAACGGATGAAATTTGCTCGAGTTATATGTAAAATACACATAGGGCCCTAGTAGCGGCCTTAGTCCGAGGACCCAAAATTAATTTTGCTTTCAACAACATTCTATTCGGCCTTTGATTACCTTCCAAATGAAACAAAAATTACGAAAAACGGATGAAATTTGCTCGAGTTATATGTAAAATACACATAGGGCCCTAGTAGCGGCCTTAGTCCAAGGACCCAAATTTAATTTTTTTTTTCAACAACATTCTATTCGGTGTTCGATTATCTTTCAAATGGAACAAAAATTACGAAAAACGGATGAAATTTACTCGAGTTGTATGTAGAATACGCATAGGGCCCTAGTAGCGGCCTAAGTCCGAGGACCCAAATTTAATTTTTTTTTCAACAACATTCTATTCGGCCTTTGATTACCTTCCAAATGAAACAAAAATTACGAAAAACGGATGAAATTTACTCGAGTTCAATGTAAAATACACATAGGGCCCTAGTAGTGGCCTTAGTCCAAGGACCCAAATTTAATTTTTTTTGAACAACATTCTATTCGGCCTTTGATTACCTTCCAAATGAAACAAAAATTACGAAAAACGGATGAAATTTGCTCGAGTTATATGTAAAATACACATAGGGCCCTAGTAGCGGCCTTAGTCCAAGGACCCAAATTTAATTTTTTTTTTCAACAACATTCTATTCGGTGTTCGATTATCTTTCAAATGGAACGAAAATTACGAAAAACGGATGAAATTTACTCGAGTTGTATGTAAAATACGCATAGGGCCCTAGTAGCGGCCTTAGTCCGAGGACCCAAATTTATTTTTTTTTCAACAACATTCTATTCGGCCTTTGATTACCTTCCAAATGACACAAAAATTACGAAAAACGAATGAAATTTACTTGAGTTCTATGTAAAATACACATAGGGCCCTAGTAGATTTTCACTTCTAAGGCCCTAACTCACGGTCCACACACCCGATTTTTTCCTGGATTGATATTGACAATACCTATCATTTGCCGTGTCATTTACATTTCCATCGTTTATTTTGCCATAAATATCACCAAAAGACCTTAAATCACTTAGGTGGCCCTAACTCACGAAGGGCCGACCCGAATATGCCCATCTTCGAACTTAGCCTCACTATTTGACTATCTTTCAGGGAAAAAAAAATTTTTTGAAATCGGATTTGATTTACTCAAGATATCGACGTGACGGACAGACGGACAGACGGACAGACGGCCCAAATTTTTATTGCGGATTCGTCATCTATGAACATAGGCAAACACTTTGCCCTTACCGTCTGCTTCGAATTCCATCAATTACACACGGCATCGTAATCCTATAAGCCCCTTCGTACTTCGTACGGGGCTAAAAATTATATTTTTAAGCGAAGAAGAACAACATTATAAGATAGGTTGTTTTGTATCATGTGCCAAAATAGTTACAACTTTTTTTGTAAATCATTTTTAATGTCGCAAACGCGAAATTTCGAATCGAAATACAACAATTTTCAAAAACATACTGTATTTCGATTCGAATTTTTGTGTTTTTAGTGATTTAAAAAATGAATTTATAAAAAAAAGTTGTAACTATTTTATAATAGACAGTTTAGTAATAGTAATAGCGTAAATGACGTATAAACTATAAGTCAACTTATAAGTTGGAAATTATAAGTAACATTCCAGAACTTCTAATAAGTTGACTTGTAGTTGATACGTCATTTGCGCAAGCTATCTATTGTTCTTCATCGCTAGAAAATATAAAACATTTTTGTTTGGACCTTAATTTCCTACAATAACTAATATTTTCCGGACACATTATCTGCCGCAGATAATAGTATGTTACGTCAATGTTTGTAAATATTTGTTTAGGCAAGTGTGAGGTTTGCGGAACAAGCCGAAGGCGAGTGGAGTAATCACACGTGCCCAAACAAGCATTTACAAGCAGTGACGTAACACATTTTACATGTTTGTGGACATCTTCCCTGTCACAAGCAGTGATGTAAAGCGCACTTTACCGTGCATAAGCATGTAAATTATAGCAGACTCTACCAGCTTTTTACAGGAAGCTTTACGGCACACTAATTTATTTCTGTAAAGGTATCCTAATAATAGTTAATCTTGTTGAAAATATTATCTGCCCCAAGTACGATAAAAAAAACGCTTTTTGTCATAGTCTTCCGGGCCAGCCCGATGTAGAAACAGTTCGGATCTGATCATTATGTTTTTTGTTTTCTTTTTTACGTCATGTTTAAATCCATGGTTCAACGCAATTTTTGATGTTTTTCGTTCACAGATTATTTTATCAACTGAAAATAAAAATGGTTTTGTTGATTGGAGAGACAGTGCGTTATAAAACAATTGATAATTTGCTGATCCGTCATTGAATCGCGTGCTTCACGTGTAAAAGAAGCAAATTATATTGCTATGAGCTCGACTAATTTCCCTTTAAAGTTTGTTCCTCGCGCAATAGTTCCAGAAATAATATTGCTGTGAATGGTAAAACATGTTGATCATTATTTGTAAAAGCATAGCACTGCTCCTAGCATGAAGATAGCAAAAATTTAGAGACTGATAAAATTACAATGTAATCGTAAGCGCTAGCACATATCACTAAACCTACAAATTTGACACTTGTCAATTTACTGTTAGGAGCAGTAATATGGTAAACTTAGCTCGACTATATTTTCACAAAGTTGTATGTGCAACAGACTAGCACAGTATTACGCCACGATATAGTATAGACACGGCAGAGTAAAATAAACCAGACAGGAGCGGTTCATTTTTGAAATATCAAATAAGGAACCTAATTTAATAGCCTCAATACAAACAACACACACTCTACGGATAATAGCGGCAGAGTCAAAATGACCCAAAATTATATCGGCCAAATTCGAAGTTTTTGGACAAAATGATAATGACTTGTTCATTATCAAAAATAAGGGGCACCTTCCATACATCACTTTTCGATTGGACCACGGGAACCACCCGGAACCACCTGGAACCACTTGCAAAAATCAAGCAAAATTTCGACTCTGCCGCTATTATCCGTAGAGTGTGTGTTGTTTGTATTGAGGCTATTTAAACCTAATATACTGTATGAAAATGAACTCAGGTCCCTATCCCTAGTCAAATCAAGCGCTCCTGCCTGGTTTACTTTACTCTGCTGTGGTAAAGAGTGTTTCACTTCGGACATTTAGCACAGTGGTACGCTATTGTTTTGGTGTCAAGTTAGTGCAGTTCATGTGTGGGACAACAGTAATTCGGTAAACTCGTACGTTTGCGCAGAGACCTCGTTGGCTTATTATTATTTGGTTTATTTTCCACATGACGAATGTGCTGCCTAGATTTTGGGATTCGAGACGATTTCTCTAGCATTCTCTCTCAACTTCCATCAGGTTTTTCGATGTGAGACTGTGAGAGTGAAGTCCTTGAACATGCTTATTGCTGACTATACCGGTGTTTTTCTCCATTGTCATTTAAAATTAAAAAGATTTTAATTTTAGTCGTTTTTTATACATTGAGTGCAGTTATAAGCTCAGTAAAAAAATTATATAGTCAGGGTATGGAGTGACAGATCGGCTTGTCCATTATTATTATATTGCAGACATAAATAACTATCACGCTGACAATTTTAATTTTGTGTAAAATGTAATTCTGTTCAATGTACCACCAACAACCGTTTACATTATTGCTTTTTACAATTATCGAATGCTGCAGTTGCTCATCTCTTCCAAATTAAACAGTAGGAGGTTTAATTTTCTTCACTTCTCTAGTACTTACCGTGCTTTTCAACGCAACGTTTCCGGTCATTTCGCCGGTTATCGAAATTTCAAAGCTGTTACCAGTTCGTTTGATCACGTTCATCTTTTTGCCACCTTTAGCTCTGATATAGGATTCAATGACATCACCAGGCACTTCACCATCCTGTGTTTCTGACGGGTTATCAGCGACTATGCGTTGCGCAGTACCAGTCACCAGCATTTTGGCTTTAAATGGTATGACCACATTCTCCGCGTGCACAGTGTAAATGCTTACCTCAATGTCGGTGTATTTGGGAATTTTAATTTCGTCTTTCACAGACATTTTTCTGGTAGTATCCTTCGTCTTTGACTGCGTAGCCGAAATGCCACCTTCGAATTTCATCGACGCGCTTGCTTTAAACACTGAGACACTTGCCTCAATGGATGTTTGATACATCATCGAAAACGACTCCGTGAATGAAAACGTAACGGAGTCCTTCGTTTCGATTGTTTCTTCGATAGTTTTAGTGATTTGAGTCGGACTGTCGTTTGCAAAACGAAGCTTATACGCCACAGATCGCTTTCCGTTGTCGTTGAACACATCATCCGGCTCCTCTTCGAACTCGAAATCGTACACACGTGCCACCAGCTTGATTGCCGACGGGGTAAACAAGAATTTCGCATCGTCTTTAGCATCATAATTGGCTAATTGAATGAAATAATTGTACTTATTGTACATCGTGTAGGTCCAGGTAAGGAAGTATCCCTTCATTCCGACGTTTTCGATTTTATGATACTTTCCGGATTCGTGAAGCTTCCACAACGCATCGTTGTGCCACTCACCACCAGGTGCCATTTTTACTCTGTCTTTCGGGCTGTCCAGTATCGCAGCATAATAGCCACTTCCAACTTGATCACTCAAATAAGTCAGCAAGCCAATATTTTTCCTTCGACTTCTCAGCGTGAATTGGTTTGGTTCCTCACTCGGACCAATGGTCCATTGGTTATCTACCTCATATGATTTACCCACGGCATACAGTGGTAGGTTTTCTGGATTTAATTCGATCTCGATATTGTACACATTCGGTGATTTATCCACCCAAGTTATCCAACCTTGTGGAAATGCCCACATTGAGAGTGTGTAATAGATCCCTGTGTACAGTTTCGTTCCAGGAACAATTTGTACTGGAATGAGGTCTTTTACGTCGACGTCTGCCCTAAAATTGGGTGAAAATGAAGATTTGACATGGGGAAACAATTAACCTTTGATGCGCTTACCGAGCCAATAGTAAAAGGAGCGAAAAAGCTACAACGACACCAATGAATATGTACTTCATTTTACGGTTTTTTCAGATATACCTGAAATCGTATTAATTTCGAATCGATTAATCATTCAGCATTGAGTGAATAACTTAATGGCTACTCCGAATTGTGGAGTGTAAAGAGAGAGGGAGAGGGAACGTTTCTAAGTTTGAGGAACAGAAGTGACCCGCCTACGACACTGAACTTTGGATAACTTTTTCGTTACTGTTTTGGTTCTGTCGCATATCTCGACGTTGGTTGGTAGCCATTTATGTAATTAGTCGAGTAACTAGATTTTAATGAATTTTCCAAGTAAAATTACCATTTACCTGAAGGTAGAAATTGTTATTGCAGAGCACAACTTTTTTTTTCAATTTAATATCGTCAATAAATGGAACAAAATTTCAAGGAATGTTCTTTTATAGCGTTCGTTCAGTTTATTCAGCTGCAAAATTGAGATAATGAGATCATTGCTGCAACAAAATGGTAAGGCATAACACAAACAATTGTCTATCTGTTCGATCAAATATTTATTGAAGCATCATTTGTGTACGACTTACGTCCATGCATCAGATTAATAATAGTAAATTTTTGCGCCAAGACTATAAGTGGAGATGTGTACAACTATCCGACGGCTTCTGCATGTAATTTTTTATGCATTAGATTGACGAGCCGTAGTACTAGACACAAATTTTCTCCGGAGAAGAGCACTTCCGTTTTTTTTTGTTAGAAGAAAGTTGTATGGAAATCGGTGAGCCTATACGAACCATATTTCGATTATTTTGTTCCATTGAAGCGTAAGTTTGAGTGATGGGTGCAAATTTCCACTCTATCGTCATCAGCTGCAAGCCAGGGTTACAAAGCATTGTTGGACTTTTGTGTGATCTTTTCGAAGTGGTTGCACCTTCGGCTGGAATCAGGGACTATTTTTGAGAATTTTGAGAATTCTTTGAGAAATTTGAGAAATATTTCTTTAAATTTCTCAAAATTTTACAAATTTATTTTCTTATTCTTCTGAATAAAATTTAGGAAAATTAACTTTGTTACGTGTCTAACGATGTAGACAATATATTAAACGTTTTTGGAACTGATTTAGACAGCTAGTTTTGATAAATACTTGAAAACTGAATATCGAAGACTTTAATTACTCCTTCTTACTCTTTTCGACTGTACGAGTTCTCTGGTTACTTTTTTGTCTGTTTGGACATAAAATTACATTGTTAAACCATGTTTTAAGCTTTAAAAAATTTGGGAAATTTTTAAGAAATTTGAGAATTTTGAGAAATCCAATTTCTCAAAAATAGTCCCTGGCTGGAATTATCACAAGGTCGACACGTAAGATAGGGAACACAAATTGCGAAAATCGAAAGATTCTCAAATTTATTTTATAATTCTGATAACGTGCAATTCATCTACGTTTTGTTTCAACAAGCTGGGACTTCACAAAAAAAAATTAAGTTTCTAGAAGCGATCGATTAAGTTATTCTTAACAGCCAGTTTACAAATTTTAAGCTCTTGCAAAATAATTCAAACAAAATATCATTCGCAAACAAGGAAACAATTTCTAAAATTTCAGTTCAAATTTTGCAAAATATTGAACAAATTGTATGCCCCCTTCATGATCTGCAAAAGTGAAGACATTTTGAATGAAAATTCATTTAAAATTGAAGCTGACCACTCATCCCATTTTATCTCAATATTGCCGTCATTGTGTCGCTATCAACGATAAGAACAACAAGAAAACGGATGAATGTCAGCCTACCTTAATTCAAGGGTGTGTACTGTCCCCAACAGTATTCAGCCTTGAGCGTAATATACCAAAATCTCACCACACAAAAAGTATGTAAATTCACCGGAACAACTTTTAGAATCACAATTTGTTGAGGCCGTCGCACAACTTCCCCCAGAACCAGAATGCATTTTAATGACGCGGTTGACTGCCCAATCCAGTTGGATTCGAATAGGTAATAAGACAATTTAGCGCTGGTTACGTGAATGTTATTTGCAAGATACATTACGACAAGTATTTCGAATATGGCGTAAAACAAAATGACCGCAAAAACTGGAATTTGTAGTGCATTCTCAGTCGAACTCTGTAACGAATTGGAATATCAAGGCGACTGACTACACATGCATCAATAAAATCGTCGGAGAGCTCACAATCTTTCGAGTATCTCATCGTTGAGATGAACAATAGATCTTTTAGTTTATTTAGTTTCGCTAATTTAAATCACAGATCGCACTCAGCTACTGCTGTACTTCACAGCAATGGAAAGTGCAAGGAGTTCTAATTTTTTCGTAGTAATTTGTGACCACTTGTTTGGTGTTTAAAGATATTTCGATGACTGTACGTCATTGACGTATACTCAAAAGTTTATGAGGTCTACAAGCCTCTCGTACTCTTAGATTTGGTTATGAAACTCACGTTTGCCAAAATGTACGCAGAAACGCAAATAGTTACACCACTCGTGGCAGTTTGAACCGTAAACAATTTAGAGAAGCATGAATGAAACCGAGCAATTGTCCTATGATAGGTATGCAGAACTTTAGAAGTAAAGTATAGTTTCCACTTAAAAAGAGCACTCCGTTTAGCCTCCGTCTACGTGACAGTTCCTTTGTTCTATTTTACAACTGTCATGTAAACGGAGGCTAAACGGAGTGCTCTTTTTAAGTGGAAACTATACTTAAGCATGTACGGTTAAGGTTAAATGAAGTTTAAATAAATGAACGCAGGATGGCGCATTTTCCAAACCACCGCAAAGAAAAGAAATCGTTTAAGTATTCACTTTGTATTAGTAACTCTTTACCATCAAAATCAAAGGTCTACTTATGAATTTAGGTCCCTCGTCAAATCGAATGCTCCTGACTGGTTAACTTTATGCTTCCGTGCTCAAAAAAATGCTTCTCAAATACGCCACCACACTTTTGTTTAAACTTCACTCAATCAAGTGTTGTACAGCGCAGCTTCTACTAGGAGCAATGCTATACGTGTTGTCATGTATGACATGAAATACTTAGATAAATTTCGATGGTTTTTGATCACTTGAATTAGATCACGTTGAAAATCGGTTCTTCCCAATCTGTTTTTCCCAAGTTGTTTCATCTGACTACCAATCACTTGATACTCCAAGGAATAGTTGAACATTGCATACCAAATCAGTATATTACTGAGGGTGAAGATGATACCCAGGAATACTTCCGAAACAACGAATACGTACGCTGTCCAATAAACATAATCGGAGTATAGTCCTTCCAAGTCCAACTTATAGCTTATGAAAAGCGGCAACTTTCGATCGTTCGTAATCATTGGAAGAGCTCCAACTGCAATTGAAATGACGGAACTGCAGTTTATTGCCAGATAGAATTGTATAAATTTCAGAAAAAATGTAATGTCCTTATCGACGAGCTCGGTGGTGTCAACGTCAAGAATTGAATGCGTTGTAATTGGATCGAAAATGAAGCTGCACATATCGTCCTTATTCCAAAGAAGGCACTTCACCTTTATTGTAACGACCAGAATAAAAACTTCAACTGTAGCCAGAAAAATTGCTTCATTAGCGTCTGGACTCAGAACGGAACATGTAACGAGTAGTATTTGAAATAACGAATAGTATATCAAGAAAAATAATGTCCGTCCGATTTTGAATGAATTTGATTCTTCCTTCCTTGTCCACATGCGTAGGAAATAAAACACTTCAGTTACTTGACAAAGCGTTTGATTCAATTCAGTGTTGTGCATTTCGCAAACTTTTTAACGGCTAATCCAAACAATATCCAGATTACTTCTGTTGGAAACTGATTTTTTTGTACATTTTATATGCACTACACTACATACTGCGCCCAGTGCATATTCAGTTTTGTTGTAATTAATTGTCGACAGGGTCAATTGGTCCTAAGATTTTCCACATTTTACTAAAACTTGCCAAATGTTCACTGAATAGAAATTCACATTCGTTATAAGTGAATTTATCGAAAACTTTAATTTTAGTCATCCTGACAACTCTACTGTCGTTACAGTAACGAGTGACAAAGAAATTCACCCCTGTAATGACGACCCCGTTATTGACGGAAATGGTATGCATTTCAAACTACCTACATAACTAGCAATTATGTGTTATGTTATAAGTCATGTCAAGCCGTAAGAACAGTACTTTTTATTGTATAAAATTTATTGATGAAGGTCATTTCCGTCATGTCATCCATTATTGACAACTTCGACTAAAATAGATAATGAGGAGCGCCCGCTTACGTTTTTTTATAAGGCGAAATAAACGTTACAGGGAGAGAAAAGTTTAATTCGACAATTTCTAAGGCAGCTCGAGAACTGTCTTGCATGCTGTCCAATTTGGAAGTTGTTGGGGTTTGTAATTGTTTCCACAAGAATTTCGTTAAACAAATGAATATCTAGATTTATATTTTCTACATTTTGCAAGGCACGCGCTTCCAACAAGAATAAAGTACTAAAATTTTTAAAAAATCTAGATTTTCATTTGTTAAACGAATTTTGTGTAAAATCACCACCACGAAGTGGTTAAACCAAATTCAAATAGAGTCGATACACCAGCTTTGATTTTTATTCATGTTCTGGGTGAGGGACTCGAGTACCTAACGAGTTTCTACAGCCGCCCAGCCGTTTCGCCCAGAACCCACGAGTCAATTTGAATACATATTGTTATTGCAACGGATAGAGGTACAGATTCTAAGCTAATTCGTGTTAAAATGGCTTCCCTCGACAACCTGTCTACGTAGCTACAGCCAGCTAAAGTCGAAAATTCGACATTTTTGAATGGTAATATGTCCAGGACGAAGAGAGGTGGAAACTCTTTGAATGGCGATACCAATAGAGGATTGTATGTCGAAAATAATACTATCAAATCAAGTAATAGATTGAATAATTTAAGCTGTAAGTGCCATGGAAATATAAAATGAAAATTGACGAGGACTATACAAACGCATCTTTAAAGTGGTCCCGTTTACGATATTCTCATATGAAAGTACGTTGAAGTTTTTTCAAATCAATTCTCCATCACTGATCCACCCAAAATTTAAATTCTGAAAATTCAGCCTGAAAAAGCAAATGAAATGGGACAAATGATGGAAATGGTGCTGCCTGTGTGAGGTTTACCGACACAAGCAAAGATTCATTCTCATCATTTGCCACTTTTCCAGACATATCTTACTGTAAAACTTGAGGTCAAGAAAATAAATTTAGAACATCAAACGTCCGATAAACGAACGCGCGGTGACAACTAAACAAATGCAGCTTTAAATTATTGTCGTTCATGATATTATCATATTTTAGAGTACGTTTAAATTTATTTTACATGCTACATGCGTCGAAAACCGTACTTTTCATGTTTTAAGCACTTCTTTCGACGCCCTCAGCATGTAAAATCCATTACATAACTCGGGATAAAAAGATGAAAAGTCTCGTTTTCGTGTGTTTATTGACCTCGGCTTCGCCTCGGATCAACAAAATTCACACGAAAACTCTACTTTTCATCTTTTTATCCCTAGTCATATAAAATACTATTATCGCATACGGTGTGTGTGTATTGTGATATATTGTGACACGAAGTGAATAAGAGTAAATAAATTTACCCAAGAGTGCTAAAGGTTTTGCAAGCAACATTATATCACTAGATATTTGCCTACTGCGATAAAATACCTCACTGATATAAGGCTGTATATAAGAGACTCGTACTAATACTCGCGCAAGCGCTCGTATACGTACACGTCTCGTATATATAGAATTATAGCAGTAATGTACTATATCATGCATTTTACTTTATAAAGAACCATATTACCCAGAGCTTGTCTCTGTTTTTGTCGTCACTTTCGATAGCAGCCTCGGTTGGCCTGTAAAGACTTGACTTGAATCGGTTGGCCTGTAGAGACACCACAATTTTTTCAGTACTTTATTCTCTGCGCTATATTTTCTGGTGAAATAACTCGATTCTAGACCAGAGTTTCTAGTAAATAATCTTGAAATGGCATAGCAGCACTGCAGATAAAAGTAAACCTAGCAGGAGCGCTTGATTTTTGCGAATAAAATTATTTAGAATTGAGTTCATTTTCATTCAGTGTATTAGGTCCCTTATTTTACATTTCAGAAATGAGCCGCTACTGCCTGGCCTTTTTTAATCTGTCGTGGTAGCAATGAATTTGGCTCACAAAAAATTGAGTGCTTTTCTGTTGCATCGTGAATGATAAAGTTTCGTGTTGTTGACCGAAAGTGTTTTAAACTCTTTTTTGCGTGTTAGATTGAAGAATAAAGCCTAATAACCAAAACAAAGTATAATACAGTGAAAAGTTTGCTAAGCCCTACCATTCGTGAATTAATTTTTTGCATTGAAAATTAGAATGGAGACTAGCAAATAGGCTATATATTTTCAACTCACAATAGCAAAAAAAAACGGGAACGTTGGCTAGATTCAGTATTATCCGGGTGGGACGAGAACACAGTTCGGTAATGAGGAATCTCTAGCCAGCGTCATTTACAATTACTCGTATCGTAAAGTGACATTTTCCTTATACAAAATATGTCATTTTGTGCATCATTGTGAATCACTCCGACACGAGATTCCCAACAGCCCACAGTTATGATGATCATTGTTTGCTTTCCAGTCATAATTTAAGTGATAGCAATTTTCACAATTGGGAACCATTATAGAATGACAGGTCTCAGATTGGAAATCTATCTCACCAGGAACCTCACCTTACCAGGAAACCTTACCTGCACATATAAATAGTCTCGCATAGCATCAAATCATTGGCGTAGCTAATGGTAAAACGCTCATGTAATTGAATTTACTTTTTTTTTCATTTTCAATCGTTTACAATTTTGCTATAAAATTTTTTTAATTTTTGTTACATTGTTGTCTAGAAAGCAAAAATTTATTTATTTAAATCATTTTTTTATACACATAACAATGGAAAACAAAATAATTTTTCTTTTGTTTATTTGCGTTTTCATAAATTAATTTTAGTAAATTTTATTTAATTTTTTCTTTAATTTTTTTTTTTAATTTTAATTACTTTATTTTAAACTTCTATTACGTTTCAATAATAAAACATTTTCGTCGGTTGAAATGTCTACAGTTTAGTCACTAGAGTTTTCTTTTATTTTTAAATATACCACAGTATTGAACAAATTTTCCTTTTACTTATTTCACCTAAAATCTTAATTCTAATTTTTTATTTTTATAATCATTTTGACGTAGCATTTTCAATGAATTAACTATAACTTAACGATTACCATGAAAAATCAATCATATTCCTTGTCGAATCAAATTCGTTGATATTATCTTTCATAATGGATCACTTCTACTACTTCTTATAACTTGCTCTTGACTCATGAAAACGAAAATGGACAGAAAATTCAAATGAATTTGGCAGTACTGTCGGCTATAAGAGCAATGTTTTACAACCGTTGTACCACACTGTTGCACACTACGTAAAACGAAAAAAATGTGTTACAGTACTCTCAATTGCGAGCACTAGAAGGGTAATAAAAAGCTAAAGTATAACTCAGCGTACGAGTGTTTTTAAATTGTCAGTAACGACAGAAGCTTTCAATGAAGATTTTATTTTTAAATTTCGTTCTTCATGTGACCTCAAATTATCTTTGATGGAAATTCGGTTGACTGACTGATTTGTACACTGGCCCTAGTCTCGTAATAGTTATTTGTTTGCCGCAATTTCGGTCTAGTTGGAATTTCTTTTTTTTTTAACAGAGGTGACACAATGGTTTTCATGCGTGCCTGTTGTATTTCTCCACGAAACGAAAACAGCAATTCGCCATGCTATTTTCAAAAACACAGCATAAACTGACAGTTCGAATGACAAAAGTTCTTTTTTATCCCCGCGGGAGAGAAAGTGCTGCACTTTTCTCACTAGAAATGTCATTCGAACAGTCTTCAAGAAAACACAATTATGGCCAATTGAGGGGAGAAAATACGGCAAAACACAACGCGCTCATAAAAACCCCTTCCCATAATTGAGTTAAAACACGCCTTTCGACTAAACACTCCCAAAATCCTAATCTACAAAGGATAATTCGGGCATGCGAAAGGCTGGACGACAGATTCCAGATATCAAATGCCGAATTGGTTGCGATCCTGATCCTGAAAGCAATACCTCATCAGAGAGGAGATCAAGAAATGTACAGAGAAAGCATTTATCGTACAATGGATACCCAGTCATGTGGATATTATAGTGGAAACGAAAAAGCCGACGATTTCGCGAACAGAGGAAGCAATTTAGGAGAAATATCTGGAATGAAATTAACTTGTATGGACGCCCAGAGCGCGATTTCGGGAAAAGCACTGAAGAGGTGGACTGAAGATTATCAATTCGATGCGTTGAGGAAAGAAAGACAACATTTTCTGATACAAAATACCGTAAGGACGAGACCCTGGTTTCACCAAGTTAAACTGAACGATCTGGAGATTAATATTATGACCAGGTTGCGCACATTCCACGGCCTTTGTGGGAATAAGAACTTTTTGTTTAAATTGGTCACCTCCGACCTATGTGAAGAATGCCAAGTAACAGACGACTTGGAGCGCATGATACTGAAATGCAACAAACACATTAGAGAGAAGTATGACTTTGCAACAAGGTTCGAAAGTTTGAGCAAGTTGCTGAAAGAGATCGACGTTGATAAATACCGAGCGATTACACAGTTCTACATAGAGGCTAAATTAGACTTTTATCTGTTATCGACTGAACAGCGATGATACAAATAAGCGATTAGCACTGGCTAGTGGTCTCCTTATATCAGAATGCAAGTTAAAGCAAAAGTATAACAGATTAAATGAATACATCGCGATACGGTGCTGTTTGGAAAGGGTTAGTATAGTCTCACTGGGACCATTATATTCCTTAAAATAAAACAACTTAGCACTTCGATCTCTTGTCATTTTACAGACTCGTCGCATTACATCCATCAACAATTTATTCTGACTCCCCTTAGCTTGCATTCAAAACTAACCACATAATTGACAAAATTACATGCCTGGTCTATAATTAGTGTTCTAATGGAAAAATTGATCCGCATCCTACTTCGCAACATATAATTTGGTTAGATAACCGTTCGTCATACTTAACGGAAAATTTAATGGAAGTTATTATATCCCAAGGCCTTTATGTGGAATTTTCATGCATTATTTCCGTTCGTATGCAGTTGAACTTGCCGACATTTTTACCATTCTTACCCAGTGAAGTGGAATTGCGGCCTGTTAATACATTTAAGACCTTGGTCATACATGCCACTTCCTAAAATCTCGAGCTTTTTGCTTTCAATGGTAATTTCATACTTTGATCGGTATTAGTGACAATACATGTTTGCTGCGCTTTGGTATAATGCGTAGTGAACTAAAATATAGTTTTCATTTAAGATAATGATAATTTATCGCATGGATCTAATGAAGCTAAGATTGGATTGTGGTCGCTACCGACAGGGTCGTTTAAGCGCTGTTATTGGTCTATATTACATTCTAAGGTTAGGGTCAGGTGAAGGTGTTTACCATCACAAGAATTGTAAACAACTTCACCTGGCCTTGAGGCCTTAACAATTTATTTTGGTTAAATAAATTACTCATCCACATAATCCAATTAGTGACAATAAATGTCGCATTCATTTAACCATATAACCACATTAGCCGCAGGTCATCGCTTATTGCAGTCACTGGTATCTACAACAGATTCATTCAGAAGGTTTCATTGTCCCCTCCAGCACAAAGTCATTTTTGAACTATCTGAAAATATTTGACAGACAGCAGGGCAGGCTATCGGTTCTATTACTTTTTTCGGTCTAACAAGACGCGGATGCTGCAAAATCTTTTACTTCATTTTTTTAAACATATATTTTGTTATATAAGATCACATTCGTCAGAGCCGACCGTTCATTTTGCCGCAATCATCGATAACAGATGACAGTAACATTACGAAGATGTGAGAGACAAAACATTGACATAGGCCTCGTTGTAATTTTTGCATGCAGCTTTTTCAAAATTGCCATCAATGGTGAGCAATTTTTAATTTACTATCATGAAGTATGTGGTATCTTCAGCAAAGGTTAAGAATCAGACTAATGGGTACATTCAGTGTTTTGGCTGATCTGTCCGAAAAGTCTATGCTTAGTACGAGTACAGTGGGGTCTAAAAATGCACATAAAATGGATTATCTAAAAAAAACAGCAAATGAAAATGCGAATACTGTCGTCCAAAAATAATCAGGGTCTGGTCCAAAAGCAGACATAACACTTTGGGTATATCGACTTCGGAAAAAATCAAGCTCAAACTCAAGTATTGTCGTTCGAGTACTATATTTAAGTATAAGCTGAAGTGTAAGACTCAACAGCACATTAAGAAATCCTCGGTACGAGTTCAGGTCAGTTCACTAGGCGTTAAGTTCGTTTTGTAAAACATAACTGATTTCATACTCATTGGTTGCTTCCTAATGTTATCGACAAAACCACACATGAGCATTGTGGAGCTTGCCTCTGCTTTAACGACGACTTTTCGACGACAAATAATCTGTGCTCATCAACTTATATCAATCTGATCAACAAATTCTTTCCGGCTTTCTAACAAAGGAAGCTCCTTAAAAAGGTAGTATAAGGTGGATCAAAGCGCTTGTGAAAACCAGTGAATAAAAGCTACAATTTTAGACTGACTTCGTTGGAATCTAATCTTATCGTCTTCATGATTAAATTCATTGTCTTTAGTCTCTGAGTCCAGTGCATACATAAGACGACTCTAAATTAATTAATAGTATATTACTTCCTAGGTTCCAAGTTGTGTATTTGATAAGTGGGGTGTTACAGCCCGACCCGAAGGAGAGGGCTGTATTCCCCACTTGTCAAATAACAACTTGGAACCTCGTAAGTACAATGCTTTACGTGATTAGGCAATGTAAATGAAAATGAAACATGCCTTAACACGTAAAAGAATAAAAAAATGGTTCGAGTAAATGAATTTCGTGTTTAAATTAGTTTTTCTTCTTAGAATTTTCAGGCCGATATTGAAAATATGTCTCTACTACTTGCTTTCGATATTTCTCTATATTTACATTGTCCTAGTACGCTAAAAATGTTTTTTCTTTTTATTTAAATTTTACAATAAGTTTTTTCGTTTATATTTCTCGAACTATAATTTTTACGTTTAGTTTTGCATTTTAATAATTTGTCCGAGACTAATTTCCTTTCTTTACAATTCTACATTTTATCTGAAAAATAATTGGTAAATTTTGTGGTTTTCTTTTTAAATTTCTTGCTAAAAGTGAAATGGTGTGAAAGGTCCATCATTCGTGTCTACTAATCGTACATCTATATGTCTAAAGAAGTTTTGGTCCTTCGAGTAGTATTTCTTTTATTATTATATCATTTTGAGGTAAAAGCTGTAGTTTAAACTTTAATTTCATTAAACGTTGCTACAGAAGCACATTAGTTGTTTGGTCTTTTATTTCTATTTTAATAAACGGATTTTTACTGATTCAGTTGTTCATTTATGAAATGAAGATTATTCAGAAATAGAATTTGTTTTTCAATATTGTGTGCATTTAGGAGTTGGTTACTTTTCATATGATCCATGGACAGAACAGAATTTTCACAGAAATGTACGAAATTAAATCTGAAATGAAAAATGTTGGTTCACGGATGGAACACGAACCCACAACCTTCAACCGGATGGGTCTGTGTTCCATCCGTGAGCCAAAATTTATCATTTCTGATTTAATTTCATAATGAAATTTTCATTCCTATACGATTTACGATTCCAATAATTAATGTACCAGTTCTAGTACTTTAACTAGCCATTCGTCTAAAAATGTCGAAATTTGATTAATAGGTACAAATAGAGGAACTCACAGAGAGCGTTATAATCAGTGTTCAGTAAAATCGTACTAGAAGCTTCCTCATCATATTTGTTTCGTAAAATTTCACAGCCCCAGGGACCTCTTCCATATGTTACTTCTACATGTATAACAAGTTGAAATGTTCTGCTAAATCTTCTCAATTCCACTTTATTATTAAGTTTAACAAACAGTAGTTATTTTGTAGATTGATGAGCAGTAGAAATAAATTTGAATAAATATCGGATTTGCTCAGTGTTTAGTTTATTTGCCAAATATTTCTCCCTTAAATCAAGGGCATCTTCAGTGGCTACAACAAACAATATTACTAAAATTAATAACGATTACACAACTAAATACAGTCGTACAATCCTACCTCAACAGAATTGTATTTTCACATCAAAGAATCTGACTAGAATATAGTCTTCGTCAATTCCATTTGGCCGTCTAAAATTACATTAAGAAATAATTAAAAAGATTCAGGCCAAAGAGACGGAGCAAATTAATTCAATTACATTTTTATAACATCGCCCAAAAATAGGATGAAAAAACAAAAATAAAAATATAAACCAAAAGCTCAGAGCTATTTACACTACAACGACTCAGAGTTACAATTGAAATGTCTTATCACAGGTACGACGTTATCAACGAAAAGTTCAATTAACGATTGTGTACGCGCGAACATTCAAAAAACGTTATTGTACGTCGTAGCTAAATAAATTGATTCTTTTTGTGTGTTTACACAATTCGCAGTCTTTTTTATATGAATAGTCTCTAACACTTCCCTTCTGTTCGTCACTTTTTCTTTCTGTAGAATTTTCACATCATCCCACAACGGTTTATGATTGGTTCGAAGAACATGTTGCACTAGCGAACTATACGCTTCATCTTTCTTTTTAATTCCACACTTGT
This sequence comes from Bradysia coprophila, assembly GCF_014529535.1. Taxonomy (NCBI): domain Eukaryota; kingdom Metazoa; phylum Arthropoda; class Insecta; order Diptera; family Sciaridae; genus Bradysia; species Bradysia coprophila. The sequence goes on from NW_023503584.1 coordinate 1,448,886, forward strand.
GTTGTTTCAAACGACTCTGAAGCAACTGTAAGGTTTCACCGATGTACTTAACACCACATTCACAAGTCACTTGATATACCAAATTCGACTGTTGCAAAATCGGTGTCTTGTCTTTGATTCTGCTAAAAATCGATTTCTTGACGCAATTATCTGATTTTCCAACCAAAATAATTTCTTTCTTGCAGGCTGACTTTAGTTTCTCGAACAGTCCTTTTGTGTATGGTATCGCAACCATCGGTCTGACTTCAGTAGAAGGTGTCACTGGATTAACTGTTCCAAACTTCGCTTTCGCCTTTCCAATGATATCATCCACTAACTTTTTTGGATACAAATTTCGGTGGAGTGTCGTCTTCAACAGGTCAAAATTTTTATCGTGAAATTCGGGTTCGGATAACGATAATATTTTTCCAGTTAGTAATGACACTGTGTTTCGTTTGTATGTGATCGGCAGATTCGACAAAAAATTGAGATATCTCCCGGACCACGTTCCTTTATGATACCAATCGGTCTTAATTGACATTCCAACTCTAATGCACATTACTTCCAAGAAAGAAATACGGTGATTACTATCTTCTTCTTCTACAGTGAATTGAATATTTCTGTTGTATTTGTTGAAGGCCTGTACGGTCGATTGTATTTTGTCTACTGGAACTGCAGTCAAAATATCGTCAACAAAACGATAGAAGAACGGAAGTTTGTAGCCGAGCTTTCGAATGACTTCATCTTCCAAAATTTCCAGAATGAGATCTGCAAAAACTGGTGAAGCCGGTGAACCCATTGGTGATCCGAAGATTTGTTTGTAAAAAACGTCGTTGAATTGGAAACAACATTCTTCCAAAACAAGTTGGAGTCCAGCAATGAACTCTTGTTTCGGTAACGTCGTGAAGTTCTTTATCTTGAGCCACTTTTTATTTACAGCTGAGATCACTAATTCACTCGGGATGTTAGTGAAAAGGGACACTACGTCGAGCGAGATCAGTCTGTAGTTTTCCGGACGTCTCAATTTCTTCACTAACTCGGTCGAATTAAGAATCGTTCGGTTCGTCTTTCCAGTAACGTTTTTTAAAATGTTCGAGTACATTTTTGAAAGATTGTACGTAGCTGAATCAACACTCGCAACTATCGGTCTCATCGGGAATCCTTGTTTGTGGATTTTAACTAATCCGTACAATTTGGAACAAACGGCATTGTAACGTCTCAGAAACCAAGCTTGTCCATCACTAAAATCGTTGGTTTTGGCAGACGAATTGAAATCCAAGGTCACACCCAGCTGTTTTGATGATTTCAAAAACAACGTGAAGACAGCATACGAAGGAACATTCAACAAATTGTCCACTGATCAGTTCACTAGATTGGACAAAATTCTGCAACCACACATAGCTAAGCTCAACATTGACTGTGAAAATTGGATCAAGAATTTAAGTGACGTTACCATACCGACCAACGTGAAATACATTCTGGCTTTAGGTGATAAGTTCAATTTGCCTACTGTTAGTAAGTACGTCAACACGAATCAAATTATCGCCAATTTGGAGCCAACCATAAAGCAGTTTGGTGATTCTTCGAAATTTGAATTGAGGAACAAGATTTGTAACATCATCACAAATTTTAAGAAGTCCCCGTCGCGCTTTTCGACGATTGACGCATTGATCAACGCTTTTCACTATGCAACGCAAAAGTTTTTGAAAGACCATCCGAATCTGTTAGTGATTAATGCAGATAAAAGCAAGGTCACAGTACTGATGGAAAAACGTGATTACGTGTCGAAAATGAACGATTTGTTAAGAGATGAAAAGACGTATAAAGTACTGAATCGAGATCCGACTCTGTCCATACAAAGGAAATGCAACGCCATCATTTCACGTTGGCAAAATTGCCAATATATTAGTGATGGACAAGCTTGGTTTCTGAGACGTTACAATGCCGTTTGTTCCAAATTGTACGGATTAGTTAAAATCCACAAACAAGGATTCCCGATGAGACCGATAGTTGCGAGTGTTGATTCAGCTACGTACAATCTTTCAAAAATGTACTCGAACATTTTAAAAAACGTTACTGGAAAGACGAACCGAACGATTCTTAATTCGACCGAGTTAGTGAAGAAATTGAGACGTCCGGAAAACTACAGACTGATCTCGCTCGACGTAGTGTCCCTTTTCACTAACATCCCGAGTGAATTAGTGATCTCAGCTGTAAATAAAAAGTGGCTCAAGATAAAGAACTTCACGACGTTACCGAAACAAGAGTTCATTGCTGGACTCCAACTTGTTTTGGAAGAATGTTGTTTCCAATTCAACGACGTTTTTTACAAACAAATCTTCGGATCACCAATGGGTTCACCGGCTTCACCAGTTTTTGCAGATCTCATTCTGGAAATTTTGGAAGATGAAGTCATTCGAAAGCTCGGCTACAAACTTCCGTTCTTCTATCGTTTTGTTGACGATATTTTGACTGCAGTTCCAGTAGACAAAATACAATCGACCGTACAGGCCTTCAACAAATACAACAGAAATATTCAATTCACTGTAGAAGAAGAAGATAGTAATCACCGTATTTCTTTCTTGGAAGTAATGTGCATTAGAGTTGGAATGTCAATTAAGACCGATTGGTATCATAAAGGAACGTGGTCCGGGAGATATCTCAATTTTTTGTCGAATCTGCCGATCACATACAAACGAAACACAGTGTCATTACTAACTGGAAAAATATTATCGTTATCCGAACCCGAATTTCACGATAAAAATTTTGACCTGTTGAAGACGACACTCCACCGAAATTTGTATCCAAAAAAGTTAGTGGATGATATCATTGGAAAGGCGAAAGCGAAGTTTGGAACAGTTAATCCAGTGACACCTTCTACTGAAGTCAGACCGATGGTTGCGATACCATACACAAAAGGACTGTTCGAGAAACTAAAGTCAGCCTGCAAGAAAGAAATTATTTTGGTTGGAAAATCAGATAATTGCGTCAAGAAATCGATTTTTAGCAGAATCAAAGACAAGACACCGATTTTGCAACAGTCGAATTTGGTATATCAAGTGACTTGTGAATGTGGTGTTAAGTACATCGGTGAAACCTTACAGTTGCTTCAGAGTCGTTTGAAACAACACAAGTGTGGAATTAAAAAGAAAGATGAAGCGTATAGTTCGCTAGTGCAACATGTTCTTCGAACCAATCATAAACCGTTGTGGGATGATGTGAAAATTCTACAGAAAGAAAAAGTGACGAACAGAAGGGAAGTGTTAGAGACTATTCATATAAAAAAGACTGCGAATTGTGTAAACACACAAAAAGAATCAATTTATTTAGCTACGACGTACAATAACGTTTTTTGAATGTTCGCGCGTACACAATCGTTAATTGAACTTTTCGTTGATAACGTCGTACCTGTGATAAGACATTTCAATTGTAACTCTGAGTCGTTGTAGTGTAAATAGCTCTGAGCTTTTGGTTTATATTTTTATTTTTGTTTTTTCATCCTATTTTTGGGCGATGTTATAAAAATGTAATTGAATTAATTTGCTCCGTCTCTTTGGCCTGAATCTTTTTAATTATTTCTTAATGTAATTTTAGACGGCCAAATGGAATTGACGAAGACTATATTCTAGTCAGATTCTTTGATGTGAAAATACAATTCTGTTGAGGTAGGATTGTACGACTGTATTTAGTTGTGTAATCGTTATTAATTTTAGTAATATTGTTTGTTGTAGCCACTGAAGATGCCCTTGATTTAAGGGAGAAATATTTGGCAAATAAACTAAACACTGAGCAAATCCGATATTTATTCAAAAACAGTAGTTATAGTTCATTTTGCCTAAATATTTTTTTTGGCCATAACACTCTCTAGCATCACCATCAAATATGGTAATGTCAAATTTAAATCATCAAATCTCTTACTTCATTTGTGCAAAATATCTGGTGTGTCTTTTATGAAGCATCTCTCACTTCAATATTTTTACAACACAAAGGTTACAGGGCACCACTGTTGGCGTGTAGAGGCGCCTATGTTTTTTCAAACTTCATTCTTTACGCTTTATTTTCTGCTGATAAGACTTTACTCTGGTACATAATATCGATGAAGTGTCATAGGAGTGAAGTTGGTTTCTATAGGAGTCTTCAGCACTGGTGTGCTGAAGGCAGCACAATCTTTTTTAAATTATTTGAAGTTATTTACAGTTATTTAAATAACAAGAGATGAAAAGTTTTCGTGTGAATTTTTATCGATCCGAGGCGAACCCGAGGTCAATTAACACAGTAAAACGATTTTACATGCTTCTGAAACCTAAACCAATTTTCTTGTTTTCCCTAAGCCACTTTCGACCCCAGTAAACAAAATCTTGTAATGGAACTTATCAGGACGTAAGGTCAGGCTTACATTGCGATTTTCTGAAAGCATCTACCATGATTTAACTGAATACTGATTGCAACTCACAATTTGGTTACATTTCCGTAAAATTTTCTTTTCTGTTCTAGGAACCTGTGTTTTGTTTGTCGGTAATTTCTATTTCTCGGTAAAATCTTAATTGAAAACTTTAGAAATATTTTTTTTTATCTTTTCCAATATAATTTTAAAATACAATTTTATACTTCGCTTTCTTAGCTTTTTTTTCTTTATTTTTTAAATTTATTTTCTTCTGTAAAGCTCTTGTACCATTTTTATGATCCCATTGCGGTTATCTATATTCACTTAATCTTATTCTGAAATTTGTACAAAATACTGCCGTTTCTTTAAATACTTCGACCAAAATGATGTTCTATGTTTCATGTGAAGTTTTTCTTTAAATTGGTAGTTCGTTCTCGCATTATGATTTGAAATTTTTGGCATAGCCAGATTCTCTGGAAATATAAATGCATGTGCGGGTAGAGAAATCATAAACATTTGGACTTAACGTCGCCAAAGTGTCGTTTCTCTTAAAGCTAATAGACATCTACAAATTGTTTAAACTCGTGTAGTTGTTTCGAAGACGAGATGTCAAAATCTATATAAAGCTGCTCTAGGTGTAGGCGTCTGAAATAGGGCCGATCTATGGGTTACTTGTTAAAAAGAAATGTCTAACTGTAAATTATCTCTAACGCAGGAGCAATGAACAAGAAACTTTATTCTGATTGGGTCATCAAGATGCGTTTCATTTACTTTCAACGAGCAGACTGAGTATTAATATTACTCTAACAGCATCATTTACTACTGAGTTTCCTTTAAAAATTGTAATAAAATCAAAACGTATGATAACCGTAAAGATTTATGTTATGTTAACGTTAATTTTAATAATTTAATTCTACCTTTTTAGTGACACGATTCGACTACAATTAAAAAAAAAATGGATTTCAAACCAAGTTTAAATCATTGTTCTTGAATCACTTATTTGGGAGTGTTACTATAAAAGGTAAACCGAATCCATAAACCCTGGATTACAGCGAGCGAGTTTCTTAACACTGCAAGCACAAACATTCACTTCTTGTATGATAAACAATCAACGTACATACACTGTTCGTGTCAGTTTGAAATTATTTCCAATTGCAGAATAATCGTGTCGCAGAATAATCTTTGGCTTCTATTGTTCAAAGTACATATGTTTGAAACAAAATCATGTACTTCTCTGTTTAAACACTCATTTTACTATATAAGAACATATATTAACCGTAGATGGTTGCTTATTTATTTCGTAACTGTCGATAACAGATGATTACCTGTTTCAACGGAAAATTTGAATTTTTTTAGTGTGGCTTCTTAGCGATTGCATAGTGCATTTTGTGACAAATTTCTGAAAATTTGACCATCGGTAAACATGGACTTTCAAAGTCTCATGCGATGTGGAGCCCAAAATTTTAGCCCTTCCCCTTTTCCTCACACCTCTTTAAAGTTTATGAATTATTGTGAAGTCGCAATGATTCCATAGCTATGTATAGCTCAAAGTTTTTTATGACACAATTTGGTTTTCCGGATTTTCATGAGACTTTTCCGAGTTTTTCCGAAATGTCAGAGAAAAAGTTGAGTTTCAAAATGAGATAACTCGTGAAAATCAATTTTTACAAGAAAAAGATGTTCAGAAGATTTGTTCGCCATGACATTCTCTACAGAAGATGGTCAAATATTCAGACCTTTGTCAGAAAATACACTATGCAATTGTGTTTTGTATGAAGTGGAACCTCTACTGTTCATTTTTCGACTGTTTTTTAAACCTTCTGGTCCTTCACCCCTTCTACTCATATCGCTGCAACCGTTAAAAAGAGTCAAAAAAAGCTCCATAATTGTGCAAGGGTGTCTATTCACTTCAATGTCTATGTTTATTAGATAAAATCAAAAGCAATGATTGAGAGACGAAATCCACGCGTTTAGTGGTATGGTTTGTAGCGCTGCATAAAAAAGCGGTCGAATCCGATATTTTGAATTTTTGTATGAGAATTTACATTCAAACAATGATATCTCCGCTGTTTTTAAAGAATAAAAGCCAGATTTTGCTAGGTCTGGAGTCTGGAGTTTTATCGATTGGCATACTCATTTGTGTAAAATGTTAAATAAAAATTTTCTTCTAATTATTTTACACAAATGAGTATTCCAATCGATAAATCTCCATAAAAGATGCAAACCTAGCAAAATCTGGCTCTTGTTCTTTAAAAACAACGGAGATATCAACGTATCCCATACAAAAATTCAAAATATCGGATTCGACCGCTTTTTTATGCAGCGCCACAAACCATACCACTAAACGCGTGGATACTATACTTTGTGCTTATAGTTCTGATGTTCCGTTAAGTCCGGTCATGTTTTCCATTACTGATATGTAAATCTAAATTGTGCGCCATCTTGTGTGTGTTTGATGACGTTTAGTTAGGAAGGAGATCTCATTCAAATTTTTGAGCTACAACGTCCAAAACTCCGTTTCGTCGTCGTAAGATTGTACTATTGTGTGTACAGTGTACTACTCTACATTCTCTGCAAATCGATGATGAATAAATGATAGTAGTTGTCTGTGTGAGTGTGGTTGTGTGGGTGTGAATGTAACAAATAAAACGAAAATGGATTTTAAGAAATGATAAAATTTGTTTTTAATAAAATAAAAATGAAAAGAATTTTTTTAACAAACCTATCTAATTAATTGTCCTATTTAGCATTTATTTAGACATAATTTAACAAAAATAAGTTTACGATTAATAATACAATTTTTCGTCTAATTTTTTCCACTTTTTTTAAAATAATTTTTCTCCTTTAAATTTTTGTATCAACTTAATGTAAGATTATTGTCATAGAGCCCGAAACTATCCATTAACAATAAAAAAAATCACATAATTTCCTTTCGAAGTTTTATTTCGTTAAATTTAAAATTTCTTCTTTTGTTTCTTTTAATTAATTGAACAACAAAGAGTTTCTCCCCTCTCTTTTAACAACAAAAAATAATCGAAGAAAATAAATTCCAACAAATTAAACATAAATCTGAACCACATTGTTGTGCATAAAAAAATATTTATAAACGGAATCGAATTCATTCAACCACTTTGATCTAAGTTACTAGTTTATAGATTGAACTTTTGCTTGAGGTTTTAACTTTCCAGAGACTGCGAACATACCATCAGCGTAGTTATCCTAGTCTTTTACTTCTTTTCCTCGATGTCATTCTTAATCTACTATTTCAATACATTTAACAAAGATTTTTTTTTGTCATGTATGGCCGAATAGGGCGTCTCTCATTTTTTGTCATTGCTATCGATAACAGATGATATAGCCGTCTCGGAAAAGTAACTTTTATATTTTATAACATTGAGTTCGTGAATTATATACCTGAAAAATAATTCAAAATTCAGCACACAAGTTGAAAAATCCACAAAGATTATATGTTCCACGACAAAAAAAAATTGTATCGCAACGAAAGGTTGATCCATAAAACATTTATTTGAACGTTTGCGAAGTGAAGAAAATTAAATTTAGCCACAGTATTATAGAGGACACTCTATAAGTTAGTAGTTTCTATCTGTACGACTAAGAGCAGACCTTTCGTCATTCCGCTCATTTGGGCGTTAGGGCAATCTCAAAAACAAGTTCAGTTTGAATGAACGACTTTACGTGACTTCCGAACCAATTCTCGAACTATGCAAATGCTCCCTGAGGAGAGTTAGACAAATAGCTGATATTTCGCCTAAATGTAGGCTATACACGAATTCATCTTAGTTTGGTTACGTATAATACGAGTCTTTCAGTGTTTTAATGCCATCAAACAAGAATTGAGTGAGTTTTAGAATTTTGAAAAAAATGGACTTTCGTCTGACATAGACATCAAAACCCGGTCCTTTTCGGTGAAGGGTCATCCCGTAACATCTGAGCCATTAGGTGTGTATGTAATGTTTCGTTTCAAAAAGTAAAAGAAAAATATTTCTTTTTAAGTGGTTTAAGTGATGAGTCAATTTTTGAAACCCGATCTGAGTTTGGCCAAACACAAATCCTTTGAACTCGAACCGATGGTGTCTGCTTATCCATGTTTTCGAGTGGTAAGTACGTTCGACTTATGAGTTCAATAATTATCTATAAAATTCAGATAACGTACATCAACAGTACGATTTCAGTGGTATTTTTGTGGACCGATGGATTTCGAGCATTTTCAGGTATTATCACGAAATGTGTACTAGCCTTAAAATATGTTTTGTCGTGTTGTCGCTGTGTTTAGTATAATTAAAATTTACCATTTGCAGACTAGGTCGAAGTTAAAATGGTAAATATTGTAGGCAAGATAAAATTCTAAATATTTTCAGTTGTGTAATGTATGTGTCGGTTGTTTTATTACGTGAAACCTCAATCGAAGCGGAAAATTCTAAAAGTTTGTTCCAATAACAACTATAATGCATATAATAGCTTTTCATTTTTTAAATTAATTTTATTTTAATATCAGTCTGTATCTTAATGTGTGGTTTCTCTTTTTATATTTAAATCTTCTTTTTTTTACATTTTAAATATAATTTGTCGAGTTGAGAATTCTAATTTTGTTTAAATTTGTTGCTCTAATTTATGTCGATTTTTCTTTAGTTTCTTTTGTTTCTTTACTTCTTTCAATTCGCTTAAAAAGATTTCTAAGTTTTTATTTTCCGATAAGATTACTTTAATAATACGATTGGTTGAGTAATTGAAATATCGTCAAATATACATGGAATTGAATTATAAACCCAATCTCATATTCCTTCAGGCGTCATTTCAGGTGTTAGTAAATCCATCGATTTTTTGTTACCGTTGTTAGTGTTATTATTGCCACTTTTACCATCGCTATCCAATCGGGTTAGGTTCACCGATGAATTAACCTAAACGAATTCAAAATCAAAAATTTCAAAACCACTTGATTGGTGTTGATATTAAAAAACAAACAAACAAAAAATTGAACAACAAAAATTGGTTTCTGAATAAGCAGGAAAGCTTTTTGATTGACAATAACAGGTGCGCAGTGTGTAGGGAATTTCAATCTCACAGCTTGAAGTTTTTCAAAATTATTTTTCTCGGCTCCCTGTGGAATTTTTTGAGATAACGTTGTATGCAACTCAGTGATAAATGCTCAAATATTGGAGAACTAATTCCCATAATTTCCAAAACTTCCTCAAATCCCCAAAGCTCCCTGAAATTCCCAAAATGATTTCCTAATCTATGTTGTTTCCACCCACTCACAGAAGCACTTCTTGTATTAACAGAAGATCGAGAGAGTTTAGGGCTGCAGCCTTATGTAGGACAACGTTTGTGCCAATAAGGCTTCAAAAAAGGCATTTTTAGAAAAGGATTCCATTACTATGGGTAGTGGTATGTCTCGTTTTATAACAGATTTTTTAACATCTTCCTTCTTTTTGTCAATGAAAGTGTAAAAGAGGTATGGTCTATTGTCCGCCCGGAGGACATAAGAATTTGATTTTCGTCCTTAAACGCTCTCACTTTCATATTATTTTGACATAAAATGTGAGTGCGTTTAAGACGAATTCGCCGGTCGACCATACCTGTTCTAGACTTTCATTGCTTTTTGTATGGCCCATGGTTCGTACTATTTGTGAATATTATCAACTATGTTCTGGTTGGATTCCAGCTTCCCATTTATTTCGAGCCAAGTGTGGTTGAATTTCATTAAAATTAACTGTCGTCGAGATATCCTTTTAGAAACGGTACGTATCGCGATTTATTTCTCAAATCTATTACTCCATCCGTTTAAAACATCCTGTTGCGTTAGATAGGAAGTCTTTTACTTCATTTGTTAATACATAATTTTACTTATATAAGAGAACGTTATTCGGAGCTCATCACTTATTGTGGTCATCTTAGTTGATAACAGTTGTACACCCGTTTCTGAAAGGTTACTTGCATTGGATTTTTTGGATTAAAACTAAATGTCCTTAATCTCCAAGAAAACAATGTTTTTATACCTCTTATCTATAGCATATCCCCCACCAAACCCAAAATTATGACACAAAATCGAAACATTTGAATTTTATCATTAATTTACCGGACTCATCGGTGTAATGACGATTTCCGTTTTGGCAGCTGATGCTCGAAGTAATGCTGTATCTTCAGTCGTATCATCGATATCGCCATCCTCAATATCCTCATCACCGTAATCGTCCCATGGCGGCGATTCTGGATCCATTTCACCCTCACAATCCAAATCTTCTTCTTCAATATCTTCTTCCACTTCCTCATCCATTATTACAACTGAAAATTTAATGAAAACCAAATATTCAATTCATTTTGTTCCATCGAATTCGTTTCAATGTTAAACCAAATTTCGAATATGTCCGGTGATTAGTTGGGTGGTGGTAGCATTAATAAAGCATTAAAACAATGTGAGTCATATCGATATTAAAAGGTAGGATTATTCGAAATTTGTTTGCGGTTTTCATATTGAATTTTCACACAACACAGTTAAAACACAACAGATCGTTCGGTTAGGTAATATTTAATTATTGAAAATGCAAATATATATCCAGCACAATAATTGAGGTGTGTGAGACAAACATAAAATGAAATCTAAAAAAAAAATATTTTGCTCGGTTGTCCGTTTTATGAATGAAACACTTACACATCCCAAACCAAAATTAAAGTTAACAAAAAGACACAACGTTCAAAATAAATGAAAGAATAAGAAAACGGTGCCGTTGCGACGTTAGGAATCAATTTCACAATTTGATCTTTATTTTAAGCGGTGTTGTCAGTATAACATTTGAATCTGTTACTTCTGTTGTTCAAAATTACGCTTTGTGTCCGATACAAAATCTTGTAATTCAATAGATTCATCCTACATTTTACGATAAAAGATGATGTTTTAACCGAATGTCATTGTTTAATTTTTTCGTTACGGTCGATAACAGATGATGAGATGTTTCTGAAAGGTTTTAGGTACATCGACGGCTTCCCATTTTAGACAAATTCTGTCTTCGGTTTCCACTTTTCCGCTTACATCAATCTAAAACATTTGAATTCTCTAATGAGGCGGCAAGCAATGAATGTACAAACCAGGTATGGTCTGTTCATACAAACCGGAGGACAAAGCGATCTCATGAGAGGTGAGTTTGTTTATATGAAATCGCGATGTCCTCCGCTCCATACAAAGTTTGACATTCGACTATACCTTGTGTTGACGTTCATTGGCGGCAAGCCCTTATTGTCTCTATTACTTCTTTGATTTTGGTGTTTCAAACAGTGAGATTGAAAATATTTTACTGCAACTGTTCCCTTTCATTTGTCTCATTTGTTTCAGCTGCATGCGCAAGGTCAAGGACAAGTTCGCCGACTGTAAAGTCATATTGATTTTTTTTGGTTGAAGTCGAGGACAGTAGTGTATCAGATTGCGTCCAAGTTACTTGTGGCACTTGAAGCTTGTCTACGGATTGTCATTTCATCAATCCATTTGCATATCCCCTGCAGAGATGGATTATCTAGGTTGAACGTTAAACTAATATGTTGCGCCATTCATAAATATGTCGTCGGTAGCATCATTGTATAACATAGGTTCTGATTTACTCATATCTTTTTCGCACCTGCACATAACGATCCATAATTTATTCAAAAATCTCTACAATTAATAAACTAATTGCACTATCAACTGATTAACATTCTCTAGATCTGCCACATCGTCGACCCAATTACAATTGAATGGTTTATTTAATGATAATAATCAGTAAACCGCATTATAAACGTATACGACCCACAGTTACCATCACAGAAACAAGTACACCAAAAAAAATGAAATTACATTTAACTTCTATGTTATTGACATCGATAAAATACAATATTTGTTTCGAAATAATAAATAGAAAAACAACAACCAAAATTGAAATCACAAAAGGAAAACACAACAATGAATATTTTATGGTGTTTTAGTTAGACAGGGGTTCCGACGAGAGGGGTATCTTAGGAGCAAAAATGGTGCTGAACAGAATCGTATAACCATGCAAAAAACAAAGTGAGTTTCAGTTCAAGTATTAATTTCTTTATGGTTTAAGTTCTGAACGTGTGACGTGTAACGAAAAACACAAACAAAATATTTGAGATTAAAATGTTAGGTCAGGGTGGGATTACTTCCGCTATGTTTGCGGAGGCTAGGGATTAAAGAATGTATTTTAATCCCACAGACATTCGTAACAACGGTTCGAAATAAACTCCGAAAATTAGAACGCAACAACGGCAACAACTCAGTGACTGACTTGATATTTCCGAAGTCTTTTAATCAAAACATTCAAAAATCTTCGAAGTGTCCGGTCATTTCGATACACAATATTCGTCCGTTTTGTTAAACATTTGACGTCATGGTGGATTTCACAGTTGGCAACGGCGGTGACATAAACGAATCATTTCAAGTCGATCAGGATCAATATTAGTTACAAAAACTCGTAAATTTCATCTAACTTCTTTATATTTAATTGTAATAATTTACTTATCTCAGACCGTAAATCAAATCATCGTGTGGCTGGTCATCAGGGTACGACTTCGCCACCTCCTTCACGATCGTATACGAATCGCAGTCCCGCTTAAGCTGTCACAGACGGCAAGCAGCTTAAGCAGCTTTACTATCTGATCTATTACTTCATTTGATCGAAGATTTTCAGAGATTGATTTCAGAAATCTTCTACTTCATTTGTTTTGAACATGCTTTTTGCTGTATAAGACTTCCCTAGTCAGAGCTTGTCCTTTATTCTTGCTGTCGTTGTCGATAACAGATGACAGCCGTAGGACTATTTGATTGTTTAAGCTTGCCAAAATATTTCCACACACTGAAGGTCTTGTTTGAGTAGCTGACATCGACCGGCTGCACGATACTATATTTGGTAAACAATTCATCGCGTTCAAATATTTCGGTTGAGTAGAGAATGTTTAACTTTGTTGGATTGTGATCCTGGTCGACTTGCAATGTTTCTTTTCCGTGTTCAAATCTCGTCGTCTCATCTAAAAATATTTATTTTTACCAGTTCGAAACGTACTGTACTGTATCCTAAAGATTTAACTTTAGATCCATATATCTGGCTGTACAGATCCTTATGAACAAAGTATAGAAACACTGAGTATGACCTCATCTTAGCGAGTTAGACTACAGAGCTAAAGTTTGAAGACATCTTTACATTACCGCAATTTCAATTCAGTATTCTAAATTTGTTTGAAAAAAGGACACTATATGCGTCGCATCCATCGCTACAAATCGACAATTAGAAATTAGCTAAAGGAAAATGTATATGTGGCCGTTGCGACTATTATTAATAGAAAAATGAGAATTTTATAAATATTGCCAAGAATATTGCGAAAGTATTTCCAGTGCAGTGGAGAAATTGCGAAAATGCCAATGCACCTCGAACTTGGGTTCCACCAGACGCACCTCTTGTCTGAATTTTACTTTAACATTCATGCATCTTATCCCTTGTGAGTGGGTGATATCGGAATCTGGGAATTACCCATTTGATTGCCTATTCCGATTCCAGCTCAATTTCTTGTCGCATTGAAGCCATATAGTTATTTCAGTCGTCCGGAAATGGTACACAAATAAACGTCTTATATTATGTATGATAGGTATGTACTTCACCTCCATAACCACATGTATGTGTAGTATATATAATGGTCTGGATATCAATTTCTCAATATTTTCAGCCGAAACAAACAACACATTTAGAATTAATCGCCGAAAATATAACCAGTTCCTATCATAATCGATAGAAAGCAGACAAAATCTGAGAGATTTCCCAGTATAATGTTGTTCGTTAAACTAGCAGTATGACGCCACATTAATAAAAAAGAGTGACGTCATTCGAGTTCTTTCATTTTTTTCTCGTTGTTTATATGGACTTCATTCCATGCTGGTAATAATACGTGCATGAAATTTTTAATTTAACATTTTACTGCACATATGTGAGTACTTAAGGAGAAGAGTTTAATCGACGTGATTACAGAGCTGGGGCTAGAAAAATAGCAATTGAATGACGTCATTATTTCGGATATGAACGCTGTCTTTCCGAGTGTCTTCCTTATATGCTGTTATAATCAAATTAGTAAAGGATTGTAATTTTGCTCAGATTCCAAAAATTTACAAGACAACATGAGTGTTTCACAAATCATTTTCAAATCATTTTTCTTGATTGGAGAATTGTCAAAATGTAGACATGAAATTGTGGCTAGGGTTGTTGCCCAGATTCTTTCTTTTTCACATTGATTGAAGCTAAGTGTTCATCAACTTTGACTTCTAATGAAATTTTAAAAAAATTAACAAAATGTAAGCGTTGTTTGCCCCTTGGTGTCTGCTACTCTGACTTCCAATAAAACCACAAACAGAGGAAATGAAATTTAATAAATTTTAGATTCATGGTGGTCCACAGATGAGATGGGGGGATATCCAAAATGTAGAGTTAGGCCCTTGATCTTTAAACAATTGATCATTCCAGGTCTTGTTAACGCTCTCTTGACATCCTTTTGCTTCAATTTGAACCTTTTAGAAACAGAAACCTTATCACAACAAAATCATTAAATCTATTACTTCATTATAAAGTATCATTTGATACCAAAAGCTATCACTTCAATATTTCAGCGATACTTTTCGATATAAAAGAGTATTCCTGTCATAGCTCGTCGCATATTCGTATTGTCGATAGCAGATGGTTAACAAAACAATGATCCAGTTTTCCTTTTTTTTTATTTGAGTTTTGTTTTGTTTTGTTTGAGTTTTGTTGACTAAAGATTTTCAAACATCTACAAGTAGGTGTCATAGAATTACGAAATGATGTATTTGGGTCATGATGTAGTTACACGATTTTTTCTAATCTATTGATGCAGACAACAGTAAATTTACCTTGCATTTTAGCCTTTCACAGACAGCAGCATATCATCAGGGCAGTCATTGAATTTGTGACTTGATTTGATCGAAGTTTATTCGAAAGATTTAACACTTCATTTTATTTAACATGCATTTTGCTATAGAAGACGGTAGTTTCGAGTAGTTGTCGATAACAGATGATACAGCCGTCCGTAAAAGGCTAGTCATTCAGTTTATTGTTTCATTTTTAAAGTGAGATACCCCATGGTTTTATTAACAGCCAACATTCGATTTAATTAACCTTTCAAAGACGGTAAGCCTGTCTCCCAATATAATTATGTCGAGTCAGTTACTTCTTTCGATCCGAATTACTATTGTGATCAATGTCGATTAGAGAAGGCATAGCTGTCCGTGAAAGGATAACAATTAAAATAATTAAATGCAGACAGACACAAACACACACACCACATTTTTTTGATTGAAATTTAATCAAAATTAAAAAAGTAAAAAAAAATTGGAAAAAAGAAAATCCAACGTAAACAATGAACTCACTATGGAGGACGAATATTAGTGTGGTGTAAAAACATCAATGAGGCCATCAAAAAACTCAATTTGGGAACAAAGGATTTATCTCGATAACCTTTTTGCTGTTGCCTGTATTGTACGCATCTACGAACATTTATCTAAATCAAATCACCGCCGAAATGTACCGATTATTGTAAAAAGTAAACAGATTCTCATCGTCCCAAATTAAATTATTTGTTTGACTGCATTGATTATCTCTTTGATGTTATAGCGACGTTGAAGATGAGTAGCCATCATATGATGCTGCTGCAATATTACATTAGCATTGTGTTAAAAATAAATATTACGTGACACAATATTAATTCACATTAAATGGAGGGATTGGTTGGTTGGTTTTCACTAAATTTCGGATTTTACCACTATGTTGGGTGTACTGGGGGGTAGATATTGTTTTTCCGTTATGATGACTTTTATTTTCCATTTTTTTAATTATTTATTTTTGGATGCTTTTTTAATTAACCTTTCAATTTTAATCGAATATATTCAGAGGATTTGTGATTTTTGTTTAAATTAAATTGCGTTTCAATTAGTGTGATTACTAATTTTGTCGCTCGGAACCAATAAATCAGAGGTGGATTATACCAATGTCATATTGCTTACATAAGAAACTGTAGCAGAACGGATACAACTCTACATAATTAACGAAGAGGTTGGCGTCGTTGATGACTTCGCTGCATAATTAATTGTGTTTCAATGTCCTTTCCATCACATAAACTGGGTGAACCAAAGACGGTGAACATAGCCACAGTACAGTACCATTATTCTTTAGAGGGATTCTTTTGAAAAACAGCCTACCGAAATCGGACGCATTTTCTATTGGAATTTTTTATATGTGCCTAGAAAGGACTTCGACCCTACAAGCCAAAACCACTTTCAAAAAAATTCTTCGAAGTTTGTGTGGCTGGTCAAAGGTGAGCAAAAACCGAAAAATTGCAATTTTCTTACAAAAATTGCTCCAGTTACACGAGCCGTACAGGGTCGTGTGGGGTGTCATTAGAAAGGTAATCACATGTACTATTGAGCCGAATAGGGTCTTGTTGGGTTTAAAATTCATCCACACTGAAATATGTGCAGATAAAGTTTTTAACCGAAGACGTACACTGTTCTTACTGAAATTACTCGAGGTACACAAAATGTACATGGTCGTGTGGGGTATCATTTAAAAGGTAATTTTATGTGCTTTTGAGCCAAATAGAGACTGATGTGGTTTGGATGCATCTATGATGAAATATGGACACTTAAACATTTCAACTTCTTTTTCATCGCATATGTATCCAAACCACATAAAACTCTATTTGGCTCAAAAGCTCATAAAATTACCTTTCAAATGATACCCCACACGACCATGTACATTTTGTGTACCTCGAGAAATTTCAGTAAGAACAGTGTACGTCTTCGGTTAAAAACTTTATCTGCACATATTTCAGTGTGGATGAATTTTAAACCCAACAAGACCCTATTCGGCTCAATAGTACATGTGATTACCTTTCTAATGACACCCCACACGACCCTGTACGGCTCGTGTAACTGGAGCAATTTTTGTAAGAAAATTGCAACTTTTCGGTTTTTGCTCACCTTTGACCAGCCACACAAACTTCGAAGAATTTTTTTGAAAGTGGTTTTGGCTTCTAGGGTCGAAGTCCTTTCTAGGCACATATAAAAAATTCCAATAAAAAATGCGTCCGATTTCGGCAGGCTGTTTTTTAAAAGAATCCCTCTTAACAAGCAAGAGACTGCTGCGAAATCTTGTACTTCATTTGTTTTAACATGTATTTTACGATATAAGGGTCCATGCTTATCGTTTATTTTTGTCGAACGTTGTTGGTAACAGATGAATAGGAAATTCAGTAGATTTTGATCTTTTAGTGAACTCTAGTGCACAAAGGCTAAGCAGAAGGAATGAAGTAGAATAAAAATGGTTTAAGCATTGAGATTTTGCAAATATGTAAGAGGGCTCGTGAAAGTGATCAACACTACGAAAATCATCCACGCAACAATGGTTGCACAATTTATCTTGCTAATTAACTCTTTGTTGCTTGGAGTAAAGTAAATCAGTCAGTTTATGATTGAGCTGGATTAACAAATTATAACCTTTAGTCGATATGTCGCAAGGCCCCGATGGAGTTTTTTGTGGTTTTTGTTTTAAGACACCAAAAAAGGTCACCACAGTCAAAAGAAATCCTAACTTGAAGTCACATAACGTATGTGCAACAACTCCCAGTATTTAAAACTCGTTCAAGCGTACCAAACAAATATTTGCCAGCTTTAACAGCTATGGGTCTATACAATAATACATTACATAGAGGACTGATAGTAAGCATAATATTATCGCAACTCGACAATGACTCGAGTCATTCAATGTTTTTATTACGTCTCCATTGTAAGCAATAAGTACAAACGTATACCGTATCTGATTTACCCGTTCGAAAATTCCTTGAAGCCATGTAACATTGAGAATAGAATACTTTCGGAAAATCAAAAGTTCAACAAGCTTTGTAAGAAAAGCTTTAGCAGGATGATGATGATGGTGGCGGGAAAGGGGGGTGGGCCTGTGTAGATTTTATTTATTTGTATTCCGTTGTCGGCGAAGTTGTAAACTTAAATTGCTTATTGTACTGTCGAAAAGGGGTTTTCTCGTGCAAATGTTTTAGTTCATTTTGTTTTATGAATGGAATGGAATTTCGCTTTGCACAGAAATGTCAGCATTTAAAAAGAGATTTATGGTTTATATAGGTCTACCATTAATATGTGAAGCAAACCAGCAACAGAGGGTTGTGATAATGATTACGAAAGAAAAAGGAATACCGAAAATTGTAGCAAATTTAAAATAATTTGATTTTCGACTTTGATGTTGTGCGCCGGAAAATTACATCTCTTTGGCGCGCGCGTTTATATATAGAGAAATTGGTTGGGGTGTGCTTTAATCGCACAAGACAATGTTTGGTGTTTGATTCAATTAAGCCTTATGACAAACTTCCTCTTCTGTGGTGGAAATATGTTTTCATGGAAATAAAGGATTAAAGCGACGGATTGAGAGGAATTTATGTGTGTTGAATGAATGAGACTATTGAGGAGAAGCACAATTTTGATTAATGATTAAATGAAAACGGCACTTTTTGTTCACTCGGTGTAACCATTCTTGATGGAATTAGTGTGGAAATTTTCTAAGATTTTGTTTTTCTAAGGACCAAAATGTTGAACTTACTTGAACTTTCCGTCATAGTTTTCGGACTGGTTGGTTCAATATCGGCTTCCGTTTCGATGCATATTGAGTGCTCTGGCAAACTACTAACAATGATTTCTTCCATGTTCTGCGAACCGTCGATGGCTGGCACAACAATCACAACATCACCACTGCCATCGTGATGATACGTTTGATTGGAACCCACATATTGTGGTGGGATGGAGCTGTGAAACAATGGTTATTATTAGCAACTTACAGAATTTTGACTTGTACAAGTGATGTATAGCATGACCAGCCGTAATTACCTTAAAGTAACGCGTTTCTTTATCCTATTGCCTAAATCTGAAAATCCACGATGCATCGGTGGACGTCTTTGTACAGTTTGATCAAATGTTTTCGTGATCGGTGAATTGGGTTCCGAAAATTGTTTATCTACTAAAATTGGTTTCGGCTGCTCGATGGATGGGTTTGGATGATAGTGGAAAATGTAAATCAAATAATTATCGGTCGACTATTATTGACGAACAAACCTTTAACGTTCCACTGCCGGTTGTAAGTGAGGAAGTTAAAATGCCGCCGGTACCACTAGCACCACCTGGAGGTGGATTTGGCGGATTCTTAGGAGTTATGGAATGTTGGGTATCAGGAACTTGTGGAAGTGCTAGAAATCGCTCACGATCTTGCATATAAGCTTTAATTAAAATATCTAATTTTTCCTCTATATCAGCTACCTGAAGTTGAAAATAAAAGTTCCAAGAAATGTTAGTCTAACATTCGAACATAATCATCGTCATCTTCGTTAACACTTACAGAACGTTCAACTTTCACAACTCGCGATGCTAAACTAATTTTTGATGCGTACACGTCTTTTGCTTTCGAACCTTGTTTACCAAGAATCTGATCTAACCTGTAAGTGATTTCGTTTCGTTGAATTTTTAGGTTTCATTTTTCTTCTCTTTAATAAGTTGAAAAATGTAGAGCTATTATTGACATTCAAGACTGACGTGCTATTCATCAAATTCATTTCGCTATTGTAATTGTGTCAACATTTGTCGGTTTACATTTTCTGTACAGAAAGAGAGAGAGAGAATTAACAGAACCGTCAGTTTCAATCAGTTCAATTTTCCGGTATTCTCTTGATTTTTTTAACATCTACTTGAATTTCCCGACATTTACGTGGATTTTCCCATTTTTACCTTAATTTTCCATGAAAATATTTTTAAGAAAATTCTGTAAAACGATTTCCCAAAAGTAGTCACTGGTTTCCAATCTAATTCACTACGAACGTAATGTTAATAATACGTGTCGTACAAATATTATTCTCATTACACAACGTATGTGGATAGAATGGAATTATTTAGATTGAAGTTATTTGGTCTTCTAATTCTTTATAAGTTTAATTAACCCACAATTATTATCCACACTGGTCCTCAGACCAAAAATGTAATTTTACAAATATGCAAATTTTTTGAAGTTAGCCAGTAAACCAGTGCTGTGTTCATTGAAAAATTCAAACAAAAGGCACATACCACTTGGTAAATAATGAGATTTTGTAGAGCTGGTATTCGATTGGGAACCACTCAAGGTCATACCACTGGTATTCCAAAAAGTATGACAAAATCTAGTACTTCAATGTCTCATGAACATATGTGAAAGTGTGTGGAATTTGTTAAAAATGAAAAAGTTTCAAACGTAGTTTTGTCAGCTCTAATTTAAAATTTTCCAATAGATGTTGCCACAAGAAAAATAGCTGATGCTGTCACTATCCGCCATAGAAAAGCGGTAGCCTTTATTCTTTGCAATGTCGCTTAAATAACACACCAGCCTTGGTGACATGCATGCATTAAAAGTACTTTGTATTTATTTTGTATAAATATTCTCTCATGCTACTAATGGTACATTATTGTAATATCTGTGTAGAACTGAGCATAAATTGCAAAAGCTTGCAAAAGTTTTTAAATCTTTTTAATCCTTAAATCTATAAGCCTCATAAAAATTATTTATATTTAACTTGAAACTTGAATGGGGATGCTTTTATTTCTGCGTTTTTTTATGTTTGTATGCAAAACTTTATTGTTATTTATACATTTTTGGTTTTTTATTACACAAACAACAATTAATTAGTGAATAAGTAAACTTAATTTATGAAACCGTATACAAGCTGTGCAGCAATTATAAATATATACATACACACAGCGCCAACATAACTTAGAGAGTAACAAAACGAAAGCGAAAAAATACACCGGAAAAAAGAAACATAAAAGTTATACAGAAAAAGCCTTAATTCATTAATGTGAAAAACTATAAATTTCTTACATTTCTTAATTAAGAAAGCGGGGTACTGTAAAGCATTTTAATAACATTACATTGATATTAAGATCTAAGTTTTCTACGATAAGGAAATGGAGTGAACTTAAGAATAGAAAGTGCTCGGTGTGGAACAGAAAAACAAACGAATAATAGACCTGCTGCTGCTTGGAAAATACATTATGACAGAAAGAAAAGCGACACATTTTTGAACTACTGGTATAAGTGCGGTTTAAAACTTTCAATTATTTTTATTGCATTTCTTTTTCTATTACTGAAAGAGAAGGAAGAAAGAAAATTGCAGGAAAACAAATAAAGTTTCGATGAGTGGTGCTGGTGAATCCATGCCGCTGATGAAGATAGTTTCTTGCATTGTTGCGTATATTTCAATAAGAAGCAACTACGGTGATGAATCAAGTCATATTAAGTACATTTTTGCTGTGCATGATAAACGCGAGACAGTATACCTTGATCGATTGTAATTAAATTGATTGGAAGTTTGCAGACTTTGCTTGTTTTCCTTAGAGTTAATACACAAACTTTGTCACGAAGTCTTTTATATAGTCAGTCATTAATATGTTTTCAGCGTCTTCAACGTTTAGTTTGCTGGAGAAGAAGTTTGGAATGTTTCTATACGCTTTACTTAAATAAAGAAGAGAATTTAACGCTCTCGTTGAATGGAATTTAGAAGTCGTCATAGTCGTATGTTTAAGTCAAGTCTAACGTTCGTTCAAATGGTTTTCGAATTAATGGTAAATTAGCGGCTAAGCAGTCGACAATGACAGATCAATGAATATGACATGAATCAAGCCTAAGTCGAGTCACATATATTGGTGGATTTTAATTCTTCGCGTCTTCGTTCGGGCTTTGCACCATTTACGTTTGCATATTAATTGTCTTACGCCAGGCTCACGTAAAACTTAATGTTGCGAAAATACGTTGAGATTTAAACAAAACCGTTCTTTTTGCGTATTTTTGTGGGATAAGTGATTCGTTGATTCTGAATATGAAAAGTACCAGTTGATCTCGTACCGAATTTCGTCAACTAGAGAACAGGTTGTTTTTGATGCATTTATGAAAGCTGAGTACTGAGTATATCGAGATCTTGTGCTGAAAACATACACGAGGCTTTACAGACCATGTTTCGATCAATGTAACATTTTTTAGAACAACTGGTGCTGTCGAATCAATTTAGTAAAATTTGTACAGCGAAGCTCGATTGGTCAAGTATGCACACACGGCCGACCTTTCGGTTAGTTAACGAAAGATACTCCCAATAAACAAAACGTTTATGATTTTCCGATATTAACCTTTCACCCAAAGCCAATCGTCATTAACCTTTTTTGGTCAACTTGTCGCGACAACAACAGATTTTTCATGTATAGTATGTTTAGAATTGGGAAATTACCGTCCTAAATGGACCAATTGACATTAAAAAAAAATTCGACTGTGGTCTGGGAATATTTAGGCACTCAAACCAATCCATGTACACAAAAAAAGCTCGAAGAGAAAATACGTCCGACGTTGCTAATCTTAAAAAGAAAATCCTTGCGTAAAAGCAAAAAGATGCATGAAAAACGAAAGTTTTGTAATGAGCAAAGGTTAAATGTTGTAACAGAGAAAGGAACCTTGGTGATTAATACAAACGATCAGATAACAAAAGGATGGAATTTATGGCTTCCAATAAAAATTAATCTTAGAAAATGGAGTCTGAAGCATTGTCACAAGTAAAACAGATTTTCCATGACCTTGATTTGATTTGAATATCTAAATGTAGAAAGTAGACGTTTCCGATTAACGAATTATAGGAAAAAGCCATCGTCAACCTTCTGGGTATGAATTTAAATCCATGAAATTTCATTTTTCTTATGATTCGCTAGTTCTTTACGTCCCCTGTCAGCATTTAGATGAACAGTTAACGATCCGCTTTCAAATATTTTCAATAAAAGCAGACGAATATCGACTAACTAGGAACATTTGAAATAATTGTTGTGTTTGTGACTATATCTATGGCCGTCGTAATTGCTGACTAATCTTTGTGCCTAGCTCAATAAAGCCATTTTGATTGATATATAGTTAAAATATTAAAATCTATTAAGCGAAAAATGAATTCGCGTAAAGTATAATCTAGAATTATACCACAGCTGATTATGTGTTATCATTAATATTGAACAAAAATGAAGTGAATTGAAAGTAGAAGGAGCTCTAAAAAAAGACTCGATTGAATATTGTTTCGATTTATGAAATGAAAAATAAAATTAAAAAATTAGGTTGTCCAAAGTACATATCCAACGGATCACAAATTTAGTTTAAGTAAAATCGTTAGCGGTTTTTGTTTTCGTATGAAATTTTTTTCTTCTTCCTTTTTTTTTATCATATAAATATAAAATCGTAATCGGATACAAACAACAACATGTGGATGGACTTAAATCACAGTTTACACATTTACACAACAGTCAATATAAACACCAAAACATTTAATTTGCCATTAAAATAATACCATAGGACAACTCAATTAATATATTTATTGCGAAGGTATAATAGGAAAATTGAATTTAAAAATAACAAAAACAAAAACAAAATTTGATTAACGTAAAAAAGGAGTTTTTAGCCTTATGTAAATATCTATTAAACGAACGAACGAACGAACGAACAAAAAAACAAAAATAAATCAAATAATTGAATGAAGCAGCTGTTTTTATTTTAATATTTCCCCCGACCCATACAAAAAAAACTCGACACCAAATGGAAGTTAATTTTGTTTTTATAAAAAAAAGAAAGAAAATATTGAACTAAAACTAAAAACAAATTATAAAAAAAATTAAGTTAACTTCTCACCTAAACTGTAGGTTCCTGACGCGATTAAGAAGATCGGCATGACCGGAAGAATATTGTTCTATAACATCTTTAACATCGTACGGTTTGAGAGCTTCACGAAACTTTTTTCGTGCCAAAAAGTATTTGAGCTAATAATCAGACGTGAGAAAATGAGTCGAATATAAAAATGATTTTTGGTTTTTTTTGTAATTTTTTTTTTTTGATTCATGTGCAACTTGGTGATATTGTCAGTATTACTAAAATCTAACAAAATGATTTAATGATTCCATTTCAGACAAGGGTGACACTTTGTAAAATTGTTGTCGTATTGGTATCGATAGGTGTCACAATTTAGAGAAAAAGTCAGAAGGGCACAAGGAACCGTTCATAAATCAAGACGTAAAACTTTTTTTTATGTCATTTATGGACAATTCTATATTCTTTTTGAAACGAACGAGTACAACAATCAATACTTCCCGATGTTTCAAAACTGGCGCCTTTAATTTTACGTTCGTGAAGGGAACATTTTCACATATTTTTCCATGTCTGTGAAGTATCTCTGAAAAACCTCCGAATTTCAAATCTTCGAAAAAAGTTTCCTTGTACAAGCCTTCCTTTTACATTTTGTAAAAGTAAAATCTTCTTTTTTGAAAATACAACAACACGAAGACGAAGACATGAGAGTTTTTGTCATTTTTACAAAATGCAACGGAAGAACTTCTGTACAAGGAAACTTTTCTCGGAGGTTTGATATTCGTAGATTTCTTTCGGAGACACTTCACAGACATCAGTTTCCCTAATAATCCCAAAAATTATTTTTTTTAAACTTTGTTAGGATGTGGGAGAGTCTAGGAAAATTGGGGAAAGTTTGAGAAGCAGTTCCTGCGTTTATATACTTGACTCGAATCACACTGTTGAAGATCTTTGTTCATATATTAACAAAATAAAATCAACTAGCAAGTATTTCAGCTCTGTCTCATAAAGAACACAGTTTGTAACTTTTTACAACTGCCAGTATACTCCGGCCTTCAACGTTTTACTGTGAAATGAAGAGAGTTTATAGTCATTTCACCTTTCCTGTTTCACACAGTACAACTGCTATTTGATTGGTATGTGTACGGGTCGCTTACACAGCTTAAAACTGAGTAAATGAACGTTGGAGTATGATTCATTAACTCCCTATTAAATGGACCTCTAATATAATAATCGTCGTTAATAACCACCATTAAGAAATCAGATTTTTAATCCATTGACCTCAAAAATGATTTATGACATTTATATACGTGTCAGCATCTTCTTCCAGCAAAAACGCGTCATCACAATGATCGTTCAATGATTGAACACACAACGATGAAACGACGATAAATCAACATTTTATCCGAAATAATATTCCAAACAATGCAAACTTTTCCGTTCATCTTCTTATATTCGTCTATACTGAAAGAACATTATCACCGACTTCATTCAACAGTTTTTCATTTTTCGGATTTTTTTTTTATTGCCGGTGTGCAAAGCAATTTTTTATTTTTGCCGTGGAATCCCATAGTCAGAATGAAAATATAAATTTATGTAATCTGTCATTGTCGATATTAGTGCCAGGATTTACGGTTAAAAGGTAAATTGTTTATGCTGTGTAATATGTAATGCTGTGTTCGGTGTGTTCGCTTAATATTGCTAATAGTAGCATGATGGCTATCAATATTATCGAAAATTGAATTGTTTGTTTTAAGAATCTCGCTCGGTAGTAAATCATTATTGTAATGATTTGTGTGTCTCCTGCTATATTTAAGCAACTGTTGTGTGTATATTTTGGTTTGGAGATTTTGTTCGGTTGTTTTGTGAAGTTATTGATTGTGTAATGAACATGGTTAATAAAGTTGTACTACAAATTGTTCCGGGGGGTGATTTATGGATATTGAGAATTTTTGTTTTTTGGGTGATTTCGAACGAGTTAACACGGTCAAAGAAAGTTGTTTATTTACTTTAATGTGTTTATTTCATGCTAAACGCATATGGATTGTGTGCCATAAGTTATTTAGTCTGGAACATTTAAAAGAAAATTGAGTTGCGATTGTACCCACGCAATTATTTCGAAAGTGATACTGCTATATGAATCACATGCTGAATTGGAGCATTACCATTTTTTAGCAATTTGATTTCAGTAAGATTTACTATACACCACCGACTTATCGGTCATTGTGCCAATTGTAACTGGGCCTCATTAACCTCCTTCTCTTCTAACCGAATGATTTAAATCAACAATAAAATAAATTTCCTTTAAAAGAGAAGGATATGGAAACGCTACCATAAATAGAAATGAAGGTTGAAGGAACGGCAATTTTAAAACGGATTCTAGGTGTAGTTCATCCAAAAGTTCATTAGGATAAAGTTTGGAGATGTGAAAACGTTGGCAGTCGACTGTAGCAAAGAATTCTGTCAAATACGAATGAACACCAATTGAGATAGCAACGGCTAGTAATCTGTTGTCGAGATCGATCACCTCGGGCAAGTGGTCTAGTTTACAATTAAAAGAATGTTAAAACAAATGAAGTAAAAGATTTTTTTTATCAAACACTAGCCAAAAGAAGTAACAGATCTGATGACTATGTCGCGACACTTTTGTCGTTTGTAACAGGTTAATCAATCAGCTTTTCGAAATCCTAGTAATCTTTCGTAGTGTCTGGTGATGATCCATCAAAGACACTTCATTAATGAAAACTGTTATCGGGCAAAGTAACAAGTGCTTTTACATCTAAGGGATTTCACATATATCAATCGAGTTGAAAAGGTGTACGTGTCCCGTCCTCCGCAAAGAAGAATAGCTATGACTATCCTACTTTGAATATTGCATGAAAAAACCATGGAATTCCTTGCAGTAATAACGTTTCCATGAAAGAACAACGTCAAGTTATCAATCAGATCTAAATTGAAATTGATTAGCCAGACATGATTCGACCCGACTGAAAATCAAGTTAAAATCAAGTTCTACAATGGTTGAATTAATGATACTTCAAGAATCATCCCACTGTTCAAAACTGTTATGCTGATTGGGTTGATGTTAAAATGATTTTTTTTAGCAAGTGATGTGTTCTAAATAATTTGGTATAGTGTGCAGATATAAACAAACAACTCGCCTATAACGTCTGTTTAGTGTCAATTGAAAACAATTTTTTTTTTCTCTCTTGTCGGTAGGTTGAAGGTATACCAATAAAAATAATGTGCTTACCATACTAAAATAACATCATTACATTCAAAGAGGACATACGAAACAACATACTTGAGTAATGAAATCGAAGAATGGGAAATAGAGTAAATCACACACTCGCACACAAATTGTTGTGTTTTTTCGGTCAGTAGTTGGATGATATAGAAAATTGTGTGAAGTAACAATTCATAGAGGGCAAACAACTTTCATATTCGTTTGTTTAAAATGTTTCATAAAATTTATACTAAATTTAGAATTTCAAAGTTGACATCACAAAACAAATCTAATTTCAAGGTCCAACACAAGAGAAATTCTAACAAACCAAAAAAAAAATTATTCAAATGTGGCACACTAATCGTATTGTTGTCGCAAAACAAAGAGTTACATTTGGCTCAAAAGGAATAGGAAGATTTTGTTCTGAGCTCCACACATTTTACATTTGGAACTAATTTCCTAATTTTTCCAAAAAAAATTGAAAGACAACGTTGGCTTCAAGTATAAATCGAAGTTTTGTTTGTTACCATCTGTTTTTGTAACCCGCATGTTTAATGCGCCATCGGCTTACGTCAAAGTATATTGAATTTCATGACGTAATTCATGTTTTGTTAAGTAAAACTGATGCTCAGTAGCATATTCATAACATCAAGAAATTCGCTATAGTTTGACTTAAGCCGATGCCGCACTAATCGCGTGTATTCCTCAAAATTTTAGATACAAATTTTGCATGCTTAAAAACAGAGAGCTACCAGCTATTTTCATCTAAGTGTAAAAATAGCGGCAGCCGTGTGGAACGGAAAATCGGCAAGTCTTCCTATTCATTCTGAGGAGTATAAATAAAGAAAAACTAAAAAAATCTCATTCACTGTCAAATAAAACCTAGAACCAACAATGAAAGAACGCAACGAAAAAAAAATGTTTCTTTTTCGAAAACAAACAAAAACCAATCACCATGAAACAACAAGACTATTATTAAAACCAACAAAATCAAAACAAATAGAGATCTGGTTGTGGAATTAATGCAAAAAAAAAAACGAGAAAATTCCGACAAATTTACCAAATCGAATGAAATGAATTTTGATTTCAGAATATTCTTGTGACGCTCTTTCAACCAGGATAAATTCAAATCAACTCAATTCTAAACGGCAACAGGATTAACCCTTTCCCAGTCATTTTTGTTAGTATAGGCCGGCGGAGATTACATCACGTAGCGTCAAGTGATTGCGACGCTCTTTATACGATTTGAAATGGAAACAGCTTTTTTGAACGGATTTGCGATAGGATTTTTAGATAGAACTTAATAAGAAGCTAATGCACAGTTGTGTGAAAATCGAGATATTGTCCACTGTTGCCGTTATTGCTTTAAAATTCTCTCTACTGTTTCCAATATAATTTTCTTAAATTGAAACGGTTACAGCTTGTACGTTTGATATGTTTCCAATAATGGTAACAATTCCATTTACTGTTCATCCGAGCAATGCTGCAATACATTACATAAATATCAAAGAAAAGTTGTAATTATTTTCGAAATAACATCCGTAATTGTCTTTTAGAAGCGAAAAGCATTTCTGAATTTGTTCAGCGAAACTCTCTAGATATAGTCGTAGCGATTGCACAAAGAAACTGCGAAAATAAATTTTGAACTTTTGTATCAAGTTAACTCTTATCGTCAATTGAAGATACAATATAGTGCTGTGTAAAGTTTTGACATTATGTCTGTTCGTCGTGGATTAATGAAATTTATTTAGCACATAACGTATCCAACTATTGTCTATCTCTAGCAGTTCCCTATAAATGGAGACTTTTTTCAGTGAGATTTCAACTGTTTTCATAATTGTTATAGAGGTTAGCAGAGTGAAGTTTATTTCAAACACCGGCCCGACAAGTTTTTTGAACCAGAAAATTAAAAGTCTGTGAGGCAATCATTTAGGTAGCCCAAGGACTTTTTTGGGAACTATTTTTTCTGTATTTTCCCTAAAAAGATTTTTTGTGAAAATTATGAAAAATATGGAAAATTTAAAAGCGTGATGGTGAAGAAAGCCTGATCATCGTAGCTATTTTTTACATATACTGACAGGGCTTAGGTTGGGATGGAGATTGTTTTAGGATTTTGAGAATTGTGAATCCAGACAATGCATAGCCTTAGTCCTGCCATTAAGAAATTCACAAATGATTGTCGACAGCGACTAAAGCTCGAAACAGGTGACCACGGTCGACCGCTGTCAAATTTAGCCTGACCTTGAAATTCAGAATTTCAGGTTCAGGTCAGGTTTAATGTAGCCTGATCAGGCTCCAGGTCAGGTTTGACGTAACGACTGAATTAAGATTTCAGGTCAAGCCAAAGCTTGTTACATCAGATTAAGGTCAAATCAGATTCAGGTTTTTTCAGGTAATTTCATGTTGATCTAATCTCTTCCGAACTTTAACAACGACGACAAAAAAAATCGTGAACGGTCTCTTATCTGGTCGCGGTCTTGTATACCAAAATTTATGTTAAAACTAACGAAGTAAAAGATTTTGTATCAAATACTATCGATTACTTTAAACAAAAGAAGTAGCAGATTTAATCGTAATTTGGAGATAATCAAACCTAAAATTCGTCGGGTCGATTTGAAATCGGGTCGGAACTGCACTTCTCTATGAAATGGTGAAACTGGAAAACTTTCGAAATTCCTGGTGTCAGAAGCAATCACAAAAAATATTTCTGATGTTGAAAGCAAGCTTTACATTGTTCCACACGATAAAACTTAAAACGAAAAATCTTATCTTACAAAATTATTTCAAACTAAAAGAAAACAAAAAAATTAATTGTTGTGTTAAAAACTCAGTCTTGATTTTAGTCGCACACATCAAAAGGTTTAAATAAAACAAAAACAAAAAAAAAATTCAATCAAAAAGAGTATAAAACTAAAAAAACATTTTTGTTTTTAGAAATTATTATGCTTGTTATAAATAATAAATGGTTTCTTTTAATACTTGTTTGTCTTGTATAACACATTCAATAGATCGAGTACCTAGTTTGAACATTTTTAACTCGGCCCAGTAGGTCAACGTGACCAGCCGCATATTGTTCCATCACATCTTTAACATCGTAGGGTTTTAAGGCCTCCTTAAATTTACGCCTTGCTACAAAATACTTCATCTGTTTGATAACACACAAAGAAAAAGAAATAAAATAAAATTGAGAAATAAAATAAATTTTGCAAATTTCATCGTTCAATTTTAAATTTAAGAGCACAAACAATGTTGTTTTTATATAATTAGTATCAGTATATAAAATATACAAAGGATAACAACACACGATGGGCGTTTTGAAAATTAATGATCGCTAGAATCGTCGGATGTTTTTAGTCAAAATGGATTTTTTTTTCTTCTTCGTCTTCGGATAAAATATGTATGAGTGTAATGAAAGTATAAATATTTTGGTTTGTATAAATTTTGAATCAAAACAAATGGTTGGTTTTGTTTGGTTTTCCAGGTTTTTTTTTTCTTCTTCTGTATCGAAAAACAAAGTGGGTACACAGTACATAAATGAATTACCTTTCTAATGAAACGAATGGCTGTTTTATGTTGATTGGTTAATTGAACACATCGTGGCTCGTCGTCTTCATCTAAAGCGAGATTATGGGTCAAAAAGAGAGAAAGAAAAAAATATTTATTTTAGAATTATATTTTGCACAATTAAATTTAAATATTTAAACTAAAAACTAGTTTTAAAAATAAAAAAAATTAAAAAAAAGATCAACTAAAATGCGGCTTAGGTGACTAAAATTAACATTAACATAATAACAAGCAAACGACTTCCACAAACGACATTCATTTTTAACTTCAACGTTTTGCAAAATTACAATTAACAATTTTACGACTTGGTAAAACGGACAATGAATTCACAATGCACTTGTCGCATTGTTTCCTCTTTTCTTTTTTTTGTGTTAAAACAAAAAGGATTAATTTCAGTTAAGCTCTCAGCTATTTACAATAGCAACAGCTGCAATTCAAAATTTTGCTTTCTACCATTTTAAGTTTACATAATTAGCAGAGAACCTAGTCAGCGATGTGTCATGGAATCTAAAGAGTTGCTAGAGTTGGGTTAATTGAAGTAACATTCAGGGCCAGTGAATTCTGGTAAAATTTGGTTGCAAACGATTGTCTCTCTCAGACATCCAAATCCTTATTATTCTTAAATAATCGACTCAAGAAAACATGTTCCTCAGGCAGTCATGACTGACAATGGAACCACAACTGACGTCAGTGAAATTTAAACTGGAAGTAGTATCAGCTGATTTTCAGCTGGTCCACTCAACCAAACACGTACACGCTGGTCCACACGTATAAACAGTTTTGTTCGTATGTGTGGATCAGCTGAAAACCAGATGGAGCAAATTCCTATCCAAATTTTGCTGACGCCCACTGTAGAGTAAAATTTGAAGATTTGACTGTTTCACGTTCAAGCTTTTCGGCTCAAAATTTTAATAGGAAAAAACTGAAGATCTGAGTAACAACTTTGCATTCGGATGTTGCAGTCAACTACGCGACCAACCCATTTCTCTTCCGAACCCAACTATATTTGTAAATTTCCCCGGTACTCTAGTCTCTTAACTATTTGTTAATCTACTTACGAATTGCGTTACTCAATTGAAAAACTAGCTGCAGCTCTGTGGCATTAAATTTTCTATGAAAATTTATTTGAATGTTAAATTTGAAATGATGAAAGAGTTGCCTAATTGACCGTGTGAAGTGCATCTACAAAGTGTACATTGAACGTATAACTGCAGTTGGTTGACTTTAGTATATTAAACCAAAGCTTGGAGTTCAGGCGGTGATGGCGGAAGGATAGATTCAAACATTTTTCATGTTCTCCAACAATTTGTTTGGTTGACGGAAATGTGGTGTGTTGTGTGTTGGATAACTCAAATTTATTTTCGTCATAATATTAAGCATTTTGAATGGGAGAACCATTTTTTATTTATTTATCTGACATCACTCAGCGTACCAGCAATAAAAATAGCGGCAATTGACATGTTAACGTTCTTACATTAACTTTATCTAACGGTCCCTTTAATTCATTTCCCTATAATCAACTCATCGCGTGGATTCGCACAGTAATTTAAATGGAGAGACCACACAAACATTATCCATTAAAACCTCATAAATTCGACATAATCGTAAATGATTTCTGACAAATTTTATCCAATTATACACTCGAGATTAGTGAAAGACAAACTATTTAATTATACCGTTCGCACAGCGTTATTATAACATCAAAATGGACAGTGAAGTGTCCAGATATAACTCGACAGACATTTGACACATGAATAAACATAGACAGATGGATGTTCCACATTGTGTATTCTGTATGCGATTTTGATGGCGTTTTGGTTTTTGGGAGATCAACTACTCGGTTATTATGGATGTGTATTGTATAGAGATATGTATCTCCGACCGAGATATAAATGTTAGGTTTCAGAGAGACAGAGAGAAGGAACATTTTTTTATGTTTATTCAGACAAATGAAAATTATTTGGCAATGTTTCAAGTCGTTCGCAATTATGAGTCGGTTAATAGTGTCTAAAGTGTTTACACATGTAATTGATTTGGTTTGTAGTTTATTTATTTATTCTTTTCGTTCGTTCGTTCGTTCGTTCTTTCCTTTTCTTTTATTATGTTCATGATTAGTGTTGTGGGAAGTGATTTGACAAAAAAATATTTCAATGTTAGATTTCATTAAGACTTTATCATAAATTTATTTTAGGATTTTTTTCGTCGTTCATTGTACGGAATATTGGTGGACACACAATAAGACACATAAAACCTTTATACTCTTAGCATATAGAAACAAGAGAAAATTTTCTTTCTACAGTGAGCATTTAGATCTGGCATGTGGTTGGAAACATTGCGAATTAGAAACTTGGAAAATGAGAGCTCATGATATGATCATGATATGATAGGATTCACCTCACTCAAATCTGTAATGGGAAGGGAGTACTATTGAGAAGAATTTATCAGTTAGAACTGGAAAAGCCTCGTTAGAACTCGCGTTAGAAACTTTTCTCCTTTCTTTTCAGACTCCATAAGTTCCACTCACATTAATTTTTTTAGTTCCTAAACTTATGACACCAGATTTACTTGGTAACGCGTAAATTGTACACAATATTCATCTGAATCTAGTACTTCGAGACATGAACAATTTATAGTAAAACATTTTCGGAAATTTTCTTACATTTTCCCGAATTTTCCGACATTAATCGATATTCTACCAAAAGGAAAATGTTTTCTCACCAGATCTAACTTCGAGGTCAAATCATCATAACTAGATTATATTTATGGGTAAAAGAGACACTCCTGAAAAGCCTTTACACTCTTTTCTGAAAATATGGCAGGGTAAGGAGTGGTGTTTCAAACGGAACATTGAGACACAGAAGATCAAAATTATTGTTTGAAAAATGATTTGAACTTAAAACTAGTGAAATAATAGTACATAACGCATCTGTTGGAAAATTTGGTTATCTACGAGTGGAAAGCTTGTTTATCGAGCAGAAATCGATTAAGATTAATATGTCGTTTGAAGAGTCATAGAGCAATTTCGATTCATAAAAGGAATGTTCGCAGCGCCATCTACGATACAGAAAAGCTACTTGGTAAACTTAGCACACAAATGGAAAGATTTCCAATTTTACGATCCACAATATGACTAAATTGATTTGAAGGATTTTTTTTTATCTAACTCAGTCCTGGTAAATCAAAATGACATGGTAAAAATTGAGAGATTTTGAAATTTCTTTGAAATTTCTTTGAAATTTCCATAGAAACCTCTGAGACCTTTAAACAAGTTCACGCCGTAACATAACATCGTTAGAGTTTCGCGTAGCCGGATTGGTGATATTTTTCTTGAATTCTGAATGGGTTAATATACATAAAATGTATGATACAATTATGTAAAATACGTTTTTCTTTGCGCATATCTGTCATAATATTGAGTACTTTATTTTCACATATAACACCAACCGAACGAGTTTGTGTTGTGTTACATTTTGCTGTGTAATTTTCATAATTCCTACAGGAGATAAATTACCATGAACAAAATTATTTATGCGGATGTCTACCATAAATATGTAAAATCAACATACAGAACCTACCCCCGAAAAAAAAAACGAACAAATGGTTGGGTGCGGAAATGTTTTTATATATAAATACAGAGAAGAATTACAATAAAAAAGTGGTCTAGCGCACTTGATTGTTGATGAATTGAATAGATACTACAGTGTGTGTGCATGAGTAATGGATTAATTACAAACAATTTTTTTGTTTTGTTCTGTTACCCCGAGCATACCGCATACACAAAACATATTGGTGAGTCATATAAATTAATTCAATTGAATCGGATTCGAATGTTTTATAATTCAGTCGGTGGTGTATGAGAACAAAGCTCATACCTATATGGATGGGTAAAATATTAAGTGCTTTTGAGTGGTGTGGTTGTTACAATATTCAACAATTTGACATTTATATGGAACGATTACATTACGAAACAGAACACAAATTTATCAAAACAAATTTTTTACATTTAACATTTATACCACATAAAAATCAATATAACAAAAAATATGAACAAATGAAAAGAGTTACAATTACATGAGATGGGCATCGGATACAATATATAATGGAGAGGACCACAAAATTTAATTCAAATTCAAATAAAACACCACAGTTTTATAAAACAAAAGAAAAAAATTAAATTGAAAAATTATGAAGCGATTGAAGTCCATCGATTACAGGTGTCTATTTCGAGTCGTACATCTGTATTTATATGGGGTGGGGTTGATTTCCAAAATGACACCAATCAAATTGACTATTAATTGAATGAACTTAATTGAATGAAACGAAATTTTTATTTACATTTTCCGGTAATAATTAACGTATGAGCGACATTCAATTGATTTTTAATTGGAAGGGAAAAAAGGATGGATAATTATGGAAATTTGATTAGTGAATTTAATGGGACAATGGTAATTCATTGAAAAGCCATTCTCGGTAATCGTTTCGCATGAAGATTTTCGGTCATTTCTTTTATCCTGCTACGACGCATGGGTTCAAGTAATTAAATAAAATCGTTAATTGACTGTACTATTCCTGAATGAAAAAAATCATTCCAGGAAAAGTACACAAAGGGCTTATTGAGCTAAAGAATCGTCGACAAATTTCTTTAAAGAAAAGTGAAAGTCGCGATTTTTATCGAATAGCTACTAAACATTTGGATTCTTTCACAGAAAAAAGTTTATTTCAAAAAAAATGTTAAATTGTTATCGAGATTGTGATAATGAATTGCTTTCGACGTGGTAGTTTCGTTTATTTTTCCATCAAAGGCGGTTTAAGAATGAGTGTTTCTCAAAGAGAGTGATCGAAAAGTTCTACATATTCAACAAAAAGCGCAACAGCTGTAAGCCTTTGCAGTATAATAAAATGTTGCCTTTAGTCCAGTGTTCGTTTCAATATTTCTTCTGACTCTAACTAATTATCAATTTTAGAATTTTAGAACGGTCAACTCTACTATTATCTCATTACAAGGGTCTAATCACCAGCTGGGAATCCTCTGCCTTCAAAAAACATTGGCAAAAAATCAATCACGCGCACCACGCAAAAAGCTGTATCAATCTCAATAAAAGAAATACAAAATATATCCTATCACTCAGTCGGAAGAATATCAGTAGAATCACGCTGCTCTCACAGGGCACTGCTTTTTAAATAAACACATGGTCACTCTGGGTCTTGCAAACGATCCTCACTGTCAGCAGTGTGGAGATATAGAATCAATGGAACATTTTCTATGTAAATGTCCAGCTTACGTCTCGGCCAGAGCAAAAACACTCGGCGCATATATTCTGCCGCATAATATTATCTGGAGCATACCGCCCCGTAGCATCCTGGACTTCCTCAATCGCACTTCTAGATTGTAGATAGTCCGTTGTGAGTAAGCACAACAGGCCCGCCAGAGGCTTAGGTGCAAGGATTTGCAATCCGACTCACTGAAACTAACTAACTAACTACTATTATCGGATCGGCTAGTCATCTGCTATCGACAACGACGAGAATAATAACAGACGAGCTTCATCAAGTGTCTTCTTATATGACAAAATATTGAAAAAATATTGAAGTAATAGATTTCGATATCGACACCAGAAGATAATTTGTCAAAAAAGTAACAGATTTACTGTTTCTGTTCCGATCGTTTGCTACAAGAAACTAAAAGAACTAAACTAAACTCAATTACGAGATAAATGAGAGGTCATCCCATATTCATTAATTATCACTGATGAACATATTGTCACTGAGTGTGTCCTGTGGCAAGTTGTCGGTTTTTGTTTTTCTTTTGAAATTCGATAAATTATCGAATCGCATCAGTTGTAATTCCTTCTATACTGTTTCTCAGAGAACAATGTCTCTATTGTAACCATGTTTCTTATCATTTCACTTCCTCACTTCCCATGTTCCGTAATTATCCAATAAATTCATTAATCAAAGCCCGAACGATGATAAAATTACGCAATTAGGTTGACGGTTGATTTCTTCTGAGACTGGAGTGAGTCACTTCAAATGACTAATTAAACATCAATTTATGGTGGCAGTCTCCGTGGCAGCTGCTTTTTTCTTGGTTGAAATTTATTCTGTGGAAAAGCCAGACAACAATTCCTTAAAAGGTAATAGTGGGATGTGGGGGGAGCATAGAGAAGCCAGACAGCATTTACAGCATTTTCTTTAAAGATAATAATTATTAGGGACGTGAAGGTGGACGTGTTGCCTACGCATCGACTAAATTTCTAAATTTAAAGCCTACGGTACACTTACTATAATATCGCGTTCGCTAATTTACAAAAGCCCATATTGCAGACTACAACTCTGTCATAAACACCTTCCAACTAGACATATACAATCAATTTTCATAAAAATTTCGGAAATAAAAATGGAAATCAAATTAAACGGTGGAATATTTTGATTAAAACTACAAGACAAAAACTTGATTGTAAAAACAAAAAACCAAATGAAACAGAAAAAAATTAACTTTTTTTTTGTATTTTTATAAAAATGAAAAGATAATTTTGTACGCACTGCAGAAACTATTTCGATGATTTTTAAAATAATCAGAATTATTTTGCGACAGTGCCATGTATTCTTTCTGCTGATTGATTTGTGTTTGCTGATAGAATAGTTCTTTTTGCAGCAGGCCACATAACATAACGGGCAATGCGGTAGCTTCCCCAATTTTAATTAAAGCTAAATTGTTATGTGCACTTCCGGATTGCGGTTGTGGCTGTTGAAGTTGTTTATTTGACTGATTTTCTGATGCTTCACTGCCATAGATGTGATTGTTGAGATCGGTTGCTGCCGACGCATAATTGTTCGGTATATCATTTACACTTTGTGTACTAAATTCGAAGCCATCTAATTGTAGGTTGTTAAGTATTTGGTCAGTAAAATTTTGGTTTTTTTTTGGTTTTCTTAAGATTTTTTTGGTTTAAATGGAAAGTGGGGATATATTGTCTAAGATCTAGATAATCTAATAAATTGTTTGTCATTAAAATGCTACTGTCTAGAGCTAAATATACATTTTTCATCTGTCTAAATTAAAGTCGTTTGTTCTTATCGCCGAGAGAAAGACACTAACAATGAAAATAGAAAATGAAAATAGTCGAAAAGAATAAAAAAATGAATTGAATTGGATCATGCAAGTTTCACGTAACGAATATATATATATATATATAGTTTGAACAAAAAAACCAGCTCCAAAAATATCGATAAAAAATTTGTCATGCGTTCATTTAAGTTAACGACATTTCGGTTTTAAAATCCAGACATTAATAATAAAACGATGAAAATGCGGACAATAAACAGAGTTATTTTAACTGCCACTCTATCAATGAGAATTTTTTTAATTTTTATTTTTCAATTTCAATTTGTTTTTAAATATTTAGTAAACAAAAAATTAGGTTGCGAACAATAAAATGCGGTTTATAGGAGGAGGAGACACCATAGTTTATTTTTATACTCATTTTATAGTCATGCATTTTGAAATAAATTAGGTTTTTCATCAAATCGAACGTTTATGGCTGTTTATTGCCATCGTGTGTGCATTCACGCGATTTTTTTCCGGTAAAAATAAAAAGCTGAAGTTTCGGTCAGAATTTCTTCAACGATCTGTTCAGATTGAAATAAATTTGTCAATTCTGCTTCTAATCACCTGCTATCGACAGAAACGACAAAAATAAGCAATGATTAAAATGCGATCTCATATAGCAAAATGAATGTTTAAACGATTGAAGTAATAGATTTTTAAGATATTTTTGAAATACTAGAATCGAATTGGAGTTGAAATATAAATCTGTGTAGATCCACGGGTGAGATAGACTTTCAGGGCGGATGCTCTACCATTGAGCTGCCGACATGGCTTATTTTTAGGAATTTTAATTCTGAAAAAATCCAAAAAGTTCCGGAAAATTAAAAAAAAATCAGAATTTTTTCCGAATTTTTCAAAAATAAAATTCCCAAAAATAAGCCATGGCTACTTCCAGTCAATTTTCAGCTGTTTTTCAGCTGATCCACACATACAATCAAAACGGTTTATACTTGTTTTTACGGTTGAAGCTGCTACACGCAAGGGCATGATAGTGGTAAAACCGTATAAAGACGTATAAACGGTGCTGATTGTTTGTATGGATCAGCTGAAAAACAGCTGAAGCTAATTTATGCTGAAAATTGACTGCCTTCGACTGTAAACACTTTCATTTTAAATTCAGAATTCTTCGCGAAATATGGTGTTTCTACTTATAGATTTTTCGTCAGAGATCAAGTAATACTTTAAACATACGAAGTAATAGATTTAATGAGTATATTGCGTTACGCGTCTACTGGAGTAAGGTGTGACAGTTTGACTTTCTATAGAAGAACACCAAGTTGCTGGGCCTGCACTTTATCGCAGAATGAGGTATCGTTTTTCGTCATAGATTTGTTTGAGCAATTCTGACAATTTGTCACGGTCAAACAGCATTCAGACATATCAATACGACTGTTTATGATGTAAAATAAGTACTAGTTATTGGCCACATACTGTCTGCATAGAATATCGTAATTCCATATATCACAGCTCAGTGTAAACCATTTGTAAAATGCACATGAAGTACGAGACAGAGTTAACATTGTGCTGACTAAAGTGTCTCTGATCGCCCATTATATTAGCACTTTATCGAAAGCTCAATGTTAATGTTACAGTCTCATTTTATCCAGTCCTATTCGATGTTACGGTCAGTTGTAAAAAGTAATTGTTTAATCGTATAGTCATTGAAGATACTTGTTTTCATGAAATGGTTTACCATTCACAGAGTGGATATTGCATGAAGTGACGGTAGGGCTATGTCGTCTACAGCTTTTTAATACACCAAAAACAGTGTTCATCGTTACAGCGTACATATAACGGTCCAACATGTTCGTTGAATTTCATTTAAATGTTTTATGTTGACTGCGAAATTGAATTTCCATTCAACATTTTGAATATTGAAAAACCGAATTTATTTCAAAGAACACTTTTAAATTTCTATTAAACAGAAAGGAAAATAAAATTTAAAAAAAAAACGAAAAAAAGAAACTGAAATTGCGTTTATGTAATACAATTTTGAACAGAAAACGTTTCCATACCGTCAGAATTTTTTTTAGAGAGCGCTGTTTCTGCTACAGAATCCTCACTTAAACTAGCATTCATTGGTCTTCCGTTATTTGCTACTTCTGAAATTTCATTTTTTTTATATTCTTTTAATGTGAAAAACGTTTTCCTCATATTTTTCATCGAATCGTAATGTTTTATAAAGATAAAATAATAGTGAAGTGTAGTACAGCACGGAAATAAATTGCATGACATGATCTGTTTGATCAGTGAGAAAGGAAAAAGAAACATTTTTTAGTGGTATTACTATCCGAATGTGTAGCAGATAAACAACACAATGTTTTGGGAATAGCAGTTTGGAGTATGAAATGAAAATTAAATTTCCCCGATCTATTTAGTAATTGAACAAAAGTATCTGCAACCTTGAAGACAATTTCGCAATTATCGAAGAAAGGTATCAAAATTTCACCAGAAAAACAAAATTTTAGAAGAGTCTGGAAAAGTCAGAAGCTATCCGAGATAGTTACGAAAAGAAATTTGAAAAAAAATAGAAGAAAAAATAAACGAAAACGAAAAGACTCACCCAAATTCTCTGCCGATGTGTTCATGTCATTTATTCGATGCACTCGTCCTCGAGCCGATCCAGCCGGTGGTTTCGGATTGCCGGGCGAATGCAGTGATTGGCTCTTGTGCCGTCGTATTGTTGGTAATCGGGCCACGAACGATGCGTTGTGTTTGAAACTAGAAGATGCCCGCCTGGTGAGTGATTTTATGACATGGTTTGAGTAGTTAATGATTCTTTTGTTTTTATTCGATTTTGGATTATTGAAATGATTTAATTTTGTGTTTGATATTGTTTTTTATGGATACAATAAAGAGGTAAACAAAAAGAAAGATAAAAATGAATTAATAAATCAAATTAAACATCAAAAAAAAACGACAGAAATAAAAAAGAAAATACAATGCGTGGATGGGTGGGCAATATATTTAAACAATAAATTGTTAAATCAGGTCAATATCTGCGATGGATGGGGGTTACGAATATGAAAGAAAAGTCGGAAAAACAAAACATAAAAAATTATATGGTTAAATCACAATAACAACTGAAAGAACTGAAACATGACGACAAAAGGGAATAGTAATTCGTATAACGAGTTTAATATGAAGGTACTTTATCACACAAGATTGCATTTCAGAGGCGAAGAATACTCATTGTGCGATGAAATACCATCATATTAAACGTTTTGCATGTGAGTATTATGCAATTCAAGGAAGAAAAAGAATCTTCACTGTGCGTGCACCTTTTCGTTGTCGTATGAGGGTGAAGTAACGTAAGTCGATTATGTTTCTTACAGTTAATCTCATCCGAATTTGAATTAAAGTTTGCCTCAACTGTTTCACCAGCTGGTCCACTGTCCTCGCACACTGCTTATGCATGCTTACACAATGTTACCTCTTTCACATCGCGTTAGTGTGACGATAAAAGCGATATAAAGCTGTATACGCAATATTTTTGGATTGGACCAGCTGGTACAAAAATTTTATTCCTAAAATGGACAATGGGTTAATCAGCTGTGATCGCAATGCATGTCTTACCGACATTAGTATTTAGATTGGAATTTAGGGAGGTTATCCAAAATGTGAAAGTAGAAACCTAGCTCCTTATACCCCCAAAACCTTCACTCCTCCTTCTGTCACTGGATTTTTCCAGTTGTTAAGGCGCCTTCCATCCTGGGATGGTAAATCCTCATCATGGAGGTGCAAAACCCAAGGTCGGTGCTAAAACTCATTAAAGAAGAGTGGAAGTGGCAAATTTCTTTCTTTTCCAAAAAAAACTCCTAGTAGCCATCTTGGATGCTATATGTTACTTTTCGCAATTCCGGTCCATAATCATCACCTTTCCATGCATCAGGGCCTACTTTTTGGAAACTAATTTCTTGAATTTCTCGAAATTTCTCGAATTTTCTGGAATTTCTTAAAATTTCTCGAATTTGAGAAATTCGAGAAACTTCAAGAAACTCGAGA
Source organism: Bradysia coprophila (assembly GCF_014529535.1). NCBI lineage: Eukaryota > Metazoa > Arthropoda > Insecta > Diptera > Sciaridae > Bradysia > Bradysia coprophila. Next base: position 1,490,900 of record NW_023503584.1, read on the forward strand.
AATTAGTTTCTTGAATTTTCTTGAATTTCTCGAAGTTTCTCGAACTTCTTGAATTTTCTGGAATTTCTTGAAATTTCTCTAATTCGAGAAAATCAAGAAACTTTGAGAAATTCAAGATATTCAAGATATAAGTTTCTTGAATTTCTCAAAGTTTCTTGATTTTCTCGATTTTCTCTAAAAGATTCTAAAAAGTAGGCCCTGCCATGCATCCATTTAATGTCGTTTTGAAGGTATTTATTTCACTGTATTCACGGCATCGCCTCGGGTCGACAATCGACATCTAGTGCGAAAAAATACCTTCTTACCTACCTTGGTAGATAAATAACTAGAACTTGAGTTCGACTTGAAAGAAAGTGTGTGAGAAAGAGACTCTATATTCTTTAGCAGCGGTGGTATCTTATAGATCGAATACTTGTATTTAATGATTACACAGCTCATGACCAACATCACAACAATGTTAGTGTGATTCCAGTGGACCGGAATACAGGATTAATTAGTAAGAAAATATTGACTGAATAAATATGTTCAGTTCAATCGATAAACTGGACTCTAGTCATGGAAACGTTATTTCTGCAATCACCAATTCCTCTTTATACGACATCGAAAGGAAGATAACAAATGGAGAACTTTCTCTTGTCGTTGAATTGCATAAAAGAGCTTATCATCGAGCTCCACCGATTCTGGGACAAATAAAAAAAAAAAAATATTTCTGTTTGTTCATGTAAATTTTTGGAATAAAATAATTTTTTGTTGTTAAAAGTAAGGTGTTCGCTATAATAACAATACTGTCGACAGCAACTAAAATTCTCTACAAAAATACAGCATCTCTAGTTATCTAGTCATACAAAATTGGCATAAACAATATTTCACGTAATTGACTAATTTAAAGCGCTTTCTACAAACTAGAAATTAAAATTTGCTAATAAAATTTCTTGCTATTTTAAATATTTAAAATAGAATGTAACAATGAGTGTCTTGTGATGGTATGTAGTTAAAAAAAAGTAATTATGTTCGTAAAGAGAGTGTAGGTCTAATTAATTACAAATCTTTGAAAAGTATGCACAATCGACGTGTTCACACGAACGCAACGGTTAAGATACTTAAACGATTTTATCGTACACGCTAGTATTTTTCGTACATCAAACGGAAACTTTTTTTCAGGATAATAAAAATGGAACGTTAATTCTCTCACCATTATTAAGGCGTTGATGAGGCAAGTTATTAAAGGCAAGGGCTTATAAGAACCATTTTCGTGTACACGATATAAAGTAGTGAGCCTTGTCGAGTGTAGACACGAATTAATGTTTGTCTTACTATCCGCGAGCATTAATCTACTATTAGACGAACAGATCTGAGTCAAACGAATAAATATAGCCAAGAAATGTCCATCGAGGGTAATCCCAACATTTTTTTTTTACTTCTTCTTTTCATCTCACCCAAATCACTGCTTCACCGTGAAAACTTTATAATGAAGTTTAGAGAAAATTACTAAAACAAAAACATTTGTTGCGAACCATAAAGAATTGATGTGCTTTTCTGTATAATAAAATCGGGTCCATAAATTAAAACAATTTCCAACGTAATCATCGTTGTTGTTATTTCAAAGAGTAAAATACTTTGTCTGTTCGAGTAGTCGGCTTCGAAATTCCTCGAATTTTTTTTTGGAAAACATAAAAACACACGAAAAAAAAATCTAATATTCTCGTCTCTGAACTGAAAAATAAAATTGTTTCAAAAATCGTAAAATAACTTTTTCTCTCAATTCTCGATACTAAGTGAAAAAAAGTACTTAAATGTCTCGTATGGAAGTAGGTGTATGAATGCATAAAGTTTCAGCGTTCACATATTTGAATCGGTACAACCAATATACTGATGTTATTATGCAGGTAAAGTTGTGTAAAATCGTCATACTTTACTGGAAAATAGATTCTTGAGACACTGCTTAAGTATAATGGTGGAATAATAATTTTTTTCTTTCGTTGAAAAGGTATTTCGATTCGACGTTCGGATAAAAAAGGGTTTTGAACCGACAATCTACTTGAATAGGAAATTATAATAATTTTCCAATTTGTCGGTATAACAACGTTGAGAAGGCTTTTCACAACTTGAAAAGTAAACAGACGTAGGGAGTTCCTGAAATGCAGCCAAGAGAATGAGTAATGTTCCCAACATTGGTCGGTTTGAAAGTGAAAATATTGTTTAGATTGCCTTAGCAATGCTGAAACGGGAGATGTAGACTGGTGAAAACCAATTGCAACGACATGTCGAAAATTACTGAAGAACAAAATGAAATCAGATAACTTGGTGTGAAAAGGAGACCCATACGATACATTTTCGCATGTTACCTTGAGATTTGTTTTAAAAGTTCTCTAGCATTTCTTATGACGGTAAAAGATCATTTGGTAAACTCCGCTCAACCTACAAGCTTATGATCAACACATGTGTTCATCCAGAAAAATTAGAAGCCTTTTGCTATTTTACAACTTCAACCCGAATTCACTTATGTTCTTTAGACTTTAAAGTACTAGATTTGTCATTAGTGTTGTGTACGATTTTCATTGAAATCTAGTACTTCTAGACAAATAATTTTTACCGATATGTGCAACCATTTTCCAGCTATTCAACTACTTAACCGGTTCTTTTCATCTTTGAACTAAAAGTAACGGATAAAGATTTGAAAATATTCGGATTTGACATTTTAGGCATTAATATACGAATTCCTGATGTCTATCAAGAGTTAAAGAAAGGAAAAACTAATGAGACCACTACCCCGCGCCCGTCTAAGAATTCAAGACGACGACCCCATCATCACGTACATCAAAAACATTCCGTTTAATAGGCAACAAATATGCTTAGCACGACTTAAAGCTAAAACATAATCTCATGGAAGTTAGCAAAATTATCCCTCTCACTCTCTCAACAGTCAATTAAAACAACAAGTTATGAAAGCTAATCATCGCTAAATTGATGAAATCTTTCATAAATAAAAACTTATCGAAAACAAAATCAATTTCCGATGTTATAATATTGTGCCACACAGATCCCACAGATACGGTTTTCTATTACACTCATTTCGTTATTTTCCCTGACGATCAGTTACGCAGTGTTGAATTATTGATTCGATGTTATGATTAAATTGCTATTTATTGTTTATAGATCCGCTATAGATACGATTAATTAATGCTATTATCATCGTCGGATATCTAATCTATATATTTAGAAAACAGAAAAATTAAGATGTTACAACAGCATCCGACGTCACGACGACAAATAAAATGAAAATGTGATGAATTTATGAACTAATGAACTGAAAATGTGTTCATTGTAAACAGGCGAAATAAATTTTTGTTGAAATTCTAACAGTGCGTTGCCAAACTTTTCGGTTTTTTTTTATTATTTAGCGCTAACTTAGTGCATAAAATCGATTATTTTTCAATATAACCTGAAAAGCTTGGATGAGAATCACTATTGATAAACAAACGCATCCTACAAAAAACTAAAATTTGCCGCTAAAATTCGATAATTTGTCTAAATTTCACTACATCAAAATGATTAATCCAAAAAAGCTTTGCATTAAGCTCAATCTAAAGAGTAACTTCAACAGATGTTAAATTCGTTAAACAAATTAAATTTTCTTTCTATTCGATGATGGTAAATTGCGTTTAACTTGGGGAGACACTTACATTGCACTTGAAGTTGATGGCATTTCTTTTGGTGTTTCCAATTTTGAGCTGTGGCGTTAGCATTCAATCATAACACGTGCGTAATAAGAATTTATTTTTCAAATAATTTCGTTTTTGGATAATTATGGTTCATTAGCAAAGTTTACAGTAAAATAAATCAAATTGGCCAAAAAAATTGATTTGATTTTCAAAATGAACGAAAAAAAATTGATTATACGAAAATCATTCCAATTTATGTCTACTTAAAGATGCTTTTGCAAGTGGAAAAACATTATCCGGAATTTGTATTGGTGATATTTGATTATAATAAAAAAGGTCATTAAAAAGAAACGTTCTTGTGCTAATTAAGTTTATTTAGTTTTATCTCTATATCCAAAACAGCATTCGCTTCCAAATTGATCTAAATAAATTGCTCTACGAAACTACTAATTTTTGTCGACTCATTCATACATTCAATGGTTTACAGAAAATACAATCAATTATAATGGGCATATGATGGGGCATCAGCAGTGATCGCATTCTTTATTATAGAGTACATATTTTTTAGATAAAAGGAAGTCCAGGTCCAGTATTATGTTTGTTTTTATTTTTATGAAAAGCTCACTATGATAGAGAAGTACATCTAAAATAATCACCATGTCCGTAGAAGTATTATGTTTCAGACAATGTTTGATTTTCCGTTGCGTGATATTATTGTGTTGTATGTTGTGTCTTTGTCATTTAATTTATTTCCTAATCAGTGAATTACTCCGCAATTTGAATGAAATAGTAAACTTTCAGTTGAGTCATTGAAATGAGAGAACAAAATCGATTTGGTTACTCAATCGGTGGAACAAGACGAACAAGACTACAGTAGGAAAACTTAATTAGCCACCTTTACAGTCTTTAATAAACCCAGACAAGCCTTTGATCAAGTTTTTTATGTTTCTATTTGTTACAGACAAGGTTCTAGTTATTACACATCCGAGGTAGTGCGAGCTGATATGTTTCGATTTTTGTTTTTAATTTGAATAAGTTTTATATTAAGGCGACCAGAATTATCGCCCAGGGAATTATCGCCCAGACAGATTTTTTCAAAAATTAATTGGTATTATCACCCGGGGAATTATCACCCAGGAATTATCACCCAGCTCGATGGGAATTATCACCCGGGGGATTTTCGCCCAGGAATTATCACCCAGACTAACTGGGAATTATCACCCAGGGAATTATCGCCCAGGAATTATCACCCAGACTAACTGTGAACTTTCACCCAGGGAATTATCGCCCAGGAATTATCACCCAGCTATCTGGTAATTATTCCCCAGCTGAGGAATTACAGCCCAGTAAATTAAGAATTATCACCCAGCTTTTTGAAATTGAGGAATTATCGCCCAGTGAATTTGGAATTATCACCCAGCTATTTGAAATTGGAGAATTATCATCCAGTGAACTTGGAATTATCACCCAGCTAACTGAAATTGAGGAATTATCGCCCAGTGACCTTGGAATTATCACACAGCTAACTGAAATTGAGGAATTATCGCCCAGAGAACTTGAAATTATTACCAAGCTTCCTGAAATTGACGAATTATCGCCCAGAGAACTTGGAATTATCACCCAGCTAATTGAAATTGAGGAATTATCGCCCAAAGAACTTGGAATTATCACCCAGCTAACTGAAATTGAGGAATTATCGCCCAGAGAACTTGGAATTATCACCCAGCTAACTGAAATTGAGAAATTATCGCCCAGAGAACTTGGAATTATCACCCAGCTAACTGAAATTGACGAATTATCGCCCAGTGAACTTGGAATTATCACCCAGCTAACTGAAATTGAGGAATTATCGCCCAGTGAACTTGGAATTATCACCCAGCTAACTGAAATTGGCATCCACAATTTATCTAGCAAATTGTGCATCATCGTAAATGAATGCACATTTAGTCAAACTTATTGTGCATCAACTGAGAGGCATTTACAATTAGTCTAGCAAATTGTACATCATCTTAAATGGATGCACATTTAGTCTGGCTAATTGTGCATCAACTTAGAGGCATCTACAATTTGTCTAACCAATTGTGCATCATCTCAAGTGGATGCACATTTAGTCTAACTAATTGTGCATCAACTGATAGGCATCTACAAATAGTCTAGCAAATTGTGCATCATCTCAAGTGGATGCACATTTAGTCTAACTATGATTTGCTAGACTACTTATAGATGCCTCTAAGTTGATGCACAATTAGTTTGACTAAAAGTGCATCGATTTAAGATCGATTAGGTCCAATGAGATTAACATAAGACGGTCCACAATTGATTGGATCAAACGTAAATTCGCAATAAAGTTTACACACTGAGCAAATTAATAGGAGTAATAGGAGTAAAAGATGTGTATATCGAAAATGTGATCAATCTTTTAACATAATTGAAAAGTTACTGCTGACTCAGTAATACTTTAAACACAAATTTCTGGGCGATAATTCCTCAATTTCAGTTAGCTGGGTGATAATTCCAAGTTCTCTGGGCGATAATTCCTCAATTTCAGTTAGCTGGGTGATAATTCCAAGTTCTCTGGGCGATAATTCCTCAATTTTAAATAGCTGGGTGATAATTCCAAATTTACTCGGCGATAATTCCTCAATTTCAAAAAGCTGGGTGATAATTCTAAATTTACTGGGCTGTAATTCCTCAGCTTTGAATAGCTGGGGAATAATTACCATATAGCTGGGTGATAATTCCTGGGCGATAATTCCCTGGGTGAAAGTTCCCAGTTAGTCTGGGTGATAATTCCTGGGTGATAATTCCCTGGGTGATAATTCCCATCGAGCTGGGTGATAATACCTGGGCGAAAATTCCCCGGGTGATAATTACCATCGAGCTGGGTGATAATTCCTGGGTGATAATTCCCCGGGTGATAATACCAATTAATTTTTGAAAAAATCTGTCTGGGCGATAATTCCCTGGGCGATAATTCCCTGGGCGATAATACCCGTCACCGTCACGCTCCTTACGAAATTGATATCACAAGTTCAAATGCGATACTCACTCGGAGACATTCTAGCTACATAATACGGGCCCTGATTTGTTCACCAAATCGTCAATGTGTCGGTCACAACACAGAAACTGTCAAGTACGTGTTGGTTTATTTCAGATAGAGATAAAACTTTGCAGCTTTGAATAAAATAAATTTTCCAAACTTAAATTATTTATTTCAATGGCATGCACATTGTAACATCCAGCAGGTGTTGAGAAAATTCACTGGAATATTTCTCACAAATTTTCGGAACGAATGACAATCTGAAATTATCTTTGTACCACATTTTGAACAGTTTGTCTTGCCAGAACAGTACGAATACTACGAACGAATTGTACGTACCGTTTGCAACGAATATTTTATTACATTGAGCAATAAATTTCATTTTTGTTTTTCGTCGATTTCGACGTGCAGACATTATTTTTTAGCAGTCAACAAACTGTTTGACCACTTTCTTTAAATTATGTACCAACAACATTTTTATGGCTGGTATGTGTAGTATATATCGTGCATGTGTATACACAGATATCAAGACTCAACAAGGACAAAGAGTATAAAGTGATTCTCGTAAGACAGTCTCAAAAATAAGATGGTAAAACAGTATAGTCAAGTTAAAACAACAAATCGAACTAAATGGCTCCCTTCGTTGTGGAGTGTTTTCACTTTCGTTACACACAATAAATTTGGCGATGAAAATCTTTTTTATATTTTCACAAGAGAATTTCCATTGGATATTTTATGGTCATGATTTTCGTTTAAGATAATTTTAATTTATTGGCAATAAATTAATTTCTACTCGAAGCACACCACAGATCGAAAGTGAAAGCTTGTCCACACTTTCACTCGATGGTCTTTGGTTCAAAAGTTGCGTTTCAATCTGTTGACTCGTCTAAGATTTGTGGTTGCAGTAATTGAAGTCCGAGTCGTTATTGGTTCTCCAATCAAGAATCTGTATCTAAAACATTCGTTGATTGGGAATAGATACGTAATTCTATCGATCTAACGCCAAAAGAGATAAAACTTCAACAAAACGATGACATCTCGAACTTCTGATTAGCACGATAATTCTTTTGGGGTGGCAGCGTTACATACAAAATTAAATTGGCGCCGCACCACTCTACTCATTCCCATTGAATCAATATCAAAATTTGAAATAAAATGGAACTTTCGTTGTTTTCGTCTTCATCGGTTTTTTTTGCTATTCGTTTTTCAACAATTTTACTTAAGAACAAACAAACCGATAGCTGTCTCTATACCCTATTCCAGTTATGTGGCTACTGGCTACCCGTCATACAGTTTTCAATTCTTATACATTTTGTCACATGTTGTGCTCCAAACCACTTTCGAACAAAAACGGAAATGTATTGTAAAACTTTATAATCTCCATCTAACCTATTCCCATTCGCCAGTTTTAGTTTTCTGGAGTTGTTTTCCATTCCGTTCTTGTAACTTGGTTTCATTTCTCTCTTTTTGCGGTGCGGACTTTTCATTATTATAACTGGTTGGACTGTAATTTATTCACTTGTTATTTACAATGTCATTTACATGATAGCTGTGTGTACAGCGGCTACTAAAGTAAATTAGATATTCTATGTTATGGCTACGTTCTATCGTTTGCCGTTTTTACAATGCGCAAAAAAAAACTGAGGTATATCTGGGACTGATGTTTAAGGTAAATACAGCAAAGCAATTCAATTCTCCTTCGAAAATTGGTACAAATAGATTCGAACGTTTCTGATCTGATAATTTTTTAACGAAAGCTCGTCAGAAAATGGTACCTTGAACCAGTACTTACTCGGTTTAAAAAAAACTATAAAAATCTATTACTTCATATATTTTCCACGCAATCTTTTACTTCATTTAATTAAACTTGTGTTTGCTATAAGACCCCAAGTCAGAAATCATCGCATATTTTGGTCTTTATTGTCCCTAACAGATGAGTTACTATTTATGCAAAATATTGGTAATCATTCGCTTCCATCGCTATAAGAAAATCTAATAAATTTTATCAATAAGCTTGAAAATCCGACTATAATTCCGAACAGTTTCCAACCCTTCACCGTCTTTCAAACCACCTTAATGTACATTGTTCTATGCGCGTCAGACATTTAGATTCACTTTCGTAAAGTACGCCAGCACACACATAATTTACCTATCATCCCAAAATTAGATTCGCCGCTAAAAAGTCTATAATGTGTGCAGTATTAAACGTGAATTTATTATCCTGGTAACCTCATTCGAAATTTTCTTAACGCAAACTGTTCGAGTTACCTTTAAATACGAGTGGTAATAAAAGGCATTAAGATACCCATCTAATACCAATTTATACCCAGCGAAATTATGCTTATTGCTGAAGAACATGACATTTAAGGCCAATTAGGCCTGATTAAGTCAAACCTTTTTCTTCTACATAGAGCCCACAACTCGTATTAATGTATCAAATACACATAAATTCTTGACAAACTCTACAGCCAAATTAATTCGATTCGATGTCCATCAGCTCAAAATTTACACTAACTGACTATCTCACCGTCAATCTCTGGTGCGTACAGCCTATAGTTAGCCCGTGATGAAATTTTTGTTGGATATGTACAATAAAATGTGATGAATGAATAATGGAGCTAAAATTACTGTTACCGTTTAACACGACAAATATAATCGTGATTTTATTTAAAGGAAAACAAAAATGTAATTATTCATTGAATGAATACCCTATATAACCGAATCATGTTCTTGGTGTTCGGTTAACCATACAAAATGGTTTTTATTTTTTTGTAATAGCCCTACTACTAAATGGGACGTTCATACCATTATGAACGATTGTGTTTTGTTGAAATAGTGTAATACGATGGACGAAAGGCCGGTAATTTCGGTTGCGTGCCTGTACACTTATAAATATAACGATCATGTTCCCTCTGATTTTGATGGGCAGCGTTTATGGTCAAAGTTTAAGATGGACTGTTAATAATAATCGCGCGTATTGAAAAGCGTGTTCCGTTCTTGTACGTATGTAATAAACGAGAGTATAATAAATTGGATGAATTTGTTACAACTGATGATTGGACTGATTAACTTCTAAATTTTATTGTTTTTATTTTCTGTTGTTTTTTTACGATGGAATAAATTAAAGTGAAATTACTGTAATAAAATCCATTTTATGGTTCGACATTAATTCCACCAAAACACCAAAATTTATCGATTTTAGTATTAATAATAACATAAACATCGAGTGTGCAATAAACGTATGAGGCGATTCAATTATGCAAATTGAAATGTCGGCGTAATTAAATGCAATTTAATTAAAAAGACATTTAAGATATACACACTCTCATTCCGAAAATCGATTATCATGTGTAACGATTCGACTTCAATTAACTGTAATGGCATTGCATTTAGCAACGGGATACCTAAAAAATATTATTACGAAAATAAATGCACACACCGATTCCTTGGTGGTACGTTACGTGCTTTAATGTTTGGATAATAGTTGTTTAAGTTCATTCCATAAGTTGTGGAAAGCAATGGAAGTGGTTTCAAAATTGCAATGTCCCAGCGGTTATATCATAAATAGGAAATAAGAGATTTATTGCATGTCCCCTGCGAAAGTTGACCATTACATGACAGTGAGAATATGATCCATTACATTTGCGGTTCATTTAATTCCTGATTGATAATAAACTTTCGCATGGGACAGGCAGTAAACCAGAATATATTGGATGCTGCTAACAGTTTCTACTTTTGGAAAATTGATTTGCCTTTGCTAAGATTTTCCAAAATTTGCAGAAGTCACTATAAAATTCAGAAATGGCTAATCATCTGTTGTCGACAGCAACGACAAAAATAAACGATGATCTTCTGCTAGCGTGCTCTTATATAGCAAAACCTAAACAAAAGAAGTACAAGATTTGGTATCAAACACTAGGTCTTTAAACAAAAGAAGTAACAGATTTAATCATGAAATGGCGTTTCTAAAAGGTTAATAAACTTTTTTCACTAGGTGTAATTTTGGATTTTTGAACATTGGATCTATGGTTGAAAGGGCATCCAGAGATGCTACGTTCAAAATTCCCTGCTGTTCCTATTTTTCGGAAATTATATTTTTCGCATAAGGATTTCCTATTAGGAGTTTCTACCTGGTCTTTGGAAATATGATTTTTAGTGAATCCAAGGGGCAGACCTTTGTAAATTTAGTTTACAGAGGATTTTCCAAAAGAAAATCCTCTGAGGATTTACAAGAATTTTCTGCGGATTCTTGAATGATTTTCAAATGATTTTCTGAAATTTTAAATGATTTTCTCAGTTTGTAACTTTCTAAATTGATTTTCTTCAGGATTTCCTTGATTTTGAGGATTTTCAATTTCGAGGGAATGTCTAAGGATTTTCTATAAATATCCTCCCCTCTAGTGAATCGCGCCTGATCGATTTATTTCCACAAAAAAGGTTTGAGTCAAAATTGTGTACGCCAATATTAACATTTTAAAGAGTTATTTCTAAACCTCGCAGATAAAGACAGAAATGGTCAAAATGAAATAAAAATCGTACCATCGTACAATACTTTTGATTAAATCCGATATCCCTTTTCATTTTTAATAATTCAAAATGATAAAGGCTTCAACGAGTGAAAATAATAGGCTCGCTGTTGATTACTTCATTTCGTTGAATAAAAACTGAAAAGTGAGTAATGGGACATAGAGAACCATATACCGAAAACAAATCCTCCCTTATTTTGTTTGTTATACCAGCCGTGTTGTACACAACACCCATATCTTTTCGTTATTTTATAAATAATTCAGTTGAGAATTTTCTTCGATTTTTCCGTTAAATATTTGATTAACTTTGCTTGTAATTTAATTGATTGAGTGTAACAAATTACTGAAACATTTATTGCCCTTCAGTTTGTGTAATGTGTTTATAGATATTTGGGAAAATCGGAACATTCGTTACTGAGGGTGACGAGGGTGATAGATTTATAATGCTTTGAATATTGCAAACAAGAAAATAAACCAAACGTCGAAACTACAAAGGAAATCGTTTATTCACACCATGAATTGTTTATGCAATTGTTCTGTGATTGGGTATTGCCAACATTCGAAGAAATAAATGAAGAAGAAAAAAACGAAATAAATAAAACAAACACGAAAATAACGAAAATTAACTTTTTATCCGTTCAGTGTTCGATGTTGCATGATTCTGTAAGTATACATTCAACATTGGGGATATAAATGTTCAAATAGTGTTACTACCTCACACTACTATAGTGGACAATTTTCGTTTAGACATAGCGAAACACCAACCAAACAATTATATTTTAAGAATAAAACACTAAAATTCAAAACGAATTTGCAAATCGAAATGCAAGTCCTCAGTGATAAATTAAATAGAATTTTTACAGTGAGTTGTGTATCATTGTTAATGTTTTAAAATGTCTTAGGATTTTGTTTGCTTTTTTCTTTTCTTTTTTTTAAACAAAAATAGTGTACGATCATGCGACAGGTTATCAATCAATTTAGAATTTTTTAATATTTAAAGTTAAATTTAATCAAAAAATACTTTCCTTCGAACTGAAAAAATCAAATCAAACTACATGTACGATATACGATCAAAATGAATTTAAACCCAAAAAAAAGGAAGAAATTATTTCAATAAAATTAAAGTTGATTTCATATCGGTTTTTATACTCATTGACAGACAAATTGATTTTTTTTTAAATACAATTCAATTTGGATTTTGACTAACCTCTCGCTACTTCCTTTCGGATAACGTCTGGCCAATAAATATATCTTTTGCCCGTGAAAGCTTATTGAATAATTAAACATAATACTTGTGATAATCACTGTTCTTGACACATTGGATTTTTTGGTTAAAATACAATCGTTACGTTTACAAATTACAGTATTAAAGTGACGGAGTAAATTTGTCATTGGGTATGTTACACGTTATCCAGTTGCAATTCCTCGAAAAATTGCGACATGCAACAATTAATAGTTATTTACATGCTACACGCGTCGAAAATCGTACTTTTAATGTTTCAAGCACTACATTCGACGCCCTCAGCATGTAAAATTCATGACATAACTCGGTATAAAAATTAAAAGTCTCATTTTCTGTGTTTATTGACCTCGCCCACGCAACCTCAACAAAATTCACTTTTCAACTTTTTATCCCTCGTTATGTAATAAAAGTAGAAAAATAGTTTTCGTGAGAACTTTGTTGATCCGAGGCGTAGTCGAGTTATGTAATGCATCTTACATGCTGAGGAAGCCGAAAGTAGTGCTTCAAAAATTAAAAGTACGATTTTCGACGCATGTAGCATGTAAAAAATATTTCCTTTTCAAAGTGGGGGCAGTAAGGAAAATAGAATATTTTAACTCTCTTAATCTGCTTCATATTAATTTATCAGAACATTTTAAATTTTGTTTGTACAAATTTAAGCCTTTGAACTGATTCAGCATATCTGCCCTGATCTGCTCTGAATTTATCTAATTAAGGTACAGGTAGAATTGCGTCAGATCGATCAGATTTTATATTTATGGTGAGCACCGGTCTTACAAAGTGCCCAGTTGGAACGCATTATGTACCAAGCACTTGAGGGTTTATTGATTGGTTTTACTGAAAATCTACTGGATTTACGTTAGGGGCAATTCACGAATTGCGCCCGTCAAAATTTATGGATAAAATTTCGAACATGTGTGAAGCGCACGCTTTTGTCCTACCCCCTTCCTCCCAAAGAGTGGCCTCTTAATTTACAGTATCTTTACTGACAAAGCTTTGCCCAATAATAGGTCCTGAAGTGGTTGGTACTGGTTCTTAGGGCCGTAAGCAGATGAATTTTTTTTATTTATTTTCCTATTTAGGGAAGGCTGGTTATGGAGCTGCTCCTTCTTCGGCACTAAAAATCAAGACTAGCTCTTTGTTTTTTTAGTTTCCTAAGTTTCCAGTCAGGAAAAAGCCTGGAGTTAAGGTGCAAAATATTGTATTGAAGAATGTCCTCTTACGCCCACTTTGTCATGAAAACGTTTTTGACGACGGGCTCGCTTCTGCATTAGAGTAATATACCCAAATAACATCAAATTGTTAAGTTTGAAAATTTTAAATCAAACAATTTTCTAATGAAAGTTACCTATATAAGTGAAAGTGTAACAAAATTATTTAACTAATAAACGTCTCAGTTCTCAGTCATATACAATTTCACAACTCTCAGTTCCTTTGTCTCGTTTATAGTTATACCAAAATAAAAATAAAATTGTATCGAGAAACCCGAGAAATCCGAGAAACCGAAATTTTTCATTTCGAATGAACGAACGGATTAGTGGACTCTCTGTCTAGCCTATATTCACTACGTTGTCTTTAAAGCACATAAATTTATTATTTATCATTAATAATACCAGCTCTTCAGTGTATGGGCCTGATGGTTTGTTTGATAGAATGAAATTTATTTTTATTCCATATGTCACATGCCGCGATATTCATTTATTCCGTCGATTTATTTTTTATGTGCCCCATCTTAAGTGCCAAGAAAATTACATGTAAAATTGGTCTGTCGAATACGGTATGTGCGGTGAATATTGTATATTTACGATCTTTTCATGGATCATTTTCATTTTCACCCGAAATAAAACCCAAAATTTTGTTAGAATTTTACAGTTTATGTTTACATACGCACACAAAAAGTACCGTAAAGCGAACATTTTATTTGAAAGTACTGTGGCGAAGATATGTGGAAAAATTGAAAGTTTGATTGCGCCGAAAATTGAAAATTCTCAGAATATATTCAAACGAACCATTGAAACGAATTAAGCAAATTTGCTCTCAATTGCTTTAAAAATTGTCGAAAATCTATACAAAAAGTTTGCTACGATGGAACTGCGAAATGAACTTTTCCATCACTCTCCATACATTCACGTGTCTCGCTATAGTATTAACCCAATGTTATACCTTTATTTACTAATCCAGCCTACACTTGAGTGTAATTTCGTTCAACGAAAAATGAAAATATTTCTAAAAAAAATTCAAGTTCAAAATATTCAAGTCATTAACCTCGAGGGGTGACGCACCTTTGGGAAACATTTGATGACATGAAATAAACGCAAGATATATGTATTCACGTACAGTCACTCCTCGCATTGCCTATTAACAGGCTAATAGTCAGGAATTAATTTAGCTAAATTCTCACGTTCTATTTGCTGAGTTTAGGGGATTTAAAAAAAACTTAGTGGGCAAGACTGTCCCACAACTAATCAAAAACTTAGTTCAAAACAGATGCACGATTTTATAAAAGTCTTTCATCTCTAATGAACTAAGTTTTTTATTAGTTGTAGGGCAGAAGAAAGGACTGGGGGCCAGAAAAAAATGTTTAAAAAGAATTTAAGGTCTGACGTTTCTTTGCCGTTTCGTAGCACCGACGTGTCTGTGCTCATGGAATACAATGCTATTTAGATAAACAGTTAACCGCAGAAACGGATCATGTCACACTATCGAATCATAAGATAAATAAAACTTAATTAACGTAGCTCAGTTTCGAATAGGCTTACGATGTTTAGTTTCAAACTATCAGTCTATTCGAATAGAAGCTAAACCAATAAAATTTGATTTTTCTTATAATTCACTAACCCGACACGTGATTTAACTGTTCATATATCTATAGGTTTGTTCCAAATAACTGTAAACGCGAACTTCGACAACCTGAACCACGACGATTTCATCCATAGACGGCATAACCTTTGCTTTTTGCTGAAATTTTGAGGTGCCGTAAACTTATAGTGACACCTTTCAAAAAAATTTACGTATTGAAGCTGCTTCGCGCTAATTTCGGCAGCTCGTTTTTCATGAGCAATTGTTTAGGTTATGTTGCCAATGTATGAAATTTGACAATTCGTATGGCCTTGGAACAGACCTATATGTCCCTTATGTTGCCTGTAGGTGTTCAATTTGAATATAAAATTTGTCTAGCACGGCCGCCCTTTCAATAAATTTTTTATTTTTTTTACATTTCATTCGTCATTTACAATTTTGACGATGACTGATACGATACATACACTCGTCGGGGTCATCCTAGGCTTTAAACCGTGGCCTTATGAGGCATTTTACACACACAGACTCTAAGTCTACTACTTAACTTGTTCAGAAACTGTCCAGATAAATCATAAAAAATGTATGAGCCACTAATATTGTCACCAACGTTTCAATCCTACCTTCAAATGATACTCAGAAAATACTTGACAAAATATACTTTTAGATGAATACATAAAGTTTACAGTGTGCTGTATAAATATATAGTTCGGAAAACAGAAAGCTTTTTCGATTAATTTTACAAAAGCAAAAGTTTGTTTTTTGAGTCAGAACAAAATGTCCAAAAAAATCTAAAGTTAATGTTAGTGATTTTAAAATGGTACTCAACTCACAATTTTACATATAAAAAAGAGTGTTCGGGTAGAATACATTTTGGTCATTCAATAAATCAAATTAAAAAGAAAAGAAAAGAAAAATCCGTTCCAATAAATACAATAGAGCGTTTCAACTCAGTACAAAAGTTATACAGTCAAATGTAGTTCACGAAATGATAGAAGTTTTTTTAATCGTAATGTGATCAATCTGATTGAGGTATATATACATCGAATGAATTCGCAAGTTTTCTTTACAGTTAAACAAAATTGCACCCAATTATTGTAAATGAGCTAACGTTCGAAATTAATGTCCACAGTCAATAATCATTACATCCTCATCAACGAACGTAATCATTCTAATTCGCATGAAAAAGAGTCGGGGTTTCACAATCATAATCCAAATACAGTGATTATCATTAGGCGACCTATTTATACAACATTATTATGCGTATTGAATTACAAAGACTTTCACCGACATAATGATTCGTCGAACAATGAAGATTTCTTCGGCTGTTAAATGAGTCAAACGAATCGTAATTGATTGTTTGAAAGAACATGGGGTAAAAACCGAGCAAAGGAAAGTGAAATTTTATGGAGAGAAGAAGAAAAACATTTTTTTTCTCGTGTTTTTTATTGTTGTCGAAATTGTTATTGTGATTTTGTTACACACCAAAATCGTAAAAAAATAGCAGAGGCTAACGGCTTTTCATGATGGGCGACTTGTGTCTAGTTGCTATACGGTGCGGTATGTACACGACTTATGATTCAGATGATTTTATTGATTTTTGTTATTGGCCATAATAACAATAAAGGACGTGATGAGAACTGTCGCAATTGCAGAGGAATGTTTTGTTAAGGAACATGTAAGAAATATGACGGACGATGGTAGTTGAAGATTTGATGACCATGAATTTGAATATTTTGCATCATTAGGGTGCATTCGAGAATGAAACAAGGTCAATTTCTCGAGAGGGAATATGGCATCAGTTCTCTACGATTCACTATTTCAATGAAAGATGTCACTGCAACAAAGCCAATGTCAACAGAAAAATAATTAATTTTTTATTCGACCAATACTCTCCCTAGCAAAAACAAACTCTCTTGAGAAACTCTGCTTCTTCAAAGGACTTAAAGTGAACCGAATCACGAATCGTAAGCAAGTAGCAGAGTTTCACAAACGTCTTTACGTACTCGTCCCATGGAATGAAATGAAACTTCGATCACATTCAGTGCGAACATTTTACCTTCAAAAATGTTTTCTTATTGTCACAGAGACTTCTTTGGTTGAAAGCTAAATTTAGAAAGTGCCTAAAACCATTTAGAAACTACTAACCATCTGCAATCGACAGCAACGACAAAACAAGCGATGACCTCCGGTTAATGTGGACTTATATAATGAAAAAGATGTTAAGAGTGATATCGCCAAATCTTCAGGTGATTGGGAAACAAGCGGTCTCCGATTTTAATGACTGATAGCTCGTTGGATTCGTCTTTCAATTCTAGGAAACACGTGTCTTTCACTTTTTCTTAAAAAAATTTGTTTTCTGTGAATAGCGCTCAAAAGTGAAGACATGCCAGAGGGTACCGAAAACAGTTTTTCGGCAATAACTCAAGAAAAAAATATTTTAAATGGTTGTAATGTTGTACGATTGTCGGCCTTGAAAAGACCTACAGGTAGAGTATACGCACCGCTTGGTGCTAGTTGATCCACTAGAGTTATGACTAGAAATATAGTGAATGTTCGGAGAGTCCGCCTTCTCTGCAGCTTCGATGTACCACGGAACTGAGTATGGGGTGTTTTAGCTGGCCTCACCCACTATCGTTGCACATATAAATGAACCCAGTACTTTTGGGCTGCAAGCCTACAGAAGTCTTGAAAAAAAAGTTGGTGCCAAAATGTAGATTTTTTTCTTCTTTCTGAGGGCCCAACTGCCAGAAGAGCATCTGGAACGGTACTACGGCAATCATTTTTTATTGTCTACTATTCTTTCACCTTATCAATAGAAAAACGCTTCGCTATGTCGCGAATATATCAGATCCACTATTAGTAATATCAAGAGAAAAATCATTAAAGTTTTCTCCGAGGATTTTAGTCAAATAAAGTGTTAGCGTATAGCAAATGGCCTCAGGACTACGGAACAGTAATTAGTTTTTCAATTAGACCAATATTTGCTACGTGACAGGAGTTTGCAAAACCGTTTGCTCCCACTTGATCGTATCGTTTTTCCAAACTCCTGTCGCGTAGCAAATATTGGTCCAATTGAAAAACTAATTACTGTTCCGGACTCCTGAGGTCATTTGCTATACGCTAACACTTTATTTGACTAAAATCCTCCGAGAAAAATTTAATAATTTTTCACAAGAATTACTAACACTGGATATGTTGTAACGACCTATATTCGAGTCAAAGTGAAGCGTATACGGTAAGGGAATAGTAGACGATACAAAATTACTCACGTAGAACCGTTCCAGATGCTGTTCTGGCAGTTGGGCCCTCAGACAGAAGGAAAAAATCTACTTTTTGGCACCAACTTTTTTTTCAAGACTTCTGTAGGCTTGCAGCTTAAAAGTACTGGATTCATTTATATGTGCAACGATAGTGGGTGAGGCCAGCTACAACACCCCATACTCAGTTCCGTGGTACATCGAAGCTGCAGAAAAGGCGGACTCTCCGAACATTCACTATATTTCTAGTCATAACTCTAGTGGATCAACTAGCACCAAGCGGTGCGTATACTCCACCTGTAGGTCTTTTAAAGGCCGACAATCGTACAACATTACAACAATTTAAAATAATTTTGTCTTGAGTTATTGCCGAAAAACTGTTTTCGGTACCCTCTGACATGTGATCACTTTTGAACACTTTTCACAGAAAACAAATTTTTTTTAGAAAAAGTGAAAGATACGTGTTTGCTAGAATTGAAAGACGAATCCAACGAGCTATCACTCATTAAAATCGGAGACCGCTTGTTTCCAAAGTTAAAAAAATCACCTGAAGATTTGGCGATATCACTCTTAAAGTGAACGAAGTAAAAGATTTTTTTAATCAAATATTTGGGTATTTCGAAAAGAAGTAATAGATTTCATGATTATTGTATGGCGATATATTTTGCTGTTTCTTTAGTGATTGTTGTGTATAACACATGACCTAATATTCAGATTTAACTAAATTTCACCAAATTTCACTAAAAAATCACTTTTGGTGAGTTCTTTGGTGTAATTTGGTGAAATTTAAATGAAATATTTCTCAATATTAGTCCCTGGCTATGACATGTAGATTTCATCATCTGAAAGAGTTCCGGTTTCTTACTGTCGATCTAGGACTTCGTAATAAACATGACATTGGGAGTGCTAAACAAACCTGATGCTCATTCACAATAATATTAGAATAATTCAAAGATCTGTACAAGACAAAATTTCACACACGATTCATAGCATTTGATTGGTTGCAATTAGTCATCTCAATAAAAATGATCAGTGAAGAGCTTCGGAATAAGCTCGGTGGATAGATATATAGCACGTTCAAAGTATCACCATATAGTTTGCAAGTATATTTTAATTGGTGATCGATTTTGCTGGTAAATTAAGTACAAAATACAAAAAAAAAGTTTGGAAAAATAAAACTGAAATCTCATTCACTAAATTTACCCACAATTACCTATATTCACATAAATTCTTAACCAATCTATCCCAGTACTCTGAACTATAAAAAGACACAAACACCAAATATAAATGAAAAAGAAATAAAAAAAATTCGTTTTTTGATCAAAAAAAAAAATTAAAATTTTTTTGGGTTTTTCTTTCGGTTTTTTTTCGTTTAGCAAAAAATTATAAATTTTTGAAGCGCTTTCCTTCTTCATATCTTTTATTTTAGACTTTGTGAATAAAATAAAAAATATTTTAACTTGCGCCACCCCACGGAAATGATTCATTACCTGCTGACATTTACGGTAAGTTTCATTTCCGGCGAGCTTCGCGAGTGAAATAACTTACGTAATTGTTTGGACATTGATAATATTGACTAATGGGATGTAGAAAGCTCTTGGGCTACACACCTCACACTGATCAAATTAAAAATATTGTCCGAACAACGACGTAATCTACTATTTCTTCAACATTTTTTTTCCTCGTCATTGGATTCAAAACGCAAGTCGATTTCGATTTATGTGTAAGATAAAATTTCTCAATAAAGAAAAAAAAAGAGAAAATCATGAAATTACTACTTACGATGGCGGTGGACTGGGTAACGGAACTTGATGTATTTTCCACGTAGCTACCGACACCGAATGCTCGTCGGCTGCATAGCATCTCCACAGGGACTGAATTAATGTTGCAGCTGGCTGTCTTCTTCGTATCATATGCTTTTGGCGTTGTTGTTGTTGTACTTTCAAGGCAAAACCACTGCCTAGTATTCCCTAAATGTATAAACAACAAAATTAATGGTTGGCTTAACATGCCGTACGATTTTCGTATAAATGTTTTGGTTGAATGTGATTTATTAGATTTTGTGCTGTTCGAATGACTGAAATTTGATTGAAATCTGCATTTTCCAGTGATATGTTGTGTGCGGGGTTAAATATGTTCCATTTCATATGTTATATATGAGACGAGAGCGAACTGTACGGCGGGATGTAGTCAGGATTTTATCATTTGTTTGCGATGGAATATAACATCAAAATGAACTGAGATACGTTGACGAATCGCTTCTATGCCTTCTACTTGTGTGTATGATTCCGCAGAAAGATTTACATGGGAAACATGTTGATGGCAAGAAAATTTATAGGAACCACAACCAAGTAACTGTTCGGTTCAACAGTGTTTCATTTGTTACCTATATTTTATTACGAACAGTTTTGCAGCTGTGAAATTAAATTGTGTATGATATGAGAAAGCGCTTTAATATTAATTACAACGTTGTTGTCTCGGTTTAAAACAACTATCGTCGACTGCATAATCGCTTTTGTTACTTAATATTTTATGCGCTATAACAATTTGCAATGTATGAGAGGCTTGTTTCCGGGTAACATTGTTTCGAATAACGCAATCGTCTAGCAGAAAATTCCAATTAAAAGCCACAAATTGCTCATTTTTCTTTTGAAGTCTGAAGTCAAAGCTGGATTTAATCATCTTATTTTTACATGAGAGCATTAATTGTACAACATCATGCACTGGAAGTGGGTTTTTCCAAGCTTTGTGTAGAAAATCCTCTTAAATTTTATAGAACATTGTTCGCAGAATAACGTCTTCGGAGTGTTCAATATCACGGACATGAACTTTACGTACGTATTCGTTTCTTTCTGTAAAGGCAATTGAACCACGAATGACAAATACCTTTGTGCCTAGATCTTTCTTTTGAGTGTGGGAGATTGTTTCTTCGTATTTGTATTAGTTGTCTGATTTTAGTTCGGATGGTTGATGTACCATTACAGATTACAACAGGGAATACCGTAAGACGCTCTTTTTATTAAGAAGATGTTTGTCTTGTGGCAGATTCAAACTTACGGATCTCCCGACTTTGAACCTGCTTTCTTATCCGTGTTGTTATTCTGTCGTATAAGTACAGAAGGGCTACTTTTGGGGGAACGTGTCTTGGAAAAGAGCTACAGCAGTTGAACCCAAAGAAAAAGTTAGCTAATTAGTGCTCGGATTATACGTAACGAACTTAAATTATCGGTGTAGTCGGCTCAGCAGACTCTGCTGTGACAAGCAATGCAAACATAGAGACAATCAGTGTGCTGAATTTATAGCTGAATTTCAATGTGGTCTTACAGTGTAAAACTATTGTTAAAACAATTGAAGTAACAGATTTTCGGTAAATTTCAAAGATTCGATAACCACATTGGTGATATAGTTCCTGTGTGTGAACGGTTAAAGCTCATTAGAAATCGTCTTTCGTTGTTTTACGTTAAGAGAATCGTAGCCTGACCCAAGTGTACAATAATGAATAGGCCACAACAATAACTCACTGTCACCAGAATCAAATATTGAAGCAACGTTAAATTACAGCCTCCGGGTTATCATGACTAAATTAGTTTGTGTTCTGTTTATCTGGAATAGAATAACTGCGACCGGAAAAAAAACAGATGCATTTTATGATAGTTGACGCGTTTGTTACTAATTAATGACTTTATTCATGTTTCATGGTATTGTTCAATTTATCAGTGCGATTGTTCAACATTGAATGTGTGTATTGTTCAAACTGTGAACTACATTGTCAATATAATGTTCAATTGCTGAACAATTCATTCGACAATTTCATAATTAAAATCAACAAATAATAGCCGACGGAAATGCAGCCTCAAGCATATCGGTTGCTCGCAATTATAAACTTACCGCTGGCAGCGCAAAAAACGATATTCCTAATAAAGCACAAAATGATGCTATAATTTTTCCTTGCCACGTTTCAGGCACCATATCGCCGTAACCCACTGTGCATAATGTAATCTGTAAAGACATTAATATGGATTTTAGCTGGTGTGCTGGTTGGCGGAGAAAATGTCAATTAAATAAGTTTCACTTACCACACCCCACCATAAGGCTTGAGCAAAATTATTAAACTTCTTGTTTACATCTTTCTCCATTAGATAAACTAGAAAAGACGCAAATATAAGGCCAAGGAATCCAATGTACAGTGTTGTTATTAATTCCTGTAAGATAAACGAAATGAAATCGTTAACAAAATTATGCATTTGGTGCAGATGAGAAGATTTAGCTTTAGTTCCGTCTTTTTATAAATAGTAACAGTTGTTTATTGCTTCAAAATCATCAAATCTGTTACTTCTTTCTAAGTTTCGTCTAGTGTTTAATACCAAATCTAGTACTTCGTCAGATGTATTATACATTTTGGTTAAATAAGAAGCCGCTATACTGAGCTCATCCGTCTATGGTTTTCATCATTATCGATAGCAGATGACCTGCCACTTGTAAAATGTATCTCATCTTACTATTTGCTATTTCCTATTTCCTTACTATTTCCTATTACTGTATGTACAAGCGAGCAGCTTGGGAAAATTTTCTTGTTCTTATCAATTCTGTAGTTAGATTTATAGTTAAAGGTTTGGGAAACAAAAGTTCAAGCCGCAGAAGGATAGAGTTTTTTCTCTTCCTTTTATCTAAATGTTTCTAAATGCCGAGGCTTTCGCTTCAAAAAACGAAGGAGGAAAAACCAGATCTCCATGCTCACACGAAAACTTTTCACTCAAATTAGTGGACCACAGAACAAAATACTTTTTTAATACAAAAAGCGAAATAGGTCCAGGTCCACAGCCTTTTAAAACTTTCATTGACCTTATATCTTATATCTATTGTATTTTTTGCGTATTTACAATTGCTAAAAGTTTCTTATGTGCAGAATGAGAACCAGCTGAATATCACCAGCTGGTGTACAAACAAAACACTTTGTATTGTATACAATTCACAGACACAGTGCATTTATACGTTAACGTCATCTGCGTGCACATTACACGTATGAATGAAGTAAACACATTGTTAAGAATGTGTTTTGATTTTGTTTATCATACAATAAGTGTGTGTTAGTAGATCCAGCTGGTGATATTCAGCTGGTGCTCATTCTGCATATATGAAACTTTTAACAATTGTATCTATAAATAATCAAATTGCTGATTAAAGAAAGTCACAGGACCCTGAGACCACTCCAATTATTGAACTAGAACTTGATGACATAACTTTATAATTGTACTGACTTTCGGCAACAAAAGTGCTATGGACTGGACATGGACAATTAAGGGGATTGATTTTACCAACTCAAAAATCCACACCCAAGATTGTAGGGAGAGTTATATTCCGTTTGGGTGCGTTCATAATAACCCCAAATTTCGAACTAATAGCTAAGCGCTGTGTGGTACTCAAAGATAGTCGGATCGAAAAAGTAGTGATGCAGCTAGATTAGTCTCGACAAGCTGTGAATGGGGCTGGCTGTAGATTTGCACATTGGTCGAATTCATTTTGATTCCTTTGAAATGTATAAATTCGGCATTGACTCATTCTGCACAATAATTAAGTACTGTATGGTCCCCTATATGTGCCCAGTCTCTCAACAGTTCTGCTGAGTTGTATTGTTCTGTGATTCAAAAGTTCTCAGCGGTAAAATTTTTGGGCCGTCAGTGTTTAGTTATCAATAAAGCAGCTGCCTCATAGCGACACCTAGCAACTAACCAAATTAAACCCTCTAACTTTTTCACACCTGCTAAGCAGAAGGATCACATCAATATGAGCTCCAAAAGTTTTTAATTTCGGCTGGACATTGTGGTTGACATGCAACGAATTTGTAAGGCATCTAGAAGCACACAACGTTTTATTCCTTTGGCTTCATGGTCCATATTTCCGAATAAAGCATGACCCAAAAAGTATGTTTTTCAAAACCATAAAAGTTGAGTTGCACATTCGGTATAGGTATCGTGAATGGCCAGTCCAAGTTAATACTCTCTATTAACGATTGGCAATATAAAACATTTTTTCACCATACCACACCACATGTTTCTATACATATCCATAACACCATTGCTAAAGCACATTTTCATCCCCCATATTAAAAATGTTGAAACAGAAAAAGAGAACTGCCGTTACATTTATGACAAAGGCATGTTGGTTGGAGAAAAAAAAACCACATGACCGATAAAAATAATAACGACAGCGAAGTTACTTTAACTCTCTGTGTGCACTGCGGACGTTTTATACTCCGAAAGCCTTTGATTTTGTTTTTTTGTTGTTATTTTTCATCCAATAATTTATGACTCATAATACTTCTGTCCCGGATGGATGTCCGAATATGACATCCATGTAGTTTTGATTGTAAGGTAAATGACTGTAATTTGCAGTACGGTGATTTTTCTTGGTCTTATCCGTCTTTCTTAGAACCTTTTGATATCAAAGAGCAATGGTCATCTTTATTGCGAAGATTGAACGTTTTGCTTCGTAATGAATCAATAATTAATTGATGAGTTTTTGCATTTAAATTTAATATTTTAATTAGAACGAGGGAGTATTCGAGACGTCATATCAGAAATCACGATATAACACAAGCAAATCACGATCAATCACCTGAATAAAAAAATAAGTTGAACATCAAACAAATTTTCGGGGCCAAAAGAATGCACTATTAAACTACGTAAAAGGTGAACTCGCACACACAAGTTTATTGCTGCAAATGCTTTTTAGCCATGTCATCGACTTGATGACTACTTTTACAAAATTTTGGTATCGAAAAATCGTGTGCGAGTTCACCTTTTACGTAGTCAAATTACCCTACGCCTTAGAAACTGCAAAACTGTAAGTTAATTTGAACGATTCCAATGGCTTCAATCCAAACATTTTAAACAATCAAATGTTTGAAAAGTGCATATAGACAAATCCAAATTTGAATGTATCCATTCGATCAACACCATTAATGGTATTTCCTCACACGTATGCCTACGTAAACACTTTGTCTTTGTTCAGCTAATATTGGCAATGGTAATGGTTTAAAGTTTCTGCCGAATCATCACGCAAAAACTTTCAATTAACTTTGTAACTTAAATTAGTAGGTGTAGGAGAATGGAAACAGCAAATAAACACTTTCAAGACATTCGTTGTAGCGCAGCACGGCATCAGAGTAAAGTAACCCAGGCAAGAGCAGTCGACTTTGACAAGGGACCTAAACCATGCCTGGCTTACTTTAATCTTCAAGTTGACATTTCAAACAATCTGCAACGAGTTTGTTCAACAAAATGTGTCTATTTGTCGAAATGTGTGTGTCACCCAAGGCTGTAAACTTTGGGAAGGTCACGCAGAGCCATTTTATTAGATACGCGGGAACACACCACTTCTGAAGATTTTACATGTAAAAAAATTCACCACATCGCATCGTCACGGCCACGAGAATCGTCACAGAAGGTGAATTTTTGTATAAAATCCGCCATTTTATCTTCAACTGTGGTGTGTCACCCGCGTATCTGTATCTGCGTGACCTCACCAAAGTTTACAGCCTTGAGTGTCACCCGCCTTCGTGGGTGTTTTAACCTGTTCTTTCAGAACCTTGTAGAATTGTTCTCCAACCGAATTGTCATCAGACAAAACATCAACAAAATGGCATTTTGTCGAGGCATTCTGAGTGGAGAAAACAAGGTTAATCACACATGAAAAATAACATGAACTGGTTAAGTTACACAAAATCTTCTACTTCATTTGTTTTGTGCTATATAAGAAAGTCATATCCAAAGGTCGTTGCTTAATAGCAGATGAGATCCAGTGATCAATATTTTTCTGTTATTTGGTAAGTCTGTTGAATTTTTCCTTACACAAAGCTCGTACAATTGATAATCCATTTGCGGAAGTAATAGTTCCATTGGCAATTCAATTGATTTGCCTCAACGCCATGATTTTCTTAAGTAAAATGGATGGAATATTTTTGAATCTAACGAGTAAGCGCCTCCCAACATTGATCTATGCTGTCAACTCATTCCCACCGAAGTTCAAAGCCTTCAAAAGTTACGCATCAATAAGCACAATTTATAGAGCTCAGATACAATTTTCCACAATTTCCGTCTGTGTGGTTTCGGTACTTAAATTATCATACAATTTCTGTGTAACATAAATCGTTCACTGTGTAAGTAATTTGAGAAATTAGAAAACATTGACGCTTTTCATAATCATTTTCTGTTTTATTATCATGTGAGCGTGTGTGAGTGGATGGGTAACCTGGTAACAATGTTTCACATAGTTAAATTCACATTAACGATGAAAAAAGGGGGTGTGCACGGCCGACCGAATGGGTATGAGAGATCTTTAGCTATGTTTATTTATGGTATCCACCTAATACCATAAACATTAAGTCGAGAGTATACGATAGAATGAACGATAAAGATAATAATATTCCAGTTATAATGACATTGGTGACACACACGTTTAAAGAGTGTGATGATGGGTGATGTGATGATGATATAGCATCCGCACGAGATAAAACGGCTAGACTTTGTATGAGTGAAAATTGTTGTAATTATGCTAGTGATATGTTTATACGATTTTATACGATCTGATGGCACATCAAGCAATATGTTGTGCTGTGCTATGAACTATTTATTAGTAATTTATTTCGGTATAAAGTCAAGAGGGTTACAAACTCAAATAAATATTACGTTCCAAGTTGACACCACTTTACATTGTTGTGGAAGAAGTTATGCGAACATAAATTAAGTTTTCTGTTTACATAACATAATTTTATTAAGCTTGTTTAGGTTCTTACTGGAGTAATATCGTCAACAGCATACACATACACGAACATATTATATCCAGTGAATGGTGGTGTTGTGTTAAGTGAATGTGTTGCCTGAACAAATAGATTTTATAAAACGCAGTGCTTTCATTATCTCTCTCTGTAATGTTTTAGTTGCATTGTGGGTCGTTGACAAATTTCCAATCTTAGGGATATGATATCCCAGTATACAGAATGTATTACGAAGGGATTCTGTGGGTTATCTGTTTTTATTTATGCAAGTTATAGTTTGTGGAAGTGCTTTGGTAAGCTGAAATAGTTAAATTTGCTTCATCAACGTTACACATTATACGAGTTTCAGTTCATTGACGGGATGGATATTTACGTTATTTACGACAGACATAACGGTGAAAAACTACAACCAAAAGAATCGATGGGCTAGAGTGTTGTTCTTTAAGGCTCAGTAAACGTAAGACAACTGATAAAAAGTTAGAAAAGCAACAGATTTGTTTATGTGAGCTTGTCGTTTGTAAATATGTTAAAAACTCGTTTATTGTTGGTGAAAAGAATCTCGGGCCATAACCTGAATTAACGAACAAAGAACGTCCAAATGTGTTACGCGAATTTTCATGTACAATTGGAGAAACATACAAAACAAGTAGAAAATAAAGTACGGAAGGAATGTCATCATATGTTTCGTGTTTTTTTACATCTTATGATAACGGAGAGATGATTCTCAACTGCCATATCACTTCACTGACCGTCCCGAACAGCTTTAGTGATACGAATATTGAAATGTTAAGATAAATCAAGACTTAAGAGCGCTCACCCCTTTGCAAATTTGTAGCGTACATTTGTGCGCAAGAATATTCGTTTTTTGATGATTTCTCTGAACCAAAATCTTTTTTTGAGAAATGAAAAACCATTAAAGCATGCGAAAATGTGTTACCTTTAAAGGAAAAACTGGTTTGTAAGTCATAATCAAAGGTTTCTCCAAGTGGGATAAGTTATCAACCACAAACCAATTTTTCCTTTAACACATTTTTGCGTGCTTTAATGGTTTTACTTTCTCAAAAAAAGATTTTGGTTCAGAGAAATTATCAAAAAACAAATATTTTTGCGCACAAATGTAGGCTACAAATTTGCCAAGTGATGAGCGCTCTTAAAATTATCGAAGCAATTTGTTGTGATTTTTCTTTTAGAAACGGCAATCATGTCGCTTCAAAGATTATAAATCTGTTACTTCATTTGTGAGAAGTATCTCCTAGTTACCAGTATCTTTGATACAGAAACTATTATCACGTCAATATTTTCATCACGCAATACGCTATATAAGAGTATCCGGCGCACATAGCTATTTGTGTTGTCGTTGTCGATAGCGAATGAGTCTGACTATGAATAGCCGTAGGCTGGAATGTTGAAAATACCCCAGAAGTATTTTAAAAAAATATGAAACGGCATAATCTACCTTTTTTAGCCAGCTTGATTCTTTGTTTTACATTTTCCATTTAACAAATGTTAAATGCAGAAAGCGGACGTATAATGTTAGCGAATTATAAGGATAATGAAATTTCATTTCAGCTTTCCAAAATAGAAGCTTTCCGATAGTTTAGAAGAAGAAACAATGTCGGCCTGTTCTGAACGAAGCCAAAATAAATGAAATTTTATTTTCTTTATAATTCACTAATGTAACATTCCTTTCTTACATTTAACTATTCATATACTATGCAAAACACTGCTCTACCAACGTACCAACACTCATCTCTCACTCACTTGGGTAGAATGACTGTGTGTCATGAAAACCTAAAGTTCATTAGGCGATTAACAATTTTTTTTTAAATCTTTGTGACAATTCATTGCTTAGAATAACAGCATTACAAACTTGAATAGGCTCATTTAAAACATGTGTGGCTTTTTACCGCAAATATTTTGGTAAAAGCTCTTCATCACAGACAACTGGGTCATTTGAAAATTAAATTGTACAATGAAAATCATCCCAAAAACTCTGCCTCACACGATCGGTAAAGTAAGTGCTTATACATCTGTTATGCCGTAAACATTTAAAAAGCACTTTGTAAGTATGTCATAAGGATTAAATATTATCAAAATAAAATCCCTTCAGAACATACGCTCAAACTGAAAAATATTTCCAGCTTTGCCATGTAGCAGTAGCATCACACACAGAACCACCGCAATGCCAGGTAAAACATACAGAACATAACCGCAATTTAAAT
This sequence comes from Bradysia coprophila, assembly GCF_014529535.1. NCBI lineage: Eukaryota > Metazoa > Arthropoda > Insecta > Diptera > Sciaridae > Bradysia > Bradysia coprophila. Next base: position 1,520,425 of record NW_023503584.1, read on the forward strand.
CATAAAAACCTGGGAAAATAAATTGTTACACACATTCATGATAAGGAATAAATAAGGTTGAAATTTCCACTTGATAGAGCAATTGTATTTTCCACAAGAAAACATTGCCAAAATCTGGAAAATCTACCTTTTTACGAGACACATATCAGTTCTCGCAAGAATTTAATTGCAGGTTTCTGGTACCGCAATTAAATTAATTCAATTAATAAAGGATGGGAACGTATACATGTTCCGTTCCTGTGACACTTCATGTAATTTTGAATTATACGCATCATGTTGTCTTTTTGGCTTAATCTCCTCTTTCGAATAAATATAATTTTGCAAAAACTCTGTTTACACAACATGTGAAGCGTTCGTAAGTGTGCGGTGAAGCAGCAATTAAACGGATTGGAAGAGTTTTCGGTGCAAATTTAATTTAAAATTTGATTGGGTTGCTGGGTAACGCTTACCTGTCTGTGAGCGTAGACGACACTCCCTAACAGTTTCCAGGTGCCGCCTCGTCGATCCATTCGTACCATACGTAAAATTTGGAAAAATCGAAGACCACGTAGTGCTGTAAAAACTTGACCGGATGTTCCCATAGCTATTACTATTAACGAAGCTGCGATTGTTATGACGTCTGAGGGGAGGAAAATTTATTTAATTAATTTTTATTTCCAATTTTCGAAGATCGGAGTAATAAGGAACGGATAAAGGCTTAAAGCTGGCGCCAGATATACAGAAAAATTGCGAGCAAACGATAGATGAATTAAGTCGCATCATTTTAAGTTTTCAAAGTATTGCACCGGACACATTTGACGAAAGTATTTGAAGCGGGTGCTAGAAAGTTTGAAATAGTAGAGTGAATGGAAGAAACGTACACAAAAAATTGTGTAAGCGATAGGGTGAGAGCGGGCTTTTTAACAAAGAGCTTTTGGCTATGACCCGCTAATTATGTATCAGGGAACATTCACAAATTAAGTACGCTCTTCACACCGTCAACAGATTTTTGGCGTAAATCTTGATTTCCACTTACGAATAAACCACTCCGCGTGAGAGACAAAATTGAGTTTTTTCCATTTTTGCTTCGTTTACTTGACAGCTCGCTCTCTCACGGCTCTCACACTGTGGTACAAAAACCATCGGTACATCGGTACAAAACCCAAGACCTAATAACAGATTCAATCAGATGTCATTATTATGGACAACAACCTGGTAAAACGAATTATTTGTGTTGTGGTCGAGTTTCGAACCCACAACTGGTCATCCAATAATTCAATATGAAGTCTCGACTTCATGGTTTTCTCTATACACTTCAGAGTACGCAGATGGGAAGGGGAAATTAGTATTTTTTGCGTATGTATTTTGTGAATGGTCCCTATCCAATTGAACTTTATCATCCAAAAATTATACGTACCTATAATACAGAAAGGCCGCCTTAGGAATTTTAATCTTCCTACACCTCCTTGGTATCGGGATCGACATCCTGATGACCATAATCTGTAAATGAACGTTCAATCATTAGGAACAAAATGTTAATCAATTGATTTTTGTTTGCTTAAAATTCTAAATTTAAAAGAGCAAAAAAAATGGTTTCTTCATTGAATTTACCGTTGGTCAAATAAGTCATCCCATCTCATCATCTCATTATAACTTTTTTTCTTCTTCTAATTAATACGCAAAACAGTAAAACCAAAAGGGGGACATTTGAATTTGTTATAACGAAACTTTTAATTTTTTATCGTTAGATCTACCTTCAAAGAAATTCATTACCAACGGGTAAGTTCCGACCCTCCAAAACAATTACCAACCAAAACTCTAGGGTACCGATTTACTCTGTTTTTAAACTTTTCCGAATGTCTAAATCTATATGGAAATTCACCGCAAAATTGGAACTTTAACGGCGAAAGTTTTCACAATTTTATGTAAGAAAATTTGACCCTCATTTCTTATCGACTGGCAAAGTCCAACTAAAACCAAAACAATGTTCACATAATGTTCGGCAGCGGGTAAAATTGCCACAATCCCAAGTATACTAAATGAAAACATTGAAAGAATAATAATTACGATTGTAATCTCAGGGGACACTGATTGGTGTGCTGTTTTGTGTGGCATTATCACATAACGTGTGTGCGGTTTGATACTGATAAAATGCAAAATGTAATATCTGTAATTACGGAGAATAAAAAGAACCGAAGTTTTGTTGGTGAACTATAAAATACACATTTAATTGACATGCCATGTACAGTTCTTTTTTGAGCATTTTTTTTAGACACATTAGACGGATTTGTGTTTAAAAACATTAAATAAACTAATTTGCACGCAACTTGTTTTGAAATGTATATAATAAACATCATAGAAATGTGATTAATTTCTCAAAAACGAATTTATATCTAAGTAGGTCAGGGCAGTCATGGAATGTCCTTGACTAGAAGATTTGAAGTTTTTGGTTATTTGAATTGTAAAATTGGATTTGTCGCTTGATCAGTGCCACCAACAATTCTAGTTCCGCTATTTTTGCATCATCGTATCAGCTACTTCAAAGATAGCGAGAACCGCGAGAATTGGTAGTCCAAAAAAAATCGAACTTGCCTCGACGAGACGAAAAATGACGAATTATGACCCTCCGGGACAAAAAACGTATATTTTGCACTAAGTGATAAAAGAATATCTTAGGACTAATCGTAATCGTGTCCTAACGAGGCGACGCTGAAAAAATAATTTTATATTAAAAATTAGGTTGTACAAATGACTTGCTCCCCATGCCTAAACTATTTTTTAAAATTCTAAAAAAAGATATGGGTCCAATATTTAAGCCTTCTAGACCAGAAAAACACCTCATTAGCCCAATATCCCACACTCTCCGGAGTCAGAGCAGCCCTAAGAGGGCCAAGTTATTTGTAAATTTCGTTGACAAACGATTTTCAAAAAGAAAATCCTCTGAGTATTTTTGATGATCTTCAAGGATTTTTCTGTTGTTTCCCAAGGAGAAGATTTTTCCTGATTCAAAGGATTTTTTTAATTTTCAAGAATTTTCTTGCTTTTATTTGATTTCATTGATCCTTTCAAATGATTTTTGTAAAGTTTTGAAGGATTTTCTTTCGGCTGACAAAGGATTTCCTTTTGACTGACAAATGATTTTCTATGAATTTTTGCCCATCGTGTGAAGCAAGCAAGCAACTTATCTAAGAAGGAAACACGCTTCGTTTGTTCAAATAAAGATTTTTTTTGTCAAGCATTCTATCACTCTATCTTTCTCTTTGGACATTTAAAATGGAATCCCCTTAGGAAAAATCTATTTATCGATAACAACTGTGGACAATATGGAGATTGCGATTTTCATTTACAATAATAACTTGACTGAAACCCCTAATTTGGGGTGAATAGAAACTAATATACAAATTTCAAACTGTTTCTACTTGCCCGCTAGTTCTGTTCAACCCAAATTACTTGACAAAATTATATAAGTATCTTCGCAAGACAAAGTATATGAAGAGTCAAGTATTACCTAAACTTATAAATGAAAGTCTCCCTATTTGAGGGGAGGGGTAAAAATTACAGACCACTTGAGAAGAATCAAGTTTATTCCAATGTAATGAGTAAATCTGCTACTTCTTTTCATTAGAGTAAAAAATCTTTCCTATCAAATCTTTTACTTCGTTAGTTACAATAAACAATTTGCTACTTAAACAGACGCAAACTAAAGCTATTCGATTATTTTCTGTCATTCTTGTCGAGAACAGATGCCTAACAATTCTAAAACGCATACACTTGACTGACTGACTAATTTTCTCAAGAAGATTTTTGTAATCCGAGCAAAAAAAATCACTCTAAAAGTTATATAAAAGTACAAGGGTATGCGTCCAGTAGCAAAGTTTAGCTTAGAGATTCTTATTCCCTTTACTTAAATACCACAGATTCTCAATCCACATAAAAAACTTCGTTCATATCACGTACTTCAAAATGGCTCATACGTATTTTCAGTACTTAAGAGGCATCGATGCTTTGCTGAAAAGTATACTTGGGTGATTTTAAAATACTGTCTTTTGATGATATCTTTCCACCAGAATCATTTTTCAAGTATGTACGACTGCAATAACGACCACGAATTGTTAGCTTTCAACATAAAACAGATTAGGTTGTAGCAATACTCTCTCTAGCAACCAAACTCTCAATTCACACCTTATTTCTTTGTATTTTACAAACACTATTCTACATTTTGACTAACTACGCTGTAATTTACATGTAAAGGTTACTTGATTCTTTTACCACCTTAATAAAAGTAGTTTGTTTGCTAGAGAGGGTATTGGTTGTAGCAGTTTGACCAACCATGAGAAAACTAAGCGTTTATGAAAATTTCGTTACACTGCTCACTTTTTTTAGAGCTGGTAAAGTTTTTTTTTTATAAAAACATGGAAGAATGAGACCATGTTTTGACACCTTTTATTGGTATGCTATAGTACAATGGTAACTTATATGTTAATTTATTACTATTGATGACAATTTTTCCAACTGTCTCTCTGTGAGAGACACCCAGCCGAACGTGTGCGAGTTTTTCCATTATATTGATTAATACTACAATTTTAGCTAACCACCGATGCCTCTTAAGTTTTATTGTCTGCTGCCAGACCCGGGAAAGGGGCGAATTTCTCGCTTCGCTCTGGCCGTAAAGTTCACACTCGTCCAAACTTTAATTTTTTTCTTATCATCGATACCAAGATATTACACAAAAAATTTTTTGGAATAAATCTTAGAATATTATTCCAGTATATTCGAACTTAACCCAAAAATTTCTTTTTTTGTATTTATACAGTTTGTTCATGTCATTTTTACACAGTTTTAGATATGTCAGAGTTTTAAATGTACCCAGTCAATTAAGTTCTTCCCAAATTATGATGAAATGAACAAACTGTAATTTTCTTTTGTGGAAAACATTAAGAATTACTCAACTTAAACACGATAATATCACGTTACGATACAAAAATTCTTTTGGGAATATCTCTCAGATCCCCCGACCGTTATGTTATAGCCCATCTTTGAACTTATCCTCGGGAATGGAATTCCCCGTCTAATAAAAAAAGTTTTTAAAATCCGTTAAGGATTACGTGAAGTTATCGTGTTATCTAGGAACGAGACAAAAATTCTTTTGTGAATATCTCTAAGATCACCCGTCCGTGACGATCTATCTTCGAACTAAACCTCAGCAATTATATTCGCTGTCGATTAAAAAAAAACATTTTGGAAATCCATCGAAAACTACTCGAGTTATCGTGGAATCAAGCAACAAGACAAAAATTCCTTTGGGAATATCTCTAAGATCATCCATCCGTTACGACCCATCTTCGAACTTAACCTGAGGAATTTAATTCTTCGTGAAATAAAAAAAAGTTTTTGGAAATCCGTTGAAAACTACTCGAGTTATCGTGTTATCAAGGGACGAGACAAGAATTCTTTTGGGAATATCTCTAAGATCACCCGACCGTCATAGCCCATCTTCGAACTTAACCTCAGGAATTCAATTCCACGTCGATAAAAAAAAAGATTTTGGAAATCCGTTGAGAATTAGTCAAGTTATCGTGTTATCAAGGAATGAACAAAGTGTGACAAACATTTTCTATATTTAAGGTTTTTGGTCATACATTCATGCATTTTCAATCATAGTAGTAAACATTGTGTGACAAACATTTTAGGGTGTTTATCATCCATAAGACCCATGACTTTCAGTCAAGGGAATAAACAGAGTAAGTAGCGCGGATCAGACGACGCACAGTTTCTGTGGTGAAATTCATACCTTTTTGCAATTTTTCGCTGTGGCCCAGACATTCTTTATATCGATTTTTCAGCATGAAGCCATGATGGCTCATTTATGATGACCAAATGACGAAAAATGTAGATCTGGTTGTGGTCTGCATTTTTCTCCATTTGACCAAAAGTGAGCCATCATGGCTTCATGGTGAAAAATCGATTTATATAGAATGTCTTGGCCAGAAATATGTCAGTAAGTTTTATGATTAAAGATTTCTCCAAGTGGGTTAAGTTATCACCCACAAACCAATTTTTTCTTTGAAAGTAACACATTTTTTGGGTGTTTTAATGGTTTTACTTTTTCAAAAAAAGATTTTGATTCCGATAAATCATCAGAAAACGAATATTGTAAATCAGAATTAATATTTTCCGCCTAAATGTAGGCTATAAATTTTCAAATGGTCCATTACTCTTAAAGTAAAGCTCTTTAGAGTTGAAGAGTTGACTTATATGGACTATCGCTTTTATTTGTAGAATCTTCTCGAAAGCGTTTTGCGTTGTTCTTGACGAAAGTTTTTGAAAATTCGCACAAACGTTTTCACGATTACAGGTTCTGTTAAATATCAACTTTTCGTCTCTCACTTTCAGCTTAAAATAATTCCACTCACCTTAATGCGAATTCTATAGTAAACCAAATTACGACTAAAATCTCCATTCTGATTAATATTATTATCGCTTCTTTTTCATATCCTTCTATTGTGGAAAATACACTTAAGGCCAAGCATGTGAACACCATGAAAAATCTGGAAAAACAAGAAAAGAAATTCAAATTACAGGATGGAAGTATAATATAGGCGATCACTATAACATGGTGTTAAGAAGTCGATAGAAAATTAACTTTCTCGCATACAAAAAAAGTGTCCATGGTTCCGTTCGAACTTTGCCCTTATCAATGATTAATTTTCCCGCCACCAAAATAGATATACTTATCCCCCAAATGTAAAACATAAATTATGTTCCAAATCTAATTTATTTATCTTTGTCACCACACACACCATATATACCATTCCATATCGACGAACTAGCACTTAAACTAACTTAATATTATCGAACAACAATAAAAGTGAACCATCGAAGTCCATTAATCAATATTATTGTAGAAACTCTCCCATGTTCGTGGTAGAAAGAAGAAAAAAAAAGAAGGGAAAAAAATATTCAAAATAACTTCCTATATTATGGCCACAATGAACATCCGATTCTTAAGCTAATCTGTAAACATGAAAACCTGCAATGCGAACGGAAATTGACCCGGAAAAAAGTTTACCCACTCGAAAATATGCAATGTCATAGCTAGAGTTTATATGCTATACTCGAAATAGACAGCAAACTTTTATTTCATTTTATATTTTTCTTTTTTTCGGTGTTATACTACTTGTACTTCTCTTGGATGTAGCATATGTAGCACATGTCGTTCAGTATGCATTATGGCTGTGTGAAAGAATCGTGTTTAAGAAATGGTGTGAAGGAAGTTTTTTTTTGTTGTTACACAGAGCTTGTCTCGCCGTGATTCATGAGCGTACACATGTAATACGGTAAGGTGTACATCATAATATTCAATCACAGTGAAATATTTCCACTCTGAAAATATTTTCTCTTTACAAAGTTTTTGCGAATTGAATTTAGAACAATTTTTCCTTGTCTTCTTTTGGTGTAAAAATAGGAAGTTGAATATTCCGCCAGAAATATCTTTAAGCGAAATGAACGCTTCGACTCAATGGAGAAAATGTTTTTGTTTGATCTTTATCCGAAAGAGAACACTGGTTCAGTGTACAATAAATATTTCCTATTTATGCACAAGTGATGTGCATGAAGCTCTTCTTATTTATCATCCAACCATTTGTGTCATACCGTGTGTGTGTGCACATATAATACAGGAGACTACTATACCTGGGAACGTTAAGCGAATAGGAAAAGTTTTTCATCTTTTTCATTCGTTTTATAGCCGGTAAAAGTCATAAAACTTTCCTCATATATGCATTGTGACATAAAAGTAAACTTTGCCCTTTAAACTTTTGTCAAAGTCGAAACAACCATAGCAGGAAAAAAAACAAACAAACATTCCAACCACTTTTTTCTTCCGCCGTGCAAAATATATGTATCCTCTGCCTTCTTCACCATATAACCAGGTTTTATATTTTTTAAACATTTATGTCAGTAATATCAAGTGGAATAATGAGTAAACCTAACCGATTCGGAAGGTTTTTATTGGGAAATGTGATTATTTTGTTGAAGGGCAGTACGGATTTTTGTGTAAACTGTTTGTGTATACTCTCATTAGACATTCATTTTATAGCAGTCGGACGAGAATTTTGAATTTCACATTCATCCATTCGTCCTAATTGGGATCGCTATAATTGGGAATGGTCGTTCAGCAACGGTTGGTTCAGGTTAAATGAGTCACTGTCGTGATATCAGTATATAGTAGTTGCACCTGTTCTATGTTGTTTCACACGCCTGATGAAGTGAATACACTCGGCGCTGTCGATTTTCCTTTTTATATGAAACGAATGGAATATTATATGATAATATTTGACACTACGGTTGAGAAGTGACCGGAGCGATACATCTAAGTAATAAAATTGTATCGCTCACTTCTTTTCAAGACTAATAAGCACAGCCATTTTCCATGTAATTCAATTTTTCTGAAAAAATTTACATCCACAAATGGAACATCTCGAGAATATAAAACTGTGAACTGACTTCTTAAAAAGAAACTACAGTCTGGAGTCAATCATTATCCATTTTAATTGGTATACCAACTCTTCCTATGATCTTCTTCCACTCAAGAAGAAGAAAAACTCTGAAAACAGTTTAAGTGGTTTGTATGTTTAATAGGTGCAGTATGCTTATGAAGCGGTTTTCATTTTTCCAGTAGAGAGTAGCGAGAATGTTATGTGCAGTTCTTCATTGGCAGAAACATTTTTTTTTGGTGCATTCAATCGAACGAAAAATATAATGAGACACGAATGAAGGACTACAGACTTTTCACCACGACATATAAATATAATTGTCCACGGGATGCGTCTTACGTTTTGTAAAGCATCGTGGTGAAATAGCCACACATTGACGTCGCTGATGAGTTCCCCCAATGTGTCTGTTTTCATTCTATAATTCGCGGGAATTATAGAAATGAACTGTGACGTTCTTGAAGCTAGCGGGACGAAACGGTGTCTCTAGGTACTCTAGGGATAGACGAGACTCTGACGACTTTTTGTTTTTGTTTAATTCGCTCTTACATTTTTGCGCGGATTAAACTTTATTACAGTATTTGTTACTCTGTTTAGCTCGGCTGAAGTCTTGAATGTGATGAAAATATGATGAATTTTTGAGTTGAAGCTTTAAGCGAAATGAAACTGACGCTGAGACTCTGAGTGAACGGTTGGTCGATGGACAAAATTTCATTTATTACACAGATAATCCGTAGACCCTCTAAGCCCCTGTGCGTCTTTCATAAGATGACAGGTAAAAAAGTCCATTCTCATGAGAGATGCGAGATGTATCAGAGATTGTTTTAACTGTATTTCTATATACAGATACGGTATTGGGTACATGAGTGAATGTGTAAAGAGGTAGAAAAGACGATTGCTTTGTGGATTGGTAGAAAAGACGATTGCTTCATGGATCGGTGAATTATGATTTACTTCAGGTTATACTCTTCAATGAGTATATAGAAGAGAAACGGGCAAGGCTAGTCCCAAATACAGCGAGATAACATATTAAGATATGTTACGTACCGGAAAATGTGCTTGCTAACGAGGGGGAAGTGAGTAAATAAATGTTTCCGCAGGTATGTATTACACATATTCAAACACTTGAGGTAAAGTTAACTTTACTGCACGAATCTAAAACTTTACCTCAAATTTTTGAATAAAATACCTTTCTTATCAATGTGGCAAATGATGGAAATGGTACTTCATGTGTGAAATTTATCATTCGAGGCGTAGCCGACTTGCACCATTATTCCATTCTATTTAAAAACGTAGTGACTATTCGCAGGCGCCTGCCAATAGCCAAATTATTACTAAAGATGCTATTGGCAGGGGCCTGCCAATAGTATCTCCGTTATACAAAATGCTATTGACAGGCGAACTTGCCTGCGAATAGTGTTTTCCATTTTACGGAGGCTATTGGCAAGCGCCTGCCAATAGCATTTTCTCCTTTACACACGCTATTGGCAGGCGTTTTTCCTTTTACAAAGACTATTTGCAGGTGAAATGGCCTGCCAATAGCATCTACGATTTAAAAACTTGGATTATTCATGGAGCCAAAACTTTAGTTCAAGTTTTTGAATAAATGTGTTTTACCGCGCGCTGGCATGTACACAATTTTAGAATCTACGTGGCAAATGACATGTGCCGCATTTTTGACTTGATTTCTTTCTTTTTTAACTTGCCATCGGCGTTCCTAAATGGTCGGGAATAAATTAATTCCGTTTTTCCTGTCGTTCATTTCCACACATTACCCAATTTACGAAATCAATTTCCAGCAAACGGCAGAAAAAAAGGCTGCGAAAAATTTTAATATTCCATTTGCAAATCCGAAATACTTATGCCGCATAATAATATTGATAGGCTCAAACGTATCACAGCCGCATGTTGATTATTATAATGGGGTACATGAGAATTGTGTAAGCTTGAAGCTAGACATGAGCCGTGAAAACATTGCCAAAGATAAATTGATATACTGGAGCAATTTGCATTACAAAACCAAACTTATTCAATTCATCACAATGGTTTGAATGTAAAGTGAAAATCAGTTTACATAATATTATGCTATATATGTACTCTATCCCCGTTCGGTGTTCGGTGTTCCGTTGATACGGTATCAATGTTTATCTGCCAGCAGTTATATCTATATACATACGTAAGAGACACATTATGTGTATAGTAATGTTGCCCGGTATCATGGAAATTTGTATGGAGAATTGGTTTTTGAAAGGGATATGCCATGCGGATATGGGGATATGTTTGACAAAATACGGCACAGAAAACCGGATGTTTTGCATAAAAAGTGAAAAGTTTGGAATTTTGCTACAGGACATTTTCGACCGAAAATGGAATTATCTCCCTCTTTTCGGACGAAATTAAAATGTGGCTGATTTTTCGTTCGGAAACACTGACTGTGGGGTAAAAGTGTCGAACATTAAATGGAATAAGTGCTGGAGAAGTATTATCGGTGAGATGAAATCATTTTGAAAGCATTATATTGCGCGATGTGAATGCTATACACAGACAGAATTTTAAATTAGGATCTATTATTATAAAAGGGAAAATTCCATTTCCTTTTAAATCCGAACCACTCTTAGAACACGGCTAGGATTAAGCGGATTTAACGTAGAGTCTCACAAAAGGACAGTTTGAAAACGAAAACTAAATATCGAAGATTTACTTCCACAGAAAAAAAGAGAAATGAAACAGACAATAGAACTCTCATGCTTCGCTCGTTTCGTGTATTATAGCTGCTCAATTCAATAGAAACTTCTACTATTTCTTCTAATTAGTGAGAGTTTTCTTCAATTGGAATTCCGTTCTATCCGATTTTATATCCGTGATTTTAGTATTTTTTTAATATCATTTGGAATTCACAATGTAAGGTGATTGCTTGTTCCATACGACACACGTTCCACATCATTTGTACCAAAGTTTTTTTTTGGTAAAATATTTTCCCATATTTTCTTGAATTTCCCACATTTTCCCACATTTCTGCCAGAAATATTTCCCTACGCGGCTGATAGCACATATTATTAACACTTGATAAGTTCTAAAAAAAACACATTTGCACAGCCCTGCTCCTAGCATGAACACTGAATTGACAAGTGTCAAATCTGTAGGCCTTAGTGGTACGAGCTACCGCTAAGGATTGCTTGTGTTGTATATCTGTATATTTTGACAATAAGTCATCTTTCTTTACAAAAGAAATACAGTGCAGGGCAGTGTGGTTTCATCAGCCTCCGAATATTTTCTATGTTTGTGCTAGGAGCAGTGCTGTGACATTTGACATTTTTTTGTAATTTTAAAAGTTATGAAAGTCATTGATGTTCCCTGTTAATTAAGTATTTCCAATCAGTGATATTTTGGCGTAAAATTTGAATACGCCTTACGCCTTAGCGAATTCAAATTTTCCGCCAAAATGTCCTACAGTGGGAAGCTTTTAATAGATTGTGGATTTGAGCACTATTTGACAGGACTCTCAATGATTGACGCTGTCGGCAAGTCGGTCACTTCTGTCACTTCACCGAAGAATGTTTTCATGGACAATATGATCGAAAATTTAATTTCCTAACAAATCATTTTGATTTTTAAATTTCGTATCTCAAAAGACCGACTTGAAGGCAGTGCCATCGCCGATTTTTGCGGTAGTGACGATAACAATTTACACAATCTACTGGAAATTTTTTAAAGTGTGATTAATCTAAAATTGTGTTCACTTCTTCATAACGCTTCAAATTTACATGGTTGTTGGTATACAAAAAAATAATTTCATTTTTTGAGCAGGATCCACACCTGTGTATTGACGGGGTCAATTGAATGAGACAGGTTTTTTTTAGCTCTAGTCTCTATTATTCTAAAATTAAAATTTTCCTTTCAATTTACGGCCCTTGTGGCACTTAAACACTACTCCGGAAAGTAATAATTTTTTTAATTTCTAGAATTAAACGACTCCATTATACGTGTCTTTCCTATGTTACATGCTTAATGTTTGAAAACGACAAGATAAACCAATTCTCGCAAGGTTCTTATGTTTATAGTGCACTACCGCAGTACTTAATACGTGCAGTTATTCGATTATGAACTGAAACATTAGATGCTGTTTTTATGGACTTTTTAACTGAAATGCTGAAAGCTCTGTAAAAATAGCAGGTATGTCAGTGCTGCAACGTGCATTACAATTACATTGTTTTGAATCAAATAAAATCAACTTCCGTGATATCGCATTATTCGGTACTATTTATAGACTACTCGAACATAAAACATTGACGAATCTCAAGTGCCACACCGCCATAAGTTATAAGATATTAAGAGATCGGTTGAAGAATGCTAATTTTATCACTTCAAAACCAATATACCAAAATAATGTATTTCTGGTGTAGAAATATCGAAAGACATTTCATTATTCATAAATGAGCTGGTCGTAGCGAAAGAGACCTCCTTTCCCCCAATCACCGTCCGTTGTTACCTATAAAACTATACCAATTCCGATAAAATGGTGTATTTTCCATCAATAGCAAATCGAAAATGGACTCGACAGAATGGGTTTCGTTCTTAAATGGAATTGTATGCAAAATGGTTTACCGTACGCAATATTTTATGGCTCTGTTGGCTCGTTATGCAAAATATGAGGTTAAATTTACATTAGCCTTTAGCCTCTATCCATTTTTGCCCCACATTTATACATATTTATAAAACATAAAACGTTACCACTTTAACTGGGCTTTATAGCACACACAGAGAATGAAGTATACTGGAAATATAACCACATGTTGCAAAATATGGTTTAGGATGTAAAGTTTGTTTAGTAATCGTTAGCAGTGTTCCCCTATTCACAAAACTTACATTACGTTTATATAATGGATGGTCGAAATAAGTGGTCGACGCTGTTATTAGTTATAACAACTAGTAGTTACACATAACGATTGTAGATAGATAAATGGATAAAGTGCTTGCTTGACGCCCACTGTACCGCTGTGAATTCAATTAAATATTTTGAAATATCGTAACCGAGCAACATTGCATGCATCCGAACTTATAACTTTGATTTTTGCTTTGGAAATAAGCTCAGATGGGTAGTGAGACCCGTACGTAGTTCATTCATCTGCTTAGTCCTACACGTCTATGTCGTAATTTTTTACGTTGAGGTTGAGAGTCGGTCGATCGCGGGTAAAAAATGAATCAACCTGAAAATTCAGGTCAGGTCAGGTAATTTCACATAGACAAAACTGATCTGAACACGTTTCATAAAAATTTTCAGTAATACCTGAAATCTGTCAGAATGTACATTATCTTCAGATTTAAGGTTCAGATCGAAGTTGATTACACCAGGTTCAGGTAAAAATAGGTTTCAGGTAACTGAGGTCACGTTCAGGTTAAACCTGACCTGTTTCTAGCGTTACTTTAAATTATTTTCCAGAAAAGTTGAACTATTCTAAAACACCAGCGGTTCTGTTGCATTTTTTGTGCATGGCCATTCGGAACTTCTGAGAAAACAGTCACAAACTACGCACTCAATGGAGTGATGGAGCTCTCGTAAAGCGAACGTTTCATATATTTTTTGCGTACACAGAGATAATGATGTTGTGTTATTTAGGGGTTGGAGCAAGGGTTGGAGGAACAAGAAAAAACCATTTCGTTAGCTGATCAAGACTCGACGTTGATTACGTTGTTTTATCATATTGATTTTGCCAATGTTACACGCTGGAGCTGGATGGAAAATTGATCCCACTAGTACTTATTATAAGGTAAAAAGTTTAGTTGCATGCCCGGGTGAGATGCGAGTCCCATATCGATTTTTGTTTTATTCATCCGCATCCGAAAAGACAAAAATGCGTCTAAGCCGAGGAGGGACCCAACTGTCCTTTTTTTATCATTATACAGACAGACTCGAAAATCTGTCACATCGTAAAAATCATGAAGCTTGAATTGAACATTGCTCTGTGAAAGCATCACTCAAACCATGCAACAAGTAGATGGAACCTGCAACTTTTTGTGAAATATTTTTGTGACAATATTGTTGAAGGATAACCATTAAAATATTAAAATCGCAAGACCGTTCGCCATGTAACAGAAATTCGCTCAGAATAATTTCCATTGAAGGAACATTTATTGAACCATTAAGTGGTTTGCAAATATCATATTCGAAATGGATCAGAGGATACTAAATTCCGAATACGGACATAAAATTGTCGGAAGTCAGTAAAATATTTGCTCTACTACAAGTTTAAATATCCATGACAACCTACTGCCCGTGTGTAGGGAATACTTGAAATATAAGAACGAATTAAACGAAATTGAATACACAAAGTCGATCGGTGTGTAATCCCATCACAATATAATACACCGAACCAATACCATCGCATTTGATTGATTTCGATATTAAGGGCATCTTTGGAATGTTATACCGGTCCCCAATACAACATAACACGCCGATTATTCTCTGGCTGTTTCAATATGGATACGAATGTTTTGTGCCACCAGGAATGTAACCCTCGTTCCGATGAATATTTGTTCCGGCATTCGGAAAGAATTTACGTTTACATTGGAAGTTATTTTACGCAAATATTGAAATTTATAGCTGAAGACGTGCCCTTTAAAGCTGAAGACGAGTGTAAGGATTTAGAATTAATGTAAAAGTTTTATAAGCAGGGCTGGACTGACAACTCCAATTAATTCGTAGAACGAACTTCCTTCACAAAAAAAAATTAAAAAGCCGTTCGGGCATCCCCTGGCTACAGGACCAAAGACCATCTGCAATTGACAACAACACAAATCAACATTGCGACCTGGTCCATTGTCTTCTTATATGCCCAATCATTTGTTAAACGTGTGAAGTAAAAGATTTTGTATAATAAACAAAGGAAGTACCAGACTTAATAATATCGATTGCAATTTCTAAAATGTTAAACTCCAAGAAGTGTGGCTCCTCCCTCATATATCTTGATCCTTCCTTATCAATTTACAGCTTCATTTGCCCATTTTTAAGCATGTCGAGTAAGGCTTACGCTTGCAAACTTGCAAAATAGTCCACTTTTAAAGTCTAATTTTCAGAACACAGCTTGTTTCCAATCGCTACCGCTGCAGGCGCGATGACGTTACTCGTTTGAAAAATACTACACAAATCACGTTATTTCTCATGAATTGCATGAATGAATAAATCGAATAACCATGTAACACCAATTTCGATTTCATTTTTGATGTAAATCTATTGGGAGTATAGCATGCGTGCCAGAGTATCCCACCAAACATCATGAATTGTGGATTATGTTGTTATAAGCCACAAAATGTAATTTCCAACGATAACATTGTGGTGTAGCACAATATATAATCTCAATCTCTGTTTACGGTGCGGAGTAAATACAAATATTTACGACAAGAATCCACTGGACATCACAAATTAATACGACAAGAAGCACACAGATTAGATTAGATATATAAATAGATGAGGCAAACAACAAACCAAGACATTTATTGCATTTCCTTTCCTTAAAACGTGTGGATAACGAATACACTTTAACCGAATCAATCTGAAGTACACAACAGGTGCATGTCATAATTCCCCCTTGTTCTTCTCTTTTTTTTGCTAAGGATTATCTGACTCTACTTGAAAAAAAAACGAATGCCACCGCATTTATTGGCATTAAACATTCCATGCAGCACATTCCATGAGAAGAGGCACATAAAAACTTAATTAGTTTTTCATGGATTAAATTCTGTCACGTCAGGCATGGAAGAGATCGCCATAAGTACCTTTAGATGGTGCAATTTGCTTACATAGCTACGCTCTAGCAGCATGTAAATACAATTTGTTTGCTGTTTGCTTGCACTACTACTAGATGTGGGTATTGTGTAAATGACGACAGACCAGTTTCGAACGAGGATTTTGTTGCATAAACAACTTGCTAAATAAATTAATTATATTAGTAGGTACATACAGTACCAGTCGCATATTTTATAGCGTTGTGGGTCTCGTTTGACATTACAATGAAAGCCATGTCATCAGTCCATTTGAAGCTCAACAGAAAAAATGGAATTTTTTCTACGAAAAATTTCTAGATTTGTTTAATGGTACTGAAATCTAGGTTAGATTTGCATAATTTATTTTTAAGCAGGTTAATTTGTTGAAACGAGGGAGAAAATTTTGTAAATATTTGAAGAGGTGAAATATTACGAGGAGCAAGACAAAAAAAGAACTGCTGACTGCTGAAAGAGAATTCTTTTTTCTATTTTTCAATGAAATGATGAAGGGAAAAAACCCCGTAAAGAAAAACAAGTGAACTAAAGGTGAACTTTCTTTACAATCTTTTTTCGTGTACAACAGCCGTTCGAATTAAGCTGACTTTGTACATATTACATACTAATAATGTCTGTCAGTCTTGGACAAAAGTAGGTACGTTGGACTTGTATTCCATTCAACAAACTTTACCCCTCGTTTAAATATAAAAAAAAGTTTTTTTTCCCTCGTAAAAGATTAGGTCGACGTAAAGAAGAGAAATCGTTATGTTCAAAATGTTACGGAAAAACCAATCTTGCGTGTAGAATGCTAATTAATTTGTCTCCTTACGACAGTACAATTTAATCAGCAAGTACTAATCGCCTGTCAGCTGCAATTCTTGTCGAATTAAAAATGCGAAATTCATTCGAGTTCGATCATTTCTGTGGCATTTCTCAAAAGCTAATCGACCCATTACTTTGAAGTATTCCATTCAAGAGGCGATAAGATGAAATCTGCGACAAGCTTTACTGTTTCACTTCCATTTCTACTACATCATCTTAAGTGCAATCAGTTACAAATTTTTAAGTGGTTTTACGACCTAAAATAAAACCGAATCGGCTGTTCCAGTTAGTAGCAGAAGGATTGTTATTATTTTAGAAACAGATAATCATATGTTATCGACACCAATAACAACATTAAGAGATGACCTATGGTTAATATGCAGTCTTATATAGTGAACTAAACGGTGTGATAAGACGAATGAAGTAAAAGATTTTGCATGAAACGCTTGGTGATTACGTTAAACAAATGAAGTAGCAGATTCAGTCGTTATTATGGCGATACGATCTTCTAGGAGTTTTAGTTAAGACCGTATAGACGAGATCCCTGTCACATACGGCTATTCATACGTTATCGATAATGACGACAAAAGTAATGACAAGCTGTGAGTAATATGATCATTTAAGGGGCGAATCTGGCACCGTCATGACTTTTCGTTACATGTAGTAAAAGGACGCATACTTTGATCGCGTTTCCCAGATTCCCTGATGCCGATTTGAAATCAACAGGTTAAAAATACTTTGATCGATAGAAGTAATAGACCTGATAATAATACTGGTCATATGCTTGCCATGTCATCCTTATATTACAGTTTAAAGAAAGCAAAATTCTGAAGTTTTAACCTGTTACATACGGCAAGCATTTGACCAGTATTATTATCAATGAAAGTGTAAAACAGGTATGGTCTATTGTCCGCCCGGAGGACATAAAAATTTGATTTTCGTACTTAAACGCATTCATTTTCATATTATTTTGACATAAATTGTGAGTGTGTTTAAGACGAATTCGCCAATCGACCATACCTGTTCTAGACTTTCATTGATTATTATCTGGTCTACTACTTCTATCGATCAAAGTATCTTTAACGAGGGAAAAACCACTCTTTTTTATTGATGTGATTATGATTGACATGAATAACCAATGATTAACATGATGACGAATTGGTGAATAACCAGCATTTGACCGTGGGAATCGTCGCAAAACTACATATAAACGTGAAATATAGCGGTTAATCAATGTTAATCACCGATTAACCGTTTGGATTCACAAAACTTATGCTTCTGATTAACAGATTAACTGATTAGCAACAAAATAGTGGTTTACCCCTCGATTTTTAATTGGTTGATTTCAAATCTTGTACTTCAATTTTTTAAACATGCATTTTACAATATAAAGAACAACATTACCCAGAGCTTGTCATTATCTTCGTCGTCGTTATCGATAACAGATACTTTAAGTAAAAAAATTGTTTTGAAATATGACAGAACTTCTGTCACAGAAGGCTATGCAAGTGTTGGAGAATGTATAGACAAAAGTGAGTCGACATCGAAACCGAATCAATTTTTTAGGGCAATCGGATTTTAGAAAATTTAGTGTTGTCTGATCCTGAGATAGAGCCAGTTGTGGGTTTGATTTTTTTTTTAAGAAAATGAACCGTATAAATCAATGGATTAATTATTAGCCTATTGAAGATGGTGGAAAACGCTTTTTGCTGCGACCTGATCTTGAATCGTGTTCCGAATTCGGTGGATTTTTAGAAAATTTAATTTGATCAAATTTGCAGTATTTTGAGACAACCTCTGTGACATGGAGCGAATAAAATCATTTATTTTGCTGATGCTACCCCATTCCCCCATGCGCCATGAGTATACAAATTGGAATCATGCCAAATTGTATAGACTAACAATGACGCGAAAAAGATTTATTTTAATCTTCGTGTGCAAATCTGTAGGTGCTTCGTAAATGGAACATTATTTCGATTTATTTTCTCCGAAATCCCTTACAGGTTAGTATAAAATTGTAACACATACGGGGGGAGCAGTTAATAGAAGCATATTCCAACAATTGAGGACACCCAAACATAGCTTGAATAATTTTAAATACATTTATGTTCGTAGATGAATGTGTGTGTGGTGTATATGTTGTGTGAATTTATTTGCCAGTAAAATTAAGCTCCCGAACAAAACGATGGGGAGTAATATGTGAAATTTTATTCGATTCCCTGTGCACGCAAAACCAATAAATTTCACTTTTACTAGTTACATTCGGAAGTTTCACAGGGAACATGTTTTTGTTATTATTTGGGTTAACATTTACATATCAATGGCATCAGTATATATTGTTACAATACAATTGGAATGAACCTGCTGTTGATTCAGATTATATACTTTTAAATACCCAGGATCATAATAGACCGTTTTCACTGTTGATTTTTTTCTCTCTCTTTAACATTGAATTTTAACAGAAATTAGATGAAATTTAAATAAAATCGATGGAAAATAAACAAAACGTTGGTAGGTAGCAGAGGTAATTTATGCACCAGGAATTAAATATATATATTTTGTCGTCACGAAACGAGGGCTCTCTTTCATTTCAAAAGACACCTTACTTCCATTTTAAATGTGTAATATAAAAAGCATCACGGTATATCATTTTATTTCAGCCATTTGTTTAATGGTAAAAATAAATTGAAATATTTTTTATTGAGTAATAACACGAAAATTGCTATACTTCAGCGAATGATAAAAGTTTTGGGCTTTAATTTCT
Source organism: Bradysia coprophila (assembly GCF_014529535.1). NCBI lineage: Eukaryota > Metazoa > Arthropoda > Insecta > Diptera > Sciaridae > Bradysia > Bradysia coprophila. Next base: position 1,540,240 of record NW_023503584.1, read on the forward strand.
GTTATTGTTATTGTGGAATTAATTCGATATTTTGTGGGCGGCTGAATCTTGTTTTTTTTTTTTAGTTTGGACTGGACGGCAGTCATCTGTAATGGATAAATACCTTCTTAACGACGATTCACCTGTTATCGACAAAGACGACAAATAAAAATGATGAGATCTGGCTGGTGTTCTCTTATATAGCAAAGATTTTGTTAAAAACAAATGAAGTAAAAGATTTTGTTGCAACCACTACAAGCGTTACTAAATACAAAAGAAATTATAGATTTATAGCAGTATATTTGCTGTTTCTTAAACTTCTGAAAGATTCAGATCGGGCGTTTTTCCATGTTTTAGATTCGAAAGAACAATCCATCATATTAACTGAATCTATAATTGAATGATACAACTGAACTTGGTTTTTGAGTATTCTTAACTAGACTTCCTCTATGTGACGGTGATCTGCAGCTACCGTTGATTAGATGTCAATATAACATCACAATGTTACTATTTCCGAAACATTACGTATAAGTGTTCTGCGAGGTGTTCTGCTGATATGTGATTTTACATTTTGTTCTTTTTAATTATTTTAATAATTTTTTAAATTTGATTCAGCTGTAGAGGCTTTTATAGTAAATTAAAGTGGGGTCTTTATGGCCCGACCCGAAGGGAAGGGCGTTATTCCCACACGTCAAAATAAAAATTACGTACGTACAGTGCTTCACGTGAGGTCGGTAAATGCCAAAAATGTACTCACAAAATTGTATTTAAAAGAACATTCACGTACTCTAAGTAGAGCGAATCACTGGAGTCGTTTACAGATTACAGATTAAAAATAAAATGGCAACAAATCAGCGAATTGAGCAATGAAAACAGTTTATCGAACAATATATTCGCACAGCTTAACCGTATCCGAACAATAGAACGAATTCAAACTTTTGCTAATAAATCGATGTAATTAGACATTTTGTACAATCAACGTGTTCGACTTGTTGCAATCTTGGAAAGGCGCCCAGTGAAAGTGTAAAGTTTGGCAATTCGATTCTAACATATGGACCGACGAATCCCCAGTATACAACATTTTCGGTGTGTTTATCTAATTGTATATGGGAGCAACAGTAAAAGTAAATTGCTATGAGAATAGTAGGTTACAGTGCATGCTGCGAAAATGATTCATTACATGCGGGAACAATTTTGAGATACGAGCAACTCACAAGTGTGTGTTTAAGCGCCAAGGTTTGAAAACTGTTATTTTGACAAGGGTAGAGTTTGCATATCCGAGCCGAAGGCGAGGTATGTAACTACCCGCGTCAAAATAACAGTTTTCAAACCGAGGCGCTTAAACACACACGCGTGAGTTGCGAGTTTAAAAATTGTTTCCCCAAGTAACGAATCATGGCAGCAGCTTGCACTGTATTCTATTTTATTGCTTGTCCAAGCGAAAATTGATTCTTACATATCAATTCCTTAACGCAGTAACAACGAATCTAGTATACCGCCGAACCCTCCGAAATTGGCTCACACGTCTACGAAGAAAAAAATCCCGAAAACAACACTAATGTTATGTTGGTATTGTTACAGCAGTAATCTCAATACACGTCACAACGGTCACAACAGTCGGCTTGTCACTGAATTGTTTTTCCGTTTCAGGATAATGCATTAATTTTGTTGTTTTCGTTATTTAGAATAAAAATTTTGCAGTGAAGTGAAGTGAATAATGTCTAACATAAGCAAAGTGTTTAGTGTTCTCGAATATAAGTGAAAAATACGCAACTAAAAGTGTTTGCCATGTGTTCATTATGATTTTCTTTTCGAAATAATTCAAATGCTTTTGCGACATTCAACTCACGCCACTGGAAAATTTGTGTTCAAAAACACAAAACATCAATAATTATTTTCTTTTTTTCTGTTGGAAGGCATTAAATATTTCAGATGATGCATTCTCCTTCATCTGGCTGCACCCCGCGAAAACTCGTTTTACGTGAATGACTGTGCACCCCGCGAAAATAGAGATTCCTTGACGATAGTGTCCCACAAATATCCCTCATGTAATCGACCATTTTCGCAGGGGCCAAATTGATATGTAAGAATCAATTTTCGCTTGGGGCAAGCAATAAAAATATAAAAAATATTTCGATTTCCGAGGTCCGAGCTTTGTTCATGCTAAGAATTGTTTTCATATTTCCATGTGATGTAAAATAAAAGTAATTTAAGAGCCACCGATTCTTCAATGAAACCGTTTCTGTTTTATATTTTACGATAGATTTTTGTAAAAATATATCATCAAAAATACAATGAAAAATGCACAAAGCATGTAACTGTAGGCTCCTAAATGAAGGTTACTAAATGTAAGCTACTAAATGTAGGCCACTAAATGTAGACTACTGCATGTGGGCCACTAAATGCAGGCTACTAAATGTAGGGTAGTACAAAGGGTCCGTACGTGACCTGTGTGCATTGATCAGAAATGATCAGCCCAAAGCCCAAACTGACGAAATCTATATAAATGTAGGCCACTAAATGTAGGCTACTAAATGTAGGCTACTAAGGATGGTGTGAGTTCGAAAGAGGCTATGCTTCTAAATATAGTTGACTGTACATAGCTCTGTAACAAAAAAGACTTTATCTCCTGTAATGTCATAATATTCACAATTTGAGTGTCACTTTTAGAATCAAAATGGGCCAGATTTAAACACGTCATTCACAGGACGTTACGTTTATTAACTGAAAATTTCGACAATTGGTCATTTGCGCACCGCTATCTTCGATATTTTCTCATTTATTCACGGCGAACTTCGATAATTTCACATTTATTCACTGAAAATTGACAAATTCTTGACAGTGTACTAGATGTGTGTTTTATTTGTGGGGAATATGAATGAGTGACGGTGTCATGGCGTGTTGATGTTTCAGTTTGATTTTTTTAAATTGGTTTTTATGGTGATTATGACATTACAGGAGATAAAACCTTGTTCCTAACACGGTAGTAAATGGGGGTTTTGCACACACGATGTGTTGCCGAACTCGCTTCGCTCGTATCGACAATCTCACATCTAGTGCGCAAAACAATCCCATTTACTACCTTATTATGAAAATAGCTATTGTACAATACTAGTATAAAGATAGAAAAGTCAAATAGTTAAGTTACGACTTGAGTCACTTGATGTTATTGTAAAATCATTTTCTTTAAATCTCGTTATTTCTTTATCGAAAAAAAGCTTCCACTTTCAAGGAACTGTAGTTTCAAGCGATATAGTTTTTACTTTTTGACGTTGCTATGTCTCCACCATGCCAGGGAAAAATTGAATAATTCAAATCATATTTTGCCTCAATGATTCTTGAATAGAATGCCGTTTGAATTATTTCGCATTCAAAAATGTATGTATTTGACGATAACGAGTAATAAAAACTATTCCTTACTGTAAAGACAAAATTTGCGACTCTTTTTACCGAATCAGCATTTGAAACCAACCAACGCAAGTCTTCCGAATATTTTTATTTGTATTTTGTTTTAGAAACGTGTATCCGAAGGTTGATTGTATTAAACTTTTTTTTCCTTATTTACATTTTCTCAAAAGTAAAATGGAAAAAGAACTTTCTTAAGTACCTTTCTTCGGAGTGGAATGTATTTATTTTCATTTGGGCTAACTCAAGTGTAATTGAAGAATATTGCTCCACTTTTCTTGTTAATAATAATGCGGAAATGGAAAATGCAAATAAGAATTTTCAGAAAGCTTTGATTAAATCCAACAAACAAATTAGTTCTGTACTTTGTAAATATCTCGTCTCTGTGATGTAAAGCCACCACATCTCTCTCGTGGTACATCGAGAAAAAAAATATCACATTTGCCAATCCCATGCTATAAGCAGGCAAAATCGGTACATACATACGTCTCTATACAGACACGTTTTGGTTTTAAGTTTGGCCTGGGAAAAGCGAAAAACGAAAATGTCAAATGAAAATTTGATTTTGATCAAACAAAAACGTAAAACATAAAGACATTGGGTGGAAATCGTTTGTTTTTTCTGTTTTTCTCTTATTCTGTCAGTCAAAGAGAAAAGCACTTGTAGCCATACAAGTTTCCTTTTCTTATGCAGACTTTGTGTGTACGCTTTAGCTTTGTTTTTTTATTATGTTCCGTCGATATCTGTTTGTGTTCGCAGAATTTTTTCTTCACATTTTTATTGTGTGCCGAATTTTGTTGTTATTCTTTATGGAAATTGATGAGTGCGTAGCACATACAACACATTAGAAGGTATAACCAAAAAAAACGATTTTTTTTTGTGTTATTGACGAATGAATACGAAAACATAATAATATTTATTCAATTTATTGATGGAAAATGTTTATACGAATTCGAATAACAAATTCATTACTTTTAATGATTTATTGTGTTATTCTTCGTCGTGTTAGCATCAGTCTATACGATACGAAATATATTTATTCGCAAAATGAATAACAACAACTTTGCCATTTTATTAGCTTTACGTGAAATGATGAAAAGAATTTAGATGCAAAATAGCTTATACCGAGATGAGACGAATTACCGTGGATTGTGAATACCTTCTATTTGTACATAACTAAAAAACAATGAGTTAACGTATCTACCGTTCGAAACTTTAACAAAAAAGAAGTATCTAGCGCCTACGGTAACAAACAGTAGTATCTACTTTACTATTCCATGCTATGCGTCGACGATGTTACATCGCATAGGAAACTGAAAAATTCGAACGGCCTTTATTGTCTTAACATTTGATATTCTAGATTTCAATTCTAACAAATTTCCGTCATATTTTGCGAACAAATCTAGTATGGGCCACAATGTATAGAATACTTTTGTGACTAATAGAAAGTGAGCTCTATTTCATAAAATCTATATTTTTACATATCATTAAATTAGATAGTTCTGTTCCTGACGGCATCTCATGTTTTTATCAATAAAAATAAACCAAAATAAATTAAAATCATGCGCTTCATCGAAAGAAGTAGTAGATTCTATCAAAATGTTGCTGGTATGTTTGTTGTCTCTAAAAGTTTAACTAACTTTTTCGTAATGACTGAGGTAATAAAATTATTCAACGGAAATTTTCCTCGAAAAAATCTCAAAAACTATTGAAGCGCATTGTGATAAAGGATTGGGTATTAAAAAACTAAGGAAGTCATTTTGGACTACTCATATCATATACAGTTCTGTGATTGATTGGTCTGAAGCACCTGATATTTATATAGGGTGTGAGCTTGAACTAGATAGAATACAATGGTCCCGCAAAAGAAAATATTATTAGGAAGCTGTCACACACATTATGTTAGCAGCGTCTGTAGTTTATCACTCAAACTGTTAGATACTTGCGTAATAATACATTAGTGAAGCATTATATGAATGCATGAATACTATGGACGGACATTACGATATAATTATAACGGAAATATTCTAATTTGTCGTATAGTAAAAGATGAAATTCGGTCCAAATTTAAAGTTAGAGACAGGGATGAATTAGTTACAGGGACCGTTCTTGCCGAAAATGATGTCGATGGATCGCAAATTTATGTTGTATGGTATCAAACTCCCTCCCACGTCTATTGGCGTCTATTGACGTACTATTTCCTTCTTTTGGCATACAATTTCCTTATATTTGCTTGCTAATGCGTTACCAAATAGCACCTGTCCCATTATTTGCTAGCGTAGTTTCCCTCCTCGGACTTCCACTTGCTTTACTCGCTTAACCTTTTCTTCTCATTCATTGTCTTCGTTTAGAAGTTTATGTTCCATTCGCAACATATTTAATTTCGGGAAATGTTGTTGTTGTTGTACGAACGGCAGGATAGAATTTCATTGCTCGTATGGTATACCATACAATCTGTAGATGATGGGAGTCCCCTGTTTTTGATCAAAGATAAGTTGGAAAACGAACCAAAGACAAATGAAGTAGTTCCATCAAATGCTATGGTTGACGGCAGAAACGAACATAATATGGCCACATTGATGTTCGTAACAGATGCCTGTTGATTCCGTATGGGGGCGTCAAGATTGTAATAAAGTAATACCATGTTCTTGTGAAGTAGACCTAGAGTAGAGGCCTATATTTCCAAATGTATTTCCTTTGATTAAAGTACAATTAACCAAACTTCTATTAATGAAATCGGAGATACTTGTCTTTAGTTTAACAAAATATTTGCCTAAGCTTGGAAGAAATCACGGCAGAGTAAAGTTAACCAGGCAGGAGTGGACGTTTGACAAGAGACCTGAACAATCTAGTAGCCCTATATTTTTTGCGAACAAAATTTTTCAATTTATGTCAGTGTTCATTTGAGTTCATTTTCATCCAGTGTATTAGGTCCCTTATTTGACGTTTCGAAAATGAACCGCTCCTTCCTGGTTTATTTTACTCTGCCGTGAAGAAATTCAAGTGAGTTCTAATGACTGTCGAAAGCAAGGCAAAAATTAAAAAAAAACTTTTATTCAAGTAACTTTTTAGAAACGTATAGGCATCTGTTACGGACAATAATGATAAAATAAGAGATGAATTCCCGATAATGTTGTCTTATATGAATGAAAATGGACGTTCAAACCAATGAAGTAATAGATTTTGTGTCAAGCACAAGGCATTCTTCAAACACCAAACAATATCGGAGGTTTTAATCTCATTCATACGTACTCAGAATAATAATAATATCCACGAGTCCGTATCTTCTAATTTAGTCAAGATATTCAAGACATACAACGATAAAGAATTGCAACCTCAAGTAGATTTTACTTGAGGTTGCAATTCTTTATCGTTGTATGTACGTACACAAGATTATTCAGTCTTTGGCTGTATAATGTCTCATATGTAGGCAGACAGCAAAAAATAATAATTTTTTGTCTAAGAGGAGATCTTGAAATGTGCGCAACTCTATACTAACAAGGTTTTCCAACTTTGAGAGATTGCATTATGAATTGAATTTGAATTTTCCTTTTTTAACAGAAAAAATATTTATTTACATTGCCAGACTGCATTATTCTAGTCATGTAAATCAATATGTTTTTGTGTAAGGTACACTCTTTCTTACAATTTAATCAAATTTTATTCGAGTCTCCGTTGCACGGTTCTATGCTGGGCCTATTATTGGGAAATTGGTTTGGTCAATTTCTTGTAAATTGTGAGAAAATGTTTTGTAAAATTTGAGTAAACTTTTGGAAATTTTGAGCAAATTCTTTGGAAAATTTTAGCAAATTTTGGAAAATCTTATAGTCAGAGACAGTGAAATCTCAGCTGTTTCAACTGTTTTTTCAGCTGATCCACACATACAATCAAAACTGTTTAGCACATTTAGTATATCAATTTTCCAAAAGTAGGCCCTGCTGCTATGTCGTTTACATTATGTAAAATTGTTGCTATACTTGACTGTAGCTTTCAAAAATGCTCCCAATCTTGAACAGTAAATCCAAATATTTAACGAACAACATAATCGCTGCACAGTTTCGTTGGAACATTAATCATTACAATTTGACCGGCTATTTCATAAGCGAGCATAACATCCCCTGTATAACAATTTCGGTTATGTTCATCTGACACGTGTGTGGTCAATCATTTTGATCCGGCACTAGGAATCTTTTTGTTACAAAAATTATGTTAATAATTCAACGCGTGCAGAGCAAACAACACAGTCATTTTACTACAAGCCATAATAATGGGAAGCAGATACCATATTCACCGGATTAATTCAGTCTATTAGATGGATTGTTTGAGTTCTTCGAATGATATTAACCGAGGATGGAACAACATTACATTCAATGGATATCGGGCTTTCATCATAGCTCTAATTTTCCTACCGAAACAACAGGGCACGTTTTGTAGAGAATTCCTATAATGGAATTATTGGGGAACGTTGCGTAACACTCGAAAAGATAACAATTTGTGGATAAAATCGATACGTATAACAATGCAACTCAATTGGGCAATGATTTGCGTTCTCGATATCATATGGTATGCGCCATAAATTGTTACATCCGACTGTACAGCAATGATGTACTACAACATGATAATTATAATGACCGAATCGATTTGTTGGTAAAATATACACATCATCCACTCTGATAGCAGTGGAAAGTTAATAGCGGATGGATTACCCAATTTATTGTTTGATTTTCGATATTTCAATAATGTACGAGGCCATCAATTTCTTGCCTTCAAAAAACAATGTTTCGGGTATGCGTTCATTGGAATACTTTTCATCCATTCGATTATCGCCCAACGGCATAACAACAATGCTTTTCCGAACAATCTGTGAAAGTTTCGAAATGATTGGAATGTTTGACGAATGTTTGATTAAGTTCATTGGATATTTGAAAACGTTCTTTGTTGCCCGTTTGGCTGCTAAGAAGTGTGCACTGTCCGTATCTTCTTGCCAGGTTTGATTTTGCACTAGGCTTTTGATGATGATTGTTGCGACAGGCGACTTTTTATCGCTTATCGAGCATTTTAGAGACTTCGAAGTTACTTTACAGTCAACTGCGAAGCGTCGGTCCGCAAACATACTCTGAACAACGACCGGTATGAAATCAAAAAAATCCGAAGTGCAACGTTCGTGTGTTTGCCCGTGGACAATTTTAAAGGTCAATTTCTTGCTAATTCCATTCGGTGAATCTCCTGATTTGCCACAAGTACAGCTAACGTCGGTGAAATCGTCGTCAACTTTCAACGACGGAAATTGCCAGAGGTGCAGGAGAATTTTTTGTTTGTTCCAACCGTGCATGTACTGCGGTATTTTCGCTTTGATTAAATTTAAATCCAATTCAACCGAGTCAATGACCTGCTCGATTTCTGGAGTGATTCTCAAAACATCGTCATCGAATTTCGGAATCGAAATGTTGCCTTTGTCATCCGAAATTGACTTGATAACTGAATCGATCATGACAAAGGGATCAATATCCTTCCTAGTCTCCGTACAAATAAGCTCAAACTGACTAATGCCACAACAACCGAATCCAATGCAGGGATTTGTGCTATTCAACCATTCCATATCGTTAACGCATATAAAATCGATGTCTCTAAAGAAACGAGTCCGCTCCGTCCACAACAAGTCCTCCAAACCGATTGAATTCATTTGGGACATGCCTTCGATTAGAAATTTGAAATTGACTGGTAGTACAAGGTCTTGCTTCCGAAACGCCTCCAAAATGTGCAACCAACTGATAAATTGAGTTTTCCCTTTGTACACGCCACGACCCACCAGGTCTCGATTACTTTTAACAAGAGACCATGGGTCTGTCGTCCAACCACTGAGATCACTGTCTTTCACATCAACTCCACAATGGATCAGAACGGTCGTTTTCTTCGGATCATTGCCGAAAGTAGCGAAAATTACGTACGGCAACTTGAATGTTCTTCCATTGAATGTATGACTTCCGATATCAAACCGTTCACAGTAGCTAGGTTTTAGTGACTTGAGACGAGCCTCTGTCCATCGAATCATTTCTTGCATTTCATTTTGGTGTTCGTATGAACCGGATATTGATTTGAATGAAATTATTTTCCGAAGATCATCCAGCATATGCTCCTGATATTTGTCAATGTATTTGAAGATCTTAATTAAATTTGAATCCATTTTCCCCAAATTGGCTGGTATAATTCTGGTAGATGTGTAGAGAACAAAACTAAAATTAAATAGAACGTACGCACACCACCCGCCTTCTATTCAATTTTGAACGTCACGTGTCTAACGAATACAGCGAGCGATTTTCACAGCCACATAAATTTACATTGGATTCCCTTATGTACAAATTATCCCATAAACCATGTATACCATTGACTTATTGTCTGTACGTTCAGTACATCATTAATATGTTATGTCTTGCAAATTATCTGTAATTTATGTAATATAATAATCAGCAAAAATGAAATGACGATAATTCGATTATGTCTATTGCGTTGCGTGTGCCATAAAGTGGGATGTTTCATGGCATTTTTTTTTCGTTCTTTTGTTGTCCTTGGCCTATTGAAGATTTATTACTCGCCGTTGCGTATCAAGTCAGATTATTTTAGGGGAACGATATAATCATCGAAATTTGAGTTGGTTTCAATTGATTAGTCAAACAAATGATCCGTAAAATGAAGTAAAAGATTGTGTAACTCTAAACAGAAGAAGTACTAGATTTAGAAGCAGTGAAAACTCTTTTCGAGAATGTATGCAACGATTTCAAGGACTCTGTTATTGGTTCTGTACGTCAGGTCACAGTTTTTGCAGTGATAGGACAAGATGAGACGGTTTATGAAAGTTGCATATATCGTAGAAAATCCAAATTGCGATCTCAAAATGATGTTACTGGTCCCAAATGACGAAAAAAAATTTGAAAATTAAATTTTTGTTGAAAGTCTATCATGCCAGACAACGCCAATTTTTCAAATTAGCGACATCATCTAGGATTTTCTACGATGTATGACGGCCGGGATATACACTAGGACCTCTTTAGGGCTTAAACATAAAAGTCGTAGAACAAGTGCAATGTAACCTATTGACATAGCAAACACGCAACCTTATGAGGGACTGATATACATATAAGCTCTCGTTCTGTAACGAGAGTTACTCGAACGGACATTTCAATTCAATTCTCTCTATTCATGACACGTGTATTACCAATATCGCGGCATATGAATAACATGGATAGGGAAATGAAAAGAATAACATAAAGCGAAGGGATGCGCCTTTCATTTCTTTCCCAAGTTAAGTAATATTTGACGAGTCGGAAATGTGTTATAGGTCATCGAGACGTAAGTGTTTTTACTCGTAATCCTCAGTGGAAATGAAAATACCAGAAAATGTTATCAATTGAAAAGTTGGTGTGGGTGATTTTTCACATGCTGATCAACGAAACGATTTTTTCCCCTGAAGCATGTACTGTACACTCAACTCTCATATAACTTTTCCATGTTCTTTCGCTGAGCAAATATGTTTTATAGGTCGCAAAAAATACGATCCACTTTTGAGGCAGTTCATCAAGCAATATCAGTCAATTTTGGCCAACATCTCTCTATACCATACGCTTAATACAAAATGTAACCAGTCGGTATTCATAAAATCCCATAGTGAATTATGTGAATTTCTTGCTTTATATTTCTTTTCAAAACTTTGGAAACAAGGTCAACGTACATCGGTTTACAATTTGAAAAGAATTATTCCGAGTGCTTTTAGGCATAATAAATCCGGTTGTGACGGGAAGTGTAATGATCATAAAAATACATTTTTTTTTCTTCCTCGTAGCAGTTAAAGTTCACCATAGAAGTAACTTCTGATTAAAAAACTTTCTTCTCTTTTTACCGTATACAGATTTATGTTCCTTTTTATGCTTGAAAGTTGGTTACGTGTTGTTATTTGTACATTAAATGGAGCGATTGTTTTGGGTACAAGAAAGGACACTCAAATATTAGAGGTGAACGTAACAATGTGACGCAGAAAATCAAATCAAAACAAGTCGACAACCCGATAATTGTTTACGTAACATTTAGCACTAAGTGAAAACTCTTTTAATTCCATTCACTTACGTTATTCCGGAGTGCTCTTCATTTTGCCAAACCATTTTCTTCACAAAAAAAATCTCTCTTCGTCGGTTCATTTTTAATTTAAGTTCAAAAGCACCCTTCTGACGCGCCCATATATACTTACACAGCACCCGATCACTTAAATGTGCCGTAGCCCGTATATATATACTATGTACGCGAATGTACTGCAGTCTTACAAACCTAACATTAAAGCAATTGTTCTGCCTGTTAAATTCAAGTGTATAATTACATGAAAAAGGATATGATATAAAGGTGTCAACGATAAAAGACTGATACGCGCTTGGCGAGAATGTGTTGAGTGAACAATTTTTAATGTAAAATGAAATGGAAATAATTCTGTCTGAGATGCGATATCGTATTTATAAGAAAATATATTTTCGAGTGAATGGAAAACTGTGTCAATATTAAATTCGAATTTTTTTGTTTTCAAAAATTGAGTTCACGTTCGGTATGAAATTCGAAACGAGACTGTGTGTTTAAATAAAATTCACCGTGCTGCCTGTTGCTAAACGTTTCAATTGAAACGGTTTGCACGTTTATTTTTGGGAATGGTTTCAAACGTAATTCGGGTTGGTTTTCGTGTGAGGGCTGGGTAAGCAGTGCGTAACTATATTGGTTGTTTCGAGATGTTTTCTCCCTACGGATATTTAATTTAAAGAAATAATTATTTAACAGGCCATCAGTAACAACTGCTACAATGGGGAAACGGATGTTTGTTTTTTTAAATAATATTTTCTTTGATGTTTTCCCCAAAATATTGTAAGATTTATAACTTCGTTCAAATATTCCAGGATTTCCACAAAACCTTACAAAAATACATACTGAAGTTGTACGAAAGTTTTGAGCATACCAAGGTATGCCTTGAAAGTGTTGTCCTATTTGGAATTCCTTAATTACGTTTATTTTAGCAAAATTCATTGAAATATTCTGGGAACAAAATAAAAGTTTTTACAGAAATCAATGAAAGAGGAAAGGATTAAATTCAGAAACAGTTTTTATTAGACCCGAACTAAATTTCGGCTTCAGTGCGTGTATTGTTAAATCATTTTGAATTGGGATCCGGTACCATTGATGGATTCAGTTGAACTGAATCGGTTCAATAATCAAAATGTGTTAAATTTGATTATAAACTAGATTATGTACGTGGGATGGCACCGAGGGAAATTTTTGCATCGATTTGTATGAAAATTTTGAATTGAGCCGATGAACAAAAATTGACTGGCGGAGGTTTTTTCGAGCAAACAATTGAAGTTGGGGTCGATATCACATCGATCTTTTTGAACCTGATTTGTTTGTTTGTTTGTTTGTTTAGATACCTAGAGAGGCCTTTAATGGCCAATAACAAGTGCAGTCTGGACTGCTGATTTAATGTGAATTCCGAGCCACGCCCCAAAGTATGCAAATATTGTCTGAGGAAAGTTAGGTGCTAATTTTCACCTAAATGTAGGCTAGACATATGAACACAAATTCATTGGTTTACGACATACGACTAAACACACTGCAACTACCCAAATCCCAGATTATGACGTTTGAGTGAACTTTAGGACCAATGCGATATAATCGCTAGAAAAATTCCAGGTGGAATTGTTAGACTCGGGAATCGAACCAGGATTTGGTGGACGGCAAAAGAATTATTTTTTTTGCGTTGCGTCTCTTCTAGCGCCGCACTTGAAAAGTGGAAAATTTGTTGTGTTGTATAGTGGGTGAATTCATCGCCTTCGACTCGAACTACAACCTTCACACATGTCAAAACTACAAAAAATGAAACGAAGACAGTAATGCACTTTTTCCACCGATTCAACGAATTCCATGGACAAGTAGAAGTAGAATACCGGTACCTCCCGTCAATATGTTCTGCTAAACCGTAATGAAAGCAAATCTTTAATTGAGTTCAATCGATTCACTTAAATATTTGCGATTGAGTATTGAACCTACGAGGTGGCAAGTCTACGAGGTGGCAAGTCATCTTTCAGCGGGAAGTAGACAATTAGCTATTGAGTTTCACATAGTTGAATTTCTAAAACAATTTAAGAATCAAAACTTCAAGAGCAGTGGGAGGTCTGCATCTAGAAAAATAAAATCGCAGTTTTCTCGTAATAGTATTCCTTTGAGTCGTATATAACCGTTGTCCTGTTAGCTGTTTATTAATTGACCTAATGGCAGTGAAAAGTTAAAAAAACAACATTTGAATACCACGAAAAAAACAATTTCCAATATTTTCTTTCTCCACACAATAAAATGTGTGACCGTGTGATGATGGGCATACGAAAAAAAAATAATTAAATATTTAATTAAAATGGTAAACCGTACTTACACTATAACGTGATATAAAATGGCCGGAATTCCTCTGGGACGTTCCAAAAAATTATATATGCGACTCTGTAGCCTCCTATAACGGGCATCACGTCGTGCGCCACGATTATAGTTCAGTGGTTTACCCAATAGAGACATTCGTGGTCGTGAAAGCCTGTCGGCCCAGTTCTGGTCGGAAAGCTTGCACGCACTGAAATTAGAAATGATAAACAAAAATAAATTTATTTGAAATTTGTAATGTTGTTTCGACCAGTAAATGAATGAAAATATTTTTCGGAACCGAGTTGATTTCATTTGGACAGATGCCTTCGATTAGAAATGGAAATTTGACTGGTAGTGAACAAGGTCTTGCTTCCGAAAACGCCTCCAAAATGTCAACAACTGATAAATTGAGTTTCCCTTTGTACATCGCCACGACCCCACCCGGTCTCGATACTTTTAAACAAGAGACCATGGTCTGTCGTCAACCAACTTGAGATCACTGTCTTTCACATCAACTCCACAATGGATCAGAACGTCCGTGTTTCTTACGGATCAATTGCCGAAAGTAGCGAAAATTACGTACGCAAACTTGAATGTTCTCCATTGAATGATATGACTTCCGATATCCAAACGTTCACAGATCAGAGGTTGGTAGAGTAGCTAGGTTTTTAGGAAGCATTTGACGACGGAGCCTCTTCCATCTGAATGTCAATTTCTTGCATTTCATTTTGGTGTTCGTAACTGACCGGAATATTGATTTGAATGAAATTATGTTCCGAAGATACAGCATATTGGCTCCCTGATATTTTGTCAAATGTATTGAAGAATCTTAAGTAAATTTGAAATCCATTTTCCCCAAATTGTTGGTTAATTGGTATTCTGGGTAGATGTGTAGAGAACAACAACTAAAATTAAATAGAACGTACGCACAGGCCACCCCGCCTTCTATGTCATTTTGAACGTCACGTGTCTAACTACATAAAGCGAGCGATGTTCAGCAGCCAACAATAAATTTTACTATTGATTCCCATAATGTACAAATTATACCGCATAAACCATGTATATAACCATGACTTATTGTCTGTACGTATCAGTACATCAATTAATATTATGTTCTTTCGCAAATTATCTAGTAATTTATGTAATATAATAATCAGCAAAAATGAAATGACGATAAAGTCGATTTATGTAACTATTGCGTTGGCGTTGCCATAAAGTGGGATGTTCATGGCATTTTTTTTCGTTCTTTTGTTGTCCTTGGCTATTGAAAGATTTATTACTCGCGTTGCGTATCAAGTCAGATTATTTACGGGAACGGATATAAGTCATCGAAATTTGAGTTGGTTTCAATTGGATTAGTCACAAATGATGCCGTAAAATAAAGTAAAGATGTGTGTACTCTAACAGAAGAAGTACTAGATTAGAAGCAGTGAAAACTCTTTTCGAGAATGATGCAACGATTTCAAGGAGAGCTCTGTTATTGGTTCTGGACGTCAGTCACAGTTTTGGCAGTGATAGGACAAGATTAGGACGGCTTTATGAAAGTCATATACGTACAAAAATACCAAATGCGATCTCAAAAGATGTTACTAGGGCGCCAAATGAGCGAGAAAAAATTAAATTAAGATTTTTGGTTGAAAGGTCTATCAATGGCCAGACAAGCCAATGCTTTCAAATTAGCGGCACATCATCTAGGATTAATTCTTACGATGTATGACGGAGCCGGGGATATACATGCAGGACCCTTTTAGGGCTTAAACATAATAAGTCGTAAGAACAAAGTGCAATGTAACCTCATTACATAGCAAACCGCAACCTTATGAGGACTGATATACATAGTACAGCTCTCGTTCTGTATACGAGAGTTTACTCGAACGGAACATTTCAATTCATTCTCTCTACTCAATGACACGTGTTTACCCAATATCGCGGCATATGAAATAAAATGGATAGGGAAATGCAAAAGATAACATAAAGCGAAGTGCGCCTTTCATTTCTTCCCAATTTAAGTAATATTTTGACGAGTGGATAATGGTTATAGTCATCGAGACGTAAGTGTTTTACTCGTAATCCTCAGTGGAATGAAAATACCCAAGAACAATGTACCAATTGAAAAGTTGGTGTGGGTGATTTTTCACATGCTGATCAACGATAAACGAGTTTTTCTCGAGGGCCTGAAGCATGTACTGTACACTTCAAACTCATCCTAATAACTTTTCCATGTTCTTTCGCGAGCACAAAGTATGTTTATAGTCGCAAAAAATAACGATTACTTTTGAGGCAGTTCATCAAGCAATATCAGTTCAATTTTGCCACATCTCTCTATACCATACGCTTAATAAAAAGTACACCAGTCGGTATTCATAAAATCCCATAAGTGAATTATTGAATTTCTTGCTTTAGATTTCTTTTCAAATACTTTGAAACAAGGCAGACGTTACATCGGTTGTAACAATATTGATAAAGGATTTATTGGCCGAGTTGCCCTTTTAGCATAAATAAACCGGTTGTGACGAATTATTGATCATAAGAATACATTTTTTATCTTCCTCTAGCAGTTAAAGTTCACATGTAGAAAGTAAACGTTCTGATTAAAAAAAGACTTCTTCTCTTTTTACCAGTATACAGATTTATGTTCCCTTTTTACTTGAAAGTTGTTAAACTGTGTTGTTATTTGTACATTAAATGGAGGCGACTTAGTTTTGGGTACAAGAAAGACACTCAAATATTAAGAGGGTGATATCGTAAAACAATTTGAGACTGCAGAAAAAATCAAATCAAACAAAGTCGACGATAGAGCGCCGATAATTGGTGTTTACTGTAAACATTTAAGCACATCAAGGTGAAACTCTTTTAATTTCATCACGATTCGTTATGTCCCGGCAGTGCTTTCTATTTTGCGAATACCATTTTCTTCACAAAAAAATGTCTCTCTTCGTCGTTACATTTTAATTTAACGCTTCAAAAGCACCGCTTCTGACGCGCCCAATATATTAGATTTGTGTCAAGCACAAGGCATTCTTCAAACACCAAACAATATCGGAGGTTTTAATCTCATTCATACGTACTCAGAATAATAATAATATCACGAGTCCGTATCTTCTAATTTAGTCAAGATATTCAAGACATACAACGATAAAGAATTGCAACCTCAAGTAGATTTTACTTGAGGTTGCAATTCTTTATCGTTGTATGTACGTACACAAGATTATTCAGTCTTTGGCTGTATAATGTCTCATATGTAGGCAGACAGCAAAAAATAATAATTTTTTGTCTAAGAGGAGATCTTGAAATGTGCGCAACTCTATACTAACAAGGTTTTCCAACTTTGAGAGATTGCATTATGAATTGAATTTGAATTTTCCTTTTTTAACAGAAAAAATATTTATTTACATTGCCAGACTGCATTATTCTAGTCATGTAAATCAATATGTTTTTGTGTAAGGTACACTCTTTCTTACAATTTAATCAAATTTTATTCGAGTCTCCGTTGCACGGTTCTATGCTGGGCCTATTATTGGGAAATTGGTTTGGTCAATTTCTTGTAAATTGTGAGAAAATGTTTTGTAAAATTTGAGTAAACTTTTGGAAATTTTGAGCAAATTCTTTGGAAAATTTTAGCAAATTTTGGAAAATCTTATAGTCAGAGACAGTGAAATCTCAGCTGTTTCAACTGTTTTTTCAGCTGATCCACACATACAATCAAAACTGTTTAGCACATTTAGTATATCAATTTTCCAAAAGTAGGCCCTGCTGCTATGTCGTTTACATTATGTAAAATTGTTGCTATACTTGACTGTAGCTTTCAAAAATGCTCCCAATCTTGAACAGTAAATCCAAATATTTAACGAACAACATAATCGCTGCACAGTTTCGTTGGAACATTAATCATTACAATTTGACCGGCTATTTCATAAGCGAGCATAACATCCTCCTGTATAACAATTTCGGTTATGTTCATCTGACACGTGTGTGGTCAATCATTTTGATCCGGCACTAGGAATCTTTTGTTACAAAAATTATGTTAATAATTCAACGCGTGCAGAGCAAACAACACAGTCATTTTACTACAAGCCATAATAATGGGAAGCAGATACCATATTCACCGGATTAATTCAGTCTATTAGATGGATTGTTTGAGTTCTTCGAATGATATTAACCGAGGATGGAACAACATTACATTCAATGGATATCGGGCTTTCATCATAGCTCTAATTTTCCTACCGAAACAACAGGGCACGTTTTGTAGAGAATTCCTATAATGGAATTATTGGGGAACGTTGCGTAACACTCGAAAAGATAACAATTTGTGGATAAAATCGATACGTATAACAATGCAACTCAATTGGGCAATGATTTGCGTTCTCGATATCATATGGTATGCGCCATAAATTGTTACATCCGACTGTACAGCAATGATGTACTACAACATGATAATTATAATGACCGAATCGATTTGTTGGTAAAATATACACATCATCCACTCTGATAGCAGTGGAAAGTTAATAGCGGATGGATTACCCAATTTATTGTTTGATTTTCGATATTTCAATAATGTACGAGGCCATCAATTTCTTGCCTTCAAAAAACAATGTTTCGGGTATGCGTTCATTGGAATACTTTTTCATCCATTCGATTATCGCCCAACGGCATAACAACAATGCTTTTCCCGAACAATCTGTGAAAGTTTCGAAATGATTGGAATGTTTGACGAATGTTTGATTAAGTTCATTGGATATTTGAAAACGTTCTTTGTTGCCCGTTTGGCTGCTAAGAAGTGTGCACTGTCCGTATCTTCTTGCCAGGTTTGATTTTGCACTAGGCTTTTGATGATGATTGTTGCGACAGGCGACTTTTTATCGCTTATCGAGCATTTTAGAGACTTCGAAGTTACTTTACAGTCAACTGCGAAGCGTCGGTCCGCAAACATACTCTGAACAACGACCGGTATGAATCAAAAAAAATCCGAAGTGCAACGTTCGTGTGTTTGCCCGTGGACAATTTTAAAGGTCAATTTCTTGCTAATTCCATTCGGTGAATCTCCTGATTTGCCACAAGTACAGCTAAACGTCGGTGAAATCGTCGTCAACTTTCAACGACGGAAATTGCCAGAGGTGCAGGAGAATTTTTTGTTTGTTCCAACCGTGCATGTACTGCGGTATTTTCGCTTTGATTAAATTTAAATCCAATTCAACCGAGTCAATGACCTGCTCGATTTCTGGAGTGATTCTCAAACATCGTCATCGAATTTCGGAATCGAAATGTTGCCTTTGTCATCCGAAATTGACTTGATAACTGAATCGATCATGACAAAGGGATCAATATCCTTCCTAGTCTCCGTACAAATAAGCTCAAACTGACTAATGCCACAACAACCGAATCCAATGCAGGGATTTGTGCTATTCAACCATTCCATATCGTTAACGCATATAAAATCGATGTCTCTAAAGAAACGAGTCCGCTCCGTCCACAACAAGTCCTCCAAACCGATTGAATTCATTTGGGACATGCCTTCGATTAGAAATTTGAAATTGACTGGTAGTACAAGGTCTTGCTTCCGAAACGCCTCCAAAATGTGCAACCAACTGATAAATTGAGTTTTCCCTTTGTACACGCCACGACCCACCAGGTCTCGATTACTTTTAACAAGAGACCATGGGTCTGTCGTCCAACCACTGAGATCACTGTCTTTCACATCAACTCCACAATGGATCAGAACGGTCGTTTTCTTCGGATCATTGCCGAAAGTAGCGAAAATTACGTACGGCAACTTGAATGTTCTTCCATTGAATGTATGACTTCCGATATCAAACCGTTCACAGTAGCTAGGTTTTAGTGACTTGAGACGAGCCTCTGTCCATCGAATCATTTCTTGCATTTCATTTTGGTGTTCGTATGAACCGGATATTGATTTGAATGAAATTATTTTCCGAAGATCATCCAGCATATGCTCCTGATATTTGTCAATGTATTTGAAGATCTTAATTAAATTTGAATCCATTTTCCCCAAATTGGCTGGTATAATTCTGGTAGATGTGTAGAGAACAAAACTAAAATTAAATAGAACGTACGCACACCACCCGCCTTCTATTCAATTTTGAACGTCACGTGTCTAACGAATACAGCGAGCGATTTTCACAGCCACATAAATTTACATTGGATTCCCTTATGTACAAATTATCCCATAAACCATGTATACCATTGACTTATTGTCTGTACGTTCAGTACATCATTAATATGTTATGTCTTGCAAATTATCTGTAATTTATGTAATATAATAATCAGCAAAAATGAAATGACGATAATTCGATTATGTCTATTGCGTTGCGTGTGCCATAAAGTGGGATGTTTCATGGCATTTTTTTTTCGTTCTTTTGTTGTCCTTGGCCTATTGAAGATTTATTACTCGCCGTTGCGTATCAAGTCAGATTATTTTAGGGGAACGATATAATCATCGAAATTTGAGTTGGTTTCAATTGATTAGTCAAACAAATGATCCGTAAAATGAAGTAAAAGATTGTGTAACTCTAAACAGAAGAAGTACTAGATTTAGAAGCAGTGAAAACTCTTTTCGAGAATGTATGCAACGATTTCAAGGACTCTGTTATTGGTTCTGTACGTCAGGTCACAGTTTTTGCAGTGATAGGACAAGATGAGACGGTTTATGAAAGTTGCATATATCGTAGAAAATCCAAATTGCGATCTCAAAATGATGTTACTGGTCCCAAATGACGAAAAAAATTTGAAAATTAAATTTTTGTTGAAAGTCTATCATGCCAGACAACGCCAATTTTCAAATTAGCGACATCATCTAGGATTTTCTACGATGTATGACGGCCGGGATATACACTAGGACCTCTTTAGGGCTTAAACATAAAAGTCGTAGAACAAGTGCAATGTAACCTATTGACATAGCAAACCGCAACCTTATGAGGGACTGATATACATATAAGCTCTCGTTCTGTAACGAGAGTTACTCGAACGGACATTTCAATTCAATTCTCTCTATTCATGACACGTGTATTACCAATATCGCGGCATATGAATAACATGGATAGGGAAATGAAAAGAATAACATAAAGCGAAGGGATGCGCCTTTCATTTCTTTCCCAAGTTAAGTAATATTTTGACGAGTCGGAAATGTGTTATAGTCATCGAGACGTAAGTGTTTTTACTCGTAATCCTCAGTGGAAATGAAAATACCAGAAAATGTTATCAATTGAAAAGTTGGTGTGGGTGATTTTTCACATGCTGATCAACGAAACGATTTTTTCCCCTGAAGCATGTACTGTACACTCAACTCTCATATAACTTTTCCATGTTCTTTCGCTGAGCAAATATGTTTATAGGTCGCAAAAAATACGATCCACTTTTGAGGCAGTTCATCAAGCAATATCAGTCAATTTTGGCCAACATCTCTCTATACCATACGCTTAATACAAAATGTAACCAGTCGGTATTCATAAAATCCCATAGTGAATTATGTGAATTTCTTGCTTTATATTTCTTTTCAAAACTTTGGAAACAAGGTCAACGTACATCGGTTTACAATTTGAAAAGAATTATTCCGAGTGCTTTTAGGCATAATAAATCCGGTTGTGACGGGAAGTGTATGATCATAAAATACATTTTTTTTTCTTCCTCGTAGCAGTTAAAGTTCACCATAGAAGTAACTTCTGATTAAAAAACTTTCTTCTCTTTTTACCGTATACAGATTTATGTTCCTTTTTATGCTTGAAAGTTGGTTACGTGTTGTTATTTGTACATTAAATGGAGCGATTGTTTTGGGTACAAGAAAGGACACTCAAATATTAGAGGTGAACGTAACAATGTGACGCAGAAAATCAAATCAAACAAGTCGACAACCCGATAATTGTTTACGTAACATTTAGCACTAAGTGAAAACTCTTTTAATTCCATTCACTTACGTTATTCCGGAGTGCTCTTCATTTTGCCAAACCATTTTCTTCACAAAAAAAATCTCTCTTCGTCGGTTCATTTTAATTTAAGTTCAAAAGCACCCTTCTGACGCGCCCATATATACTTACACAGCACCCGATCACTTAAATGTGCCGTAGCCGTATATATATACTATGTACGCGAATGTACTGCAGTCTTACAAACCTAACATTAAAGCAATTGTTCTGCCTGTTAAATTCAAGTGTATAATTACATGAAAAAGGATATGATATAAAGGTGTCAACGATAAAAGACTGATACGCGCTTGGCGAGAATGTGTTGAGTGAACAATTTTTAATGTAAAATGGAAATGGAAATTCTGTCTGAGATGCGATATCGTATTTATAAGAAAATATATTTTCGGTGAATGGAAAACTGTGTCAATATTAAATTCGAATTTTTTTGTTTTCAAAAATTGAGTTCACGTTCGGTATGAAATTCGAAACGAGACTGTGTGTTTAAATAAAAATTCACGTGCTGCCTGTTGCTAAACGTTTCAATTGAAACGGTTTGCACGTTTATTTTTGGGAATGGTTTCAAACGTAATTCGGTTGGTTTTCGTGTGAGGGCTGGGTAAGCAGTGCGTAACTATATTGGTTGTTCGAGATGTTTTCTCCCTACGGATATTTAATTTAAAGAAATAATTATTTAACAGGCCATCAGTAACAACTGCTACAATGGGGAAACGGATGTTTGTTTTTTTAAATAATTTTCTTTGATGTTTTCCCAAAATATTGTAAGATTTATAACTTCGTTCAAATATTCAGGATTTCCACAAAACCTTACAAAAATACATACTGAAGTTGTACGAAAGTTTTGAGCATACCAAGGTATGCCTTGAAAGTGTTGTCCTATTTGGAATTCCTTAATTACGTTTATTTTAGCAAAATTCATTGAAATATTCTGGGAACAAAATAAAAGTTTTTACAGAAATCAATGAAAGAGGAAAGGATTAAATTCAGAAACAGTTTTTATTAGACCCGAACTAAATTTCGGCTTCAGTGCGTGTATTGTTAAATCATTTTGAATTGGGATCCGGTACCATTGATGGATTCAGTTGAACTGAATCGGTTCAATAATCAAAATGTGTTAAATTTGATTATAAACTAGATTATGTACGTGGGATGGCACCGAGGGAAATTTTTGCATCGATTTGTATGAAAATTTTGAATTGAGCCGATGAACAAAAATTGACTGGCGGAGGTTTTTTCGAGGCAAACAATTGAAGTTGGGGTCGATATCACATCGATCTTTTTGAACCTGATTTGTTTGTTTGTTTGTTTGTTTAGATACCTAGAGAGGCCTTTAATGGCCAATAACAAGTGCAGTCTGGACTGCTGATTTAATGTGAATTCCGAGCCACGCCCCAAAGTATGCAAATATTGTCTGAGGAAAGTTAGGTGCTAATTTTCACCTAAATGTAGGCTAGACATATGAACACAAATTCATTGGTTTACGACATACGACTAAACACACTGCAACTACCCAAATCCCAGATTATGACGTTTGAGTGAACTTTAGGACCAATGCGATATAATCGCTAGAAAAATTCCAGGTGGAATTGTTAGACTCGGGAATCGAACCAGGATTTGGTGGACGGCAAAAGAATTATTTTTTTTGCGTTGCGTCTCTTCTAGCGCCGCACTTGAAAAGTGGAAAATTTGTTGTGTTGTATAGTGGGTGAATTCATCGCCTTCGACTCGAACTACAACCTTCACACATGTCAAAACTACAAAAAATGAAACGAAGACAGTAATGCACTTTTTCCACCGATTCAACGAATTCCATGGACAAGTAGAAGTAGAATACCGGTACCTCCCGTCAATATGTTCTGCTAAACCGTAATGAAAGCAAATCTTTAATTGAGTTCAATCGATTCACTTAAATATTTGCGATTGAGTATTGAACCTACGAGGTGGCAAGTCTACGAGGTGGCAAGTCATCTTTCAGCGGGAAGTAGACAATTAGCTATTGAGTTTCACATAGTTGAATTTCTAAAACAATTTAAGAATCAAAACTTCAAGAGCAGTGGGAGGTCTGCATCTAGAAAAATAAAATCCGCAGTTTTCTCGTAATAGTATTCCTTTGAGTCGTATATAACCGTTGTCCTGTTAGCTGTTTATTAATTGACCTAATGGCAGTGAAAAGTTAAAAAAACAACATTTGAATACCACGAAAAAAACAATTTCCAATATTTTCTTTCTCCACACAATAAAATGTGTGACCGTGTGATGATGGGCATACGAAAAAAATAATTAAATATTTAATTAAAATGGTAAACCGTACTTACACTATAACGTGATATAAAATGGCCGGAATTCCTCTGGGACGTTCCAAAAAATTATATATGCGACTCTGTAGCCTCCTATAACGGGCATCACGTCGTGCGCCACGATTATAGTTCAGTGGTTTACCCAATAGAGACATTCGTGGTCGTGAAAGCCTGTCGGCCCAGTTCTGGTCGGAAAGCTTGCACGCACTGAAATTAGAAATGATAAACAAAAATAAATTTATTTGAAATTTGTAATGTTGTTTCGACCAGTAAATGAATGAAATATTTTTCGGAACCGAAATGAATTAAATTGAATCGTGAACCACCTGTTTGTAGCATAGCAACAACAACAGCAAAAGTAGAAGATGAATCGTCCGAATAAATACAACGTTTCAATACATAGAATCCGGAGAAATTCGTTCAAACAAATTGCAACAAATCGTCAAACGGAACATTTTCATTCTTCGATTTCTTTCGAAAACATTTATTATCCAATTTACACCCACACCTTTGGATTCTTGAAAATGTTATTAATCATTCAAGTCGTATTCATTTTCCGACAAATAATTCGAATCTAAGACTAATTTCCCTGACTTAATGTTTGCTGTATGGGTAAATCCGCATCTGTTCACCGAAAGGCATTATTATACGAAAATACAAGCGGGCTGTTTCCTGCTTCGACCGAAATAGAGAGAGAGAGAGAGAGAAAAAGAACTTTGAACATAAAATTGAATAGCCGTTAATTTGCACGGTTCGTTTGACTTGTTTACATTTGAAACAAGGGAAAAATAATCCAGACACTAAACTCGTGCTAATGTGCTAATGTAAATAGAAAGCGATAAAATGTTGCCACGTATGCGATTCTATAGTGAAACCGTATGATTTGGGGCGGTGGGCGAGACCCGTACGATACATAAGATATACGCTTTTCCCCATAGTGGATTAATTAATTCAGAGAAAGGTCAATGTACCTCACTTAAATATAGTTCTAAGAATTGAAAGGATCACCAGAGACGCAGAATCTCTCATTTTATTAGTCACGAATATATGGATTATGGAACCATACCTTACCACGGGATAAAATTTTGTCAAGTTAGAATGCCGATATAAAGAAATATAAAATTAATACTTCGTACTGGCAGGGCCGGACTGACCATACTGTCAATTCGGGCAATTCCCGAAGGGCCTTCAGGATTTTTTTCAATTTTGGAGATTTTTACAAATGATTTGTATGTATCCTCCCCCGAGGGCTTTTTCAAGCCATTGCGGCCCTGACTGGTCTGAAAATATATTCACCTGCAGTTTATTGCACAATAATTTTCTATTAGACAAGGTAGGATTCAATGGAAACGGACGATTTCTTGTTGTTATTATGCAATCTTGCTGTAAACACATAATATGCGCTGCATCGAAACGTGAGTAGTGAAGACGTGAGGATAAGTTGTCAGAGATTAAGCTTTGCAATCGTAAATCGAGTTCTAAAATTAAACAAAACCAAAAGCTATAAACTACTCCAAGCAGATTAAAAGATTTTTTTTGCACGTCTTAAGTATAAAACTCAATTACGATCCGCACTAAGCTTAGTCATGTCGAACAGTTCGATATGCCTTGAACAGTTCTGCGCTTATAAACATAGTTTGAGCATAACGTTCGCAATAATGCGGAAAGTTAGATTTGGAAAGGATATCTTTCTGTAAAAATTTGTATAAATGTGCCATATAGCAAGCAAATACAACCACTACATACCATCTCTTAATAGATTATTAAAATTTAGTTTCTAAGAGTGATATCGCCAAGACTTCAGGTAATTGGGGAACAAGCGGTCTCCGATTTTAATGAGTGATAGCTCATTCGATTCGTCGTTTAATTCTAGCGAACACGTATCTGCCATTTTTTTTGAAAAAAAATTTACTTTCTGTGAAAAAGATTCAAAAGTGAGGACATGTCAGAGGGTAACGAAAACAGTTTTTTGGCAATAACTCAAGAAACAATTATTTTAAATTATTGTAATGATGTACGAATGTCGGCCTTGGAAAGACCTACAGGTAGAGTATACGCACAGCTTGGTGCGAGTATATCCGCGAGAGTTATTACTAATAATATAGTGAATGTTCGGAGAGTCCGCCTTCTCTGCAGCTTCGATGTTCCGCGGAACTGAGTATGGGGTGTTGTAGCTGGCCTCACCCACTATCGTCCCACATATAAATGAACCCAGTACGGGTGCGGATCTACTCACACCAAGCCGTGCGTATACTCTCCCTGTAGGTCTTTCCAATGCCGACATTCGTACAACATTACAGTAATCTAAAATAATTTTTTCTTGAGTTATTGTCGAAAAACCGTTTTCGGTACCCTCTGACATGTGTTCACTTTTGAACACTTTTCACAGAAAGTAAATTTTTTATCGAAAAACTGAAAGATAAGTGTTTCCTAGAATTAAAAGGCGAATCCAACGAGCTATCACTCATTAAAATCGGAGACCGCTTGTTCCCAAAGTTACAAAAATCACCTGAAGTTTTGGCGATATCACTCCTAAATACTTACAAATTCTCAAAAAATGCTAAAAAAAAGTTCAAAAAATCCTAAAACTTTCAAAAAGTCCTAAGAATATTTTTAAAAGATCCTAAAGATTCTTTAATTTTTTTCTTTCATACAAATGTTGTTGTGTTTTTACAATATTTTTACTTTTCTATCGAACAACTACACTCTAATCTGTACATGAAATTAAAGTTGAGTGAATTAATGTTTTCTGTTATTGATAACCATAAGTAATTTAGATACATAACCCTTCATGCTTTTTTTTAAAACCGAATTGTAAATCAATTAGTGCGACTATCAATTTAGTATATCTGTAACAAATTAGAACTCATTTTTCTTCTTTCGTAGATTGCCGAGTAACAAGTGTATATCTGTGTGAGCGCACACAGAAATATCTAAAGCAAATAGCTCTGGTAAAATTGTGGTTTAACAAACGGCTCTAAATCAAATAAGATATAAACCGCGTATTATATACAAAACACTTAATTTTACATCTGTTTTTTTAAATTTATACTCGTGTAACATTTCATGTCATGTAGAGGAATCGGTAGCAATTAATACATTTCGGAACAGATTGACTAATTTATTCATTTTTTTTTGTTTCACATAAATGTTTCGTTTAGAATTGAATAAAAATAAATGTTGACGCCCCTCACTTTTTCAAATGCCCTTCAGACTATGACGTAATACCGTTGGAGACTTGTCGGCTTGAGGCTTAAATGTTTGATTAACGAACTTTAAGCTGAGAAATTTCAGCTAATACTCAAATAACAAATTCATAAAATCCAAAAGGAAGTCTGAAAAAGAAGTCTCGACTAAATGGTCACGATCGTACTAACCTACTGTCTTGTCTCAGTGGTACGAATTAGCACAACGATTTAATTTTAGGATTATAGTCAACCAATTTAACACAGAAGACTCAGCATCCAAAGTCGATTAGTTAGTTAGTTCGTTCGGCGATTACTTATATAGCAGATAAACTAAGAAATTTACTGAGTTCCCGGGAGAAAAATGAAAGCCTACAGGCTCAGGAGAGGTCTTCGACATTCTTTTTTCTGGGTGCTGCGGGAATTGGTCCACTTCGGAAATTTTGTATCTTTTGTATCTGACTATAATATGCTTGTCATTGAAAAATCTGCTCACAAAATGAAACGTAAATATTTCCAGACAACGTTCCTTTGTGTGGTCCCTTTACTTAAAATGGCTGTTAGCTAAAAATTTCGAATTTACAACACAATACTGAAATGGAAATTTCAAATTTTCAATCAAAATTATTTCCATCGCAACATTTTTTGATTGCATCGCTGCTGGTTACGTCTCAATTCAACATTTCTAAATTTCCAAATCGTTTGCGACCATAACGTATCCAGTCGAGACTACCACTTTATCACATAAACTCTATACAAACAAATTCATTCAAAATCAATCTAGTTACACATCAAATATCGCATTATACACGCGCACAAAGTATGCGCGTATGTTTTCATTGTAGTGTATTCGTGGACAGTTTTGTGGGCATTTTTATGATTTGCTGTTCATGCCCACAAATTTCAAAATTGAATACGAGCTAAAGTATTTACCGTAGTACAACCGAACTGGGGAAGATCGATAGAGCTCAAGAGTCTTCCCCGATCTTCCCCATAATAACATTAATAATTATTGGTTTTGATTGCGAACGAACTCAGTAAAAGGTATCGTTCCCGTGATATATATCACGGGAACGACTATGTTTAGATAGTGCAAATATGTATAAAACCAATAATTATGAATGTTATTATGGGGAAGATCGGGGAAGACTCTTGAGCTCTATCGATTTTCCCCAGTTCGGTTGTACTACGATAAATACTTTAGCTCGTATTCAATTTTGAAATTTGTGGGCATGAACAGCAAATCATAAAAATGCCCACAAAACTGTCCACGAATACACTACAATGAAAACATACGCGCATACTTTGTGCGCGTGTATAATGCGATATTTGATGTGTAACTAGATTGATTTTGAATGAATTTGTTTGTATAGAGTTTATGTGATAAAGTGGTAGTCTCGACTGGATACGTTATGGTCGCAAACGATTTGGAAATTTAGAAATGTTGAATTGAGACGTAACCAGCAGCGATGCAATCAAAAAATGTTGCGATGGAAATAATTTTGATTGAAAATTTGAAATTTCCATTTCAGTATTGTGTTGTAAATTCGAAATTTTTAGCTAACAGCCATTTTAAGTAAAGGGACCACACAAAGGAACGTTGTCTGGAAATATTTACGTTTCATTTTGTGAGCAGATTTTTCAATGACTCAGACAGACAAGCATATTATAGTCGGATACAAAAGATACAAAATTTCCGAAGTGGACCAATTCCCGCAGCACCCTGAACATAGAAATAGAGATAACATGAAGTAATGCCTCGACTTAGGTTGAGTTTGAAACTTTTGTTGAATTCGTTGTAACTGATTGATTGAAAAACCAAATATGATGATACTTATCGATCAATTTGTTTCTTGTGAGGAACAAGGACCGAGTATGGTTCACTATTTTTAAATGTGTGTGTAGATGCAAGCGTCGAGAGTGCCCTATCCATACACAGTAGTAGAACATGCCCCCTTTGCAACCCCGGTAGAAAGAGAATAATTTTATGCAATCACCTTAGTTTGCATGTAACGCATCACCACTCCAATAGGTCTTGCCAGCAGTGTTGAACATAATAGTATTAAAATATGTTCGTTCAATTTGGAAATTTCAGAATTTCAGACTTTTAATAATCGAAAAATGCAATCGGAATCCTATGTTGGAAATTGTTGGAAAAACTTTTACCAAAATGAAACTGTTGAACGGACCATAAATTGAACAAAGCACACAAGAACTTACGAATATATAAAAAACATATTTCCCACAAAAGCAAATTATTACAAACCGAAATTCTTTGGTTCATAAATTGGAAAATGTTGGCCAAATATCGATATTTTATAGTCAGAAGAGAAAGAGCATCGAACATAAGTTACATGTACAATAATCTCGTATCTATAGCCAATAAATTTTCTGTTCAATTAAATTCGTTTTCACCAAAATACACGCCAAGTCAAACTGAAAATATGATCGTACCGATATGAATGAACCAAACAGCGGAAAAAAAACAGTCCGGCAAAATTGAATTCGTTTTTGTGCACGAAAATCGTTTCTTTTTTTGGATTTTCATTCGGTTTCGTTTTTATTACAATCCTCTATCTCTTTGTACATCTATGCAATTTGTAAATGATGATTATATGTACCTTTTGATCCCCACAATTGAATACAGTCCTATATGCTATCTGGCAAATTGCCATCGAATGAACAACTAATTTGCAACTAAATTGAATTAATTGCATTGTTAGTTACAGACAGATACACAATTGCTTGAAAATTTATTTTTCCAATACATAAAAAACGGATGGCAATTGGAATCGGTTGGAAAATATGGCCTAGTTTTCCGATTTATATCTTTTGGCGTAAAGCGCTGTAAATGGATATATGGGCAAATTATACTGGTGAATCCAATTAGACTTTAAATATGTTTGAAAATGAACGTGTGAAACGGGGTCTGAAATACATTTTTTGGCAACGAATGAAAGGAAAACGATTTGAATAAAAAGGAAAATAATTATAAGCCGTGCTTTGTATGGCAGATAAAGTTTTTAAATTGCCGAATTTTATACTCATGCTTGAAATATTCGCTGGAGACAGTTGGGACTGTTCAAAAATTACGTAACGACAAACCAAGACTTTCACCCCTGGCCTTTAATGATAATAAATTTATGAAATACTTTCAAGAAAATGACAACATCAAAATGGGACGACATGGTAGAAACTACGAATATCAGACACCAACTGACACCAATCATCTGTTATCGACAACGATAAAATAAGAAAAAAACGTAAGGTTAATATGATCTTATATAGTAAATTGTTTGTTAATGTAAATGAAGTAGAAGATTTTGTTTCAAAAACTCTGGCCGGTCTTTTAAAAAAGATGTCACAGATTCAATCACATATCCAGTGATATGCTTCCCGAAATGTTAAAAATGATCCGGCTATTAAGTAAGTTATATTAGGAAGGATGTAGCAGAATATATTTTAAAAAATCTAGATAAAAATGGAACTCGACGTGTTTTCCCAATTTTGGAGTTGTTATAGTTTGAACAAGAGTTTAGTTGAACAAATTGAAATCTAGATTTTCATTTTCTGAATTCGCTAGGAATGTGCTAGCAATATAAATTTTTAAAAAAAATCTAGATTTTCATTTGTTCAAAAATTTTGTGTAGAATCATTTACAAATCACAACAACTCCCAAAACAGAAAACATGTCGAATTTCTCTCCTTGTATTAATATCTTAGTTACAGTTTGTTCAAAAATGAAATGCACAGTTTTTAGTATTTCGAGACATTTCAAAATTGCAATCTGTCAGATAGTAAAGGATGCGTTTAATTACCCGGCGCATTAAAAGATTTGAAATTTGAATGATTTTTTCCACAGCTACATATTTTTGCATGTTAAGTTTCTTACATTTTTTGCAGATAGCATTTTAATAGTAGGAAACTTAGATTTCGTAGGAAGAATTCGCGGACGGAAAAATGTAAATTTATTTTGAGTCTGAGTATTGTTCTACATCTATGATTTCTCTTAGATCGTGTTTCTATTCAAACAAATTGATGGTCTTTGAATACTCAAATCTGTAGAAAGACCGTCTGCTTCATACATTTAGCAAATCTTTTACAAGAAGTTTTATCAGCACTTGAAGTGACGATATTGGAAACACGAATAAGCATCAGTGAAAAAAAAATTGTCAACAATTATTTTCTACAAATATATAAATATTTGGCACAAATATGTAAATATTTGTAACAAATAAATTCGCAATTTATTTGTGACAAATATATAAAATAATTTAAAATTATTTGTTATAAATATTTTAAATATTTGTGTCAAATAAATTCCAAATTTATTGTGACAAATATTTAAATTATTTATTAGAAATAAATTCAAAATTATTTGTCATAAATATTTAAAAAAAAATTTGACAAATAATTTAAAATATTTGTCACAAATAATTTTGAATTTATTTCTCATAAATATTTGAAATATTTGTGACAAATATTTAAATATTCGAACCAAATTTTCAACATTAAATTTACTTCGAATAATTGAATTTTTTTCCGTGATGATTTTTTGCTGCTAATTGAAGTTGAACAGTTAGCCGCTGTACAACACCATCGATTTCTTTAAATAAAGACACGATCTAATAGAAATTATAGATGTAGAACAATACTCAGACTAAAAATAAATTTACATTTTTCCGTTCGCAAATTCTTCTGACGAAATCTAAAGTTTCTAACTATTAAAATGCTATTTGCAAAAAATGTAAGAAACTTAACATGCAAAAATCTGTAGCTGTGGAAAAAACCATTCAAATTTCAAATCTGTTAATGCGCCGGTTAATTAAACGCATCCTTTACTATCTGACAGATTGAAATTTTCAACTGTCTCGAAATACTAAAAACTGTGCATTTCATTTTTGAACAAACTGTAAATTTCTCTCTCACGTTATCCCATCGAGCAAAATAAAAAAAAATGTGCAAAACGTCGTTCGACTTTGTTAAGAAAAACTACATCTTGCTGCAATAAATTTCAACTGACGCATAGATTGACTGACATTATACTTAACACGGGACGAGACATAAATAAAATTTATCAAATTCAACCAGAAACAAATTTCTATTTCGACTTTTACAACCTAGGTTTCATACAAAATGCAAAACGATTTTCATGTTTTCGAAATGTCCTTTCTAGTGACTAGCTGGATTCCGTCAACACTTTGCAGGCATTGCATTGATAAAACTTTTCACGAATGACAGTGATCACATCTCGGTCGCTCAACTCTTTAGTGAATGGTAATCAAAATTTAAGTTAAATTTGTAAAAACATTTGGCGATGGATGGGGACAGTCTCCAAACCCATCTTCGGCTTCTGACGTTGCAACCTTTTTTTTTATAATCAACAAAACTTCCTGGGATTTCACCTATCACAAACCACCCAACTGTATACTTTCAAAATTGTGTTTTACTATAAAACGGCATGTTCTTAGTCGCACTGAGAGACCCGTTTTCATTATGACCTTATTATTTGCTCAATTAAATTCTATAAAATCGATTGAACTTCGTCGATATTATTATTCCATCTACATTTCTGCACGCACTCTAAATAATAAATAAGTTTAAGTTCTATTTACTACGATTAGTATGTTAGGAAAACAAACAAACAGAAACGAACTGCACACATCGCTGTTTTTTATAAACGAAAGCAACGTTCGATATAGACAGACAAAATAATATTTTTTTTTTGTAAATATCCAACCTATGACTATCGTCAAAATATTCATCTATTTCCAATTCATAACCGTATTCACCATCGTCATCATCATCGTTATCCCAATCTCGCCCGTTGCCATTAAAATTGTTAATGGGAAAACTGTCGTTGCCACCACGACTGGTATCATCAATTACGATTTGAATTTGTGGCACCATCAACCTGTTTCTGTTTTCAACCACTAATTTTGCCATGGTATTTCCAAGATTACTGTGGGTTAAAATTTGTATAGTGTACACGACAATGACGTGTGTGAATTTGAACCAAAAAAAAATAAAGTGCAAGTGTCAGGGTGCATGTGCTATCATTAATTCAAAAGTTTTTCATTTTCCGATTTTCTGATATATTTTTCACATTCATTTATTATGAGCAAAGAGCAGAGAGCACAACTGTTTTTAAGCGGTCCGGTAGCAAATGTATGCGGCGTTAAATTATAATAAATAAAAAGGAGAACACATAGAGCTAAGAAAAATTTAATTTACGATGGCAAGCGGCCAGTGATATACGCGATACGTCATTAAGACAGAGCAGATAATAGAGCTGAAAAAACACACACACAAAGTCAGATGTACACACCATGACCTTTTAGTATACCATACATACATACATCATACGTTTCTATTTATTATTCAAATCAGTTTTGGGCTAGCATTTAACTTTTATTTATTCTAAACCAACCAAAAGCTCTAAGTAGTTTTGCAAGTACACCTCTTACGGATAAACTTTATTTGTTGACACAAAAAGGCGGTGAGATGAATGTGTGTAAAGTAAAGTAGGTATACATTATGCAAGATTCTTACAAAATAATAATAAATAATTAGTGGCGTACATGATTTTCCAGTTATATTAATTTTGGAGCACAAGCGATGTACCATTTTTGAGAGGGCTTGTTAGTATATTAAAGTTGAACAGTTATTTGTAACTCCCATTGCAATTACGCTTGAAAGCTCTGGAGAATCTACAAATGATAGTTGTCTGTGTGAATGTAAATGTTTAACTAAGTGGAAAACTTCTAGTGGAATTAGAGGGACGCTTTAGGGGATTTAGAATTTAATTTGGAATCTAATGATTACGACGAAAAAAATGGAATTCAATGAAAGTAGACGGAGTGCATTACGCTGTAATAAGATGGAAATTTGATCTGATTTTAATGAAATTGTAGAAAAACTTGAATTTTTAGAATAAAACAAACGTCCTGTAACTTCCTACTGACTTTGTAATGCACGTTGTAGTAAACGTAAGGCTTTTTTCATAAATTTCGATTTTGAAAATTCAACATTTATTTCTATGCAACCTTGCCATCTGCTAGCAACATCAGTGACAAAAATAAACGAAAATCTCTTTACAACCTCTGGTGAAAAGTTTGTTAAAATTAATGAAGTACAAGATTGGGTATCTAGTACTAATCGATAGATAGTTTGAACAAAAGAATTGACAGATATAATGATTATATGACAACACAATGTTTTAAAGGAAAACGAGCCGTCAGAACAGTCGGAGCGTTTGCTGCGACTGAGCCCCGTACAAACCCGTACATCTATTGCGTACGTGACCCTAGTTCGTCCGTCGCCCTACTCTTACCGTAAGCCTACTGCGCCCGTAAACGTCGGTAAAGTAAAATTCTTATGAAATGTGTACGTCTTAAAAATTGCGCATAGCGCAATTACGAAGCCCCGTAAGACGTTCCTTTCAAATGTAACACAAATTTCGAATTGACCTAAAATTAAGTAAGTATCATTTTCACCGATTTATATTGATTTTACAAAAATCCAAAATGGCGGCCGACCGCCATTTTGTTAGGAGGTGGAAAGTAGTACGGCTGCTTTACATTTCTAGTACCTTTCAAACAAACAAAAAAATTGAAATTCGGTCAAAGTTTACTCGAGATATTAACAAAAAACACCACCTTCACTGTACGGCTGAGTAGCCACATATTAGCTCACTCCAAGAGACCTAGCTCACGCTCCGGTGAATCGAATTTCATAAACTTTTTTTTCCCTGATTGGTACGGTCAATACCTATCCAAATACGTTCAAATTTGGCCAACCTACAAGCAAAAACGGCTTGCCGCCCTGTACCTAGTTCACACCAAGGGGTCTAACTCATGAGTCAGTCATCCAATTTTCATAAAAAAATTTTTGTCGATCGGTATTGTAAATACCTTTCATTTGACGTATGACTTACAAGTGTAGTGCTTAAATGTCTGGAGATATCGTCGAAAAACAGTTAGGCACTTATTGGGCCCCAGCTCCGGAAGGGTCGACCCAAAATCGCCCATCTTCGAACTTAGCCTCACTATTTTGACTATCTTTCAGGGAAAAAAAAAATTGAAATCGGATTTGATTTACTCAAGATATCGACGTGACAGACGGACGGACAGACGGACAGGCGGACGGACGGACGAACGGACAAAATTTTTATTGCGGATTCGTTATCTATGAACATAGGCAAACACTTTGCCCTTACCGTCTGCTTCGAATTCCATCAATTACACACGGCATCGTAATCCTATAAGCCCCTTCGTACTTCGTACGGGGCTAAAAATGTTCTAGCATTATCTCACCAATTTTTACAAAATTAGGAGGCCAAAAATCATACAGTGTCCGCTTGTAAATTTCCTTATTTTAGAAGTGTAATGAAATTTAAAAGCGGACACTGTGCGATTTTTGACCTCCTAATTTTGTAAACAATTGGTGTGATATTGCTAGAGAGCTGCCTTGGTTCGACTAACGGTACATATTCATTGAGTTTGCAGTGCTTGGGCGATTAGGTCGTTTTTAGAATAAAGTTGATGTGTGAATGAAAGATTGGTTCATTTCAGAAACATTCCCGTTCGAGGAGTGGATAAACAGAAAAAAAACAGTTTAAAAAAAAAACGAAGAAAAACTGAGAAAACTTAAAAAAACTGAAGGAGTTGACATCATATTGTACACACACGGAATTTTGAAAACCGACACATTTTCTGTTTCTGTGTTTTACTTGAATTTCTGATTTATTCATATAAAAATACATGCAAAATGCACAAAAAACCAGTAAACCACGAAACAGAAAATGTGTCGGTTTTCGAAATTCCGCGAGTGTAAGAGTTTTCTTTAGTTTTTAAATTACAGTCGGCGAAATGAGTCACACATTTTGCTCTAGCTGTTTTTCACCTCTTCACCCATACAATCAAATATGCTAATACTTAAACACGTATGGTAGTTTAAATACTTAATTTATTTGTATGAGTCGACCAGGTGAAAAACAGCTCAAACGAAATGCTTTACTTATTTTAAAGGCGCCGACTGTAAAAAACCAAAAAAATATTGAGAGAACGGAATTCATGTTTATCTAACCCTCGTACCCGTTGAATAATATTTTTTCCAGAGTTAGACTTAGCGTCGAACTTGCCAAAAGTATAACAAAGAACTGATCGTATCATTGAAAATTCATTCTCCCTCCACATTAGTCACCAAAAACGTTACGACTAAATTACTAATTAATTTTTCTCGGTACTCGATTCAAAGTGGTATCGAATCATTACGAATGTGTAATAAAACGCGAGTTATATTTACCCAAAATCTATTCTCATAATACATTCATCCTACATCGACTGTCCGATAGACGAATATATTCTAATTTCTGATTGCTTCAAACGTACAAAGCATATCAGATAGCACCCAACCGAATCATAATTATTTTGATTAATTTATTACGTATAGAAATGTGTCTGAAAATAGATTTTTGGTGCTCATCCTACCAATTTGATGCGTGATTTTTGTTTTATTATTTTCTTTTCTTTTCAACAAAACATCGAAGAATTGAAGAATTGTTTTAAAAATACATTGCAGAGAGGTAACAACATTATTCTGACCTAAAATTTTCGGTGAGAGTTTGTACTAAAAATAAGTCGTTAAACTTAACTAAAACATTTTTCGTTTGTAGCATTCGTGTTCAACCTCCTTTATTTTCATTAACTAATTGCATTGATGCGTCTTGTGAGCGCAAATGGATTGTTTATTTTTTCTGAAATGCGTCCGCTGTCGTCGTCAGTCGTTGACCTAGTGAGTGGCGAGTTGAGTATACTCTCCTATAGCAGAAAACGTAAATAGGACATTAATTGTTTAATTTATTGTATTGGATTTTTGTTTGATGTTCGTTTTGATTTGTTGGGATTGAAATGAATTTTGCAGTGATTTACTCGCATTACTGGGCGCATTATTCTTAATGGAAATGATAAATATTTCGTTTGCTTTTAAGGTAACTGCACTAAGAGCACGATTTATATACAGAGCATCAGATAATCGTCACACCAAAATTATAATTTTACTTAATTATAATTTAGTGCTGGAAAGGATCAATCGTACTTATCTAGTGATTTCAGTTACCACTGACCAGAGAAATCATAACAGATGGCGTTGTTTCCACCTCATATCGCAACGACATCGGTTATCATTTTTTTCCGTTGAGGGCCTCACTAACTTTCTTCTTGTTTGAGTCTTTCTTGTTCGATTTTTGGTATCAACTATCATCGAATTTGGAAGCCTTGCGTTTCTTGACGATAGTTATGAATATTCTTAGTCATTAATTCTTTCACGCTTAGTTTGAACACGGCAGAGTAAATTAAACCTTGATTTGACTTCGGACCTGAATTATCTTATTATCGCCTTACTTTTTGCGAATAAAATCATTCAATTTATGTCAGTGTTCGCTTGAGTTCATTTTCGTACAGTGTAGCCTAGCAACCTTCTGTAAGAGGGCAGCACACTTTGTTTGTATTTTTAAAGTCAAATAAAGATCTTTCTTCTGACGTTTGAAAAATTATCGTATCCCGCCTGGTTTAGGTTACTGTGCCGTGGTTTAAAGAACTGAAATTTTATATCTCGCGAGTTTCCTTTCTTCGAAAATTGCAATAGAAAATCTGTGAACAAGTAATACATTCTAACAATACAGAAGAAGAACTCAGTATCCCAGGCATGTCACACAGTTCCATCATCATTACGGAAATGATAAAACCGTCAGAATAATTCTCCTCACCAAATTGAAACGTGAGATACCGATGACAGTTAATCAAAAATTTGAAAGTTCGGTTTCTGTCTGTTCTTTTTATCGTGTTCGTCGAGTTGACGAATTCTTTAAAGTGCTGAGTGATGGCCGGATGTAACAAAGAAAACATTTATCTTTCGTTGTGTGTTTGAAAAGCTTGATGAGTTTGTTTTTTTTTTTCTCTCTTGTATCAGTGACCCAGCCAGCGTCTCAGTGTATTTATTGCTCAAACAAAAATATTTGTAACATATACACTAAGTCAACGCAATTCGTTTAAGTTGAACATAAAAAATGAGCTAAACGTTTTTATGGGACCAGTTATGAATCAGGTCATTATCATCAATGTTTCACATGTTGTGAGGATTGCTGTGCATGGCATTTAATACTACTTTAAACTTTTCTGAATCGGTTACTGTTTTCGTTGAATAATAAATATATCCCGGCTTAAATCTACACAGCGACAGCAATTCATATACAGTGTACATACAGAGAGTACCATCTGTAAGCCATAACAATATCGAATAACTAACATTAACAGTAAGTATATTTTTCTAGCTTGTCATATAAAACATGATTGATTGATAGCCATGAACGGAGTAATTATTTTCATACACCCAACATGGTCGTTTATAATAAAAGTTGATGAACTTTTAATACTTTGTATATTTGTGAAGAAGGAATAACTGATCAAGTGGATTGGATGTACTATAGCGAATTATATTACGAAGGCGACCTTGACAATTTTTTTATTTATTTATCGTAAATGTATAAACAGGTAAGGTGAGGCAAGGTAAGCCTCACCATGATTTAGTTGCTTATTTGATTAAAATGTTTGAATTGGAAAATGTGGACCGATTGAACAGTTAGCATGTTCATAGCTTTGGTTACAGCTGCAGCTTAATTAGAAGAAAGGGTTTTCATCGTTCAATTGTAAACTTTATTTAATACAGCTTCTGGCTGGAGCCTGTAGATCTTGTTTACTGTAAATTGTTTTTAGTTAATAAGTGCAATAAGGTTAGGACAATGCAAGTTCAGGATCCAAAGTAGCAAGTACTACTTGGGCTTAAAACACTTTACGAAGCTAGCATAGGTCTTAGGCGGTAGCATATGAACGCAAATCACTATTTCTGCTAGTAAATGACTTTTTACTCCGTTTAAACTCTAAGTGATTTTTGACAAAAATGATTAAACCCACCAGAACTAGAGAATCTGTTGAACTGTATTCAGATAACATGCAGATACAGTTTTTTGTAAACTTCTAGACCATCTGTTATCGACATCGATGACACAAATAAGCTCTGAACTCTGTAGAATTCGTTCTTTTATAGCAAAATTTATGTTCCAACCAATCTCATATCATTTTTTTTAATACTTTCATCAAAGGAAGTAGTAGATTTGGTAGTGATATAATATCTGTCTGCATAACGCAAGGAGAGTTAATTAAAAGATTTCAACATTGACATAGGAGAATTCGTTTTGAGAGATGTGTACCCAGTTCGTTCACTATTAATTTGTTTATTGAATCAGAACACGTTCACTCTGCATTTGATTTTTGCTTAGGTGAACCGTGTGCTCAGTACATTTACCAACTGACTGAGTACACTGCACTACACATTCTCATTTTTCCAGCCGAGTTAATTTTAAATGTTTCAAAGCGTATCAAGTGTGAATAAAGTTTTGTTTTCGTTTTTTTATGTAGTGTTCCACATTCGGTTAATTCTCTCTATTTTTAGTAATCCATTTCATTTTCTTCTTAAAATAGATTTTGAATATCCAATTTTAAAACTTTCTTCACCAAAACATTGAATTCTGCTTTACATCAACAATCAACGTAAATTAATTCTCGAAAAGTGAAGGATGTATTATGGATAAATAGACCGCAGGAAATCAAATGCAAATTTTCCTTTTCGAATTGCTTACAATAAAACGCTTCTGAAGTTAATTTCGTAAATAAATTATTTATAATGAATTCTCTCTGTGATGTTATGAATATTATCGTATAAGCAATATCAATTACGTGTACGACGACAGAAAGTGGAAGAGCTGCCATTTTTTTACAGGAAACTTCAGTGAAATTTAGACATTATTTTGCTTCAGTTGTTTTTCAGCTGGTCTGGTCCACTCACGCAAACAAAGCTGCTCATAAGTTTGTATACAGTTTTCCAACTACAACGTGTTAACCAGAGAAAAAAAGTTCTCACAAAGCCTAAATCGATCGTAGTCAGACTTCTGAGACAGTAGTGAGGAAAATCGTTCGATTTAGACTTTTAAGAAATCTCACTAGGTGTGTTTGGGACTAAACCTACCTTACCCGTTTCTCTTCTATATACTCATTGAAGAGTATAACCTCAAGTGAATCATAACTCGCTGATCCATGATGCAATCGTCTCCTCCTCGTCTTTTCTACCTCTTAACACATTCATTCATGAACCAAATACCACATTTGTCGTTTTAAGAGAAAGACGCACAGGGGTTTAGAGGGTCTACGGATTATCTGTGCAAGAAAAGAAATTTTGTCCATTGATCCATCGTTCACTCAGAGTCTCAGCGTCTGTTTCTCACCATATTCAAGACTTCAACCGAGCTAAAACAGAACAATGAAGACCACGAAAGAAGGGCCATATTCTAAGTCCAAGTACAGTCAAATCCGCGTAAAAACGCAAGAGTGAATTTAACAAAAAAACAAAAAATTTGTCCGAGTCTCGTTTATTCCTAGAGCGCCTAGAGACACCGTTTCGTTCCGCTAAATTCAAAAACTTCGGAGTTCATCTTTACAATTCCCGTGAAATGTAAAGTGAAGACTGTGGTTCATATACCTATATCATCCATATAAAGACATATTAAGCACTTTTATTTGTATGAGTGGACCAGCTGAAAAACAGCTGAAGCAAATTAACGAGCTGAAACCTTTTCAAAAGCTTTACAGTCATCTGTTATCGGCAACTACGACAAAAATAAGCGGTGAGTTGTGGCAAATGTTCCCTGAAGTAGGAAAATGTATGTCAAAACTAAAGAAGTAAAAGATTTTGTATCA
Source organism: Bradysia coprophila (assembly GCF_014529535.1). Classification (NCBI taxonomy): domain Eukaryota; kingdom Metazoa; phylum Arthropoda; class Insecta; order Diptera; family Sciaridae; genus Bradysia; species Bradysia coprophila. Next base: position 1,581,282 of record NW_023503584.1, read on the forward strand.
TGCACTAGACAAAAGAAGTGACAGATTTGATGATTACTTGACTTTCCTTTCAAAATATTTTCACTCACAATAAAACTAACATTATCCCAGCTAACTAACAGCCAGTTTGGGTTAATGTTTTGACTATAACAAAAAAAACATTAGTCTATGAGGTCTGACCCTACCATAAAAATATCTTGCCGCAGTATTCACCGCCAAAAACACAAATCTTCTTCGCTCAACATTAACTTTATTTATTGTTTGTTAGCCTGACTATATCATATCATTAAAATATGAGTTTCCCTTTATAAGTAAAGGCTTTTATGATGGTATAGCCGATTCGACATTCTGTTTTAGGAGCTGTTGTGATTTGTAAATGATTCCACACGAAATTTGTTTAACAAATGAAAATCTAGATTTTTTCTATTTTAGTATTTCATTACTGCTACAAGCGTGTGACTGACCAAAAAAAAACAAAAATCTAGAATTTCATTTGTTCAACTTAATTTTTATGCGGAATCAATTACAAACCACATCAACCCCAAAATCAGACAACATGCAGAATTTCACTTTTCTCTCTCTTTTAACTTTCTTACAGATAAAACTTGGTCGGGCTCGTCGTATGCTTACATAAATATCTTAGAAAAACAGCATTTGTCTTTCAATTGCAGCCTAAGCTTTGTAAGCTTTACATGGGGGTTTCGCAACCATATACCAAATTATCACCACAGTGTAGTTAAATGATGTCTCAATTTACAAATTCAAAGGTTCGTTTATGGCTCAGTTAAAAATTGATTTTAATTTGCGATCATGGACAATCTATGGGTGGGATAGTGTCTAGACGGTGAAACTATATAATTCATCAAAATATTAAATCTAGAAAATCGTTAATAAATCTCGGTGTGTGCATTTACGCTTTGTATAGGTAAAAATTACTTTAATTTTAGACATGAACCATCAATTTATGATAAACTGATTTTACAAAAGCTACACAGGCAATTTAATGTTCATGTAGACTTAATTATTAATTTAACGGTAAATATATTCCATTCCTATATAGTGTGCGTATTCGTATCGTCAAAATTATCCCACACATAAAGTAGCCATAAATCTGTTTCATGGAAGCGTGTTTTTAATTAATTTAAACAACTACAGCTTGGCCAAACATTTACACACAAATATACACGAGATAGAGATACACCGAAAACTTTTAGTGTAAACATTGAGAAACACTATTGGGTGTTCCAGTGGAGAAACTATTCCGGCCCATAAAGCAAAATTAATCGAAATGAAACACATTAAGCAAACATTTGGATAACAAACCAAGAATTAATATACCAGAAAATCCCAATATAATTTTAGACACATACCTGATCGACTTACTTTTTTTGCTTAAAAATATTTTTTACATTAAAAGAAATTCGTTTTAGCCTAGTTCTACAAGCGTTCAGACATGACTGGTACAGCCATAATTTCATCGAATCTGATTCGGAACGAATGTTAAACGAAATGACCCTGAATGAGCACCGAGTAAATAACTCTTTCGGCGCGTTGATTTATGCTTTGTTTTTATCGAAAAAAAAAGTCTATTTTCGAATGCAATCAATAACCGATCCACTGATTGATTTGGATTTTTCTTAATTTTTTTCCTTCTATTTGTTAAACAATCACAATTTCACTAAACGCACTCCACTATCCACTTGTATAATGAAGTACAATATTGTCGAGGTGTTTGGTAGTGCACGGTATTGGTTAAATGATTCCAACGTTTGTCCGGAATTTCATTTAATAAAGTCACTGAACCACAAAATATCTACTCAAATAACGGGCTCGGGCAAAACATAATATTTTTTTGAAATTGCTTTTCGCACAACCATATTAAAAACTACATAACGCTTCACCGGCATTAAATTTGAAAATTAATTCACACAACAAAATCATGAAAATTCCATCAATTTTTCAACCGTAATAAAAAACCCGAAAAAAAATTATTTTCTCGTTTCATAACATAGTTAAATAACGCTGCACAGAATGTGTCCGTCACGTTGAATCGCAAACAACTATTTTGATAGAAAAATCTATCTCCTCATCCCATTCCAAAAGCCGACCAATTTATATAAAAAAAAAAATTTCCTCAGATTTTGTTGTGTCTATAATGACGTCATCAACATTGTGGTAGTGACGTCTTCGACGAAAATCGTTTATACATGTACTACACATGGCTGTAGGTAAGCAAAATTTTCTTCTATATATTATGTAGGATTTGGTGCACATGCCGCGCGACTTTAAAGCAGCACATGTAAAATATATATATCCGTAGCCGTATCCACTCCTCTACTTTTGTGATACAAAAAAGAAAAAAAAAAGTTTTCATATTCGACATGATTAGAATTTTCGTTCGTTATGTTTATGGATTATATGGAGCTTGTCGAGATGGAAGAGACACGGTGTATGGAAATGTCATATCTATCGGTTTTTCCATGTTTTTTGGTTTGTTATATACGAGAATATAAACGACACCGTAATGCAGAACGATGGAATTGAAATGTGAGAACTTTTGTGAAGTAAGACGTACATTCGGATACGATGTTTATTGGAAAATGCTTGAAATGGTAAGATTGATATAAAAATGATAAGTTTCATGATTTCAATATTATATTTCCTGTTACACAGCAGGTGCATAACTCGATATATAGTTTTTACGATCTTCCCATTCGGTTTTTTCTGTTTTGGAATGAGGAGAAAGTTTACGTTTTTTTTTCAATGTTTTCGTTTTCCAATATCGTGCACACGACATACTTTACTTCGTTATTGAAATATCTCCTTCTTCTGCTGAAATGAATCGAATTTTGATTGTTATGCTCGAAATAGGAAAAACGAACGATGAAACATTCATAGTTTTCAATTTTATTTATATTGCACATATAAGTGCTTTTCAGATCAGGAGGTATGTTGAGCAGTTTTAATTTAAATTTTATTTTATGCTCAAACTACCGGAGAAATAGTTCAGAAGTTCTGCTGTTCGATAGAAAATATTGTGCAAAAGAAATGGTCGAAAATGTAAAATGTGAGTTCTCTTCAATACGAGCCGGTTATCGGGTAAGCCTTTCCTATATAATAAGGGAATTCATTTAGTTATTTTACCATTAAACGTGGAATAGGGTATATTTCCTTATTAAATCTATTACTTCGTTTGTTCAATCGTTCAGTGTTTGATACAAAATCTTTTACTTCAGTCGTTTAATTTCACATATATTTTGCTACATAATGCAATGTTAGTCAGAGCTTATAGTTTACTAACGTCGTTGATGTCGATAGCAGATGGTTTAGTAGATGGTATAGTTCATGTTTATTCCATTGTTTGCACTTGACCTGTGGGTGACTCATCATGCTTCACTTCTTCAATAAACTGGTAATTGTGACGTTTGTTGTTAAATTTATTGGTTAGCGGTACTGGTATTGACTTATGAGCAATGTCTGAACGTTTCAGTGTTATTCGAATATATCAAAATTAAACACTGTTTTTCGACCAAAAATTTTCTGAATTTATTAATCAATCAAATCTAATTATTATTTCATCGTGAAATAAAGTTTCAACAGAGAATGTTACATTATCCATTGTACGTGAGAATTGTTATTACGGACTTGTTCTTAAAACTCCGACATTTTTGTGAAACTTTAAAGTTTTTGTTTTATGTGAAAGTTGTAAAAGTACAGTGTATCAACAGGTAAAAGTTTTCAGTTTACTCTTTACTGTGCTAACAACGACATAATGTAACTGCATACAATTTGTTATGAACAATTTTCATAAGAACTTCCGACGAAATGCTCAGACAAAGTGCATAACATTAATAATGTGTGTAAACTAACTGGCTATACGATCAGCATGGTACGTAGATGCACAAAGGATCATCATAACAAAAAAGCGTGATTTATCTACACTTTCCGGTTAGCTCGTTTGTTTTCAATTTTAGTGGTAGTTTGATTGTTCTCTTTGAAGCGAAGCGTCTGGCTTTATGCAATTCTTTTCCCTCTCAAATAAATTTGCAAATGAAAAAGTCCGTGCAATATTTCTATCAAATTTTTAATGTGTTTCATATTTTCTTGTCAGCCAGCAACAATGTTTTAAGATTTTTTTTCTTCTTATTTTCAACGTCCGGACTCCGTGCATTTTAATACGAAGAATGCAGAAAAAATGAGGTTGAACGGATTATTTCTGTTGTAGGAAAGAAGCTCACTTCCCATTAGGACTATCTTTTTATTCTTTATGTCATCATCAACTGCACTTTCATGCAGAAAATATTTATGCCGCAAAGATATTTGGGTTGAAAAAAATTAAGTAAAAAAGAAACTCATTCCTCAGTCTCTGGAGTGGTTTATCATTTCTAGTTTAGTTTTTTTTATTCAAAGTTGGATGGTTTTGCAGTTTTTATTAAGCAGATAATTTGTTGGCTGTATGAAGCGATCAATAAATTTCGGTAAAACTTTCACTGGCATCTACTTCATAATCTCTTAACGACATTCGTCGAGAAAAAATAGCGAAATTTAGGTTACAGCTAACGTCAGTAAAATTTAGATAGGAATTTCCTTCAGCTGGTTCACTCACACAAACATAACTGCTTTACGACTTTACACAATTTAACCCTATGCTAGCTACTATACAACCCGTATAATTGTTTATAAGCAGTTTTGTTTCTACGAGTGGACCAGCTGAAAAACAACTAAAGGAAATTCCTTTCTTAATTTCATTGACGTCTACTGTAAAACAAATGAAGTAAAAGACTTGGAAGGTCATAGATCAAAAATGGAAACAGACTAGAACTACACGATATGATGGCTTTCAGTGGAAGGTTAAGGAACACTACGGGTTTAAAAAAAATCTCTTACTTCGAAACATACAAAAAGAAAATGAGATTCAAAATTGTGAAATCTCAGATCTCGCTGAAAGCTCTTTGAAGCTGCAAAACAGTTCTCATAAAACTTCATTCGATGAAACCCGCCGCATTCTCTAATGAAAATTAAAACCTTGAAGCAAAAGAGAAATCGTTTAATTGATCTTGATACGCTTCAGATCAGTTCTACAAATTTTGATTGAGATTTGTACCCGTTGTCCTCCAATTGAAACTCACATGACTTTTAGTTGCAAAGTCTTACAGATGCAGCTTGAAACATAGAAAACCATTTCAGAATTTTTCACCTAATGCCTCATTAGAGAAAAGTATTACTTTGGGTATGCTTCATTTTACACTAATAGTTCAACCAGCATGAATATATTTAAATGACCTTCATCCAGCAGATGTGACTCGGTAGCTCGATAAAATAGTGTCTCAATTATCATAACTTCAAACAAATAGACTGAAAAATAAACAAAATTCACAACAAAAGAAGTGTTCAGTTCACTCTCTGTGCATAATGAAATTTCCTCAACTTGATATGCATCATTATGATAAGTAGAAAATACGAGAATATAAAATGGAAAACTATAAAATCCGCAAATACCACCATGCTATTTAGTTAGTGGGTGAAGAGTATATGTATATATACTGGTGTAGCAACAGTATATAAAACAGATATAACACTCAGCAGATTTGCGTCTCTGTTCTGCATAATGTGAAAATTGAAATATTATTACTCTAAGTGACTCTACTACCTCAGAATGAGTGTATGTTTATCATGATGTCATAGCATTTTATCGGTTAGAAGGGGCAGTTAGGAATTGAATAGACATCATATGTGCATTCGTTTAACCAAATTATTGTTGTTTTTTTCGTGCGGATTGTTTTTATTGTCTGTTACGGTCATTTTATCGGTCTGTTGCAGAGTTAATGTTAGGGAACACATTTCCGATTTGAATTGCAATTTAGGAATTTTACATTTACATTCATCTGTTGCCGACAACGATTACAATGAAAAGCATAGTACTCTATCTAGTGTCTTCTTATATAGTAGAATTTATGTTAAATCGAACGAAGTAATAGATTTTGTATCGAACACTAGGAGCCACTTTAAACAATTAAAGTAACAGATTCAATCATTTAATTTTTCACAATAAACTTCCCAACTTTGAAAGGTTAAATACACTTTGTTATGTCTTTGCTTTGTTTAACGACGATTTCATTTCAATTATTTCACGTCTATTGGATAAGAAATACCATTACACCATTATGCCATTATCTTTTTCGTATATAATGTGTGGCAAAACGTTTCAAAAACGGGATTATGGCAGGATTACATTAGCTTCGGCTACAGACGACTGTGAAATAGTCCAACAGAGCTTATGGATAGCTATTTTAATCAATTTTTCTATTGGATTCGGTAAAGACATTTAGATTTTTCGTCTTATATGTCTTTAACGATTGAGTGATTGTTAAGCCATCCATAACCTTCTTAGACTTTGTTGAAATGAATGAAATAGATTTTTGTTATTTTATCGAAATTACAGAAGGAAAAAAGAGGAAATTTTTTATATGAACAAGCAGTGGTTAATGTAGTGAAACGGTGTGTTGATCGAAGCATCATTCGTCCTATTTCGGTTCATCTGGTAATCATTACCAAATTTTATTTATTTCTCCGAGCGTATCATGCATGACCTGACATGTGGGAAAGAATTGACTAACATTAACTGCCGCGGCTTAAACCAATGAAAACAAACAACTGAAGGTAATGCAGTCAGCGGATCACGTAAATTTAGTATCCCACTTTTGGGTGAATGGAAGACCAGTACAAGAAATTTTCTCTTCAGCGTAAAACATCCCCTGAAATTCTGGTTAAAAATGACCATATGGGTACTTTTGAGCTCCAACTCACAGGTCAGTTTATTTTTCTAAACATCAAACTCGATCAAACTATACTGAAGTGAAATGTCGATTAAAATGACTGCGAAGTTTATTTCTGGGCGAGCTTCCGGAAGCAAGACATGGACAAAGGATAGAATAGTTATTTACAAAATTCTGAAGCAAGGATTCCATCGATACCTCTCTCTTCTTTAATTTCAATATTGTCGAGTAATCACAGAAGCACCGTATTGTATGACTACAGTAAATCCGTCACTCACTGTAAGAGTGTCTTTTAGATCAGATATCATCTCGTCGTTGCCATTGTTATCTTTAGATTAAGAAAATTGTAAAATGAAAAGCTGAATTGAATAATACAGCACATCAAATGTCCAATTGTCCTGTAAAACCGTCCTCAAATATTTTCTTCTACACCATCTCAACAACCTACTTAATAACACAAAATCTCAATTTGAAACGTTCCCTGCTCCCACAAAAAAAAAACCATTTCAAACACCATTATTATAGCAATTTTCCCACAGAAAAAATATGATGAGTGTTTTGCTTATGTATTTTTCTTCGGTTTATTTTTTCTTTCTAGCATTATTGAGTAAACACAATAAGGTTTGATGTAACCATAAGGAAAAATAAAACACATTTTCCGAAGAGTTTCTTTTTTCTCTTTCAATATTTTTGTTGTTTATTATTCGGTTGGGTTATCCCAAACTTACTGCGATTGTGTGTACAGAGAAATACGGAAAAAATTTAAATATCAAGATTTATGCGTAAAAATTCACGAATACATTAGAAGTTATTTTAGAAAAAAAAGAGAGAAAAACTCCGTGTAAAACGCAGAGGATACGCAATGGCGATTTATTTGTTCTTTCTTGTTTACCAAATTTAATAAAAAATCTGTTTTGAATGACAATAGAAAATCCTTCTTGTTTTTCTTCGACGAACGATATTCTCCAAACGAACCAAATATTTTGGTTTTTCATAAGAGAAAAATTGAAATTATTCCACACTGTAGCCACAGCATAGATTTTTGTTATTTTGCTAAACAGTCAGTTAATCCAAAATTAAAAGGACTGGAGTTACTGTGTTTTGGGGGGTTCGGAAAATTATTCAAATTTCTCAGTTCTGAGAACACGACGTAGGGCGATTTAATTGTTTTACGTAACTCAGTACGAACCAAACAGTGTCATAGCGGATCGCACTAATATGCGATGACGTAAATGATGAAATCGCTTTTACGTAACGTTGTATGAAACACCGTGCACAATTGAAATATTTCATCACTAGGTGTGAAATTGTGAACCCGAGGCGAAGCATGCATGTTGTTTATGCAAGAAGTACCTACTTTTTGTAACTAGTGAACGTCATCTAAATCTAAAAAATGAAAAGTTCACTTTTTGCAGCTCAGTTGCAGAAACAACTATAATGAAACGCGTCACGAAAAGTGGTCAGCTTTTGTCACCAGATGTCGTATTATCATCTGTGTGACCCGATTTCGCAACTTGTTTCATATATTACTATTATAGCAGCTGCAGCAAGCATATCATATTCTAACCTAAGCTGTACCCACTACATAAACAAAATCTTAGGGGTCTCCGATTTCGATAAACGAGTGTCGACCAGTCCCATAATGGGCAATCTGATAAATTTTGAGTGGAATTGATGTATAATTGTTGTATTTTTGATGTAAAAGTGTTGTACAAGAGAGGTGTTGGGTTGTATTGGAGTGGTGTTAGTGTTGTCTTACTGATGTAAAATCGAGGGAAAACTAATGTGTGGGTGGTAAGGTTGTTGCATAAATTTTAAAATATTCGACCATCGTTTTTACATCACTTATACCACTATTCTCCACCTTAATACCACTTTTCCACTTTGTTACCACACTTGTTGGTGTATTAGTGTGTTTTAGTGTTGGGTTGGTGTTGTCTAACTGATGTAAAGTAGATGGATTATTGTTGTAAGAATGGTGTGGTTGTTGCATAAAATGTTGCGTTTTAGTCCATCATTATACATTCCCCATACCACATTTTTCCACCTCAATACCACACTTTTCCACTAAAATATCACACTTTTCCACATTAATCTCATTACAAGGTGTTGTATCAATGTTGTGTCCATGTGGTGTAAGTGATGTAAAAGCGTGGATTATTGTTGAGTTCGTGGTGTAAAAAAGTGTTTGTCTGATCTGAATCTACTTGTCCTCAATGTCGTCAGTTCTCTTTTCTTCTTCTCTTTCGATTTAACTTTAACAACAAATACACCACGAACTCAACAATAATCCACGCTTTTACATCACTTACACCACATGGACACAACATTGATACAACACCTTGTAATGAGATTAATGTGGAAAAGTGTGATATTTTAGTGGAAAAGTGTGGTATTGAGGTGGAAAAATGTGGTATGGGGAATGTATAATGATGGACTAAAACGCAACATTTTATGCAACAACCACACCATTCTTACAACAATAATCCATCTACTTTACATCAGTTAGACAACACCAACCCAACACTAAAACACACTAATACACCAACAAGTGTGGTAACAAAGTGGAAAAGTGTGGTATTAAGGTGGAGAATAGTGGTATAAGTGATGTAAAAACGATGGTCGGATATTTTAAAATTTATGCAACAACTTTACCACCCACACATCAGTTTTCCCTCGATTTTGCATTAGTAAGACAACACTGACACCACTCCAATACAACCTAACACCTCTCTTGTACAACACTTGTACATCAAAAATACAACAATTATACATCAATTCCACTCAAAATTTATCAGATTGCCCATTATGTGACTGCTCGACACTCCGATAAACTACAGAAATTAAAATCACAACACCCTATTCAACTTCGGGAAACGGCAAGCGTAACGGGATATAATCATCAAATCTATTAATTCTTTTGTTTAAAATGTGACAAATTGTCTTTTCATTTAGTTGGTCCAACATGACTATTTCTAAAAAAAACACTAATCAGACCTCATGACTTGTGTGTTGTGTCTGTTCACGTTGCTTTGTCGATATCAGTTAATTAGCTCTTTGTAAGTACAATACAAAGAGTACTTTACATGGACGATCTGCTCATTTATCTTCAATTAACCTCAATTATCCCCAATTATATAACGAAAGCTGTCGCATATGTCTGTCGATTCCTCTTCTTTCTTCCGCTACATACCTGAGATGCATCGTTTCCGATGCTTCTACGTCTGTAATGCTTTTGGTATTACAGTTAGCTTAAGATAAATCTCATACACAAACATCATGCACATCATTACGAACAATTGAAAATCAAGATCCAATTTATTTCGAAAGAAGACAAAGGAAATTTCTATTGCTTACTCCCCATTACCACAAGTTCATTTGAAACTAAAATGCAATACGTCATGTCATGTAGTTCATATATATTGATTTTATCACCTCTTCATAAAAGATTTATCGACAAAAATGTGCTAGCAACGTCTCTATACACACATACTTTAAAGTTTACCCAGAGTTTATGTCGTTCATTGGAACAAAAGACAAAAATCATTTTATTCCGAAGAAACGATATACGATAGCAAGAAGTAGGATACCGTGTCCCTACAGATTACTTCAATTTTTGCAGGGATACGAATTATTCCGAGTAATTGCACACAATTGATATTGCAAGCAAAGCTTAATTACGAATAACATCATTAGAACCGATAAACTTCGAGTCGTTTATTACATGTGGTGGTCTAATATTAATTTCCGTAATTGTGAGCCAATTCTTATTATGAATGAGCAGTCAGGTAGAGTGGTTTTCATTCACACACCAGCCATCTAAACCAGGCTCGATAGAAGTACTGATAAACATTATGAATCCATATTTCATTCCAATTATTTCCGTTGTGTGTGTTGGTTGTATCTCCTCTACTCTACATACGTTGCATAATGGAAACTTATAATTCATTAAGTCGTCAAGTTTTTTGATGTTTCCACTCACACTTTTATGTTTCATGTTTTATTTATAAACTAAGCGAACTTTAGCATGTCCCATGTGAACTTCAATGCATTAAATAATTCTTTGTAGTATACGAAACGTATAGGGCGTGTTAAGACGGAAAATTTACTTTTGTTTGTGAAATTATATTTAAGAACTTGTCATCGCAATATGGATATTCTTTTCAAGCGTTACTACTTACTCAAACAAAGGGCTTATGAATAAGAGTGTGTCTTTGCAGTGAGCACATATGAACTCATTCATATAAGGTTTTAATACTGTTTGAGGGGTTGACTCTCGTAGTCTTAGACGTTGTTTCAACAATTTTTCTTTTCATTCGAAATGACAATGGCTTAATTGTGTAACGAAGTACTGACTATGTGTATTTGCAAGGGAAAGGTTTTAATTAAAAGGAAAATGAGAGAGAGATCTTCAAAATTGTTTACGTTTGCTTGTAGGTTACTCTTCTCCTAGGACAACCAGTGCCGTCTTGAAAATTTGAGAACCAGAGGCGGTTTTTTAGACTGGTTGTCGTAACTGTCGTAACAAAATTGTTAAAGCGAAAAAATTTGAATTTCTGCAATTCTTTCAAATTGGATTCACACACCTTAAACCGACTTTACTGCTTAAGTACTGCCACCAAATAGTATTTAAGTGAGGAGACAACAAACAAAAAAGTTTCAAAATTTTCCGATCGAAAATTCTTCGAAATTACCTAAAAGAAGACGCAAATAATGGATAAATAGGGGTTGAAGATGATGATGAAAGATGAAAGAGTTTTCAAAAATCTGTCAATTTTATTAGTGAATGAAATTTGTCTACAGCTGACGTCAGTGAAATTCAGACAGAAATTGCTTTCAGATGATTCACTCACACAAACCACGCGCGTGCGTGTAATTATTACCCGCGTATAAGCAAGTATAATCAGTTTGGTTTGTGGATCAGCTGAAAAACAGCTGAACGAAATTCCTATCTCAATTTCCCTCACCCAAGGAGGTGTGCAAAAACAGGAAAAGTTGAAAAATATGCGGTTTTGCTTGCTTTCTCGCCAATAGCTGTTGTAAGTACAAACTAGACTTTCTTAAGAATTAACGTCTCGTCAATACTTTTCTTTTCACACATCGCACACGATTTTTGAGCAAGCACATCCAGAGATAAATGCTGGGAAAACCAGTGAAAAATTGGTAAAACAAGCAAAACACGCTTTTTTGCTCGCCTTCTTGCCTATAACTACTGATCGACCAACTATCGATTTTCCTAAAATTTAGATATTCGGTTTGGTCTGGTCAATACCATTCATTTACTCAAAAATGGTGTGCAGTACATCAAATATACCTTTCATTGACGAGACAAAACAAAATATTTAATTCCTAAGAAAATCTGGTTGATCGATAGTGTGTTTTGCTTTTTCCAGCATATCTCTGGATGTTTTCGCTCAAAAATGGTGTGCGATATGTCAAATGGAAGGTATTGATGAGACGAAGCAAAATATTGAATTTGGGTTCGTACATACAACAGTATCTATTGGCGAGGAAGCAAACTGTTTATTTTTTCTACTTTTTCTGTTTTCCCGCACCTCGTAACTAATACAATGTTACCTTTTCTTCGCTCAACTGTTGCATAACACCTTTTTTTTAACCATTAGTAGAGTATAATCAAAAGGCAAAATAAAATTGCTGATGTTCAACGAAACGTTATAAAATGGAAAAAAGAAGAAGTTAAAGATCTACCTTTATTAGTTCGGTAATCAGTAAAGTTTGTCATCACGTTTCACGTTGTCATGACGGTTGTTACTCACCTGAAACGAAAAAATAGAAAATTTGTAAGTTTTAAGTGAACATCGACGTTGTGTTAGAAAGTATTAACAAATAATTAACAAAGTTCATAAAATATGCTAAGGGAATAAATCATAAATTTTTTCTTCATTTCAATCAAGGAACTTTCGATGCACGACCGAATCCACTTTTTGTCATTTAGAGATGTAATGAATTTCTCGTTTCTCTGCATAATTGAATGAACATCTAACAAGACTCATCAATTTAAACAATTTTTTATTTATTTCTTGCTACCATCATTTGAAGAGAACCTTTCAGCGAACATTTGATATTGTATGTATATCCCCAATAGTACCCTTGTTAATTCACGCTGATTTGACTATAATAATCTTGGAAATTACCAATTTATTTATCCAGAATAAAACACCCCTCGTTTCACTTATTCGACGAGCGAGATGAATTTTACAGCGTCTTAGAAGAGCTGGGATAATGATAATATGTTACATAATATACAATAAATTTACTGCTTTCTTATATATATATAAACAAAATTCAGATGCGAATTTTCATGAGAAAATTTAGGGCAAATCTTCATTTACTCCGTTCTGTATGTTGGTTCACTACCCTAAATTTCAATAAGACAAAAAGTCTATTAAATGTATAACAGTCGGTGAACGAACCCATTGATGTCTTCTATTTCTATCATCTGGCTGTACGTATTATGTTCGAGAGCGGTAAGAGGAGATGAGAAACGAAGAGAAAGAATTTATTTCCATAAAAAAAATGTTGAAAATATAAAATAAAAATTATTATTCATTGTAAAAAATGTTTGAAATTCATATTTTCAGTGAAAATGGGGTTTGCATAAAAATTCAATCATTTTTTTTTTCTTCTCGGAACGCCACATAATAGCATTTATTCATCCATATTATACTCTCGAATCTAGACGATATTATTTGTGTGTTGTACAGCCGGATAATATAATGTATAAATAAAGAACCACTCCAGCTTTTCTCGTATACATAATATATAGAATACAATAATATGGTAGTAGCCTACATATGGACGAGAGGGAGCAACAAATTCTAAACAACAGATAGCAAATGACCCTTTTTATTAAACAAGAAATGCCGATAATATCGTTTTGTGTAGGCCTTTGGGGGTCAGAAAAATGTTATTATTTGTGGGTTCAGTTTTTATATTTTTTTCTAAAATTTTCGGTTTTTTATTATACGTTTTACGGCGAATCGATTGAATGTTACGTTACGATCCTTTGGACAGCATCTTCTCTTCAGATGATAGCCGCAGGATAAACGTGTGTAGACGTGAATTGGTGCAAATTTGAGATTAAAACATTTATGATGCTTTGCAGACGACAGGAACCCGTACGTATACGAAACGGATTAATGTCAGTAAACCCAAAACCTAAAGAAATGTATCAGAATTGGTTTGTGTTAAACAAAATCTAGGAACTTTGTAGACTTCCACTTGGAGTCAATTGAGCTATAGGGATCGCCCATAAAAGACGTCCACTCAATTTTCTGAATTCCCTATTCCTCCCTTGTCCGTGTTTTTCCAATACCTGGAACAATCCCATATTTTCTGAAATATAATCACTAAAACATTTTCCGGAGAATCGCACTCTCTTTTCAATATGCTTGCGATTCACTCGAGCAGCTCTAGCAACTTTCGTTTTATCTCGATAAAACTAGGTCCCTTGACTGACACTTTTCTAAATGAATTTTGTACGTATTCATAAAAACTTGTCACATTTAATATATAATATATTTACTATATTAATGCGCAAATGACAGTAAAATTTGATTAAAAAAAATTCTTGGAAACCATCGAGCGTCAAATTTTTTTAAAATTTTAAATTTTCAAGATTTTCAATCAACCTCAAATCATAAATAAAATATGACTCGTGTAGATTACGCTCGCTTCGCTCTGACCGTAAACTTCCTACTCGTATGAACTGTCTATTATTCTGTTTGATTGTCTTTTTGTTACACTTTTACTGAGTAAAAAAAGGAAGTCCCCGGTACTCAATATACCTTCACATAATAAATGAACTTTATTAGTTTTTTGGTTCATCGTTAAAAATAACTCAGTTTACCAATATTTTCGGTACCAAATTGGTACCAAATTTCGACTCTATAATGGTAAAGGGATTAAAAATATTTGTAAAAGGAGAAATTTATTGGTAGACCGAGAAAAAATAATCCCTCGATTTCCCATTCACAAAACCTTCAATCGTGAATAAAATGTCACGACTCGAGTGAATTACGGCCCTCGCTTCGCTCTGGCCGCAAAGTTTACACTCGTAAAATTTTTACAATATTCTCTTTGATTCATTTAATTCCATGAGTTTAAAAAAGTCTTCAGCAATTAGTTGAGATAATTCATCTTATATTGCCTGCAAAAATTTAACTTTTTTAACTAAAATCTCTTACACTTTTTAATCAAAGTGTGCTAATTTGATAACAGGCATTTTGCTGGCGTAAGATGTGGTTGTAAAGGGAGTAAAAAACTACCTACTTGATAAATGACAAACAACTTGATAGTCTACTATCAAATTTGTTAGTCATATAAAATTTGATAGTCAACTATCAAGATGTTAGTAGTTCACTAGCAAGAGATGTTTACGCGTTAAAAGATGGGCATCGAATGATGAAATTATTCTTCCTACTAGTTTCATGCACGTCGAAAACATACTTAAATGATTTATGATTTACCCACACTACCAAACAAAATCAAATTTCATCAAAGTAATCTTTTTTTATTGAAGCTATGATCAACAGTATAAAATCCCGTTTTTCTCGGATAGCTTCCAGATCCTTAGTCCAGCTTCGAACTTAGCCTCGGTATTTTAATTCCACACATTTAAAAAAAAAGATTCATCCAAATTGGTGGAGAATTACTCAAGTTATCGTGCCTTCAAAGATTTTTTGTTACCCACATTTAACGTTTTTCATACCATTTCTATATTTTCAATCACAGTGATCCTTTTTGTTACCCACATTTTTCGGTATTTTCTGGTGTAAGACCCTGACTTTCAGTCAAGGGAATTAGACTTCTTAGACTAGACACGCATATTGTGCATAACGTTTATCTAAATGTAGTACAGCATCGAATCCAAGATCGGATCAGAATTTCTGGTAGCTACTTTTGTTGACTGTGCACTATACCAGCCGAAAAAATGAATAGTTTTTAACTGGACCTATTTTTACAACATCCAGAAATTGACCTATTTTTGGTACATTTATTTGGAAAACTTTACCAAAATGGTCCAAAATCTACCGAAACCAAGTTTTACCAATGCTTTAATTTTGGTAACTTTTGTAGATTTTTGGTAGATTTTCCCAAATAAAACCCTGGTGGAGTCAGTTAACGACTGACTTATTTAGCCATCAATTGTTTTAAGTGACAATCACGCATTAGCCCCAATACATGGTAAGAGTCTAAAAATATGATGTTAATATTGTGTACAGACCGAACCGCTAAAATAAGCCAAAATCAGTGGAATATACGGAATTCACCCATTATTTCCAATAAATTATTGATGTAGAAAGCCAGACGAAATTTTTGTGTTAAAACGAAGAAAACATAAAAAAGCTTTCGTTCATTTGAAGCTTTTTTTTGCATTTTTATAGGTGGGATTATGTTCGCGAACAATATTGATTCACTGAGTTGATACAAACCCTATTCAGAAAGTAGCTGGAGAATCAAACTCAGATATTGGAGGTGGTTTATTTTCCACAGGAAGTTCGTTTTACGTACCTCCACTCCATGCCAATAAATCATTTTTCATATGTAACAATGCAGAATTGTTGTTGGAATTTTCGAAACAACTCTGGAACGTAATTTATGTGAGATGAAATAAATGCAATGCTGACGAATCGCAAAACCATTATATGGGAAAATGAAACGCGATTTCGCAAATTTTCCTTTGCAAACATATTCAACGCTGTTGATATATTGCATTTTTGAAAATTCAATTGTGAATGTTTTTAATGGTTGAATTGGATTTGATTGTATTGAAACGGAATGTTATTACCCTTTCCAGTCCTTTCAGTTTGGTTTCAACGGCGATGGGTGTGTATAAGATAACACACACACATTCTAAGTGAGTTTTCATCTCGGATTGTAAATTGATTTTGACGCGACATCATTAAATGTATTTTTGAGATAAGTTTATTCGATGTTCTGGAACAGTCAGACCCGAATAGAGATTTTTTGGTTTGCATATATACGTATTATGTGTGGCATTAGATACACATGTAGAAAGAGTTGTGGATCAATTTCATTTGTTCGTTCTTCAATCAAAAATGTCTATACAAATAATGCTTGATGGAAGCTTAAACTTAGTGGGGCAGACGATTCAATATTTAACAGAAAAGTTACTCACAGTATTTGCCGGCCGATTTATTTGATAGCAAAACTTATTCGAAGCACTCTTAAACGTGGAATAATTAAAGTTTCCTTTATTTTTCTGCTATGCTACCTTCACTTACTTTCTGTTACGTTTGTGAAATAATAATGGCATTCAATTAGAATACAGTTTATCGTCAACATTATTGAATCAGATTTTTTTATTCCTTGAATCTATTAAAATCAATATGCAACTTCCAAGTTCAACAGCAAAACCCCACACAGACACAACATTTCCTTTTCTGACAGCAAAAAAAGAAAGAAAGAAAATCCTTTGTATTCCGCTGACTTTCTGAAATCCGGTAAATAAATTGTGCTTCGTGGAAATCTCGATTTTATATTTTAAAAAAATTGCAATTTACAATTGGATTACATAATGTCGTGTGCCGACTCATTGTTTGCCATTCTTTCCAATTCTTTTTGCTTTCATATTTTTGATTTTAAAATAGGAAAACGGTGACAACGTAAGTAAAAGGAGTAAAAGGAATTTGATCAATGAAGATTTCATATGAGATTTAAACCGTTGCCAACGTTTGTTTCACGGGATAATGTGACTGAAACTGGTGTTAACGTAACAAGTTGTTTGACGGCGTGTCGTTTTCCACCACTATTGGCAACAGCAAAGCTCACAATGTCTTTACAACTGAAAACGCGGGGTTATATATCGCAAAATTATTTCACGTAAATTTAGCAGTTCATTGGAAACTCGAACCTTCTAAATCTGATAGCTTTGAGGACTCGAAAATCTACAGAAATATCAATTTGAACACATATTAATGAATGAGCACCAAGCGGTATGTGAACGTGGTATGTGCAATGCAATGCAAATATTTTGAGAGCAATGCAGACGCATAGCGAAAGGCCTATTATTAAATCTAATATACCACACCTATCCGACTCGGTTGAAATCACCCGCATTTCTTATAACTTCTTGTCCAACTGCACTTTATATGTTTGACGGACATAACAAATATTTGCATTTTAAACAAAGCTAACGCCGACCCGTACGAAACACCTATTCGTATCAAAAGCCTTTAATGTGAAACTCTTCATTTCTCTTACTTCATTTTCTTCTCTGCTGAAAAACTATTCTTCCTTTTAAATCACTTACATTATCCACTCTTTGCCTTGTTATCATATACAATTAAATTGTCGGAGGCAATATAGACAGCCCCGTACGAAGTCAAATTTCAAAAATTCCTATTTAAACAGCTATGTACCGCTATATTTAACTATATTTCACTATAAATAAACATTTCACAGATAAATATATGCTATTATATAGCTCTATATGCCTGTATATAGCTCAATATAGCTGTATATAGGTATATATAGATGTCCATATATGGAATCCCTGAAACCCCACACACATAACAAATTATTTCCATGTTAACAGAAACTCTCTAAGTATCATTTTTCCCAAGATATTTCTATTTTACTAAAATCCAATATGGCCACCGGCAGCCATTTTGTTAGGAGACCGGAAATAGTACCGACGCTTTACATTCGTTAATACCTTTCAAACAAAAAAAATTCATGAAATTCGGTCAAAATTTACTCGAGATATTGACAAAATACTCCACGTTCACTGTACTTCCGAGTAGCCAGATAAGAGCTCACTCCAAGAGACCTAGCTCACGCTCCGGAGAACATAATTTCACAAAAAAAAATTTCCCTGATTGGTACGGTCAATACCTATCTAATAAAGCTAAAACAGACGAAATATGTTCAAATGTGGCCGACCTACAAGCAAAATCTGCTTGCCGCCCTGTGCCTGTTCCACACCAAGGGGTCTAACTCACGAGTCGGTCATCCGATTTCCATAAACTTTTTTTTTGTCGATCGGTATTGTAAATACCTTTTATTTGACGTATCACTTACAAGTTTAACGTTTAAATGTCCGGAGATATCTTCGAAAAACCGTAAAGCCCTTATTGGGCCACAGCTCGGGAGGGGTCGATCCAAAATCACTCATCTTCGAACTTAGCCTGTCTATTGACATTACCAAACGGGAAAAAAAAAGAATTTTCAAAATCGGATGCGTTTTACTCAAGTTATCGTGCAGACAGACAGACGGACAGACGGACAGACGGACAGACGGACAGACGGACAGACAGACAGACGGACAGACGGACAATTTTTTTTTCACTGATTTGGCATCTCTAGACAACCACAATAGGTTTCCCCTTACTCATGGAGTCCAATTCGACGTGTTACAAACGTATGCGTAAACCTATAAGACCCCAGTACTTCGTACGGGTCTAAAAAGGAGTTCCTTTTCCATACTATTCGTACTAAATCTTTGTAACGACGAAGACGAAGACTATTCAAAATATGTATTTTCTAAGAGCTGAAATTGGTCCTGTTTCGAACCTTTTCCTTTGTGCAAGTCGAATTTATGGATGAATTAACCTGCAAGAGTGTTAACCTGTAACGTACGAGTTGAATACTGTTATCGATAGCATCTTCAGGAATGGGTCCGTTCATAAATTGCGGCTAATACATTTTGTGCGAGAGGGGGCTATTGAAAATGGAGATTTTAGCGTTACGTAATTTACGAACTACTTCGGTAAACAACAAGCTCTGGCTAAAGCGGTATTTTATAGCAAAAATAATGTTCAAAGAAATGAAGTAAAAGATTCGAAATCAGTCTTCTGAAAATTCATCGATCAAATGAAGTAATAGATCCGAGAATAAACCTATTGATACGATTGCTGTCTGTGAAAGCTTAATCTTTCCAAGTTATTTCTTCATTCGTTCAGATTTGAATATTTTTGGACAGCTTGCATCCTCTTTTACAGTTTTTGTTTTTTTGCATTGAAATGATATGTTAAAAAAGCTTTGCTATACCGGTAACATGCACTGCAATGGATACACAAATAATGGTATTCAAAATAAATATTCGTTAATTTTCATTTTGTGAAAATCTGGAACACACACAAAGTTTAACACAAATATTTAACATTATATGCATATCATTATGCTGCTCTATTAAAATGCTCTCTATGTGTAAGGGTAGGTAGCAAATTGTAATTTGAAAATAAACAACTAACAGCTACCACCACACATTATAGCAATATTAAAGGCTTTTCATTTAACTGTAAATAAAACGGTTTGTTGATGTTATTTTATGATTAGATTTTGTTATATTATAACAAACATTTTCAGAATGTTATCGCATTCTAGTTGGATTTTCAGTAAACAGGTTGAACGGTTAAAATATTAAAATATTTAACATTTATGCATTATGTTATTACCGCGGATATTACAATTTTAATTAACATTTATGTTCCGTGTCAAGAGATACCACTCATCTCATATTGTTGGAAGTATATATTGCCACTAGACATTTTGACGTTTCGCATTCGAAAAGCTCAACAAAATATTCAGCTGAATTGGGTGAAGGAAAATGTAACAAAATTATTCCCGATTTATTTTTTGGTGTATATAATACGTTTGGGGCAATATACGGAACAGACGTTATTTACTTCACTAAATTAATTTTAGTTAAAAGCGCACTTAAACCAACTTGAACTGTAATTAGTCTATATTGATGCATGAACATTAAAAAAAAGTGCATCTGGTCAGAAAAGTGGCCTCGCTGTGAAATTTTGTAAACAGCACATTCAGTGACATTGACAAATCTGAGGAAAAAATGTTGGTAAGACTCAGGGCCTATTGTTGAAAAAACACATTGCCGAATTTTTATAAATTTTATAAGATTTTGCTAGATTTTACTTAATTTTTCAAAGAATTTTTTTTAGGAAAATTTGGTAAATCTATGAAAATTCAGGAAAATCTGGTAAAATTTAGAAAAATTGGGGAAATTGCAACAAAAATAGTCCTTGGCAAAATTTCAGCATGATTTAACATGCACTTGTTCTACTTTAAACAAAGTAAGTACTAGATTATTGTCAAATTTTTCACCACATCTCTTTTGTTTATGAAAGGTTAAACGATTTTATGAAAAGAAATAATTTCAAAACAATCGGCAAATCAATAACTTTGCTGATCGAAAGCAATAATTTTGCTGCCCATAAAAATTTACCCATAAAAAACCACCCATCAATTACGATACTTTAGCTCCCACTTACATTTGAAATCTCATCATCATTAACGTGTAAGGTTAAAACGTTGAAATATATTGCTACGATACTCATTGTAGTTTTATTCCATAATTTACAATACTCATATAATCAAACAGATATTCACGGCAGCAGTCAGCCCCATTCCAACGATAACCCACATACCTACATTTTAATAAAAATGAAGTAGCACTTATTGCCGCGACGTCTGTTTACTTACTAACATCGGTTAATAATGCCGTGCTGCAAACAATAAAATTAATTGGGACGACTCATTTGCCTTAAAAATAAAACCGAAAATCAATGGCCAATTTAATGTAGTCGATATGACCAGTCCGTTGTACACAAAATGACTACAAAAAAAGCATGTTTGAGTTAGGTATATCTATAAGTTCGTTTCAACCTCCGACCAAGAAGCAAATTTGCCCTTTAACATTAGTTTTACGTGACCAGGATCTATCTAATCGCATAAGCACATACAATTTTTTTTTGTCTTTTTTATGTGGCGTGTGGTATATGGAATATCACAAGCGGTCACATTTACTGTCTCTCATATAAGAAACTGTAAGGTTAATTTATCTATAGAAAATTTTATGTTAGATCGGGCCACCAGCAAAATATACATAACAATATGCAATGGCCTAAAGAATTAACGACGATGTTGCCATTTATAACATTATGTGAATGATGTTACTACGACAAAAGCTCTACGAAACAGAAATGCCTATGTTTATGTTTAAGAATGGTCGTGGGTGGATAAACTTAACTACTATAAAAGCCATGACATCCGGTAGAAAAAGAAAAAAAAATCTCTTGGCTTATAGGCGTATTCCAAGCTAAACGAAAGCATGCAAGTTATGTTTACGATCAACACAGAATGTAATGAGAATTCAGAGAGCAAATTTTCTTTTTCTTTTTCCTCAGGTTATGTTTTCTGGTTATCATGTCGGTGTTTCGAAATTTCATACACTTAATAAATACGACAACGACAACGTTTGAATACCACTTCAGTTAACTCAAAATTTATCGTTAAACAAAGAAGATAACATAACTGAAGTATTCCACATCATATGATGGAGGATTTACTGTTCTGATTTTTTTCTATTGCATTTTTCCGATATTTTCAAGGACTAATAATTTTTGCTTAGAAATGCTTTACGTGGAGTATCGAACATGACTTCTTTTATCAACTTTGAAATTTGACGGGAATTATTTCGTTTGGAAAGATATTGAAGGAATAAATGCCAATACTAAGGGCGTGCTTAGTGATGATTTCATTGAAAAGAAGTAAGAATGTGCGAAATACCGTGATTCAATGATTCTGATATGCAAAGATCTTTTAAAGAATTATGTGAATAACAACATCTGTTTCGATTAGTCCAAAGGATAGTCACTTCCAACATCCAAAATAAATCATTAGATTCTATGATGCAGCCGACAACAGCTATTAAACTAACGTTATCCATTTATTGGTATCGAAGTCCTAGATTTTGTAAATCAAGCAAAGACACCTACTATGGTAGCTAACACCCAAAGAACGGTTCAGGTGATATTTTTGTCATATAAATTTTTAGGACTTCCAAGTTCTTTCAGAACCTTCATAAATGTCAAATCAAGTACTTCAAAGTCTAAAACAAAACCAAATGTTCTTTTTTTAAATGTGAGTTGAAATTGTGGAGGTTGTTAAAAATGAGAAACGTTTTTAAGTTAGTTTTGCTAGACGTACTTTTCTGTATATATTCTTTGGTCTCGCGGCTTCGGCTCGGGTCAAAATGTCACACAAGGACTAAAAGTTTTATATTTCCCCCTTGTTATGCAAACATCCATTGTATTTTGTACTATAATCAAAATGACTTAAAATAATTCGAAGCATATCACTGATGCCCGCTGATGCCTTTACACCAACGTGTTTTCGTTATTTACTTCTATCAAAACATGATATCAAACCCCGTTCTTTTCCTTTCTATAATAACCTCGTCAATTTTGATTTAACTTTCATGAAACTGGTTGTGGTGTATACGTCATAAATGCGAACAAGACGAAAACAAAAAAAAGGAAAATAAACACGGAATAACGGGGATTATTCGAAGTTTTACAACCTTAAAAGTTACATATTCGACGGAGAGAAAGGAATATTATTTTTGGGTAATACGAAAACTTTGAGACAATTTCATTTGAAATATATTCATTGCATAAACTTTAAACTTTTCCTAGTTCTTTTGTCGAAAGTTTCGATATTAATTCGTTATTTTAGTAGCATTTCATGCTGTGTGTGTACAGTTAGCATTAACTTTCAAATTAATATTTTCCGTTTCTATTTATGGATATGTTCGAAAGGAACAGTTAAAAGTAGCAAATTAAGTTGTAAACTTAGAAGTAGCGAGTGCCACGCCATGGCATACCTTTTGAATTGAGCACAGGGATTACTTCAGGTCGGGCACGGGCGCAAATATTTCAATAAAATCACGTCGACCTATGAGGCAAGAAATAGTTGAAAAAAGACACTAGGGGTAAACCCAAAGCTTACGTGGTTTAGTAAATTGTAACACTTCATACAAAACGGAAATCTTTACGAAATGGTTGACTCCTACAGTCTGAGCAAACTAGTAAGGTGAAGATTTATGTCCCATGAAAGTTTGTTGAAAGATTCTTGTAAGGTTTAATTTAAAAAATGTTTTTATAAAAATGATGCCAGCGTAAAACACGTTTGGTAAAGAAGCACTATCAGAACATCACAAAATAGAATGTCGTGTTTTCGACCAATTTTGCCGAGTTTTGCCGAGGGGTGTTGTTTTATTCGGATGAGATAAAAGATGATCACGTCCTGGTTGATCACCATATAATGTTAATGTAGGTGAAGTAAAAGATTTTATATAATTTAGTATCAAAATAATTCGATCCAAAGAAGTAGTAGATTTGTTCAATTCTATTGGTGATATGTACGCTGCCATCTTCAACCTTTTAGAAACGCCAAGCGTATTTCAACAAAATCACTTGAATGTTACTATCACACATTTCTCTAGATATACGAAAACGACAGCCAAATTTCATCGCTTATTTTTGTCGTCGTTCTCAACAGAAACAAAGTTAAAATGTCGTTAGGTAGGTTCACATTGAAAGAGGACAAACATTATCGGTTGTAATTGCTGCTTTAAGAAATAGCCAAATATCGTAAAATTTTCATTTTATCGTGTGCCTTCAGATACTAAGATTCAAAGATCTCAAACTGTCTGATTTAAGCGAAATTATGACAAATTTTCCGTTTCTGATAAGCAATTTTTTTCACTGTGTCGGTCGTCTTAAATAATATTGATTGATTGATTGTAGAGCATTAGATTGATAAAAAAAAGTTTGTACAAAAGAGGAAACCAGGATAATGTTTCTGAAATGATTAATTAAGGTAATCCCAAGCAGTATGATAAATCTAAGACTAGACGTACATATTTATGACGCTTTAAATGTATGATTCACTTCGGAGAATTTAAATTTCTGTTCAAATTGATTGATTATTTAGTCGATATTGACGCTAATGTTTTCTCTCGTCTTTCGCTAAAGCAAATAAAACTTCAAATCAATAATGCAGACACTCACTTAGTTGCACCAGAAATGTTGCTTGAAAGTGTGCAGTGCATAAATTATCTTATTGGAAATGAACACAAAATTCTGGGAAGTGAAATCCTAGCAATTTTCAAATAAAATGTTTTTCAGAGGATTTCCAATAATTACACGGTAAAAACGACTAAATTTCAGTTATTTTATCCGAAGCGGTTTACCAACGGAAATATTAAAAAATGCATTGATCCGCAATTCTATAATAGCGAGACCGGGACTATTGAAGTACGATTTTTCGTTAAAGAATGCATTTTTCACGATGTGTAATCTGACACCTGATATATACGTTGTGGATATTTAATCGGCAACAATGGTGTGGAAACGATTTATTTATAGGATTAGGTTTAATAGTAAAATTGAGTGTGGTGTGGAACGTCATTAAGGCTATTGAGTGTAAATATGTGGGACGTCATAATGGCTATATTGAAAAACTGATTGGAATATGGCATTTCGGATAAGTTAATAGTTATTTATGCTACTCGGCATCATAATATGCACAATTTACAAACTTTAGATGGCTCTGTGCCACAGAGTCTGTGGTATAAAACATTGCATGAATCTCGGTGCAAAGTACTTTATTAGGCTCACGATGTGTATTATGACACACGGCCTGCGGCCTCCTGTCATAATTGTTTCAGTCATTGAAATGCGAAACAGTTATTTATGTAACAAGAATGAAGAATCGTATGGAGGCATATTATCGCATTAGATGTGAAATTACCAATCAGAGGCGAAGTCTTGCAAATCCTTTATCGCACTAGTGCGATAATAGTTATTTATGTAACAAGAATCGTATGAATCGATAATATACCAGCATACGATTCGTGTTGCAT
Source organism: Bradysia coprophila (assembly GCF_014529535.1). NCBI lineage: Eukaryota > Metazoa > Arthropoda > Insecta > Diptera > Sciaridae > Bradysia > Bradysia coprophila. The sequence goes on from NW_023503584.1 coordinate 1,606,752, forward strand.
ACAATGTTTTATGCAATGAAGAAAATCACATCAATACCGAAGATAATCTTAGTGTGACGTCAGTAACACGTGGCCTTTATCGCACTTTATCGCCTTTATCAAACCCCTTGCAAATCCGAAATGCGTTCATACGGTATTGCACACAGGCGGCGGCGTAAGTTACAAATATCATCACTGAATTGCATAATAGTGTGGTGTCTTACAAGTAATGTTGATTTTTTTTAGCACTAGACCCAAGTTTTCCCAAGGACGCATTTTCCAGTTGACTTTTTGTGATATGTGCCTAGAAGCCAAAACCACTTTCAAAAAAATTCTTCAAAGCTTGTGTGACTGGTCAAAGGTGATCAAAAACCGTAAACTTTCACTTTTCTTACAAAAATTTCTCTAGATGCATATGCGATGAAATATGAGCACTTAAACGTTTCAGCTTCTATTTCATTGTAGATGCATCCAAACCATATAAGACCCTATTTATCCCAAAAGCACGTAAAATTACTTTTCAAATGATACCCCACACGACCATGTACATTTTGTGTACCTCGAGCAATTTCTGTATGAACAGTGAGGGACTCTTTTGAATTTCGACTGACCGAAATCGGCGCTATTTTTTCCGGGACTTTTTTATGTATGTCTAGTTAGGCCTTGGTGCCTAGGCCCCAAAACCAGTCTCAGACATTTTTGATCTTCCATACCTGGCTGGTTGTAAGTGGCCAAAAGTCGAAAAATGAGGTTTCGTAGTTCGGATTTCATTTCCGTAAGGTGGCGAGGACACGGGCGTGTATGGGTTCGTTGGAAAGCTGAGGTCAAGTACTCCTGGGGCAAATATTATTTTCATAAAATTTGATGATAATCGGCCGAAAATATGACTTCCGGAAAATTTCTCAGAATCGATGGAACCTCCGTGAACTTTGATGAGAGCTGTGACCTCACTAATGCAATTATTTGATTAAATTATTACTTATTATGAATGTGGAGGACCTCAGCTTTACACCGATATCCATATTTAGTAGTTTGGTACGTGACTACGTAACAGATGAAAACTGTGTGTTTCACTCCGCCAAACTAGTAAATATGCGTATCGCTGTAAAGCTGAAGCCTTCCACATTCATAATAAGTAATAATTTAATCAAATAATTGCATTAGTGAGGTCACAGCTCTCATCAAAGTTCACGGAGGTTCCATCGATTCTGAGAAATTTTCCAGAAGTCATATTTTCGGCCGATTATCAGCAAATTTTATGAAGTTAATATTTGCCCCAGGAGTACTTGACCTCAGCTTTCCAACGAACCCATACACGCCCGTGTCCTCGCCACCTTACGGAAATGAAATCCGAACTACGAAACCTCATTTTTCGACTTTTGGCCACTTACAACCAGCCAGGTATGGAAGATCAAAAATATCTGAGACTGGTTTTGGGGCCTAGGCACCAAGGCCTAACTAGGCATATATAAAAAAGTCCCGGAAAAATAGCGCCGATTTCGGTCAGTCGAAATTCAAAAGAATCCCTCTGTAAGTCTTCGGTTGAAAACTTTAACTGCACATATTTCAGTGTGGATGAATTTTAAAACCAATAAGTCCCTATTCGGCTCAATACTACATGTGATTACCTTTCTAATGACACCCCACACGACCCTGTACGGCTCTTGTAACTGGAGACATTTTTGTAAGAAAAAAGTTTTCGAGTTTTGATCACCTTTCACCAGCTTCGAAGATTTTTTTTGAAAGTGGTTTTGACTTCTACCTATCTATGCACATATAAAAAAGTCTACTGGAAAATGCCTCCGATTGACTTATTAAGTCTTATTGCATAAATCATGGAATTTCTGTATAAATTCATAAGTTAAATAACAAACTAAGACGTATTCAAATAGCTACATAACTGCATGTGTCCTTTGATTCGATTTCTAGTAGTCCCTTTAAAGTAATGTTCCACCTTCCCCTTATCTTTTCTCCCACACAGTCTACAGCATAAGAAAATCTACACAAATTTTGTTTTGAATTATTGTGTCGCTCAATCTGTTCAACATAGATTAATGGAATATCACCAAATATGAACATCCAGTTGAAGTGATTTATCTAAATCATTTCGAGAATGTCAAAAAAAATGAAGAAAAGTTATCGAATAATTGACAGAATGTTTTTTATCTGTCTATATGCCTGATTTGTTGTCGGCATACTTTCAAAAAAGCCTCAATTTAATAGAATTCATAAAAATATATGTCACCAGCGAAGTGACAACTGAAGAAAAAACCAGTTTCCACCAGAATGATATTCTAATGATAGTACACACACTTGACAAAACACGAATAAAAGTCAATTATGGTGACAACATTGTGTTTCATTCATGGGCAGTGAAAGAAACGAAGACGAATTATACTTCAATCGAATCAATCAAATTAGTCAAAATGTTTACATTTATGGAAATAGCATCGTACATGCTGTCTTTGAAATCTGTAACTATAAAGAAGAAAAGTTGCCTGAAGGCATCTACACAACAATCAAAGTGGAGTCTGTCAAACAGATTGGTATATAGTAGTGTAGGCAGCAAATATCATTTCGTGGGAATGTCTACAACCTGTCCTTAGATGGTGTAGTATCGAATGTATCTATTGAAGGAAGACTTCAGAGACGAAGACTTTTTGCTTGTAAATGTATATGATCCCTAATGAGATTTCAGGTTCTCAGGCTTTATTCAACTCTCTCCACTTTCAACACTTTTCTAACGGTACAAATAAATTTGACCATTTTTGCGTGACACAAAAGGGGGAGTGAAATCAATAAAATAGCATGACATCATTTATGTCAGGTCCCTTTTCGTCGCACTCATGTAGACGATATTTGTGCTGTAAGTAAATTGGTGTCTCTAATGAGATAGATACCTAGCAATTGTTGTGCATAATGGCAAGGTTTTAAGTTCGAAACCAGTCAGTCCACTTATCCTATCATATCCTTAAGATTTTCATCGAATTCCCACCACAGTGACAGAAAAGAGTTGAAAATCACACCCATTTTGGGTAACTTTGTCTCCAGGTAATCTACAATTTCTGCAACATCTGTAGCTCCCATACGAAAACGGTTGTCGTAGATTATTGCAAGGATTATTGTGATGTTAGTACAAGCACTCTAGCATCACATTTCCTTCTCTTCTTGAAAATTTTGAGCCTGTATTTCTTGTGTCAAAGGAGTAACTTGTAGGTCTTTCCCTTTCTAACGACTAAAGTCAATTTTGTTAGACGCATAACATGGATAGTAGTACTATAGTACTTAAACCTCAGTTGGTTTATGTACTATTATTCGATAACAGCATGTAAAGTACACCTTATCCCACGACTAAAAATGTTCTGCTCCTGTTTTTGAGTACGGTATTAGCTGAATTTCTCATGCGTCTAACGATGGGAATAACATTTCGTTTGACTTTTTATGTCACCTACGACTTCGATCAATATCTTTCACCCTCGAAACTTCATTTCCATCGCTTTTCTTACATACATAAAATGCGAGGAATATTATGTGATCCACCATTCCAGTTTGAATTGCAGTGTGTGGTAGAGAACTAGTTCTATTTTCAATTGATGATAAATGAATTACTGTGTCGCTATATTTATAGACTGATATACACCTATAGTCGCCGGTCTTTATTAAATATTCATTATCTGAACATTATAAAGGTCATCATGGCTTTTACTGAGTCTGAATAAATTCATTCATAAACTGAAAGTATATTTGTTTTGACACATCCTATTATTAATATGCGTGTTACAAGTCGCTTATTTTATTGAATGTTTGATTAATATTTGATTCATTTTGAATTTTTATTTCATTATAATGCACTGTCTCGTAGATTAATATCTTCTTTGCTCTTACTACATTAATCTCATGATGAAATTGAATTAAATTTCATTTAAAAGTTAATTCAAGTCTTACAACGGAAATTATGCTAATTCATTTGTTTCTGTTCATCGGTGGAAAAATAAACTTTTGATATAATGAGAAAACAATTTCATCAGCAACTCAAGAAACAATAAGTTTCTTATTTGCTTGGAAGCTTTAGTTCACAGACAAGACAAATGTGCGGTCATGAACTTGTAAGCGAGTAGGGTATAATTATGAAATTACATACGGTAATGTTATTTGAGACGTTCAAAATGGTTTTTGATCAAAGGCATGAGGCGAAATTTTATTCGCGACGGCGAAACTTTACCTTTACCTTGATCTGATGACAGTAGATCAAAAGAAGGAATAGATTTTGTGATAAATTCATAGATTGCTATCAGTGCTGCCATCAAAATGAAATTCTAAATATTTTGAGAAATACGCACTCTGTGAAGTTGAAACTATGCTTAATCTATATATGGGAGGTAGAATATAGTTTTACCTTCGCAGGTTGAGTACTTCTCGGAGTTGTTTAAGATTAAATCTTGATGACAGCACTGAGAAAGCGTTACGTAATTTATGAATGACCTCTAAGCTTTCCGTCTGGTTAATAGGTAAGCATTATTCTTAAAAGACCTAGTGTTACTTAAACACGTTTCTGTCTCGATACAGAGCGTATTTTAGCTCATAAATCAAAAATTTCTGGATTCCAGTTTCTTTTAAATCGTCAAAGAAAAACATCTTTAAAGGCCATGAAAGCAACGGAGGGAAAAATCGTGAAATTTTTGATAAATCAATTCCCCCAAAATAGTCCCTGTGGACACAACGGAAAAGATCCGATGACAAACGCAAGATTTTGCACAATTTGTACTTAAGCTTTCATTATACTACTGTTTCTTAATGATTACATTTTAATGAGCTTTTCTCAATTTGATAAGCTTAAGAAACATAAAGTTGCTGCTTAGTTCGGTTTGAAAGCCAAAACAATGCCGTCTGTTTACTCATTCGATTTCGATAAAAATGTGGAATCTATGTGAGAGAAGAAAAAAATCAATAAGCCGAAGAGAAAGGGATTTATTTTGACATTGTTGTATCCATTAAAGCTTCCGCCTTTCTTTCATTATATGACAATGGTAAACAGGTAAACATTTGGTTGAACATAATAATTTGGTAATAGATAAATAGATTCGGCAATAATAAAATGGCAACCGTAGCATATAGAAGGTAAAAATGTAATATTGGATCAGAAGAGAGAGGTTAAATTGTATTTTCTTTTCCGTAACAAAGCCGTTCCCGGATCGATACGTATTATTGTAAGGAAAATCATATTGGAAAATTTGGATAATAGAAAAATCAGAGATTTCACATCCGCCCTACATGCACGTAAATGGTTTCGTTTCGTTTTTCCTTATTTTTTTTATTATTTTGTATACCAAACATTTATCTATTTACTCTGCGGTTTTATATCCCCTAGAAAATAGCGCTTAAAATTCGAATTGTATTTCGTTTATCGTCGTCAACAAATAAATCTGTTCTTTAGAAATTAAGGAATTGAAATAAGAAATGGCTCTACTGTGGGTGTAAATTGGAATTAAGAATTAAGTACCTAATAAAGACAAATATAAGAATGAGTGTGCTGTGTGTTTGTACAGCAATATAATAGAAGGCGCAGAGGGAAAAAAATGTCGTTGGTAAAAGAAAAGAAGATTAAACTTTATCTTAGTTGCTAGCGTTACCGGAATATATTTCCATCGATTGTGTACATCAAAGATGGTTTCTATTCGAAATCTTTTCACGGTGATGGTTATCATGGAAATCTGTGTTTGGGTGAATTGAACAGTAGAGAATACAGTCAACAATTTGATTGTATACACCTCCTCTACCAAGTATTCATGTTCTCACCTTCAGAATCTTTATTTGTACATTAAATTTATCGCTAGATGTAATGTCAGCGACAACGAAACCAATTTTCTGTTTTGAACTTACCATTTTGCGACAACCGTTCTTTGCATAGCATTTGAATCACAATCAATATTTTCAACTGCTAGACAGTTTGCTAGATTTACTACAACTATGCCGTTTCTCGTTAAATTTCAAGGTGAACAATATCAAACATTATAAGAATCAATAACATGAGACATGAGTATTTGGGGCAGAGTCGGATTCGAATTTTCAACAAGCAAGTTCTAAAGTTAAACATTCTAGAAAGTTTGAAGCTTAAGAAGATATCGCACTGCCAGGAATTCATCACCGTGAATGTTTTCCTTTGGGATTATTCTAAAATGACGTTCGCTTTTTTCAGTGCTGCCAGCGAATCTAAATCATTATTAACTCGCTAACTATGTGTTCTGGACAGTCCAATGAGTGGTCAATTAGGTGGTATTTGGAGCATAGAATGCATATTTGATTCACGGAAACGAATATGGAGTTATTAATGATTTGAATCTGTTGGCAGCACTGAAAAAAGCGGACGTTATTTATGAATGGTCCCTTTTCACTCATAAGTTTTGAGTGGTCTAAATATTGGTTGTTGGATTGTCGATTCCGCTCACGCCTTACTGAACGTCTGATTCCTTTAATAAAAAGGGAGTCAGTACCAACTCAGTCGTGGTAATAAATTAACCAACAGTTGAGGTTTAACTGTTTAAATCAATAAAGACAAGACTTATTGTCCGTTCCGAAGGAGCAATGAAGTTCTTAAGTTGAACACAAACGCAAGAGTTCCCGCAAGAAATACGGCGAAGACGTAATAATATCCCATGATAGACAATTGTCTTCTGTATATAATGAAAAGATACCCTTCAGAGCTTGATCAACCCCATCGGATAATCCGGCTCTGATATGAGGCCAGAGATATAATTTATGTAAAAAAAATAATTATTAACGGTTTGTTGAACATGTATATCTATCCGCGTACTACGGACATATATATGCTAACATGCCTCGAACTTTTTTTTCTTTCATATTAATGTCAAATTTACTCAATGTACAACTTACTTACTCCCTATAGCATAACAATCGTACACCAGCAATATGATGCAAAATTATATAGCAAATCGATATCGTTTGAATGACGTATTGTGTGGTTATCACCCCGGTTTTGTATATAATAATAGTCGATATTTGAATACAGATGGCACTTTACAGTTTGAGTGCCTTGTGGCATTTGAACAGTACGTGATGGCAAATTTGAATTGCGCGATATTTAGTGTGCCGTTATCAATAAAGCGAACACCATTTTTATAATTTGACGAGATGATTCGAAATAAATTGATTTTCGGCAACAGTACACGATGTTCCGACAATCGATGGAACCTTTGAAAATGTTGATGAATAATGGAATGGTGTAATGAGGAATATTGAGGCAAACAATTCTTTTCATGTTAGTGAGTGATATCGGGCTGGTATCAACTTGAAAACACCGGTACAGGTGACATTTAAATGAAGACGTTTGTTGTAAAAGGGAAAAGAAATGTACGCACGCAATGTTGTCCGTGTATATCGTGATAAACAAAAAGAGGAAATGTGATGGATCTATTTGAATGTCGGCAATTAGATGGCAATTTATGGCTCTTTTAGAGAATTAGACAGATGATGAATGCAGGATTGGAATGGATTTACAACTTTGATTTGTCAGCTGTGGAATCAAGCCGTCGTTACCTTGGCTCCTCGAGGTTAATCTTGAAATAAATTTGACTATATTTCATCTGTTAACGATAGTGACGACAACAATAGATGACGAACCGTCCTAATATCATGTTATATAGAAAAGAATACGTTAAAAATATTGAAGTACTAGATCTCGTTTCAGTCTTTTACAATGCAAAAGAAGTGAAGGATTCAATCTCAATAGAGCGTAACCTGGAAAACATTTCATTGCATTTTAAACAACAGAATATTATTTACGACGATGTTTAGTCCTTTAAACACTTCTTTAAACATTCTGTTCACTTATTTAAAGGGCTCCCGTCTCACAAATATTTAATTTTATGAAACATCTTAAAAAAAGGTCAATTCTGTAATTAAGTTGTCTGGGTTTTGTTTACTTCAATCCTTGCTGTCGTTGAGAAATCGGCGAACGCTTTGGGATTTAACAACTAAGAGTTGAGTGAGTACTTCAGATAAATCCACTTAACAGCCATTTCTGTGTTCTTTCACCTCTGAAAGAAGTGTAAAATATTCGCAATTAATTTACGTAATATAAAGAAATTCCTGACACGCGTAAAGTGAAACTTTTCAATCTATTGTGCGTTACTTAAGCTTTGGACGGATATTAAATTTTGTTTTTGTCTACACAAAGTCATTGTCGAATGCCGGCAAAGTTTACCATTTCATTTGGTTACACATAAAAGCTTAAAGCAATATCTTCATGAGTGAATATTGTATTTGCTCTTCAAATTCCACTGTTTCCCTTTCGGTGAGATTTTTTGTTTAAACACAACTCGCACACATAGGCATAGGCAGTTTATATATTCCTGTTGTAAGATATTCAAGAAATAAAAATTCTCAACAAATTTTATCTTGTCACCCGACGAGTATATAAAAACGTACATTCTATGCAAATGAATTTTGAGATAAACGTAGCACGTCGTTTATTATCATTTTAAAAGAATACGCGAGAGATCGATTTGAAATGTCTGAAGTTAAGTGAAAAAGAAACATTTAATTGATGGTGTTGATGATATCGATTGGTTTATGAGTAGGTATTATACTAGGCATAGAAACTTGAAAAGATAAATCTATCTGCACCGTGGATATTTTTTTGGATTAGTAGGAAAATGTTGCCTGATGCTGAGGCATCTACCATTCTAGCTTCGAACATTTTCATCAATTCTGACGAATAAAATTTATTTTCTAGTGTTCCTATTCCAAAGAAAGATCCACCACTCTCGGTATGGATGCGCGAGCTTTGAATGAAACAAAATTAAATAAATGGTGTCGCATAGCAGGAATTATATGTAACGGAAATAAATTGATTTTGAGCGGGGATAAAATGTTCTTTTCCGGCTGTGTTGGAGATGCTTTGGTTGGATGATGACTGAAATTGAATTATTAATTAATTGTACACGTTCAATTCAACGAAGCGAAATGTTTTCTTTGTTATTTTATTGCTGCAAAACAGGCGTGAGAGTTGAAGAAAATTAAATGGGCTTTTGAAGACAGCCCACATTGTGAACTACCCACGAATCCTAAGTGTTTTTCTTCAGTCTTAAATCAAGATTACGTATTCCAAGAACTGTTTCAGCCTGAAGAGCAATGCTTTCAGTTTTATTAGTTGTTTACATGACAAGGAATAAAAAATTGAAAAGTCCAGTTCTCGTCTGATGTGTGGTGAACTGAGGTCAATAATCGGTGTTAAGGAATCTCGCGCCGCGTCATTCACAATAATTCACAAAGTGACATCTTCCTTATACAAAATGTGTCAAAATGTGAATAATTGTGAATGACGCGGCGCGAGATTCCTAGCAACCCAATAATCACAGGAAAATGTGATTCTTCAATTTCTTATCCCGAGTTTTGTAATGGATTTTACATGCTGCACTACCTTCGAGGCCCTCGGCATGTAATAGTATGTTGTGTTACAAGTATTGTAATGTTGATTTTTTCAGCACTAGCTTTGAGTGTTGTAATATCACATCAAACGGGTGCTGAAATAAGTCACTTTACAACACTAAAATGAGTGCTGAAAAGAGTCGTATTTCAATTCTCGGTGGCACAAAATACATTACATAACTCGGGATGATAAAAATGAAAAGTCCCGTTTTTGTGTGTTTTTTGCCCTCGGCCCCTTGAATCAACAGAATTCAGTCAAAAACTCTACTTTTCACCTTTTTATCCCTAGTCATGTAATACTATGTTGTGAACTGCTAGACCAATTCTGTTGTTTTCCCTAGTGATGTAATAAGCGATTTTCGATCCTAGGAAACTCAAAATCAAGTGAAACACTTTTCGTACGTGTCTTAGCTTAAGGATTACTTTCCTATAAATGTCTAAGCATGTGTGGGCATAAGAAGCAAATTGCCCACTTACAGTTACTTCATTCATACAGTATGATGAATCGGTGAAAAGCCAGCCCGTGAAAGCTAAGCTGTATTCATGCAGAAAATTGATTTATAAATAAAAAAAAGTTTTCTCAGTTCTTCGTAGAGATGTAAACAACCTTTCCAAGAACAAACAAAAACAAATTTATTTCTGTTCAACTTACATCTGTCCTTGCAATCAGCAAACATCAGAAACTTAACATTGACCTTATAAAAAGCCATTTTCAAACTGATATACCGAAGAAACAGCAATCAAAATAATCTACCGAATGTCTTTTCTATTCAATGTGTCGGTGTCGCTTGGTAGTAGGAAAAAATCACCTGTCTGCATCTTCAATCACGCACACCTCCTACGTAAATTTACGTTTCTATTCAACCGAAAATGTTCTTCACTACAAACAGACACACTTAACGTTCGCTTTTTTTTATATGAACGAAACCGAAGAGAAAACACATGGTGAGATCACGCGATACCATACTCTTCTCCAAAAAATAAAATTGTTGGCATGTTTTCAAGTGTATATTGACCCAAAATAAGATCACATTTTTAGATTAGCATTTTGTGGATGGATATGAATGATGCTCGACTAAACTACTTAAGTGAATATGTCAATCTGATTTTAGTGAATGATATGTGTTGTTCATTTGATACAATTTAATGCAATTGGATACTTTTCTGTTGTTGTTGTTGTATACTGGGCCTCTGTATACATTTGGTGATAAGTTACAAATGTTTTTGAAAACATAAAAGGCAGATTGAGGTTCGACAGAGTGTAAATGATAAGAGTCTCCCACTTGAATATAAAGGATTTCGTTTCGGACCTAAATTATTTAAATAATTTTCGCTGGAAAAGGCATATCGATACCAGACCACCTTCTCATTGCAAAAGCTCTATGAGTTATTGGCCGTTATAACTTAATGTTCCATTACGAAACATCAAATGCAAACGGAATATTGAAATCGAACAAAATTAAATTCAATTTTCGTTTCACTCCAATTATTGTTGCGTCATTAGAGACTTGTAAATTATATTTATTCTCAAATAATGTAATGATGATAAATGTAAGTAAGAAACAGAATTTAATACTGAATTGCGTGTCGTCGAAGATAATTCTGTTTACACGTTGGCAGTATGTGTTCTTCAATCAATACTTTTAGTTTGAAAGAGAAATATTTTATAGAAATAAGACTGATCCCTCAATCCGATTATGCTAAAGTGGATGGTGGTGAGAATATGTTAATTTCCAATGGTCTACCTAGATGTCAGGCGTCAAAGATCTTTTTATGAGAAATTGGAACCAGTAATTCTCTTCATCCTTTTTCTTCTACAATTTCTCATTCAGGGCATCCGTTGATCTACTGTCACGAATGAATTCAACTTGACATAAATCTGCTTGCAAATTGTATAAAAGTGACTATAACACTGGAAACGTGTGTTGATCGTTAAAGTATGCGAAACCTCACTGCAATGTTTTGATGATTACGTCCTGATCCTCAATGCTTAAGATACCCGAAATTCCTCGATCTCTCAGTTAGTCAGATCCCTTGGAAGAAATACCTCTGATCGCGAATCTCATTTCATCAACCGCAGCGACACACCCGACAGTTCGTCCGTTTTACATTTCAACCTCACCAACGAATATCCAACTCTATTCGCTAATATGCAGAATCCAGAACCGCGCGAATCGTGCGATATTTTGTATTCGACTTACAATTGTGAGTAGTAGGTGGATGTTGCGTAATTCATTGCATGTATTGCCTTCAACTCGAAGCTTGTTGCTCAAAAACTCGCTTATGAGTTTGGTTTTATACCGAATTTGTTACCTCATAAAATGAACCACTTTCGCATCCATCTACTAATAGTATTCTGGTTCACTACCCCATATAAAAATGAAAAAAATTAAGAAGAAAAAAATTAACGGAAAATAGTCCACATGAAATGAATCATTTTCGCTGGGGGCGTATTGCTATGTAATGATCAACTTTCGCATGGGGCAGTAATGGAAGCTCATACGAATTTTAGACTGATCTGTTTACGATAGTTGTGATTCCTCAGTCATTTTTTACATGTATCTAATTCTTAAATGTTTGTTAAAACTAATGAGGTAATAGATTTGGTGCAAGAAATGAATTGTTTCTTTAAACAATTAGATTTAATAATTATTTCACAAAATATGTATGCCGGAGGTAAAATATTAAGTCTGCAGCTCTAGCTAGACTTTGGATCTCAGTGTAGTGTCAATACCAATAGTAATTAACTAGTTTTGTCGCCTTTTTGTGGTACAACAATTCCATCTCAACGCAAATTTACTTAACATTCCATTTCCATTAAACCGATTTTGCGAAAATCGTTTTTGCCTCGTGTGATTGACCAATATTTGGTTGAATAAGTAGTTTCAAAATAAACCAATTTGCGACTTTGTTTGATTATTACTCCGCAGCATTGAAATTCGTTGACGATTCGTGAAATAAATGAATATTTATGCTGGTTAGATAATGCTTTTTGGATCAAAGCTAAACTCTTTTTATGGATGTCTCTGTTCAAATATACTGCATATATGAGCGGACATTTTGTTCAAATTGATAACAACGATTTTACACTGAACATAGCTTCGAAATGGTAATGGCAATTGTTTCTATATATGGGTTCAACTAACACCAACTTTTGCAGCCAACTAACAACAATGATTTTATATTAAATTTTATAAATGAACTCAAACAGTCAACAGAAACAGTGCCGTTGCAGGATAATATAGTTGAAAGTTGTAACAAAACTGAAAATTCATTGAATATGTCGCTGTAAAAATTTGAGTTTAACTTCATTTCCAGATAAATAATAAAATAGAATTTCTAATGTGTGCTGTGCTGGCATGCATTTCACATGGTAAAATTCATATATGGTGTAAGCGTAAACCTATTAAAATATTGAAAAAACAAAGTGAACAAAATTATTCCTCTAGAGCTGTTTGTGCACATTGTTACTTTAAGTTTAAACAAAAACTCCCATAACAGTAGTCAAATGTTTGAAACTTAAAGGGGAAATGCACTGGTAGAACTAATGAGACAAGCTAATGCGTTGATACTTCCAAATCGATTCTATGTGACTCTTATACTGGATTAGTTAGTTGTCGTTATACTGGTAATGGTACTAGCTTCCCTTATACCTCATAGACAAAAAATTACAATAAAAAAATTAAAATTAAATCGAAGATCTTATTTGCCTGTATTTTACATAGGTAGATGGCGTTAACATTCTAGAATTTTTCGAACCCCCAAGTACCGGCAAACAAAGAAAATGATGTTAAGATTCACTTATCTGATCAAACATACAAAAAACTAACGAGAGATTAAAGTTTCTAATAGCAATTGAGAATGAACAGATTTGACAGAATTCCTAAAAAAATGGTTGAATTAGTAAACGACAAGTGTATCATGTTGATGTCTTATCGAATCTGCTACTTCTTTTGGTAAAAGTATCGACTAATGTTTCTTATACTACCAGTGGTACAGTATTTGTTTTTAGGTCTTTTTTCTTCTAGAAAAAATACCCTATTATGGCCGGTTTGTCTGTCTGTCTGTTCCACAAATTTGGTAGTTTTGGTAGCTCTCAGTCGGTAGTTGGTATTTTTGGTAGTTGGTAGTTTCGAGCTGGATTGACATTCAAAATTGCAAAGCCACCATGAGCATATCAACACCAGGCAAATAATAATTATTTGTTATCTGATCACCGATAGCTCACAGTTAACATTGCAATTCGAAAATTTGGTAGTTGGACTACCAAGGCTATAATTGACTACCAAACGTAATTTTTGGGGAAGAGATTCGAGAACTACGCACCGACTGACGAAATCATTAGGTCTTCTAGAAAAAATACCCTATTATGGCCGGTTTGTCTGTCTGTCTGTCTGTCCGTCTGTCTGTTCCACAAATTTGGTAGTTTTGGTAGCTCTCAGTCGGTAGTTGGTATTTTTGGTAGTTGGTATTTTTGGTAGTTGGTAGTTGGGAGATGGATTGACATTTAAAATTGCAAAGCCACCATGAGCATATCGACACCAGGCAAATAATAATTATTTGTTATCTGATCACCGATAGCTCACAGTTAACATTGCAATTCGAAAATTTGGTAGTTGGTAGTTGGACTACCAAGGCTATAATTGACTACCAAACGTAATTTTTGGGGAAGAGATGTTTACTATTCGAGAACTACGCACCGACTGACGAAATTATTCTACATGCTCGGCTATTTATTAATCGGAAATTTGGTAGTCGGTAGCTTTGGTAGTTGGTAGTTGCGAGATGGATTGACATTCAAAATTGCAAAGCCACCATGAGCATATCGACACCAGGCAAATAATAATTATTTGTTATCTGATCACCGATAGCTCACAGTTAACATTGCAATTCGAAAATTTGGTAGTTGGTAGTTGGACTACCAAGGCTATAATTGACTACCAAACGTAATTTTTGGGGAAGAGATGTTTACTATTCGAGAACTACGCACCGACTGACGAAATTATTCTACATGCTCGGCTATTTATAAATCGGAAATTTGGTAGTCGGTAGCTTTGGTAGTTGGTAGTTGGGAGATGGATTGACATTCAAAATTGCAAAGCCACCATGAGCATATCGACGCCAGGCAAATAATAATTATTTGTTATCTGATCACCGATAGCTCACAGTTAACATTGCAATTCGAAAATTTGGTAGTTGGTAGTTGGACTACCAAGGCTATAATTGACTTCCAAACGTAATTTTTGGGGAAGAGATGTTTACTATTCAAGAACTACGCACCGACTGACGAAGTTATTCTAACTGCTCGCCTATTTATAAATCGAAAATTTGATAGTCGGTAGTTTTGGTAGTTGTGAGCTGGATTGACATTCAAAATTGCAAAGCCACCATGAGCATATCAACACCAGGCAAACAATAATTATCTGTTATCTGATAACCGATAGTTCACAGTTAACATTGCAATTCGAAAATGTGGTAGTTTTGGTAGGTCAAATAGTTGGTAGTTGGTAGTTCCAAACAGAAATTAGAAAAAAGACCTCACCAAGCTTTAGCCGGTCTATTCTTGTTCTATATTAGCAACAAATCTTCGTCCTCCATCATTGTCGAGTCTTCGTAGTCAATAACAAATAGAAAGTCGTTTCTAAACGGTTTGGGTTTATGTTTACCAGACAAGCGGTTTAACGGACAGATTTTGAGCTGTCGGTCTACCCCCTCGTCAAACAGTATATGTGTAATTACGGAACGCTTTGAATAAATTTATTTACATTATTTACAGCAGAGCAAAAGTAAGTGGAAAATCCCGAAATATAATGAAATATTCACAAACAACTTTAGAGCATAAATACTTTATAAGCTTTAATGTAGACTCTCGCCACACAGAAGCTTTTTCTTAAAACGAAAAAAGAAGAAAAAAATCAACTTCCACGATCACATTCACTTACTGTTTTAGTTTTAATTAATATACAACTCACTGCGGCACGTAATAGTTTATACGCTGTGTGTACTTTGCGTTCGAACTGAACTTTTTTTTTGTTGGTACGGAAAATTGCGGTGTACTCTACATTATGTAAACTTGTTACTTTGACGTAAAAGCTATCTACAAGCGACACACCTCCATAAACCTTAATATAATTTAAACGCACAGTTCAAGCGTAATACGAAATATAGGGGTTGGTCTACTTTATAGCCAAACATAACTTGTGAATTGTGTGTGTGAATGTGTATACACTTATATTCCATCCGGTATTATAAGTAGCTGGATATTGGGTTCCTCTATATGGAACGTAATGTTTACTTATTTCACACCAAAAAATCGATTATCATTTAGACTCAAAACTCAACAAGTGCTCTGCATATTGTACATCTATTGTACGAGAGTCTTTGGATTATTTTTTTCAATTTTATTACCTACGCAACGACTGCTTAGTCCACAATATCCAAACCTAATCAATTTATTGCTCTGGTTGAATGAAGAAAACTTTACGAGTGCTCATAAGGGCATGAACCTTTCTTCGGGCTATGTTAAATGTTTATACGATTGTTTGTGTACGGCTGGTTGTTCATCATTAGAACAATGTAATATACACTCGGGCTTGACGTATATATGATTTTATGTATTTATCTAACTGATTTAATCGGAAATTTCACTGTATAATGTAACTTACGAGGCTTACAGCTATTACTTTATCGCACATTGTTGTAATTCGGCTGTTTACGTCACTACACAAGGGACCAACATTCTTTCGAACTTTAAAGAATAAGAGCCGTTAAGCTACGAAAGCAACCAAGTATTTGGAAGATGATTCATTACACAAACATTGTCTTTCGGTTAAATTCGCTGAGATAGTTTGGCGAAAATGATTTTCGTGGCAGTGACTTTGGTTCTAGTTAGCAAGTTCCATAAGCACGAGTATATTTTGATTATGTAACCAACAGCTATTATATGGAATGGTTACAACATTTAAAGAATTTCCTGCCAAGAAAAGGCAAATACGATAGTGTATATTTGATACATGGACTACTCACTCCGTTTACACTTAATATTGAAGCACAATTAAGCATAATTAAGCGGCTTCACACAAATCCAACGAACGGCTTCACTGAGTAATTATGGTCGTATCTCTGTGTAAATAGTATACTCTGTTCATAGCATTGCTTTTCTTGTAAACATTTTCAGAAAAACCATAATTCTTCAGATGGAAAACAAATGGTAAAGTCACCGTGCGTAACACTTTCTTTTCATTTACCAGTATATTTTTGTGCAGTGACAGAAAAGCAACGATATTCTATGTGCTTTGTCAAGTAAGGATGTGCTATGTGATATGAAATTCTGTTTTTACGAAAATGTCCCCCAGGAATACTCTATTTGTGATGCGACGTGCATTGTAGTTTTCTTATTTTCAGAATGTGGACAAACCGGAAAACTGGAGCTGGAATTGGCTTTACGAATGTATATTACATGTCAACAGGAAAATAAATTGAATTTCTTTGATTTTGAGTGACTGCACTGACTAAGGCTTTATACGTTATTAAATTTGGTCAATGTCATAATGGTATTCTGTTACAATTTTTGTGGAAGTCATGCTTTTCCACAACCAGGTTACATGTAGCATCGATCTATTGTTTTGCTCACAAAATCTTAGAGTGTCGTTTGAGATGATAATTATCAAGACGATTGCTACGGCTGTTGCTATTGCTAAAAAAAAGTCCTTAGAAAGTGAAGTCTAATATTGTGTGCTAAAATGGTTACAGGAATCATAGTAACATCATTCGGAGACTTGTTTCAAGGAAATATTTTTTCTTGTGTGCGATATGACTATCCTTGTTTTCTCTACTCAAAATACCTTGGCGTTTCGTTGACGTTTTGTATGATGATAGTTCAGGTGAGAAAATTCCTACTCTCTCTCTCCTGTGTGGGGAGAAAATTGCAATTTTCTCACCTGAATTGTCACTTAGTTTTTGTTTTCAAAAATGTCATAACCAATTGAAGTTTTCGTTTCGTCGGGGAAAAATAGAAAAGGCCGACAATATTGGCAGATTCTGCGAATAGTGTTTCTTGGTGACTAATCACAGAATCTGCGAATAGCAATGGCGAACAGGCATCTCCCCTGGTACACAAAAAACTATTTTCCAATATCATGTCTCTGTTCCCGGTTTTCTGATATTTTATTTCTCGAGTTTCGTGATGTTTTGCTTTCCTTTTTTTGCAACATTTGCATGGGCAGCTACACTTGTAAATCCAGCATTTCCTTATAGGATTTGTTTTGATACACATTCTGTTATATAAAAGATCCTTTTCCGGGGTTTGCACTTATTTTTGTTATTTTTGTCATCGTCATCGTCAAATCATGACCTGATATGGAAAATACCTGTCAGGTCAGGTCAGGAAAAATCGGGTTCTGTTCCTTAGTTCTGGGTGGTCTGGGTCTTTCAAGTTAAATGGTCTGACAAGCCATAAGTTGTTGTGAACGTAAAAGATACGTAAATAGAAACGTTAAACATATGATTGGTCTGTTTGACCTTAACTTTGACCTTAACTTTGACCTTAACTTTGACCTTAACTTTGACCCTCTCTGAGCTGAGTGCAATAACCCAGACGTGAGTTGCAATCGAATAATTTATAGCTCATGAAAAATCCGCAGAATAAATTTTAATGAGACATCGTTCTCCAACGTATGTATATGTTTATGTTCGTCTCGAATCCACTGATTTATTTCATTTTTATAAATCTGTTGAAATGCATGTGCTGCTCGTGGACACATCAAAAAAAAATTCCTTTGATTGTGTCACTTTTTTACGATTCGCCAACATTCAATTTATGGACGGACTGCTCCTCCAATGGATGCAATTCCTTTTTTCCTCTATTGATTACATACTAAAAGGAACATAAAATAAACAAATAAAAATATAACATACGTGCGCTGTGTGGATGATGATGATGCTGCTATTCCATAAATCCATTTAAACATAAGAAGCTTATGTAGGTAAAGTTACTTTACGTGAGTCTTTATGTGGGTATCCTTTGATAATGTCTTATTACAAGATATAGATGTACGTAAATGTGCGAAGAATGTATAGGCAAAAATGGCCCAGAAGTATGTAACTTCTTATTATTTGCTTTTCTCAATGTCCCACCGGAAGACGAAAAGCTCTGATGTAACTAAATATGGAGAAAATAACATTGACACACATGTAATGTCAGAGCTAGATGGATATGTATAACATAAAATGATAAAATACACGATATCTCATTTCGTTATGATCAATAATAAATGCATGATTTGTATTCGTTCTGGTTGTTATACCCTTGAAAGCAAAAAAAAAATGAAAATTTTCTTTCGTCTACAAAAGCAATTTTTTCCAATTTGATATAATCAATAAAAAATCGAAAATATAGAGAGCAAAAAACAAACTCTAAATGAAATTTTCAACAAGAGAAAGGATTGCATGGCTTTCAAACGGAGTTCATTAGTTTAAATAATTACTGCCATAGTTCATGCTGCTACAGTTCAATTATCGCGGAATTTCGATGCATAGCAAGAGCATGTATACACTGGAAAGTGTTTTATAAAATTGTTCGGAAGATAAATGACTATAATGGTGTGCATAGTTTAATAGTTTATCAAATGCTTTTATCGCACATTAATTTTTCAATTTTCAACATAGTGAAAATATCAAACGCTGGTTTTTTTTTTGCCTCCGCTAAAACATAACAGATAAGTTGAGATGTTTTGCTGGTCGATATAAGACTCGCAAGTCGATCTGATCAACACTGAAATTATTATTACAAGAAAGGAATCCATAGCTTGTTTATATTGCATGTTGTCGTTTTCGAAACGATACACAATAAATCTGTTACATCTTTTGTTTAAAGTATCACCCAATGTTTGCCACAAAATCTTGTACTTCATTCGTTGGATCATTTATTTTAGAATATAAGACCACACGTACCGTAGACCATTGCTTATTGTTGTGCTATCAAACGGAGATGCTAAGTCTAATAATTCAAGAGTTTATGTCTGTTTTATTCTCCTATTAGAAAGCCGCTGTCAGCCTGTAGAGACGCCACAAATTGTTTTTTTTTCAGTACTTTACTCTTTGCATTCTTTTTATTACGTGATATAACTTCACTCTGGTTACTGTTTATGAAATGTCATCGCTGTAAAGTTGGTTCACAAAAAATGGAGCGTTGACATTAGTAATTTTATGACGAAATGTACTACAAATGTAATAGAATCATACAAAAATCGATTACATTTGAGCGGTAGTTTCCAGACTGCATTTTCCTATTGTGCAGTCTACATTACCTGCAATAAGAAAACAAAAACAAACTACGCTCTTGGCAGCCTCTATGACTTTAATCTCATCACAAGTGCGATCGAACATACTAACATAAAGCTGCCAGAAAGTTACTGTTGCCCTTCATCTCTTCGTCTATTTATCAACCCAATCTTAAAATTAAAGAATTTTAATGCAAATTATTGATTATAATACGCAGTTGTTCTCCTCAACTTTTGAAACTCGTTTTAGATAAATTCACATTTCTGTTGGGGTCATCAGCAGCTGAATTTGTAATTAAAACGATGAATAATTGGAATTGTTGGACGACACCTTCCCATGAATTTATAATTTTAGCTAGATTGAAGAAGGTGAATCAGTCAATTCCAGTTAAGGCTGAAATTTAAGTGAATTCGTGCATTGAGTCTTCTGTTTATTCTTACGCTCGAGATTGTTCGTATTAATAAGACTTTCATTTCGCCGATGAAGTAGAAATCATTGAAATAACAGCAGAGTAATGAGAGGTAAGTACATTTCGCACGTTATAAATCGAACATTCAATTTTTACTTCGTATTAAGTCTACTGAGTAGGTCAATTGGCCCGGCACTCCATCAAGCTCATATGGTTTTCCCTAATCATGGATAGTCTCTTCTATTAGTAGCGTCTAATTAGCGCCAATGACTCTAACAAAGTCTCACAAAATCAAAAAAGAATATTTTCGTTCACCACCGTCCTACACTCACAAGGGTGACATCTACATTCAAATAGCTTCAATAACTTCCTACTCCAAATAAAAAAAGAATAAAAATTTCCCTCTTGGCGGCTTAGGTTCCTAGGAAAGATGACTTTTCTCACCCATGATTCTATTCTATCCTCTTCCATGCTTTTTCACAATTTTGTGAAAAAAGAGGATGATACAAGAACCTTTCGGCAATCAACGATTCCCAAGCTAAACTTCGAATAATTGAACAAATAACTTTTCTTTATCCTCGTCCAACATACATTGAAAGAACACAAACGAATTAAAAATAAATTCGGTTCGCTCGAAGGGAATTTTCTTGATTTACATTTTTTATGTGCTCGTTTGATTTATGATTTTTTCTTGATTTATTGGCGTTTTCGTATAGTTTTTCGTGAGCCATGATTTGTGACTTATACACGCCTGATAATAATGCTGATATTGACTATCATCGGTATGATATATAATGTGCAATCAGGACGAGTTACGAGTTCGTTATCAATCAGACGTCTGTTAGATCCCTGACTACAACTGTTTAAACAACGTAATTAGTAATCGTGTTTAAAACTGACTTAATGAAAAGGTCATGATAATATCACTATAATGTTACATTGTACATACGGCTTGTTCATCGATTTATCGCTTTTAATGTTTACAACATGGAAAAAAACGAAAGTTGGTTTTTTTTCGTTCGTTATGCATTTTGTGCAACGGTTTCGTTTCGTATGCATAAATAAATATATTTCGAATATCTGCTAAATAGTTTACGCTAAAACTATTTCGAATAGAATGTTTAAAATGCAAACACCGGTGAGTATCGTTCGTTACAGATATCTATGACGTTTTTTTCCACTTCTTTTTAGACATAAATTTTGCATAATAAATAAGTTGTTTTATGAAATGGTTGGTTAAGCGCATAAACTTTACCGAATATATATTCCGATCCGTATGCAGTTTATACATTTTTTCAAATTTTAATTTGTCACATAGTTTGTTGATTTGAATTCAATGCATGTTTTGGCGCAACGTAACACCACACCGGATTTTGTATTTAATATTCAATACGAAATTGGTTTAGTTCGGAACTTGTTTTTCAGTTTAATATCAAATCGAATCCGAATTTCTCTGCACAATGATGTTGAATATTAAGTTGTTGCAGCAGCTTCGTGTTTTGTAAATGCAGATCCGATTATGATGGAAGCTTCCAACATTGGCCACATTTCTGTTTTATGCTTTTAACCTTAATGAATCGTAAGGGTATCGCCCTGTAGTCACTAAATCTGTTAGATATTAGGATGGTGTATTGTGTCTGATATGAAATCTTTTACGTTTTGGTGCGTTGTTGTCGATTTACCCGTTTCTAAGCTGGGAATGATTGCATTGTTAAAATTTTCAGTCAAATTAGAAATATTAGCTGGCAGCTTGTCAGAAATTAAAAAAGAGTAATTTAAGCTGGCAGCTTGTCAGAAATTAAAAAAGAGTAATTTAAGCTGACAGTGACAGTGTTCAGCACAGTATAAAATACTTATTTCTTTACCGATGGAAGAAAATAGAAAATTCCAACAAGAGTGAAGTCTTACGGACAGAGCGAAGTGAGTCGGAATTTGTTATTTTCTTCCAAAGGTGAGCACAGCGATTTTCATATGTGCGAGGTGTGATTAAGAAAAACCTTTACGAAACAAAAACATCCATTTGTTACACCACTTTTCAAAACAAAAACCAAGCTGACAAAGATGTCAAAACAAGAGGGACGAAAATAGATATTTTCTCCACCGAACTGTCATCAGACAAATGGTCAACAACACGTCATTTTCTAATGGCCTTTTGAGTGGAGAAAATAATGTTAATCACACCGAACATATGCAATAAACAATTCGTATTAACAATATTGAAGACAAAACATGACTTCGTGCCATTATCATTTTAGCGCCGTGTTGAAATTGGAAACCAACAGATACACAATGCAAACGGTTAGTCATCCGTTAACGATAACGACGATTGACTATAGTGTACACGAAAAACCAGGCACTAATTTTGAGAAAATGTTTTCTTAATTTTTTCAATTTTTTCAAATTTTCTCAATTTTTCCAAATTTTGTCAATTTTTTCAATTTTCTCAAAAATTTGTATCAAAATTAGTGCCTGCGAAAAACTGATGAAGTAATTGTAGATTACTGTACAAGCTATATCGTATCCAGATGAATAAAATCATCCGAGGGTGGTACGAGGTAACAATAGTATTTTACATGACTAGGGATAAAAAGATGAAAAGTAGAGTTTTCTTGTGAATTTTGCTTAAAACATGAAAAGTACGGTTTTCGACGCATGTAGCATGTAAATTATTTTCCGTTTACCATGAACGCGGCAAGGGTTTTCCCTAGGGATGGAAGAGCTATATTACCTCACTAGTAAGGTAAATGATTTTTGCAGGACACAATAAGCTTGAGCTTTAGCTTTCCTCGTATTCGTTGCGAGCTAATTCACATTCCGTTAGCTAAATAACCGAAACAATAAGCGTTAAACAAAAGAAGTACCAGAATACATCGGTGTACAAACTTTGTTAAGGGTCAGTTGAAAGTTGGAATTTATTTTAACGTTGACAAATTTCAGAACTATTTAGATGAGCACTTCGGATGACTAATTAAAAGTTTGCGATGAAAACAGTTCGGAACAGCCGTAATTCATAAATTGTTCGTTGCTCTCTACAAATATTTGATGTTTGACACAATATAACCAGACGAAATAATTAATTTCATAAACATTTTCCGATAGAATGTTCGATTTTCATAATAATACTGTCAATAATGAAAATACTTTGTTTTGGAAGGTAGTCGACGCACAGGCGTTTCATGTGTTTTTGTATTTAATTTTTAAATTTGTTTTTTAATTATTTACACAGATTACGTAGACATAGACAAATGAAACACATTTTTTCTCATTATTAATTGAACGGAACAGAATTTTACAATTATTTGATGTATATACATACCATTAATACCAATCTCATTTAAACATATTTCACGTGTTGTATGCGCATTATCGAATCAAATATACATGTGAGACTGTGCTAGGGCACGACAATTTGTATAAATATTGAATTTCAATTGGAATAAAATTTCATATCGAAATAATATTGTACGGTGCGGTTAATCGGGGGAAACGACTGAAGAAAATAGTCTGATGACAACATTTACTCGGTATATATACCAGTGATATCCACTCGAATTTGTGCGGGATTTTGCTGATATTTCTACCCGAATTTGTAAGTGATGTTGCTGAAATTTTGATAGCATGTTCCCCAAGTCGTGTTTCTCACGGAGTGGTATAATGCAACATTACGCAGAGTTATCCGTCAGTGTTATGGATAAAACACGTCACAAACGCATAAGTATAAATTGCTTGAATCAATTACTACATCTCTTGAACCAGGGTTGATGTGTGCAATGACAATTAGTACTTTAACAAAATCGTTTTAGCTTGAGAGCATATGACCAGTATTATTACCGGGTCTATTGCTTCCATCGATCAAAGTATTTTTAAACGATTGATTTCAAATCTTGTACTTCAATTTTTTTTTAACATGCATTTTACTACATAAAGGACGATATTACCCAGCCAGAGCTTGTCATTATTTTTGTCGTCGTTATCGATAACAGATGTATGTGACAGGTTAAGCATTTAACTCAACAAATATGTAGGTTAACGACGGCCCAGGGTGTGTTCAAAATAAAAATTTCACGCACACTACTAAATCCATCCGTTGCCATCCTTCTTGTTATTCATGCTGCTTTTCTACTTTTCTATTTATCTGAATGGATCCGACGCATAAAATTTTATTTTATTTTTATTCAGAGATTGTGTAGTAAATCAATGCCATAAACCACGGTTACGTCCAATCCACATAATGTGCTTTGACTATAAGTACGACGACATTAAATCAGCATCTCGCGTGCGTGACTCCACAACGGACACTGTTCGGTAATAAATTCTCAAGTCAAAGGCAAATCATTCGTTGGATTTATTTCAATTCACTGTGTTGTATGTGGAATAAGGCATGATTAACGAAGCTAAATCTGAAAAATTTACCGTTGAACTGAATATCTTTATGGACACTTTAATCAAATAAAGTGTTAGCGAAAAGCCACAACAAAAATTGACGTTGAAAAAATCTATGCCATTGAATGGGACTACATTTTCGCTTCATACGACAGAAAATTTGAAGATAGTTTTTGTCAAAGAACTCAAACTACAACTTTGACTTTCCTACTTCAATTACCAACTTGGCATTGTAATCATAAAGTTAAGATTAAATGGAGCAAGTCAACCACCCCCTATGAAGAACTACCAACCAAATGGACCACTCAAAATCTCTGACAAAATTTTTCGATTTACTGTTGACAATGTACGTTCAGTTGTTATCGTTAAAGCACTGTATACTTCGCCATGTATAGAAGCAGTCTTTTAGGGATAAGTGTATTATAACGTTGAGCTGCTGATATTTAAATGTACGTTTTACTTCCGGCTTCATAAGTTTAAGCAATTTTTATTTTACAATTTCAATGATAAGAAAAACTAATGTCAACTAATTTATAGGGTGGTGTATTAACAATTTTTGAAGCTTACTTTTTTGGGTACCCCTAACGGTTCTGGAATCAGAGCCCTTATACAGTAACCACTACGGTTAGTGTGGTCTCATTTGAAAGCTCTTGACATATACAATGTAGGTTAGTTGCCATTAATTTTGTACAAAACCTTCGTTCCTTCGTTCAGGGTATGTCCAAAGTCCAAAGTACACCAAGTTTTAGAAAAGTCTTTTTTTTCAATTTTTCCTTACAACTTTTGATCTATTAATTCCAGTTAGATCCACCACTCCCTTCCTCTCCAATTTTTTTTGCAGAATACCTAAAAATCAGTTTTCTTGAACCGCAGTCATCCACTGCATAAATTGACACCATTTTAGCCTGAAGCCGTGAAAGCTGATTTTCTCCTTTCTCAATATTCGCTGACCCTACAGGCGGACTTTTTTCAATTTTTTGTTGTACATTTTCGTTTCGGGTTTTGGAGAATTGCTAGGGGAGCCTAAAAAATCAAACAAATTGTATTTTGGACCACCCTACTAACTAGTTAACCATGTTGATAGTGGATTGGTTACCATGTTCCGAACTATTTAAAAAAAATGAACGTTGAACGGACGGATGTTTTCTGATTAGGCAATCTTAATCAAGAAAAAAAACAGTAAAAAGTTGAAATATTTCCATTTCGAGATAGTAGAACCTAGGTCAGTTTTAGAAGCGGCTAGTCATCTGTTATTTATCGATAAAGACAACAAAAATAAGTGTTGAGCTTGATATAATCTTCTCTTCTGTTGTGAAATGTATTCATAAAAGTCAAGAAGTACTAGATTTCGCATAACCAGAAACAAGTCCTTTAAATCATGAATTAATTAGAGAACGAAAAGTACACAGTGACTGTTACTCAATCTGTATTTATTGGTCGAAAATTGAAGAGATTAATTGATACTTAGAATTGGTGTTATCTTTCGATTAGATTTAGAGAGTAACCGCAATGGAAAACTACATTATGAATGGATTTGTATGCTTGAGTGTGTGATTTATACGAAACACAAAGCCCTCATTCAATTGATTTTTTTGCTTAAATATCGTAACCCGTGATAGTATATATCGTCTAAATGGATCGACCTCAAGAAAATCAACAAAAATCAAATAAATTTAATGCTTCCACTCCACACACCTTTGCTAACCACAAAATGTATATATAAAAAGCGGCACAATATCTCCAATCTAGCCGAAAATAACACATGTTCCGATATCTAATCAATTACGGTAGCTTTAGTATCGTATATATATATCTACCGCAAAAAAGGTCTTATCTTGATGCATTTAAACGATTTTAAATCGTGACCTTTCATATATGAACAAAAAAATCGTTCGTTATTCCAAAAGTTTGTGTATACCGTTCACACACTCACATCAGACAGTAAGGGTAAATAAAATGGAATTCTAAGCCCACAGAAAAACAAAATTGATTTTGTTTATCTTAACAATGTCACTCTTCTCTGGATTTTATAATGAGGATAAGCGGTACGACAACATATACAGCATTTTTTGTGAGAAAGCTAAAGTCAGAGAATAAAGTTTAGCTGTTGAATCGGATGAACTGGAGAAAGACTTTTATGTGAAATTTAATTCTGAAAATATCTTAAGGGTTTTTCCCTTACGAGGTTAAAGCACAAAGTTGTTCAACCTTTTTAGATCGAATTTCGTAAAGAATTTGCTGTTTCATCTGTTTGACTTTTATCGGGGGAGTCGGGGGTGTAGTAACTACAATATTGCCTATAATTGCACATATAATGCTCTACAAATCGGTGTGAAAATAATACGACACAGCTGAAATATAAAGTCTCGTGTTTTTTTCATTAGTTTGCTGTATAAGGGTAAAAGTTGGAAGCCAATTTAAGTTATAAAATATTTCTATCATTAACGCTAACGGCTACCATTTATCAGCATATTTACGATGGATACAAAACATACTATTATACACCAGTCAGTGAAATGAACAAACAAAACAATAAAATCAGTTGAATAATCTTAGCGTTGATGAAATATGAATTTATAAAGGGAACGATAGATAAGACGGAAAAATAAAAACAGAAGCAAAGTGTTTATCGTAGAGAGTGATAAGGTTCAATGATAGAAAGAGTTTTTTTTTCGAAATTTTTTATCAATTTCATATGAAGTGAAAGTGTTGGGGAGAAATCTTATGGTATTCCTTTCCGGACAAGTGTTTAGATTCCAGTGCTGGGCTGCAATTTTATGTGTGAATAGTCCAACGAAAAAAAAAACTTATTTTACCGGGAGGTTTAATATCCTTTAGTGAACGACTAATTGCAACTCATTTGTTTAACAACATAACGCAACTATAGATCTAAATGAAGTAAGGAGCTAACGAATTACTTCAGTCGTAAATGCACGATCTTGAAGGATGAATAAAATCCCCTGCATTAATACGAAACGAGCCATCAGAACAGTCGGAGCGTTTGCTGCGACTGAGCCCCGTACAAACCCGTATATCTATTGCGTACGTGACCCTAGTGCGTCTGTCACCCTACTTTGACCGTAAGCCTATTGCGCCAGTTAATGTAGTTAAAGTAAAATTATTATGTGATGTGCACATCTTACAAATTGCGCATAGCGCAATTACGAAGCCCCGTACGACGTTTCTTTCAAATGAAACAAAAATTTCAAATCGCCCTAAAATTTTATTTTTTTGAAGGGCCTAGTATCGGCCTCAGTCCGAGGACCCAAATTTAAAATGTTTTTCAACTACATTCTATTCGGCCTTTGATTACCTTCTAAATGAAACAAAAATTACGAAAAACGGATGAAATTTACTCGAGTTATATGTGAAATAAACATAGGGCCCTAGTAGCATTTCACTTCTAAGGCCCTAACTCACGGTCCACTCACCCGATTTTAAAAAACTTTTTTTTCCTGGATTGGTATTGACAATACCTATCATTTGCCGTGTCATTTACATTTCCATCGTTTATTTTGCCATAAATATCACCAAAAGACCTTAAATCACTTAGGTGGCCCTAACTCACGAAGGGCTGACCCGAATACGCCCATCTTCGAACTTAGCCTCACTATTTCGACTACCTTTCAGGGGGAAAATTTTGAAATCGGATTTGATTTACTCAAGATATCGACGTGACAGACGGACAGACGGACAGACAGACAAAATTTTTATTGCAGATTCGTCATCTATGAACATAGGCAAACACTTTGCCCTTACCGTCTGCTTCGAATTCCATCAATTACACACGGCATCGTAATCCTATAAGCCCCTTTGTACTTCGTACGGGGCTAAAAATACCACAAGCAATACTAAGTGAAGAGCTATTTACATAAATTTGTTTGCCGTGTATACAATCGGACAATCAAGAAAAAATTGGTATCAATGAAAATGGAAATAAACGAAGAAAAATTTTGACAAAGAGAAATTGATTCGGTGTCGAAGGAACTTAACCTGTTACAGACGGCAAGCATTATGACCAGAATTATTATTGGATCTATTACTTCCATCGATCAAAGTATCTGTTGATTTCAAATCTTGTACTTCAATTTCTTTAGCATACATTTTACTATATAAAGGACCCGTATTACGCAGAGCTTGTCATTATTTTTATCGGCGTTATCGATAACAGATGAATTCAATTTTGCAAACAGAAAATGTTTTTCATTCGGATTATGGGAGCTAATCTCGACCATATAGAATATATGACTACAGTCAACTATCTACAAGGAAAACCCGTAGATGTGATCACGGCCGAAGCCGGATAGTGAATGATTTATTTGCTTAGAATACACCGTATATGGGTAATTCCATGGTTAGTTGCGTTACAAATTTCGTTAACTGTGAGTCATAAAGTTAATTGTGCTGGCTATGTTTTGCAGTAACAAATCAGTCTATAAATAATACTCAGGAGACACAGTGCTTTCATAACAACAAGAATTGGAATTTTTAGCCTGCGAAGTCTGACTTGTGTGATCGCAAAAGCCGGCGGTTAGTTGCGTTACACGTTTGTGACTTTTCGAAATATTTTCACCAAATAAAAACTGATTTCGGTAAACTTTTTTTTCCCTGAACGCTATGGTCACGACACGCAGTTTAAGCCCAATATGAGGTTGGTAACCCAAAATTTGGGGGAGATATGTCTAAAAAAGTGATATTTTTCGGAGGTCATAAATAGCCAGAAATATTTTTTTTCACAATTGGTGGTTGTTACCCCACAGAAAATGTTGTTTCGGCTCAAAACCGTTTAAAAAAATGGTTACAAAATTTTTCGAGATAATCTCGACGAGTTAAAATTCGAGGATGACTTTTATCACCACTGGGAAGCTGTTGTCACCTACTTTACTCACCCAACTAACCTGATTGACTCAAAGTTATTTTTCTCGTGAAGTCATATGCTGTAGCTTTCGAATGACACCGATCTTCAGTTTTTATTTGAAAAAATGTAATTTCGGCAACGTTTGGGTCGAAGTGATTTTACCTTACTTCGAAGGAGAATGAACCAAAAATCTTCAAAAAAATTAATTTCGTGTCATTTGGAGCAATTGTGGAATTATATAGTCCACATCTACAGGAAAACAAATTTACAAAAATCATTTGAGATTTATTGAGAATATCTCGGAATGTCGAATACAAACAAACACTTTTTGGTCATGTCTCCCCGAGACCGCATTTTACAATAACCTCATATTGGTGTCAAACTACGCGTCTTGTCAATAGCTTTCAGCAAAAAAAAAGTTTAGTGAAATCGGTTCAGGTTTCGTGAAATAAACTAGAATTTTCAAAAATTTTCTGAAAACAAGCATACATTTTTATGGTTGTATCTCCTCGAGATTTTTGGCCACCGACGTAATATGGGGCTTAAACGACGCGTCTGGTCAACAGCTTTCAAGGAAAAAAAAGTTTGCCGAAATTGCATTTCAATTGGTGAAAATATTTCGAACAGTCACAAATTAGCTGGAATTACCCATATATAGGCTGTAGCACAGGCTACTTGATGCTTGACAATTCAATGGCAAACTGTGATCGGTTGATGTGTTGGCGAGTTAATGTTCTGACGAGTTACCACAGGATCATTAGATCTATTACTTCCTCTGTTGACTACGACACTATGTACAGTTTTTTACTTTCTTCTGTTTAGCATTGGGGCCATTCATAAAGTGCCACTTAGATTTCTGATTTATCAGGGTGACAGGGTGGGACGATTAATAAGTAATCTTGAAAGACAGATGTGTGGTGATCCTTTGTTTCTGTCCCATTTAGAAGTGTACTTTGTAAATGGCCCTAGATGTTACACTATTTTAGTACCCGTGTCTGAAAGGTCAGATTCCTCCAGACTAGACCTTGTTTGATGTACACAACTTAAATTGGTGCATTTCGTACCACATTTTCAAAAGTGAAATTACATTGGCGATTTTTCGAGCGAATTGTAATCATAGCTGCCACTTTGATACCGATACAGCCTTTCATTTCGATAGCTCACATTATTCAAGTTTGGAAGGGAAGAATGTTTAAAGTTCTGTTTGTGGACGTTTGATTTCACGATTTTAATATCTTAGACTGGGAACAATTTTTGTAACATTAGGTTCGATATGCTGTTTCGCATTCGACAGAATTACGATATTTAGAGGAAAAAGTTTCATTTTCATTTGATACACCCGCTTCATCACAGAAAAATTTTGTCAGGCGTAAGGATTAAGGCAGAAACTAATGTAGCCTTAGTCTATTAAAGACAAACATTTTCCCTTATTTTCTTAAATTTTCCCATGTTTTCCTGAATTTTTCAACAAAAAAATGTGAGAAAATTGGAGAGTCCTAGGCATTAACAACATCATATAATCTGAAGCTCGTTCTATCAGTTAACATATTTTATTGAGCAATATGTAACCATACCGTCAAACTATTACATATTTGTGTCGCAACAAGAAAAATCAGAAGCCATGTCAAATCATACACAAACAACACAAGACAGATAAAATCCACTGGATTTTTCATTATCTGATAACAGAAGAAAACGAAACAGATTGCGTTGAAGACGAGAACACTGTCGTAGTTAATCTTCTGTGATCGGTTTATCGATTCAGTACATCGTTTTGATGGTGGTGAAATGTTACAGCAATCTCTAGAGCCATTCTTTGTGTAGTAAAAGCATAAGTAGTCTGCCGATTTCGAACACATTAAAAATGAAAATTTTCTAATGCAAAGGCTAATTTCTTCATTATTTTGAACGGCTGGAATATCATATTCACAAAAGCTGTAGCATCGAGGGGTTATTTGTTTATGAAATTCAATTTTGTCTCAATTTTATTGAAGTTTTCCAAGAAGCCCGAATAACAGCTACGCTTTTAAAAAACACTGCGAAAAATTCTCTCAAGTTTGTTTTTTTCGATGGGAAATTAATTTTATATTAATTTCCAAAATGCGAAACAACTTCAAAAGAATCTTGTAAATTTATCTGTTCCATTATTCTATATCTAACGCACATAAACGCCGCAGGAGACTGACTCTATTATACGACCTAAAAGCTTAGCAATGTATTTTCCAGTTTTATGTTTTGAAACATTTGCCATTAACAACTCTGTTAAATAAAACCTAATCCAATCCTAAGGTAAGGTATGCATTGGCTCTTTTGTAGAAATCTATTTTTTTTTTGGAAACAACATTCTTAAACGTTACAGTCGATTACTGTTTTTACTGTTTTTTTTCTTCACATAGTTTCATAGTAGAATACGAATTTCGCTTTTAAAATTTTCTTTTTTCTTTTTATTTTGATTTGGGGTGAGGTCTAGTCCGTGCCGAAGGCAGAGCAACAATGCCACTAGATATTTAGTCGAAATAGCAATCTATTGAAGTAAGGTGCGTACTCTACTTTATCTGTAATCAGACACGTAGACACGTACTCATGCTTAATGAAGTGAGAGGTTAAGTGCAGATAAATTTTCTTACAAATCAGTTAGATAAGGTAAATCCTTAGTTAAGCTTTTAAAAGACAAATGAGAGAAAAGTGTATATAACGATGAATAAAAACACGTCACAGTCGCTAAGCTCTGAACTTATGTGCCAAGCGCTATATTTTCTACCTCTATACACAAATTTTTGAAAGAAAAGTACTCCGATCATCACAGTTTAAACAATGTTAAAGTTGCTACAATATGAACAATTTTCAAAAGTGATTACCATTCAGGGACTATTTTTCGGAAAACCGTTTCCGAGATTTTCTTACATTTTCCATAATTTTCCTCAATTTTCTTAAAAACATTTTTGGGAAAAATGAAAAGAAAAACTTTCAAAAATTGGGGAAATTAAAAAATTGGCAAAAACTTAGGAAATTTTTGACAGATTTAGGAAAATTCTGAAAAATTTAGAAAAGTTTGGAAAACTCGTGAAAATTTGGGAAAATGTTTTCCCAAAAAAGTACATGTTACTCATCCAATTGACGTGTTCCTTTAGCTACGAGGGATTCTTTTGACAAACAGCCTACCGAAATCGGACGCATTCTCCAGTGGACTTTTTTATATGTGCCTAGAAAGGACTTCGACCCTAGAACCCAAAACCACTTTCAAAAAAATTCTTCGAAGCTTTTGTGACTGGTGATCAAAAACCGAAAACTTGCACTTTTCTTACCAAAATTTCTCCGGGTACACGAGCCGTACATGGTCTTGTGGGATGTCATTAGAAAGGTAATCACATGTACTATTGAGCCGAATAGAGACTCATTGGTTTTAAAATTAATCCGCACTGAAATATGTGCAGTTGAAGTTTTCAACCGAAAACTTGCACTTTTCTTACCAATATTTCTTCAGTTACACGAGCCGTACATGGTCGTGTGGGGTATCATTTGAAAGGTAATTTTATGTGCTTTTGGGCCAAATAGAGTCTTATGGGGTTTGGATGCATATGTGATGAAATATGGGCACTTAAACATTTTAACTTATCATATTTCATCGTAGATGCTTTCAAACCCCCATAAGACCCTATTTGGCCCAAAAGCACATAAAATTACCTTTCAAATGATACCCCACACGACCATGTACGGCTCGTGTAACTGTAGAAATATTGGTAAGAAAAGTGCAAGTTTTCGGTTGAAAACTTCAACTGCACATATTTCAGTGAGGATTAATTTTAATTTCAATGAGTTGCTATTCGGCTCAATAGTACATGTGATTACCTTTCTAATGACACCCCACACGACCCTGTACGGCGCGTGTACCCGGAGAAATTTTGGTAAGAAAAGTGCAAGTTTTCGGTTTTTGATCACCTTTCACCAGTCACAAAAGCTTCGAAGAATTTTTTTGAAAGTGGTTTTGGGTTCTAGGGTCGAAGTCCTTTCTAGGCACATATAAAAAAGTCCACTGGAAAATGCGTCCGATTTCGGTAGGCTGTTTTTCAAAAGAATCCCTCTACAAAAATTATTTTTAAAAACCTCAATATGTCTAGTGACTTTAATCGCTCGTGACTACTGTTGATAGGTTATCAATTCACGTTTTACGAGTGCTTGAAATTAGTTCGATTAGAGTCGAAAAAAGAACAATTTGAACAGCTTTTCCAGCGCTGCTAACAATTTTACTGGTTCGCTACATTACTTCCACAGAAATTTTTTTTATCTCGACAGTACGACACTTCTCAAACTATTTTAGTTTCCATTCACTTGAGCCGAAACCTTCGATATTATGACTAAAATACCTCGGCTCAGGTCTTGATCCCCATTTAATCTCCAAACGTCGGTTCAATGCAATTTATCTACTTGTTCCGAAAAAAACCTATCCCGCATGAAACCCAACCAAAACGAACCATGGCACAATGTTTATCGATTGTAAAACATGTATTCGGTAGCCCGTGTTTATCACGCATCCGATTAAGTTAATCAATTATCAAATGTGTCACCCACTTGTTACACATCAAATTCCTCCATGATGAGCACACATTTTCAGTTCCATATTGAAGCAGGAAAATTAATCAAATCAAAAACCGATCCAGGATAGTGTCACATTCAATTTTTGTTTTTTTTTTTGTAAAATTGAAGAACGTCTCGTCAGAGAAATGAAAACGAAATTATTTTGCAACAAAAAGATGATGATAATCCCGGAATTTCGCAAATTAAAATTAGACTGTGAACGCGATCGCCGGTTGTTTTTTTCTTTATTTTTTTTTATTCGGAAAAAATGCGACCCATTTCATAGCAAGTACATGAAAAGGCGATGATGATGCGTTTAAATCTCAATAAAAAAATCAACGAAAAACGAGAGTGTTAAACATGAAATGATTTTTTGTTTTATGGACAAAATTAGAACTGAAATATCAAAAATAAATATTACATTCGCAAACACCAACCAGACTGGACTCATAACTTATATTATTTCTACCGATTTGTGTATGTTTGCATCGCATCCTCATAAATAGTGGAAAACTTCGATTTTTTTTCATTTTCTTTTCTATTCCGCTCATTCGAATGAAATAATAAACAAGTTATTGATTGACTATTATGTACCTGTTATTTTTATGATTATGCTGTTACGGTTCCCGATGAAACCGTTCATGCAATCTAAGACTGCTTCATGGCACATATATAAAATCCCAAATCTGATACGATTATATCCTCTCGTTGTTCCAACACAAAAGTTGTTTTCCTTGCCAATTCCGTTTTGGATCTTTTTTTTAATATTTTTACTTTATTCACACAATATGATTTTTCACTTCAACCTATGCGAGGCTGTTCACAACATATACTTTCCATTCTTTATATTCGACAACAAGGAAGCAGTGTCATTTCGAAGAAAACACAAATGATAAGTATTCTAGTAAATAAACTTTCAGGTGACACGTTATATTATGAAAAGCTCAACGAGAAAATCTTCAACTTATTTTCCTTCCTAATATTTGCGATTTGATTTTTTTTTTTCTCAAAACAATCCAACTTTTTCTATAACCACCAACCCATCTAACAATCCCATTTTGCACATTTTTGAAATTTTTACAATTTTCACTTTTTTCAATTTTTTTTTTATTTTTGAAATTATTATTTGATTAAAGTGCTACTAAAAATACTACACATCAAGAAACGCGAGGAGAAATCACAAATAGCGGTTGAAATGGTATGTGACCAACGCGATTAATGGTATTCCGTAGACTGACTACAATATACGTGATGTAAATGAAGTGTTGCTCGTATTATATCCTCTCAGTCAGATCACTCTCTCGCTCTCTCTATTTCTCGATTGTCTGTTTCGGCAAACAGTTCACCACTCAGGAAAAATGTTTGTCACGTCGAGTCAAATATGTTTGTCGGAATTTTCAAAATGTTTTTCACCTCTCTGTTCAAACAATAAACAGATGTTTTTCTTTTGAAAAATGTAGAGTATCATACGGCCGCTATAATTCAGTGTCTCTCCGTTAAAGAGGTGAAAAACACTGTAGAGAATAACAAATTCATTCGTTGTACATTTTTCTTGTAGGCATTTCATATTTTCCCGTCCAACTACTTTTTTTTTGATAAAGCCAGGAATTGTATAACTTGTAACGTAGCGTTTTTCCCTTTTTTTTATGTTACCTATACTATATACCGTATCCGAATGTGAGTAAAAGCTTGTACAATAATAACTTTCTGTTCGCAATTTGTACATAAAATTGTATTTGAAATGTCAGCGTTTGGTTAAGAGGAAAATTGGTTTTTGTTATTTTTGTGGCGCATAACATTATGAACTGTGTGAAAATGAATTCCAAGGAAAATCAAATGAAAAGAGGAACCGTATTTTGTGTTACATGTAACGTTAGTTTTTTTGTGCATGCGGTGTGTATATCGGTCTGCTGTACTGTTCTACCAATTTGATTGTATATTTAGAAAAAGCAATGACACTCCTTGTGCTATGTTTTGTTTCTATTTATTTAAAGTAAATGGTGCAATTTGCTGTATTTTTGTTTGGTTTATATTGCCTTGTGTTTAAAGCATGTGGTTGATAAAAATAATCTCGTACATATAAATGTTCTCTCTACGGGTTTTGTTGTATACATAATTTCTTTGATAGCATTACATTTTGCCACAAATTTTAATTTTAGGTACATGGGAACAGTGTACAGTTATTTACGAATTGCGAATGTTATTCTTAAGTGAAGTAAGTTGATAGCGATGTTGATCGTTAAGAGCTGTGTGATAAATAGGTTCTGTTTTCATGCGTTAAGGTACTATTTTGGAAAGGAAATTCCAAGATCCTTCGAGAGTTGGTTTTCGGGAATTAAAATGTTGTCTGGTCAATAATTTGCTGCAATCTCGAGCCTAATCTAATAATTTGCAGACTTTACAACTTGACACCAATATTCATGACCCAAGGGCCGTATCTAGATGGGGCGCTATGGCCCTGCATGATCTAGTTATAATAGGCTGAAGAATTTACAGGGCATTTGGTGTCAATAACAAGTTCAGTCTGGACATCCAGCTTTAAAGCAATGCAAAATTTGTTGCCTACATTTAGGCGGAAAAATATTCGTTTTTTGATGATTTCTCTAAAGCACGCAGAAATGTGTTACTTTTAAAAGAAAAAATGGTTTGTGGGTGACAACTTATCCTTAAGCGAAAACAAGCGATAAAATTTCGTCGATGGGTGTACTTCCACTAAAGTCGCTCCAACCGTTTGCAGTGAAATTTTTCCAAAGATGTTTTTCCATGGCATGGTCTTACACAGGCTAGGCTCTTTCACCATACATACTATGTTTTGGACTTGTGTCACTGCAGCCGGTCAGGGACTTAGGAAAATCACCTAATTTTTCACCTAAAATCATTGATATCTCACCAACAGGTCAACATGGACCTGGTGTGTGTATACTCAAAATGTGCGTTTCTTCAAGATCGCAAGAAAATTATTCTGGAAAATGATCGTCGACAACAAAATAAATGTCCCCAAACGTAGTTGTACTCGCAACAATTTAACGAATCGAATGAGCTACAACTCAATAATATTCGTGACTTCTTGTCCCAAAATGTCTGAATTTGTTCGATGTTTTGGCGTTATCACTCTTAAGTGATTTCCAGTATATGATATTTTGGCGCAAAATTTGAATTCGCTAAGTGACTTTCAAATTTTGTGCCAAAATATCATGACCTGGAAACACTTTATTGACTGGGCACATCAATGACTGTCAAAACTCTAAAAAATCTCAAATATGTTCCGAACTAAACAAACACCCACTGTAGCACAAAGTGTTACAGGCCAAAGAAGTTTAGTAAAATCTCATCCATTCACTAAACATTTGAAGTCATTTTCGTACAATTTTGTCACAAGACTCATTCATCCATAATAAAAAAAACCACGAACGATACGCTACGTCACAATCAAATTCATTTTCTACTCACCTGTTGATTTCGTCCTTGATTTTCGCTCGAATCTCATCTTGGTCGGTGTAAACGGTTTCCTTCGAATCGAATCGAACAAAATCAACTTTACCCGTTCGTTTCGCACGTTTAATTGGAACTTGAATTGTGCATTCGGTGACTTCGCCATTACCATCTCCGCACGTTGTATTACTTTCCACAGCGTTTCCGTCAATGTTTCCTGATTGTTCAGACATTCTGGTGCCAAATTTTGCTGGTTTCTTTTAGATTCTATTCAATTGTATGATGTGAATGGCGTACTGCAATGCAAATGAATGGAAATTTAAATTATTTTATTGTGTCGTATCATGGACGGAAGCATTATTAAGTTTGTGCCAATGATAATATTGAACTTAAAAACCGTTATTGTTGTTCGAGAAAACAAAAATATTTTCAACTGGATATTTGTACGTATGTATGCTCTAGTACCGAAATCAATTCGAACTGAAATGTACAATACAAAAAACACTTTTCAATGGAAAATTTGACGAAAGCTTTCCATCGTTCAAAAGCTTCAATTAAACTTTTCCCATGTTCCTTTATACGATACGTATTTCGGTTAGAATATATGGGAAACGTAATTTCGCTCGCATATACATCACTCTACACATGGGAATATTCATTCTGCGACAAATAAGTGTTGAATGAATATTTACATTTGTAGAATGAATGAATGAATGATGTATACCAGGATGTGCGTACGATATATACCTAATGTTAGAACGAAATTCAAAACGGTCGGAACGAAATTCAAAACGGTCGGAACGAAATTCAAAACGGTTCGAACGAAATTGAAAAATGTGCAGTGTACGGTGACAATATATTATATTTACGTTTGTACAATGGGTTTTGTGTGTTTTTCAAGTGCCTCATTAATTTATTATTCGTTAAAAAGATATTCATGAAATGGTTTTTTTTTTACTTTGAAAGGGAAATCGTTTCTCGGTTAACTCAAATCGAAAATTGGATTTAATGTTTAAGTACATGCAAATGGGATCATTTTCTACGCAATCTCTTCGGCAATTGACTTCCGCAATATACTCATTAAGCGATAATCTTAGGGTTCCAGGACTCTAAAGAAATTTATATTTTGCCATTGGAAAAGTCGACAAAAGAAAATGAGTGTTGCGGGTGGAAAAGGCAAGGAAATTAGTAAATAACTTATACTAATTGAATCTTGTCAAGCAAAAGAGACGGTGATTGCATTATAAACACGACATTAGAGGACTTTACTGTGGGCTCATTGTATCCAAAGGTTCGCACCAGGCATGAGCGCCGACGGAGAAACCTCGGCGGCGGCTAGCCGAAAAAAATTTCTCGGCGGCGGCGAAAAAGTCGGCTTGAGCCGGCTTAAAACGGATCGGCTGGAGGTTCCTTTTAACTTTTTTTTTAAAATAAAAGCGTTTAGATAAATTCATGGAAAATGAACTAGTAAGCATGAAAATGAAATTGTACGCAAAGCGAAAATGTAGGTAGATTAGGTTGTTCAAAGTGCAAGTGGAACTGGTCTTGTTACAAGCAAGTCTCTAAGTCTAAGGTTCACTAACACGTCAAGTTTTATTGCCTCAAAACTTGAACTAAATGGAAAATCATGCTCCAGTACACTCATTTAACTCATTAAGAAAATGGTTTTCGAGAAGAAATCGAAAGCTCACGAAAATCAAGTAAAAATTGAGAAGAAAAAAAATCGAGAAAATTCGCAAAGATCGATAAAGTTTTCTCAAATTTGTGAATTAACTGATTGTGCGCCTTCGGCTCGTTCCGCAAAGATCATACTTGCCAAAACAACAAACTTAGAAGCGAGGACGTAATATACCATTCTGGAAAATTCATGAAAATTCAAGAAAATTTTCAAAATTTTCTTAATTTTGAAAAAAAATCAAAAAGTACTTGAGCTGCTTAGGATCAACAGGAATCTCGGTTTTCAAAATTATTTCACCCATTCACCTTTGGAAATCTTTATTTCATTTTCCAGCCGTTTCAAGCCGGCTTGAGCCGTGTTTTTGGCACCGGCTCGGCTGCGGCGCGGCTTGCTCAAAAATGGCCGGCGGCGGCTTGATCGGCGGCTTATTTTCGGCGGCGCTCATGCCTGGTTCGCACAAGTTCCACCAAAAATGATCTGGGCTCGATTTCCGTGTCCGACAATTCGACAAGGAATTTTTCTAGCGAATTTATCGAATTGGTAAGGTTCCTAAGGTTCAGTGAAGCTTCATAATTTGGGTAGTTGCAGTTGTTTGGTGGCTGCAACGTTGTACGCACTGAATGGCTCGTATGTCTTAAACCAAATACGATCAATTTGTATTCATATGTCTAGCCTACATTTAGACGAGATATCAATTAACAATTCCTTTTCCACAGAGATTATTTGCATATTTTAAGGCGTGTTTCGGAAGTCACGTTTAGTCACTGAACAATAGAACATACAAACCTGGATATTTGTATTGGCGAGGTTTCTACGACGCGATTTAACTAATTTTGCATACGTGAATTTTACCTGTTTCGAGCCTTCTTGGGCAATAAATCGTCAATGAGAAGAAGTGTTTGGTACGGGGATGTCTGATTCGGCGATTTTGGAAGCAGTTCTAAAATAACATTTTGATTCTATGTATGTTTAGCGAAAGAAGTACAAGATTTAGTATGAGACATTATTCGTTAATCAAAAGAAGTAACAGACTGAATCTTTATGTGAAGATACATTTGCTGTCTTAAGAGCAATGACCCTTTGCAAATTTGTAGTCTACATTTGGGCGGAAAAATTTTCCTTTTTTGATGATACGTTTAAAACAAAGATTGGTTTGTGTTTGATAGCTTATCTTACTTGGATAAATGCTTGCCAGTCAAATAATAAAAAGACACCAAACCAAACGTCTATCTCAAAAACGAACATCTGGTAACCCTACAAAATCGCAAAACCCGAGGCTGTACTCAAAACCTTACGACCGTATGAAAAGATTCACCCGAATGTTTCATGTATCTTAGGTAGTAAGTCCATGATTTTCATTACTCATGCATACGTAAACAATATTTCTGAATCGAAAAAGATCTCAACAAAATCTGATTAGAGACCAGCCACTCGTGCATTATAATGTAGTGGAACCACAAACAACATGTTGGAAACAAGACAAAACGATAAATGAGATAATAGGGAGGTATAAGACGTTGCACAATTTTATTCAGCTAATCTTAATGGGTTTGCTGTTCCAATATATTTCAAGATATTTGTAAAGCTAGCTTTTACACTATGCATTGTGTGTTCTTTACTGCATCAAATGGTTTTTGTGTACAACACGAAAGTAAGCAGAATGGAAGAAAATTCTGTCTTTCGAGCATATTATGTTCATGGTAACATGTTGATAAGAAATCACGTAATATGCACATACCATGCAGAAGATGCAAATTTACAATAGAAAAGGATGTGCAGTGCAGTACACTCTGTCCTATTTATGTTTTTGTTGCTATTACTTCACTTCAATTCGAGCCGGTCGAGTTTTAATATTTCCCAGTTACTGCAACAGGAACAATTTTTGTTTGATTATTTGTTGGGAATCAAAACGGCTTCACAACCTTTCGAGGAACGAATGAATTAAGACACTCAGTTCATAAAAAGTGGTTAGAAAGTGAAGATGACCCAACTTAAATGAAGTAACTTCATCTGTTATCGATAGCACAGACAGAAAAAGAGTGAACATGATAGTAGGTGGGAGCAAGTTTTGGTTTGGAAATGTCTTAAAACTAATGAAGTGAAAGATTTAGTTTCATTCTGCTGATAATTTCATCAATCGAAGTAATAGATTTGGACACAAAACTGGTGATATGCTTGTCGCCTGTGAAAGTATAACGAAATACAAAATAAAGTTTAAACAAAATGTTCAAGAAATGAGTTGAGCTTGAAGTCTGCTGCTTCGAAGACAAAAGAATCTACGGGTTTCCGTAACACATAAAGTTTAGACTGTGTTGTAAGGCATTTAATGCATCAATAAATACTGGATCCACAATCGCTTTCTCAGAAATAATAGCAAAATATCAGAAAAACATTGGCCCCTAGTGACTGTTATTAACTATTGTGTTAAACCATCCGCATACCCACGTAAAACGTTTTTCAGATCCATCTCCAAAGTCGCTTTCACGCAATAATTTGTAATAGACACAGGCCAATTTCGGTGCAGAATTTTATTTCATTTATCTAAAACGTGAGCCATAATCTACACAAAAAAAATTCTCTAAAGCTATTGCCCATGCCTGGTGCGGAAGCGTTCAATTTTTCATTTTATTTCAAGCTGTGGAAGTAAGTAATTTATCAACCATAATCCTTGCATAAAAAAGAATTCAAGCCATGTCGGATGGTATAAAGTTATTGTGTTCATATATGAACGTCGCCGTATGATTTACCAAAAACCTTATCTGCATATATGTATATATGGAGCTTAATAGAAATTCATGGTAATACGGAAAACGCGTGTGTTTATGAGATCAGAATATTTACGAGGCATCAGACACATAGCCCCCCTAGGCCGTGTACAAATGAAGCTTGCAACTTCCTTGGCATTAGCGGAGGCGGTGTATATGTATTCCGTAGAAAATAATTGTGTTTGTAAGTTTAGGTGTTATTGAAACTTCTACCTGAAAACTGTCTATCAAAAACAACAATTTTCGAGATGCTAATCTTTTGCGATTAATTTGAACTGTAAAAACATTGCGAGAGTCACGAAATAGTTTCGATTTGAATATTTTAGTCTTCTCCCCATATTGATGTTGAAGAGAAGACGTGCGGAAAGGCAGTTCCAGCCGAAGGATTTTGAAATATCGAATAAGAGAATTAACACAATTCATCGTCACCGAACCAGTTAATTCTATTCGCTTAAAGTAACTCGTCACTTTTCATAACCAACGGCTCTTACACATTTATAACTACTGAATCGTATTGACTGTAGAGTCAGCCACGACTGATTTAAGCATTGCAAAGCAAGTTAAACTTCATCTTCCTTTCACATTTGTGAATTCAATTTAAATTGGATGGTGACGAATATGAAAATTATGTCAGCCAATGTAAAGTATTTCATCTCCAAAGAAGTTAAATTTTTTTTCAGCATTCCGAGTGAATTCTATTGAAATCGTACAAGTGAAAGAACCTTCAGTGAGCCAACCACGAGTTTGCTACATCCTTATTTCCGTCCCTGCATAACAGTAATATTCTTAAGAGATGGTATTTGCACCGGGTGCAAATAGTCTTTTTTACAATAAGTCTGTTCCAAGGTTATTTTGAGCTATCAAAGTGTCATCCATAGAGCCATAACCAAAAAAATAATGTTGACAAACAGAGAGATGCACATTCTGTTGACAAATTGTGCGTAACAGCGTTAAGGTTACGGCTCTGTGGATGCTATCGTTCGTTTTTGCCTTGTCGAAAATCGGTGGAAAAAAACTATATTTGCACGCGGGTGTGGCTTATTTTCTCCTATCAATTCTGTTTTCTTAACGAACGACTGGTCGAACGACATTTCTCGTGAGAAAAGTGCAGCAGTTTCTCTCCCGTGGAGAGAAAATAGAACTTTTCTCATTCGAACTGTCACTTTGTAAATGTTTTCGAAAACGGTATGCGGAAGTTTATGTTAGGTGAAGTGCGGGATGTTTGCGGGAGCTGTTTCCTTTGCTGCAACAAGCGTATAGGCTCGTGTCAAATCTGTACTTTGTTGGTGATTCTCTGTTGTCTCAGGGAGGATTTCAGCAGGGGGATCCGTTGGGTCCGCCGGGTTTTTGTATAGGTATTATGAGGATGACACATTCTCTTTTGTCTCGGTTTAATGGTTATTTGGATGACGGTACTATAGGTGATGAGTTGTCTGTAGTGGTAAATGATATTCAGAAAGTTTTGTCTTTTTATGACGTGTCAGGTTTGCGGCTTAATGCTAAGAAGTGTGAGGATTTCTTTATCAATGCGACTGATGAAAAGAAGCTCATATGTATGCTGAGATATCAGCTTTGTTGCCGGGTATTAGGAAGGTGGATGAGTCTACCCTTGAGTTGTTAGGCTCTCCGATAGTTGAGACAGGTTTAGAAAGGATGTTTTCGTCTAAGGTTGAATCAATAGGATTGATGTGTGATCGGTTGAAGTTGATGGACGTGCATCCTGCTTTGTGTGTTTTTAGGAAGTCTTTGAGCAGTTGTAGGTTGTTATCTGATGCGTGCTTCTAGAACTTACTTGCTTCCGGATAAGCTGAGGTCTGTTGACGAAGTTTTTAGGTCAACATTGGAGTCAATTACTAATAATAGGGCAGAAGGCCTTTCTTGGGATCAAGTGTCGCTTCCCTTGTCTTTCGGGGGTATGGGTATAAGGAAAGTTGAGGA
Source organism: Bradysia coprophila (assembly GCF_014529535.1). Taxonomy (NCBI): domain Eukaryota; kingdom Metazoa; phylum Arthropoda; class Insecta; order Diptera; family Sciaridae; genus Bradysia; species Bradysia coprophila. Next base: position 1,650,497 of record NW_023503584.1, read on the forward strand.
AGCCTATTTGTCGTCAGTTTTTTCTTCATCAGATTTGTGTGGCATCATTCTTCTAAGATTTGATTTAGGAATAATTGATGAACAGATTATGCAATTAATTAATGAAATTCCTCAAGAATTCGTTCCAGAAAACGATATTCTTAAAAAGGAACACAAAACAGAGAGACATAAGCATAACCATTACATTTCTTTGAAACAAAATTATTTGCAACCCCAATTGCTTTCGAGACTTTAGGTTGCATGGGTCCGGAAACAAAGAAATTTATTGATAAATTGGGCTCTTTAATGAAAAAGACAACAGGTGAGGTAAAATCGAAAGAATTACTTTTTCAAAGAATTTCGATCGCAATTCGACGTGGCAATGCTGCTTGTATTTTGGAAACATTAGGGAAGAAGAAGATCGATGACATTTATTTACTGTAGTTTTTAATTTTTTAATTTTTTGAAAAGATCGATTTTTTACGGGCTGCGCCATAATTGTGAGCAGTCTTTTTTGTCGCATTTACAATAAATTTATTGTATGGCGGAGCGATGTTTTTTTTTCGCAGAACACAACATGCTCGCATGAAAAACGTTGTGTTCACCTCTGGGAGAAATAGGTAATTCCAACTCGAGCAAAATTGCGATATCATTTTATCAGGTGACTTGTGGCCCTGACTACATTCTGGCGACAAGCAGCACCATCTGAATCAAATTTCCAACTTTTTTCTCCTTGGTGAACGAATAACTGTTAGCACACTAATTTGCACGCCGTTTAACCTGTCACAGACGGCAAGCATATTAACAGTTTTATTATTCAAACTATTACTTCATTTGATCGAAAATTTTATAGAGATTGATTTCAAAAATCTTTTACTTCATTTGTTTTGATCATGATTTTATCTATATAAGACCTCATCAGTCAGATGTTGTCGTTTATTCTTGCTCTCGTTGTCGATGACAGATGACACCCGCCAATTGTAACATTCTATCCCATTGATCTTTCTAAAATTGGATAAAAAGGTGAGCATCACACAAATTATTATACTGGTGACCACTTCCCATTTGCCTATACATTTTGGCGCCCACGACCTAAAGATGCCACTGGTGTCATTTCGAATTTCTCAACTTAACAACTTTCAAACAGAAATTTAGACTGTGATAACATGAAACAGTTCCGAGTTCATATTCATACGTTTCTCGACAAATCATCGCAATGTTGCACCTTCTCAACTGTACAACATGACAAAAAATTCAAAAGATCTTCCTTTTCAGCTTTACTATTTCAAAGAATGTCTTCAGTTACTATAATTGGAAGTTCTCCGTCGAAAATCCATCTATTATTTCCACATGCGATATCGACGTTACAATACGTGCTTTAACATTGCTATCTCAAGTGGAACGAGTTGAACTGAAGCGCACAACGATGGCAGCTATAATTCCACAATAGCATCGATAGATGATTTATAACTTCCAATTTATAGTAATCGTCTTATAATGCATTTGCGCAACATGCCATTCTTAATATCCAGAAAAATAACATAAAATGTTGGCCATACTACAGCTAAACATTTTAAATAAAATCAGAAAATGAAACGAGATGTTGCCGGCGGCTCTCATATATACGTTTGGTTAACTATTCCACCAGATCCGTCAATTTCATGTTCAATCACATAACAACATGGAAAAAATCTGATGATTTTGCGGGCAAAATTAGATTAAGTTCGAAAATGTTCCAGTTGAATGAATTAATGGTAAATTACGACGAAATTACCAGTTAGATAAATTTCCTTAATTGAATAATGTTCACCACAAATTATCTGAGGTTGGAAATAATTGGAGAAGATTAGATGTAAATATCTACAATCACCCCTAAGGCTAATTATTAATTAGAATGTGCGTTCTCAACACATAGCCCTGACACATGAATACGATTGTGTATTATAGTTTACGACAGAGAGGTCACAGATCAGGTAACACATTGACCTGAAAAGAAATTGACTGACCTAATCCTGAGTCATCAGGTAATTGTTCAGGTGCATCTGAATCTATATCTGATGACCAAAACTTTCAACGTTTTGTCACCTGATCACGTCACAGTCTCCAATTTCAGGTAATTCCAACTGATCTAGCCCGACCTGAATTTTTCAGGTTGACGTGACCAGATAGTAGATCTTATGTGTTAGAAAAGGTAGAGATGTAGGTTCATAAGTAAATAGTTCCATCGAAAAATCGATAAGATGCCTACGGAATCTGTCATCTGTAACCGACATCGACGACCAAAAAAAGCAATGAAATCTGTCTGATGCTCTTTTTATAGTCGAATAACATAGTAAGTTTAACATCGGAAGTACTAGATTTGATTGTTAAACCGTGATAAGCTTGCCGTCTGTAAAATGTGTTTTTTGATCAAAAGGCACAGAAACTTACTGAATATAGCCTAGCTGTTGGTTATTGGCTGAATCTAACCGAACGTCATGATTTATAATTTTACTACTAGCGGTAAATATCGTTCTGGCAAATGTGAGAGTTCGTTTCGTTTTATACTCTATTTTATCTATCATCAGCAAGTAGCCATAAACTCCACAAAGTTCGTGAACAAAATTTTTTGGATGGGAATAATCTACTTTTCTACATAACGCGAAATTACGACCGACCCTAGTTAATAGCAGAGATTTTGAGCAGAAAAATAGACTTTCCCCACCCCAAACATTTTAAATTTGGTTGCAAATCGTTCGTGGCATATCCATCCACTCATGATTTCCAATAGAAATTGTCCATGTTCACGAACTTTTCTGAAAAAACGCTGTGGAGCCCCACTGTGATCCTACTAATAAAGAAAAAATAAAGTCCAACAGTTCATCAAAACACAAGAAAAGTAAGTAAAAAGTCAAAGCCTTATGCCCCACATCATTGTAGAACAACCAACGACTCGAATATCCTTAAATAAATGTCCAACAAAGATAAGAAAATACCTTAATTTATAACATTAAGTATCAATTTTCTCTTATCGCGACGCTTCCGAAATAATGACGCCCCAACATAAGTGTGCGTTTGTGTAAGATCGATTGTTCGTTATTATTTCGATTGGAAGCTTTTTCAATAACATTCGACTTTAAAAGAAAGCAATAGTATTAACATCTCCCTACGTCTATACCGGCAGAATTTACGTTTAACATTTTCTTCGACTTGATAACCGACAATAAATAAATTCAAATTCACAAACACGAAGTTAAATTGAAACCAAATAGACGCTTTTATGTCGCTAAAATGAAAAAGAAACGAAAAAAATAGCAGAAAATTTGAGGAAAAATATCCGGGGTGTCAGACATACTTTCTCTTGTTATAATATGAAGCATGACCCTCACAAAATAAAAATTTCGTGTAGACACTGCAGACATTGTGTCAATCGAAATGAATTGAGTTTTAGTAAGTTCGTGACAATTTATTTACCTGAAGTGAAAGAAATAATTGCATTTATTGAAGAAAGAGAACGGGCAAACCCGCAAACCTTTCATATCTTATCGAAGTACGATAAAATAAATGCGTGAAATTTATAAGCGCTTATGCACGTTAGATATAAATGTGATAAGAATGGGGACATGGGAGACATCTACCTTACGTGCTCTATCGTGTAATTGTTTGTTCTATCGTATCATGTAATGTAATGTTCCATTGAAACGACAAGGATATCGCTTTTTGTCATCAGACCTGTTACTATTTTGTTTTAGGTATAGTCGGGCGTTTTACACAAAATCTTTTACTTCAAAAGTTTGATCATACCTTTCTGCGGGAGCTACGGAAAGATCCAATCCATTGAGCAGAGCTTTCACCGGAGAATGGTCCATGTGCGGCCAATGATTTACACGTAGGCACAATTTCAATTCTCGAATGGAGAGTTATACAAAAAACGAATTCGAATCGGGACCTAGTGTCCATCAGTGAACCGTGGACTTATTGAAATTGAGACATGAATTCGCCTCAGCTGTTTTTAGCTGGTACACTCATGCAAACAAAAATTCATGTCTAAATTTCACTGACGTCCTCTATTAGTTTCAATTTTTATAAAATTCTCTCTCGCCCCATGCCCCATATCGCCTTTTTTTGTTCGATTTTCTCTCCATTAGATCTGATTTATTTGAAACTTTGTCTTGAAAATATTGCAAGAAACCTCAGTTGTGAATTTTGTAGGGAAACCACAAAGTAACTAAGAATGAATCGTTCGGTGAATCTAAACTAAACCCAAACTTACTCCCAAAGAATGTCAAATCTTCTTTCAAAATAAAATAAATTTACGTTCACTGACTGGCTCACACACAAGCTCATCCATCATAGTTGTTTCATCCTGGTTTAAACATTTACAAGGGTCGATTCAATAAATTACGAAAATAATTTCCAAAATATGACCCCATAACATTGGCTGGGCAAATAAAATATATTCACTTCGGCCGATCCATTCACTTGACAAGATTATCCCAATTTCCGAACTTTTCGTATATCATAACAATAAAAGAAAAAGTTATATTTTTGGGTGAATGTATGCTGCCATCATTTCAATATGGTTCAAGAAATAAACATTAGGGAGACTTTGATGTCAACTTGAAAAATTTACGGAAAGGTTAACGTTGGAAATCAATATACTTAAGCAGATTGTAACAAGTAGTGACCTAGACAGTGACTGGAATATGGTAATAAATGCAGGGAATGAAGTAAAAAGTTTTCTTGTTTCAAATGTATCAAAGAAATTAAATTTTAAATATTGAAATGTGGGTGGACAAGATATATAAATCGTCGTTCAATCGTCATCGTAAATATTTTTCATTGAATATGCTTTTAGGTTACAACCGTACAACTTTCACTCTGGCTCTGTAACAAAACAGGCGTGTCCATTGCGAATCCGGCACAATTAACTTTGAATAATTTGCCAATGACTGGGATCACTGTATTGACGCTTTCACCGTTTCCTTTAAAATAACATTTAGGAAAGCTTAATTAATGTTACTAGAAAAACTTTTGAAACAGACTGAAATATTCATTAGGAAGCGGGGACTGCGAACATAAAAATGAAAGAGTCACAACACCCACATAACACAAAAGTAAGCCTCAATATTTCTAACGGTATACCAGTTATGCGGATCTCTCTTGTTAATTTCTTTAGCCCCGTACGAAGTACTGGGGGCTTATAAGATTAATATGCCGTTTGTAACACGTCGAATTGGAAGCAGACAGTAAGGGCAAAGCATTTGGTTATGTTAATAGATGACGAATCCGCAATAAAAAAAAATGTCCGTCCGTCCGTCCGTAAATCCGTCCGTCCGTCCGTCCGTCCGTCCGTGACCCCTCTAGCTTGAGTAAATCACAACCTTTTTTGAAAATTCTTTTTTTTCCCGATTGGTATCGACAAAAGTAAGGTCCAAGTTCGAAAATGGGCATGGTAGGGTCGGCCCTTCCAGAGCTAGGGCCCTATAGGTGTTTTTCAGTCTTTCGACGATATCTACCGAAATACGCACGCAATAGCTGCTTGTGATATATCAAATGAAAGGGATTGACGAGTAGAACAAAGTTGCTGGACATTGTTTTTGGGTAAGATGCAACGTGGGCTTGTTGGGAGGGCTCAAAGGTCGTTACTCGGCCCTAAGTATTTTTTGCACATAAATCGAATAAATCTCATCCGATTTTGCTAGTTTTTGTTTCATTTGAGAGATAATTGAATGCCGAATAGAATGATGGCAAAAAAGTTTCAATTTGGGCCCTTGGACTGAGGCCGCTACTCGGCCCTAAGTGGCTTTTTGCACATAAATCGAGTAAATCTCAACCGATTTTGCTAGTTTTTGTTTCATTTGAGAGGTAATTGAATACCCAATGGAAAAGTTGCAAAAAAATTTTGGGTTTCCATAATAATGTCGTAAATTGTTGGTTTTATTTGAGAGGTACTTCGTACGGGCTTTCGTAATTGCGCCATGCGCAATTTTAAAAATGAACACTTTCAGTAAATTTGACCATGCCCAACTTGATTTGCATTTTGGTAACAGACGCATTAGAGGGTTGTAGACGTATTAGGGTTCTGGCGTATTACGGTTAAGCGATATTCATCCGTAATCATAATACGTCCGCTTCCGCTAGCTTTGTCAGACAAAGGTGGTGTACACGTAGACCGTAATACGCCCAGAACCCTAATACGTCTACAACCTCTAATGCGTCTGTTACCAAAATGCAAATCAAGTTGGGCATGGTCAAATTTACTGAAAGTGTTCATTTTTAAAATTGCGCATGGCGCAATTACGAAAGCCCGTACGAAGTACCTCTCAAATAAACCAACAATTTACGACATTATATGGAAACCCAAAATTTTTTGCAACTTTCCATTGGGTATTCAATTACCTCTCAAATGAAACAAAAACTAGCAAAATCGGTTGAGATTTACTCGATTTATGTGCAAAAAGCACTTAGGGCCGAGTAGCGGCCTCAGTCCAAGGGCCCAAATTTGAAACTTTTTTGCCATCATTCTATTCGGCATTCAATTATCTCTCAAATGAAACAAAAACTAGCAAAATCGGATGAGATTTATTCGATTTATGTGCAAAAATACTTAGGGCCGAGTAACGACCTTTGAGCCCTCCCAACAAGCCCACGTTGCATCTTACCCAAAAACAATGTCCAGCAACTTTGTTTCTACTCGTCAATCCCTTTCATTTATATATCACAAGCAGCTATTGCGTGCGTATTTCGGTAGATATCGTCGAAAGACTGAAAAAACACTATAGCGGCCTAGCTCTGGAAGGGCCGACCCTACCATGCGCCATTTTCGAACTTGACCTTACTTTTGTCGATACCAATCGGGAAAAAAAAGAATTTTCAAAAAAGGTTGTGATTTACTCAAGCTAGAGGGTCACGGACGGACGGACGGACGGACGGCGGATTTACGGACGGACGACGGACATTTTTTTTTATTGGCGATTCGTCATCTATTAACATAACCAAATGCTTTGCGCCTTACTGTCTGCTTCCAATTCGACGTGTTACAAACGGCATATTAATCTTATAAGCCCCCAGTACTTCGTACGGGCTAAAGAAATTAACAAGAGAGATCCGCATAACTGGTATACCGTTAGAAATATGAGGCTTACTTTTGTTATGTGGGGTGTTGTGACTCTTTCATTTTTATGTTCGCAGTCCCCGCTTCCTAATGAATATTTCAGTCTGTTTCAAAAGTTTTTCTAGTAACATTAATTAAGCTTTCCTAAATGTTATTTTAAAGGAAACTACTGAAAGCGTCAATACAGTGATCCCAGTCATTGGCAAATTATTCAAAGTTAATTGTGCCGGATTCGCAATGGACACGCCTGTTTTGTTACAGAGCCAGAGTGAAAGTTGTACGGTTGTAACCTAAAAGCATATTCAATGAAAAATATTTACGATGACGATTGAACGACGATTTATATATCTTGTCCACCCACATTTCAATATTTAAAATTTAATTTCTTGATACATTTGAAACAAGAAAACTTTTTACTCATTCCCTGCATTTATTACCATATTCCAGTCACTGTCTAGGTCACTACTTGTTACAATCTGCTTAAGTATATTGATTTCCAACGTTAACCTTTCCGTAAATTTTTCAAGTTGACATCAAAGTCTCCCTATGTTTATTTCTTGAACCATATTGAATGATGGCAGCATACATTCACCCAAAAATATAACTTTTTCTTTTATTGTTATGATATACGAAAAGTTCGGAAATTGGGATAATCTTGTCAAGTGAATGATCGGCCGAAGTGAATATATTTTATTTGCCAGCCAATGTTATGTGGGTCATATTTTGGAAATTATTTTCGTAATTTATTGAATCGACCCTTGTAAATGTTTAAAACAGGATGAAACAACTATGATGGATGAGCTTGTGTGTAGCCAGTCAGTGAACGTAAATTTATTTTATTTTGAAAGAAGATTTGACATTCTTTGGGAGTAAGTTTGGTTTAGTTTAGATTCACCGAACGATTCATCTTAGTTACTTTGTGGTTTCCCTACAAAATTCACAACTGAGGTTTCTTGCAATATTTTCAAGACAAAGTTTCAAATAAATCAGATCTAATGGAGAGAAAATCGAACAAAAAAGGCGATATGTGGCATTGGGGCGAGAGAGAATTTTATAAATTGAAACTAATAGAGGACGTCAGTGAAATTTAGACATGAATTTTTGTTTTGATGAGTGTACCAGCTAAAAACAGCTGAGCGAATTCATGTCTCAATTTCAATAAGTCCACGGTTCACTGATGGACACTAGGTCCGATTCGAATTCGTTTTTTGTATAACTCTCCATTCGAGAATTGAAATTGTGCCTACGTGTAAATCATTGGCCGCCACATGGACCATTCTCCGGTGAAAGCTCTGCTCAATGGATTGGATCTTTCCGTAGCTCCCGCAGAAAGGTATGATCAAACTTTTGAAGTAAAAGATTTTGTGTAAAACGCCCGACTATACCTAAAACAAAATAGTAACAGGTCTGATGACAAAAAGCGATATCCTTGTCGTTTCAATGGAACATTACATTACATGATACGATAGAACAACAATTACACGATAGAGCACGTAAGGTAGATGTCTCCCATGTCCCCATTCTTATCACATTTATATCTAACGTGCATAAGCGCTTATAAATTTCACGCATTTATTTTATCGTACTTCGATAAGATATGAAAGTTTGCGGTTTGCCCGTTCTCTTTCTTCAATAAATGCAATTATTTCTTTCACTTCAGGTAAATAAATTGTCACGAACTTACTAAAACTCAATTCATTTCGATTGACACAATGTCTGCAGTGTCTACACGAAATTTTTATTTTGTGAGGGTCATGCTTCATATATAACAAGAAAAAGTATGTCTGACACCCCGGATATTTTTCCTCAAAATTTCTGCTATTTTTTTCGTTTCTTTTTCATTTTAGCGACATAAAAGCGTCTATTGGCTTTCAATTTAACTTCGTGTTTGTGATTTGAATTTATTTATTGTCGCGTTATCAAGTCGAAGAGAAATGTTAAACGTAAATTCTGCCGGTATAGACGTAGGAGATGTTATACTATTGCTTTCTTTTAAAGTCGGATGTTATTGAAAAAGCTTCCAATCGAAATAATAACGAACAATCGATCTTACACAAAACGCACACTTATGTTGGGGCTCATTATTTCGGAAGCGTCGCGATAAGAGAAAATTGATACTTAATGTTATAAATTAAGGTATTTTCTTATCTTTGTTGACATTTATTTAAGGATATTCGAGTCGTTGGTTGTTCTACAATGATGTGGGGCATAAGGCTTTGACTTTTTACTTACTTTTCTTGTGTTTTGATGAACTGTTGGACTTTATTTTTTCTTTATTTAGTAGGATCACAGTGGGCTCCACAGCGTTTTTCAGAAAAGTTCGTGAACATGGACAATTTCTTATTGGAAATCATGAGTGGATGGATATGCCACGAACCATTTGCAACCAAATTTAAAATGTTTGGGGTGGGGAAAGTCTATTTTTCTGCTCAAAATCTCTGCTATTAACTAGGGTCGGTCGTAATTTCGCGTTATGTAGAAAAGTAGATTATTCCATCCAAAAAAATTTGTTCACGAACTTTGTGGAGTTTATGGCTACTTGCTGATGATAGATAAAATAGAGTATAAAACGAAACGAACTCTCACATTTGCCCAGAACGATATTTACGCTAGTAGTAAAATTATAAATCATGACTTCGGTTAGATTCAGCAATAACCAACAGCTAGGCTATATTCAGTAAGTTTCTGTGCCTTTTGATCAAAAAAAACATTTTACAGACGGCAAGCTTATCACGGTGTTTAACAATCAAATCTAGTACTTCCGATGTTAAACTTACTATGTTATTCGACTATAAAAAGAGCATCAGACAGATTTCATTGCTTTTTTTGGTCGTCGATGTCGGTTACAGATGACAGATTCCGTAGGCCATCTTATCGATTTTTCGATGGAACTATTTACTTATGAACCTACATCTCTACCTTTTCTAACACAATAAGATCTACTATCTTGTCACGTCAACCTGAAAAATTCAGGTCGGGCTAGATCAGTTGGAATTACCTGAAATTGGAGACTGTGACGTGATCAGGTGACAAAACGTTGAAAGTTTTGGTCATCAGATATAGATTCAGATGCACCTGAACAATTACCCTGATGACTCAGGATTAGGTCAGTCAATTTCTTTCAGGTCAATGTGTTACCTGATCTGTGACCTCTCTGTCGTAAACTATAATACACAATCGTATTCATGTTGTCAGGGCTATGTGTTGAGAACAGCACATTCTAATTAATAATTAGCCTTAGGGGTGATTGTAGATATTTACATCTAATCTTCTCCAATTATTTCCAACCTCAGATAATTGTGGTGAACATTATTCAATTAATGGAATTTATCTAACTGGTAATTTCGTCGTAATTTACCATTAATTCATTCAACTGGAACATTTTTCGAACTTATCTAATTTTGCGCCGCAAAATCATCAGATTTTTCCATGTTTTATGTGATGAACATGAAATTGACGGATCTGGTGGAATAGTTAACCAAACGTATATATAGAAGCCGCCGGCAACATCTCGTTCATTTCTGATTTTATTTTAAAATGTTTAGCTGTAGTATGGCACATTTTATGTTATTTTTCTGGATATTAGAATGCATGTTGCGCAAATGGCATTATAAGACGATTACTATTAAATTGGAAGTTATAAATATCTATCGATGCTATTGTGGAATTATAGCTGCCATCGTTGTGCGCTTCAGTTCAACTCGTTCACTTGAGATAGCAATGTTAAAGCACGTATTGTAACGTCGATATCGCATGTGGAAATAATAGATGGATTTTCGACGGAGAACTTCCAATTATAGTAACTGAAGACATTCTTTGAAATAGTAAAGCTGAAAAGGAAGATCTTTGAATTTTTGTCATGTTTAGTTTGAGAAGGTGCAACATTGCGATGATTTGTCGAGAAACGTATGAATATGAACTCGGACTGTTTCATGTATTATCACAGTCTAAATTTCTGTTGAAAGTTGTTAAGTGAGAAAATTCGAAATGACACAGTGGCATCTTTAGGTCGTGGGCGCCAAAATGTATAGGCAAATGGGAAGTGTCACCAGTATAATAATTTGTGTGATGCTCACCTTTTTATCCAATTTTAGAAAGATCAATGGATAGAATGTTACAATGTGCGGGGTGTCATCTGTCATCGCGACAACGAGAGCAAGAATAAACGGACAACATCTGACTGATGAGGTCTTATATAGATAAAAATCATGATCAAAACAAATAATGTAAAGATTTTGAAATCAATCTCTATATAAATTTCGATCAAATGAGTAATAGTTTGAATAATAAAACTGTTAATATGCTTGCCGTCTGTGACAGTTAAACGGCGTGCAAATTAGTGTGCTAACAGTTATTCGCTTCACACAAGAGAAAAAAGTTTGGAAATTTGATTCAGATGGTTGCTGCTTGTCGCCAGAATGTAGTCAGGCACAAGTCACCTGATAAAAATGATATCGCAATTTTGCTCGAGTTGAATTACCCTATTTCTCTCAGAGGTGAACACAACGTTTTTCATGCGAGCATGTTGTGTTCTGCGAAAAAAAAACATCGCTCCCCATACAATAAATTTATTGTAAATGCGACAAAAAAGACTGCCTCACCAATTATATGGCGCAGCCCGTAAAAAATCGATCTTTCAAAAAATTAAAAAATTAAAACTACAGTAAATAAATGTCATCGATCTTCTTCTTCCCTAATGTTTCCAAAATACAGCAGGCATTGCCACGTCGAATTGCGATCGAAATTCTTTGAAAAAGTAATTCTTTCGATTTTACCTCACCTGTTTCTTTTTCATTAAAGAGCCCAATTTATCAATAAATTTCTTTGTTTCCGGACCCATGCCACCTAAAGTCTCGAAAGCAATGGGGTTTGCAAATAATTTTGTTTCAAAGAAATGTAATGGTTATGCTTATGTCTCTCTGTTTGTGTTCCTTTTAAGAATATCGTTTTCTGGGAACGAATTCTTGAGGAATTTCATTAATTAATTGCATAATCTGTTATCAATTATTCCTAAATCAAATCTAGAAGAATTGATGCACACAAATCTGATGAAGAAAAAACTGACGACAAATAGGCTTCCTCACATTTCCTTATACCATACCCCGAAAGACAAGGAAGCGACACTTGATCCCATAGAAAGGCCTTCTGCCCTATTATTAGTAATTGACTCCAATGCTTGACCTAAAAAACTTCGTCAACAGACCTCAGCTTACCGGAAGCAAGTAAGTTCCTAGTAAGCACGCATCAGATAACAACCTACAACTGCTCAATAGACTTCCTAAAAAACCACAAAGCAGATGCACGTCCATCAACTTCAACCGATCACACATCAATCCTATGATTCAACCTTAGACGAAACATACTCTTTCTAAACCTGTCTCAACTATCGAGAGAGCCTAACAACTCAAGGGTAGACTCATCCACCTTCCTAATACCCGGCCAACAAAGCTGATATCTCAGCATACATATCGAGCTTCTTTTCATACATTCGCATTGATAAAGAATATCCTCACACTTCTTAGCATTAAGCCGCAAACCTGACACGTCATAAAAAGATCAAAACTTTCTGAATATCATTTACCACTACAGACAACTCATCACCTTATAGCTACCGTCATCCAAATAACCATTAAACCGAGACAAAGAGAATGTGTCATCCTCTAATATCTTATACAAAAACCCGGCGGACCCAACGGATCCCCCTGCTGAAATCTCCCTGAGACAACAGAGAATCACAACGCAAAGTACAGATTTGACAGCGAGCTATACGCTGTGTGGCGAGCAAAGGAACACAGCTCCCGCAAACATCCCGCACTTCACTAACATAAACTTCCGCATACCGTTTTCGACAAACATTTACAAAGTGACAGTTCGATATGAGAAAAGTCTATGTTTTCTCTCACGGGAGAGAAACTGCTGCACTTTTCTCACGAGAAATGTCGTTCGACCAGTCGTTCTTAAGAAAACAGAATGATAGGAAAAATAAGCCACACCCGCGTGCAAAATATAGTTTTTTTCCACCGATTTTCGACAAGGCAAAACGAACGATAGCATCCACAGGGCCGTAACCTTAACGCTGTACGCACAATTGTCAACAGAATGTGCATCTCTCTGTTTGTCAACATTCTATTTTTTTTGGTTATGGCTCTATGGATGACACTTTGATACTCAAAATAACCTTTGAACACGATTCAGTTTGTAAAAAAGACTATTTCACCGGTTTCCGCAAATACCATCTCTTAAGAAATTTACTGTTATGCAGGACGGAAATAAGGATGTAGCAAACTCGTGGTTGGCTCACTGAAGGTTTCTTTCACTTGTACGATTTCAATAGAATTCACTCGGAATGCTGAAAAAAAATTCTAACTTCTTTGGAGATGAAATACTTTACATTGGCTGACATAATTTTCATATTTCTCACCAATCTCAATTTAATATTTGAATTCACAATGTGAAAGGAAGATAGTTTAACTTGCTTTGCAATGCTTAAATTCAGTGTGGCTGACTCTTTTACAGTCAATACGATCTCAGTAGTTATAAATGTGTAAGAGCGTTGGTTATGAAAAGTGACGAGTTTACTTTAAGCGAATAGAATTAACTGGTTCGGTGACGATGAATTGTGTTAATTTCTTATTCGATATTTCAAAATCCTTCGCTGGAACTGCCTTTCCGCACGTCTTGTCTCTTCAACATCAATATGGGAGAAGACTAAAATATTCATAATCGAAACTATTCGTGGACTCTCGCAATGTTTTTACAGTTTCAATATTAATCGCAAAGATTAGCAATCTTCTCTCTTTTTTT